>NC_136470.1:97576085-99024835 GCF_902686455.1 Sciurus vulgaris | reverse complement strand
TTAGACACAGGAGTTAGGAGGTAACAATTTATGTTAATAAAACTAGAAAAGTAGAGGTTGCATCTACTTCCTAATAGGCACAGATGGCAAAATAGAGGATAGTTGTATAATGGTGAGATCTAAGTAGAAATTGGGCAACACGAAATTAAGGCTGGCTGGATCTGTACAGTGTTTAATTGCTTCCCACAAAATTCTTAGCTCCAGGTAGGAACAAACCAAGCAGACACTGTGGATACAACAGAGGTGTTGGCCACTTTAGCAAATAATAAGGGATCAAGGATTGGCTTTACAGACCCTCAGTAAGAACCAACCATGGAGTTCAAGATGAGTTCATGGTTGAGTAGCTAGAGAAAGCCAAAGGAATATGAGCCATTACGGGAATGGCTGAGTGAATCATTACCAGTATTAATACGTTCATATTTGTGAAGTGGGTTTGAACATAAATGAAACTTTGAAGACATTAAGATATGTTATTGCACTCAATATAAAGAGCATAATATTCTCTAGTAATAAGGGAAAGACTTAATAAACATGCCTTCTTTGGAATTGAATGTAATTGCATTAAAGTATCAGCTGGCTTCATTAGCTAATAACTTCTTAGATCATGTTTGGATGATATTAACATAGACCATGTAGCTTAACCATCTAATCATCTTCTCAAGAGAATAACCCAATAATAAAAGTAAAATTATACATTTAATGAATTCAAGAATCATATTGTTAAAGTTGGACCTGGACATCTTATATCTAATCATTTTTTTTTTCAAATGATGTGATAGAATCAATTTATGTTATGGGAACAGAGGGCACTTCTTTAATATCAAAAACATTCCATTCAAGTTTAAAGTTTATGTGCAACTTTTGCATATTTCAGTATTATATTTTATAAATATTTTTCTAGAAGTTTATATTACATATATTTCAAAACATTTTAAAATAGAATTTCAAAAATTTTAGAGGGGGTCATTTAGAATATCTAAATAGTTTCAATACAAAAAATTAAAAGCACATGAAGCTGATGAGCTTTACCTATAATTATTTCCTCCACTGGGCAAGAATTCTAACCCTTGAAATCACTTCTTTGGATTACATCACTGATTCTCTGCTTCAATTCTCCTCCTTCTGAAATTCATATGTAGCAGTGAAACCTCAAAGATTATTTTGGATAGCTAAGTGAAAACCCTCATTTATTTCTTCACATTTGGTTGAAAGTATCACAATCCTAATTTCATGCTAATCAGAGGCTTAGATTAACTGTTGGTGACACTGCCTATGCTTCTAGGATGTAATTGATGGAAGGTACACTTACCTGAGTCGAAAGTCTGGTTATCACAGTACCCTCCTCAATGACTTTTATTTCTATAGATAGATAGATAGATAGATAGATAGATAAAATGTTAGTCAAAATCTTTTCAAACATAAGCTCCACAGCAGATGAATAAATCAGTCTTTTTAGTTAAAAAAATGAATATTTTTAAAGTACTAAGAATATTTTGACTTAAATGTACATACTGCCAGAATGAGGTAATAAATGGACTATTATTACCCATGTAACATAAAAACTGTTGATTTATCAGATAAACTAGAAGAAAGCAGGACAAAATCATAATGGAAAGGGTGTCAGTCAAACTGAAGGCAGAGGACTGGGGATGTAGTTCAGTGGCAGAGCTTACTTAGGATGCCAGCAGCCCTGGGGTCAATTCTCAGCACCAAAAAAAGAAAAAGAAATTTTGTTGAAAGAAGTGGAATGGTTAAGAACAGGACTCTTCTGGGAATGTTTATAGCATAAGTTTATTTGTATCCAGTGTAGAAGGAGCATCTCAAAATAAAAGACCTTAGTCCGTATGCAGGACTGAGAGTATAAATGATAACTCTCACAGATGTTTCTCCCTTAGACTGGCTCTGCTGAAATAACCTAGAAAAAAATTAAAAATCAGACAGTCTTCATAAATCACAATTATTCCCATTTCCTATTGGTAAAGATCATGGTGTGCTAATATTTATGGCTGAGCTTCTATGGTTTAGGTGTTGTTTGTGAATATAATTTCACACTAAACAAAATGATATTTGTTTTAATAGAAATAAAAATAAAAAGGAACTATCTAGTTCAAAACTGTTCTTCATAGTTAAAAATAATTAAGAGGTGAAAAAATATGTTCAATTTCTAGAGTATTATTTATTTTCTTGTTGAAAACATTGAAAATCTGGAATAAACACAAGTCATAATATTTACAATTAGACATGGGTGTTACTTCAGCAATTTATACTAATTTTCTCCCCCAAAGGCTATAAAGGGAAGTCAGCACAGAGTTGACATAGAGAAATCAGCAACAACACCGTATGACAAGCACTGATATAAGCTTCTGGGCTTCCCTTTGAGGACTCACTAGTGGAAATGTGGTTCTTATATGATGCTACATAATTAAGAGTCACTCAGAACTTCAGGAAGTTCAACCTTAAAATTATAAGGGCTAAACAGGCCAGGGCATAGCTTTGCCTGGATACATGCTGTCCATAGCCACTCCTGAGGCAGGGAGTCTTGTCTGTCTTTGGGTTGTATATCACATAATATGATTGCATATATATGAAGATAACTCATTCAATTAATTCTGAATAAATTTCCAATCTACCATTTTTGGCCTTCTCAAGATTATCCCACTTGGACCAAGTATATTTATGAATAGCACTAAGGAACCATAGCTAGGTTTACTTAGCCAGATCTCTCGTAGAATGATGCTGATAGACTGTTGGATGAACTTTAGAAGATACTTGATAAAAGAGTAGAAAATCTAATGAATTTACATATCAGATTTGCATGAAATATAAAGGATATGATTACAATAGTCCAAATTGATTCGTAATCCTTCTAAAAATAAATAGAATCCCATTAATAATTGAAAAGAAATACATTTGTATATCTCAGGATCTGGTAAAATATATGACAATCAATTAATATTTTAAGGAAGCAAACTGTCAAGAGAAGTTAGGAGGATAATAATTTCAAGGCATATAATATTAGTTAATTCTGAAATTTGATCAAAAAATAGGAAATCAATTTAAATGATAATCAAAGCCCTTAGCTTAGAAATAAGTTTGATTAAGTGATCCTTTAAAGTAAATGCCAGACATGATTGAAAATGTCACAAAATGAATCAAAATTTACTTCAGGTGCTCAAACTGACAGTATGACTTGCCCAGGAATTGCACATTCTTGTTGAGGGAAGAATAGAGTCACCCAAGAACAGATATTTCTGCAAATTAAAGTGACTCATTCTTTGTTTTTTAACACTAAACCTGGTAGGCATTTCTGTGTTAAAGAATGTCTTAGGGAAGATAAATTTTACTTTAAGATATTTTATTTAATAATAGAGCTAAAAAGAAAAATAAAGAGGGCATAAAAACAATCCATTTGTTAGTTATTAATTCTTGAGGCTAACTATTTAGTTATAAATTTCAGTGAAACTGAAAATAAACTATTAATAGTTTCATTTCATTGCTTTAATTAACTTTATCTGTATCAAATTGTGCATAAAAACTAATTTCATACTAAAATTGTACATTAGATATTGTTGTATGAAGAATCATTGTGGGTGCAAAAACATCTGACTTAGTAATTAAACTAAGCATCACTACTTTATTTTACATTTTTCTGCCCACATTGTATGTTCAATTAATTCATAATTGCCAACTCATAGATTATAGTTTTTATTTATTGTCAAATCTATGTGATAGTTTGTGTCCAAAATTTGACAAGTAATTCTAAAGTGTTTTTTTTAATTTTAAAATAATATATTTTCAAATGAATTTTGTTCTTTTTTTAAGTTATACTGGAAATCACATTATTCTAGACCTTAAAACGTGTTTGAGATTTGATTTTTAACCATTAGACCCAATTTCATTTGTTGTTTTAGCTGCTTTGTGGGTAAAGCTTTAGCCTTCTTCCCATTGCTTTATTCAATCCTTGGTGAGGTTTTCTGAAAACCTCTTAGCAAGTCCACTTGTGCACCAGATTCTGGGGATTCATTATGGATCAGAGAGGGCCCAGACAGTGTTCCACTGTGCTCATATGGAAATGCTTTTAAATATTCTTTTTGACTAACAAACTCTTATACACCTTTCACAATCCAATTAAATTTTTATATTTTTTATGAAAACTTTCCTGAACCTTCCAGAATTAATAATAGTGCCTCCCTATACTGGGACCATAAATTGTGTGGTGTGTGTGTGTGTGTGTGTGTGTGTGTGTGTAAGTTCACATGTATATGTATGCACATGTGTTCTGAAAATTATTAATGGTTGTGGATATAAGACTGACAGCCCAAAGATTTATCAGTGAGAATAACTTGCAACATTATTGAAGTACCTTTTAATCATCTACGCTGAAGCACAGTGTACATGATGCCAAACAAAGCTCAGTATTCAGAGCCTTTTATGTGCATAGCTCCCTCTGAATACTGCAAGTTCAATGTAAGGTATATAGTGCTCTAGTTTGAGAAGGGCAAGCAGGTTCATATGTTCAATACTTATGAACAACTCATTTATAAGTATTTCTGGTAAAAAAAAGCATGAGGAGTTCTCAAAATTAAGGTATTTGAATCTCCAAGATTTTAATATTTGTTGCTTTTATTTCCCTATTCTAAATAAATGTTCTCTACCAAATTTAGTGTTTGGGTTTTCATTCTTTTTCTCAAAAGGGTGCCACAAGTTGTATAAATGTCAGGCACCATGAAATCCTAAACCTTCTTTTCAAATGGAAACAGATTCAGGAACAAATCACTGCTAGGTGGGCTTATCACTTGCTTTTCATTCAGTACTGCCTTTAGTATGGTCTCTGTGGGTCTTGCTGATGCCCCATACTAGCACTTGAAAATTCCTTGATTTTTCTTCTTGTATCCTGTTCATATGTGATTTTTGTAAGGCGAAGTTTCTAGAACTAGAAAAAGAAAGGCACTGCAACAGATAAAAGCAAAATTGTTGAAGTTATGAAAATCAAAATAAAGTTTCAACTCCTAATCTAGGCTTTATTAGTTGGTATAATTGTAACTATTTTAAAGTTTCTGTTCTCTTATTTTCTTATATGTGAAATTCTTATATGTGAAATAATTCTATGTAGCTGGCAGATTTTAGGGAAGCCTAGATATGATTGATATACTTAAATATTTCATATATTGCAAGTAATCAAAAATGATGCTATGGACATTAGTACTACTTACCCCTTTGTTAAAAAAAAATAAGTTTTGAGAAATGCATCTGACAATCTCTCTTTGATAATTCTAAGTGGAGCCATAAAATAGACTCCATGTGTACCAATATACTTTTGACAGTTCTCATCAATAGCAGTGACTTCTTCTGTCCTGGAAGACAGGACCTCTAAGTTCCATTTTAATGAGAAAGACATGGCCTTTCTTGACTCCAGGTATTACTTTACCCTCTGAGAAAATATCAGGAAGAAATCTGACAAAGAGCATAGAAAATTTTAAACCACCCAAAAAAAATTAAGTATGAGCATCAAGAAAATTTCTTCATAGAATTTCCTCTATCCAGGTGACTGCATATTTTTGATGCAACAGAAGGCTAATGCATTCTATCTCTGTCCCCTGTTGCCTTTCAAAATTACCCACATCTGGTTGTGATTGTTTGGGGGCCTTTGAAATCACTAACAATGGTGCCTAAATAACTAAAAGTCCTTTTATCCAAGGCAGCTCCAGGTATGTCCAGCTGTTAGTCCATTTTCTGTTTCTTATTAGCAACAGAAACACAATCCCATAGACTGGGAAAGTTATAAAGAAAATCAATTAATTTTGGCTTATGTTTGTGATCCAATGCCAAGGGGTCACACCTGGTGATGGTTTATCAGAGTCCTGAGGTGCTATAGGGCATAACATAGCCAGAGACAGGGAGTACATGTGTGTCTATCTGCTGGTCTGTCTCTTATAAAGCCACCAGTATTCCATCATGGTGGCTCCAGGATGATGACCTTATCTAATCTTGATACCTCTCAAAGGTCTCACTTCTAAACACCATGTTCAGATTAAGTTTCCACACTCCTACTGTGTCACAAAGGAGATTATTCTCCAACAAGAGTTTCAGAGAAGACTGCCATATTCAAATCATAGTACGACTTGAAGAAAAATTAACATACAGAATTGTCTAGAGCTATAAGTGCTAAATTATTTAAATAATTAGAAATAGCAAACTGTTTCTTAAGAGAATTTGTTTCAAATATATGCATATTTTGCTGCCAAATCAATACTCTGAAGGACACATCAAGAGACAAATCACAGAGAAAAACATATTTTTCTTGGAAAAAAAAAATAGCAATTCCTACTCTAAAAATGAGATTATAGAGAAGACGCTGTGGGAGGAAATGAAGCCACACACTACTTAGAAATTGAAGCTCCATTAAGATCCAAATGCTTCAACCTAGATACCCTGACTAATTTTACAGGAGTTTAATGCACTACTAAAACACTGAAATCTGTGAAATAGCTCCACTAACTTGGTTTTTAAGTGAAACTTGTCTCATTTAAGGGAAGCAGTTTACTTTCTAAGGTTGTGATGATAGAGTAGGTAATGTAAAACTAATTGCATAGATAGTAGCAAATGATGCTCAGAAAGTATTCGGACAACAGGAAAGAAGTGTATATATTTAGATTTATCTTCATTGCTCAATTTTTTTGTTAACAATAATCAGGCAAGATGGCATGCCTCCGTGGAGCTGAAAATATAAAAAATATTGGTCCCTAGAGAGAATGAAAACAAAACAGAGAAAATTTCACAGATGCAATGTTACCCTCTAATGAATTATAACACTGTTTCCTGAAGTTGATCCACTGGGGGTGGAGGATGGAGTAACAAAGCCAAGCAGTTAATATTTATCTACATGCCGTTTAGTCTTTGCCTGCAAAGGGAATAAATGTCAATATTGCTGAAACTTCTTAGGTAGAATATTTAAAAATATCACACTATCTGATGACTTTATTGTATTTTTTTTAATATAGAAAGGTACTGCTGTTTAGTGAGGGTTTAAAGGAGAAACAGGTAAAACAGGTCATTTTGCTAGTTAATTTTTAATTGTCATGTTGCAATAAAATCATCAGTCATTTTTTGCACTCATTTCTTGAAGGAAAGTTTGAAAATACCCCCCCTTTTTTTTTTTTTTTGTCATGCCAGTTGCCTGAGTCTGCATAGCTTACTCAGTGAAGAAACACAACAGTTCAGTAGAGAAGGCAGCTCTCTGAGACCCTTATCAAAAGGACACGTATGCCATTTATGAACCTTCCACTCTCATATCTAGTTGTCTCCCAAAGGTGCTGTCAACTTCTACCACCACATTGCTGTTTAGGTTTGGAACATAAGGATTTTGGAGGACACCACATTCAGGCATTACCACTCAACTTTAATGATTTAAGCAAAGTGAGAACACTTCTACTGTCCAGTTTATTCCATGCAAGACAGTAGTGGAGGGTTCTGAAAGGAGGTATTTAGGCCAAAATATGTGCAATGGTTACAGTATTTTTTCTTGCCAGGTAATGTGCACTAAAATGAAGATCTAAGAAAGTTGCTTCATTTTTCAAAGTATATTTTTGTGTTTTGTACCTGTTTATTTAAAGAGAAAATATCAAGCAACTTAACACAGCCTTCTATTTGAAGATTCTTTCATGAGTATTCCCAGTAGCTTTTTGTTGTTGTTGTTGTTGTTGTTTCCCAGTGTTGGGCCTTGAGGCATTGAATTCAGGGGCACTGTACCACTGTACTCCAGCCCTTTTTAAAAATTTTGAGACAGTGTCTCATTCGGTTGCCCAGGCTACATTCAAACTTGTGATCCTCCTGCCTCAGACTCTTAAGTAGTTGGGATTACAGGTGTATGGTGCTAATCTGACTATTCCTTTTGTGATAGAACCTGACCATCACACAAATAATTTATCTAAGATCTCATTTAGATCATTGGACAAGTGAAAAGTTCATTAAAAAATGAAGCAATAATTTAAGGCGGTATGGTAGATATTTTTCAGGCTTTTTCATACAGGTTTTATCAATAATTTTTCTATGACTTTTGGTTTCACATGAAACCATTTTAAATGAAAGAAGTTAATGGAGTGCTATTTACCCTTTATAAAATAATAATTAAAAGGACAAGGTAATAGTTTGGAAAAGAGTATAAGATATAATAAATAGAATAAAGAAATGTACAATATGTATCAAATATAACTAAAGGTTTATTTTAAAAATCTATGACTTTTTGAAATAAAAATATAACAAAATATTAAAAGTATGTATGTGTTTCATGTCTGTGGCAGAATTTCTGAACCTTTTTCAATTCATTTAAAATATCAATTTTTATTGGTGCATATTGATGTATACAAAATAGTTGGTTTCATTGTTATTTAGTGAACAGATTATATTCTTAAGTAGAATATATATTAGATGTTAACATCTAACAAGTAACATGATATATATATATGGCATACAAGTATTAGAAAATAACATATTAGATAATCATGTGTTAACATGAAGTTGTTTGGTATAGTAAAGTGATCAAGCATTGTAGGTACTATACCCAAACTCTCAGAAGTTATGGTGGTTTCCTTTGAGCAAGTTGTCTACTCTCTGTACTTCCATTTCATCATCCGTAAAATGGACATAATTAGAATTTTAATTTTTGAGTTCTGATTGTTATAAAGAACAGTTGTGTTGACACATACAAAGGAAAAAAAGTGTTGTCCAGTAAGTTAGCAATACATAGTGGTTCTTATGACTAAATTATAATGCAAAACACACAACAAATTAAGGACAACTTAACATTCTGTAGTCTTTAAAAACATAGTTATGACCTGAAATTTAATTTACAATACAGAGGTAATACCTCATATATTGAGGTCACTTAGTGTGTAGTTAGTGTTTCCTTACTGTGACAAATACTTTAGAAAAACAACTTAGAAGAGGAGAGGTTTATTTTGACTCACAATTTCAGAGATTTCAGTCCATGGTCACAATTGGCTCGATTGCTTTGGGCCTGAGGTGAGGCAGAACATCATGGAGGAAGAATATGGCAGAGGAAGGCAGCCCAGTTCATGGCAGCCAGGAAGAAGACAGCAGTGATGGAGAACTGTGTGTATCCATAGACATATAGAGAAAAAGATAATGGGGGGAGGACAAGCATATAATCCTCAAGGGCATGTCCCACAGTCTTTACCCTCTCCCAAAGTAGTCCATTCAGCTACCCTTTGATGGGATTAATCCACTGATGAGGTTAGAGCCCTTAGGATTTAATTACTTCTCCAAAGCCCCTTCCCTGAACACTGCAGCATCGTGGAGCAAGTCTCCAGCCCATGAGTCTTTGAAGAATATCTTATATTCAAACTACAATGCTTAGTTAACGTCCCAAACTATTTTGAACCTGGTCAAATATATGAATTTAAAGTCTGAATATTTCAAGAAGAGATGTCAAAAAATTCATGGAATGATGCTTATGTAATTTGTTCTTTTAATATGCTTGAACTCTCTCTCTCTCTCAAAAATTGGTTCTTATTTTGGACCCACTACTAATACTCTGCTAATATGAGGATATGTCCCCCTATACCCATAAAAACTGAGGAACAGATGAAAAGAAGGTAGCCATTAGATGTAGTCTGACAACTGGTGACAAGATGGAGATGATAGCTGGACAGTGGGGACACAGACCAGCTGTACACTATGAAAAAATAAAACACAACAACAACAACAAAAACTGAGACCCTTTCATTCTGTAGAGTGACAAATAACCCCTAAAATCAGAGTAATCATTTTGTATTTTGCAGTATAGTGAACACAAAAAGGTGTTGCTTCTGCTAAATTTTTGTCATTGTTATAATTAGAATTCACCATTTCATAAAGCAGGAACATTTTTTCACACACTTTAGATGGATTTTTTTTTTTTTTAATTTAGTACTTTTGTGTAGGAAGGACTGTGGGAAGGAATAATTGCATAAAATAGCTGATTCTTTAAAATTTTCAGATAATTGCCAATACAAAAATTCCACATCAGTTTTTTTATTTAAGTGTTCTCTTTTGACGTTCTCATGTATTTTTCTAATATTGTTCAGGCACTTATATTACAACTACAATCAATTCATTTAATAATAGTTCTTAAAGAACAGATTCCTTAATAGGTACATGGCCAGAAAGTTTTATTTCTTCACATAGAATGTTTTTCTAAGTATAACAGGGTTTTGTTTCCCCCTTTTCTCAGCATAACACTTTTCTGCTCTCTTTTAAAGATATTACAAAGTGAAAATAGGGTAAGAGGGATCAACAGTGACTGAACTTGAAAATTATTTTCTTGTTTTCTTTTCCTCTAAAAATTCAAAATACACAAAAGATAAATAAAATAAGGTATGGATTATAATTTTGTTGATCAGTAATCAAAAATCAAGACTAGAGAGATTATGCTGGCCTAAATGAAGAACAATGATGTTAATAACTTCACCTGAGAAAATGCTGTTCTGACATTTACCACTCCAAATTCTTCTTGTAATCTTTGGTCCACTCATTTATATGCCACAAAATCTGCTCTTCCATAATTCAATCATGATTCATGTTTTTATATTGAAATGATGAGCTTCAGTCTTTATGTCTTGCTAAAGTTAACTCAAATATTTAAACAATGTAAAATATGTTAATTTATCTTTTTTCAAACCCAAGCTTGTATTTCCTCAATTACAAAACATTTTTTAAGAGTCCTCCCTAGGTTAGTAACAATCATTAAAAGAAAAATAAACACTATGTTTAAAATATCTAATAATTATAAAATGAGATTCAAATTAACAAAAGTTACAATTATAGAAATGTAAAAGTTATTTCTTAAAATTTATTCCTTGGGGATAAATAAATATATAAAGCAGTATAATAAAATATTTAGTGTAATTGATTCATGAACATGTACACTATTCTCTAGACTTTTTTGCATATCTGAAAATTTTCCAGACAAAATATTGGGGAAAATATGCTTCTTAGAGGAAAGCAGTCAAAAACTCCTTATTCAAATTAAGAAAAAGACCATACATTAGACTTTCAATCGCTTTCGCTGAATTATCTTTCTCTCATCACTCATTTATGAATGTGTTTTTATGATGTTGCATCTTCATAAGTTGAGTGTGAATTAAATTCATTTCTTGGGCAATATAGGCCATACGAGTAATTTCATTTTTATCTTTGAGTCATATTCAAATTTCCTTCTGGCCTAGCACTTAAAAACTCATGCTAACAATTTTCTCACATGGAGGTCTTCTCTACAAGGCACTGTCCACATTCTACCTTGTATTGTGATCATTTGTCTTATTCTTAAGCATTCTGAGAGAAGATTCTTTTTGTTTTTGTATTCATGGCAGAGGATTACAGAGTGGGAAAGGGTAGCTGAGAAAGAGAGGAAAAGAGGACATGTTTTTCTTTCATGAGTTAAAAATTTAATTTGTAAAGTTCTACTTTTAACTCTCATTAAACATCTTGGAAAGTGCAATATCCTGTTAGTTTGCAACAAATATATATAAAAATATTCCCAACTCTAAATTCAACTTTTAAAAGTGAATTTATTAACTTTATTGAAGTTAATATTCAAAAAAGTTTGAATAGTCATCTAATTTTCATTATAGTAATGCTTGTCAATTGGTTCCTTTTTTCTACTTTTTTTACAATTTTAAATTTGTTCCTTTTAGTTATACATGACAGTAGAATGTAATTTTGACATATCATACATAAATGGAGTGTAACTTCCAATTCTTGTGGTTGTACATGATGTGGAGTTACACTAGTCTTATATTCATGCACGAACATAGGTGTCAACTGGTTCTTGATAAAATGAACACATTTTTGGATAAAATCACTACTCACCATGATTTTTCAAAAGTCAAATAGTATAAAAGCATATATATATGTAATTTTTTTTTCTTTTCTGACCAATTATACATAACAAATGTACCAAATATGTTGTTGGTTTCCTACAATGGCCACCAATTCTTTTTCTCCCCAATACTCGATGGAGCATGTGTATGTATGTTTATGTACAATTTTTTTTTGTTATTGTTGTCAAACAAATTATTTTGAATATTTTTGTCTGATCTTGAGACATTAATTCAATTGTTAGCAACTTTAATATGAAGTCTTAAAAGAAAAATCTTATGTGTAAAAATATCCATTATGACCTTTGAAATGATAGAATAGAAAAACCTTGGCAGAAATGTGAAAAAGTGAATCTGGCCTAATATGAAAGTTCAATTAAAATGCAATTTTAAAAACTCCTTGTAAACAACTATATAATCCAAATAAAGTAAATAGAAATCTCAATCACTATTTTTAATGGTCTCTGTATCATTGTAGTAAAATTTATGGAATTTTTCTTCTTCTTATCTCTTCTAAAATAATCCCCAAACTTTTGGAAGTATTCAGCATTACTAAGTTCAAGATATAGAGCTGAATAATGCAATCTTAATATATCAGAATCCATTTTTTCTTCTTATAAATCAAAGGATTATAGGAGAATCTTTATAAAATCAGGTTTGTGCTGGGTACAGGGACACATGCCTGTACTTACAGCAACTCAGAAGGCTAAAGCAAGAGGATCACAAGTTCAAGAACAGCCTCAGCAACTCAGCAAAATCCTAAATAATTTAGAAAGTCCCTGTCACAAAGTAAAAAATAAAAAAGGCTGTATATGTGGCTCAGTGGTTAAGCACCTCTAGATTCAATCTCTGGTGCCAAAAATAAATAAATGAACCTTTTACTTTGCAATGTCATTTTATTTTCCATCTCCAAAGATAGGATTCAGTCTCTTTTAGCATCCAAAATGTAATTAATCTGGAGGTGTGGTATAACATTTTTCTAGATAACATTATTATCTTTTCATAGATGAATGATTATTATGTTTTTAATAAAAATAGGGGAGTTTCTCAGAAATGCTCATGTCCTTATACCATCTTACTTTATATCTAGTCTATTACAAACAAGCTGGTGCAATTTTCTAGAGTACTTAACTATAAAATTACAAAGCTGCCAATGCAAATGTAAATTTTGCTTCACAAAAAAAGTAAATTTAAAAAAAGAGTCTTTATTAAATCACAAAGATTACCTAAAGATATATCCATACATACTTGGTTAAGTTTTAGATAATTTTTACGACCAACTCTGTCCCACCCTTCCACCCTTAAATCCAGGCCGAAACCTAGATTTTACACCCTTTCACACATTTTCTGTGCTTTTTCATAAATGTATATCCTGGCTGTTAAAAGTCATGCAAATGTCCATGCCAGAGCTACACCTTTGGCCACAGCAAAACTAATTTTAGTTTGTTCATATTTGACCATGTTTTTATACTGTCCTTCATAATTGAGCATAGGAATTTAACCCCCTATGCTTTTTTCATTTCAATAATTAGTTATGAGCAAGAATTGAAGTCATATATGGAATTTCTCCCAGTTCCAAGTGACATATCAGGGGAAGTAAGAAAATACACTATATTTAGAAAGGACTTTTCATTGTTATCTCTTGCTTTGTATTCCTGCATTGGGACAGTTTGTTGGGGAGGGCAAAGCAAGCCATGTTTTACTAGTTCTTGTTCCATGATCTATATTTCACCTTTAAACATTTTGTTTTTTCCTCAAATTCCAATGTATCATATAAAGTAATATTATAAAATAATGGAAAAATTTTAATTTAAGATTTATTCTGTATTGACAATAATATCATCAAATGGTTAATTTGCAGAACAATGTTCCATTTCATTCCAGAGGCCAACAAAGGTTCAGATACTTCAGGAGAAAAGGCAGTAAGATTCAGACTCGAGCGAAAATAAAAGAGTGACTAGAAGCAAAAACAGATTACTTAGGAGGCCTTGAGAACTAATGCAAATAAGGACACATGACAAGTTTCTATTTTGTAACCTTTATGGCCACAATCGAGTTATCAAATTGCTTATCAACTTGTCAAAAGAAAGGGGGAAGAATAGCATGAAGAAAAATCATTAATCAAAACAATACTGTTTTATTTTTTAAAAATAGTGACGTATTCAAATCTTTGAAGACATTGAAGGTGTGTCAAATGCACGCATCACCCAATGTTGGTCTCCTCTGCACAGAGTACCCATTTTATGACAGCTTTGAAATAGAAGTTGAGGATGTCATAGAAAAGCACTATGGCCTCTTTAAAAAAATCAATAGCTTTTAAAATCCCAAATGCTCTCACTGCTGAGATTAATAAAGACCAAGAATCCATCCTGAACACACACAATGACTTCTATTACAAAAGGAAAAATGAAAACGCTGCTATTACTGACACAGTCAATAGATCCCACCTCGGTGTATACTGTACTTTCTATATTTTTAATTTAAATGCATATAGTTCCAGGGACAGGAACATGATCAGCATTCATTCGCTTCAGAGCATAATGGAAGATGTGGAAGTTTTTCCCATAAATAAACATATAACCTGTCTTGGGTGCCATTTGCTTAAAATATTTTCCCTGGAAACTTATTTAGCCATTTTCAGTATGGGCTTCTTCCTCTAGCCTGCTCTTTATTACTGCTTTTCTTCTTTCAACTAGAACTAGGGCAGAATATCATGAAATTGTGGTCTCCGCCTCAAGTTTGAGGACATGTAACTCAGAGTTCAGGAAACTACAGACTTATTTAGAAATAAAAGATGGTACAAAAATATTTACATTCAGACTTCTGTAAGCTTAAAGGAACATAAGATTTTGTTAGCAAACAAACATTCCCAGGTACCTGAAAATATTTTTCGCCCTTTATGTTTCTGAGCCCTTGAGGTAAAAGGGCTTACTTAAAAAAAGAAAAATGTTGTTAATATATATTAATCCAAAAGATCTTTCAGCAGCACTTTTATTTTTATTATGAAGGGTAAGGTCACCAATAAGTCAATAGTCACATGGAGTGCTACAGATCCATTTACTACATTTAAGCTCAAGAAAAATTCCCTAATAGGCATCCAGAATTTCTATGGAAAATTCAGAAATGCATTCAGAAGGCAAAATAAGGTCTACAATATTTATTAAATTTATTACAGTTTTTTCTTCTTCAAGATAATATAAACCAGAATGAGGTTTTTGTGTTGATATACTCACAAAATATTTATTATTATTTTTCTTTGACCCATTATCTCTTTCCCAGCCCAAAAGCAGTTCAATAAATAATCTGATACCATTTGTCTCAACATAGAGTTTTACCAGAAGCATTAAAGGTGATGTGAGGAATGAAGAAGAAAAATTTTCTTGCATGTAAGATGGAACAGAATTGTTAAAGTTAGCAACTCCACCTATTCTAAAAAAGAACACATATTCCCATATACAACCACTTAGTGTGTGAACCAGTAAAATGCCCTATTTGTATGTTGTTTTGCGTTAGGATTTTAAATAGAAAAAAAGAAAGAAAGATACAGAGATTAAGAAATTACTCTTACACGGCCACTAAGATATCTCAAAGAAAAAAAAAACAACAACAAAAAACACTTGGAGCAATTCATATAGAGTGAGTGATTTGGCTATTTGAGAGCCAAAGTGAAAGGAATTCTCTGTAATCAAACAACAGAACTCAGGTTGAATATAGGGTACATTAGATCAAAAATCCAAAAGAAATGATGATATTTGTGCATGATACATGGTAAGATTTAAGAGAACAAAGATTTTTTTTTTCCAGAATATTGTAACAATCTTTCTTACAGTCCCTTGCTACACAAAATGTCGTCCTTAGACTGATAACATAGGCATCATCAGGGAGCTCTTGAGAAATGCCAAACTTGGGCATTCTTCTGGCTATCCCAGTGATTCTTATTTACTCTAAAGTTAGAGAAATAAAAGCTTAGCCTTCAAAAGCATTTGCCACCCCCACTGGCTTTTCACAACTGCGAATAGCACTGTGACACTGATGCATTGCTGGACCATCAGCCGCTGGAGCCGAGGAAGTACAGTGCTGAAGCTGTGGGGGAGAATTTCTCTCTTCCAGACAGCTCTGCTGACCTGCCCAGGCCAATGATTGATCTTAGATGACCCTGTGCCTGAAGGAAATTAACCTGGATTCTGAAGCCAAGATGAAATTTGAGGTGATCTCTAATCAATCTGGAAAATGGATGATTGGGGATTTCAACGTTGGTCATGTCATTAAACCATTTAAAACAGCTATTTGTTTTTATAACTTTCCAATTTGATCACCCTTGGGTTTCTATGTTGATTTAACAATCATAGAATATATTCTCCTCTGTAGGTTTTTCAAAATTGCTTTAAGTAATTCATGTTGATATTCGCCTGATAAGATACTTTCAATTGCTTAAAAGAAAAACCCAAATTAATAAGCTTGCCTCCAAACCTTACCTGTTGAACAAATAGTTTATTTAATTTGTATAGTATAATATCAACCCAGGGGGAATGCTAGATCTAAAATAGATCCAGAGACAATTGTTTGATCTTTCCCAGTGCTTTCTTCTTTAAAACTAACCAAGAGGTCATGCTGTGGTTACAATGATTTTTAATCCACAGAAATCATTCTTTAACACAGTTTGATGAATCATTCATTTTTCTTTGGGAACCAAAATACATATTTCTGAAACCAACTAATTTTATGAAACTAAAACATTTTCTTTGTTTTGAGGATTTTTTTTTTTTGTTTTTAAGATACTATGAAACTACAAAGTCTGTCTAATTACAGTAAAATTTATGAATATTTTAAAAAGATAATTTGTAATTAATTTCTAATTAGCAGTTCCTCTACTTCTTTCTGCCATATAGGCTTTGATCATTTCTTTACTGTTATAAACCTTCCTATCGAGACCAAAAGTAAAGAGCAAACAAATCATTTGAATCTACTTTAAGAGCACTGTTACCTTAGAGAGTAGATGAATTAAAAAAAAAAAAAAAATTTGATCATCTCTCATCTCATCTATCAATATATGAAAGGGCAAATACCTCTAAATTACAGCTAAAAATAAAGATGAATAGGATATAAACTTGCATGAAAAGAGAAATAAAAGCAATACATTTTGTGCAAAACTTTCTTCAGGTTTCTAAAATAAATAAAGTGGAGTTGTTCAGAGATGTCACCAGAAATAGGGGCTCTTTAGAGCTGTGAGCTGGGGAGAGATGCATGATGGTATGTGGAGGACAATACACACTTGATGGCAAAAAAGGACAGACAAAAAATGGAGGGCAGTTTTCATAGATGTAGAAAGGTAAGATTTGTTGTCATTCGCACTAGAATTTTCTATGAGAGGAAATCTTATTGGAAGTGAAAGGACATCAATAGATTTCACTTTACCCATGTATTCTCCAGGAGCTGTGTTTGCTTCCTATTAAAACTGTGTTCACAATAAGTTGTCATTTAGTAATTTAGAAAAACAAAATAAAAGTGATACCAATGACAGAATATTACACCTTTTTAAGACAAACCATCAAGGGACATTATTCATAACGTTTCTTTAATTTTTTCTCACTTAAGAGGAGAAGCTCATCTGTGGCTGCAAAAGCACTTTGATGCATGACAATATTGGTCACTTTATGAAGATATATAGTTAGTTAATTCCTGATGTCCCTAAAGAGAATATGAACATTCATCTTAATGGTTATTCAAAAATTATGGACAATTGCCAATTCAAATGTAAACCATGGATTCTGACTTCTAATGTGTCCTCTTTCTCTCTCTTTCTTCCCCCAAATCTTTAATCCATCAAGTCTTTCAATTTTCTAAGCCATTATCAAGATGAACTGAATCCATGGCAGGATTATAGAAAAGAGCAGCCCCTGGGCTCATTGTTATTCCCCTGAGTTACCTAGTCCCATGCTAGTTCCATGGGGCATACCTAACAATGGTGAACACAAAGAATAAATCAAACTCTTGGAGGGCTTTAAAAAGCTTAGTTTTCTTATGAGACTGAAGATTTAACCTTGCCCGGCACATTAGGGATCTAAAGGAATACAATCTTCCATTTATTTGCATTAGCTGGAAAGGCCAACATGGAGCCTTATTTTCAGCAAACACAATTTTCCAGGAGAGAAGAAAAAAAGAAGAATCGAGATATCTTTCTGAAGTAAATTTAACCAAATACAAGAACCCAGTTATGACCAAATAAGTGTAAACAATAAATACACACGCTTTCAGAATAGTGCTTTCCTTAATAAGATCCCACATATTCTGTTAGAAGATATGGGTATTTTAGAGGCACACGGCTTGCAGCTAAGCCGCTGCAATGCCTTCCAAAGCTGTCCATGAGAAATGAGTTAAAGGAAAGAAGTAAAAGCAAATCTCCGTGAATTTCAGAAAACAAATTAAAACAGTAGTTTGTCTCTCTGAAGCAAATTGATTAATACTGGTTACAAAGAAACTCATCAATAATGCTAATGCCTAGCAATAGGTTAATGCTGCACATTAACTTATTTGGTATAAATGAGGCCATGGGAAACATTTATTTAAGGTGTGTGTTTCATAGTGTGATTGCCTTTTCCAAAGTTTGACCTTATAATTAAATTGTTCACACTTCTACTATAAATTTTATGTTAGTTGGTGTACATTTAATATTTAGATAATCCTTTTAGCCAACATCAGTAAATTTAGTTAATATTCAGTGTCTTTTACATATATAAAGATTGAGCCTCTTTGCTCCTCATCCCCACATATACCCATTCTAAAGTTTTTACAAATTTTCATTTTTCTCCCCAATAATCTTTCTTCCACTGATTCTTATGTATTTAATAAAAGAAATTTTAAAATTCTGTAATAAGATTTAGAATTAAAGTAAGGGAATTCTTTTCTCCTCTGAAATTAATTTGAGGAAACGTGCCTTTGGCATATGAACCTACAAATCTGAACATTATCCAAGAAAGTAAAAGTATATACTTTAGTGTTCTGTATGGTATAGAATATATTCAAAGAATTAGTGGCCTCTAACCTAAAGGTAGCAGTAAAATGATGGTTTTATATATTTTCTTAAGCATTTTAATTACTTTACATTGCATTGATGTATCATTTGATTATTGAAAGGGTAATTTGTAAGTTTATCCTCAAAATAGCAATGTATAGAAGAGTACATAAAACCAGAGCCTAATTTTTTTTAGCATGTTTGAACATTTATATTTTAAAGACTCATTACCTCTTTGAGACACCTATAGCTACAAGTTGAAGTTGTTGCTTCTATACAATTTTGAGAAGGAAAAGAAAAACTTGAGATATCTACCTGAAGTAAATTTAACGAAGATACAAGAATTCTGTTACGGTTAAATAAAAGTGAGGAATTAATATACAGGTTTTCAGAATAATGCTTTCTTCAGTAAGGTCCCACATAGCCTACTGGAAATGTGGAAGATGCTTCATGGATCTTGGTATAGATGTGACTCAAGTCCTCTCATGTCATGTTGCCTTAGTTTCTCCCACATGTGGAATAGGTCTATTATCACCACTTGCTTTCAATATTTAATAGGTATCCATTGGTTTCATTTTGACCTCACACTTAAAGGTTATAGATTATTAATCTGTAAGGTATCTCTGAGGGAAATTCTTGAAAATTTCATGAAATGTGGGATTTTAGGACTGTCTGAGCTTTATCCATCTATTAGTATAAGGCACTAGTTAATTTCCTTCTCTCTGAGCCTCAATTTCCTCTTTGATAAAAGAAAAACAGTATTTACAATATCTAATAATATCTACTTCACTAGATTATTGTAGCAAACAAATGTGTAAAGAGCTCTTCGTAAATTGTGAAATGTGCTACATATGTCAATCAGTAACATCACTGAAGAAATTACTATTGTCAGTTTTATTTTGTCATTTGAACAGCAAACTTGAAATTTTGCATTCCCATTTGAAATAACAAATCTTAAAAATATGTATTCCTCGTTAGGTAATATTTCTCAATACACAGCTTCACTCTTTTCAGTCTGAAGAGAAGTTCCTGTCAACGCTACCTTTCCTACCATCTGATGAAGGACTGCTTCTGTATTTTCTTCAATGAAAGTTCTTATTATTCATTTTACTAAAATTCTTTAAAAGGGGAAGAGAACTAATGTCAGTTAGGTGGAAATATGAAACCTTTTCAAGAAGTCCCATGTTATTTGTAAACTTCTCTCCTCTTTCTGGTCACTGGGTGAAACTTTTTTAATTGACACATACTTGACATGTCCATTCGGACAGAGTTTACCATTGAAGACTTAACATGTCTACCGATTTCATCTCACATCAACTGTTTTCTAATTCTTAAAATAAGCAAATTCTTATGGCATCTTATTCCCCATAGATGCTATTCTTTTTGCTGAAAATAACCTTTGAAGGCAGGCACCTGTGGCACACACGTGGGATTATACACATGTAATCCCAGTTAACTCCAAAGGCTAAGACCGGAGGATCGTTGGTTTAAAGCCAGCCTCATCAACTTAGGCCCTAAGCAACTTAGCAATACCCTGTCTCTAAATAAAATATAAAAAAAGGGCTGGGGTTGTGGTTCAGTGCTTAAGCACCCCCAGGTCCAACACCCAGTACCAAAAATAAATAAATAACCTTTGAATGTCTATTTCTCTCTCATCTTTTGGCCTCAGATTAGATATGACCCCACTAAAGAGGATGTGTGACTACCAAGTTTTAGAAAAAAATCTATTTTATTCTTTCCCTTCACAGCATTTATCTCATTTTATTAATTATATGTTTGTTTTTCTACTGATTTGCTGTTTACTTTCTCCAGTTAATTAAATGTCATGAGAGAAGGTGTTTTAGTCAGCTTTTGAGTCACTATGACCAAAAATCCTACAAGAACAATTAGAGGAGGAAAAGTTTATTCTGCCTCATGGTTTCAAAAGTTTAGTCCATGGACAGCCAACAACTGGAGGTGAGGCAGAACATCACCATGGAAGAACATGGTGGAGAAAAGCAGTGGAGGACATGGCAACCAGGACTGAGAGAGATCTACTGACCATGGTAGCACACCACTAGTGACCTACAGAAGTCACTAGCCCTATCCACCTACAGTTACTGCAGAGTTAATCCATATCAGTGGATTAATCCACTGATTAAGTTATACTGTTTACAATCTGATCATTCCACCTCTGAAAATGTTTGCATTGTCTCACACATGAGCTTCTGGGGGACACCTCATATCTAAACTATAAAAGAGTATTACCGTATGTGTTTCATCCAAAGTGTAGGTTCTAAAAGTGTAGGCCTAGTACATAGAAGGCATTCAATAAATATGCATTGAGTAAATGAATGATCAATAACAGGAAAGGATCCTTTTGAAAATCTGATTTTCTTCTGCTCGGCATTCCCTGGCCCCATTTAAAAGCGAAAACAAGAAGCAGAAAAAAGGACCAGCTATTTCAGAAAATGGCATTGTGTGATTTTAAATGCTAGCTGAACCTCTTCCTGTGGATCTCTTGCAACACTCTAAGCTCAGCATGCCTTATGCTCTATTTGGATATAGAGTGTCCCCCAAAGTTCCCAAATGTTCTGCAGTGAAAAGACTGGGCTGTGAGATCTGTAACCTAATCAATCCTCCCCAGTTTGAATGGTCTCACTGGATGTTAACAGTCAGCGGGTGTAGCATGACTGGAGGCATAGCCGGGGTTCTTCTTCTCTATGCCCCCTGCTTCCTGGGTGCCATTCTTCCTCTCTCTCTCTCTCTCTCTCTCTCTCTCTCTCTCTCTCTCTCTCTCTCTCTCTCTCTCTCTCTCTCTCTCTCTCTGCCTCCTTGGTGCCATGAGCAGCTTCTTTCCAGCATGCCCTTCTGTCATAAGATTCTATCTCATCATCCTAGAGCAATGGAGTCAGCCATCTCTGGACTGAGACCTTGGAAACCATGAGTTCCAAATATATTTTTCCTCCTCTAAGTTGTTCTCATCTGATATTTTTGGTCACAGTGATGCAAAGCTGACTAACACATGCTCATTATTATTTCTCTCCTTCCTGTACTCTTCACCAAGCCTGTTAATACTTATGTACTGACTGTCTTTTCCAATGACTTCACCCACATCCAAGTCTAAGAGTAATTGTGGGAATCATATTTAAGTCCTTCATCTTCTTTACCCTTTATATCCAAATAGATTTCTTGCTCTGAATGTCTGTTTTGTTCAATCTTATTTTATATGTATCTCTTCCCTGCAAAGCTACATTAACTCCTCACTAGTATCCATATAACCAGAGTTTTTGTTCATTCTTATTTATATAATCATATCCCATACAATATTATAAAAATATTAAGGGGAGGGATTCATTTGGTTATCACAGTTCTTAACTTGACAGACGCATGGTCAATTACAGCTAAGTGCTTATTGACTTAGCCTAAGATTCAGTAGTTTCTATACGTCCTTGTGGAGTTGAGTTATAATTTGTAATAATAATGACATTTTTGCAGCATCGTTTTTTTAAAAATCTTTGTCTTATAAAACCCTTTGTTTTTTAAAAACCCTTTGTCTTATAAATTGTTTGTATTTTGTTACTCATTCAAGCAATATCATTACAAAACCTGCAAGTTCTTGTAGAATCAAAACCTCTGATTCTTCTCTCTCTCTTTCGGACCTTGAGGGTATAAACAATAGTATCTATTATTTATTCTTTAGGATTCCCTTGTTATACCCTATTAAACCTTGATAAATATTCTCCTCCTGTATTTCTAGGAAAAACAAATTGCTTTCTTGCTCAGCATTCTTTGCTCCATTCAAAAATGATAGAAGGTGGGGGTGGGTCAAGCAGGAAGCGGATCTTGTATTTTCATTCAGAAAAGGGAAACCATGATGAGGTGGTTACAAATACTATAACTTTTTTCATTTCAGCAGCTTTATTACTTGAACAGCAGTAGTTCCTACCTTTGAAATAGACCTGATCAGAGTACACAGAGGCACAGGGATTAGGCTGAGGAGAGATTTGCCTGTAGCACTTGGCCATTTATTTCTCTCTGCCCAGAACGACCAAAAAGCTCTTCCAGCATCAGCCTTCATAAATGCTCTGGGCACCTTCTTTGGGGAATTCACAGGGAAAAGAGGGAAATTTAGGACCAGAATACCCTTTGCTGCCTCAGCACCCCTTGCGTGACCTGTCTTCACTGTCATCTCAACTAACATAAAATAATTTTAAGGGTTGCTTATCAAGGTCTGAAAAATAGATAAACAGATTTTGAACTTGTTGAAGAAGTTTCAAAAACAAAAGTTATAAAAGTGCTCTGTAAAAAATAAATTACATGGGCATGGAGTTGGATTTAGTTCAAGAAGAAAAAAATCTAATTTTAGTAACAGATAGGTAGCCAATAAAAATCAAATTAAGGGTAGTCCTCACACATCTTGTGGATTACCTTTCTGGAAAGTCACTAGCAATTGGAATGAGGTATGCTAAATCAGATTGTGCACACATGATAAGGAAGCTACTTTCTTGTATTTTAAAAGTGTGTGTGTGTGTGTGTGTGTGTACAATTGAAAATAAGATTATTTATACTTATTATTTTAAATCAAAGATACTGCTATATGCATCACATAAAAAGACTGAATAGTTAAATATTTTAATAGCAGGATAATTTTCATGTAACATTTTAAGTGGAAACAATACATAAAATAGGTAAAAATGGAAGCAATGTGATTAAAACATTATGGCATATACACATGTGTATGTATACAAACACACAAACAAGTTTATGGGGGGAAAATGAGAGGGATCTAGGACCAGAATACCCTTTCCTGCCTCAGCTCCATTTACAGAATATATAATATTCTGTTATGGGGAAAGAAGTGGGAACTCCACAAAGCTGTGTGTTGTCCTCCATTGGTGGCCCCTGAAAGTTCCTCCACAGAACATGGACTAATTTAAATAAGTGCAAATGCAACTTACATATTGTAACAGTCTAATACTTTCTAAAATGTGTTTAACAATATAAACATGGAAATGTCATCTAATAAAGCTTTAATTTATCTTATGAAGTTCCAACACCTTTTTTTTTTTTTTTTTTTGCAAGCAACAGATTAGAAAGTATGTAAATATTTTCATAAAACTTATTGGACTCTGAAAGGCTTTTGTTTTGAGGGAAATTTGACACAGGTTTTTAAGGAAAATGGGGCCCCCGTGACTTTATAGTTTTGTGAATTTTCCAAGGAAGACATGGACATTAAAGATCAAGTAATTTCTCTGAATTTAGCATTGGAATTCTGTTACCTAGAACTTGAAGGGGCGACATATCCATCTGTGTGTTGCTTATCATAAGGAGCACAGACAGTATCACAGGTGTTATGACAGAGTTCATTACCTGCACAATGATCTAAGGTCAGAACAGCCTGAAAGGAGACCACAGAAGATCAAATCATGCAACTAGGATATGCTATTTTTCTGAGTTACTCAATGTATTTAGCTAAATCAAAGTAATTTGTAAATATGTAAATGTGCTGTTCTTCAGAAATTTTACCAAAGTAAACTTCTATCTACTTAAAGATCTTAGTGGAAGAGCTGGCCACACACTCTGGTCTCAGGAAGGAAGTTATCATTTCCATCTCAAAGAGCAAAAGTAAAATAGACCCCTTCTAATATTTCATGTCCCACGCTTAGAAAGGATCCTTTCCCTTAGAAATCAATAGAGGAATAGGGGAAAGGAGTCAGAAGACAACTCAAGTCAGTCTCCAGACCAGACTAGCTTTCTTTTTAAAGATTATCAGGATCAAACTTAAACAGAGCTCCATATTTAAAGTAAATGATTTAGACTTCCTAGTGTGGATTGATTACTAATACCAGAAATGCATGCAGTGTAAAATTGGTCTACAATGAGGCCAAAGAAAGGTAGGGGAAAATAGATGGCTTGTTTGAAACCCGGGCCTCATTTCTTTTCTCAGCCACTATCATTAGTATACTCTTTTATGTTCCCCAAAATGAGGGCCACTATATGTGTCCATGAAGCATTTCAGCCGACATTTTGAAAATAAAAAGTAAATTTAAAAGGAAGAATATGTCAAAAGACTATTATTAATGATCATTATTTACAAAAATTTCAAATGTGAATTTTCAAAATCAACATGAAAGCAGAATATAAAAATTGAGTATTTCTTTAGCTTTATAGTACTTATAATAAGTTTCTGTTATATGGAAATTATTCATTTCAAGAAACAAATGCAAAGAAATTAAAAGAAAAAAAAAACACCTTTTCCTTCATGAGGTTGATAAATTCTTTTAACCTGTATACAGAAGCTTGTTATCAACTATATGTTACAGTTAAGTGCTACCTCTCTGCTTCTGTGTGGCGAAGATTTAAATAAAACTTAGGGCAACTGACTTGGAACATGAAGAAACCATTAGAGAGTTAGGAACTCTTGCCTTCATATCCTTTCTTGCTTTACTGAGAAATGGTAAATCAATTTTAGTTAAGAAGAGAAATCTAATTTGACCACACTAATGCAACATGGGCCCCTTCTCTTGTCTTTCTTCCCACTAGGTTTTATGAACTCTAATTCCCCCAGGCAGGATCAGTTGCCTCTCTTTTCTAGTCCTGTGTCTCATGATGCTTATGCTGTCATATGCTTCTCATGTGGTCCTGAAGCTGCATGAGGTTATCTGGGTCCCTGATGAAGTACAGATTCCTTAAAGGCAAAGACCATGTACTATCATTAGCAGATGCTCAGAGTCAAACACAGTCTGTGACCCATAGGAAATTCTCAATTTTACAGTAAATAGAAACATTATTTTTATAAGTGAATAAACTGAGAATATGCCAACAAACAGCAGTCTTGATAAGTATGTAAGTAAATGTTTTGGAGAACAAGGTGGCACAAGTACTTTAGGCATTTGGTTTTAATTAAACGATGACCTTGCATAATTGAGAGGCAGTGGGGAGACAGATGTCCCTACATTTACCCCATTTCGTTTCTGAGAACCACTGTTTAGAAGCCCATTTTCAGGCTGTGAGTAGAGCTCATCGATAGAACCTTTACCTAGCATGTATGAGGGTTTGATCCCCAGCACTGCAGGAAAAAGGAGAGAGAGGAGGGGGGGCGGTGGGGAGGGAGGGAGGGAGGGAAAGAGAGAGAGAGAGAGAGAAGAAGAGGAGGAGGAGGAGGAGGAGGAGGAGGAGAGGGGAAGGGAAAAGAAAGGAAGAAAGAAAGAGAGAGAAAGAGAAGAAAGTCATTTCATGATAATTCCTACCATCATACTTTGTATTCATTTATCCAGATTTTTTTTAACAACCCAGATGTCCAGTTGAGAGTCAGATCATCTAATAAATTAATATATGGTGATTAATAAATAGGTGTTTATTTCAACAAATAGCTTAATATCTCAGTTTTATTTATTCTTGCAATAAGCACATGGATTTTAAAATGACCTATAATGTGATGGCTTGATCTGGAGTATCCTAACTGGTTGGCTGGGTGCCACAGAGGCAACAGTCGGAGATGATGAATATACCTCTATAACAGTAGATAAAAATAGATAGAAATTTCAGTTTGAAAATGACCAAGTTGTAAATGTGGAAAATCTCAAATAAATGCCTAGATTATTAACAATGAACATTTGGTTGAGGTAAGATTTTTAGAAAACTTATAATTTTTAAAGTAACAAATTATAATTTATAGCCATTGAAAACTACCTGGTTTTGTTTATATCTTTAGGGTTTTTAGGCATGATTATTTGTGAAAAAAATTATAAAATATGTAGTTGTAGTTGGCACTCTTACTGATGATTTTCTTACAGTAGAATATTTGTTAGAAATTTTTAAAAATGTAATTGAAATCTGTAGAAATCATAATAGGTTTCCCAAAACTGGCCTCATAACACAAGATAATAAACTTCTGGAATTAACACCTAGAAGTGAAATTTCAGGAAATAAATAAATAAGTGTATGTGTGCTTGTGTGTGGTGGTGGAGGAGATCATGTGTGTATGATTTTTTTTTTAACCAATAACTTGTGGCTTTTTACCACCACAGAATAGTTGAAAGGTTTCTATTTATCTACCCTGGAATGATTTGAAGGTTAATGACACAATGGGCATGAATGCCACTGTGGAAAGATGCTCGCTACATATAAATGATTATAATTATCCAATTTTCTGAATGTTTTCTTAATAAGCAGATGGGAAATTTCCATTCATGGCAAGGAATTTCAAATACTTAATTATTTCATTTTTCTAACTATTCAGAATTTCAATGTAGCTCTGCTTAAAACTCAAGTCACTTTTAGATATCATTCATATTTATTCCTTAAGACGAAAATTAGTGAATGGATATGAACAATTTGGAACTGTCTACCCACCAAACAGCAAACTGAAAATCTGGCAGTTGTTCAATTTATTTGAACAGTAGAGGTTGTCAAATGAGATATTCATGGTCAAAAAAAGAGCCTTTAAAATTATTTGGATCCTGATCTTCGAAGAATGGTTTTTAAGTATTCGTGAAATGTAACTAAGTCACTTTTATCAAGTCTGTGTTAAAAGCAGATAATTCTGCTAGTTACCTACTCAACCTTTTGAATACTCAGTCTTTTAATACAAAATTATTTCAATTGCTCTGAATATAGGGCACAATTATGTAGTGTTTTGGAGTCAGTGTACCTACCTGGGAATAAAAACATAATATATAATGGAAAAAATCTCTGCCCTGCGTTTACAAAGAAAGCAGTTATAAAGGGTTACTGAATAATTTCCTGCAGTGACATGGAGAGATCAAGTCCTGAGAGAAGTGGTCAGGGGTGTGGCACTGCCTCTAATTAGTGACAAGGACACCCGCTCATTATCACTACACACCAGTTTCTTCTAATACAGCTGTGATTCATTGTCAGTGGGTCAGTGGTGCATAGTTTCCTGTATAAGTGCCCACCTTTTAACTAATGTGGCTCTAAGCGTGTGTGTCTGGATTAAATGCTTTATCAGTCAGTCCTCCCAGGTACCTTCTCTGCAGCATGTCACTGAGGTGGTATTAATATTCAGCTGATAAAATCAAAGCATTTCCCCATTAATGCTGGACCAAAGCAAACACATTCACAGGGAAAGTAAAAAGGAAATTTACATACAAATCGTCTTTATAATGCTGCTAATTTGTTGCTACTTGCAGTAAAGCTCTTAATAAGATTAGCCTGATTCCATTGAGAGTTTTATTTGCTTTCCCAAATAGTTTTCCTTCATTTATGGCTGTGTACTTATAGTTGATTATCTGTATTTCACATCACGTAATTCATAATTTTTGCAAATTTGTAAAGTTGGCTCCTAAAATAAAAGAAAAAATTTAAAGTAATTATGTGCATGATCAAAATTTCTTTGTATAATATCCATATGTCCATGTTCATTTGCCTCCATATCCACCTGGCAAATTGTTTCCTGAAGATAAAACCAGGGGCAGTAGAGAATTTTTTTTAACCAAAATCAGGGAATATGGTGCCTCAAATGGTTTTTTCACGTGTGGTAGACAGTAAGAAACTATGTAAACATCAGATGTCTGAGAAGTCTCAACTGTTTGCAGTCTTATTCAGGAGTGATTCACTAAATAGAGTACAGAATAATGCAGTTGATCCTTGAACAACATAGGTTTGAGCTGCAGGGGTCCACCTTTATGTAGTTTTTTTTGTTTGCCTGAGATTTGAGAAAATTTGTAAAACCTTCTAGGTAAATCTGGTTGCTCCAAAGTATCAAAAAATCTTAAAAAGTTATGTGAAAAATGTTTAAGATACATGAAATTAATAGTCTATTTTGTGATTTAGTACCATTAAAATACACAAATCTATTATAAAAAGTTAAAATTTATCAAAACTTAACACACACTTACAGACTGTACATGATACCATGCACAGTAAAGATGAAAGAAACATAAACAAATGCAAAATGTGGTATTAAAACTAACTGTCGTAACACTGTAGTACTGTAATAATTTCATAGCCACCTCCTGTTGCCATTGTGATGAGTTCAAGTGTTATAACTGCTTAAAATGTGGTGTGATGCTAATTATCCCTCTGTGAGCAGTTAGTCTCTCTAGTAAATTACATAAGAAAGTAAAATGTGAGCTTTCAACAATTCTCCCAGATTTTTCACCATGTACAGTACACATAATACACAAAAGAAGTTAATCATATATGCTGTGCTTAAGCTTTTGGCCAACAGTAGGCTATTAGTAATTAAGTTTTGGAGGAGTTAAAAATTTATACATCCATTTTCGAACTAAGGGGGTCTGCATCCTTAACCTTGGCTTTTTGTTCAAAGGTATGTTACTTCTTAGACTTTGAAGTGCAATTGAATTCTTATCTGACGATCTTGTTAAAATTCCAGTTCCGACTGAATCAGTCCAGTGTTAGACCAGAGTCACAGCATTTCAAACCATTTCCCACAAATGCTACTGGTCTGCTAATCAATCACACTAGCAAGAGTACAACAGTACAGTCTATTGGACTACTGATAGGTAGAATTGCTTCCAGTTTGAAAAACTAAGTATAAAACAACTAATGTTTTAACCAAGGAAAATTAGAAAATTCATCACTGAGGAGCCTGGTTATGCATTTATTGAGAAATTTAGATTTGTTAACTTAAATAAGATTTTATTATATGAATGAAAATGCCACAAAATGAAGATATCAACTAAGTTGAACTCCTTGCTATGAAATTCTGAGCTCATATTGAAGATAAATTGCTTTATTAAAACTGGACATTTCTATTAAAACCAAAAACAGTTTTTAAAGCCAAATGTATAAATCAGGAAGTGAATATACAAGGAAAAAGAATAGGAGCTATGAAAGAGATTTTTGTTCCAGCTCTGCCATGGAAAAATCTTCCTTTATTTATAAATTGAAGATGTTAAACACCTGGTTCAAATCTTATAAATATGTAGTGAGGTGTGAATACAAGTTATTAAATAATGTATTAAATAATTTATAACTTATACATCAGAACGAATGCTTTTCAGTTGTAAATATTATTTTATGCTACAGATACCAGGCCATGATATAGGTTATACTGGTGTATATGCTAACTTTTTAGTTTTGTTTATGATTTCTCAGTTTTTGGTTATGTGAGGGAGAGGGTGGTCAATTTTATTTGGTATTGCACTATTTAAAATGATCTGATTTCACCTGAGAATCTGCTTAGAGGTTCCTCTTGCACAGATTTCATTTAAATGTGTGAGAGTATCATTAGATCTTAATGAAAACTTTCCCTGGAGTTCTGAGGATTAGAGAATATAATTCCATAATCAGGGTAAATAGTTACAGAAAGTGATTAAAATTTCTTTAGTGATAGATATCAGTAATTATCATTATACTAGTCATTTAATACAACACAGAAATGAAATGAATGGGAACTGGGCATGGTGGTGCATAGTATTTTCAGCTAATTGGGTGGCTAAGGTAGAAAGATCACTTGATACACAAGTTCAAGACCCTCCTGGGCAACATAGCCCATCTCAGGGAGAAAAAAAGAAGCAGCAAAAAGGAAGGAAGGAGGAAGGAAGGAAGGAAGGAAAGAAGGAAGGAAGGAAGGAAGGAAGGAGGGACGGAAGGAAAAGAAAAATTAAAATGGAAGATTCTACTAATTGCAGAAACAAAAAGTTAAAAAATGTGTTATTACAAAACATGATACCTTGTGAAAAGAACTTTCAACTATTTTCTAATTCATGTATCTCAAAGAGAGATGAGCTGTGAAAATATCTGTGGACTTAATTCTCTCTGGCGATGGATTTAGGGATGGGGTGAAATTCTGCTGAGTAAGGGATTTCTAGTAGTAACTGTCAGTGTTGATACATCAAGTTTAAACACTGTGCATTTGAACATTTGTTGTGACTCTTGCTGGCTCTTAGACTTTTCTGTGGAAATTGCATGCAAGGTATACTTTAGTTGGTTCAGGATTTGCATTATTGAATATGGGGTTTGTGTTCCTTAGCAAAAAATGTGAAGAAAATCTTCTTTAGATGTTTAAGCATTTTAATAGTAATGAAAACCCACAGTGTAATCTCATGCTGTTATTTTTCTTCCATTTCATGATGTCAGAGACTCCAGACAACTAAGGAATCTTTTAATGTGGCTTTAGTTTTGCGAGAACCACCAAATTCTAATGATTAAAGAATGCATTTTAACTTCATATATTCTATAATGTCCATCATTAATAGTTTTTTCTGATTTTATTCAATATACTTAGATTGAGCTCTTCCCACCACTGAAATCATCTTCCAGGAATATAAACTAATCTTGTCTTTCTTGGCTTAAAGTCCTACAGTGATTTCTTTCCCACAGCTTTTCAATAAAGTTGAACCTACTCAGTCTGGACCACAAGGCTCTTGAAGATCTAGCCTTTACTATCTGATTTACAATCTGATTTCTTGCCTGTCTCTCCATCACTTTATGACATCTTCTCCCATGCCATCAGGGCTTAACACAAGCTGTGTTTTGTATGTAAAAAAGTCATTTTGCTTATTTCTTCCAAACCTCTCAAATTCAGTTAATAAGTCACCTCATATCATACTGACCTTGTTTGGGTAACACATGACTTGGACATCATATCTCTTGAGGTATCACTGGAAGAGTTGCCGGAGAGAGGGGCCTGATTCAGGACAAGCAGGGTCCTTGGTGTACATGATGGAAAAGAATTTTAGGATGTGCCAAAATACAGAGAGACTTTAAAGCAGATACACTTTTAAGGGAGAATGCAGGCCATCTCAGGAAGAGATGATGGATTTTGAGTGAAGTAAAAAATACACATTCAAGGAAGGAAATGGGCCATCTTAAGAGTAAGAAGTTTTGGGAGTAAAGCAAGGAATATGCATTCCAAGGAGAATGTGGGTCATTTCCTAAGGGAGAGATAGCTGCCCTTTTGTGTAGGGGATGTTAATGTTTATAGAGGGACATTTGATAGGTCCTGAATTAGAGGTGGAGCCGGGTGGAGTTACACAATGTGGTACCAATTTCCCTTGAGTTTGGGTTTCCCCTCATGTTACTTTTTTACAGGCAAGGGCATGGTGGCTTGGGAACACTTGTTTTGTATTTAAAAGTGTCATGGCCATTTCCTGCATTCCAAAGTTTCATGGGCACTTCTCTTTTGATATTAAGTCTATCTTTTTCTGTATCCCCAAATTTCTATCTCCGAGGTTCCATATTCCTTTGTGCGGCAACTAAGAGGCTCAGAATATGGCTGTTTGGGAGTCAGCCAGGTCTGGTTTCAAAACTAACTTTTACTTTCTATCATCTGTGTGATGTGAACATAAGTAGGTAAATGGATTTTTTTTGGCCTTAATTTCCTCATCTATAAAATTGGGACAATGATATCTTACCTCTCTGATGGTTGGTGATTTTAAATTCAGTCATGCACGTAAAGTGCATTGCTCAGTGCCTAGTAGATTGCAGGGTCTGTTAAAAAATAGACTTAGGCACATTAACATTTTAAAGAGTTTACTTGACCAGGTAGTAATTCTTGAATTGTGCAGTGCCAAAGCAGTTTGAGCTCCACCATAAGGGATCCAGAGAAAAACTCGTATTTGTGGTTTATGTGAAACTGTAACCTTAAAGTCCCTACTTAGATGTTTGTTGACAGTTTCTGATTGGTAAAGCCCCTAGTTAGAAGTTAGTTTGTGGTTTCTGATTGGTTAAGCTTAGGTTGTGTTACCATCTATTCTGAGTTAGGTTTCAGGATACAAAGTGCTGAAGCCACCTCAAACTAATGGCCCCCCAATTAATCATTTTATCAACTTCCAAATTATAGCTTCTTTTCTTTCACTAAATGACCCCACTCTGTTGTAACTGTGTTACCTCCTTCTTGATCTGCTTACTTCTTAAAGCCAAAGTCTTGTGTTTGCCTTTTATCTATTTTTCCTCGGGTCCTGGCACAGTGGTTGCCTCATTATAGATTTGTAATAAATACTTTTCAAATGGATATATGGCTAGAAAAGAAATTGAGTGAATGACTAAGAGTCAGTGAAGATATATTACCTGTGTGGAAGGGAAGAAAAGTGCTTCCAACATGTGCCATGCTATGTGTTATGAGTGTCCTAATAAATACAGAGCAAAGGAAAAGGTGGAGAAATTGCCCTTTTTCCACTGGGAAGACCAGGCAATAACCACAGAGAAAATGCCATCTGCATTGAGCTTCATCAGGGACAAGGGTGTGGGAAGAAAAGTCCAGAAGTCACGATTGCCACTTTTTCATCGCACTGTTGTATCTTAGTTTTCTAAAATTATGCATCAAAGTTCAGACTTCCCACCTTCTGAAGAGGACTTTGTTCTTTCTAATGATAAGTTGTTGCTGAGTGTGCATCCTGAGTTCATACGCAATTTAAAGAAAATCACAGACTTTCATTTCTTTCCCACTTGGTTTAAACTGTTGCGTGTGTGTGTGTGTGTGTGTGTGTGTGTGTGTGTGTGTGTGTGTGTGTCTGGTGGAGGGTGTGAGATGTTCATTTTTTTCCTCTTTGCTTCTTAATATAACAATCATTTCTTAAAACTACAGTTGAAATTAATAAAGATCTTTTTTCTAAAATTAGAAGGATCTATTTGCTTTGACAAGTTTCAAGTGTTTATAGTGTCAGATTATTTTCAAAATATTACAGATGTGGAAAAGGGGTAGAATTAGTTTTGAGTAAAATTATGGCTTGTCTGCAGATAACACAATCAACCTTTCAAACGCAAACACCTCTTTCCAAGTATAGTTGTTAGGAAATGAAAGCTTTATTCAAATGCTAAGTAAGAAAAAATGATGATAGGAATAGAAGCCCTTCCGGAGGGGAAAAAAATAACAAAGAACAGAATTGTAGGCATGGTTTTCAAAGAGATCTCCAATTGCAGGTGCTACCTGTCTGCTGAATGGTTGATTGGATGGTCCTGATGCTGTTGACAGCTCATGAAAGCGGGGAATTCAAGTTAATGGACAGCTAATATCATGATTGAGTGGTGCCTGATCTATTTGAGGATGGAAAATCAATAGTCTATTAGATTCGTCAGGGGACTGGGAAGAGAAAGCAGGCGGCATGTGCTTTCATCACCAGGGCTACACTAATTAAGCACCGCCTTAAGATGGAGGGGAGCCTGGAGATTTGAACTGGTAATGAGATTCAGACTTGAAGTAAATGAAGCAACTTCACCATAAGGCACACTGACAGACAATTAAACCTCTTTATCAATGCAGCTTTCATCCAGAAATAAAATCTCATATGGCAGCTATAAAATAAATGGGGGACTGGGAAGAACTGTAAATCTTTTTCTCAGCTTGCAGTGGTACTTATAACTTCTGCATTGTTTTGACATTTGGGTTTATTTGCATTAGAAGTTAGTCATAGTGAGTAACATTTCATTTTTCTGCATAGAAGTTCCTGGTGTGTCACATTCTTGAAATGTTTCAAGAAAGGTTTTGATTAAGCATAAAACTGATTAGAGATAAAAAGCAATTTCCTCAAAAATTTTTGGACTGGGAAGGGGGAATATTCTAAAAAGGAATAATTGCTGTTTGCATTTCAAAAATCCTTTTAAATTTTTTTCAAAGTAGTTAATTTTATAGATAAAGGCTCATTCTTGCTTATTCAGATATCCACTTTTCCTCAAATTAAAACTTCTCTATAGGAATGACAGTCTTACTTAGCTGGAAACTCTTCCCATCTGAATTTTCAAAACTGGGGCAGAGTTTATTTTAAACACAGTGATGGGAGAATGGGTTTTTACTCACAATTTTATGGTCTGGTGAATGGACATTTATTAAATACACTATTACAGAATAGCTAAATGACATAATACAATGGTTTATATAAAACTATGCCTTTGAATAAGAGGTGTTTGTTATGTTGCAGCCTGTTACTGGTATGGTGAGCTGCTGTATAAAGCATAAAAATGTTATTAGCTATAAGAATCAGACTAAATTCCTTACCATCAATATTCTCAAACATAGTTTATGCTGTGGTATTGACAAATATTGACCTGTTACATTTCTATACACAACACCTATTCTTTTTGCTTTGTTTATTTTTTTTATTTCTCCATAATACAAAATATTACATGCCTTATATAACTGGTGCTTATTAGTTCCCTTTCTCTACATGCAGGTTACTGATAACATTTACTAGTTTATTACAGAAAAATAAAAACACCCTTCTGTTTTTCCTGATCACATAAAGGGATGATATTTCACTTTATCTTTTGTTTACTTTTATATATTTAATATAATTTTCCATTTCCAAGCCTTTTTCTGATTGGTGCATATTAGTTATTCAGGGTGGTGGTCTCATTGTGGCATACTGCTACATACATATTAACAATTTGATCAGTTTTGCTCCCCAATACTCCCCTAGCCCTTCCTCCTTCCCTCCCCAGATCCTTTTATAGAAGTTTTACATTTCTTCCTCCAGATTACAAATCATCCTTCAGGAAGCCCTGGTTATTTTCTTATTTCTTCTGCAGTTATTTGGTTATTCATCCTTCTATTCATATTCTGTGGCTTGGTTATTTGAGTTTCCAAAATATTATAGTAATGCTTTAAAGCTCACAGGTCAATTTGTCACTTGAATTGAACCATGAGCTCTAAAAATGTTACAATAATATTTCACTCAAAGCCATTTTGCTCAAATAGCTTTTATTAAGCACTTATTAGATATATGACACTGGGTATATTCAAACATCAGTGTAGATATGTGCCTTCACTCATTTATTCACTCTAGAAATATCTATTAAATGTCTAGAACTGAGTATTCTGCATATGTTTAACATCACGAAGTATACAGGAAATAGTAAGCATAGATTCTGCCTATATTTTATTATACTTTTATAGAAACTGGACATGCACAACAAGTTAGACCCATAAAAATAAATATAATCTAAATAAGAATGAAATAAATCATATAAATAAACATTTGAAAGACAGCAGAATGAAACGGACATCATCACCCTACGTACATGTGTTATTACATCAATGGTGTGAATCTACATTGTGTACAAATATAAAAACAAAAAGTTGTATTCCATTTGTGCACAATCAATCAAAATGCAGTCTGTAAAAAAAAAATTTTAAAGACATATATCTGCTTTGTTGGTGTTTTTTTGGCTGTTCCCCCCACCCACCCACCCACCCTTGCGACAGGATCTTGCTATTTGGCTTAGGCTGGTCTGCAACTCCAGAGTTCAATTGGTACTCCCATCTCACCTTTCTGAGTAGCTGGAACTAAAGGCGTGTGCCACCACCCACACCCAGCCCCAAACACACATTGGAGGAACTGTGTGAGTACGGTAAAAGTTGAGGGATTTGTTGCTGTTGTTATGCTAAGTCAGGAATAAAAGAAGCTCAGGAAAGAAATGGCACTGGAGTGCAATCTTGCAGATGAAAAATTTGGGCAAGTGAAGCGGGCGTGGAGAGGTGCTCAGGATCACGGAGGGTGCAAGTCGGCAGGGTTAAGTTCAGCAGTTTCTTTTGGCAGTGTCATTGGTTTCAGTGAGATGCACTGCATAAAATTAGGGTCAGATCATACAGATCATAGAGTGCCATGTAGAGGAGTTTAGACTTTATTATGGTGTCAATTTTCTCTGATCAAGGAGTTACATGGCTTGATGTGAATTTTCAGGATATGGCTGGTGACAAACGGAGGAAAGAATGAGCAGTATAATATGTGTTCTCAGATTATAAGTGGCTCCAAGAGTGGAAAACACTGAGTCCACAGAGTTGAGTGAGGAAGATATTGCATAAAAAATAGTTTAAAATATGTTTTGGCAAGTAGAGTAGAACTAAGGAAAAAGATACAAAGACAGGTGAAAAAGATAAATTCATAAAACTTAAATTCTGAGTGGATATGGAAGGTTCGAGAAGGGGAAGAACAGAAACTAAATTTCTAGATTTACAAACCAGCTCAAAGGTTTTATTTTTAATTTAATCAATGACATCAAAACAGTTTCTTCTGGACAAGTGTCTTCACCATATTGAGGAATTATTTTATTCTTGGACAACTCTTTCTAATTCTTCTGGTATGTCCACTTTTTAAATTTTTACTGAATGCATTCCAATAACCTACTAGAAAATACTAATAGGTAAGACATTTAATGACACATGGAAATACATATTATAGCAATACTGGTTTTAGAGCTATTGTATGAATGGTGATAATAGCCTATGGTCATAAAATTTGTTGAGTCACATTGGTACACTGCTCAAGGGTGCAGGAAGAGTCTTTCCCTGGTAAGCTTGAATCCCTGAAAATAAATAAGTCAGCAACTACCATTGATTGGGTCCTACACTGTACCTGACCCAGCATTAGTATCTTTGAACAAAAACATTTCATTCACTCCTTGGTAGGATCCATAAGCCGCCTTTCACAGATGAGTGAAATAAGTTCAAAAAGGTTAAATCTCTTGATCAAAGTATCAACTAGAATCATACAGGAAGGATTTCAATTTATGTTGGAATCCAGAGCTTGAGTAAAGTTTATAAACTGCATTGTTAACTTCCTGAAGTTAGAGAGCCCTTTCGAGATAGAGGATTTTTTTTTTTCCTCTAAGTGCATGACATTATGCCTTGTATATAATATTTTCTTATCAAGTCATGAAGAGTTATACTTTCCCATTACAAACAAAACCTGGAGGTTTTCCTTCTGATCTTGTCTCTAAGTGTTTCAGAACCTAGAAGCAAATATACAAAAACCTTCTAACCATTTACAGTCAGGTTTCCACAACAAAATATTCTCATCTTCATCATAATTTTGAGAATTCCTTTACAACATTTCACTTGTTTAAAAAAACTGAAGGCCATGAATTTCTGTATGTCATATTTTTAATTAAACATTGTGTTTTGAGATAATTTTAGATATACATGTAGGTACACGTGCAGTTGTAAGAAATAACACCGAGGATGCTGTATCAATCAGGGTTCTCCCTGACTGAGAAACAGGACCAATAGCATGGAAACATAACAACAAAGGTAGATGGATGATAGATAGACAGATATAGAGATAGATAAGAGGAGATTTATTATGAGAGTTAGTTCACATGATCATGGGGACAAGAAATTCCATGATATGGGTTCTGCAACCTGGAGGAGCAGGAGAAACAGTGGTATAATGCAGCTTGACTCTGAAAGCGTCACACCAGGAGTTCCAATGTCTGAGTGCAGGTGAAGATGGATATTCCAGTTCAAGGAAAGGAAGAGAATTTGCCCTTTCTCCACTGTTTTGTTCTGTTGGGGCTCTCAAATGGATGAGAAGATGCCTGCATATGCTAGTGAAGGCAGATCTTCCTTATGCAGTTTGCTGATTCAAATGCTGATTTCTTCCAGAGGCGCCCAAACAGAAACCCTCAGAAAGTGTTCCACCAGCTACCTGTTCATCCCTTACCGCAAACACATTGCCACGTGAGATTAACAGTCACAAACCCCATGATGGCTTTCCACAGATTTTCCCAATGTGAACACATGGAGAAACTGTAATACAATATCAAGGTCAAGAACAGTTCCATCACGGCGGGAGCTCTCATGTCACCTTCTGTAGTCACAGAGCCTCACTCCACCCTCTCCTATACCCCTTAGCCACCATTAATCTGTTTTCATTTTTATAATTCTGCCATTTTGAAAGATTATATAACTGGACTCACATGATAGGTTTTGGATTGACATGATTGTAGAGTCATCCTGGTGATTGTGTTTAATCACTAGTTTTCCCCTTATAATATTGAGTAGTTAGTATTCTGCAGTGTGATGTACCATCATTTGCTTGATCATTCACCCATTGAAATACATCTTGAAGACTTAGAGATTTTGGCTATCATAACACTTGCTGTAACATTTAGGTGCATGTTTTTGGGTAAACATAAGCCTTCATTTCTCTGGGGAAAATGTTCAGGAGTGTGAGTGCTAGGTTATGTGACCATAACATGTTTAGTTTTTTTATTTTTTATTTTTAAATAAACTGCCATATTGTTTCTAGCTGTGGGTATGCCAGTTTCCATTCCCATTAGCACTATGCAAGAGCAATCCAATTATGAGAGTTAGTTCACATGATCATGGAGACAAGAAATTCCATCACACGGGTTCTGCAACCTGGAGGAGCAGGAGAAACAGTGGTATAATGCAGCTTGACTCTTAAAGCATCACAACCAGGAGTTCCAATATCTGAGGGCAGGACATCTTCAATGGCATTTGCTATTTTAACTCTTTTAATGCTGTCATTCTGGTGGAGATAGTGATATCTCCTTGTTTTAATTTTCATTTTACAATGTCCTAGAACATCTTTTCATATGCTTATTTGCCATCTATATATCCTCTTCAGTGAAATGTTTTTTCACATCTTTTGGCCATTTTCTAGTTGATTTAGTTGCTTGTTTTAACCATTGAATTTCTGACAGTTCTTTGTATATGTATATTCCTAATGTAAGTCTGTCATCAGGTATTTGGCTTACAAATATTTTGTCTCAGTCTTTGTCTTTTTGTCCTCTTTATTGTGCATTTCACAGCTGAAAATTTTACAATTTTGATAAAATTCATTTTATTCATTTTTTTCTTTGATGGATCATGCTGTTGTTATCAAATCTGCAAAATATTTTGTCAAGTCCTATATTCTGAGGATTTTCTCCTGTTTTTTTTTTTTTTCTAAATGTCTTACAGTTTTATACTTTATACTTAAATTTGCCAATGAGGTCAAATTAATTTTTTCATACAATGTTGAAACTAAGGTTTCTGTTTCTTGCTACACTGCCACCTTTAGGGTCCTTTGACTGAAGGAGGGGAGAAAGGAATTATGGGACTCTATCTGCAGTTGCTGACATTATTGGCTTGCCCACTCTTTTAGCTCCATGCCTAGGCTGTATGTGAGGAAAAGAAAACATAGGATAACAGTGGTTTCACTGTTCAAAAAAGCTGAACTGGACAGTAAAGTAGTGAAATGTCAAAAACATTTCATTTAGGAACTACTGCAATAGGGGGAAAGAGACACTAGTACACAATTGAGCACAGTTCTGAATATGGCATTTGATAAGTGGGGGTTTGTAGCCAGGGAACATGATGGGGGTCAGTAGGTAAAGTTAGTAAGAGAAACATCAGGAACTAGGAGGTTTCTCCCTACATTGTCCTGACAGTGCTCTTGCTAAAAGTAGGCAATGCAGGTCTGACAAAGGCACACATAGGGGAGAAGAGGGTTCTGAGGAGCCTGAATAAGACTCCTTGGGTCAAGGAGTCTTGGTTACCACCAGAGCATTTCGTGGCTTGAGGCCTGCAGGTAGTCTGCTGATCTTCCCTCTTTTCACTCTTCAAAGCCTATAATTCTTGAATACTATAATATAAGCAATGTCTTCAATACTGAGTAAATTTATGAACTTTTGTAAATATGAGCATTAGAGATATTTACAGCAAAATGTTCTTTAAAAACCCTCTTATTATATGCTAAATATTTCATATAAACTTTATGGCAGATTGTCTGACTTTTTTCTTTCCTAAGCTTAAAAATTTAACAGGCTTATATGGAAAGAGAAAAAAACTAATAACAATCTGCAAACAAGTGACTTCTAATAATTTTAAATTAAGATTATTAAATTGTGTGATGATTTAACATTCTTAGGAAATTCTTCAAATAACAAGTTTCCTTATTCCAAAGTTCAAAGAAGTACATTTCTTCTGTGCTTATTTGGATCATCCTGTTTACCATGCATTATTTCTTATGTATCACTTTCTAATTTGTACTCAGTTATCTTTGCAAAGATGCTGTTACATGCTGCCAAATGTCCATTATGGTTGTTTGGAGTTGCTTTTCTAATTTTATTCTCTATGCCTAACTTATGAATATCTCCTCCTCTTGTTTGACCAAGCACCTTTTATTAAACCGTATAATTTTTATGGATCTTATTTGACATGTAATTGCCAAACTGGTCTCTCTCTCTTTTTCTTAATAATATTTTTCTCTGTATTGAACTTAGGACTCAATTAGTGAAACTGACAAAACAAAAATATTCTTTTATCTTTATTTGTTTCACTAGAAATTGGAAAAAAAATATTAGACAGCAATATGCTATATCTCATTGTAATATTTATGATAAGCATACATGTGAGGATATTCTAAGCATCTAAGGATTCTTTCCAGCGTTATATTTAGTGTTGCTCTCAAGGAACAAATCCTTTGAAGTTGAAATTTGGAGTCAGTGTATGTTGATGCTTTATTATTCATGTCTGAAGTGAGACCAGACAATGTCCACAAATTCCTAAACCATATCTGGCTTGGTCCATTGAAAAAGGTCCTTTAAAGGAAATTAAAGACATTTTAAAGAACTGCAAAAATCCAAAATACTGTCTTCACTGAAATCTGTGGAATGTTCTACATTTTTTTTGGTTTTTGAAATTGTACACACTTGATTTGTCATTTTTAGAAGTGAACATTCTGCCAGCACATACATCGTCAGACTTGTTAAAGCTTGAAACTACAGATGTTCACTTGGGTGGCTTCTCCTTAGTGAGCATTTCCTTGATTTGTAGTTATTTAATTCTCTATTCCTTTGGGTACCCTGCTACAGATTTGTGCTTGGTTTTCTACATCCTTACCTTCCAATGAACTCATCAGAGCATTCTGTTTGGTTGCTTGCCTTATTAGTGTATCTGGATTTTATTTCTATCTGCTTTAAATAATGTTTATTTCCTTTTCTTTTCTTTAAGTAAGGTGAGATATTGTTACTGTTGTTGCTAGGATCTCTTGTCCAAAGAAAGCATAAAAATTTGAAGGTGATATTCAGTAATAAAATGTTTTTATTCCTGCTGGGTGCAGTAGTACACTTCTATAATCCCAGCAGCTTGGGAGGCTGAGGCAGAAGGATCTCATGTTCAAAGCCAGCATTAGCAACAGCGAGGTGCTAAGGAACTCAGTGAGATTCTGTCTCTAAATAAATTACAAAATAGGGCTGGGGATGTGGCTCAGTGATTGTGTGCCCCTGAGTTCAATTCCCAGTATCATTAAAAAAAAAAAAAAAAAAAAGACAAAAAAAGTTTTCTTCCTTACAAACAGACTCTATAAGCATTTTTTTTTTCATTTTGGTTAAAAATATTGAAAAATTAATTAATACTATGAAAAGACTTAGCTGTTATGATACTAACCCTAAGAACAAGGCCTAGAACAAGCAGTCTATCTTTTAGCATATATGGTAGACTGATTCCAGTAAACTGTTTGGGTTCTAAAATTCTCAAATGCTTGAATCCCTTATTCAAAATGATGCAATATTTGTATATAACCTATGTACACCCTCCTGTGCACAGGTTAAATATGCTAGATTACTGTAATACCTGATGCAATGTAAATTCCATCCAAATAGTTGTTATATTATATTGTTTAGGAAATGACCAGAAAAAAATGTCTACATTCAGAACAGGCACATTTTTTTTTTCTGAATATTTTTGATCTGTGGTTGGTTGAATCTACAGATATAGAGCCCACAAGTACAGAGGACTGATTTTAGTAGGTACTAATACATGTTCAAATATACGAACAAATAAATAATAATAAGGGATAATCTCTGTTTGATCTAGACTGTCAAGATTTGTAATTTTAACTAAGAAATTATTTCCCAATATAATGACTCTTTGCCCAAACCATCTGAATAAATGCTTTAATTTTTTTCATATATTTTGCCTATATAAACACAAACCCTTAGAGCATTTTTTTTTTTTTTTAATCCAAAGGTACTCAGGGTAAAATGTAGATGGATTAAACAAATTTAAAGCACTAGATAAGAAATATGTTATTCCAGAAAAAATCCCTCTATGTCTTTTGGTAAATAGTTACTGTGGCTTTTAAAGGTCACATTCAGAACACCCAAGGCAAGAGCTGAGGAGCATTTCCTGTCGGTCCTTCTTATGTATGCTTGAGCACCCCTCAGCAACAAGCAGCAGTAACTGTTCTCATGGATCAACTGCTTTTCAATGATCATTTTAATTTTAAAAAGGTGTTTAAAGAGTTGTGACTCTAATTTCCTTAACTACTAAATTTTGCATTTTGCTACAACTAAACAAACAGTTTAAGACAGGAGGTATCAATTCCTATTCCACAGTATGACTGGTAAGATAGCTAAGTAGACCTGGACTAGGGCTATAGGAAGGGGTGTGGCCAGAAAGTATAGTCTCCAGGAAAAGCGTCAGTTGCTTCTCACTAATGCCCACCAAGTAGCTCCAGAACTTACCATTGTTTAACCTGAGCCAGAACTTTGGACTTTTATATGAACTGTCTGCTCCCAATTTTTAAATTTTTGTCATTATTTAAAAGCACCTGCTTTCAAATTCAGTGTGACCAAACAAACAAACTATAAGAATATGCAAAATTCAGATGTCACTTAACAATATATTAAGTGAACAAATACTAAATGGAAAAGGAGAAGAGACTAAAATTGCCCTATTGTATTTTGTAACATTTAATTACAATACCTAGTTTAGTGAATACCTGGGTATTTGCAATAAAACCCAGAAAAAGGAAAGCAAGGGAATAATGAACACAAAGGATGCAGAATGGTAATTGAATTAGGTAGGAGAAAAGAAAGGAATGAAATATTAGATACAAAATATTAGTAAAGTTCTGCCATATGGTCTGAATGAAGGGTCCTTGAATTCTGTTACATTATTAGGGACAATTAGATGAGGACTAAAGTAAATAAGAACCCCACATGAACTATAAGGAGAGCATATCATGAAAAAGATCAATTCTATGCATATTATGTCTAATTGAACTGTTAGACCAACCTGAACACACTGACTATTGGAACTACCAGTAGATCTAGCCCTGTAATCACAAATTTTAACCTCTGCTCTTAAGGAAGGACCTAGCTGGCAAGAAGACCACATGGATGAGAAGTCAATATACAAGACAGAAGATATATTTTAAAAAAAAATAAAACCCTTCCCTATAGTTCAGAAGGTTGATCAACACAAGGACTCAAGAAATGTTTTAAAGAGACGTCTAAATAATTACCAAATTAATACATATTTAATTGGCACTGGGTTTTAGCCAGCTTTTTCCCTGCTGTGACTAAAAGACCCACCAGCACAATTGTAGTGGAGGAAAAGTTTATTTGAGGGCTCACCATTTCAAACGTCTTAGTCCTTAGGTCAACTCCATTCCTTGGGGCTCAAGGTAGGCTGAACATCATGGCGGAGTGTATAGCAGAGGGAAGCTGCTCACATGAGATCAGGAAGCAAAGAGAGAGAGACTGCTTGCCAGATACAAATATATACCCCAAGGCCATGGCCCAATTCCCACCTCCCACAGTCACACCCTACCACTTTAGTTACCACCCAGTTAATCCAATCAGGGGATTAATTCACTGATTGGGTTAAGAGTCTCACAAGCCAATCATTTCTCCTCTGAACTTTCTTGCACTAACACATGAGCTTTGGGGGGGACACCTCACATCCAAACCATAACACACTGGATCATGAATTTGGAAAAGCTGCAATTGCTTAGGAAGGTTTGTGAATATAAAATTTAAAAACTGAGCCTGGATGTATGAGTAGCTTGAGCACAGAACTTCACAGGGTCAAAACATCCAGTGGAAAGATGAAGTCACCTGGATTTGGGAGAGATAGGTTGATTTATTGATAGATTGATGGATAGATGAACATTTTCTTCATTATCAAACCTATACAATGAAAATAAAACTTTCCCCATGCTTCAGAGCATTGTTAGAATATAAGAGCAAATTCACAATTTGGAGTTTGAGCATCATGGATACAATCATTAAGTAAACGTGGGAGAAGTCACTGTTATTATTGTTATTATTCTGAACTGATCCCTGCAATTTCTTCTCTTTTTCTGACTCAGTGCCATTTCAGTGATATTTGCTAATACCACTCTATTCTGCTCACTGTTCAATAGATCCACGACACAGATTAACTGCTCAGGTTGGACGCAGAATGTACTTTATATCTTCAGTTGTATTGAAAAGTCATTTTAAAATGTCACTCATTACTTCTGCTTCTCTGTTAAAATGATGGATTCAAACAGTAAAGACCAGAATAAATTGATTTAAAACTCCTTCTTTATAAGCCAATAACATCATATTTAAAGATATGTTAGAAATGACATGCAAATATGATTATTTTTATGGTAGGCCAGGTATTGCTTAGTCTTGAATTTGGCACAGTGATTAGAATATAGTAGTATTCAATAATAGTGAACTAATGAATTAATGAGTTTGGACTTAGCTTTTAATTGATTCTCAAACAGCTTGATACAAAACATAAACCTTATGCTAAACAGAAGAACTATATATGTGATAAAATTTATAGACTGTATATGCAAACACATATACCCACATGTACATAGTATCCTCTATAATTTCTATGTTTCGGTTTCCAAGAAAACTAATATTATCCTACTCAAGAGGTTAATAAGGAAGGGAAGAGAGAATACTCAAAATAGAAATATCTCATCTTTCATGCTAGATTTTAACTTTTTATATTTATATCACTTTGACAGTTTTCTTTATTTGAAATATCATTCCTAAGAATGTTTATTAATAACTTGTAATCTCCAAAAACACATTTTCACAAACCAATAGATTAAAATAGTAATTTCATGTATTTTCAAAAATTGGTTCTCATAGTTTAGTCATTGTGAGTTGAGCTGCTATAAACATTGATGTGGTTGCATCACTGTAGGATGCTGATTTTAAGTCCTTTGGGTATAAACCAAGGAGTAGGATAGCTGGGTCAAATGTTTATTGCATCTCACTCACAATAGCTAAACTATGGAACCAACCTAGGTGTCCTTCGACAGATGAATGGATAAAGAAAATGGGGTACATATACACAATGGAATATTACTCAGCCTTAAAGAAGAATGAAATTGTGGCATTTGCTAGTAAATGAATGGAGTTGGAAAATATCATGCTAAGTGAAATAAGCTAATCCCAAAGAAACAAAGGTCAAATATTTTCTCTGATATGTGGATGCTAATTCACAATAAGAGGGGCAGGCTAGAGTTACTTTGGATTAGGCAAAGGGGTGTGAAGGGACAGAAGGTGGTACAAGGGATAGGAAGGACTGTAGAATGAGTCAGACATTATTATCCTAAGTGCATAAATGACTACATGACCTGTGTGGTTCTACGTCATGTACAACCAGAAGAATGAGAAGTCATACTCCATTTATGTATGATGTGTCAAAGTGCATTCTACTGTCATGTATAACTAAGTAGAACAAATAAAAGTTGATTTTCAAGAATCAAACAATAACATATAGTGATTTGGAGTTCCAAATATTTCTGGGGAAAAAATGATGAGTTAAGCAATGCAGAAAGAAAAAACGTGCTTTGCTTCCAAAATGAGACAAAATTTTATGAGACATATTATTCTCTATTGAACTCAATATATTCTGCTCTGGAACTTAGAAGAAAGTGTCAGAAAAATGTGATTTAGAATTTATAGAACTACAATTTTCTTATCATTCTCGCATCCCGTAGCCAAAACAAATTTAAATCCCCTTCTATCCTAAGTATTCTGTAACAAGTATTGCAACTACTGGAGATGCTCTGGTGTTTTTAAGATCTGGTAGTAAAAAACGAATAAGCTTAACTTCTACATAGTCAAACAACCGAAGCAAAGAGACCGTCTTACTGGGGATTGTCTTCTGGCTTTGCTATTTGTTACCCTGTGACTTTGGAATCATCACTTAACTTCTCTGAGACTCATTTCTGTAAATGTGGATGCAAATTGTACTTATGTGATAGAGTTTGCTATAGAGATTTACTAATATTATCCTTGTATAGGTCTTAGGATAGTGCCTTATATTTAGAATAATATAATAATAATTATATTATTATAATTATACATAATATGTATAACATATGTAACTATATTAACATAATAAAAATAATAACATTTTAAGATATAATTTTATGTGGTGATTAGTCCTGAATCAACTACAATGTTTAAAGGCCAAGATCTGAAAGTTGTATATCAGCCCTTTTATGGTCACACGTGAAATATCTGCAAATCAGGATTTCTAACATTAGCAAAGACAAAATTTAACAATAATATAGCAGTAGTTGGGGCTACTCTAAGAAAAAATGACTTTTCGTTTTGCTAGAGACTCTCTTCTCTGACTTTATCTTCTTTCTCTAATTTTGTATCAAGTAGCATGAAGATTAGCTTAACAATGCCCAGCACACGTTAGGTGAAAAGTACTCTGGTATGATAGAAAACTGTTTTTCCGTCATATTTATTTAGGGCTCAAGTCCTGGCTTTACTTTTCAATGTTGTGCGTGCACGTTACAAGTTTTACTTTTTACTCCACATGATTCAACCCTCTTATATTTCTTACCTGCCTTTGCCCACGTGGCTTTTAGAGTATTAGAAGTATGTAGGCATTTAAATTCCTAGATCCACAGCTTGTAGTAACAAACGTGTTCTAGACATTAAGAGGGAGACTTTATGTAATTCATTAAAATGCCAATCTATGGATATCAGCTGAAAGCCCTCAGTAATATGATTGAAGTTGTAAAAGTGATCTCTTCTCTCATTATGCATAATCCCTAGTTTTAAAACGGCATGTAAACAATTCCAAAACTCTAAGGAGTGCATTAAATACTGTAAAGTGGATACTTCATATCTGTTTATCTGATGCCTCCCACTCAAGGAGGCTGTAAGTTTTAGCTAGGCCAAGTCACAAAAATAATCAATATGTCAAAACAATAACAAAAATAAAAATGCTTTCTTTCTTGCAAAATCTCTTTCCTCTTAAATTACAAATTTGGTAAGCAGGAGTTTACTCACATAGCTTCTTCTTGTATGTGTCATATTTTATGTAATGCTACACAATTCACATGCATTTGTACATTATCTTCAGGATGTTTACAACTATCTATCTCACAGATGTACCCAGAAAATGCATCTTCCTTCCTAATGTTTATTTTTACCCTAGCTTGGTGATTCCTAGCAAGATTTGTAGATCTCTCCTCAAAAAGACTATGGTCTTTCAAGTCTCAAGAATCTCTGACTCTTCTGAGTTCCTTAATCTCAGACTGTCCCAACAGAACAGTAGGCATTATTATTCACCTGTAAACAACAAACGAACCAAGTCCCAGAGTAACTGGTTTAAGCTTATATGACCCATAAAGAGTAGCATTTGGATTAAACCCAGGTTTTCGGGTCTTGATAGAAATATCCACGATGCTTTGTTAGCAAAGGACTATTGACCACATTGACATGTAAAATGGCCCTGTGTTTGTGCACTGTCCTCTTCAAACATTAAATTTTAAGTCCTTTGGGTTTAGGCCAATAAAAATCAAAGTAGGAGAATTGTAAGTGGGGCAGTATATTGAAGTATATTGAGTTCAAATTCTGTATGCCATTTGCTAGCTCTGTGGACCTTGGAAAGTGATTTAATCATCTGTGTTTACTTTCGCCAATGAGAAGATTAAATGAGAAGACTGCAAGAAAATAGGTGTTGGTTATCAGGTACTCCATAGACTGGCTCTCTGAGTGCTCAATGTCACTAACTGCTCTAAGACATTATGCAGATTTTACCTCTGTATATTATTTTCCTTCTCTGCTAAACAGTTAACTCAAATCATATTTCAGAATCTATATAAAGATAAGTGATTCATGGAGAGGTCTTTGGTCTTGGAGTCATGGAAATAACCTTGGGATCTCTGATCTAGGAAGTGAAATTATGAGACTGTCTAGGAATGGATGACAATGGAAAGGGTGGAAGGTCTCCTTAAAGATTGGTAGAGATAAAGGAGGTTTCATCCATCTCAGATGTCACGATGAAAGAGGCAGTGCCCTTGAGTTTAGAACTTTGGACCACAATTTTTCTTTTATACTAATTGGCTGGGTAGTCTCCAAGGCATCTTTTCAATGTCTTATATTCTTAGGAAGTATATTGAAATAGATGAAAAGTCACTGTGGTCACTTCCAACACTGAGGTTGTGTGTGTCTATGCATTAAATTGGAGCAACGTAATGTATATTCCATTAAATAGCTATTCCCCTTGGTGATTTGAGATAAGGGAGTAAAATGTTCCATAGGGAATTGTACACATGCCATCTACCTCCTAAAGTTTCACAATCAAAACCTCAGAAAATATTAAACTTCTGGGAAGTTCATTATATAAAGAAAACTATTAAGTATTCAGTTCCCAAACTTGGATAACCTCCATGGAACTCGTATCATATAATTTTATAGGTGGTGTACTAGGTAACATAAGGACTTTAAAAGTAGCAAGTTTAGTTAAATATAAAACATTGCTGTCACCACCATATTTCTGGTCATCACCACCACTACCATGACCGCTGTCCTCATCAACATCACTCACCTTATGTTTAAAAACACCACTTCCACGTATCACACTTTAAATTGTGATATGCAAGCTTCTTGAAACTCACAGGCCAGATATAGCACTTGGAAATTCTACACTCAGACAGAAGAAACCCAAATGCTAATTTTTCAAATTTTATTATGAATTCAGTGCTAGTGTAGCATTCAAATATTCTAAGATACTGACAATTGATACAGAAGGCATATAAACCATATTCAAGTTAAATTTTATTTCAGTTCTAAAATGACTTTCACTTATTCTATTGTCTTATTTCTTACAAGAATTAATAGGGTGATGCATGTAAAACGACTTCTGTTTCATGTGGAAAAAGTCTATGTTGGCATTGACAGGGTCAAAGGACTTTCACATTCATTATTTTATTTTATTTTTGTAACTATTGTATGAAAGTAGGTTTGGCAGGTATTGTTTTATCTAGTTCATGGACAAGCAAACTAAGAATAAAAGAAGTAAATCATCTGGTGTAGTTAATTTTGAATTTTAATAATAAATCATTTTAAGTTTTTTATCCATTTTGTTTTGCTGCCATTCCCTTTCGTGACATTACCATCTGTAATAGGCAGCTATCCAAAAACTGGTTCATGTGAAAGAATGAAAATTTCAAATAACAGTAGATCAATGTTTCTCAAGGTCTTTATATCATAGCGCACAAAGAAAATCACTGGGAGAAATGAGCCAGCCTGCTTATGGCTGGTGAGGAATGGCCACGAGGGTCACAAGAGGTCAGTATCTAATACACCTGCAACCTCTTTGCAACAGGACGCTGTGAGGTTGCCCACCAGCTGGGAAACTGAACCATAAAAAGATGTGATTGATTTAACCAAAGATTAGAAGGAAACTCTAATACTTTGATTTTTGTAGATTTTTTTTTGTTATCGCCCATTACTAATGTCCTTTATTTAACATATAATCTTAACAGACACTCAAATCCAATACTCTATTTCAGAATCTGAACTAATCTGGCTTCAAAGAGAACAAAGAGATTTCATAAGCAGGGAATAAATTTGCTTTGCAGAGTTTTTTTTTTTTTTTTTTTTTCTCCTCTCTCTCTCTGTTAATTAAGGTCATGTCATTAATACTTATTTTTGTTAATTTTTCATCTACTTTTAAAATTGCTCATTTTCCTTCTTATATTTTTATTTTAACATTCTAAAATTCAGCTGTTGCCGTCTACCACTGCTCAGATTTGTTTGTTTGTTTGTTTGTTTGTACTGGGGATTGAACCCAGGGGCTTTTAACCACTGAGCCGCATCCCTGGCCCTTTTTATTTTTTATTTTAAGATAGGGTATTGATAAGTCATGTAAAGCCTCGCGCTAAGTTGCTGAGGTTGGTTTTGAACTTGAGATCCTCTTGCCTCAGCCTCCAGAATTGCAGGTGTGCACCACTGCACCTGGCCCTAAGTCTTCCATAGTCAGGCACTAACTAGGAACCCTGTTCTATTCAGACTCTGGTAACTGGAAAAAAAGAAGATGATGATGTGTTTTGGAGAGTGCAGAATTAGTGATAGAAGCTAAAGTTACAACAATTTTAATACATCAGCATAAGTGCTGAGGTTTAATTTTTAAAGACATCATTTATTCACTTGTAGTGGAGAAAGAGGTGCTAGTGAGGACATGTTTCACAAAGGTAAAATCTTGAAGTTATTTTTGAAGGATTCTTAGATGCTCAGTAATTATACATGGGGTAAGTTGAGTAGGAAGAGATTTCTAGCATTTGCCTACCTACATGATGCAAAAGAAGCATAAGAAAATCTAAGCATTTGGGAGGATTTGGGGCAAACTTTTTATATAAGCAGGATGCAAAGTAGGGGGTAGGTAACTCTGTGTTCCACACTAAAAGCAATATTATAGTTCTTCCTATTTTCACCCTTAATTGTACAGGTTAAATAGCTGATGTGATCATTGCCTGGCATTCTCCAGATGATTTAGTAAATGGCCATATGTGTTTTCTTTTGTAAAATTTTAAAATTTGTTCTTTTTAGAGATACATGACAGTAGAGTGTACTTTAATATATAATATATACGTGGAGCATAACTTATCCTAATTAGATCCCATTTTTGTGGTTGCATATGATGTGGAATTTCACTGATGGTATATTCATATATGAACATAGAAAAGTTATGTCCGATTCATTCTGTCCTTCCTAAGCCCATCTCCCTCCCTTCCCTTCATTCTTTTTTGTCTAATCCAATAAACTTCTGTTCTTCCTTCCCCCCTTATTGTGCGTTAGCATCCACATATCAGAGAGAGTATATGTGCTTTCAATATATATTCACTGTAATTTTTTTTAAGCAATAGAAATTGGCATTTCATCTCTAGCTAAAACAGAGGACAGGGACAAATCATGATTATGTTTTTTCATAGAAGCTTAGAATAAGCTTTCTTCCACTATAATAAAATTAGTCATGTCCTACATATTGGTGTTTTGATCAATAATAGCCACATATATGATGATGATTTTGTAAGATTACAATGAAGGTCAAGAGTCCTATGGCCTAGTGATGGTGCAGCCATTGTAATGTCTTCATATTATCACATGTTTGTGGTAACACTGGTATAAACACACTGTGTGGTGCTGGTGGTATAAAAGTATAGCATATACCATTTTGCACAGTAATACTACATTGTAGGGGTGTGTGCCAGGCTAGCTCAGACGCAGGCAAGAGCCGACGGAGCCATAACCCAGGCCCCGGGAGTTGGGTAATGCAGGCTTGTGGCGAGCAACCTGCAAACTCATTTATTGGAGAATGAACTTATTGGAGAACTCATTTTATAGACTCTTAACCCAATCACAATGTGCCACGGGGGATCAGACCACCAGGCCCCTATACAGGTTCCCTTGATAACACTAAGTAAATTTGGGGACAGTTGTTTACTTTCCTAAGTGACCAGAGTGGAATACTCCTCTCCATAGGTAATCCTGACAGGCGTGAATGTGTGAAGGTTTTCCTTATACACTTGAGACATTCACAGCTGCTAGCCAAGACTTAGGATTTCTCCCAACACTACATGATAATGATAACAATAACAAAATGGTTATATATTTACTGTATTACTCTTTTTACCATTATTTTAGAGTGTATACTTTCTGCTTTTAAAAATGTTTATTGAAAAATCAAATACTATGTTATGTTAACATCAGACTCATACATTTCATGTTTACTGTGTTTCTCAATTGCATCAAGAGGCCACCATCAATCCAGTGGGGGACCGACCTGTACCCTATAGGTTTGTGTTAAGTACACTCTATGATGTTCACACAGGGATGAAATCACCCAACAATGCTTCTCAGAATATCTTCCCATCTTTAAGCAACAAATGACTGCATTGCAAATATAATGTGTATTATTACTGAAATCTCAAAAAACACTGTTATTGGCATAAAAGCTGAAAGTTCTCCCCAACCCACAAGTCAAATTCACTTTCTAAGTGTAAATCACCATTAAGTGTATTTCAATGTGTTTCTAAATGCACATGTTTCTTAACATTATATATGGAATCTTCATGCCTTCTCTGCAAATTTTTTTTTCTGTTTAATAATATGCCATAGACAACTTCTTCACACATCTTGTGGATTACCTTTCTGGAAAGTCACTAGCAATTGGAATGAGGTATGCTAAATCAGATTGTGCACACATGATAAGGAAGCTACTTTCTTGTATTTTAAAAGTGTGTGTGTGTGTGTGTGTGTACAATTGAAAATAAGATTATTTATACTTATTATTTTAAATCAAAGATACTGCTATATGCATCACATAAAAAGACTGAATAGTTAAATATTTTAATAGCAGGATAATTTTCATGTAACATTTTAAGTGGAAACAATACATAAAATAGGTAAAAATGGAAGCAATGTGATTAAAACATTATGGCATATACACATGTGTATGTATACAAACACACAAACAAGTTTATGGGGGGAAAATGAGAGGGATCTAGGACCAGAATACCCTTTCCTGCCTCAGCTCCATTTACAGAATATAATATTCTGTTATGGGGAAAGAAGTGGGAACTCCACAAAGCTGTGTGTTGTCCTCCATTGGTGGCCCCTGAAAGTTCCTCCACAGAACATGGACTAATTTAAATAAGTGCAAATGCAACTTACATATTGTAACAGTCTAATACTTTCTAAAATGTGTTTAACAATATAAACATGGAAATGTCATCTAATAAAGCTTTAATTTATCTTATGAAGTTCCAACACCTTTTTTTTTTTTTTTTTTTTGCAAGCAACAGATTAGAAAGTATGTAAATATTTTCATAAAACTTATTGGACTCTGAAAGGCTTTTGTTTTGAGGGAAATTTGACACAGGTTTTTAAGGAAAATGGGGCCCCCGTGACTTTATAGTTTTGTGAATTTTCCAAGGAAGACATGGACATTAAAGATCAAGTAATTTCTCTGAATTTAGCATTGGAATTCTGTTACCTAGAACTTGAAGGGGCGACATATACCATCTGTGTGTTGCTTATCATAAGGAGCACAGACAGTATCACAGGTGTTATGACAGAGTTCATTACCTGCACAATGATCTAAGTCAGAACAGCCTGAAAGGAGACCACAGAAGATCAAATCATGCAACTAGGATATGCTAGTTTTTCTGAGTTACTCAATGTATTTAGCTAAATCAAAGTAATTGTAATATGTAAATGTGCTGTTCTTCAGAAATTTTACCAAAGTAAACTTCTATCTACTTAAAGATCTTAGTGGAAGAGCTGGCCACACACTCTGGTCTCAGGAAGGAAGTTATCATTTCCATCTCAAAGAGCAAAAGTAAAATAGACCCCTTCTAATATTTCATGTCCCCACGCTTAGAAGGATCTTTCCCGTAGAAATCATAGAGGAATAGGGGAAAGGAGTCAGAAGACAACTCAAGTCAGTCTCCAGACCAGACTAGCTTTCTTTTAAAGATTATCAGGATCAAACTTAAACAGAGCTCCATATTTAAAGTAAATGATTTAGACTTCCTAGTGTGGATTGATTACTAATACCAGAAATGCATGCAGTGTAAAATTGGTCTACAATGAGGCCAAAGAAAGGTAGGGGAAAATAGATGGCTTGTTTGAAACCCGGGCCTCATTTCTTTTCTCAGCCACTATCATTAGTATACTCTTTTATGTTCCCCAAAATGAGGGCCACTATATGTGTCCATGAAGCATTTCAGCCGACATTTTGAAAATAAAAAGTAAATTTAAAAGGAAGAATATGTCAAAAGACTATTATTAATGATCATTATTTACAAAAATTTCAAATGTGAATTTTCAAAATCAACATGAAAGCAGAATATAAAAATTGAGTATTTCTTTAGCTTTATAGTACTTATAATAAGTTTCTGTTATATGGAAATTATTCATTTCAAGAAACAAATGCAAAGAAATTAAAAGAAAAAAAAAACACCTTTTCCTTCATGAGGTTGATAATTCTTTTACCTGTATACAGAAGCTTGTTATCAACTATATGTTACAGTTAAGTGCTACCTCTCTGCTTCTGTGTGGCGAAGATTAAATAAAACTTAGGGCAACTGACTTGGAACATGAAGAAACCATTAGAGATTTAGGAACTCTTGCCTTCATATCCTTTCTTGCTTTACTGAGAAATGGTAAATCAATTTTAGTTAAGAAGAGAAATCTATTTGACCACACTAATGCAACTGGCCCCTTCTCTTGTCTTTCTTTCCCACTAGGTTTTATGAACTCTAATTCCCCCAGGCAGGATCAGTTGCCTCTCTTTCTTAGTCCTGTGTCTCATGATGCTTATGCTGGTCATATGCTTCTCATGTGGTCCTGAAGCTGCATGAGGTTATCTGGGTCCCTGATGAATACAGATTCCTTAAAGGCAAAGACCATGTACTATCATTAGCAGATGCCTCAGAGTCAAACACAGTCTGTGACCCATAGGAAATTCTCATTTTACAGTAAATAGAAACATTATTTTTATAAGGAATAAACTGAGAATATGCCCAACAAACAGCAGTCTTGATAAGTATGTAAGTACATGTTTTGGAGAACAAGGTGGCACAAGTACTTTAGGCATTTGGTTTTAATTAAACGATGACCTTGCATAATTGAGAGGCAGTGGGGAGACAGATGTCCCTACATTTACCCCATTTCGTTTCTGAGAACCACTGTTTAGAAGCCCATTTTCAGGCTGTGAGTAGAGCTCATCGATAGAACCTTTACCTAGCAGTATGAGGGTTTGATCCCCAGCACTGCAGGAAAAAGGAGAGAGAGGGAGGGGGGGCGGTGGGGAGGGAGGGAGGGAGGGAAAGAGAGAGAGAGAGAGAGAAGAAGAGGAGGAGGAGGAGGAGGAGGAGGAGGAGAGGGGAGGGAAAAGAAAGGAAGAAAGAAAGAGAGAGAAAGAGAAGAAAGTCATTTCATGATAATTCCTACCATCATACTTTGTATTCATTTATCCGATTTTTTTAAACAACCCAGATGTCCAGTTGAGAGTCAGATCATCTAATAAATTAATATATGGTGATTAATAAATAGGTGTTTATTTCAACAAATAGCTTAATATCTCAGTTTTATTTATTCTTGCAATAAGCACATGGATTTTAAAATGACCTATATGTGATGGCTTGATCTGGAGTACCTAACTGGTTGGCTGGGTGCCACAGAGGCAACAGTCGGAGATGATGAATATACCTCTATAACAGTAGATAAAAATAGATAGAAATTTCAGTTTGAAAATGACCAAGTTGTAATGTGGAAAATCTCAAATAAATGCCTAGATTATTAACAATGAACATTTGGTTGAGGTAAGATTTTAGAAAACTTATAATTTTTAAAGTAACAAATTATAATTTATAGCCATTGAAAACTACCTGGTTTTGTTTTATATCTTTAGGGTTTTTAGGCATGATTATTTGTGAAAAAAATTATAAAATATGTAGTTGTAGTTGGCACTCTTACTGATGATTTTCTTACAGTAGAATATTTGTTAGAAATTTTTAAAATGTAATTGAAATCTGTAGAAATCATAATAGGTTTCCCAAAACTGGCCTCATAACACAAGATAATAACTTCTGGAATTAACACCTAGAAGTGAAATTTCAGGAAATAAATAAATAAGTGTATGTGTGCTTGTGTGTGGTGGTGGAGGAGATCATGTTTGTATGATTTTTTTTTAACCAATAACTTGTGGCTTTTTACCACCACAGAATAGTTGAAAGGTTTTCTATTTATCTACCCTGGAATGATTTGAAGGTTAATGACACAATGGGCATGAATGCCACTGTGGAAAGATGCTCGCTACATATAAATGATTATAATTATCCAATTTTCTGAATGTTTTCTTAATAAGCAGATGGGAAATTTCCATTCATGGCAAGGAATTTCAAATACTTAATTATTTCATTTTTCTAACTATTCAGAATTTCAATGTAGCTCTGCTTAAAACTCAAGTCACTTTTAGATATCATTCATATTTATTCCTTAAGACGAAAATTAGTGAATGGATATGACAATTTGGAACTGTCCTACCCACCAAACAGCAAACTGAAAATCTGGCAGTTGTTCAATTTATTTGAACAGTAGAGGTTGTCAAATGAGATATTCATGGTCAAAAAAAGAGCCTTTAAAATTATTTGGATCCTGATCTTCGAAGAATGGTTTTTAAGTATTCGTGAATGTAACTAAGTCACTTTTATCAAGTCTGTGTTAAAAGCAGATAATTCTGCTAGTTACCTACTCAACCTTTTGAATACTCAGTCTTTTAATACAAAATTATTTCAATTGCTCTGAATATAGGGCACAATTATGTAGTGTTTGGAGTCAGTGTACCTACCTGGGAATAAAAACATAATATATAATGGAAAAAATCTCTGCCCTGCGTTTACAAAGAAGCAGTTATAAAGGGTTACTGAATAATTTCCTGCAGTGACATGGAGAGATCAAGTCCTGAGAGAAGTGGTCAGGGGTGTGGCACTGCCTCTAATTAGTGACAAGGACACCCGCTCATTATCACTACACACCAGTTTCTTCTAATACAGCTGTGATTCATTGTCAGTGGGTCAGTGGTGCATAGTTTCCTGTATAAGTGCCCACCTTTTAACTAATGTGGCTCTAAGCGTGTGTGTCTGGATTAAATGCTTTATCAGTCAGTCCCTCCCAGGTACCTTCTCTGCAGCATGTCACTGCGGTGGTATTAATATTCAGCTGATAAAATCAAAGCATTTCCCCATTAATGCTGGACCAAAGCAAACACATTCACAGGGAAAGTAAAAAGGAAATTTACATACAAATCGTCTTTATAATGCTGCTAATTTGTTGCTACTTGCAGTAAAGCTCTTAATAAGATTAGCCTGATTCCATTGAGAGTTTTATTTGCTTTCCCAAATAGTTTTCCTTCATTTATGGCTGTGTACTTATAGTTGATTATCTGTATTTCACATCACGTAATTCATAATTTTTGCAAATTTGTAAAGTTGGCTCCTAAAATAAAGAAAAAATTTAAAGTAATTATGTGCATGATCAAAATTTCTTTGTATAATATCCATATGTCCATGTTCATTTGCCTCCATATCCACCTGGCAAATTGTTTCCTGAAGATAAAACCAGGGCAGTAGAGAATTTTTTTTAAAACCAAAATCAGGGAATATGGTGCCTCAAATGGTTTTTTCACGTGTGGTAGACAGTAAGAAACTATGTAAACATCAGATGTCTGAGAAGTCTCAACTGTTTGCAGTCTTATTCAGGAGTGATTCACTAATAGAGTACAGAATAATGCAGTTGATCCTTGAACAACATAGGTTTGAGCTGCAGGGTCCACCTTATGTAGTTTTTTTTGTTTGCCTGAGATTTGAGAAAATTGTAAAACCTTCTAGGTAAATCTGGTTGCTCCAAAGTATCAAAAAATCTTAAAAAGTTATGTGAAAAATGTTTAAGATACATGAAATTAATAGTCTATTTGTGATTTAGTACCATTAAATACACAAATCTATTATAAAAAGTTAAAATTTATCAAAACTTAACACACACTTACAGACTGTAACATGATACCATGCACAGTAAAGATGAAAGAACATAAACAAATGCAAAATGTGGTATTAAAACTAACTGTCGTAACACTGTAGTACTGTAATAATTTCATAGCCACCTCCTGTTGCCATTGTGATGAGTTCAAGTGTTATAACTGCTTAAAATGTGGTGTGATGCTAATTATCCCTCTGTGAGCAGTTAGTCTCTCTAGTAAATTACATAAGAAAGTAAAATGTGAGCTTTCAACAATTCTCCCAGATTTTTCACCATGTACAGTACACATAATACACAAAAGAAGTTAATCATATATGCTGTGCTTAAGCTTTGGCCAACAGTAGGCTATTAGTAATTAAGTTTTGGAGGAGTTAAAAATTTATACATCCATTTTCGAACTAAGGGGGTCTGCATCCTTAACCTTGGCTTTTTGTTCAAAGGTATGTTACTTCTTAGACTTTGAAGTGCAATTGAATTCTTATCTGACGATCTTGTTAAAATTCCAGTTCCGACTGAATCAGTCCCAGTGTTAGACCAGAGTCACAGCATTTCAAACCATTTCCCACAAATGCTACTGGTCTGCTAATCAATCACACTAGCAAGAGTACAACAGTACAGTCTATTGGACTACTGATAGGTATAATTGCTTCCAGTTTGAAAAACTAAAGTATAAAACAACTAATGTTTTAAACCAAGGAAATTAGAAAATTCATCACTGAGGAGCCTGGTTATGCATTTATTGAGAAATTTAGATTTGTTAACTTAAATAAGATTTTATTATATGAATGAAAATGCCACAAAATGAAGATATCAACTAAGTTGAACTCCTTGCTATGAAATTCTGAGCTCATATTGAAGATAAATTGCTTTATTAAAACTGGACATTTCTATTAAAACCAAAAACAGTTTTTAAAGCCAAATGTATAAATCAGGAAGTGAATATACAAGGAAAAAGAAATAGGAGCTATGAAAGAGATTTTTGTTCCAGCTCTGCCATGGAAAAATCTTCCTTTATTTATAAATTGAAGATGTTAAACACCTGGTCCAAATCTTATAAATATGTAGTGAGGTGTGAATACAAGTTATTAAATAATGTATTAAATAATTTATAACTTATACATCAGAACGAATGCTTTTCAGTTGTAAATATTATTTTATGCTACAGATACCAGGCCATGATATAGGTTATACTGGTGTATATGCTAACTTTTTAGTTTTGTTTATGATTTCTCAGTTTTTGGTTATGTGAGGGAGAGGGTGGTCAATTTTATTTGGTATTGCACTATTTAAAATGATCTGATTTCACCTGAGAATCTGCTTAGAGGTTCCTCTTGCACAGATTTCATTTAAATGTGTGAGAGTATCATTAGATCTTAATGAAAACTTTCCCTGGAGTTCTGAGGATTAGAGAATATAATTCCATAATCAGGGTAAATAGTTACAGAAAGTGATTAAAATTTCTTTAGTGATAGATATCAGTAATTATCATTATACTAGTCATTTAATACAACACAGAAATGAATGAATGGGAACTGGGCATGGTGGTGCATAGTATTTTCAGCTAATTGGGTGGCTAAGGTAGAAAGATCACTTGATACACAAGTTCAAGACCCTCCTGGGCAACATAGCCCATCTCAGGGAGAAAAAAAGAAGCAGCAAAAAGGAAGTAAGGAGGAAGGAAGGAAGGAAGGAAAGAAGGAAGGAAGGAAGGAAGGAAGGAGGGACGGAAGGAAAAGAAAAATTAAAATGGAAGATTCTACTAATTGCAGAAACAAAAAGTTAAAAAATGTGTTATTACAAAACATGATACCTTGTGAAAAGAACTTTCAACTATTTTCTAATTCATGTATCTCAAAGAGAGATGAGCTGTGAAATATCTGTGGACTTAATTCTCTCTGGCGATGGATTTAGGGATGGGGTGAAATTCTGCTGAGTAAGGGATTTCTAGTAGTAACTGTCAGTGTTGATACATCAAGTTTAAACACTGTGCATTTGAACATTTGTTGTGACTCTTGCTGGCTCTTAGACTTTCTGTGGAAATTGCATGCAAGGGTATACTTTAGTTGGTTCAGGATTTGCATTATTGAATATGGGGTTTGTGTTCCTTAGCAAAAAATGTGAAGAAAATCTTCTTTAGATGTTTAAGCATTTTAATAGTAATGAAAACCCACAGTGTAATCTCATGCTGTTATTTTTCTTCCATTTCATGATGTCAGAGACTCCAGACAACTAAGGAATCTTTTAATGTGGCTTTAGTTTTGCGAGAACCCACCAAATTCTAATGATTAAAGAATGCATTTTAACTTCATATATTCTATAATGTCCATCATTAATAGTTTTTTTCTGATTTTATTCAATATACTTAGATTGAGCTCTTCCCACCACTGAAATCATCTTCCAGGAATATAAACTAATCTTGTCTTTCTTGGCTTAAAGTCCTACAGTGATTTCTTTCCCACAGCTTTTCAATAAAGTTGAACCTACTCAGTCTGGACCACAAGGCTCTTGAAGATCTAGCCTTTACTATCTGATTTACAATCTGATTTCTTGCCTGTCTCTCCATCACTTTATGACATCTTCTCCCATGCCATCAGGGCTTAACACAAGCTGTGTTTTGTATGTAAAAAAGTCATTTTGCTTATTTCTTCCAAACCTCTCAAATTCAGTTAATAAGTCACCTCATATCATACTGACCTTGTTTGGGTAACACATGACTTGGACATCATATCTCTTGAGGTATCACTGGAAGAGTTGCCGGAGAGAGGGGCCTGATTCAGGACAAGCAGGGTCCTTGGTGTACATGATGGAAAAGAATTTTAGGATGTGCCAAAATACAGAGAGACTTTAAAGCAGATACACTTTAAGGGAGAATGCAGGCCATCTCAGGAAGAGATGATGGATTTTGAGTGAAGTAAAAAATACACATTCCAGGAAGGAAATGGGCCATCTTAAGAGTAAGAAGTTTTGGGAGTAAGCAAGGAATATGCATTCCAAGGAGAATGTGGGTCATTTCCTAAGGGAGAGATAGCTGCCCTTTTGTGTAGGGGATGTTAATGTTTATAGAGGGACATTGATAGGTCCTGAATTAGAGGTGGAGCCGGGTGGAGTTACACAATGTGGTACCAATTTCCCTTGAGTTTGGGTTTCCCCTCATGTTACTTTTTTACAGGCAAGGGCATGGTGGCTTGGGAACACTTGTTTTGTATTTAAAAGTGTCATGGCCATTTCCTGCATTCCAAAGTTTCATGGGCACTTCTCTTTTGATATTAAGTCTATCTTTTTCTGTATCCCCAAATTTCTATCTCCGAGGTTCCATATTCCTTTGTGCGGCAACTAAGAGGCTCAGAATATGGCTGTTTGGGAGTCAGCCAGGTCTGGTTTCAAACTAACTTTTACTTTCTATCATCTGTGTGATGTGAACATAAGTAGGTAAATGGATTTTTTTTGGCCTTAATTTCCTCATCTATAAAATTGGGACAATGATATCTTACCTCTCTGATGGTTGGTGATTTTAAATTCAGTCATGCACGTAAAGTGCATTGCTCAGTGCCTAGTAGATTGCAGGGTCTGTTAAAAAATAGACTTAGGCACATTAACATTTTAAAGAGTTTACTTGACCAGGTAGTAATTCTTGAATTGTGGCAGTGCCAAAGCAGTTTGAGCTCCACCATAAGGGATCCAGAGAAAAACTCGTATTTGTGGTTTATGTGAAACTGTAACCTTAAAGTCCCTACTTAGATGTTTGTTGACAGTTTCTGATTGGTAAAGCCCCTAGTTAGAAGTTAGTTTGTGGTTTCTGATTGGTTAAGCTTAGGTTGTGTTACCATCTATTCTGAGTTAGGTTTCAGGATACAAAGTGCTGAAGCCACCTCAAACTAATGGCCCCCAATTAATCATTTTATCAACCTTCCAAATTATAGCTTCTTTTCTTTCACTAAATGACCCCACTCTGTTGTAACTGTGTTACCTCCTTCTTGATCTGCTTACTTCTTAAAGCCAAAGTCTTGTGTTTGCCTTTTATCTATTTTTCCTCGGGTCCTGGCACAGTGGTTGCCTCATTATAGATTTGTAATAAATACTTTTCAAATGGATATATGGCTAGAAAAGAAATTGAGTGAATGACTAAGAGTCAGTGAAGATATATTACCTGTGTGGAAGGGAAGAAAAGTGGCTTCCAACATGTGCCATGCTATGTGTTATGAGTGTCCTAATAAATACAGAGCAAAGGAAAAGGTGGAGAAATTGCCCTTTTTCCACTGGGAAGACCAGGCAATAACCACAGAGAAAATGCCATCTGCATTGAGCTTCATCAGGGACAAGGGTTGTGGGAAGAAAAGTCCAGAAGTCACGATTGCCACTTTTTCATCGCACTGTGTATCTTAGTTTTCTAAAATTATGCATCAAAGTTCAGACTTCCCACCTTCTGAAGAGGACTTTGTTCTTTCTAATGATAAGTTGTTGCTGAGTGTGCATCCTGAGTTCATACGCAATTTAAAGAAAATCACAGACTTTCATTTCTTTCCCACTTGGTTTAAACTGTTGCGTGTGTGTGTGTGTGTGTGTGTGTGTGTGTGTGTGTGTGTGTGTGTATCTGGTGGAGGGTGTGAGATGTTCATTTTTTTCCTCTTTGCTTCTTAATATAACAATCATTTCTTAAAACTACAGTTGAAATTAATAAAGATCTTTTTTCTAAAATTAGAAGGATCTATTGCTTTGACAAGTTTCAAGTGTTTATAGTGTCAGATTATTTTCAAAATATTACAGATGTGGAAAAGGGGTAGAATTAGTTTTGAGTAAAATTATGGCTTGTCTGCAGATAACACAATCAACCTTTCAAACGCAAAACACCTCTTTCCAAGTATAGTTGTTAGGAAATGAAAGCTTTATTCAAATGCTAGATAAGAAAAAATGATGATAGGAATAGAAGCCCTTCCGGAGGGGAAAAAAATAACAAAGAACAGAATTGTAGGCATGGTTTTCAAAGAGATCTCCAATTGCAGGTGCTACCTGTCTGCTGAATGGTTGATTGGATTGGTCCTGATGCTGTTGACAGCTCATGAAAGCGGGGATTCAAGTTAATGGACAGCTAATATCATGATTGAGTGGTGCCTGATCTATTTGAGGATGGAAAATCAATAGTCTATTAGATTCGTCAGGGGACTGGGAAGAGAAAGCAGGCGGCATGTGCTTTCATCACCAGGGCTACACTAATTAAGCACCAGCCTTAAGATGGAGGGGAGCCTGGAGATTTGAACTGGTAATGAGATTCAGACTTGAAGTAAATGAAGCAACTTCACCATAAGGCACACTGACAGACAATTAAACCTCTTTATCAATGCAGCTTTCATCCAGAAATAAAATCTCATATGGCAGCTATAAAATAAATGGGGGACTGGGAAGAACTGTAAATCTTTTTCTCAGCTTGCAGTGGTACTTATAACTTCTGCATTGTTTGACATTTGGGTTTATTGCATTAGAAGTTAGTCATAGTGAGTAACATTTCATTTTCTGCATAGAAGTTCCTGGTGTGTCACATTCTTGAAATGTTTCAAGAAAGTTTTGATTAAGCATAAAACTGATTAGAGATAAAAAGCAATTTCCTCAAAAAATTTTTGGACTGGGAAGGGGGAATATTCTAAAAAGGAATAATTGCTGTTTGCATTTCAAAAATCCTTTTAAATTTTTTTCAAAGTAGTTAATTTTATAGATAAAGGCTCATTCTTGCTTATTCAGATATCCACTTTTCCTCAAATTAAAACTTCTCTATAGGAATGACAGTCTTACTTAGCTGGAAACCTCTTCCCATCTGAATTTTCAAAACTGGGGCAGAGTTTTATTTTAAACACAGTGATGGGAGAATGGGTTTTTACTCACAATTTTATGGTCTGGTGAATGGACATTTATTAAATACACTATTACAGAATAGCTAAATGACATAATACAATGGTTTATATAAAACTATGCCTTTGAATAAGAGGTGTTTGTTATGTTGCAGCCTGTTACTGGTATGGTGAGCTGCTGTATAAAGCATAAAAATGTTATTAGCTATAAGAATCAGACTAAATTCCTTACCATCAATATTCTCAAACATAGTTTATGCTGTGGTATTGACAAATATTGACCTGTTACATTTCTATACACAACACCTATTCTTTTTGCTTTGTTTATTTTTTTATTTCTCCATAATACAAAATATTACATGCCTTATATAACTGGTGCTTATTAGTTCCCTTTCTCTACATGCAGGTTACTGATAACATTTACTAGTTTATTACAGAAAAATAAAAACACCCTTCTGTTTTTCCTGATCACATAAAGGGATGATATTTCACTTTATCTTTTGTTTACTTTATATATTTAATATAATTTTCCAGTTTCCAAGCCTTTTTCTGATTGGTGCATATTAGTTATTCAGGGTGGTGGTCTCATTGTGGCATACTGCTACATACATATTAACAATTTGATCAGTTTTGCTCCCCAATACTCCCCTAGCCCTTCCTCCTTCCTCCCCAGATCCTTTTATAGAAGTTTTACATTTCTTCTCCAGATTACAAATCATCCTTCAGGAAGCCCTGGTTATTTTCTTATTTCTTCTGCAGTTATTTGGTTATTCATCCTTCTATTCATATTCTGTGGCTTGGTTATTTGAGTTTCCAAAATATTATAGTAATGCTTTAAAGCTCACAGGTCAATTTGTCACTTGAATTGAACCATGAGCTCTAAAAATGTTACAATAATATTTCACTCAAAGCCATTTTGCTCAAATAGCTTTATTAAGCACTTATTAGATATATGACACTGGGTATATTCAAACATCAGTGTAGATATGTGCCTTCACTCATTTATTCACTCTAGAAATATCTATTAAATGTCTAGAACTGAGTATTCTGCATATGTTTAACATCACGAAGTATACAGGAAATAGTAAGCATAGATTCTGCCTATATTTTATTATACTTTTATAGAAACTGGACATGCACAACAAGTTAGACCCATAAAAATAAATATAATCTAAATAAGAATGAAATAAATCATATAAATAAACATTTGAAAGACAGCAGAATGAAACGGACATCATCACCCTACGTACATGTGTTATTACATCAATGGTGTGAATCTACATTGTGTACAAATATAAAAACAAAAAGTTTGTATTCCATTTGTGCACAATCAATCAAAATGCAGTCTGTAAAAAAAAAATTTTAAAGACATATATCTGCTTTGTTGGTGTTTTTTTGGCTGTTCCCCCCACCCACCCACCCACCCTTGCGACAGGATCTTGCTATTTGGCTTAGGCTGGTCTGCAACTCCAGAGTTCAATTGGTACCCCATCTCACCTTTCTGAGTAGCTGGAACTAAAGGCGTGTGCCACCACCCACACCCAGCCCCAAACACACATTGGAGGAACTGTGTGAGTACGGTAAAAGTTGAGGGATTTGTTGCTGTTGTTATGCTAAGTCAGGAATAAAAGAAGCTCAGGAAAGAAATGGCACTGGAGTGCAATCTTGCAGATGAAAAATTTGGGCAAGTGAAGCGGGCGTGGAGAGGTGCTCAGGATCACGGAGGGTGCAAGTCGGCAGGGTTAAGTTCAGCAGTTTCTTTTGGCAGTGTCATTGGTTTCAGTGAGATGCACTGCATAAAATTAGGGTCAGATCATACAGATCATAGAGTGCCATGTAGAGGAGTTTAGACTTTATTATGGTGTCAATTTTCTCTGATCAAGGAGTTACATGGCTTGATGTGAATTTTCAGGATATGGCTGGTGACAAACGGAGGAAAGAATGAGCAGTATAATATGTGTTCTCAGATTATAAGTGGCTCCAAGAGTGGAAAACACTGAGTCCACAGAGTTGAGTGAGGAAGATATTGCATAAAAAATAGTTTAAAATATGTTTTGGCAAGTAGAGTAGAACTAAGGAAAAAGATACAAAGACAGGTGAAAAAGATAAATTCATAAAACTTAAATTCTGAGTGGATATGGAAGGTTCGAGAAGGGGAAGAACAGAAACTAAATTTCTAGATTTACAAACCAGCTCAAAGGTTTTATTTTTAATTTAATCAATGACATCAAAACAGTTTCTTCTGGACAAGTGTCTTCACCATATTGAGGAATTATTTATTCTTGGACAACTCTTTCTAATTCTTCTGGTATGTCCACTTTTAAATTTTTACTGAATGCATTCCAATAACCTACTAGAAAATACTATAGGTAAGACATTTAATGACACATGGAAATACATATTATAGCAATACTGGTTTTAGAGCTATTGTATGAATGGTGATAATAGCCTATGGTCATAAAATTTGTTGAGTCACATTGGTACACTGCTCAAGGGTGCAGGAAGAGTCTTTCCCTGGTAAGCTTGAATCCCTGAAAATAAATAAGTCAGCAACTACCATTGATTGGGTCCTACACTGTACCTGACCCAGCATTAGTATCTTTGAACAAAAACATTTCATTCACTCCTTGGTAGGATCCATAAGCCGCCTTTCACAGATGAGTGAAATAAGTTCAAAAAGGTTAAATCTCTTGATCAAAGTATCAACTAGAATCATACAGGAGGATTTCAATTTATGTTGGAATCCAGAGCTTGAGTAAAGTTTATAAACTGCATTGTTAACTTCCTGAAGTTAGAGAGCCCTTTTCGAGATAGAGGATTTTTTTTTTTCCTCTAAGTGCATGACATTATGCCTTGTATATAATATTTTCTTATCAAGTCATGAAGAGTTATACTTTCCCATTACAAACAAAACCTGGAGGTTTTCCTTCTGATCTTGTCTCTAAGTGTTTCAGAACCTAGAAGCAAATATACAAAAACCTTCTAACCATTTACAGTCAGGTTTCCACAACAAAATATTCTCATCTTCATCATAATTTTGAGAATTCCTTTACAACATTTCACTTGTTTAAAAAAACTGAAGGCCATGAATTTCTGTATGTCATATTTTTAATTAAACATTGTGTTTTGAGATAATTTTAGATATACATGTAGGTACACGTGCAGTTGTAAGAAATAACACCGAGGATGCTGTATCAATCAGGGTTCTCCCTGACTGAGAAACAGGACCAATAGCATGGAAACATAACAACAAAGGTAGATGGATGATAGATAGACAGATATAGAGATAGATAAGAGGAGATTTATTATGAGAGTTAGTTCACATGATCATGGGGACAAGAAATTCCATGATATGGGTTCTGCAACCTGGAGGAGCAGGAGAAACAGTGGTATAATGCAGCTTGACTCTGAAAGCGTCACACCAGGAGTTCCAATGTCTGAGTGCAGGTGAAGATGGATATTCCAGTTCAAGGAAAGGAAGAGAATTTGCCCTTTCTCCACTGTTTTGTTCTGTTGGGGCTCTCAAATGGATGAGAAGATGCCTGCATATGCTAGTGAAGGCAGATCTTCCTTATGCAGTTTGCTGATTCAAATGCTGATTTCTTCCAGAGGCGCCCAAACAGAAACCCTCAGAAAGTGTTCCACCAGCTACCTGTTCATCCCTTACCGCAAACACATTGCCACGTGAGATTAACAGTCACAAACCCCATGATGGCTTTCCACAGATTTTCCCAATGTGAACACATGGAGAAACTGTAATACAATATCAAGGTCAAGAACAGTTCCATCACGGCGGGAGCTCTCATGTCACCTTCTGTAGTCACAGAGCCTCACTCCACCCTCTCCTATACCCCTTAGCCACCATTAATCTGTTTCATTTTTATAATTCTGCCATTTTGAAAGATTATATAACTGGACTCACATGATAGGTTTTGGATTGACATGATTGTAGAGTCATCCTGGTGATTGTGTTTAATCACTAGTTTTCCCCTTATAATATTGAGTAGTTAGTATTCTGCAGTGTGATGTACCATCATTGCTTGATCATTCACCCATTGAAATACATCTTGAAGACTTAGAGATTTTGGCTATCATAACACTTGCTGTAACATTTAGGTGCATGTTTTTGGGTAAACATAAGCCTTCATTTCTCTGGGGAAAATGTTCAGGAGTGTGAGTGCTAGGTTATGTGACCATAACATGTTTAGTTTTTTTATTTTTATTTTAAATAAACTGCCATATTGTTTCTAGCTGTGGGTATGCCAGTTTCCATTCCCATTAGCACTATGCAAGAGCAATCCAATTATGAGAGTTAGTTCACATGATCATGGAGACAAGAATTCCATCACACGGGTTCTGCAACCTGGAGGAGCAGGAGAAACAGTGGTATAATGCAGCTTGACTCTTAAAGCATCACAACCAGGAGTTCCAATATCTGAGGGCAGGACATCTTCAATGGCATTTGCTATTTTAACTCTTTTAATGCTGTCATTCTGGTGGAGATAGTGATATCTCCTTGTTTTAATTTCATTTTACAATGTCCTAGAACATCTTTTCATATGCTTATTTGCCATCTATATATCCTCTTCAGTGAAATGTTTTTTCACATCTTTTGGCCATTTTCTAGTTGATTTAGTTGCTTGTTTTAACCATTGAATTTCTGACAGTTCTTTGTATATGTATATTCCTAATGTAAGTCTGTCATCAGGTATTTGGCTTACAAATATTTTGTCTCAGTCTTTGTCTTTTTGTCCTCTTTATTGTGCATTTCACAGCTGAAATTTTACAATTTTGATAAAATTCATTTTAATTCATTTTTTTCTTTGATGGATCATGCTGTTGTTATCAAATCTGCAAAATATTTTGTCAAGTCCTATATTCTGAGGATTTTCTCCTGTTTTTTTTTTTTTCTAAATGTCTTACAGTTTTATACTTATACTTAAATTTGCCAATGAGGTCAAATTAATTTTTCATACAATGTTGAAACTAAGGTTTCTGTTTCTTGCTACACTGCCACCTTTAGGGTCCTTTGACTGAAGGAGGGGAGAAAGGAATTATGGGACTCTATCTGCAGTTGCTGACATTATTGGCTTGCCCACTCTTTAGCTCCATGCCTAGGCTGTATGTGAGGAAAAGAAAACATAGGATAACAGTGGTTTCACTGTTCAAAAAAGCTGAACTGGACAGTAAAGTAGTGAAATGTCAAAAACATTTCATTTAGGAACTACTGCAATAGGGGGAAAGAGACACTAGTACACAATTGAGCACAGTTCTGAATATGGCATTTGATAAGTGGGGGTTTGTAGCCAGGGAACATGATGGGGGTCAGTAGGTAAAAGTTAGTAAGAGAAACATCAGGAACTAGGAGGTTTCTCCCTACATTGTCCTGACAGTGCTCTTGCTAAAAGTAGGCAATGCAGGTCTGACAAAGGCACACATAGGGGAGAAGAGGGTTCTGAGGAGCCTGAATAAGACTCCTTGGGTCAAGGAGTCTTGGTTACCACCAGAGCATTTCTGTGGCTTGAGGCCTGCAGGTAGTCTGCTGATCTTCCCTCTTTTCACTCTTCAAAGCCTATAATTCTTGAATACTATAATATAAGCAATGTCTTCAATACTGAGTAAATTTATGAACTTTTGTAAATATGAGCATTAGAGATATTTACAGCAAAATGTTCTTTAAAAACCCTCTTATTATATGCTAAATATTTCATATAAACTTTATGGCAGATTGTCTGACTTTTTTTCTTTCCTAAGCTTAAAAATTTAACAGGCTTATATGGAAAGAGAAAAAAACTAATAACAATCTGCAAACAAGTGACTTCTAATAATTTTAAATTAAGATTATTAAATTGTGTGATGATTTAACATTCTTAGGAAATTCTTCAAAATAACAAGTTTCCTTATTCCAAAGTTCAAAGAAGTACATTTCTTCTGTGCTTATTTGGATCATCCTGTTTACCATGCATTATTTCTTATGTATCACTTTCTAATTTGTACTCAGTTATCTTTGCAAAGATGCTGTTACATGCTGCCAAATGTCCATTATGGTTGTTTGGAGTTGCTTTTCTAATTTATTCTCTATGCCTAACTTATGAATATCTCCTCCTCTTGTTTGACCAAGCACCTTTTATTAAACCGTATAATTTTTATGATCTTATTTGACATGTAATTGCCAAACTGGTCTCTCTCTCTTTTTCTTAATAATATTTTTCTCTGTATTGAACTTAGGACTCAATTAGTGAAACTGACAAAACAAAAATATTCTTTTATCTTTATTTTGTTTCACTAGAAATTGGAAAAAAAATATTAGACAGCAATATGCTATATCTCATTGTAATATTTATGATAAGCATACATGTGAGGATATTCTAAGCATCTAAGGATTCTTTCCAGCGTTATATTTAGTGTTGCTCTCAAGGAACAAATCCTTTGAAGTTGAAATTTGGAGTCAGTGTATGTTGATGCTTTATTATTCATGTCTGAAGTGAGACCAGACAATGTCCACAAATTCCTAAACCATATCTGGCTTGGTCCATTGAAAAAGGTCCTTTAAAGGAAATTAAAGACATTTTAAAGAACTGCAAAAATCCAAAATACTGTCTTCACTGAAATCTGTGGAATGTTCTACATTTTTTTGGTTTTTGAAATTGTACACACTTGATTTGTCATTTTTAGAAGTGAACATTCTGCCAGCACATACATCGTCAGACTTGTTAAAGCTTGAAACTACAGATGTTCACTTGGGTGGCTTCTCCTTAGTGAGCATTTCCTTGATTTGTAGTTATTTAATTCTCTATTCCTTTGGTACCCTGCTACAGATTTGTGCTTGGTTTTCTACATCCTTACCTTCCAATGAACTCATCAGAGCATTCTGTTTGGTTGCTTGCCTTATTAGTGTATCTGGATTTTATTTCTATCTGCTTTAAATAATGTTTATTTCCTTTTCTTTTCTTTAAGTAAGGTGAGATATTGTTACTGTTGTTGCTAGGATCTCTTGTCCAAAGAAAGCATAAAAATTGAAGGTGATATTCAGTAATAAAATGTTTTTATTCCTGCTGGTGCAGTAGTACACTTCTATAATCCCAGCAGCTTGGGAGGCTGAGGCAGAAGGATCTCATGTTCAAAGCCAGCATTAGCAACAGCGAGGTGCTAAGGAACTCAGTGAGATTCTGTCTCTAAATAAATTACAAAATAGGGCTGGGGATGTGGCTCAGTGATTGTGTGCCCCTGAGTTCAATTCCCAGTATCATTAAAAAAAAAAAAAAAAAAAGACAAAAAAAGTCTTCTTCCTTACAAACAGACTCTATAAGCATTTTTTTTTTTCATTTTGGTTAAAAATATTGAAAAATTAATTAATACTATGAAAAGACTTAGCTGTTATGATACTAACCCTAAGAACAAGGCCTAGAACAAGCAGTCTATCTTTTAGCATATATGGTAGACTGATTCCAGTAAACTGTTTGGGTTCTAAAATTCTCAAATGCTTGAATCCCTTATTCAAAATGATGCAATATTTGTATATAACCTATGTACACCCTCCTGTGCACAGGTTAAATATGCTAGATTACTGTAATACCTGATGCAATGTAAATTCCATCCAAATAGTTGTTATATTATATTGTTTAGGAAATGACCAGAAAAAAAATGTCTACATTCAGAACAGGCACATTTTTTTTTCTGAATATTTTTGATCTGTGGTTGGTTGAATCTACAGATATAGAGCCCACAAGTACAGAGGACTGATTTTAGTAGGTACTAATACATGTTCAAATATACGAACAAATAAATAATAATAAGGGATAATCTCTGTTTGATCTAGACTGTCAAGATTTGTAATTTTAACTAAGAAATTATTTCCCAATATAATGACTCTTTGCCCAAACCATCTGAATAAATGCTTTAATTTTTTTCATATATTTTGCCTATATAAACACAAACCCTTAGAGCATTTTTTTTTTTTTAATCCAAAGGTACTCAGGGTAAAATGTAGATGGATTAAACAAATTTAAAGCACTAGATAAGAAATATGTTATTCCAGAAAACAATCCCTCTATGTCTTTTGGTAAATAGTTACTGTGGCTTTTTAAAGGTCACATTCAGAACACCCAAGGCAAGAGCTGAGGAGCATTTCCTGTCGGTCCTTCTTATGTATGCTTGAGCACCCCTCAGCAACAAGCAGCAGTAACTGTTCTCATGGATCAACTGCTTTTCAATGATCATTTTAATTTTAAAAAGGTGTTTAAAGAGTTGTGACTCTAATTTCCTTAACTACTAAATTTTGCATTTTGCTACCAACTAAACAAACAGTTTAAGACAGGAGGTATCAATTCCTATTCCACAGTATGACTGGTAAGATAGCTAAGTAGACCTGGACTAGGGCTATAGGAAGGGGTGTGGCCAGAAAGTATAGTCTCCAGGAAAAGCGTCAGTTGCTTCTCACTAATGCCCACCAAGTAGCTCCAGAACTTACCATTGTTTAACCTGAGCCAGAACTTTGGACTTTTATATGAACTGTCTGCTCCCAATTTTTAAATTTTTGTCATTATTTAAAAGCACCTGCTTTCAAATTCAGTGTGACCAAAACAAACAAACTATAAGAATATGCAAAATTCAGATGTCACTTAACAATATATTAAGTGAACAAATACTAAATGGAAAAGGAGAAGAGACTAAAATTGCCCTATTGTATTTTGTAACATTTAATTACAATACCTAGTTTAGTGAATACCTGGGTATTTGCAATAAAACCCCAGAAAAAGGAAAGCAAGGGAATAATGAACACAAAGGATGCAGAATGGTAATTGAATTAGGTAGGAGAAAGAAAGGAATGAAATATTAGATACAAAATATTAGTAAAGTTCTGCCATATGGTCTGAATGAAGGGTCCTTGAATTCTGTTACATTATTAGGGACAATTAGATGAGGACTAAAGTAAATAAGAACCCCACATGAACTATAAGGAGAGCATATCATGAAAAAGATCAATTCTATGCATATTATGTCTAATTGAACTGTTAGACCAACCTGAACACACTGACTATTGGAACTACCAGTAGATCTAGCCCTGTAATCACAAAATTTTAACCTCTGCTCTTAAGGAAGGACCTAGCTGGCAAGAAGACCACATGGATGAGAAGTCAATATACAAGACAGAAAGATATATTTAAAAAAAAATAAAACCCTTCCCTATAGTTCAGAAGGTTGATCAACACAAGGACTCAAGAAATGTTTTAAAGAGACGTCTAAATAATTACCAAATTAATACATATTTAATTGGCACTGGGTTTTAGCCAGCTTTTTCCCTGCTGTGACTAAAAGACCCAACCAGCACAATTGTAGTGGAGGAAAAGTTTATTTGAGGGCTCACCATTTCAAACGTCTTAGTCCTTAGGTCAACTCCATTCCTTGGGGCTCAAGGTGAGGCTGAACATCATGGCGGAGTGTATAGCAGAGGGAAGCTGCTCACATGAGATCAGGAAGCAAAGAGAGAGAGACTGCTTGCCAGATACAAATATATACCCCAAGGCCATGGCCCAATTCCCACCTCCCACAGTCACACCCTACCACTTTAGTTACCACCCAGTTAATCCAATCAGGGGATTAATTCACTGATTGGGTTAAGAGTCTCACAAGCCAATCATTTCTCCTCTGAACTTTCTTGCACTAACACATGAGCTTTGGGGGGACACCTCACATCCAAACCATAACACACTGGATCATGAATTTGGAAAAGCTGCAATTGCTTAGGAAGGTTTGTGAATATAAAATTTAAAAACTGAGCCTGGATGTATGAGTAGCTTGAGCACAGAACTTCACAGGGTCAAAACATCCAGTGGAAAGATGAAGTCACCTGGATTTGGGAGAGATAGGTTGATTTATTGATAGATTGATGGATAGATGAACATTTTCTTCATTATCAAACCTATACAATGAAAATAAAACTTTCCCCATGCTTCAGAGCATTGTTAGAATATAAGAGCAAATTCACAATTTGGAGTTTGAGCATCATGGATACAATCATTAAAGTAAACGTGGGAGAAGTCACTGTTATTATTGTTATTATTCTGAACTGATCCCTGCAATTTCTTTCTCTTTTTCTGACTCAGTGCCATTTCAGTGATATTTGCTAATACCACTCTATTCTGCTCACTGTTCAATAGATCCACGACACAGATTAACTGCTCAGGTTGGACGCAGAATGTACTTTATATCTTCAGTTGTATTGAAAAGTCATTTTAAAATGTCACTCATTACTTCTGCTTCTCTGTTAAAATGATGGATTCAAACAGTAGAAGACCAGAATAAATTGATTTAAAACTCCTTCTTTATAAGCCAATAACATCATATTTTAAAAGATATGTTAGAATGACATGCAAATATGATTTATTTTTTATGGTAGGCCAGGTATTGCTTAGTCTTGAATTTGGCACAGTGATTAGAATATAGTAGGTATTCAATAAATAGTGAACTAATGAATTAATGAGTTTGGACTTAGCTTTTAATTGATTCTCAAACAGCTTGATACAAAACATAAACCTTATGCTAAACAGAAGAACATATATATGTGATAAAATTTTATAGACTGTATATGCAAACACATATACCCACATGTACATAGTATCCTCTATAATTTCTATGTTTCTGTTTCCAAGAAAACTAATATTATCCTACTCAAGAGGTTAATAAGGAAGGGAAGAAGAGAATACTCAAAATAGAAATATCTCATCTTTCATGCTAGATTTTAACTTTTTTATATTTTATATCACTTTGACAGTTTTCTTTATTTGAAATATCATTCCTAAGAATGTTTATTAATAACTTGTAATCTCCAAAAACACATTTTCACAAACCAATAGATTAAAATAGTAATTTCATGTATTTTCAAAAATTGGTTCTCATAGTTTAGTCATTGTGAGTTGAGCTGCTATAAACATTGATGTGGTTGCATCACTGTAGGATGCTGATTTTAAGTCCTTTGGGTATAAACCAAGGAGTAGGATAGCTGGGTCAAATGTTTATTGCATCTCAACTCACAATAGCTAAACTATGGAACCAACCTAGGTGTCCTTCGACAGATGAATGGATAAAGAAAATGGGGTACATATACACAATGGAATATTACTCAGCCTTAAAGAAGAATGAAATTGTGGCATTTGCTAGTAAATGAATGGAGTTGGAAAATATCATGCTAAGTGAAATAAGCTAATCCCAAAGAAACAAAGGTCAAATATTTTCTCTGATATGTGGATGCTAATTCACAATAAAGAGGGCAGGCTAGAGTTACTTTGGATTAGGCAAAGGGGTGTGAAGGGACAGAAGGTGGTACAGGGATAGGAAGGACTGTAGAATGAGTCAGACATTATTATCCTAAGTGCATAAATGACTACATGACCTGTGTGGTTCTACGTCATGTACAACCAGAAGAATGAGAAGTCATACTCCATTTATGTATGATGTGTCAAAGTGCATTCTACTGTCATGTATAACTAAGTAGAACAAATAAAAAGTTGATTTTCAAAGAATCAAACAATAACATATAGTGATTTGGAGTTCCAAATATTTCTGGGGAAAAAATGATGAGTTATAAGCAATGCAGAAAGAAAAAACGTGCTTTGCTTCCAAAATGAGACAAAATTTTATGAGACATATTATTCTCTATTGAACTCAAATATATTCTGCTCTGGAACTTAGAAGAAAGTGTCAGAAAAATGTGATTTAGAATTTATAGAACTACAATTTTCTTATCATTCTCGCATCCCGTAGCCAAAACAAATTTAAATCCCCTTCTATCCTAAGTATTCTGTAACAAGTATTGCAACTACTGGAGATGCTCTGGGTTTTTTAAGATCTGGTAGTAAAAACGAATAAGCTTAACTTCTACATAGTCAAACAACCGAAGCAAAGAGACCGTCTTACTGGGGATTGTCTTCTGGCTTTGCTATTTGTTACCCTGTGACTTTGGAATCATCACTTAACTTCTCTGAGACTCAATTTCTGTAAATGTGGATGCAAATTGTACTTATGTGATAGAGTTGCTATAGAGATTTACTAATATTATCCTTGTATAGGTCTTAGGATAGTGCCTTATATTTAGAATAATATAATAATAATTATATTATTATAATTATACATAATATGTATAACATATGTAACTATATTAACATAATAATAAAAATAATAACATTTTAAGATATAATTTTATGTGGTGATTAGTCCTGAATCAACTACAATGTTAAAGGCCAAGATCTGAAAGTTGTATATCAGCCCTTTTTATGGTCACACGTGAAATATCTGCAAATCAGGATTTCTAACATTAGCAAAGACAAAATTTAACAATAATATAGCAGTAGTTGGGGCTACTCTAAGAAAAATGACTTTTCGTTTTGCTAGAGACTCTCTTCTCTGACTTTATCTTCTTTCTCTAATTTTGTATCAAGTAGCATGAAGATTAGCTTAACAATGCCCAGCACACGTTAGGTGAAAGTACTCTGGTATGATAGAAAACTGTTTTTCCGTCATATTTATTTAGGCTCAAGTCCTGGCTTTACTTTTCAATGTTGTGCGTGCACGTTACAAGTTTTACTTTTTACTCCACATGATTCAACCCTCTTATATTTCTTACCTGCCTTTGCCCACGTGGCTTTTAGAGTATTAGAAGTATGTAGGCATTTAAATTCCTAGATCCACAGCTTGTAGTAACAAACGTGTTCTAGACATTAAGAGGGAGACTTTATGTAATTCATTAAAATGCCAATCTATGGATATCAGCTGAAAGCCCTCAGTAATATGATTGAAGTTGTAAAAGTGATCTCTTCTCTCATTATGCATAATCCCTAGTTTTAAAACGGCATGTAAACAATTCCAAAACTCTAAGGAGTGCATTAAATACTGTAAAGTGGATACTTCATATCTGTTTATCTGATGCCTCCCACTCAAGGAGGCTGTAAGTTTAGCTAGGCCAAGTCACAAAATAATCAATATGTCAAAACAATAACAAAAATAAAAATGCTTTCTTTCTTGCAAAATCTCTTTCCTCTTAAATTACAAATTTGGTAAGCAGGAGTTTACTCACATAGCTTCTTCTTGTATGTGTCATATTTTATGTAATGCTACACAATTCACATGCATTTGTACATTATCTTCAGGATGTTTACAACTATCTATCTCACAGATGTACCCAGAAAATGCATCTTCCTTCCTAATGTTTATTTTTACCCTAGCTTGGTGATTCCTAGCAAGATTTGTAGATCTCTCCTCAAAAAGACTATGGTCTTTCAAGTCTCAAGAATCTCTGACTCTTCTGAGTTCCTTAATCTCAGACTGTCCCAACAGAACAGTAGGCATTATTATTCACCTGTAAACAACAAACGAACCAAGTCCCAGAGTAACTGGTTTAAGCTTATATGACCCATAAAGAGTAGCATTTGGATTAAAACCCAGGTTTTCGGGTCTTGATAGAAATATCCACGATGCTTTGTTAGCAAAGGACTATTGACCACATTGACATGTAAAATGGCCCTGTGTTTGTGCACTGTCCTCTTCAAAACATTAAATTTTAAGTCCTTTGGGTTTAGGCCAATAAAAATCAAAGTAGGAGAATTGTAAGTGGGGCAGTATATTGAAGTATATTGAGTTCAAATTCTGTATGCCATTTGCTAGCTCTGTGACCTTGGAAAGTGATTTAATCATCTGTGTTTACTTTCGCCAATGAGAAGATTAAATGAGAAGACTGCAAGAAAATAGGGTTGGTTATCAGGTACTCCATAGACTGGCTCTCTGAGTGCTCATGTCACTAACTGCTCTAAGACATTATGCAGATTTTACCTCTGTATATTATTTTCCTTCTCTGCTAAACAGTTAACTCAAATCATATTTCAGAATCTATATAAAGATAAGTGATTCATGGAGAGGTCTTTGGTCTTGGAGTCATGGAAATAACCTTGGGATCTCTGATCTAGGAAGTGAAATTATGAGACTGTCTAGGAATGGATGACAATGGAAAGGGTGGAAGGTCTCCTTAAAGATTGGTAGAGATAAAGGAGGTTTCATCCATCTCAGATGTCACGATGAAAGAGGCAGTGCCCTTGAGTTTAGAACTTTGGACCACAATTTTTCTTTTATACTAATTGGCTGGGTAGTCTCCAAGGCATCTTTTCAATGTCTTATATTCTTAGGAAGTATATTGAAATAGATGAAAAGTCACTGTGGTCACTTCCAACACTGAGGTTGTGTGTGTCTATGCATTAAATTGGAGCAACGTAATGTATATTCCATTAAATAGCTATTCCCCTTGGTGATTTGAGATAAGGGAGTAAAATGTTCCATAGGGAATTGTACACATGCCATCTACCTCCTAAAGTTTCACAATCAAAACCTCAGAAAATATTAAACTTCTGGGAAGTTCATTATATAAAGAAAACTATTAAGTATTCAGTTCCCAAACTTGGATAACCTCCATGGAACTCGTATCATATAATTTTATAGGTGGTGTACTAGGTAACATAAGGACTTTAAAAGTAGCAAGTTTAGTTAAATATAAAACATTGCTGTCACCACCATATTTCTGGTCATCACCACCACTACCATGACCGCTGTCCTCATCAACATCACTCACCTTATGTTTAAAAACACCACTTCCACGTATCACACTTTAAATTGTGATATGCAAGCTTCTTGAAACTCACAGGCCAGATATAGCACTTGGAAATTCTACACTCAGACAGAAGAAACCCAAATGCTAATTTTTCAAATTTTATTATGAATTCAGTGCTAGTGTAGCATTCAAATATTCTAAGATACTGACAATTGATACAGAAGGCATATAAACCATATTCAAGTTAAATTTTATTTCAGTTCTAAAATGACTTTCACTTATTCTATTGTCTTATTTCTTACAAGAATTAATAGGGTGATGCATGTAAAACGACTTCTGTTTCATGTGGAAAAAGTCTATGTGGCATTGACAGGGTCAAAGGACTTTCACATTCATTATTTTATTTTATTTTTGTAACTATTGTATGAAAGTAGGTTTGGCAGGTATTGTTTTATCTAGTTCATGGACAAGCAAACTAAGAATAAAAGAAGTAAATCATCTGGTGTAGTTAATTTTGAATTTAATAATAAATCATTTTAAGTTTTTTATCCATTTTGTTTTGCTGCCATTCCCTTTCGTGACATTACCATCTGTAATAGGCAGCTATCCAAAAACTGGTTCATGTGAAAGAATGAAAATTTCAAATAACAGTAGATCAATGTTTCTCAAGGTCTTTATATCATAGCGCACAAAGAAAATCACTGGGAGAAATGAGCCAGCCTGCTTATGGCTGGTGAGGAATGGCCACGAGGGTCACAAGAGGTCAGTATCTAATACACCTGCAACCTCTTTGCAACAGGACGCTGTGAGGTTGCCCACCAGCTGGGAAACTGAACCATAAAAAGATGTGATTGATTTAACCAAAGATTAGAAGGAAACTCTAATACTTTGATTTTTGTAGATTTTTTTTTGTATCGCCCATTACTAATGTCCTTTATTTAACATATAATCTTAACAGACACTCAAATCCAATACTCTATTTCAGAATCTGAACTAATCTGGCTTCAAAGAGAACAAAGAGATTTCATAAGCAGGGAATAAATTTGCTTTGCAGAGTTTTTTTTTTTTTTTTTTTTTTTTTTTCTCCTCTCTCTCTCTCTGTTAATTAAGGTCATGTCATTAATACTTATTTTTGTTAATTTTTCATCTACTTTTAAAATTGCTCATTTTCCTTCTTATATTTTTATTTTAACATTCTAAAATTCAGCTGTTGCCGTCTACCACTGCTCAGATTTGTTTGTTTGTTTGTTTGTTTGTACTGGGGATTGAACCCAGGGGCTTTTAACCACTGAGCCGCATCCCTGGCCCTTTTTATTTTTTATTTTAAGATAGGGTATTGATAAGTCATGTAAAGCCTCGCGCTAAGTTGCTGAGGTTGGTTTTGAACTTGAGATCCTCTTGCCTCAGCCTCCAGAATTGCAGGTGTGCACCACTGCACCTGGCCCTAAGTCTTCCATAGTCAGGCACTAACTAGGAACCCTGTTCTATTCAGACTCTGGTAACTGGAAAAAAAGAAGATGATGATGTGTTTTGGAGAGTGCAGAATTAGTGATAGAAGCTAAAGTTACAACAATTTTAATACATCAGCATAAGTGCTGAGGTTTAATTTTTAAAGACATCATTTATTCACTTGTAGTGGAGAAAGAGGTGCTAGTGAGGACATGTTTCACAAAGGTAAAATCTTGAAGTTATTTTTGAAGGATTCTTAGATGCTCAGTAATTATACATGGGGTAAGTTGAGTAGGAAGAGATTTCTAGCATTTGCCTACCTACATGATGCAAAAGAAGCATAAGAAAATCTAAGCATTTGGGAGGATTTGGGGCAAACTTTTTATATAAGCAGGATGCAAAGTAGGGGGTAGGTAACTCTGTGTTCCACACTAAAAGCAATATTATAGTTCTTCCTATTTTCACCCTTAATTGTACAGGTTAAATAGCTGATGTGATCATTGCCTGGCATTCTCCAGATGATTTAGTAAATGGCCATATGTGTTTTCTTTTGTAAAATTTTAAAATTTGTTCTTTTTAGAGATACATGACAGTAGAGTGTACTTTAATATATAATATATACGTGGAGCATAACTTATCCTAATTAGATCCCATTTTTGTGGTTGCATATGATGTGGAATTTCACTGATGGTATATTCATATATGAACATAGAAAAGTTATGTCCGATTCATTCTGTCCTTCCTAAGCCCATCTCCCTCCCTTCCCTTCATTCTTTTTTGTCTAATCCAATAAACTTCTGTTCTTCCTTCCCCCCTTATTGTGCGTTAGCATCCACATATCAGAGAGAGTATATGTGCTTTCAATATATATTCACTGTAATTTTTTTTAAGCAATAGAAATTGGCATTTCATCTCTAGCTAAAACAGAGGACAGGGACAAATCATGATTATGTTTTTTCATAGAAGCTTAGAATAAGCTTTCTTCCACTATAATAAAATTAGTCATGTCCTACATATTGGTGTTTTGATCAATAATAGCCACATATATGATGATGATTTTGTAAGATTACAATGAAGGTCAAAGAGTCCTATGGCCTAGTGATGGTGCAGCCATTGTAATGTCTTCATATTATCACATGTTTGTGGTAACACTGGTATAAACACACTGTGTGGTGCTGGTGGTATAAAAGTATAGCATATACCATTTTGCACAGTAATACTACATTGTAGGGGTGTGTGCCAGGCTAGCTCAGACGCAGGCAAGAGCCGACGGAGCCATAACCCAGGCCCCGGGAGTTGGGTAAATGCAGGCTTGTGGCGAGCAACCTGCAAACTCATTTATTGGAGAATGAACTTATTGGAGAACTCATTTTATAGACTCTTAACCCAATCACAATGTGCCACGGGGGATCAGACCACCAGGCCCCTATACAGGTTCCCTTGATAACACTAAGTAAATTTGGGGACAGTTGTTTACTTTCCTAAGTGACCAGAGTGGAATACTCCTCTCCATAGGTAATCCTGACAGGCGTGAATGTGTGAAGGTTTTCCTTATACACTTGAGACATTCACAGCTGCTAGCCAAGACTTAGGATTTCTCCCAACACTACATGATAATGATAACAATAACAAAATGGTTTATATATTTACTGTATTACTCTTTTTACCATTATTTTAGAGTGTATACTTTCTGCTTTTAAAAATGTTTATTGAAAAATCAAATACTATGTTATGTTAACATCAGACTCATACATTTCATGTTTACTGTGTTTCTCAATTGCATCAAGAGGCCACCATCAATCCAGTGGGGGACCGACCTGTACCCTATAGGTTTGTGTTAAGTACACTCTATGATGTTCACACAGGGATGAAATCACCCAACAATGCTTCTCAGAATATCTTCCCATCTTTAAGCAACAAATGACTGCATTGCAAATATAATGTGTATTATTACTGAAATCTCAAAAAACACTGTTATTGGCATAAAAGCTGAAAGTTCTCCCCAACCCACAAGTCAAATTCACTTTCTAAGTGTAAATCACCATTAAGTGTATTTCAATGTGTTTCTAAATGCACATGTTTCTTAACATTATATATGGAATCTTCATGCCTTCTCTGCAAATCTTTTTTTTTTCTGTTTAATAATATGCCATAGACAACTTCTCCTACAGTACACATAAGTTTATCTCACTGTATTTAACCATTTGGGAGTACTACATAGCTTGGATTTACTATGATTTATTTTTAAATCCTCCTTGTATTAATATTTTGTGCAAACCCATTAAACTGGTCTTAATGTTCTAACTTCACATAAAACTATGAAAATTACATCACATACCTAATTATCCTGTGGACTTACACTAAGCGCCCTCTGCTCTGTGCCAGATGCTCCAGGAGCTCTAAAATAGCTTCAGAACAAGGGTCATCCTAGTTTTAGAAGACTACAGGCTTACTCATGAATGACTTAGAGTGAAGCCCTGGGAAGCAGCAAGCCCTCTTGGTTAGAATGTGCTCTGGAACATTTTTTGAGCACTCACCACTCCAGGATTTACCTAGGTCAGAACTTCCTAGTCTGTGTTCTATGAAATGCTAGTCTATTTATCTCCAGAGGTGTTTAACCAAAAGGAATTCCTTTGTCCAATAACATAGTTCTACCTTACTTCCTTTTGGACATTCATAGTGCACTGACTTATATCAAAGGTCAGAAAGTTCCTGTAGTGAAGAAATTGTCTTTGTCTTACCTAGCGTTTCTTAATATGAATGCTGTTATGGTTCAGATATGTGTCCCCCAAAAGCTCATATGTAAAGTAAAAAACACGAGAAGGTTTAGAGGTGAAATGATTAGGTTATGAGAGCTTAACCAATCAGTGAATTAATCCTCTGATAGGGATTAACTGAGTGGTAACTGTAGGCAGGTAGAATGTGGCTGGAGAAGGTGGGCCCCTGGGATGTGTCTTTATGGATTATATTTGTCCTCGTTGAGGACATGTGTCCTTGTCTCTCTCTGTTTCCTAGTGTCATGGTAACAGCTGCTTCCCTCTACCACAATCTTCTGCCACAATGTTCAGTTTCTTCTCAAGCCCCAAGGAATGGAGCCCACTGTTTATGAACTGAGACCTCTGAAACCATGAGCCCCTAAACAAGCTGTTCCTCCTCTAAAATCATTCAGGTCTTTTAGTCATAGCAATGAAAAAGCAGCCCAAAACAAATACTAATCCCTTTTTAAAGTAATAGCTATGCCTCAGGAAGTACTACTCACAGTTTGCAGACCACTTGTCTAGAAGCTTAGATACATTACCAAATGGCCATCAGTGTTAAAAATAGCAAACATTGACAAATAAAGTCCAAATATAATAGAGCTAAATTTCATTAGAAATAACTGTGAAGTTGTGATGAGGGTCAAATGAGATAATGATGTGAAATCATTAACTTGGCATTAAGCACATAAAAAATATTCAAAAAGCCTGTCATCTTTTTAGTTCCACTTACCTGGTCCTCCCTTTTATTTATTAATTTGACTCTGTAAAAAATATATATTTTCTAATGACTCCTTTTGCCTTTCTAAGGAGTTTGAACTTTACCTAGTGGCACTGAGAAACAGTTGATTTTAAAAAGCAAGATATGGTATGGTCATGTTTGAGTTTTAAGTTACATTTTAGTTACAGAATTTCTCTCTCTCTCTCTCTCTCTCTCTCTCTCTCTCTCTCTCTCTCTCTCTCTCTCTCTCTCTCTCTCTCTCCTTCTCTCTCTTTCTCTCTCTCATCTCTTTCTCTCTCTCAGTATTATGGAAATTAGACATCTAAGATCCCAAAGGTAAATTTTTAGGTTTCAAATAGAGATTTTCATCATGGCCAAGATATCATAAGGTAAATAATTAAAACCAAGACTGGAACGCGGAGCTGCTGGACCCTGAATCCAGGCTTCGTTTTCCACATCTGTTATCTGTGTTCCCTGTTTTTGGTAAAATAAGGCCCAGCAGCCACTATGGGACTCTCAGAATATCTGAGTCTGCAGAGCGGTAGGCTTTGTTCTGGTAACCATTCACTTCAGTAACCTAATAGTCTGCAGCTTTCAAATTCTTGTAACTTATGCCCTGGGAATTACCTTAGAGCTTGGGAAATTCAAGTCTAAGTTGAATGATACCTTTGGAGTCAACTGGGTAGCTGTGCATGTGCCCTACAGTTGGTAAAACATCAAGAGTTCAGGCCGAGCCCATGTGCTCATTATTTCTGCTGCTTTGGAGCAGTGACTGGTGACAGCATTTGAAAGAACAAAAGCAGCGAGTTCTGTCTGAGAGCCACTTGACCTTTTCAACTCTACTCGACCTCCTCTCTGTCCATAGGTCCTAAGTGAAATGAATGTGCTTGAGAGCGCCATTGTCTACAGGAGCATTTTACTTTGAGATCACTGACCAGACACATTTCCACCCACGAGAATGACCTGTGCCTTGTGTGAAAGTGGTGTGTAGAGCACAGGGTGACGCTGCCATGTTGGGCCACATTTGTATTCTAGACAAGTTGGCAAGTATATGAAATTAGCTAATGCAATCAGCAACTGGTTTAAACTTTAAGTATCTGTAGAAATTCATTCTAAGGTAGGTTTCCAGCACAGGGAAAGAAAAGAACTAATAAATTTTATTATTATTATTATTATTATTATTATTATTGGTACTAGGAATCAAACCCGGGGCACTTTACTACTGAGCTACATCTCCAGACCTTTTTATTTTTTATTATGAGACAGGGTCTCACTAAGTTGCTTAGGCCTCGCTAATTTGCTGAGGCTGGCTTTGAACTTTCAATCCTCTTGCTTCAGTCTCCCAAGTAGCTGGGATTACAGGTTTTGCACCTCTGCACCACCACACTTGCACACTTGGCTCCTTTTTTTTTTGCTTTGTAGCTATGGGAATAAAATTTGCTCTGAATAGATCCACTGCTGGATGTTCAAATTCAGTCCTCACCACTGTTTTTCATCAACTATAAACACCTAGTTTTTACTTTCAATTCCTACACCTCTGGTACTTCACACAATGAGAACTCAACACCCACGTATTAAAGCACCTAAGGTACATAGGATTTTATGGGAACCAAATCATAAACTAGAATGCCCCACCAGAACATACATTTAACGTCTTTAATTTATGGAACTGAGCCCAACATGAGCATATAAATATGAGAAACTGAACTCATTGTTCTTGCACTTGTCATTTTTTTCCTTAAATCAAGCAGAGTATTCTGCATCTAATTTACACCCACACTCTCTTCCATCTATTCTTTTACTCTATTTCATATATGTAGAAAATTTCCCCATCTTTCTTAAGTAAAGACTTTGCTCTCTTTGCTTTGAAATCCCTTCACCTTTGGACTGTCTCTCGATCACACTGCCTTGAAGTGTCCTGTAGAATTAAGGAAATAGATGAAAGGAAAAATGAGTAAACATGTTTCCCAAGCACAGTCATTCTGTCCCTTTTCAATGACCATAAAAACATCATAAGTTGTTCAATACCATCTGCATCTAATTATTGTCTTCTTTTTAGGCAGTAACCTCCTTGAGAGATTTTTCTTTTATTCACTTAAAGTTTTAACTCATCTTGAAGACTGAATTTCTGCATGTTCTGTAAGAGGCTGAATATGAAGGGAAAGCTTAATAATGATAAAATAAAAATAGCAGGGTCATTCAAAGGAAATGTAACCTTGCCACATTCTTTCACACTTTAACTGAAAGACAGGTTATGCCCTTTGTTAACTGAAAATCCACCAGGATCCCTTAGTCTTTTATTATCTTCTACCTAGAGGGGGAGATTATTTTTTTCCACCTCTCTGATGACATTTTCAAAATAATTCTGGTTCTATAATAACCTCTTCAGGGAGAAGGAAAGAATGCAATTTACGACATCCCCATGATCATCATGTGGCAAATTTGCCCTTCAGATTTCACAATGACACTGTGTTTAAGCCAAAACCTAGAGCTAGACCTCCCAAAGAAAAGACCATTTGCACTGGCTTCTCCCTCATATGGAAAATCATTCATGTGCTTGATTTTTTTATATAATTTTCAAATAACAGAGAGAAGAGAAAGTTTGGGTTTATTTTCTAGCTGGGTCTGCTATTCCTACCTTCCTCAGTATATTTGGTAGTCAGAGATTTACAAAGACAATTAAAGATAATTTGTTTTAGCAGCATACAATTTAAAAAGAGACAAACCAATAAATAAAGCTTTCCCTCCTTTAAATGAGAGAAGACAGCTTTTATTTTTATTTATTTATTTTTTTCCATTGCTGAGAGTATAATCCAGGCCCTCACACATGCTAGACAAGTGCTATAACACTGAGCTGCACACACAACCCAAGAAAGCTTTTTAGGATGACAAGTATATACTCAAATATCCACTGATAGTTAAGCATGATTTGGAACCATCTGGGTTAGGGATGCCAGATGTTACCAGCTGTGCATTTAAATAGAAGGCAAATGCAACAATGGATTCTTAATTTAAGATAAATTCACCTAACAAGAGGTTCTCTGGTATAGACTCCAACTCATCAGGATTTGTTACTGTGAATCCCAAAGCAAAGATCAGAGAGTCATTTGTAGTCAGATTTTGATGAAAACCAGTGACAAAAGGCAAACTCCGGAAAACAAACAAACAATAAAAAAAAAAAAAAAAAAAGCCACCTGCATAGGCGGAATTTGGGGATTCTTGCCAGTAATTAAGGAGATAGACAGTTGAGATTTCACACAGACAGTGAGGGATTTCTGCCTGGGAAGTGATCAATGATGCATTTGCAGTCAAGTGCCCATTTTATTTTGTTTTGAATTACTTTGTTTACAATCTTGTCTTGTGTCTGTCCCTTGGTTTAAAAAAAATTCTTTCACAGCTTTCCCCTTCTTAGAGTGCTTTTGTGACCTTGTTGCTTCATAGAATCCTTAATACATTTTTTAATTCCAAACAGTCCTGAGCTTGTTTGTTCTTTCCATGGAATTCTCCAGGAATGAACCCATCCATCTCTTGCCACTACAATACAGAAGCTCTTGCTTCCATGCCTCATGCGTCTCAGTCATATCCCATCTAATCCATTCCATCCTATTATCTTCCCATGAACCTGGATTGGCCATGGGTCAAAGCTGAGGCATCCACTGTTATTTCCTAAGGCCTCCTGTTCTGTGCTTCTGCTCAGCTTTTAAAGCATTCGCTCACACACCCTATGTACTTCAGTTGTCTCCTTCTCCACGTACTATTGTCTTACATCTCTTACAAATCACTGTTCTATAGACTGAATTGACCCCTTACCAAAATATAAAGTCTCTGTTGAAGATCTAAAGCTGGTATTCTTGTACCTGGACTTGGGGTCTTAAAGAAGTAAACAAGTTTAAATGAGTTGGTAAGATTGGGCCCTTAATCCAATAGGAACCAGCTTTCATAAGAAGAAAAAGAAAGAGTTTGTGCATCTGTCTGTCTGTCTCTCTCTCTCTCTCTCATACCCAGAGAAAGAAAGAGAGAGAGAGAAACTGTGAGGACACAGCAATAATGTGGCCAACTGCAAACCAGGGGAAAGAGACCCCACCAGCAACGAAACTGTTGAGTACCACAGATCTTAAACTTTTTACATCACAACTGTGAGAAAATAAATTTCTGTTGTTGAAGCTTCTCAGTCTATGGCATTTGTTATGAGAGCCCAAGCCAACTAATATACATTGTCACAAGTATAGTCCTTGTTATTGCTCTATTAAAATTTACATATTATGAGCATTAATCAATGGACTGTTGAATATTTATACAGTCAGATACATTTCTTGGGCACTTATTTGTACAAGCCACTGCACTATATGGGGACTCGCTGGAAGCGGTAAATGAAACCATCAGAGTCTTTGTTTCCATGGGGAGATGGAAATGGAATAAATACATTACATAGCGCACACACATGTGATGTAGTTGTTATGAAATGCTAAGTGCTAAAATGGAGAAATTCAGGTTTCTCTGAGAAAATTTAATGTGAACTTGAAGTTTGGGAATTGATCAGGCAGAGGTAGAAAGTTCAGTAGGTGCAAAGAACTTGATTCAGAAAGAGGACTAAGGCATTTCAGGAATGTAATGAAATAAACTAAAGGCCGGGTGTGCTGGCAGATGCCTGTAATCCCAGCCACTCAGGAGGTTGAGGCAGGAGGATTGCAAATTCAAAGCCATCCTCAGCAATTTAGCAAGATCCTGTCTCAAAATACAAAGAGGACTGAGGATGTGGCCCAGTGGTTAAGCACCCCTGGGTTCAATTCCTGGTGCCCCCCAAAAAAGTAACAAAGGATCTCTATCTGGAGAATATTGGATGTGTGTAGACAATTGCATGAGAAAAAGCTGGAGAAAAATTCAAGTGCTGGATTTCAATGTAGGGTTGAGACTTTTGTCTTTATTCTAAGAACAATGGAACACCATTAAAAGGAATAGATTTTCAATATTAAAATAACTTTCATGACTTTCTATAGGATGACTCAAATGTAGCAAGACTAGCTAAAATTTATTTAATAGTTTAGTGTATAGGTAATGTTCTCTTGTCCTAGCATACAAAGAGGGAGAACAAAAATTTGAGGTTTGATTTAAAATAACTATAAGAAGTTGTGAAAAAAACTTGGTGATTGATTGTCATAGACATGAAGAAAGACCAAAGATCTCACCTACATGTGTAGCCTGAACAACTAGGAGGATGAGGAATGAATATATGATTACATATGATTATACATAGTGTGATTTTATAAATATATATTATGATAAAAGAATCAGGTAAAGCTTCATACTGTGGAAAGATTCTAGAAGTATCTAACAAGATGAAAGAAAACTTTTGTGGGGGGTACAAGTGATTGAACTCAGGGGAACTTGACCACTGAACCACATCCCCAACCCTATCTTTTATTCTTATTTAGAGACATCACTGAGTTGCTTAGCACCTCACTTTTGCTAAAGCTGACTTTGAACTCGTAATCCTCCTGCCTCAGCCTCCCGAGCTGCTGGGATTATGGGCTTATGCCACCATGCCCAGCTGAAAGAAAACTTTTAATATCGAAAAATACCAAGCCACAAGGAATGAGGATATTTTGAAAGATGAGTTGCCAATCATTTTGTCAAAAACTATGGTGAGGTCAAATAATGTGAAGAAGATTTTAATTTAGCAACTCAGAGGGTCTATTTTGGACAGTATCATGCAAAATGTTTTTTATCTATCTTTAATTCTTACAGTATTGTAGGTACTATTGTCATGTCACAGGTGAAGAAACCGAGAATAAGAGATCAAGGTCACATATTAAGAAGAGTCATGGGAAAATCTGAGTTCAAACCCAGGTATCATCCTGCAGATGAGGAACCCTGTACTTTATACACTGACATTTAAATGCATACCTCCTCTCTTTTTCCTGAACTGGTGCTGTGTTGTTGTTGTTGTTGTTATTGTTGTTGTCATTGTCATAGCTGCTCATTTGGGCATAAAAATCCAAGACCACAAAACTAGATTTAGTTTATTCTCTCATTGTTATGTGTGGTAGCCTTGTCTCTTCCATGAGATTTATAAGTCCCCCAAGAGCAACCACCAGAGAACAGTATAGAGGAGACAAAGTAGACTTTGCACCCTGATAGACTTGGGTCATAGTTTGAAAATTATAATGTCCATGAATTGTCCACTAGAGTGATAGGTACAGATGTTGAGCCAAGTGTTGAATGCATGTGGATTTTATTATTTCTGTGCTTCCCTTTCAGTCCATCACATTTCAGAAAGTAAGATTAAATAAATATTTGTTGGATTTTATTCTTAGGACAACGTAAGTGATAATACATTCATCAGTTAATTGTCCCCATCATAATTGTTAATATAGTTTGGGAATCAATCCATTGCCAGTAATGAAAACTTAACTTACCCTGGGACTGAGAAGAGAATAGAGAATGAGATAGTCTGCTTTTACATAAACCTGTGCAAATACCACATTAGAAAACTAGACCCCTGAAAATCACGAGCTCCTTGAGGACAAGTTCTGTGATTTCTGTAAGCTGCCATTTTCATTGGACCTAATTTACCGCCAGGAACATGGTATTTACACAGGACTTACAAACATAAAATAAATAAATTTGGTGTTGATGAAGAGGAGATTTCTTGGCCTCCAAAGACATTAGAAGCTTTCTATTCAAAATTACAAAATGTCATGCACCAGTATGGCATTCTAACTTTTTAGCTGCATCTCTAAGCTCAAATTGTAATACACACACACACACACACACACACACATACACACAAAATAGGGTATATTTTATCATCATTTCCAAAAATGTCATGGCAACAAAATGATTTCAGAGGTTATGTTTGACACAGGAAGAAGCTAAAAATGTTTCCTAGACCGAAGCCAAGCCTTATTAAATATGTTTTTTTGCCATCATGACTCATTAAGCTTAATATCTGGAAATACTGTATGAGAAATCTAAATGGTTCACTCATACCCGAGAATTTGGAAATTCAGTAAGCTTAAATAATGTAGGCATTTAAAAACTTCTAATTTGTCTCTTTCCCCATTTTGGAAGCCTTACAAGTAGAGTAAGAAATGTATGATTCAAGCATATAATCACTTTCTTTTCTTTAATGATTTTAATATATGTTGGAATTATTTGATTCTATATTATCCTTCTGTTATTTGTAAGGATTTATGTACATCTAATAACTTATTATTTGGACTTATAAACAACAGCACTTGGACCTTTTGGGTTCAGGGAGGGCTCTGAAGCAGTAATACTCCCTCCTTCATCCCATGTTCCTTATGAACTGATCTCTTCAACATTCTCAAACAGCTCAGTATACTGTATACCAGTGAGCCTGGTAGTCAAAATATAATACAGGGGTACTGGGGGCTATGATAAAACTAGAGCACACAATGCATGGAAAAACCCCCATCAGTTTTTAGTTGAATTTTGCTAGACTTTGTTCTGTTATCTTCTCAATGCACAGAAAAGTGACTGACTCTCAGTATTTGTTAAATGAATGAGCAAATTAATTAATGTAAAGAAGATCCCATTGCTGCTAAACCTCCTGATATTTCAAAGAATAAAAGAAATACAAAATTCTGTTGAAAAATTACTAAATTTTTAATTCTGACAACTAACCCACTAAAACAAAAAGTCTGTTTTGAGCAAACAGATCTATAGACCAAATTTGGCCAGAAAGACAGTGGTTTTCCACTCATTCTGTGTTCAGTTTTTAAAAGGGAATTAATTTCTAATAATTTTATAAATGGTGATAATTGAAAATTTACTTCTATTACCTCTCTGGAGTCAAGAAAAATTGTAAAATAGTAATTGAAAAGATAATGTGTAGAACAGAAAGGAATTATATTTAGCATTTTCATTTGGATTCTTATTTGATCCTTACAACAGTTCAGTTAAACAGGAAGAAAGTAGCTTTCACCTCTATTTTACTGCCTTTGAATACATCCGGTCTCTTCACTGCTATTCTGATTGAATGGCGATTATTTATTGACCCATTTTTAAAGCAGCCCCCAAATCATGTAGTTCTCATCTTTGTACATTTAGTCAAACTGACTGACCTTAGAGAACCCAGAGTGGAGTGCTTTTACCTGCTCAGTTGGTAGCTTGTACCTTGTCCATTTTGGGACAAGCTATTTCAGTGGGTTTCACAAAAGAACCACCTGCCTGGACATTCAGGAAAGCTGGGTTCTTTAGATATGGTGCTGCATAAAGCAACCTGAAGAGACCATCATAAAGCATGTCCTGATTGCTGCTTTCCTCACTGCCTCATCTGGAAAATGTGTCTGCCTGCCAAAGACAGCAGGCCCAGGAAATGAAAATAGAAATGAGATATGAAGAGAAGGAGAGAGAAAAAAAAAAAAATTTTAGAATCTGTCCTTGTCCTGTGAGTAGCAAAATACTCTTTTTGAGACCATAGTTATTACCTGGGCAATTTAAGTAAGAATAATATTCAATGAAAACATGTCCAAACCTAAGTGGTAAACTCCTTGTGAATCTGGCGACGAGAGACCTAATATAAGCAGATAAGGATCATATAAATGTGGTTGTCTTGCCACTATTTATCGAGCTCTTATTTAGTTTCAGAAGTCTCTGTTGGGGAAAATTTGCTGTCCTCTACTTTTAAGACTTCTAAGTTTTTTGGCAGAACTTCTTTTGTTGTTATTGTAGTTCAGAATTTAAAGAGTAGAGTCTCAGGCAGTTGACATAGAAGAGAAGAACAAATGTGTTTCAATATATCATCTGCTGCTCCTTTGCCCCGTCATGTATACATGCATGCATGCACGCGTGCACACACACACACACACACACACACACACACACACATTCATTCATTCATTCCATGGCATCTTAGTAGACAGTGTAAAGTAGAGCTGAAAATACTCATGATCACAATCTGCATTTACTTATGAAGAAAAACTGAGAATTTTCCCAAGAACATTAATGGTAAATTTAGCAGTCAAGGTATCTATGACACTTAGGTTAAGACAGGCTTGTTCAATGCTTTGAAGACTTTCACTCTTTCAAGTGTTCTCTGGCCAGATTTCAGCTAGATTGCCGAGTGGGATGCCCCAGACAATGAAATGATGTAGCTTTATCTTTAAGCCTAACACTGGGAGTTAAGTCCATATCATTGTGAAAGGAAACATGTGAAAGGAAATTTGCATTCAGTAATAACTTTTAAAAGGTATGCAAATGATAAATAGTTAATGTGCTTTATTAAAATAAGATCCTGAAATATAAGTAAAGTGGGTTTCAAAGGGTACTGAGTATAATTTTTCACTGTCTGCGCTAACATTTTTGTCATTGAAGGTTCATGTGTAATTTTCAAGAAAACAATGCCTTTGGTTTTGTTACTGATAGGACTCTGTTGGTCACTGAATACACATCTCTCCTGTAGCCACCAGCATCTGCAGGAGCCAGTCTGTCACTCCTGTGCAGAATGGCACTACAGCCCACACCAGAAAGGAGACTGAACTATCGAGCAGAGGGCAAACAGTACCATCCTGACATCAAATCGCTGTGTTGCAAGACCCACCCATATGCCTCTAAATCTTTTTCCAATTTCCAAAATAAATTTTCTCCTTGTCTGAAAGCTCTAAACCCTGGTAAATTGAAATGATACAAGTATAATATAATAGCTAAAATGAACAAGTGCATGTATGTCTTTATATTCCACCAAGTCATGAGGACCTGTGGTATATCAGGCAACGTAGTACATGGACATATGAAGACAAAAGGACTACTGGGAGATGGTGGCTAGGAGAGAACATGGGGAGGGTGTGATAGGTGGAGCAGGCAACAGGAACAAAAGGAGGACAAGACAATCCATTAGGAGAGTTGCAGTCACTCATGATAGCAGAATAGAGCATAAGGCGAGGAGAAATGAAACAAGAGGATGAAAGGCAGCTTAGAAATTTGATTTTTATACTGAAAGTTAAGAACATGCAGATCAGCCTTCAGTCAATAGCAGAAAATATCTATTCTGAAACTACTTGCTGGAATTGTTTTTGTAATGTCTGGCATAGAGTTTCTGCCAAGTACTCACTGAGACAGTGTTATAATAAATTGTCACAGGGGCACAGGCATTTTTTTTTGAAAGATCCTTATGTGACTCTTATTCATTATACCCCTTTCCTAAGAAGAAGAAAATAATGTAATGGATATTTTAATTATCCATTTGTTCAGCTTTGTCTCTGTATTTAACGAGGTCACCAGGAAGCATTCAAGCACCATCATGCTCTTTAACTCCCTGTGTGATGTATTCTCCATTCTTCAAGGCTAACTTAGGAAATAATCAGATATGGGGACATTTCTTTTTTCAAACCATTAATAACCATCTATTGTATTATCCAAAAGAATTTATATAAATTATTTCACACACCCTTGTCTTGATTCTCTAGGTTCTTTCTATTAACAATAAGAAAGCTACATAATCTACCAGGTTTCCCACTTTATTGTTTATTATGAGAAGTCAAGAACCGAGTTCTGATTTACACAGCCAGAAAGTGCCTCTCATATTAGTTGAATGACTTGGAGAAAATCAATTAAGTTTTCTGAGCTTCTGTTTTCTCATTTGGAAAATGGGAATAATAAAAATGGGATAATAATGATAGTATTAATAGCAACAACAATAAATAATGAGACTTGGTTTATTACCTGAAAATAATGTACTTTTTAAAAATTCTGATTTCAATTGCGTAGTGTGAGGAGTGCATGTGTGTGTAGTATATTCTCTAGCATTTGTAGAGCCTCAATGAAGAATCTACATATCAGAGTAGCTGTGTGCAAACACATTAGTGAGACTACATCAGAGGGTTTTAACTTAATTAACACAAGAGACATTAGAAGTCTATATGGAGTAATAGCAAGTGATTAAAAGTTGTCAATGACTAGAAAGTTTGTAGTGCCTCCATTTCTCCTCCCTAAAGAAGGCATGAGAATGCAAACATCTCAACAGCTTGATACTTGCAGAACAATACTTGCTCATGGTCCAAATGCCCATTTGGCAGTATTACCACATTCATGCAGTTCTTTGTTGTCTGACCCAGAAGAAACATTGGCAGGTCCTGCTTTGTTGTATCTGCCCAGGATGTAACAGAAAAGGAATTTGCACTCAAAGCATTATCCAGAGCTCCTGAGGACAGAGAGTATGGGCTCCTTTGAATTTACAAGAGGACAAAGGACAGTGTGGCTACTTACTAATCAACCCTCATGAAAGAATTTGATCTCACACTTGCTTTCATTGTACCATCCCACCTAGCAAGCAGTCTGGTGAGGTACAGGATTCACATGTCTCTGATTACTAAAGCCTAAAGTAGTTCCAAGGAAACTACACATTGAGGATGGTGTTATAGCTACTTTGCTGGTAAGTTTATAGTATCTGAAAAAATAAGATAGGATGAGAAAGTGTTCTAAAAAATAGATTTAGGCAAAATAAAATTAGTCAAATTTAGCTTACATATTTTAACAGATTCATGGGCATCCTCACAGTAGTAGTATGGAGCTGAATTATTGACAGAAAGATTTTCATACTGTATATCATATAAAAAAAACAGGTTTTAAAACAGTGACATTATGAGTATATTTTTGTAAAATATAAATATTTACATAGAAAAGCATCTTGAATTATGTACACCAAAATATCAAAAGATTGCATCCAGAGGATGTAATTAGGGATGATCATTATGTTTCTCTATAATTCTGCATGCTTTTGCTATTAGTGTATTTAACTTTTATATTAAAAAAATAAAGGATAGCTATATTCCATCTGAAATCATAGAACTGGAAAATAAGCTTGCAATACACAGGCTGATAAACCACTTGGATAACCTGAATTCACAAATCTATATTTTTCTATAAGCTGTGCTTTTTAATGACTCAAGGAACTCTCATCTCTTTGGTTCATTTAATTGTGGTTAAAGAGTGGACATGATCTGCACTAGAGAAATGAAGGCATTCCCTCCATTCTTAGAGATAATCTTAAGACTTTCTTTTTTTGCATATTCATGTATTTATTCAAACAATATATATTTCAAGTTTTGAAAAAGTCTCAAATTCAGTTCTCTTTTGCTTTGTGACAGTGTCTTTCTGTATTGTAAGAGTCAACAAAGAAATTTTTCTTTTTGGTCCCTTTGTTTTGAAGAATGAAAGGTTTTAGGAATGATTCAGGAGAATTTTTTTTTAAATTTGGTTGGAACGCATTTAATTACTTAGTAAGTAACTAGACAAATGGATATCATAGGTCATTTTGAGAAACCACTGCCTCTTTCTTTGCCTGGCTAACCTCTAATTACCCTTAAGTCTTTCTTGAGTTTACCTCTTAAAAGTTACTTCTTTTATTCAAATTTCATTAGTGCTGTTTATATTAGTCCCTATACTAGTCCCATGTCTTTTTAATTGCTGATATTAGCTATTTATTTGTATAGATTTGTTTTTGTTTTTGTTTTTTTTACCAATCATGATTGTGATATAAGTTGTCAGTCTCTTAATGTGAGTACCAACAATTGATGGGAGACTATCACAATGTAGTAGATTATCCCCTTTAAATGTTGCTAAATCTTAGAACTATTTTTCGTATATTTGTTCCACAGATAATCCACTATCTTTCAAACATATCCTGTCTATTGTTTATTTTAATACTCACCTTGAGGATCAAAATAAGTTCATGACAGAAACATTTATATGAATGGTTTGACCTCCTTTTTGTACTTGCTTTGGGGTATAATTTAACTTGTATTTATAGTAGTAATGAGAAGTCCAGTTTAACCACAAATAAAATGATTGATTTGGGAATAGTTATGAAAGGAAATTAAAACTCTTCTGTGAAAGTTTTTGGAGAAACAGAGTAATTGCAAGCTTTCAAAGTATTATGCTATAAATTAGTTATGTGACAAATGGGAAGTTACCTTACCATGGAAAAACCAAGTGGGAAACATCTTAATAAATCAAGGGATCCAATTTAACTTTGCAAATGATGAAACAATCTGACACTAAGTGCCATCTCATCTAATATGATGGGAAATACAAAGTATCACATGTGGAGCCTTTTGACAAGAATATTTAACTTCAGTCTAATCTAGCCTTTACATCAAAAGTTCAGTTCATAGGAAATATGGGGAATCAAAAAGCAGGTTAACAAATACCAGCAGGAAACATTCAGAGAAATTCATATTATGCATCATTTTAAAAACAATTTGCTTGATCTCTTCAAAAAAGTTAAGGTAAGGACTGAGGTGTAGCTTAGTGGTAGAGTGCTCACTTAGAGTGTCTAAGACTCTGGGTTTGATTCATAGCACCCACCCCCAAATAAAAGAAAAGAAAAAGAAAAGTCAAGGCAATAAGAATCAGTGATGAGGGACTGCTCTACTCTTAAGAAATGGATACAATTTACAAACTTTTTTGGGGTGCCTGAAAAAATAGCTTTAAAAAGACATTTTTGAAACAATTGACACTATACAAATATATTAGAGAATCGATTGGTTCTTTTTTTTTTTTTTCTTTTTTTTTTTTTTTGAGGGGGAATTTGCTGCTAATGATTGAACCCAGGGCTCCACACATGCCAGGCAAGAGTTCTGCCACTGAGTTACATCCCCAGTCCTGAGAATTATTAATTTTTAGCTGTGATAGTTATATTATGGCAAACCACAGGAAATTCACTTATTCTTAGGAGATGACTACTTAAGTGCTTGGGAGAAAGGCATGTAAGAAATTTACTTTCAAATATTCCCTTTAAAAAAGAGAGGAAAAGAAAGAAAGAAAGAGGGAGAGACAGAAAGAGAGGGATGAAGGGAGAGAGAGAAATGACAACTATTAATAATTATTGCTCTTAAATAGTAGGAATATGAGCTCCCATTTTACTATTCTTCCATCTTTCTGTTGTTTGAAATTATTCACAATAGAAATGGGGAGATGAGAAGGTTACACAAATCAAGCCCTTCATGTGAATACTTGACATTCTGATTGCATTTGCAAACTCCTGTCATAGAGGTAGAATATTGAGAATTTTCCCCTTTGTGGTTCTTTTCTTTTAAAACTGCTTCAGAGAAAACAGTTTGAATACTCTTGTAAGTCTGGTTCTGTCTTGAGGGATTTATGGATTTTTTTTCCCAGTCTGTTTATAACCTCCTGTAAAGCTTCTGGAACCTTTTGGATTAATCATCAATAAACATTTACTAAGCACTTCCCAGAGTTCAAGGTACTCTACTAGTCACAGTGGGCTTAACAGTGTTCAGGGTAGACTCAGTCAGTGCCTCGGGTGTCAGCAAAATGATTCTGTTCTTTATCCAGTAATGAGATTATTTTATGTGATCTCAACAAGGAAATTCAATCTAACAAATGATTGAATATGTCCCAGGTATAAGACTGCTTTGCCAAGAGAGTGGATGAGATTGCTTAAAGGGCATGTAGGTTGACAGTACCATAGGCAATGTTTGCTAAGTGTAATCCAAAGACCTGCTAGGGTCACTCTGTCCTTTGGCCACAGATAAATTAGGTTCAATCCTTTTTCCATGATTTGTGGAAAGTCCAGTACCTTCTTCATAGGTTGCTATGAATTCTTGGGTAGCATAGAATCTCACGATCACCCCAGGCTCCTCACATACTGCCAGAAAATTAATTCAACCTTAATCATTTCTCCATAGTGACTTCTGTGTCAGCTCAGGCCCACTTCCTTGATTTTTCACATGAAAACTACAAGTAATTTTGTATTAATTACAATTTCCTGAGCACTTATTTGGTTTATACTATTAATTATATATAGAAAAGAGAGAAATGAGAAACCAAAGAAAAAAACGTCCAAGAAGTTAAGATCTTCACAGGTTCTTTATTCCTTCATAGAACTCTCCAGGTACTAATCTGCTTTCTTGACTTCAGGTCAAGCTTCTCTTGGAAAAATTTCTTTCTGAACTTTGACACCTAAATTTCCAACTCCACCCCTTTAGTCTCTTCTTTAGGATCCATCCTTTCCTTTCCCAAAAGTACAACTCCCTAATTTAAGAAATTTATTGTTAATCAATGACTGGGTTATCTGCCAATTGATCCTAGGAGGTTTTCTGCCCTTTAAATCAGACACAAATCTGGCTTGCGGGGGAAGAGAATGGACAGTATGATACCAAAGTGATGGAAGATGAAGGAAGAGGCATTGGTACTTGATCCAGGCAAAACAGTCCATGGTGGATGAGATCTCCCAGTCTACATTCCTCAGAAGGTTTCTCTTGATTGAGAGTGGCAGATCTTAATTATTCCTCTAGTTGTAAAAGCAAACTCATGCATGTCTCAAACGCATTGACAGCAACACATTATACAATATAGGCAGATTGCCCAAAATTCCATGAACAGAAATCTTTTTCTAACTGTCTGTATTAACTGTATTCAACTTTCCATTGCTTGACCAAAATGTATAATGAGAATAATTTACAGTAGGAAAGATTTATTTTGGTGCAGGATTTCAGAGATTTCTGTCTATGCTTGGCTGGCTCTATTGCTTTGGACCTGAGATGAGGCAGACCATCATGGTAGAAGGGCATGGAAGAGGAAAACTGCTCAGCTCATGGCAGTAAGAAAGCACAGAGAAAGAGAGGAAGGGGCCCGGGGACAAGATAAACCTTTTGAGGGAAAGCTTCCAGTGAACTGCTTCTTCCAACTGGTCCCACCTCTCAGTAGTCCATTTGGTTATCAATGGGTTAATTCACTGAAGAGGTCAGAATATAGTGATCCAATTAACTCTCCACCGCTCAACATCTGGACATTACTGTAATTGGGGATCAAGACTTTAAGTACATCAACCTTTGGGGGACATTCCAGATCCAAACCATAACACTGCCCTCTTAGCTAGCAAAGCTCTCTGATCTCCTTTATCCATGGATTCTATCCATGTAGTTATTCAACTGCAGATTGAAAACATTCAGAAAATAAATTGCATCTGTACTAAATAGGTGTAGATTTTACCTTGTCATTACCCCCTAAACAATAGAGAATAGCAATTATTTGCTATTTATATAATATTTGCATTGCATTACACATCACAAGTAATCTAGAAATGGTTTAAAGTATACAGAAATATGTTCAGAGTTTATAGGTCAACACTACTTCATTTTATGTAAGGAACTTGACCATTCACAGATTTTGGTTCCCATGGGTGTCCTGGTATCAATCCTCCATGGATATGAACAGATGGCTGTATTTCTTCTTACACAAAACCATGATGTGTCTTTTCCCATTATACCTTCAGAAAACTCACACACATACACACACACACACACACACACACACACACACACACACACACTTTTTATTTGAGACTGTTTAAGAATTAGAATTAAACCCTCTTAATCATTCCAATACCTAGACAAAACTTTGAAGCCACTGTTAATAAGATCATATGATGTTAATAAGTTCTTAGGCAAGACATTTCTACTAACAGCTTTGATCTTGAAGGTGAAAGAAGAGAACAAATTTTATTTTATTGTGGCCATAAGAGTAAAAGGAATGTTGTGATTAAAGGACATAAATAGGAGGGTGACTAAGTAAACAGAGCAAGAAGAGAATCAAATGGATCATTTTAGAAAATGGCGAATGTGAAAGTCTGTTTGCAAAACACTAAGAAGTGATTCTACCATGGGGAGTTACTGACTTAAAGTCCAGCAGTGCTTTTACAAAATCTAAGGGGGACACTGAAGAGAAATGGAAAAGCAATATGAATCATCTTTGTTGATTATGGATTAAACATATTATGCATATGAAGTAATTTACCTAAAAATTAAATAAATCATTTTGATAAACTATAAATTTAAGAATTTAAGAATAGAAAATCTCTTTTCCTTTATGAAGCTGAACAAGATGCACTGTCCCCTTCCTGATTTGCACCAAGAAGCTAAGAAACCAGCTCTCTGTGATGAGTGTCCAATATGACGTTAAATAAATAGAGGCATGTGAAAAAGTTGGTTCATCCTCATAGTTCTGCGTGGCCCCAAATGAGCTTCCAGCTTCCAAGTAAATGAGTTGAAGCTAGATGGTGTGGGCCCTGTCAATTCTGAGAAAACTGTCTTAAACCACCAGGGAAGTGAAGGCTGATCAACTCATTGTACATGGTAGAACACTCCCTGGCCAGTGGAACTACAGCAGGGCACCCATGAGAGCAGAGGCCAGAATTGAATCCCACCTTCTCAGGGTATAAAGCAGATTGTCAGAAGAGTGTGTGAGAGGAAGCCAGGGGGAGCCTCGCTGCTGTGCTCCTACCAGGGCTGGTGCCCTGATAGTTAGACTTTCTTTTCTGAAACAATTGTAGCTACTTCTGATAAAGAAAAAGGCAATTTAATGTTCTGCTCAAATTCTGAGATTATTAAAACAATTTCCCTAATGTCTTTATTATAATACCTATCATTCCGATCATCCCACATGTAACATTATTGTTTCTTAAGATTTCCAATGCATCTTAATCAGACACTTGGTTTCTTAAGTTAACCACTTTTAAGGCAATTTCACGAAGATATTTCTCAGAAACTTTATTTTCAATAGTTCATTAGGTAAATGCCTGAAAATAGTAAGCAAATGGATAAGGTAAAATGTTTCTTTGTATTTTTTTGACAAAACCGTGAGTAGTTTAGCAAGAGCATACAATTGAGTCATTTTTAGTTACAGTCTAATGACAAGTAGATCACATGATGGTGTAACCTGTGCTTCAAGGTATACAATGTCAAATATGCTTAGAGGGTGGAAGTTGGCTGGAAAATATGTGAGCTCAAATAATTCTCAAACCCACAGAATGTTTTAAGGATTTCTATTAATAACCCAAATATCTTTGAGATAGCAAGTTTCATTATTCACTCTAGTTCTTGGTAAATGGACCTAAAGTTCTGACAGTTTTGACTTTTAAAAATACATTCCATCATCCCCAGATCTTCATGAAACAGAATGTACATAATAACTAGGTTTGATGTATGGTCTAAAAAAATACCAGGGAATACACAACTCCAGGGCTGCAGTCCTCACTGTGGTTTCTTGATTCTTAGCTTCATTTAAAAATATTGAAATTTATCTACAGTTAAATGTGTTGCACAAAGTTCACAGATCAAAATCTATCTTGACTGAGTAATACTTATTTTTTTAAAAGGAGTATCTACTTGGAAAGCTTCCCTTTTCAAATTTGAGACCTACATAGAATCTGGTGAAATAAAGAAATGGAAATTGTTAATGTATCATTGGAAATTAAACTTCAATACAGTAAAATGAAAACCAACTATCATGTGCAAGAGAACGGTTTTTAAATTTCAAAATTCTGCATGTTTCTTCTATTTTTCTCTCCACATTTGGCTTAGTTTCTATTCTAGTATGTTTAAAGCTATGCACACGTGTGGAGGGCTTTGATCTTTGCTTCATCTGGAAATTATTTTAAAACTGCAAGATTGAAAAAGTCCTCAATAACTGAACAATCTGCAGCTCAAAGGATAGAGCAGATGTCTGTAAGCTCCAAAAATATATAATCTGATCTATTGGTGAGATGTTCACATTAATATTCAGAACAGGAAAATTAAAGACGCATAGCCACATGTCATATTATTGGTGTTCGTTACCTCTGTTTTCAGTATTATGGAAAAGAATCAATTCTAAATAAATACTTAAGCTTGTTGTCATGGACACTAACCCTAAACTGATATGTCTCCATATTTTCAAATTTGAACTTAGGTCATTGTATTATGAGACTGCAAAACCATATAAGATAACAGGGAAAACTTGACAAATTACGGTCAGCAGAGCAACATTGTTTTGACAATGAAAATTATCCAATTATATATTTTTAAGAAAAGTATGCTTATAATAGACCATCTGATTATCAAGAGGAAGCTAGAGAAGGCATTCTCCTAGAAACAGGGATGAGACATGTTTGCCCTGACATTTTTCATTAGGTTCAGGGTAATTAACTGTTTATAAAGGGTAAGTGAATTCTCTTCGGTTTGAAAGCATGCCTGCTCTGGGAAGTTCTGCTGACAGCAGTTTGCTTGAGACTTCAGAACCATGACTTGGGCTCCTGTGCCAGGCCAACCCCTCTGGGCTCCTTAGTTAGCCATCACTAGAGCTAATTGCTGCTGCAGAGGGGCATTGCTCTGAATTGTAAGAGCACCTGTCAGTCGCTTTGGCCCCAGCCAACTCAGTCTGATCACTAGCATGGCTTGTGGTGATCTATTCCTTTAACTGTCCTCCTGTGTATCTCAGTGTCACAGAGTTTAAGCAGATGTGGTTAAGTCATTGCTTTTCAACTCTTGGTTGGAGGTTATTTTTCTTCAAATTTATTCAATGAAATCAAACTACAAGAATGAAATTGTGAGAAATTTTAAGTGAAAGCACTCTTAAATTTCTGGTCCAGTGGGAAAAGGAAAGCTAATCAAATTACACTTAAAAACAGAGAATCAGGTATACACTCATTCCTTCATCTTTTCATTCAGAAAATAGCCCAAATACCAGCTGTTAATCAAGTTCTAGTTACTGCATGGTAAGGGAAGTGGTCTCTGTTTGCATGGGGTTTGTTTAATCATAACAACTCACAAAAGCTGTTAACAGCACTGTACTCAAGGTTTGAAGATCCACACACTGTTTATCATGAAAGATTCCCCATTCATTGCACGGCCTTCCATACTATGTTGCTCTGTGCTTTCATAGTGTGTGTGTGTGTGTTTGAGAGAGAGACAGAGAGAGAGAGAGAGAGAGAGAGAGAGAGAGAGAGTGATTCTGATTTGCCTTGTCAACAATGGAACCAGGTTTCCAAATTTCCAATGTTAAAAGATGGCAGGGAAATGTAACTTGTTGGCTTGTTTTTTGTTCCTTGTCAAAGAGTAGGATGCATTTGTATCCTCCTTTGAAAGAATAATGACCTCACAGCCTGAGATCTAATTTTTCTTCTTTATCATTTATTTCCTCAATCTTGGAAAATTACTACAAAGTAGTTAGAAATTATTTTTACCCTTAACAAAATAGTATTTCCTCATAGCAACTCAATAAATACCTGAGAGGTTGTAATGTAATGTTTCCTTCTATGTGCCCAGTGATTATTAGTTAGTAGGAGACAAGATAATATGTAAAGTATAGTCCTTGTACTCTGGGTACTTAAAATGAGCATAATTTAGTCACTAAAATCAGAAGAGCCAATACTTGAACTGGAAAATGTCATGTTAAAGAAAAATACAATAATTTATATTTTATTACATTTATTTTAAAGTAACTCTAACAAACTATTCCAAGGTTAATGATACACTAGTTCATTCTATAACAATAGAGCTGATGATAAAATCAATTTAGCTTATGTTGTACACTATGCAAAGGATATGTGACAAAGGGGAACACATAATTTTGCTGCAGAACTTATCAGTACTTTGCCTGTTCAAAAGATGATCATGTGTCAGATTTCCCAAACTAATTTAACTGTAGAATTTGTTTTTTTTTTTTTGTTCAGCATTTATTAATTTTTTTAACAGAGCATGTGTAAGATTGAACACAGGAAAATATTGCCTTAAATTCCATTTCCTTGAATATTTCCTGGAATATGTTGATATGTGTTTTAATCTAACATTAAATGAAACATACAAGTAAGTAAAACATAAAAATTCATAATTATTTATTCTACTCTCCATACAGTTTCCTTAGGCTATTTAAAATTTAAACTCAACATCATTGTAAATGAAAGGGGATTTATTTAGAAGTCACACACCTAGGTTTTAACCTAGACTCTACCTAACTAATTGGCTATGTGACCGTGGGGACACCCTGTTAACTCTCTAAACCTCAATTTTTTCATCTTTTCTATGGGATGCCAAGATATATTTTGGCATATTTGCTGAATTGTTAGAATTCTCAAATAAGGTAATGAATATCAACCAACTTTAAAAAGTCTTATATTAAGGGATTATCATTATGTGATACAGAAATACTATTTGTCATTTAATTCCCTGGGTAACAAAAGATTACAAATGTGCATAATTAATCAACATAGCCATCTAAATTTGGCATTTCTTCAGAAAAAAAATCGCCTATAAGTCGCTATTATTTCAACTATTTTTCATGTGGAGAAACTTAATCCTGTTTTTTGTCAGTTTTTCCTCACTATGAACAAAATACCTGACAAGAAAAACTTAGAAAAAAGACAGTTTATTTGTGGGTCACTGTTTTAGAGGTCTCAGTCCATAGATGGTCGACTCTGTTGCTCTGGGATCAAGGTGAAGCGGCACATCATGGGGGAAGGCCCAGCCCAGGAAAGCTGCTCGGTCCATGGCAGGATTTAAGTGGGGTGAGCACATAGATTTACCCTTTGCAGACATGGTCCTAGTGGTCCACCTTCTCAATCAATGTCCCACCTGCCTAAAGTTACAACTCAGTCTATCCATTCAAATCAGATGAACTGATAGGCTACAGCACTCACCATCCAGTTATTTCACCTGTCGACATTCCTACATTAACACAGGAGCTTTTGGGGACACCTCATAATCAAACCATAACAGAGCCTAAAGGGCAATACCATCTCTTCCAGTTCTTGATTTCTATAAAGAAAACACACACACACACACGCACACACACACACACACACACACACATTATTTGCACATATGGAATCCTAACTGTTCTGGAATCCATTTATCTGGTAACATTTGGTCAAGTGTCACTTTACTTTTTACACCATTAGTAAAGAAGAAATTGATCACTTCAGTCGTACTGATAATACATTAGACACAAGATTAAAATTGGCAGTGTTCTCCAGCAATACCTCCTGTTAACCTATAGGCATCATTCCAAGTATTGGGTAGTTTCAGGTCCTCTAATATCTAATATAATGCTTAAAATAAAATATAAATAACTTGACATTTGTATAAATAAATAGTTTAACAAACAAGAAGTTTGGTCTTGATGAAATTTGCCTGTATACTATTAACAGTTACTTGAAATTTTGTACAGAGATTTAATCTTCAAACATAGAACCCCTCAGTAGCTCAATTCAAGTTGCCAAATTTATGCAAATTAAAGTTACTTTCATCCTCTTAAGGTTTAATTGAATTATTTTATTATAATTTATTCTATATTTACTATAATTATTAATTCCTATAATACTCAGCTTAACATTGAGTTCATTCTGCCTAGCTGTATAATTCTAGATTTTTATAAGATACTGGGCCTGTCACTTCACTTATCAATATTTATTTTCTCATTTTTCACTATTCACCAAATGGCAATAAAAGAGGCAAAAGGTGCTGAAGGTAAAAAAAAATAATAATAAATAAATAAAGCATCTAGGTTGATTAATTCATAAAGTACATTTGAAAAATGTTATTTGAAATTACTTCTCTGGCCATTTTATAATTGTGGCTAAAGAGTACACAGGCCAAACATACTTTTAGTACCCAATTACAAAATCTTTAGTAGAAAAACTAGAATCTATAGTCTATTAAATCTATTTATATTTGCTTAGCCAATATTAACATAACAGATACTTTTAGAAAAAATGGGATACTTTTTAGAGCAGTTTTAAGTTCACAGTAACCCTGAGCCGAAAGTACAATGTTTCATGTATCTCCCAACCCCACAGAGGAATAACTACCCCCACTGCAACATCCTGCACCAAACTGGTAGGTTTGTTATAATCAATGACGCTGCATTGACATCATTATCATCCGAACTTCATATTCTACATTGGGTCCTCTCTTGGTGTTGTGCATTCCATTGGTTTTTACAAATGTGCATTGATATATATTCACCAGAATCACAGAATAGTTCCACTGCCCTAAAATCCTCATGTCTGTCTGTGTAACACTCCTTCTCTCCCTCCTGGCAACCACTGATCTTGTTACATGTGCCATAGTTTATACTTTTACAGGAATCATAGAGTATGTAGACTTCAGGTTGACTTTTTTCACTGAGTCATATGTGTTCAAATTTTCGCCATAGCCTTTCATAGTTCAATAGCTCATTTTTTTTTTTGAGTCCTGAATAAAATTCCATTGTTTGAAGGTACATACCACAGTTTATTCATTCATCAGCCAAAGGACATCTTGGTTGTTTTCAGGTTTTGGTGATTGTGAACAAAGCTGCAATAAATGCCTGTGTGCAGGTTTTTGTAGGGATCTAAGTTTCTAACTCCTTTGGGTAAGTACCAAGGATGGCGATTATTGGATCACAGTGTAAAAGTATATTTTGTTCAGTAAGAAACCACCAAACTGTCCTCCAAGGTGGCTGTACCATTTTGCATTCCCACAAGTAATGAGGATTTTGCTGCTTCACAGACTCACCAGCATGTGGTGGTGTCCATGTTCTGCATCTGCATTTTGCTAGGTATGCAGTAGCATCTCACTGTTGTTTTATTTTGCAATTCCCTAATCTTTCTATGTGCTTACTTACCCACTGCATATCTTATTTGATGAGGTGTCCTTTGCCTGCTTTTTTTAAATCATGTGTATCTTGGTATTGAGTTTTAAGGATTCTTTGAATGTTTTAGGTAAGAGTCCTTTATCAGACCCATCTTTTCCAAATAATTTCTCCCAGTCTTTCTGCATTAGAAATATTAGCTATACCTTTAGGGTGACTTGTCATATATTACTTAGTTTACCCACTTTTATAAAAGACATTTGTGAGTTTGGGACAAGCAACATTTTATTTCAAGGCATTAGACACAGAATTGGTTCACAACTCTTTCTTTTTGGCAGAATTTAAATGCTAATTTGTATTTATGTTTATTATGTAGTGTGCTTTCTAATATTTTAGACATATTCATTGCTTAGAAATGCATTTTAATAGATATTTTGTAAGGCAGTCCTCATTTCTTTCACATAGAACTCAAGTTAAATAAATTAATCTTTACAACAAAATGTTCATATTTCAGAGAATGAGTAGTAAAATTTATTGAGCACATATTATATGCTGGATACACTTAAAATATTTTATACATATTTTTTCATTTGACTCTCAAAACCTATCAGACAAGGACTATTATTATTATTCCCATTTTTTTAGATAAGGAAATGAAACAAAGAGAAAGCATATTTCTGAATGCCATCAACCTATGCATGAGTGGCAGAAATTGTGTTTGAAGCTCAGCAATATGATCTGGCAACTTGGGGCTAGTCCCTTACATTACATTGCTGTATGGCTTGTTTCTATGGTGTGGAACATTACAGTTATTGGATTGCTCTTGATTGACATCTCCTTTGGTTTTCTATCTTGCAAATTATTATTTTAAAAAAATCAAATTAGTGAATGGGGAATACTGGGGAAAGATTTTGGCCAAATTATATTATTATGTTGCATGCAGTATAAATACATAACAACAAATCCTAGCATTATGTACAACTAAAATGCACCAATAAGAAATACAAAAAAATCCAAATTAGTGAGGTTTTACAAGTAATAAATTTTGAGGGAATTTGGGGAAGAAGGTGTCGTTCAAATTAGCTTATTTTTCCTAAGTATTCATTCAAAAGTTGAATGAATTTTTTTATAGCTCTGTGATTGGAAATATATACATATATGTATTATTAATATGCATATATATTAGATAATGGTTCAATTTCTGGAAATGATGTTAGGAAAGTATTTTTAATCTGTACATTCAAGAATTATCATTTATATTTCTAAAATAATTAGAAGTCAGTTAATATGATTTGTGTAAAAGCAAAATTTTAAAGTAGTATATATGTTCAATGTTGTTTAATGGCATCTTAGCTTGTTTTATAATTGGTGCTACAGTTCAGTTAACGTTTATCTGGTCTCACATCAGATTAAGTACTTCAGACTTTTTTCAAGTTGTAGTTTTACACTGTTTTTTATTAAAAAATTAACAAGAAAAATTCCTTTAATACAAGCAAATGATTCTTCAGGCAGTTAACAGGAATAGGATTACATCCTTCAGGAAATTTATAAGTAATCTTCCTACCCAGTGACAGGATAGATGAGAGGAGGGTTGCTCAAGTGTTTCCTAATCTTTCATCTTGTCACATTAGGATTCATTTAAATAACAAAATTCCAAATACCTACTGTGAAGAAATAAAATCACACAAGTCGATGGTCAGGTGTGCTGGAAAAGTCAATGGGCTCGTGTACAGACTACACTTGATAAGAAAATGGCTGGATTCCCTGAAGACATACCATGTTGAACAAGTCCAACTCAAATCTAAGTCCTTTATGAGAAATGCACCCATATTAAAAAATGACTCCCTTACACAGCTGTGCAGTTATATTTGTAATTAAAAGTTCTGGTGATTCATTAAGTCAATAAAGAATACATTTATACCCTGCTAAAGGTTAGACACTCTCCTATACTGAGCACTGACCAAAGAGATCAGGTGCTAGATTTTGTGGAGCCTGTAGTCTGGTGGAGAAGCACAAAGAGATGAACAATAAACAGTTCAGCAGTAGATTAATAAGATAATGATAAGTTATATGGAAATAAAGTAGGCTGTTCTACATAAGGGCTGATGCTCTACTCTAATTTTTAAACTAAATATTAAATGAAAACAATAGTATTGAGTACTATTGTGAATATTATTTATGTGTGTATACCACATATATGAAAGCTAAAAAATAGGTTTTTAAACTCTAGCTTAAGAAATAAAGAATTTAAAATCCATATGTGTCCTTCTGCTCCCGGCTTCCCCATCCACTTTTAATTTCCTGTTCATCATTTGCTTAGTTTTCCTAATGATTTTGCCACATATCTATTTCTAAATATATAGTTCAGTTTTTCATGTTTCATGTACTGTATTTGTACCAATTTTTAAGCGACTTTATTAGGTCTATAATTTGTTTCTGACATTAGTTCATGTTGATATATGTTCATCTATTTTTTAATCCTATATATATAATATTTCACTGTGAATCCTTCACATTATGTTTATCCAATTTGCTCTCTATTGACATTTGAGTTGTTTCCACATTGTTTTTCTGTTTGCATTTTATTACTTCTAACACAGTTCTGGTCATCTTTGACTCATTTCTTTATCCTGAGACACAGGTGCAAGCGATTCTCTAGGTGGGGGAACCTAGGTGGAGATTCTGAGTTATGAGGTACATCAGTTCAAATTTTCCAAATATGTTTTCTGTTGTTGTTTTTTTTTAACTTAGAGGTACTGTTTTATACTAGAAATGTGAACATTGGAAGCAGAACATTTGACACAAAAGGAATACGTGCTAAGGACCTAAGGTGGGAAGAGATTTGTGTGTTCAAGGATGAGGACAAAAGTCTAAAAGTTAAGAAAGGGTTAATTCAGATAGTGCTTTATAAGATATTTGAAACAGAGATTGTGAACAGCACACAATTTTATGCAGTCCACCAAATTATTGGTATCTTACAAATATATATGTATATATATGCACATTTATTTTGTTATGATATTTACATTATACATTATTACATAAATACTATTTAATAAAAAATTTACAAACTGCTGTAGAATACATAGCACAGGCTAACAACTATGGCCACAGACAGCCACTGGGAAAATCTTATTTTATTAAGAAAATTCCATTCATGTTATGAACTCGAAAGGAAGAAAGTGACAGAAAGCAAAGGTGCTATGATTGGTGTTGGGACATAACTCTATGATTTGTATTCCAAGATAAGATGCAATTGATCTCCCTCAAGTTGTCACCTCTCATGATCTCTGCTGCAAGTGGTCTCCTAGGTGGTGAGCCTGAGCAAGCTGCTCCAGGTTATGGGCTCGGTTGGCCAAGTTGCACCCAGTGGAGCAGACTTACATTAAAGTATAGCCTTCTTCATTCATTTAGCTTGAGAGGTGAGATGTGACGGAGATTCTAAAGCCCCTCCCTACTGTGTGAGTGTTTGTCCAACCACAGAGATGCAATCTACGTACAATCCACGTACAATCCAAGTCAGTTACTTCAGCCTCCAATGTGTTAATTTTCCTCTTTAGGATCTGTTAACAAATTCTTCATGGCCAAAATTAATTCCCGATTGAACAACATCTACAAAGCTAAGTAAAGCAATGTCACCTGATTAATTAGTATGTTTACTTTGTATCTACAGAAAGAAATAAGGTGTTTAAGATAAAATAATTAGACAAAATAATTAAACAAAATGGCATTGAAGAAACATATATTGCATTCTGTTTTTTTAAGTGAGTCATCTATCTTGTCTTGAGACTGCTATTTGCATTTTGTAACACATTTAACTGTATTCCAACACAGTTATCCTTTTTATAAGACTAGATTTTCCATAAGAATTCAAGATAAGACCATTTTTCTTGATTTATAAAATTGTAATACATGTTAGTATTTTTTTGTACTGTAATACTGTAATGTACTTAAAAGATGCTTAAATCGAAACTTCATTTCTACTTAAAATATTAATAGAATTTCATTAAATACTACAGGCTTTTTCGTTTGGTTGGTGGTGGTTGTTGTTTTGGGGGGTGATACCAGGACACTTAATCACCTATCCACAGCCCTAGCCTTTTTTTTTTTTAATTTGAGACAGGGTCTCGCTAAGTTGCGGGGGCTGGCTTGGAACTTGTGATCTTTCTGCCTCAGTCTCCCAAGACACTGGGATTATAGGCATGTATCACCACATAGGGCAGGCTCTACAAACTTTGGTAGGAGGCTATTGCAGTGCAGTGATTTTAAACTTTTTTGACCAAATTTCATAATAAGGAAAATGTTTCACTACTAGTGTGTGCACACACCTGTGCATGCTCACACACACATAAACACACTCAAATTTACCACTAAAATATGCATATACCTGGATAAAACTTATCGTATTGATCTATTCTACTTTCTTTCCTTCCTTTCTTCTACCTATCCTTCCTGATTTTTTCTCTTCTTCCTTCCTGTCTGTTTTTCTTTCTTTCACATGACTGAAATGGTTAAGACTGACATGCAGTGTATGTATATCAAATAATTATATTGCCTGGAATGTAAAAGATTTTTTAAGTAAATATTTTAAAAATTTTAAAAAACATCTTAAGCAAATTACTTAATCTCTACACAGAAAATGAGGAGAGCAAGGACACATACTTCATATGGTTACTGTGAGACTAAATGTCATCACCCCCCACCCACAATCCATGATTTTGCTTTCCACTGCTTCAGTTACCTATGGTCTACTGGGGTTCAAAAGTATTAAATAGAAAATTCTGGAAATAGAAATTCAAAAGTTTTAAAATGCAGGCCATCCTGCTTGGAACATGGATCATTCCTTAGTCTGGCATAGCCTCAAGTAGATGTTACTTGAGCATTAGTGACTTAATAGTGTCTTGATTTTCAGACTGACTGATGCAATATCATGATGTCTGTGTTCATGTCAACCTTATTTTAATTAATAATGGCTCCAAAGCACAATAGTGGTAATGCTAGTAATCCAGATATATACATATAAAAAAGCTATAGTAATGGGTATTTAAGTATAGGAAAAGACATAGTATATATTGAGTTTAGTACTATCTGTGGTTTCACGAATCTACTGGGCCCTTCATCCATCAAGGATAAGTGGGGGAGGATCTATTGTATAAAATTATAGGCAGTTTTATTATCAATAGTAACTGCTCAATAAATGCTAGCTATCAATTAAAGTGTTAGTTTTAACTTTAGATCAAAGCAAATACTTTTGAACATTTAAAAATAATTTCAATAAAATTTGCTGCAGAATATCTAACAAATTTGAATTACAAAGTGGACATTTTAAAAATAATCTTCAATGTAGTATAATCATTTCTGTCAAATACTATGAAATATTTGCATAAAACAAGTTTGTGGAAAAAAAAATTTAGTTCTTGGAAACCATGCATTAACAAGGGTGAAAAATATCTTTTCAAGGAGAATTGAAAACTCTTTTCTTCATGATGGTTTATGTACATAATACCCAGTGAACCCCCCAAGAGGTGAGAGCAACTCTCTATTTATTCCATTCTAGAAATAGCATTCTCCTGAGGTTTTTCATTGATGCCAAAAACAGCTAAAGTCTAGACCATCAAATTGAATTGGGGTTTGTGTAAGGATGCCCTGTGTAACATTGGTAAATCTTCCCAGGTGCCAGAAGTCCTCTGTTCTCTTTCTTTTTCTTGATTTCTTTCTACTTTTTAGTTTTTTGCAGTAGTAGGATTGCACTCAGGGATGCTCTGCCACTGAGCTATGCCCCTGCCTCCAAAACCAGTTTTAGTTTGAGACAGGGTCTCCCTAAATTGCTTCAGCCTCCTGCCTCAGCCTTCCAAGTAGCTGGTATTACAGTTGTGTGTCCTGGCAACCTGGCTGGAGGTATAGTGCTGTGGTAGAATAGCCCTTGCCTAGCATGCACGAGGACCTCGACTCAGTCTCCAATGCCCACCATGAACTCCCATATCGAGAAAAAAAAAAAAAATACTATGTCAGATCCCAGAAGCTCTCTTTAGACCAAGGGAAGAAAGTCATGAAATCAAAGCATATGAGCCCCACCTACAGGTCTACCCAACCACAGCAAATTATTGCCACACAAGTGTTAGGCTCATTGTTGCCAACACTTCTGATTTTTATTTTTCAAAAGTACTGAAAATCTGATTTTTTTTTTTTTTGTATTACAGCTCCCTATTTTTAGATTCTGGCAAATAATTTTTAAAAAATTAAACACTTTGTGAGCCAAACAAAACACATTGCTGGCTGGATCTGGCCCATGAGGTGCCAGTAAAGAAATGGTGATGTAACAGCCTGAAGATTCATGCTTGCTGAAATCAGAGGAATGGAGGGCGTGAGAATTAATTAGATTATTGTGAATAAGAGTTTCTTAATATATTTGGAAAGACCTTCACTTTAAACACTGCATATGAATAATACATGATAATGACATGAATATTATTGTACTTTAAACATAAATGTACCACCACATTTAAATAGCTTCTAAATCCTCCTCTTGTTCTTAGTTGCAGAACAAATTTGCATGCCCCAATTACCAACATTCTGGTGTGCATTTAGCAAAAGAATGCTTCTACAAAAGAATGTATGTCATTCAATGAAGAATGTGACATAACACAGTTTCAAGCTACTAAACTGAGCAATGAATTTTTAATTTTGTCAGTGACAAACATTAGCTATTCTCCAATTTGATTAGGAGTATAGGTAGTGTTTTCCCATTCCTAGATTATGCACCATTTTTCTGATTAAAAACAAAAGGGGGACCTTTGAAAAATGTGTCACTTATGAATGTGTCAGTTCTCTGTTCAGTTTTAGTAGTTTATATTACATTCAAAAGCAGACACAATATGTTCTTGAAAATCTTGCAAAAGACTTAAATTAGCTGTACAAGTGGTAGGGTACAAGCAATTATATCTAAATGGTTTGTCCTCTGTTACTTATGGGTACATGAATAAACATAAGAATGTAACATATTTTCCTCTGCTAATTTAGAAATAAATGCCAAATTGACATGATCCTATAGCTATGTTTTTGTTTTCTGTATTCTTCCAACTCTTTGTCTATCTTCATTTAAAACCATTTTGAGTAATATATAATTCATATTCAAGCAGCATAACTGAATTTACTGGGACTCATACTAAAATATATGGATCTGTTTGGTATATTTGCCATATACACATTAACACATATTTTACAAAATTTTATTTGTTATAAATCTAAATGGGATTATTCAGAAGGAACTCAAAGATAGTAATAAGCCATTAAGAATTATTGAAGTCTCTATGATAACTACTTTTGTGATTTAATTCTTTCATATTATTCACCAAATATTCATCTAACACTTACTTTATGCCTAGCCCAAGTGTAAGTGTTAGTGATAGAGGGGTAAGGGGAAGTATTTATTATTCATACTATTCATTTCCACAATTATATTCTGCTATTATAGACCTTCTGCAGGTCTACCAAATCAAGTACAAGTTGCAGAAGTGTACCATTCAAAGCCACATCCATGCTGAAACAAACTCATTTTTGAGACTCCTCACTCTTCTTTTATATATACTAAAGCTTCAGTCATATCTGACCATTTTGTCATTTAGATCACTTTTATTTACGATGTAGTGAATGAATTCTTAGCAGGTAAATAAAATGCTTAAGTCATTACTTCACGTAGCTTTCAGATCTTTACATTTAAAAAAGAGGAAAATCTTTCAGAGCAGCATTAACCCATCACCAAAGTCTCCCAAGGTTCCATTGGCCAGAATTGGATCACAAAGTCCAGACCTAGCCAGAATTATTGAGTAAGGTATCAACAGTATCCTCCAAAACCACTTACTATAACCCCAACGTAATCATTCTCTCTTTACTCTGCACCTTCTCTCATGCAATTCCTTTGAAATATCTTTTTCTCCTAACTTCTCCCACTTATAAGAACCTCTCTTTCAGTCACTGACTTTATCCTAAAGCCTTAAAGTCTTATACTCCTGTACTTCCCAAAGAGGTGTGGCTTCTATATTTTGAACATTTAGTTTGTCCCTATTTTTGCTAATTTTCCTGCTTTGTTCAATAGCTGATTTTCTTCATTTGCATATCAGTTTGTAAGCATCCTTAGATGTAAGGACACTTAGATTCTTAATTGTAATGGTCTTCGAATCTATCACCACTGTGTGAAAATTATGTAGTCACTGAAGGAATATTGAGAATCTGAAAGAATTTTTAAAAATTTATCCCAAACATCTCTAAAACTATTTGTACACAAATGGGGGAAAAAAGCATAAAGAAAACTGTTAGCATTATGACACAAAATTCAATGTATTTTTTACGTTGGTAAGCATATGATCTAGAATTTAGTACTTAGTACCAAATATCTCCCCCTGATGTCTGGCAATTAAAGCATATGAAAATGTTATATGTTCAAAAAAATTTGTAGTAATTTACAAGTTAAAATTGGAAAAACATAAGCCAGATGATAAGAAAAAAACAGAATAGAAAGTAATGAAAACAAAATTGAATACTAGGAGGAACCTAGATAAGCAAACCACAGTGGTTGGAAGCTACATTTGTTTGAGAGTCTTTGTATATATAGGCAGAAAAAGGAAAACACATTAAATTACACAGGTGGTGTTTTTTATTCAGGGGTGACCTCTAAATTCATGTTTTCCTGGAAATGAACTGAAGACATGGATATTCAGTGCATGAATCAACTTAAAGACTTATTGATTGATAATCTCTACTCTTACTGCCTTTCTTAAAACACTATTTGTTCCTGTCTTCTTATAGTAATTGAAATTAGCAGAACACTCACAATTTACTTACCATTATAGGAGGAGCACTGCTAGTAACTTGGACCATACATAGACTAGAAAATTCATCCAAATGAAACAATTATTTCTTCAAAAATCTTACAAATAAGTGTGCATAATGGACATTGTTAATAAGTGTAAGCGAATAATGACACCTACAAAAATTAATCCCTGCAAAACAAAAAAAAAAAACACATCATTTTTATGTTGAGATTAATGTGTTTTAGCAAAATTGATTGCAAAACAAATGTCTACACCTCTCATGCAGGGATTCTCAATCTCAGCACTATGGTCATTTTGTGACAAATTAATTCTTTGGTGTAGAAGGCTGTCTCGTGGATTATAGGATATTTAGCAGCATTGCTGACCAATAATCTTCTTCACTTTGAAATATTTAATTATATAAAAAGAAATCAATCCCTCACTTACCCTCACTTGTGCAAGCTTAAAAAAGTTGAGTTCATATTATAACATATGAAAAGATACTCATTAACAGAAAGGCTTTTATCTATACATCAATCAATAGATCTATAATTGTTATATTCTTAAATCATACTCTTTTCTGTCACTACCTCCTGATTACCTCTGTGAGCATTTGAAATAGTTTTTGTTGTACTGAATATGCTGGCCATATAACCAATTTTTAAAACCTCTGCTGATAACTCTGCTGTAGTATGGGCTTGTACTTCTCTGGAATGCTGAGTTGTCCTCAGGTCCCTATGTTACACCATATTTATGTCTCTAAATAAATTACACATAAGAATTTACCACAGACAAATTAAGTCTCCATGAATCTCTAAAATATCTGTTCTTTGTAAACCTTCAGAGAACCTTCAGGAAACATGCACAGCTTGGTGCAGATTCATTGAGATTACTGTGTTTTATTGATGAATTTCTTTTGTGCAATCTGGTTTTACAAAGGTTTCTGCATCAAGGGCTGAATGATTTAGAGCAAATGTGCTACCTGAACCATTTGTGTATTAAAAATGAGCCAGATATTTTTAAAGTCTTTGGAGCAGAGTTCCTTCTCTGCTTTTTAAGTGATTCCCTCACTACAAATGGACAAAAGATTTATTTCAAAACCCTACAACCAAGTTAAAATTAACTGAGAAAAAATGTATGTGATGAACGTTCATATAGCATTTTTGTACCTCGTAAAAGAAATAGCTATTAAGGAAAGAATATAAGTACAAAATACCTCTGTGTATCAATTCTAATGTCAGAACCATATTAAATGACTTTAATCACAAACAACATTCAAAAGTATTCATCCAGAACAAGTCTGATTTTTGTCTTCTCCTGAATTGCAAAATACAATGGTGAGAAATATAAATTACATAACTAAGACTAAAATATTTGAAAAAAATTTGTATCTAAGATTACCCCACATGTACTACCTACTCTAAACACAGTTTTTAAAAAAGGATATAATATGTACATATCTACATCTATCTAATCATCTATATGCATAAATATCATCTGAATGACATTTGACATATTTAGGATCTTTCATGAGGAAAAACAGATATTCTCAATTTCAATGAAATCATAAAATATTTAAAGATGAAAGACATTTTGCTTATCAAATATTAGTGTTTGAGGACATATCATTTAAGCCAACACATAGCATTTATCAAGCCTCCAGTGAGTATTATCTTATTATAGGGAAACCTTATTTCATCTCCAACTAAGATAACCCTAAATATGGCAATCCTAAATCATCCACCTCTATGTGCTGCCTGTTGTCTGTTTAGCAGCCAGTATGATCATTTTTAAGTTTTAAAAAGTCACTTAATTTCGCTGCTTAAAAGTCTCCAATGGTTTTTCATGCATTTAAAACAAATTATATATATAATTTAGTCTCTACTAAATTCAGTACACTCTAGCCCTTGCCTACATTTCCAGCTCCCTCCACCACCCGCAACTCTCTCTTTTCTATCATGCTGTTTCAAGAAGCCTTAAAATATCAGCTCAGTTCTTCCACACGAAGAGCCAGGCTCTTCCATAAACTGACCTCTTAGTCTTCAAGTCTCAGTTAAATGGTCCTTCCCTGAAGAAACTTAACTATGAGATGTTGCCTTTTAATCTCTTCTTCAGCCTTTTGAGAATTTACCACAATTTGCAATCTTGACATACTGCGACAATTACATGTTACAGGACTATGTGGGTATGCTGGGTTGTACCTAATGAAAGCAAGGTAACGTTTCAAGGACAGTGTTAACCTCAACTCCCCTTAGATTGAAAATGAAACGCGTCAAGGTAGACATGTTGATACTCTTTTCTGACACACATTTAGAATATCTGTAGGTAAATACATATGTAATATTTGCATGTAAAGCAAATAATACAGAGAATAGCAGAGTCTGCCTAGAGGTCTTTGTAACTATTTTCTTGTTCTCTAACATCAACTTTACAAGTTAATCATTGCATTCATATCTACCCTTGACTTTTCTCATGATTTTTAGATAGGAGACATCTTAGAAATGTCTATGACTGTCTTCTATTTACACTGAGTTATAGGTGGCACATCATGGAATAAAACAACAGCAGATTGTAGTATTTTTTTTTTTAATTTTAGTCCTAAAAGTTTTTAAAAATTAATTGAAATTATTTTATCATTGTCATATTTTCAATTTTCAATTATTAAATTTTAATAAAATTTTTAAAAAAACAGCACAGGCAGGATTATAAAAGCTAACCATGTTTGGATACATTCAAGTCACCAAAATCATTTGGATAAGAACCTATGGATATGTAGGAATTTAACCACTGTATTTATAAATGTGAATGATTTAATCGAATTTATCTGCATTTTGCCCCTTAAAGCAGTTGTATTTTTCAAGCATTGGCCAATTCAAAGTGATCATATTTTTCTCTATTTATGTATTCTATTGTCTTTGGCATTCAAAAAAGTGAATCAAATGTACTGTAATTCATTTTCATATACAGCTAATGGCCCATGGCAAGAATTTGAAGGTAACTCATCGTCACTGAATTCTGTTAGGCTATTAGAGGATTGGGAGGGAATCTAGAACTATTATTGCTCTTTGAGATGAGCATTTTTTTCTTCTCAAAGCAGATAGGTTCAGAAGACATTTGAACCGAAAGTGTATCACAAAAGCAGATATATGCTTTGTTTTATGAAAAGCAATACTAAGCTTATTTTAAATAAATTTTATTATTTAAAGTGATAGCATAAATACACTTTAAGATGCTGTCATGGAAAAAAATTAAATTGCATTTCTGTGGAAGAAAGTGACAAGTGTTCCAATTTAATCCAAGGCTCTCTGTCCTCAAACTTTTACATAGGTGACATAAAATGAGTGGTTTGGCCCTTTTTATACAGGATTTTTCAGATCAAGCCTTTAGGAAGGAATATTACTACAAGGAATTCTACAGAACCAGAAACTGTAAAATAAGGGTCATTGATGAAATGTGTTGAGAGGAGAGCAAAACATGAAAAGCTGCTGAACTAAAATGCACTATGTTTTGTCTGTGGGGCAGTCATGACTTAATGCATACAGCTGTAAACAGGATAAATCAAACTTTGCACAGAAAATTGATGATAAAAACAGTTCAGGAGAGAAAAATCTTCAGTGTCCCCAAAATAGATTAGATGTATATGTTTGTATGTATTTGCATGTCTACTCACATATACATGTATATGTATGTCCATATCTCTGCACACACATATATATGATTTAAATTTTTCCTCTATAAATGCATCTGAGATATTCGGAATGTTTTTGATACATAGTTATTGAGAGATCAAAAGCCCATCATTTTAACATCAAATAACATCACTTGAATTTTTCTATTAGAAAATGCTTGCCCTTACTATGTCTTTTCTCAAAGACGAGACATTGGTACTCTAGGTAGAGGCTGTTTATGTTTCTTTCTTTTAAGAGATGCTTGACAGCTTCTCCCTGGAGAGGAGCTCGGACTCTTTAAATTTTTATTAGGCTACAGTATTTGAAATTTGGAGAGTAGACATTAGCCTTTGAGGTGCAGTGTTTGATGGTATGAATCTTTTAAGCTGTAGTACTGCGAGAGAAGATTTTAGAGATTTGCTACAGACCATTTGTCAGGGGACAATGAAGCATTTGTGAACAGTATAGAGTGAAAATATGCTTGCAAACTTTTCATTAGACAATATAAGAAAATCATACCAGTATGTTTTTCAGGTTTCAATGATATGTCAAATAACATAGCGACTAAGGGTGTAATGGATTTTTTTTTTCCATTTAGTTCTTATTTCCAGACAAAGAAACAGCTCCCTGGCTGGAGTTGCTTTATATTATAGAAGTAGTATATAGTACAAATTGCAATGAAAATAAGCAAGAGCATACAAAGTGAGTAAGGAGGTATCAAAATGAATCGGGAAATTAGGGTGGCAAGATGTGAAGCGTGAGTCCACATTTATTTTTTTAATGTAAAGAAAGTCTTTTCAGTCATTCCAGAGAGCAAAGTAGATCTTAGTGGTATTCCTTTTATAAGCCTTACAGGAAGGAAAGAAAGTAATGTTTTCTTCTTTTTTCCTTATAAGTATTTTTGTCTTCATTTTTAATCTAGTTGCAACATTTTAAAATACCTTTCCATGGTAACATATGCTAGCAGGAGGTCAAATCTGAGGCAAACATTGGGTGTTTTAGGTAACATTTTGCATGGGCTGCGAAGAGAACATTTACTAGTTTTAACTAGTCAAGGCCTAAAAAGCAATGGGAGAAAACTTGGAGAATATTTTGTTGTTTACTTTTGGTTTTTATTTTCCATAAATAGCTTCAAACTGCATTTCTTTTCTGCTTAAAGGCCTACACGGGACAAATGTGGCTGAAGCATGCCATTTGCTAGATAATGATTATGCTGATTGGCCTCTTTAATACTATAGTAAGCGTTTCTAAATTAACACCTTTCCCCTTATTTCTCTAGGAAAGTTGTCTAGGAGAAAGATATTTCAGACGGTGGGGTAGGCTTCCAGAAATATGCTCATCCCCATTGCCTATGTGTTCTTTTCAACCTAATGTTTTGCTTTGTGTTGTTTTGTTTGTTTAATGCCCCTAATTGTGTAAATAAACATAAGATGATGAAACTGAATACAATTTAGAAACCACTTTCACTCACAGTCTCCATATAATTAGTCATTTGTCAAAGAGGAGAGTGCAGTTACCCTGTAAAATTCTATTATGGGTTTGAGAAAAAGACTTAATATTTAATATATCAAAGGGTATTGTTTTAAGAAAGCTGTAAGTTTAAAATAGTAGGAGTAAGGGGATGTATCACTTCATAAAACCTTTATATTTAAGAGGTAAGTTATATAATGTGCAAATTTGAAAAGATGGGTGTCGTTGTTCAGTAAGCCAGATTTTGACACAACATTTAGAGTTAATGTCAAAATTTAAAAACAAATGGCATGATAAAACTAGATGACCTAATTAATTATATGAATTTTATTTCTATACTATGGCACCACATGCACTGGTAAATAGACATATCTCAATATTATTTTAAGTCATGTGATTTTAAAGCTTAAACTATATATACTTTTGAGTCACACACATAGTTATCTATAAAATATACAGATAACTATGTATTTATCTATATATTTACATATAGTTATCTATTGTGTGTGTGTGTGTGTGTGTGTGTGTGCATATATATATATATATTTTTTTTTTAATCAGGGATTGGACCAGGGGTTTTTATTGAGTTGTTTAGGGCCTCACTAAGTTGCTATAGCTGGCTCTGAACTCAAAATCATCCTGCCTCAACCTCAGGAGCCACTCCCGGGGGATTACAGGTACATGCCTCTGTGTCCAGCAACATAAATATATTTTAAGACTGTACATATCCCCTAAATACTCCTGACATAAATGAATATGCCCTATATTTTCATCCCACACTACATGAACACAAGAATTTCAAAAACACTTGGTGAATGCTAGACCTGAGGATATGTGCACATGCTACAGAGAAAATAGAGGATTTACTCACAAAGCTCCCTTTGACCAAAGGGTATGAACAACATTTTTATATCATTTATATTAAAGGATTCCTTGAACAGCATGATTATTAAACTAAAATCATAGAAAAATGGTCCAGAGTAATTAGTACCTTTAAAGCATTTGTTTCACATTGGTGTGTATTAACATATTAAAGAAGATAAACACTATAGTATCTTTCTATATAATGTATACACTTGCTTCTCAGCAATATTTTAATTCGTATTACTAGATAGATGAAAGTTTTTTTTTTTTTAAAGTAACATTCTCTTTCCCATCATCAATAGATTTAGACAATCCAGATAGTCACTTTGTAAAATATACTTGGAATTTTCCCACAAACAATAGCTGACATAACCTCCCTTTCATCAGAAAAATTAAATGGAAACAAATGTCTAGTAACACTGGTGGTGCACAATCAAGTTAGGTATTTGTTGTAAAAGAGCCTGGACGAAGTAGTTGCAAATGTCTCTTTGGGCTCTGAGTGATCTTAGAAACCTTTAGTTGCAACCCAGATGCTCCTGCCCTTTTAGAAGTATATTTCCTTCTTTATGATTTCCAGCCATCTTGTCTCACGCAAGGAGGAGAATCAAGGAAAGTGTTCTGCCAGGAGACTGAAACCAGAATGGAAGCTGGGAAGGAGGAAAGGTTACAGAAAAAACATCATAAATGTCTGCAAGACGTGTTCTTAGATGCTTTCCTTTCTTTTCTTTTTCCCCCTTAGAACACTATTACTCGCTTCTACCAATTTTTCTTCACTAATTTGTCTTTGGTCTTAAAAATCTAAGATTGTCAAACTTCTTACTTAAATTGCTTCCTTGCCTTTAAGTACAAAGCACATTGTCTACCTCACTGGTTCCTACTCTTCTGGAGTTACTGGAGGAGTATAAAAGGGGAGAGAAGATCTGTATAAATTACATGGTAATAAGAATAGAGGAAGAGCAGAACACATGTTTATTTACCTTGTGAAGTGTGTTTTTTTTTCACAGATCAATGATAATCTTATTTTGCTTGTATTCTAGGGTGATAACCAAAAAAAAAAAAAAAAGAAAGAAAGAAAGAAAAATTCACATGTGATTTTCTCTTACATTAAAGAAGAATTTTTTATTTTATTTAAATGTTATGTAAACTAATACAATTTAGGCTAGAATTTAACTGAATGTGGTATCCTTGAATGTCACACTATGTATCTGGAACTCTAATGCACATTATGTGAGGATAAAATACAAGTAGAAACCAAATCCTGAAAACTTTATATGTGCAATAAGAAGGAATGAGAACATTTACAATCATATCAGTATTAGAAACTGTATGCAATAGAATATTATTAAAATCCACCAAAAAGTCATTGTAGTATAGAGTCTTACTACACAAAGTATGGTCTACAAAGAAGTACCAGGAACACTTGGGTGCTTCGTATAAATGCAGAATCTCAGACCCTGCCATAAATCAACTGAATCAGAATTTGCATTTCTTTTTCAAAATCCCCAAGTGATTTATGTGTACTTTAATGTTTGAGAAATAATTATTTAGAATACTGTTTTTCATGGGGGTACATGTGTGTTTGCAAAGGGTCAGGGTGCTGAGGGAAGGCAGGGCTGGATAGGCAGGCAGAAGCTTGAAAAAACCATAATCATACAGTCAACCATAATCAGCTGGTCCTGTCCCAGCTCCTGAACTCCACCTTACAGACCTCCTGCTTTCAGTCTTCAGGCCTTTCTGTCACTTTCTGTTTATCCAGGCCATTAGTAATGGCTCCTCACAACTTTTGGGGGACTCATTCTTCTCAATCTCCCTTTCTAAAATTATGTTTCTGAAAACTTAAAAGTGTATGTGAAGAGAAATAAAAATTTCTTTTCTGAAAAGTAGAGAAGAATTTTTTACTGAATAACAACTGGGTCAACTCAGAAATAGCCAGGTTGCTGTTCATCCAGGGTGCACTGGATAGCAATGTATCTGTTGTAAAATATCTTCTCTAGCTCCCTGGAGTGGTCATTACCAGAGAAGTAAAATGACTTCTTCTTTATCCTCAGTTGTCTGAATTCATGGTACTCTGAAAGCCAAGTTAGAAACAAGATATTTGTGAAAATTCCAACCCTTGGTATCTATGCCTAGGTGACTAAGGTTAAATTTTTATCCATTTCTAAACTAAGTGTCAATTCAAATAAAAAAAAAAATCAAGAGCGAGCCAAATCCAAGGAAAAGAGAATGACAGTTTTTAATTGAGAGGAATATTTTAAAACTTTAGCTTTAAATATGAAATCTTAAGGCTTGCATTCTATATACTAAATGCAACAACTCAATTTTGTAAAGCACAATGTATTCTGATTATACAGTCAGTAACAGATGAGAAAGAATAACAAGAGCTAGTCAGAAGCTAGGAGATGAAAAAGAAAAAAGGTTATTAAAGGCAGAGATTTTCTAAAATAGAAAGACGAAGAAATATTTATAAAGAGAAGATCACGCAGGAGAGAAAAGAATTTAGATAGGCTGCAAGAGACAAGTTCCCTAGGCTATGAGGTTGATGTGTTAATCAAGTTAGGCGGCTGGTCCAATCCTGCAGTTTATTTGTACTACAGTCATCAAAGTAAGTTTTCACCTGTTATCCTTAGTCTTTGAAATTCCAATGAGCTTTTCCTCAATGATCCACTAGCCACTGCTCTCTGACTATTCTGATTATGCTTAACCTTCAGTAGGCATTTAACAAGACCCCACTGATAGCCTCTACAGGGAATTGATTTCACTCTCTTACATGCAACATTTTAGGCACAGCAACATCATCTCAAGAATATTGGAATGGGCACAATAAATCGATTTCTTATGGGATTTTGTTTTTCATGCAAAGCATCACATTCAGTTTGTTTCTTGAATTTTAGCAAGGATTCTTTTCCTTTTTATCTAGCATGAACCCAGCACACACACACACCCCAAACAGAATTCATTACTGTTTTTTTCTCTTTTAATTTACATTGTTAAATAGTTTAACACTCACGGAGGAGTTATAAAATATACAAAAACTTCACCTAGGTATTTCAAATGTTAATATTTTGCCCCATTTGCATTCTCTATTTTTCTGAGCAGTTTGTGAGAAAGTTGTAGAACTGTAGATACTGATGACCCCTTCCTTTAAATATGTCAGTGTTCCTCTCCTTCCAAGACACAAACAAAACAAAGAGCAGAAAAATAATTTTACATAACCCCAGTATCAGTTATTTGCACATTGTTTCTGTTATTAAAATGCTTTGGCATTCTGACAATGAATTCCTTATTTTCAATACAACAAGAGTTGGAGAACATCTTCCTCACTTAACATTTTTCTTTCCACAAGAGATTTCTTGAGTTGCTGCCATTTCATTTCCTCATACAAACCTTACACTTCTGTGCAGTATTTCGGAGATGAGGACAAGGACTAAAATCTTGTGTGTGTACATGTGCTTTTTCCTCTACCTGTTTACTCCCATTACCTACCTGCAGATCAATATCACAGATACCTTTTACAATAGCATCTGAAAAACCTAGGTTTATTTTGAACCATAAATGTCAAATTTCAAAATAACACTCGTGTCTCTAACCTCTTTGGATCATGGCAACTTAAACATTTACCAAAAGAGTTTTGGTGAAGATTAAGTATATTAATAAATATAAAACAATGCTTGGCAGATAGCCAGTGTTATACAGAGCCATTTTTATTATTCTTGTTATTCTTCCTGAAACAGTTTTTTTGTCCCCCTCCTGTCCCTACTATGTTCCATGGTTATGTCCTACTGTTAGCCACATGGATTCAATATCTTAGAGTGACCTTCATGTTTTCTTCTTGTCCCTGCCACCTTGTTGCTGGGCAAATACATCCGATTGCTTTTATAATTGTATTTTCTTCCTGTTAATATTGCCACCAGTTGGGGCTAGACTTCATCTCATCATGTTAGCATTGTAGCATGACTACTCCAGTTTAACTTTTCCTACTGTTCAATCTTTCTATACAATGTTACCAGATTATTTTTCTCAGAACACTGCTCTAAACGCAGCATCTTCTTACCCCACTAGTCCTTTTGACTGGGACCTCTTTCTCCTTTTACTCAGCCTATCCATTAAATGAGAATGTTTGTGAATATACCTTATAAAAACTAAAGTCCTGTGTGTGATATTATTGTTTTGTTGACTCTTAACTTTAACATCTTTGGATTTATATCAATTGTTAGGAAAAATTCTTTTTAGTGCTATCTATAATTCCATGTGTCAAAGTGAGTACATTTAAGATTACTGTGTCCTTAAGGAATGAACTTAAGTTAATGTGGGTTTTATAACATTTTATATGAAATGTAATATGTGTAATATAGTTTATATATAATACATATGAATGAAGCGTTAAAATAGGAAATATGTACAAATATATGTTGTACATGAAATGTTAAAAACTGACAGATTAATATGTAATGTGTATTTTATACACTTCCATTTCCATGTTGAACCAATTTCAAGCAACCTGATGATGTTGATTTTTGTTTTAACTTTCTTTTTCTACAAAGTTAAGGAAAACACTGTGAAATCAGCTCCAAATCTGTGATAGAAAACTTTATGAATAATATTTAGGTTAATGGATCGTACCTTAGAAATTCAACAGCAGCAAAAGCAATTCACCTGAAAGTCATCACTATTGTCAGAGTTCACATTTCAGAACGGCAATATTTCCTGAATAAAAAGATTATTTCATTTGGGCTCCACATAGACATAAGGAGTGTCTCCAAGGAGCTTCTGAAAGAAATCAAGAGAACAAAATATTTGATTACCTACCATGTACTAAAAAATATATATATTTATATGGGCATATATAAAAATTTGTTTCATTGTGACTCAATATTCTCATCTTGTAAGCCTCAGAATTCCTATCTGCCCCCACAAAAGCAAGAATTCTGGAGTCGAGAGGGGTCTGGTGGTTCATGCAAGTCTCCATCCAGTACAGGAATCCTCAGCATTCAATTCAAAAGAAGATGACAGTTACTCACTCAGTAGTCATATAAATAGTGACCAAAACTACTTTTGGACATCTTAAATTCTAAACTAAAGACTGATTTGGCCCCTCAGAATCTTGTATGTCTGGGTCCCAGCTGAGACTTTTTGAGAAATACAAACATAGTTGTATCATACTTCTCACCTGCAGATGGAAATAACTGCTGGGTTCTTCTTAGGTTTTGCCCTTAGGCTCTAGGCTCCAGTGAATTCTCCTGTCCCTTACTAATATGAGATGGTTTTCAACTGCATTGCCATTCCTTAGTCTGTCAAAATGAAGCATGCATCGTAAACTCATAATCTAGGTCTGGATTGGCTTTTGTGGCTCTCTAATCTCTCACTAATCACTAATTAATCTCTCACTAATCTTGCCTAACTTGTAGAAGAGTTGCTTCACATTTTTTCATTCATTAAGAAAATGATCAATAAAGCCATTATTTTCTTCTGCTTTCTAAAATATACCTCTAGCAGCTGCATTATACTTAATTCTGTATTGTGTAATTGATTTCTTAAATGTAATCAAGAGTTGTATTATTTCTTCTAAATTCAACTTCATTGTTTTCTGAAGAAACTGTTATTAAGCTCTCCATTAGAGAATGGCTGTGGTTCCCAACCATGAATCTGCAAGAAGAAATGTGACAAGTTTAAAACATTCTCGGAACAGTTCTGTCATCTTGTAAATATGCAAAGCTTTCCATGGTTTCACCTGCAGTGAACTCATGGTAGCCTACAGCTCAAGGAAGAGGCGCCTTATTAAATGAAGACAAGAGAATGGAAAGAAAGAGATCACTTTTAATTCGGTTGATCTCTGATTCAGTTGATCTCCAGTTGTTCTCTGTCAAGCAGTATCAGGTATATCGATTATCAGTTTTTACTGACACTCCATCCTGAGAAGATTGATTTGCATCTGCTCTCTGTGTACTTGACCATGCTGGATTTGAAGCCCAGAGACTTCGCATCACATCTTTAACCCACCTTTGTCAATATATGTTCACATGTTCCCTGACTCTCCTTCTTAAAATAAACAATGGATGGCATTGAAAGAATTCTCATTAATAAGCATTACCTACATTAAGGTTATTACTAACTACAAGGTACTACTATCCACTAGACAGAGCTGGGTCAAGTATCAACATTCTTATGCAAGTTCGGAAGTTACCTTTTAAAATTTTTTTGTCTCCTTTCATGAGATCATCATTCACCACCCATGAATGTTTCTAAACTCAACTGCACTCATCAAACTCATGTTGTTCCTCTAACATATAAAGTAAATTTGCATGTAAATCAGAACACAGAAAACATGTTATTTTTCTCATCAGTGACAGTGTTTATTTCTGTTCAATCAGTTCATCAGCATTTCTCATCACCCCCACTCTTTGATAATTTTCTTTTAAAAAACTTCAAACAGTGGTATTCCTGGAACTTTTAGTTCTTTCAAAGCTGCTTTGTTTTCTTGTGCCAGTAATGGTACATTACAGAGCACAGCAGCACATGGATGATCCACGGCTGTAATCCATCAGCAGAGCTCCCTGGCTCCATGATGGATTATTGCATTACATCATCAGCCCACAGGCTGACAGGGGAAAAAAGTGCCTGAAACAAGCCTTTTTCATAAATTGTTTTAGTTCTAATGAAAGAAAAAAATGATTTGAAAGGGTATTGATGAATAAGAAAAAACTCACTATATCTTTCAGAGGTCTTGAATTACATACATGTAAGAGCAGCCACAAAAATGTTCTTGGTTTACAAGATAGCATTTTCCTTTCATTTTAGCAGTATGATATTAGCTGATGTGCACAACAGTGATCACAATATTCTGCAACTTCCTAAATCATCTGAATCAAATAAAAGATTCAATTAGTATTAGAATAGATTTTATAATATGTGCATTTTGGTTCTAAAACAATGCATGCTATCGCTTTATTAATCCAAATACTTAGCTAGTCATATGCTACATTATGTATCCTTGTTGGATAACAGAATTATCATTGAACCTGAATGTACACATTTATATGTTTATACATGAAAAATGTGAAATAAAATTTGGCATTCTTATCTAGGAAATATTGCATTCAATCAATGATTCTATTATTCATATTTAATGTTTAGGAAAACTTTTAACAAGTTTATTGAATATATGAACTAATAAATAATTAAACCTCTAAGTTTACCTTTTTCTTTCTTTAAAATCAGTTTGAAATACATAACAATATCATATTTTTGAGAGAAATGTCAGATGTTTTTGCATACTAAGTAAATATTTAATCCAATTCTATTCAAAATAACTAAAAAACAATAATTTAATAGGTATCATTAGAAAGCTGTATGGAAAACATAAGCTTTGAATTTGGCTACAATGCTCTTCTTTATCTTAAATTAAATGGCATCATGAACAAAGTGAATTTTAGGGCAAAGCTTGTTATTATGCCCTCTCTACATTATTTTTAAAAGGTAGATTTGCTTGTTAAAAATAAATAGTGGCACATTTTATGATATTGGCAAAGAGAAACCTGATCTAGAATATGAGCTTGTAAACTAGTTTCCATACTTCTCTAATAACTAATGAGGTGTCTTAAAGAGGTCTTTAATGTCAGAAGATAAATATTAAGGTCTTTAATTCTCTTCTGAGTCTGCTAATAAAACTAGGTAAAATGAGTTCATAAGCATTTTTACTGAGCATGCACAATACCAGCCCTACAAATCATATCTGCCTTTAGGATTTCAAATCTTCGGATATTTCATTGCACTCAAACTGGGAAATACTTAGTTACATCAATGAACATCTGTAATAGTCCCAGAACCGTTTCTTTGTCATCAGTTTCCCACCCCTCACTCCAAGTTTTGCAGCCTTACAAAGTTCATGTTAGTGCTTTGGTGACAGAAATTTAACCCTTTAATTCCTCTTCCACCTCTTTTGTGAGATTGATTCCAAAGTATTTTATTTTTTTCGATGCTATTGTGAATGGGGTAGTTTTCCTAACTTCTCTTTCTGAAGATTCTACAGAACACTAAAGAAAAACATTAAAGAAAACCTTCGAAGATGGAAAGATCTCCCATGTTCTTGGATAGGCAGAATTAATATTGTCAAAATGGCCATACTACCTAAAGTGCTATACAGATTCAATGCAATTCCAATTAAAATCCCAATGGTGTACCTTACAGAAATAGAGCAAGCAATTATGAAATTCATCTAGAAGAATAAGAAACCCAGAATACCTAAAGCAATCCTCAGTAGAAAGAGCGAAGCAGGGGGTATCGCAATACCAGATCTTCAACTCTATTACAAAGCAATAGTAACAAAAACGGCATGGTATTGGTACCAAAATAGACAGGTAGATCAATGGTACAGAATAGAGGACACGGACACAAACTCAAATAAATACAATTTTCTCATACTACACAAAGGTGCCAAAAATATGCAATGGAGAAAAGATAGCCTCTTCAACAAATGGTGCTGGGAAAACTGGAAATCCATATGCAACGGAATGAAACTAAATCCCTATCTCTCACCCTGCACAAAACTCAACTCAAAATGGATCAAGGACCTCGGAATCAGACCAGAGACCCTGCATCTTAAAGAAGAAAAAGTAGGTCCAAACCTTCAACTTGTTGGCTTTGGATCAGACTTCCTTAACAGGACTCCCATAGCACAAGAAATAAAAGCTAGAATCAACCACTGGGATAGATTCAAACTAAAAAGCTTTCTCTCAGCAAAGGAAACTATCAGTAATGTGAAGAGAGAGCCTACAGAGTGGGAGAATATCTTTGCCACTCATACTTCAGATAGAGCGCTAATTTCCAGAATCTATAAAGAACTCAAAAAACTCTATACCAAGAATACAAATAATCCAATCAACAAATGGGCTAAGGAAATGGACACTTCACAGAAGAAGATGTACAAGCAATCAACAGATATATGAAAAAATGTTCAACATCTCTAGTAATAAGAGAAATGCAAATCAAAACTACCTTAAGATTTTATCTCACCCCAATTAGAATGGTGATTATCAAGAACACAAGCAACAATAGGTGTTGGCGAGGATGTGGGGAAAAAGGTACACTCATACATTGCTGGTGGGGTTGCAAATTAGTGCAGCCACTCTGGAAAGCAGTATGGAGATTCCTCAGAAAGCTTGGAATGGAACCACCATTTGACACAGCTATCCCACTCCTTGGCCTATACCCAAAGGACTTAAAATCAGCATACTACAGAGATACAGCCACATCAATGTTCATAGCTGCTCAATTCACCATAGCCAGATTGTGGAACCAACCTAGATGCCCTTCAGTTGATGAATGGATAAAGAAACTGTGGCATATATATACAACGGAATATTACTCTGCCATGAAGAAAGATAAAATTATGGCATTTGCAGGCAAATGGATGAAATTGGAGGATATCATGCTAAGTGAGATAAGCCAATCTCAAAAAACTAAAGGACGAATGATCTCGCTGATAAGCGGATGAGGACATATAAGGGGGGGTAGGAGGGGTTAGTGTTAGGGTTAGGGTTAGGTTTAGGGTTAGAGATGAGGGTGGTAAGAATGGAGGAAGGAAGGACTGTATAGAGGGAAAAGAGGGGTGGGAGGGGTGGGGGGAAGGGAAAAAATAACAGAATGAATCAAACAAGATTGCCCTATGTAAATTTATGATTTTTAATTAAAAAAAAAATTCCTCTTCCAAGTTTGTATTTCTCTGCCAGTTTACTGATCACTCTGGTTAATACAATAATCACCTCCCTATTTACTTGCTAAACTCCAAATTCAAATGTAATTCTTAGACAAAATTTAAACTCAAAACTTTAGCTCCTTAAACTCTTTTGATGCCAAGAGTTTTCCCAAGATTTTCTCCATCATGCCAATTCTCTTATTAAGTTCTCCTGACTTTTAAAATATCCACCTCCTACTTTAGTGGCAGGGGCATTGCTTCAAATATTAGCATTAAAACTTTACTCCCAGAACCCTGTGATATCTATTAGCTCTTCCCAGCTCTCACATGCTGAGAGTTTTAACATTTATAAAATAGCACAACAGTTAATTATTTAAAAATATTCTCAAAGTATATGAGGTACTGCAAATTTCTTTCAAATGAAGAAAATGAGACTTTAAGAGATTTGCCCAAAGTGTGTGTATGTATACACCCTTGCACACACATGCATGCACATGCATCTCTTGATATATATAGTTATATATATATATATATATATATACACATTATATCTCATACATAGTCAAGAGCTATATTGATGTTGTGTTTCCCACTAAAGTTATCATAATATCTTCTTAACAACTCTGCCATGCTCACTACTGGCATAATTTCTAATGTGTGTCCTTGAGATATTTCTTTTTTAACACCAGTATATAGATTTGACCTTCCTAGTCACCACATTAAGCACATCTTTCCACAGTAAATCCCTGTACACATGCACAAGCAGCTCAAGACATACATTATTAGGAGGACTTAATATACATCTGTGAGTTCAATTTTCAGGTCAATTTTCTGGCCCTGAAATCAAGTTTGTTGGACAATGTACTTTGCCATATGATTCATAAGTCATAGTGGGAAATTGGATCCAACAATTTTATTGTTTTAGTTTAAAATACTGTTAATCCCATACCTTAATGGTACCTATTTGGGGGCTTTCTTACATATATTTAAATATATTCACACAAGAATCTCAATTCTTTCTCCTGTACCAACAGGATTTTTACCGTGAAGATTTTCAAACATTGTTTAAATCTTTACAACCTTTGGTGAACTCTAGTCATACATAGATATAAATACATAGATATAAATAAAATAAATCACTGTGGCACTTTAAAAAGTTCTCCAGCCCTAATGTACATTGGAACAACAGAACCTCGCATTTACAGAGAACAACTTCCCTTCAGGCCATCAGATGTGATACTCCCTTCCTCTACTGAGCTGACAGCCTCCCTGGGAAGGGGGAGCCACTGTTGCTTAGCACTCTGCACGTTTTTAGAAGGATAGAAAATTGTTTCCACTGAAAGAACAGGGAATTGTGACTTTGAGATATAGACTGCTATTGAAAGGGAACAGAGGCCAGTAAAACCATCTGATCTGAACTTAAAAATTAAAATCACATATCTTTAAAAGTATGTGTATGCAACCACACAGACACTTAAAATGTTGGTTGTTATCTGGCTTGATTTTTAGGCAAAACTAGGATGCATTACATAGGGATAGAAAAGAGAGTTCTTCAGAATGTGTCAGAATTGTCTCAGCTGAAAGGAGAAAGGAAAGGGAAGACCTCAACTTCTATAACTTTCAGGGTTAATTCAGGCACCCTCAGAATGGTGTCATGGTAAGTTCTATGGAATATATCAAAGGGCTATCTGGTTAGACTCCAAGGAGGAGACTTCTCCAATCTGGCAGATAAACATTTAATCTTATATAAGATTGCTTTTTAGAAAAACAGAATTAATATTTTAGAAAAAACATACTAACACTACTTAACTATCTGCACACTACCCCATAAGTTGAAAACCATTCCATGGCCTTTGACTATACAGACGTTATGTTGTAACAATAAGCACTTTATTATTAAAATACTTGTGAAAAGCTTTGGAAGGAAATATACCAACCCATTATTTTCTCCAACTGAGGGTATTTTAAGTGATTTCCCCTTTTTTCTACATTATAGTTTCCCCCAATTTCCTCTATTGAGTATATATTTTATCAGTTTCAAGAAGCCACTTTGAAACATAACAAAGTAAAATACAAAATTATTTTATTTATTGAAAAACTTTAGTATTCTAATTAGAAGCAGTGATCATATTGATTGATAATATGTTCTTCATTTTTTGTTTATAATCTGTTATTGGTATTACATCAAACATATATCAAATGTAATGAACATAAAGAAATAGCTAGTTACAAGCCAGTATCCTCTGAAGGGAAGAATATTAATGAAATGTATTCAGTGACGTTCTTCTCAGTTTCATAGATGAGGAATATTAATTGGGATGCCTATTTAGGGATTCATCCTTTATTAACAGGTCTCCATATGAAGAAATACACAAGATTTTCATCCTCAATATGTGGACTTGCTCAAAATTGAATCATTTACTCATCCTCTTTCACTGTGTTATATACTCCATAAGAACTGTGAAAAATTTGTCAATGGAAGAAAGAGCATAGTCATAACTAATCAACTTTTCATTTATTCTTCATATTGGAGTTAGTCTTTAACCATATTGTGTAACCTAGACAGCAATCCTGCTGGTGGAAATATTTAGCCCATTGTGGGAATTTGGGACAGTGGTGTGGTTACTGGTTCCAGGAATAAGCCTGAGGTGGACTCTTAGCTCTACTGCTGTCTATCTAGTATGAATTTCAGCAAGTCTTTAATCTTTCTTTGTTTAAGTATTTTTTTTCAGCTGTAAAACAGGAACTCAAAACAAGATAAAGTGCAATAGGAAATTCAGAATGAAGATTAATGAATATTATAACTAGTGATTCCCTTTAATTATGGTTGTCGGGAGCAAGCCTTCACACATATTATAGTGTATGTTCACAATTTATTTATGAAGAACACAGTGCATTATTTGTTTTATGTTTGCAACATAAAATGTTATCTCCATACGTGCAAAGTCAAGTGGAAAGGAGAGCAAACTCTAGCTAATCCAGGGCAAAAGCTTTTCCCCTTGATTTATTCAGATAACTGACCCCAGCTGTATGCTTTCTTTTTCTGCTTGAATTATGGTTATAATTTTCTCTATCCTCCACACAGTGTGTGTAGTCAGCCTAGGTGTTATTCAATAGACCTGTTCCAACATCTACCGTGATTGATTGATTTAGAAATACCTCCAGGCCAAAATGAGAATGAAAATAAATGGAACAGATGAAAGTGCGCTGCTGCAAGCAAGAGCTACAAATTGAGGTTAAGAGTAATTGCTTTGGCATCATTGTTATTTGTAATCTCAGAACAAATGCAAATCTCCCATTAGGAACAGTAAATCCAGCGCTTCAAGTAGAAGATGAGTATTTCACTGCATAGCAAGGGGGAGCTATGGCTGAATGCTAAGTGCAACAATATACAAACTTCTTCAGGTCTTTCATTTGGACTGATAATGCAGGAATAGCAGGGACAGAGGAGACCTTAGAAAAATGAATATTGAAGTATGATTTACTTGCCCTGTGTATTTTATTTTTTCAAGACACATTATAAAATCTTTGTCTCTATATTTACAAACTCATAGCATGCTATTCCATAAACGCAGCTTCCAGAAAGCCTCATGCGCTTTTTATGGTTATTAGTCTTCACACCTTCATCACTGAAGTAGATAATAAGGTGAAGTTATTATCTTTACTTTAAAGGGATGAGATCGGAAGCGTAAAGAGGTTCAGTGACTTTCCCAAGGTTATGAAATCATCCTGTGGTAACTCTGGAGAGACTATAAAGAAAGGGTAATTCCAACTCACTTTAATTTCCATTTCATTTTTTTTTAGATTATATTTTTAAGTCAGTAGGTTATTATTTCTAGTGGGGATTATGATAATCATAATGATAAACCAAAATTTGTCATTAGATTCCTTAAATATTCAACAATTGCTGGGCCAGGATTGTGATATAAGAAATGCCATTTTTTTTTTTTTTTGGTCTTGTTAGTCATATTTACTTTAAAATGAATTGTTTGCCTCACAATAGAACACGATTTTAAACTGGCAACTACTTTAAAGATAAGATTAAATTGAGTTCTTGATTATGTAGGGAAAACCCTCTAGGTCCATATATACATGCAGGAGTTTTAGAAACATAAGAATTACAAAAAAACAAAACAAAACACACATGGATAGGTAAAACTGAACATGAGCTTGACAAAGTAAAAGTGCTTGGGTGCAGTAGAAGGGAAAACATATTGTAGTATTGCAACAGAATAATGAAAAACACCAGTATTCAGACTGTTTCTGATGTATGTATAGTTGAGGTCAAATATATAGTAGACTGCTGTAGTCTCCCTGACTGAAATTGCAACTCTCTTAATGTTATTTGTGTGATAGTGACAAAGAAGAAAGTTTAGTAAGATGAACATGCATTTTAACCTTAAAACATTTATTTTATATATTTTTAGGGGTTGCTCTAATATATAAAGATTACACTGAAGAGAAAGGAAGTCAATGGGCAAGCAGTCTTTTGACAAACCAGAGGAGCACACACTGCATTAAACAAAGGGGTACTTTTAGCTCAGGAAAATTTGAACAGTTCTGGAGATGATTATCCCAGACTCCTATCTAACCACAATCTCACCTTTTTCATAAGTTCCTTAATAATTTTAGAATAGAGTTTTAATTTGAAATCTGTCTCTAAGAAGCAACGTTCTCACATCCACTCTCATAGATTATTTTAACCTGTGCCCTCTTTCCACTGAGCCCTCACAGTGATTTGTCCCTGTCGTTAATTATTGATGGTGCGCTAGATTATAATGGACATTGTTTCTAAAACATTGACAGAATTATAGCAATATAATCCCAAACTGACTCAGGGAGACCATCTATTTTTCTTTAATAAAATAAGAGTTGTCAAGCACTATTTATGCTCTCTGCCGCCATTTCTACGCGAAAAAAGCATGGCCCTTTCTTTCAATTTAGTATGGAGGCAGAAGAGCCATAGAAGAGTTGCAGATGAAAAAAAATTTTTCTTTAAACACAATGCAAAAGCCAGAGTGCCTTTTAGCATACATTAGGGAGATGAGAGTAAAACATCAAGGACACTGATATTGCTGGCGATGGTTCCCTCTCAAAAAGAAACTGCCAGTAATTTAGGGAAGGTTCCTAGCTTCATCATTTTCTTTCTCTTTCCTGTAGGCTACAGTGTATTGTCCAATTTAGTGAGGCTGATCTAGCTGAATGATTGCATTTAGCTAACAAAGCGAATAAACAAGTGCAATTTTATTTTTGAGCTGTTTACGGAGAAATGTCACATAATTATACCAAAAGCAGATGTGGAGTCCAGAAGTATTTTACAGGGTACAAATGACTTTAATGAAGGGCAAGGGGTACTAGTCTTTTCCTCCTTAAAGCTAGTTCTGAGTTACTAATAATTTATACATATGAAGCAAGTCTAGGGAAACAACTTACTTTTGAGTTCATTCTCTTAAAAAGAGTAAATCTCACTATCAGTTATCAACTTGGTTCAGTAATTTAAAAATCAAGTTAATTTGTTGGAGACTATAAATCTATTGTGCCCAAGGTGTGCCAAGCATGATCAATTGAGATGCTTATAAAGATAAAGATAAAATTCTTAACTTGCTGCAGATTTCAATCAAATTGCAGACTCAAGCTTTATAAAGGAAAGGGAAATCCATGAATAAGGAGGTACAAAAACTGTGGAAGCATAGAAAAGGGAGAAGGAAGAGTGATTGGCTTCTTTGGGGGAAAAAGAGAGAGGTATTTGAAAACCAATGGAAATCTAACAAATAATTGGAGTGTGTAGAAAAATTATACTTAAATTTGATTTATACTACTGTAGACAGACAATAAGGGTAAAATTGGATTGTCATGTTTTCCATGGGGGAGACATGAATTGCAAGAAATTCCTGTGTACCTTGATCTGCAATAACCAGATCAGTGGTACTTTATGATATTATTTACTTGTTGTTTTTCCAATAAGGTGAACTTTCCCCTGGCCCTGAATACTGTTGCCACATAGAACAGAAATTCACAAAATAAGTCATGTATGTTCACACTTCAAGACCTTCTGTTTGCTCTGCCCTTTGTGCCCAGAAGTCTACCTCTACCCTGCCTTTTTATCCACAAAACATACCTGCATGCACCTGGCTTATTAAGCTTCAAGGGTGCATTGTGGGGTCCCTCATTTGAGAAGTATTGACTTGTGCCAACACCTCCAATCTAGACCCAAGACTTCTCCTCCGGGACCACAACCCGCTTCTGTCATTTTTATTATACAGATATTTCAAACTATTTCGGTTGTCAGTTTATTTCTGTGTCCTACTTTATACTCTTCTGAGGACAAAGACTGAAGTATTAGAACACCTGGAACAGAGCCTTCCCAATAGAAGGGCCTGATTAATTAATATTTATTGACTAAGAAAAAAGACAGATGTAAAGAGGCAAGTCTCTGAATAAAGTTGGAATGTCAGCCAATCTTTCATTGGCCAAAAAAGTCAGCAGGTGATTATATATACCTTAGCCATGTACCTGTACTTGCTTCTCATATCCTTCCCTTTTCATATCATCAATTACCTGAGTCTACCAATCTTTTCTTGTAAATTTTTTGATTCCGATTCTATTTCTTTTTTCATCTCTACAATCATTGCCTTAATGCAGAACTTCATTTTTCACCAAGGCAATATTGCAATAACCTCTTAACCAGTCTCCCAGTAGCAATAAATGTCTATTAAATTGAAATGGTTGAATTTCTTAAAGTAACACTCTTTATTTTGAAAATAAATCAGCTAGGAAGTACCTGCTGCCTGCCTACCTACAATATGGTCTTGACTCTATTTTGTGCTCTGGGGGAGTCAGGAGAAATAGAGCGTGGGAATTTTCACTTTACGTCCAGGACATTATAATGTGGGCATGGAGACTTGTGAAATAGTGCTGCTAAAAGTGCATTGTGTATACAAATCAACCAGGAATCTTAGTAAAATACCAATTCAGTAGGTTTGGGGCAAAGTCTAAGATTTTATATTTTTGACAAGTTCCCAGGGATTGTAGGTGTTGCTGGTCTATGGATCTCCATTTGAGTAGAATGATATTAAAACCTACTAAGTAATCGTCATGTATTGTTCAGCCAGTGAAGATTCTAAGGACAGGCAGAATTCATGGAAGAGGCAGGAGATATGAGGAAAATCTTGAGGGTGAAAGATGATGGACGTGCACTGAGGACATCCAAGCCCAGGCATAGTTCCAACTCAACTTTTAAAACATGCCTCACTTCCCTCCTCTTCTACAAAGCCTTCCTGATTCTTCCTGGCACAATCTCACACTGTTGCCTACCCCTACCAAACCCTCTCTGTTTATCCTTTAAAGTACCTTTGGAGAGTTCTTTCCAAAATCCAATTCTGACTTTGCCATCCCTTGGCTTAAAGTTATTATAATTCTTTCCATTATTTGCCATTTAGGTTCCAAACTTGAAGGCCCTTCCCAAACCTGCCCTGCCCAGTTCTCCAGTCACACCTTCCACCAATTCCACCATGTGTAACCTGCATCAGTCTGACTTCACTACATTCTTGATTCCCTCTGCTTTTCATTGGCTGTGGCCTTGGCCTGGGATGCCCCGTGCCCGTTGTCTGTTGGGCAGAGTGTACCCATCCTTCAGCAGAAGCTCAAAAGTCCCTCCTCCATGAGGCCTGCCTCACACTGACAGAACTAGGAATTTCAGTGCCATTTTCGGTTCCCTAGCACAAAATGATTGAATTCTTCTATATTTTTCACTGCTTCCACCACTCCCACATGAGCCTCTATTTTGGAAGGATCAGAATCTCATCCATGTTTGCATCTTCTACCCAAAAGACTATGCTCAAAATATAGAAGATGCTTCAATAGCTGCAGGTTAAAGAATGAATAAATAAATCCCAACTAGCTATTACAAACATTCTTCCTGGCTCAAAAATAATTTATGAGAGCAATAATAAACAAACCAATGCATACTATGATGAAATTTCAATGCACTGCCGATATAAATGCTAAGGAGAAAGGGGAGGAAAGGAGATCATAGAGAAGGAAAATGCTAAGAAACATTGCAATGAGGGAAGCTGAGTATTTACTACTTAAATGTTAAGTCACTGCTTCCCTGAGCATATATGCATTCATCATTTAAACTGCCCTAAAAAATTCTACCAAATTTTAGCTCATTCCCAGAGAATACCAGAAAAGTGTGTAAATACTCCTTTTCATGCCTCTTTGTTGTGGGCCTTGGTACTGGAAGTTATGTCTCGGATATTGGATTGAACTGAAATGAGGGAAGGTCTCCTGGGGAGACCAGTCCATGTTCCTCTTATATACAGATGGCATGACTGTGCTTATAGACAACATTTTAATATTATTATTTTTCAGTTAAAATGAAGATCAACCTGAATGTCAAGGAACAATTCAAAGATTATACTGAATATAAATAGAGCAACCTCATAACTTGTGAGAAAGCCACATACATGAGGATATTAGCAGAAGAGAAGGAGGTCTTTAGAATTTTCTATATATCATAACTTGATAGGAAAATAGAAAAGTCAAAAACATTTGGCAAAATGATTAACAAACAGATGGCTACCTGTATTCTGCACTGAATAAATTAGATTTTCAGAATTATTTACTCAGAAACTCACATCATTAATATAAAAGTAACTTAGAAATAATTAAAAATCAGTGTACTCATTTCAAACAAAAGTATTAATGTACATATAAATGGAAACATCAATAGACAATCACACATGATGTAAAGAATACTATCACGTTACATAAGGATTAACTTCAGGATTACTTCAAAACTATAGAAATTAAATATATGTAATTTAACTTCACTTCAGAATAGCAATACTTTTCTATAGGTTCTTTTTTTATCTTTTTATTCTCACTACTTTAGAATGCCTACAAGGCTGTAGATTAGATGTGTGTTGACATTGAAAGAAAATGGGCTATAGTAAGTACAATATCAATCAATCAGCTGGATTTTCCAGAACATCTGCCTAGGTGCTCAGCACACTCTGAGGAAAATTAAAGAAGCAGGACATGGACTCTGGGTACCTTCTTGAGCACTGAAGTATAACCCAGAGACAACACTAATGTGGGGATCAGAGAGGAACTATGGAAGCCAGCATATAAGCTCTGTCATGTAGGTCCAAATGCAATTTCTGTAAGGACTGAGTAGAGGATTCCACATTTTTGGCACAGTCTTACAAATTGGAAAGAGAAAGATCAAAAGACATCCAAAGGAACTAGACATGGAGTGAAGCCCAGTGTGAACAGATACGAGGAGTTGTAAAACTCTTCAGATTCAAGGAAAAGCATGACTGTAGATACAGGGACAGGAATATGAATGGCAAAAAGCCAGGGCCCCATGATGCACCCAAGGTAGTAATGGGATTTGTATTAATCAGCTTTTCATCACTGTGACTAAAATACCTAAAAATAACAATTTAGAGGAGAAGGTTATGTGGGGTTCGTGCTTTCATGGTGGCCTGGCTCCATTGCTTTAGACCTGAAGTAAGGCAGAACATCATGGCAGGAGGGTATGGCAAAAAACATTTGCTCAGCTCATGGCAGCCAGGAAACAGAATAAGAGAGAGAAGCCAAGGTGGAAAATATAAACCCCAAGGGCATGTCCTCAGTGACTTCCTCCAACCATACCCACCAGCCTAGTTACCATCCAGTAATCCATTCAAATTACTTATCATCAAGTGGATTAATACTAATGGATTATATTCTCATAATCTAAAATTTTCACCTCCAAACATTCCTGAATGGTCTAACTCCCGAACTTTCAGTGGGGACAACTAATATCCAAACCTTTAAGCCCCTGGTCTGTGGTTCTCTGAGCATGTCGTGCTATTCTAAGCCTCCTTAAACTCACTTGATTTCATTCTTCAGAGACAAATGTTACTGCTTCTGAGAAGCCAACTTCCATTACACTCTACATTTATGAATAATTATCTTTTGTGCCATAATTATACATCATAATTACATATAATCTTCAGCTCACCAACTTCACTACCTATTCTACTTCTTATATTCTAAACTGGTACTGCCTGATAGAACTTTCTTTGATAATGCAAATTATGTATCTGTATCGTCCAATACAAGAGCTTCTGGCCACATCTTTCTAGTTAACACCTGAAATATGGCCAATGTTATATTAAATCCTTTTCTACTTATATTTAATTGTAATATATTTAAATAAAAAATTTAATAACTATATATAGCTAGTGGTTATCATATTAAATAGTGCTGTTTTAGGTAATCACCTTCTTGAGGGTGAGAATTGTGTAATGCCATCTGTATATCTAAACTGAATCAAGCATAATATGAATTGAATAAGCTTTTTGAATTAATAAGTGACCAAATCTGAGTGGGTCACACTGGGTATTTTTTTTTTCAGTTTTTGTTCTTTATAATATTTTTTCTTTTTTTCCTTTTTTTCAGCTTTTGTTCTTTAGTCTACATTTTTTTCACATTGAATATTTGACAAGGTAATGAGTTATAAATATCAGACACATGAGCATAACAAATTTTAATGATACTAGAATATTAGAACATGAGACAGGGAAATAGTGTGGCATGAATGTAGATTTTTTTTTTTAAATATTGTCACTGGTGGCCTAGAATAGAATTAGTACAAATATATCTGTGGAAATGCCAATGTTCTCTATTCTTTATATATTTATGTTTAATACTACATTCCCATAGTATTTTATAGTGTTTTAATCATATTTAAGTTTTCACATGCTAGACTGTAATCTCCCTGAGAACAGGAAAATTTATTTCCACTGGATCTATAGTCCCTCCCAGTATAAGCCTATGACAGAGTAGGCACTTAATAAAAGTTTATTGGAGAAATGAAATTAATAATAAAACCAGAAATAAACTATTTTAATGAAACTAACACAAGTGATGTTCAGAAAAGAAAGATAGCTATCACAAAGGTCCTCAGAGACTATGAACAGTAAAGCATTCTGTAGCATTTTACATGTGTGCATTTGCATTTGAGAAGTCTGTGTAATTTGAAATAGCTTTTTCCTTAAATAAATTGCAATAGTCTTGTGTTCTTTATCCCCTTCCTACCATTCTATACAGTCACATCGTTTTAGTTTTTAAATTTGGTTTCAGCTTCTTTGGCTCTTTCACTGTTTTCTTTTAATATTTCTATCACCTTTAAATAGTGGAATGGAATTTTCTTTACTTTCTCATGGTAGATGGTTAACAGTATGCAAGTATAAAAATGTCACCACAGACTAATCAGAACAAATTGCAGAAGCTTTGCCTAATGCTCCTGCTTCAGACCTACCATGTTGACTAGCATAGCCAATTAATCATTTCTGAGAGGTTACAGAGTCTGGTTTCTGTTTGTCAGCCAATGTTGCTTTTGAGAGCATAGGTTTCCCCCCCTCCCCATTAAATCAGAAGGGATTGTTTTACCTTTCCTTTGAGAAATGCCAAGTTTGGTTACAATATTTATCTTTTTTTCCCTTCCCCCAGGTACCTCAGGATTCAATAAGAAAAACAAGTTTATTTGATTATTGAGGTATAAATTATACTTAATCATTCCAAAGGTATTTATTGAGCATTAACTATACATGTGTTATGTACTTGAGGGAGAAAAATCATTAGTAAGCCTGACCTCAAAGAATATGATCTGTCCTGAAAGATAGCATGGGTACCTGTGTGTACTCACACACACACACACACACACACAGAGAGAGAGAGAGAGAGAGAGAGAGAGAGAGAGAGAGAGAGAGAGAGAAATAAAATATTTTTTAAAAACCCAATTGCTAATTATTGCATAACAGTTTAGAGCAGTCTTGAACTTATTTCTTGGTTCCCATATTAGGAGTTATTGACATTAAACAAGATACATTAACCTCTCTGAGCTTTACATTCTTCATCTGCAAGAGGGAATATTATTTTTTGTACTTGGATTATTGAACTATAATCTGCAAAAAGCAAAACCTCCTGATGGAGAAAGATAGGCCAAGTATGTTCAAACATTAACATTGTTCTCTCCCTGGCACACTATAAAACACTTAGCCAGTGCTTGGTATGAAGCAAACTGCTTTCAGAGTTCAGAGAGAGTGCTTTTGCTCTATGGATGACTGGGAATCTTTCTGAGAATGAAAGATTGGTAGGATTTAAATATTTAAATAGTGCCAGGTATGAGGACAAGGACATTAACTACAATAATTCAAAAGACAGAAGACTGAAAAATATTTATTTTCTTAATAAGTGTGATAGGTAAATATTTAGTATCTAAAATGCTTATAAGCAACAATGCTAGGTAGCTTGGGAAGGGATGATGTAAAGATTTAAAAATCTCTGAAGTCTGAAAGATAGTATTTTTAAAATAACACATGAAAAAAAACATAAATGGCTTCTACACTCATAAGAAAAATTTATCTGGTAGAGAAAAATATTGACAGACAGGTCATGACAAAGGATGAAAGGAAGGCTACAGGATAAGTTCTCAGATCTACCTATGGGCGTACCGATCCTCAGTCTCCAAAATCAGGTTAGTTTTTTCACAATTTTCTCTTGCAGCAGGGATAATGGTTGGCTATTTTATTCTTATATGGGAGTCAAAGTACAGGCCAGTAAGAAGAGCATCTTTAAATCCCATCCTACAGACACATTTTCTAACTCAAATCAAGATAGGGAATTATAAGCCCAGAGCTGCTTCGGAAATTTAACAACCATAGAAGAGGATCAACCAGACCCAGCAGAGTCTTGAAAAGACCTGGAGAGTTTAGGGTGGAATCGCTACAGAGAGAGCTTTGAAGTCAGGGATGGCATTAGCTATTCTTAGTCCTAGCTTCACTTAATGGGTTTCTGGGAGAATCACTCCCTTTCTTTAACCTACACCACAGTTTTTTTCATTGTTTATAGTAATATTGTGGATTTTCTGGGATGGAGGACACCAGAGTAGGTTTTAGTTACTGTGTCTCCTTCACACTAAATGCAGATCTTAGCATACAGGAATACAGCAGTATCCTCCCATCCCTGTTATCTGTAGGGAATAAGTTCCAGAACCCATATGGGATGGCTGAAACTACAGAGAGCACTGAAACCTTAAACCTCTTTTTTCCCCAATATGTACATCCCTGTACACTGCACACGTACTGATTTCATTGCAGTTAAAAAATTGCTTTGATGAAATCCTTTCACCTTAATCTGCTCTACACCTTTGCTGGAAATAGACAACCATTTTTCTATCAACAGATGCAGCCTCTACAGTAAGTTTTATATTTTTCAGTCCAAACCTATTCCTGAATCTGTATAACCATTCCTTGCAGTGAATGGCCGTTGTCACTAGTTTTGGGGAATCCCTTGCCTAAGTTTTCTTATAGACTCAACTTTCTGATGCCACCTGTTACCATCAGTAGGAACATGTTTTCTACTCATAACTTTTATCCACAAATTTAATGTCTTTTCCATCTTATCTCAGCAATTGCCACACACCATGGCCACAACGTTTGCAGTTTGAAGTGCAACAACAAAACTGGTATAAGTTTCTTTTTCTTTTTTTGCTACCTGACAGAGGATTTGTTCTTACCATAGATCTTAGCGATCTCAGTGTATAGTTTTTTCTTTCCTTATTAAGTCAATAACTTTATCTTTTTCTTATAAGGGAAGGATGCACTTTATGGGTTCAGTTTGGTATATCCCAGATTCCAGGCATCACTAAGTAAATTAAAGGGTTACTTGGATACGAACATGTGTGGTATCACAATCATCAAACATGTGTGGTACCACAATCATCGAAATTTTTGGATAAAAGTTATGAGTAGAAAACATGTTCCTACTGATGGTAACAGGTGGCATCAGAAAGTTGAGTCTATAAGAAAATTTAGGCAAGGGATTCCCCAAAACTAGTGCCACCGGCCATTCACTGCAAGGAATTGTTATACAGATTCAGGAATAGGTTTGGACTGAAAAATATAAAACTTACTGTAGAGGGTCACTAAATAAAGGGAGATAGCACATAAGAGTGTGGTTCCATTAGGGAAAAGAGTGATTCAAGACCTGGTTGGAATCAGACTGACCTGAGATTTCATCAGACTGCTCAGAGTGGCACATTTAAAGCTTAAGACTTTTTAAGTCTGAAAATTTTCCATTCACTATTTTCAGACCAAGGTAACTGAAACTGAGGAAGGAAAATCTATGGATAAGAGGGAGAACACTGTACTAACTATGTATTTATTGAATTAATCAATCAGCGTATTATGTGACTATTTGCTGATGTTTATCTAAATGTAAAATTAAGACTCATATATATAATAATTTTAAGTTAGCCATTTGAGTTCTACAATGTTAGTCCCTAATATTAATATTCATCAAAGAAACAAAATTTTGAAGAAGTCAAAAGTAATATTTGCTGAATGATTTTAGTAAAAAAATAACATTCATGATAACATCATGATATATTTGGAAAACACTTTATACTTCTCTAAAGTAATTTCAGATTTTTTTCAGTCTTTAGTTTTGTATTTTGTATGATTATATAATATGGCACATTTGAGTTTGTTTAAAATAAATGTATTTTTACTCGGAATACTTAGAAAGATAAAGAGATACAAATAATAGCCAATAATGGTGAAATCAGTAACAATGATGATGAAAACATCAGTTGGAACATAGTGACTGCTCTAAGTACGCTATACAAGGCAACTTATTTAATCCTCACAACAATTCTGTGAAATGTGAGCTAGTGCCTGCTCTCTGCTATACTGGAAGAGACTCAGACATAGAAATCTTAGAAAGAATGTCACAGAAGAAAAATGACAAGGCCAGAATTGGAACCAAATCTGTCTAACCCTGCAGTCCATGCTCTTGACCACCCTGGTAACCTCCCTCCCCAGTCCGAATTAACAATAAATATGATTTATGAACTCATTTGTTCCAGAGATTGAATCTTGTACAATTTGGACATTTATTCTCAAAACCACAATAAAAATTTGTAGGTTTCATTATCCTACTATCTAGATGGGAAAACTGAGGCTTACAGAATCTTGGCTTCTTGCCCATTAATACAAAGCTAGTAGATTGCCTAATAGACTTTGGACTTCAGTTCACTTCAAAGAGTCAGCAAGATTCTTAATCACCAACTTACACCAACGGTAATTAGATATTCTTGTTAGGAGAAAATTATTATATTTGTAGTATGCTAAGTTTCTACTGTAGCTAGAATAAAATAACATACGTACACTTAACATGAAAGTCATACCAAATATAATTTCCTCTTTGCACAATGATTCGAGAGGCACTTCAGAATCTTGAAGTGCTTCATCATCATGCACATAATTAGCATATAATAATATTCTTAGTGTGGATATTGGAACATTTGGGCCATTTAACATCTGAGTATGTGGGAGTTTGCTTTAAATATTTTCCTTTCCTATAACAATGTCTAGGTAAATTATTTTGAAATCAAGTCTGAATGGAAGACAAAGAGCAAAGAGTACTCTCAACCCAAGCCCTCCACCCTGACATGAGAGAAAATCATACTGTCTTTTCCTAGAAGATGGAAGAATTATGAGGGAAGGGGAACAAAGCTAGTGTTTTCAACATCTTAAATTTCTCATCAACACCTATTTCAATTCACTAATAATGAAATCAGCTACTGCCTTATTTGAGTAATTGTTAATAATCAGAGAAAGTTATCCCATCTTTCAAATCTATTTCATGAAAGTGAAAATTTCCCTAGCACTATTAAAAGGTAAAAAATGTATATAAGCTATACAATGTAAAAATATTTTCCATTTCATTTAAGGTACTGGGATTTGAATTATGTATATGTCTATCATTCTTCAACATGTCCAAAATCTGCTGTGTATGATATTTTTTAACAACTAATAAAACTCATTACACTAATAGTCTAATATTATGTAAATGTATTTTATCCAAATATCTAGTATCCATAAGTAGTTTATTCTCTATATCCCTAATGTAATATATCAAACAATAACTCATTTGTCAAAGGAAGACAGTTCATTAAAATTCAACCACCATTTGGCCAGGATAAAACAGCAACAGTATAAAAATTGATGTTGCGAAACCTAACAAATGAGGGAATAAGGAAAGTGCAAATCAGGAAATTGTAGGCCTGCCCTCTAGGGCCATTTTGGGGTCACTTGTCTGAATTTTAATATTACAATTGTTTTACAAAATGTCTCCAAGTTATTAGGCTGGGAGGGAAGCCAATTTACAGCTAGGTGGTTTGAATATCAGGGGTATTCAATAAATGAGAACATGCTGCCACTTGGGACTTAAGGGCGGAAAAGGTACAATACTTGAGCACTGTGCTACAACTCAGTTTATAAAAGTGAATTATTACATAACATAGAAAGCACATTTCCTACATTTTGAGTTATATTTAAGCATCAAAGTGAATAAGAATTTTAGACTTGCAATATCAAATGCAGTATTCATTCCATACTTTTTAAAAAGAACATATCAAGTGCATAATGTACAAACCATGTCTTGGATGATTTGAAAAGCAAAGCATGTACATTCCATTGTGAAATTTCTAGTATTTAAGAGGTGACCAACAACTCATTTTAGCTTAAGGAAAAAAAAATGAAAATGAAAACAGGCAATTTTAAAGCTATTCCAAGACTTACATTTGTTCTTTGATATATGTCTACATAATTAGCTTAAAATTTAAAAAATTTAAAACTTTTATTGTTTGACACATACAAATTGTACATATGTTGGTATACCATGCAATATTTGATACATGCATATATTATGTAATGTTCAAATCACAGTAAATTTATCTATTTCCTTAAATGTTTTTCATTTCTTTATGATTTAAAAAACATACAAAATCTTCCTCTTGGCTTTTTGAATGTACAGTACACTGTTCTTTATAGTTGCCCTACTGTACAATAATACATCAGATCTTCATACTCCTACTAACTGTTAACTGATTATCCATTGATCGACCTTTCCACTCTTGTACCTTTCTGCTGTCCTCTGCCTGTTATCCACCATTCTACTCTCAGCTTCTGTAAGGTCTTTTTTACAGTCTAGAGATGAGTGAGATCACGAAATATTTGTTTTCAGTGTCTAGCTAATGATTTAGTCAGATTTTTCGCTGCTGTGAGTAAATGATCTGACCAGCACAGTTATAGAAGAGGAAAGGTTTATTTGAGGGCTCACAGTTTCAGAGGTCTTAGTCCACAGAAGGCCAACTCTATTCCTCAGGGCTCAAGGTGAGGCTGAACACCATGGCAGTAAGAGAGTGGCAGAGGGAAGAAGAAGCTCACATCATCAGGAAGCAGAGAAAGAGAGTCTCCACTCTCCAGATACAAAATATATACCCCAAAGCCATGCCCCAATTTCAATCTCCTCCAGTCACACCCTACCACTTCAGTTAATCCCTATCAGGGGATTAATTCTCTGATTGGGTTAAGACTCTTACAACCCAATCATTTCTCCTCTGAACCTTCCTGCATTGTCTCACATCTGAGTTTTGGGGGACATCTCACATCCAAACCATAATACATAATGACCTTCTGTTTCATCTATGTTGATGAAAATGGCAGGATTTCATCCTTTCTGGTGGCTGAATGGTATTACATTGTATAGACCATGTTTCTTCATCCATTCATTAGTTGTTGGGCACTTCAGTTGTTTCCATTTTTTAGTTAACTATGAATAATATGGCAATAAACATCAGACTGCAGGTGACTCTTTAGCATACCAATTTCATTTCCATTCAATCTATATCAAGGAGAGGGATGCTGTATCATACGTAGTTCTATTTCATTTTTTATTTTTTTGTAAATTCCATACTCTTTTCTATAATGACCATACTAATTTATAAGCCCATCAACAATGTGCAATGGTTGTGTTTTCTCTACATGCTTGCTGGTACTTTTACCTATTTTCTTTTTGACAATAGTCATTCTTGGTGGACTGAGGACTTGTTTTTGATTTGTATTTTCATGGTAATTTTTTTTTCATATAAATTGGCCAAATTTTTTTTTAGGTTTTTTTTTTCTTTTTTTTAATTAAAAATCATAAATTTACGTAGGGCAATCTTGTTTGATTCATTCTGTTATTTTTTCCCTTCCCCCCCCACCCCTCTTTTCCCTCTGTACAGTCCTTCCTTCCTCCATTCTTACCACCCTCCTTATCCCTAACCCTAAACCTAACCCTAACGCTAACGCTAACCCCACCTACCCCCCATTATATGTCCTCATCCACTTATCAGCGAGATCATTCGGCCTTTAGTTTTTTGAGATTGGCTTATCTCACTTAGCATGATATCCTCCAATTTCATCCATTTGCCTGCAAATGCCATAATTTTATCATTCTTCATGGCAGAGGCAGGTAACCAATGCATTTTTATACATAAGTGATGAATCTTCAGAAAGAGAAATTAGGAAAACTACCCCATTCACAATAGCCTCGAAAAAAATAAAATACTTGGGAATCAATCTCACAAAAGAGGTGAAAGACCTCTACAATGAGAACTACAGAACACTAAAGAAAGAAATTAAAGAAAACCTTAGAAGATGGAAAGATCTCCCATGTTCTTGGATAGGCAGAATGAATATTGTCAAAATGGCCATACTACCAAAAGTGCTATACAGATTCAATGCAATTCCAATTAATATCCCAATGATGTACCTTATAGAAATGGAGCAATCAATTATGAAATTCATCTGGAAGAATAAGAAACCCAGAATAGCTAAAGCAATCCTCAGTAGAAAGAGCAAAAAGGGGTATCGCAATACCAGATCTTCAACTCTATTACAAAGCAATAGTAACAAAATTTTTAAATCATGAGAATATCAGACATTTAGTTGGGCATGGTGGCACATGTCTATGATTTCAGCTACTCAGGAGGATGTGGCAGGATGATTCAAATTCAAGGCCATCCAGACAAGTTAAAGAGACCCTGTCTTTAAAAAAAATAAACATAAATGAAAAAACACTTTATTGAAATAATAAATTCATTTATACATGTATACACATTTAAGAGTAAATTTATTTATGGTTACATACAAATGTGTACAATATTAACTATAAAAGTGACCATCTTAAGTTCCCATCACTTTAACAATATTAAATACACATTTCTAGAATCCCACTTTTGTTTCCAAACAGACTCAGCTTCACGTAGATTGAACAAGAAATGTCGTAGTTGACTCTTTACTTCATTTGGCAAAAACGACTGATTTCTAAAAAAAAAAAAAAAAAAAAAAAAAAAAAAATTGTATCTTTCCAAGGGTAAATATGAAGTGTTTGATCAGAGGCAGTAATTTCTAATATGTGAGATTGTAATCTGTTCTCTGCTCCTTCAATTGAGAGCAATACGTACATAGTAAATTGTATGTAGCTCTTATTTTCCACACCCAGCATAGATTACCTTTGTTCCAATTAGCAGAAGCCTTTGCATATGGTATAAGTGGCAGGCATTGTAAAAGAAATCCAACTCCCAAGCTTGTTGGACCCACTCATGGTTCCAGCCTTCCTTAGAAATCCGCTTTCTGCTCTTCCAAGATTATTATAAAGAGATTTTCTCATGCAAATTAGGAGGCCTGTATAGTGATCTCCCTAACATATTTTTGTGCTATCAAAATTGCACCTGCTGTTAGAAAGTAGCAGTTAATGTCACAACCAATGTTCTGTTATGCATGTGAAAGAAGTAATCAAAGTACAGAAGGTAGTTGTTTATTAGTACATAGTGGAGTGGTACAACTATGTTTCCTTTTAAGCTGTTAGTCAGATTATACAGCTAATAAGCAAATGACAAATGAGCAAAGCTATTTTTGCTCCCTAGTTTTGCTCTTGACAGAGATCAAAGAGTGAGGCTGGCTTGCAACTCCATGACCTGTCATTCTGTGAAAGGTATGTGTCTTGCCAAAAATGAAACTACAAATCACATGTCGTTTGATCATGTTCTTAAACTTGTTTGAACAGGCCACCTTGTTCAAGCTATGAAGAAAGTTCTGACAGGTGTTGTCTGCTCTAAAAATTTACCATTGTAACAAGGCATCAAGAAATGGAATCATTGAGAATACTCAGACACCGTGTCCTAGACTTTGGGGCTTGAACATACACTTTCAAATTTGGGTTCGTTGTTGTATTCAATTGTTTCAAACTTTAATTTCAAATAGATAATCATAGTGTTTCAGCATTATACCAACCTATGAAATTATTCAAGTAGATTCCTTATTCAATTCTGTAAATGAGGTCTATTAAAACTTCTGGTCTAGACTGTTTAACACAAGTATATGAAAACAAATGAACAACAATTACTGTGACTAATTCAAAGTTGATATTAATGACACTTTAATTAATTGATTAGGCCAATGTCCTTGAAATTTCAATGTAAGTTGCAGGATACCCAGAGCAGATATATTTTGTTTCTGATAGTGTTAAGTGAAAAACCACTGATTTGTTTTGAAAAAAGAAATCATAAGAGATATACCATACTAGGATTTTTGAAAAGCATTAAAGAAATTTTATCTTGAACAAATGTTAAACACAAAATGGGTTTACTCTAGATTTACTTTTTGAAAAGTGAATTAAATCAAATAATCAAATAATATTAATGACTAATAATTTCTTGGAATGAACATTACCTTTTAAACTAATAGTTTTGGTGTCCCATGTAAGATGAAACTTAAGAGAAGATTAAATTTTTATAGAAGTCAGTGATAATGTCCAGATATAATAAGTCATGTATTTTTGTTCCTAACGAGTTAACAAAACAAAGGTATTTCTGTATGTAAGTATTCAATATACATTTATTCCAGTGTCTGCTCTGGACTTAGCATTAAACAATGTCCCAGAAAAATACACAAATAACATAGACATGTAGATCCCACCATGACTTACTGCTGTTTAGTGGTGTAATTTTGTCTTGTCTTCTTCCCTGGCCTAAAAACTCGTAGGGATGCTTGTGTGGTGGCATATGCCCCCAGCGTACTTCCCATGAAGAACTTCATTGATAATATTTGCCAAAGGTGAGCTTGTGCTATGACCTTCCTTCTTTCATTCCTTTTCTCACACTCTTTTCCTCCCCAGGGACCTTACTCTCTGTGCACATAGAATTCTTCACCATTCCCCACGGTGACATGGGTTTCCACTTCTCTTTGGTATTGTTAAGAGTCTGCTAAAAATGTGCACTCTGTCCCTTAGCCCATAAACAATTCTTCCACCAAGAGCATACAGAAGTGGTTTTACTTTAAACTTGTCACTATTAAGGCAGTTATCTCCTTGCTGTGTACCTAATTGTTGACACCTCTCACTAAACTGCTGGAGATTCAGTGTGATTTTTTTTTTTTCTTTTTTTGTCTTTGTGTTCGCAGTACCCAGGAAAATGCCTGATGCTTAAGAGATATTCAGAAATTGTTGAATTCATTCTATTTGGTGAGAGAAATACACAAAATATACACATAGTTATCATTTCTTACATTTGAAAAACATTTTTGAACATTTCCTATTTACCATCAACTGTGGGACATATGTTATTTTGATAACAGGATAAGTTTGAAAACACTGTAGAAATAAATAATGTCTTTTTTATTTACCAGGTAGTTATAAAACAGTATCCATACATAATCTCTGATTGTCATGCCATCAATGATTTATATCTGTGCAGGAAGGCAAATTGAGAGAAGGAATAAGTAATGGGGTACATATTAGGGAGAAATTAAGTTGATAACAGAGTGACAAAAGGAGAGATCTATTGACAACTCACTCATTTTATACGCTGACACAGCCTTATCCAAATTTATATATAAACATTTTTAAAGTGACAGGTAATAGTACAAAGGAACAAATAATATGTCATTTATATTTACATGACATTTTATATATAGTAAGTATATATTTGTTTTTGGATAAATATATTTAAAATAGCAAATATACAATAAGTAATATATTTACATTATTAAATTGTATTATTTATATTTTCTATTATAGATATTTCTTATTATTATGCATAATAAATATTTATGTCATTAAATAAATATAATGTATATTTATTTCACATATATTATTTCATTTAACACATTAAATATAATATTAATATTAAAACATTTTTATTATTTTTTATTTGTTCTAAGTTGTACATGACAGAATGCATTTATATATTTTGAAAGATCATACACAAATGGAATGTAATTTCTCATTTTTCTGATTGTATATATTGTAGAAAACATTTTTAAGATGACATACAATACTCAGTACAAAGGAACAAATATGATGTCATATAATAGGAGTTGGGTACATTTCAGGCTTTGTCCAAGAATTTGTCATTACCGTACAATTAAATAGAATAATTCTGTTTTTGGTTTCTTCTGTTTCCTTTTTCCTTTTTCCTTTCAAGTCCTCTCTGCTTTTCGGATTTCTTAGAGTCACTTTCCTACATTCTTTCCTCCTCAAAATTCTTTGACTTAAAATCCTCCATGCCACAGTTGGGGAAAGGAACCACTTGTGTGCCGATGATACTCCTTTCAGGAGAATTTGCAGTCAAGTAAGAGATATATTTACCATAAACCAAAAAAGTAGATTTTGAACTGTGAGGTTTAAGGCAGTGGCAAAAATAAGGGAATAAAGAATTTTCTCAACTCCATGACCATGAAGTTCTTAGCTACTCCACTTTCAGTCCTGTGCCTCTTCATGATGTTTTCCTAAGAGGTAAAGAAATTGTTCTTAAGTAGGAAATGAGCGAAGGCTAAGATTATTCCATCCCACCAGGGGAAAAGTAGTATAGAAGACTCTGTGGGAAGACAGAATGAATAATCTTTTATAAAGAGAAAACCCAAAAGATCATCCATTTTTTCATTCCTAAGTGTAACAGCACTGTGCTATGTTCATAAGACCACTATTTTAAAACTTTGATTCAGAAATCAGGCATTGAAAATTCTTCTCTGGCATCATTTTGTAACATCATTACATTCTTCATTTGTTCTATTAATTTACATTAAAAATTAATTTAAAAATCAGTAGTCATCCCAGAGGGTAGAATACTCTTTATTTTGCCTATTGTTTATCTTCATTTATATAATCATTGTAACTCCATGCCAGGTGATGGTAATGCCAGGTTTTTGTTCCTTCTTTTTTTTTCATTTTTCAGGGGGCGGCACCAGGGATTGAAATCAGGAGTGCTTGACCACTGAGCCACATCCCCAGCCCTATTTTGTATTTTATTTAGAAACAGGGTCCCACTGATTTGCTTAGCAACTCATTTTAGCTGAGGCTGGCTTTGAACTGAAGATCCACCGGCCTCAGCCTCCAGAGTTGCTGGGATTACAGGCATGCACCACCTAAATGGAGTTTTTATTCACTGGATTGTGATTCTTCTCTACTTTTGTACTAAAGGAAACATAAAGTCATTTAATTTGATATAAAATTCACTCTTGTACAACATTGTCCAAATTACTAAAAGCCCAACATCTTAATATTTGAGAAATACTCTCCATTATTCTTTTATTTATGTACTCTGCATTCACATTCTTCAATATTTCCAGTTAAGATATTTATATTAGTATGAGGTAAAGCAAACCCAGATGTACAAAATCACAAGGCTATTTGTGGAAGAAGAATTAAGTTTTGATAAATGCATTCTAAATACACAAAAACCAGTAGAGAGAGAGAGAGAGAAAGAGAGAGAGAGAAAAGGTTATGTTTCTTTAAAAAGAAGTACATAGATGTAGTTATAACATTATCTTTTAAATTCAAAAGGAATTTTGGTGAAAAAAATATAACCTTTTCACTTTAAAAATAAAGGAAATTTGGTGTAGAAAGTTTCAGTGAACTTCTCAAGGTCATGCCTTTTATTCATAAACACAGTTGGACCCAAACACAAATTTCTTGACTTTCAGATTAATTCCATTTCCATCATATGTAATGATTTTTGGAAAGTGATGCTCAAAATGGAACATGCAAGCAACCTTATAATCTTTCTATTTTGGAAGATGTAATCTTTTAAAAATATCTTTGATATTTCAGAGATATCATTCTTAACATCAATTTTATCATTGCCTCGGTAAAACTTAAGTTAAAAGGTTTTGATAAGTAGACATGTGAATAATTAAGGTTATTATATATTAATGCTCAAAGAGACAATATGGAAGAAACAGAATAACAAACCAATAAAAGAACCTGCAGATGTTAGGAGACGAATCTGTTGGTAAGACTATCTATTCGTCAAGCCAGATTCTCTCTGAATTTGGACTTGAACGTAGTGGGGAATTAGAGAAATTTCTAGATGCTGAACCTACTGAGAAGGCATGAAAAGACAGAATTCCTTAAACAAAAGGAAATGCATTGGGACTGAAGTGGAAAGTCACAGACTCACAGACAAGTAAAGAACCAAACTTGGAAACTAACAGGAACCAAGCCGTCTGGCAAAGGAGGAAAGAAGAACTACATGTACAGTTTATATCAGGTCAGAGTGCACAGCACTCATGCTAAGATGAATGGATTCCAAATATTTTCAATCTTTTTGTAGCTGCATTCAAGATGCAAATTCTAAAAATGCAAAACCCAATTAGCCTGATTTGGATAACAACCACCATCTCTTGACTAGGAGAGAGTTGACTGGAATATAATTCTGCCAGTCTGTGCTGAGTAAGGACAATATAGGTTTCCTAAGTGCAATTGAGATCATTGTTAGGAACTAAAAATAGATTATGGGAAGTCAAAATCCCACAAACATCCATAGTTGCAACTTCCAGAACAATTCCCAGCATCCTGTGTGTATCGGGGGTGGAGTAAAGCAGTCTATGATTAAAACTGTTTTAAATCTTTCTGCTTATAAAAAATATCACGTTTACTGTAGAGAATTTGAAAAATACAAAATAAAAAAGTCACATAATCCCCAAACTATCCGGTATTGCCACTCTGAAGTTTTGCTTTTTCCTTTATTTTTCCCCTTTCTACAAATAATTATACAGAGATTACTCCTATGTGTACTGTACATTGTTACTTAGTTGATGATTATTTCTATACATGATTTGTCTTTAAAAACATGATTCCATTAAAGAGATGATCATATATAATGTAATCATTCCACATTGTTATACTTTTAGGTTAGTAAGAATTATAACAGAGAAAAGAAAAATAAAATAATTAATTTTTTGAGCATATACCATGAATTAGACACTCAGTAGAGTGCTTTATGTGAAACTGCATCTTATAAAATTGGAAACTAAAACTCATAGAGGTGAACGTCCCCAAAGTCAAAGAGCTAGTAACTATACAGGTGAGATTGGACCCAAGTTCCTCTTGTTTTAAAAAAACATTTTTTTCAAGTTCTAGAAGATGTGGACTAATTTAAAGAAGGAGTCAAGTCTAGACAGGGTAGAAAGGTTGTTCAAGAGTTTAAAAGTTTTGGAAGTTCATTTCCAGATGATCACTTAATTGGGCAGATACTTTTATCAGTAAATTAAGATGAAGATTAGATAAAGTGTGCCTTGCAGTTAGGTTTCAAGTCGAGGAGGTGTCAAACACATGTTCTGAGAAGTTCATGGAAAGCAACTCTCTCCAAATTGTCATCATGGTGCCACAAATTCAACCATTTTACATCCACAGAAATTCAAGTTCAAATGGCATTCATTAGATGCCTTTGATGTGCCAAGCACAGTTGTAGAAGTCTTTCCAACATCTCATTGCACCTTATACAAAAATCTATCCAATAGATATAAAATAAATGATTTATAGAGAAGCATTTGCAAAGAAAGAAATAAACATGATAGGAGCTTAAAGATTTGCCCATAGTTATAGTAATGTCAGTCTAGCTTTTTTTTCTTCACTGTAGCCTTTATTGGATCTCTACATTCAGAATTCTTGCTGAAGACTGGAAAGATTTTTACAGCTTCTGATCCAATCAACAAGGATCTTATGTATATTACTCATGTATGAATTGAATTTGAACCCTATACCTGTGTCCTTCTTCCTTGAGACAAATTACTTAATCACATTTCTTCATTAGTAAAATAGAGATATGACAGAAACTTGCAAAGCTAATGAAAGGAGGAAAAGTACTCTAAAATTCCTAGCACAGAGTAGGCAATGAGTAATTAATAGTTATTAATGATGATTCAGATACTGGCTACTCAACTTTCAAGTATCTTTTGAATACAAAGATCTCAATTAGTTCAAAAACCAGTGCAGGGAGCTAAAGTTAGAGTTGCCACATGTTGACCTAAAAACAGACTTCCTTCATCATTTTTCTTATTTTACACTAAATATAAGGTGCATTCTTATTATGCACAAGTTCTGTATAGATGCTTTGAGATTCTGTGTTAAAGATCTTCACAAATTACCAGATCTGACCTGACCATCAAAAACTGGTACCCAGAATACGCAGTGGTCAATGCTTCCACAGAGTAGACTTCAGAGAAGATGCTGTATGTTAAGCAGAGAAAGATTAAGTTCAACTAATAAAGTTCATGATGCAATAATATTAACAACGTCTTTCTTTTATAAAGGCTTTTACCTGAGACTAAAGTCTCACTCATCCTCCCTGTCAGCCACTGAATTGAGCAACTTCACCTTCCTTGACCCTAAACAGACCACTTACTCCTCCCTTCACTGTGTATTCTCTTCAGCCATCAGGCACAAATAGTCCAATCATATCAAGTAGAAAGTACAGCTAACCTTTTTCCTCTTAACCTAGAGAAGTAGTGTCCTCATGATCTGCAAATGTGCATATCCTGGGGTAGAAATCAGGCCTGGTTTGTTCTTGGCCTCATCTAAAGCCTCCTTTATGAGAAGCACTGCTGGGATTGATTCCAGCTCTCCTACCTACCAGCTCTGTCCTCTCTTAACTGCTCCAAATCACCTCCCTGCAGAAATGACAGGTCCCTTACTGCTTTCTCATCCCATGGATAGGCATTGAAAATTACAACCTGGAGATCCATGGATTGCAATGGATAAGGTCTAACCAGCTAATTGAAAGCAGATTGTTCCCCTTGTGGTTTCTTTTTTTGCTCAAATTTCTTTGCATTCATTTTCTCTCTCTGCCTCTTAGGCTTTGATGACTCTCCTTTCTTCTGCTTCCCTCTGTTTCCATTTCCCTTCCCATCTTTCTTCCTTTCTCCTCTTGTCCTCTCAATCTGCTTCTTTATTCTATCATATCCCCTTAACACATATTGCTCCTCTCTCTGTCTGTGTGTCTCTCTGCCTCTTATTTCTGTCCCTTGAAATACATTTTCTGTACAGAGCACTGATGATACTTGAGGTATTCGGAATAAAATGACCTAGATTCAAATGTAATTCCTGTTGCTTGACTAAGCTAACCACAGGAGGGTTGATATGTCATTCTTGTTCTCTGCCCCTTTGGAATAGTCATGTCTATTTCCAAACAAAAAGTCTACTAATGATCTAGCCCATTCCCAGTGTAGATAGGATCCAGTTTTCTGCTGTTTGGTGCTCAGTGGCCTTTGTATGTGTGAGCCACGCACTAGGTGGTAAAAATAGTGCATCTACCTTATTCCTAAGCATAAGGGTGTTTTCCTACTTTAAAAGATATAAAAAGGTCAGAAAAGTAGTATTGAAACTCAGAGTATTTTACCCAAAAGGTCAAAGATTGAACAGAATTCTGTTTCTTTCTCTTGATAAGTTGCCGTCTTTCTGCAATATTAGCTGTGGTGTGTGCATGTGTTCAACTTGGGCTCTCTCCCTCCCCTGCTATTAGTTTTTGCCTTCAAATCCCAATCATGCCTGCTTTTCAGAATGCTCACTTTTCCATGGCAACAGAAACACAAGTAAAGAATTCCAGTTTTCTGTGGGAAAGAAATGAAGGAGAACCTATGTGTGAGTCATACAAGAATCTGTTATTCAAGAATATGTATCGGCAGCAGGAATAATAAAGGTTGACTCTTCCCAACAGAAGTCAGAGAGCTGTGGTGGACTGATGGAGGGCAGAATGCTAGTCCTCAGTGAGTGGCGAAAAATTTTGATCAAGTAAATGCCTTTTTCTTTCCATGAGAAGTACCAGACTATTTTTTATAAGGGGGAAATAATTCCTTTACATTTTATTTTTTCTTGAGAGAGTTGAACATGTCACTGAAAGGTGCCTGAGCAAAACAGATATGTCTGTATGATGTTCTTGCTTACTGAAGCACACACTTACGATCTCTTCCACGATTATGAGAGTTCTTGGCCTGGTCTACCCATCATTTCACATCCCTGACACTAGCAGAAATTCCCTGATGCTTCAATGACCAACACAAGAGGAGTAATTTTCTGTGCCTCTACACTCTGGCAAAGGTTATTATTCCAATTGCTAAGGAATTCCTTTTCTGAAAGATGATTAAAATTCTTATTGGAAGGTCCACCCTGGGGTAGCAGAGACTGGGGAAAGTAATTCATTGTTTCGTTGAAATACAGGCATTCACCCTTCCAGATTGGTTGGTGATACGTTTGTTCTTGGACAGCTCCAGGCAGAAGCATTTTAGGAGAAAGCGAAGCCATAGAAAATATGCTGTCCAAAGGTGTTCTGTCTTAGTACTTTCTTCTTTTGCCCAGGGCTTTGCTATTCCATCATCAACCATGCTGTTTTAGCTGCAGTAGGTAGATATAGATCTGATACACACAGGTACACAAATACATGAAGCAAATAGATGAAAAACCAGAGAACACCTTCCCATTGCTGCTCCTCCAGCAGCTCCAACACAGAATTCCATTTTACATGTGTATTCAAAAGAAATTGTGGAATTGTAGCTCATGAAGAAGATCTTTTTAAAAGAGGCAGATTTTTCATAAGGCATATTTCTACAGAATTTTCAGATTTGAATGATATAGCTGTGGCTATCTTATTATTAGAGACTTAACCCAATCATTCTCTATGAGCAAAAAAAAATAAAATTTCCATAGCAACCCAGACACAAAATAGATTTCCTGGCTAGATATTACAATTTGATTTATATAATGTAAACTTCTATTGGATTCATTATTTTAAAATTATAATGATTGCAGAGAGATTTCTGAAAGCATTAATGTTAACATTTTTAGAAAGGAATTCTTACCAAAAATACAATGTTTGCATTTTTGTATTGAACATCCGAGACAACAAATGTGTATGCACATAAGTAAAATTGAATCATGTGTCTATGGTGATTATTAAGGAAATATGGGTTATTTCTTCAAGTCTCTAATTTTTCCTTTAGAGAAGTCAGGGTTTTTGTCTTGTTTTTATAATTTTTGTAAAAAGTGGCCTATCATTACTTCAAGTCATAATGTGATAGCCTCTAATTCCAGAGTAATTTTGTTGTCCTTTATGGACAATAAATTAGAATATATTTTAATATTCTGCAACACTCCAGACTTTTTTCCAGGGAAAGAAATTTTCCTTGCATAATAAAAAAAATTAACTTAAGATTTAATTAAGCAAAAGCATAGATTAATTGTGTTTCCAGTGATGTAAAGAACTCTTTATTGAATGTGCCAGCTGATCAGTCACTGGATTAGAGCATTAAATAAACTCATCCATGGATAGTTACTGAAGTCCTATGTGTTCTCGGCGGAGTGTGCCAGATTCTGTTGGTATTTGCTTCACTAAACATAGGATTTTTAAAAAGTAATGAAGTTTGGGGTGAAAGTCTTGAGATGGCATAAGCTCATGAAGAAGCAAAACTGTAATCTGATTAATAGGATTTGTATCTATGCATGGTAAATTATAGAAGATTGTGGTGTTTCCATGACTAACACCCTAGAAAAGCTTCACAGATGAAAAGTTCGGTTATCAATGTGGATTTTGTCTAAAACAGTTTTTTGTATCACCTAGCATAACTCATAAAGTTTTTGAATTTCTAGGTAGGTAAAACATTAAAATGCTTATTAACTAAACTTCAAACTTTTTTTTTTTTGAGAAGCCACCTGTAAATCCTTTTGGATTACCCGTTTTCAGATATCATATCCTAGTCGGCAGGGGTTTATTAAAGAAGGATTTAAATGTGATAGCCAGCAATGAGTTGGCAGAAATAGAAAACCAGTCACATGGTCATGGGGTTAAGAAGTCTCTTCATCCAGAAATTATGTGATTGTACTTAACACAAAATAGTTAGCAAACTATTGTGGTATATTTATTAATTTCAACCTGACTAAAAATAAAATCTAAAAATTATATGCTTAACAAATATCTCAAACGACATGAAAATATAATTGGGGTAATTCTACCTTTAGTAATCCACCAAAATTTCCCGCTTTAGAAAGCTAACATATTCAAAACAAAACAAAACACTTGAAGACTTAACATTGATTCTGTCACATTCCCTTTCCAGAATACAATTAGCCTGAGGTTAAAGTTAAGTATTAAAACCTCATAATTTTCAAAAAGAAAATGGAGATGTTCAGAATTCCATTACTCACTATTACTTTAGCACTTCTTTCATAATAAATCTGTACAATTCTCAAATTTAATACAAAGAGAAAATTTTAATTTCAGTTAACATTTAAAAATCAAAATATATGCACATACTGAAAACAATATTTTTATGCTTATTATGGCAGTTTTTAAAGTTTTCAACGCTTGGAGACTTTAATGTTTTCAGTTATAGTATCTATGTGTGTGTGGTTCTTTTGTCTTTTTAAACTGCATTGATAAAGATTTTATAAATTCATAAGCTTCATGGCAGCAAAAGAGTGGGTTAAACTACCTCTAGCTCTGTCCTGCTTCCTAATTTCTGTAACTTTTTCTGCATCTATATAAAAAATACTGAGAAAAATAATGGAGTTTTTTTTGTTGTTGTTTTGTTTTTGTGTGTGTGTGTGTGTGTGTGTGTGGTGCTGGGGATTGAACCCAGGGCCTTGTGCTTATAAGGCAAGCACTCTACCAACTAAGCTATCTCCCCAGCCCAATAATGGAGTTTTTAGAAGGGATAAACAGTGGCACTGAAGTTCTATTTAACAAAAGTGTGCTGTTTTAATTTTAATGTTTCCACAGTGTAGTACAAAGAAAAGACTCTGTTTTTATGAATGTATCCCAGAACTTCTAAGATCAATCTTAGAGTATCCTTGAGAGGATTTATGAAATAGCTACACGTCAAGTGCTTCAATTTGGTACCAGGCATCTGGTACTCAAAGTATTGGCCATTATTATTTTTATTAAATATCCTAATCAATATAGATGCATCTGATATGAAAATTTGATGGCTAATTTGGTCAGTCTGGAACCCAAACACAAAGCGAGCAACTGAGAAAATAACCTCAATTGTTCAAATCAAAATGAATTAAGAAAAACTTTCCAGATATGATGATATTTGTTTCAAACAAAAAATAAGTACACATGATCTGATTTCAAATAAAGCTGCATTATGCATTCTCAGAACAACTACAGAGGATCTCCTGGGCAGGGGTCTCCAAAGTCCTGAGGAGAAGGTGTGTTCTTTTCTTCTTTTGATCTCCTTTGGGTTTGCAGTAACAGGAGAAAAATCCAGTGCTGGATTTGGGGTTCATGTCAGCTTCCAGCCACTGGGGTCAAGGAGGTGACATAGGCAAAACTGAATTGCTTTAGCTCCAACCCACTTCCATCTTTGCAGAAAGAAAATCCTTGCCTCACAGGCTTCCCCTTCAATCCTTCACTTGCTCAAGACTTCTGAGACAGCTTCTCACTGAGGACCCCACCCCCAGACAAGGAGAACTGCCTGTGGTCCACACACAGCCCCTCACCACCCTTCGCTCAGACTTGGAAACCTGTCAGTGCTTGGTGAATGTGACCTCTTGGGTCTCAGCAGGCTTTCCTTTCAGCTCCTGGTAAAAGAATGATTGACAAGTGCTCTGCTGAGAATGGCTTGCTGTGTTTCCCTTCAAAACTGCCAGTGAAAAGAACTGTGCAGAATGGGGTAAAGAGCACCAGAACCCAGGCCACACCATACGGTCCTGTCATTGTGAAACTGATAGGGCTCTGAGGCAGGGGTGTGCCTTTGTATACCCAGCAACAGCACAGAAAGGGTCTGGCAAAAAAGTCAAGTCTCAATCAGCATGAGCCTCCTAGATTGTCCAAGACAGCCTGGTTGAGGTTAGAAATTTGAAGCATCATATCCTGCATATTTGCCTTATCCTGCCTTTCTCCAGACTCTGCTCTAATCTCAAGGTTGCAACAGAAACAAACACATGGTGGGCAAAGACCCATGACAGGCAAGACACCCTACCCAACCCCAAAGAGTACCAGTTGAGCCTTCTGTGGGAGACCTGAAAGGATATTAAAAGTTCTCTCTCTGCTTTTCTTCCAGAGTGTTGAGATTTTTGCAACTGAGTGGTGCTTATATTTTGAGGTTTTATACCTTTGAAAAACTAACTGGATTCTAAGAAGAGTGGAGAGAACAGTAATAAATATCTAGGTGCTCAGCCCTAGTATGTTGGTGTTTAGGCTTTGTATACAGAGAGATGGGATATATGAGAACTCTAAATTGTTTTGTTTAGCACAAGGAAGAAGGCAAGGTTTGGGAACAAAAAGTGCTAAGAAGTACCAACAGAACACTTGGTCATTGTACACTATTATGTTCCTTTCTGTAACAGTCAGTTCTCATGCAGGATGAAACTCTTGCAGGTTCTTAAGCCACAGACAAAGGATTAGGCATATCGTAGACACTCAGACCATATCTATCTGTCGAATACATCAGTGCTAGAATACACACAGAATGCAGAGCTGTTCTTAACTCAGAAATAAAATGAGTGTTTTTTCCTTACAAAGAAATTGATTCATATCATCTTGCCAAAATAAGTGTGTGAGCTGAATAGATTATATAACAGTCCAAATGTATATATATGGATGGCTCCTACATATGGATGTCAGAGGCTATGAAAAATTTTTACTCTGGGGATATTTATTACTCCAGGATACTTTTCTTATCGTATTCCTCAAATAAGACAGTCATCAGAGATAATTGTCCCCAAAGACAGTTGCTTGTATCTTTACATAGTTATTAATAATTTTTTGCTTGTATATCATGCTGCCTCACCAAACTACAATTTTTAATTCCTCTTTGAACCTCTCACAGTACCAAGCACATAGAAATTTGCACATTCTTGGCCTTCAGTAAAAAGTTGAATTAACATTCTTATTAGAGATATACAAATGAATTTCTCTTAATTCAAATATATGCAAACTAGAACTGCTTGCCAAATTTTAATTAGTAAATAATGCAAACACTGCAGGTATTTGCTTTGCTTTCTTTGAATACAGCCTATATTTTTCAAAGCCCTTGACACATTGTAAAACAAAGCTTTAACAAAAGACAAATCCATTTGTTTTAACAGAGACTTCTTGTGAATGCCTTTTTGGTGACATGAATGAATGATATAAAAAGGGCTTCTTCTCCCCATTATTTCTAGATCATGAAAATATTATTCATTTCCAATTTTACGCTTCCTGCATGGTCACCCAAAGGAAAGGAACAGTCTGAAGTTGCATTCTCATTTTAGATAGAGAATATTCTGTGGGAGGAGGGAAAGTATGGTTGAATTGAATCAGGTCAAATTTTATTTCTTTTAGCAAAAGTTGTACAAAATGTGTGAAGCTAAGAGCCAGGGTGGACATGATCTGATTTGCTACTGCAGCTTAACAGTTTATTCAGATAAAAGAGGATGAAACAGTTGGTCACACAAAGGTATTTGCAGGTAGATGATTCACCATTACTGTCACTGACAAGACCTTCATTTCAAACACCCAATATGAATCTGATCAGCATTACCTTAGAGAACTAAGTCTAGTATCAGGTATAGTGCAAGTTTTCACTGAAATTTCCCCAAACCATCTCTAATATTGCTGGCACAAAGCTGGCCTTAAGTAGCTTGCATTTATATATCTGACAGACTATCCATATTTTGCCTTCAAAGGTGTACTATTATTGCAAGATAGTGCCAGTACAGGGAAAAAGGAGACGGATAATTTATCAACCAAGAGAGTCCTGAAATTAAGTACAGTGCTTAGATCCTCAATTCAATCAGCAAAGGCCCAAAGGAAATCATCAGCAAACCTAAAAGGAGTGAATGTTCATCTTTCTTTTTCTATTTGTGAGGGTCTCCAGCACCTATCTATCAGCAGGGAATAACACAGTGTCTAAGCCTAGTGATACAAGCAGGTAGCAATTAGGAACAGCTACTTTTGTTTTGATGACTTGCTAAATCCTCCTTCCATCTTTCCTTCTGACTGCACCATTACTGTATTTCTTATTGTAATCTTTAGTACTATTTATTATACATGCTTCAGATCAGTGTTTGGAAGAACATCTCAGAGTTTGTCATTTTTCAATTCATTTTAGCATAAAAATAATTATTCATGCCATGTTTTCCAGCTAGTTTCTCTAACACACACTTGCAAGGAAATTCCTGCACATAAATGCCTAATAAACTGGTTAAGTCAGATGAGGAATGTGTTTATTTGATCAGACATATATTGTCACTCTGCAGTAATGACCATGTTTGCCACATCGATACATATCCACTGCCTACTTTGGTGTCCCTACCTTTGTCTCATACCACCCTCATCCTCTTCACCATGTCTTGGGCACCTGGTATTCTTTTTCCCCCTAGACACACCAAGATTACTCCTGTCTTAAAGACTTTCTGTTGCATTTTCCTGGAATATTCTCTGTCCAAATCATTACATGGTAGGTTTCCCATCAACATTTACATCTGAGCTCCAATACCATTTCCATAAAATTCACCTCAGCTATATCCTCCAACCACATCTCCACATACTACCCTCAGTTTGCATCCATCACATCTTCTAATTTAAAAATGTATCACATCATGTATCACTGTCTGAATTCATCACATTATTTTCTTATTTATTTCCTGTATATTTCTCTCTCCCCACTGCAAAAGACATGGAATCAAAGTTCTTGTTTATTTTGTTTCCTGTTTTATCACTGGCACGTGGACATGTGCCCAGCTTACAGTAGGTATACAACAAATATTTGTGGGATGAATTGATGTGCCCTTCAAAGACTATTGTAGATAGCATTAATGAATGTAACCAGTGTCAGCAGTAATGGGCAGGTGCCCACTGCATATTTTCTATGACTGCACTATTACTCTGTTTCTCTCTTATGTAATCTTTAATGCTTATGCATTATACATGCTTCAGGTCAATGTATAGAAGAACATCACTAAGACCTTGAAATGTCACAGAACTTAGAAACTCCAAAAAGCTTGAGGCCCAAAGAAAACGAGATCTGTAGTCTCTCTGTTAATAATTGGCAAAACAGAGACAGATGCAATGTCTTTCTAGTGCTTTCCTCTCCTTACCCACTCTTATCCTCAGTTCTCTGGGATCTAAACTGTGCTTTTCTACTAGCCTTGTAACAAGTGACATTTTAAAATATAGAGAAGTTTGTTAGTTTTCTATAGCCGCTATAACAAGTTACCACAATTGTTCTATTTTAAAACAATACAAAGCTTTTTTTTTTTTTTTTTTTTTTAACAGTTGGGTATATAGGAACTCTAGCACAGGTCTCACTGGCCTAAAATAAGAAGTCACCAGGGCTATGTTCCCTGCTGGAGGCTATAGAGAGCCATCCATTTTTTTCTCCTTTATCTTCTAGCAGTCCATATTCTCATCTTATGTCTCCTTCCTCTATCTCCAAAAGCATCAACACTATCAGGTTCTTTTCACATCAAATGATGTCACATCACTCTGATATTCTATGCTTTCCTCTTTGACATTCAAGGACTCTGTGGTTACATTGGGCCCATTTGTATAAACCAGGATAATGTCCTTATTTGAAAGTCAGCTAATTAACAATTAATTCTATCTTCAGTCCCCTTTATTTTATTTATTTATTTATTTATTTAATTATTTATTTTTATTTATTTATTTTTTTTTTTTTTTGCGGTGCTATGGATTGAACCCAGGGCCTTGTGCTTGCGAGGCAAGCACTCTACCGACTAAGCTATCTCCCCCGCCCTTCAGTACCCTTTATTATGTAAAGGAACATATTCTCAAATTCTGGAGGTTCAGACATGGACTTCATTGGGGCCTTTATTCTGCCCACCTCAAGAATACAAAAAAAAAAAACAATTTATATACATCTCCCTCTCCCAAAATAAATATGACTTTATAATATGGAGTATATGGTACCATTTGAATTGTGGGAAATTTTTAGTACTAATAAATTCTGATGAAACATTGACTCATATCCAGTCAACCTTTTGCTAAAAGATAATTTTCTGAATGCTTAAAGTAAAACTCTCATATATGTTTAAGATATACACATGTCAAATACTTTATTCAATTTACTAATAAAGGAACTGCAATTGAAACACAGGTTCAAAGGCATATATGATAATTGGAAATTTATATAGCCAATTAGTAAATAAATAATTTTGTTAATATTAAGAGAAAAAACTGTTTAATCTCCCATATGTACATAAAAGAATAACCTTTGGGGTTACTATTTTGTACCAGACTGAAATCTACTAATTAAGATCTTAATTTCATAGTCCCCACTGTGCATTGTCTTATACACACTTTTTTTTTCAATGACGGGGATTAAGCCCAGGACCTGATGCATGCTGGACAAGCCCTCTACCACTGAGTTACATCCCCAACCCACTAGACACTTTCTTAATCTATGGAAGAAACTTTCAGAACAAGAACATTGAAAAGATCTATATTTATTTTCCAAGTTATAGATATTTGGGGATAAATGCTAAAGGCAGGATTATCGGATTAAAATTATGAATGATTTCATATAACACATTTTTAAAACTATCAACATTTGTAGGTGATGATTCATAGTTTGTCTCCCTTGGATTTAAGATTAGGGTTAAAGTACTGGTTTTGTGATGCAGTTCTTTCATATCTAATTTTCAACCAATTTTCTTAAGGAATTTTTTTCCTCCCAAGAATTAACAAGATGACATATATGAAAAGTTTTTTATTAATTTATTGATAAATCTCTTAAAACAATATTACTTAAAGGATTTGATTCTAAATTTTATTTTTGTTTGTGTCTCTTAAATTTGTTAACTAGAGTTTTATAACTTTTAGAACATTCACAATTTGTTTCTACCAACACAAATCAGAATCCAGATTATCAGAAATATCAAAAGTCAATACATGGAATGAATTCTAACTGAAAAACTTCTTCTCAGCAAAGGAAACAATAATGTGAAGAGAAAGCCAACAGAGTGGGGGAAAATCTGTATGATTCACACCTCAAATAGACCATTAATCTCCAGGATATATAAAGAACTCCAAAAATTTAACAACAAAAAAACCAAATAACTCAATCAATAAATGGGCTAAGGAACTGAATAGACACTTCACAGAAGAAAGAATATAATCAATCAATAAACAAATGAAAAACTGTTCAACATCTCTAGCAATTAAAGAAATGCAAGTCAAAACTACTCTAAGATTTTATCTCATTCCTGACACAATTATCAAGAATTCAAGCAACAATAAATGTTGGTGAGGAAGTGCAGGGTGGGGAAAGGTACACTCAGACTGCAAATTGGTGCAACCACTGCAGAAAGCAATATGGAGATTTCACAGAAAACTTGTAATGATACCACCATTTGACCCAGCTATTCCACTCCTTGGTTTATACCCAAAGGACTTAAAAACAGGTTACTACAGTGACAGCTACATCAATGTTTATAGCAGCTCAATTCACAATAGCTAAACAATGGAACTTACCCAGGTGTCCTTCAACAGATGAATGGATAAATAAAATGTTGTATATATACACAACGGAATATTACTCTACCTTAACAAACAATGAAATTATGTCATTTGCAGGTAAATGGATGGAGCTGGAGAATATCATGCTTACTGAAATAAGCCAATCCCAAAGAACCAAAGATCAAATGTTTTCTCTGATATACAGATGATAATTCACAATAAGTGGGGGAGGGCTAGGGAAGAATAAAGTTACTTTGGACTAGACAGAGGGAAGAATAGAGTTACTTTGGACTAGACAGAAGAGAGTGAAGAGATTTCAGAGTAGAAAGGCTAATAGAATGAATCAGTATTACCCTAGGTACATATATGACTACACAACAGGTGTGATTCTATATCATGTACAACCAGAAGAATGAGAAATTATACTCCACTTATATATGATGTGTTAAAATGCATTCTACCACTTATATATGATGTGTTAAAATGCATTCTACTGTTTGTTAGAACAAAAGCAACAACAAAAACGATTAAATGATGACTGTGATATTCTCAGAAATTAAAAATCTACACTATTTTCATTGTGTCTTCAGAATCATTATCATTGCCATGTGTTGAGTTTCTAAATTATGCAGTAATTTTTGACATGCTTAGTAAATTGTTATGAAACAAGTTTATACAAATAATTACTAGTGAATTCTTAGCTTTCATTGCCCATGCTATATTAGTGCTCCCTAAAAGTGATAATAAGCATTTCATATATTTACAAACATTCCTTTAAGTGGTCCTTCTAAAACAATGCCTGTACCCTTAACAATGTCCCCTTATACACAAGTCCCTTTGCTGCCTTTTCTGGTGTTCTAAGATGGCAAATATAAATCCTTTTGAGTTTTTGTTTTGTTTTGTTTTGTTTGTTTCTTACAGAATAACTATAGCTTGTATACAGTCAGGATTAGCATTAGCTATACATATTACAGAAAACCCAAAATACAAAAGTTTTTGGTGATTTTAGTTTCTCAAGTTAAAAAATTCATGAATGGTCAGTAGGGTGAACCTATGGTCATTGAAGACCCAGGATTCTATAATCCTAGCCTGGGTTCATTCTTCAAGGTCATCTTATTGACCAATGTGAGTATTTTGGAAATTTCATCCTACACTTATATTTGCATTTTAATGTCTAAATCTTACTTCAGGAAATGTAATCTTTTTTGTTTGGATACATTATAGCTACTCAGAAGGAAATCTGGATAAAATGGATATTCTCTGACAATGAACAGTTTCTGCCATACTTGTTTAATTATTTAGCAGTCAGAATTCATGAAACTGAAAGAAAGCTCAAATCAAAGTCAAGACTGTGACAAAATACCTGAGAAAATCAATTTAAGGAAATACTCATTTTGATTCATGATTTCTCAGGTTTTTGTCTATGGTCACAACCCCATTTGTGGTGGGTTTGTGGTAAGTCAAAACATCATGTCAAGGAGGTTATGGTGGAATGAATTGCTCACCACATGGTGGCCAACCAAGGTGGAAAGAGAGGAGAGAAAGGGAGAGAGGAAGGAAGGAGTCAAAATATCCCCTTCAGAGACATGTACCGAGTGACCTACTTCATTCAACAAGTCCCCACCTCATAAAACTAGCAGAATCTCCCCACAGTATCCCTAGCTGGAACCAAGCCTTCAACACATGCACCTTTGGAGGACATTCCAAGTGCAAACTAAGATTTAATAATAAATATCTCCAGAGTTTCTTCCAGTTCAAAAATTCGAAGACTGCAAAACATGCTATGATTTTTTTCCTATCTTTGTAATATTTCCATCTTAACCTCAGACACAAATTATATTTAAATATTGTCATATAGACCTCTTTTGTGCCCAAGACATTGAGAAATTTTTGGAGAAATATTTAAACACACATAGTATCACTAGCTGTCTTTGTAACAAAAAGTGTGACTTTTGTAGAAGTTCATGGATATGCCTCAAACAGAAATAACTACTGAAAATTGTATATCCTGCTTATTAGTGACTTGAGACAATGAGTGTTTCCCTTCATCTGAAACTTTGGAGACTATTTGCATATTAGGAGTATAAATCTTAGCTAATACAGCAGGAGGGAAAGTATTTTGTACTGAGAAAATTTTGTTTCAGGCAGAGTGAAGATATTTGAGTGATGATTGTCATCTTTTATGTGCCTTGTAACTGTGATGAATGGTCTTGAGCTTCAGTGATTCATAATAGCATTTGGAGACATAAAAAAAAAAGCAGCTAATTCAAATGAAGGCGTCAGTAAAACATCACAGCAATTGTAGGTCGCAGCAGACCACGGGAATCTAACAGAAGGGCACTGTGTTGCCAATGAACATACTCGAGGACAGTAGAAGGAAACGGTTTGTACACTCATCACCGGCTCCAAATAAAATGGCACTTTTATATTTTAACCATAACCTCCCAGCATGCCAAACTTCCTCCCTCTTCTTTCACTCTTCTAAACCTCCTCACCCACAGAGGCAAATGGCTTTACGCCTCCTCCCTCTTACATATCAAATCTCCTTAGTAATCAGAGGAGGGAATGTGGTCCATAGGAGATTCACAACAATCCCGATGGGGAAGGTTTTGGCAGTAGAAATTAGAAATCCAATTTCACTGGATTTCCAATCTACTTTCAATTGCATTACTCTGTCCTTCAATAATTCCTGTTAAATCATGTTCTTTCCAGATTCAGGTATCTGCTTATTTTGTTGGGCTGAGGAGAGAATGTAGACTCCTTCCAGGGATGACTTAGTATCACCCTCTATGTCTCAAGTCATCAGCAAATGGATTTTCATCTAAGATAAAATAAGTCTTCATAGAACCAGTGAGAGAGGTCTACAGAGGAGCACAGGGAGTCCTCAGCACATTGCCCATGAAATAACATATAGTAATGCCCTGTCACAAAGATAAGCTGGTTCATACTCTATGAACCAATCATTATTCTAGTCATTCTTTGAAATAAATTTTAAACATATACTATGTTTTGTAAATTATGCAGAGAGCTAAGAATTCAAGAGCAAAAAAAAAAAAAAAAATCAGTTCTTCCATCTTCCAGTTTCACTGGGCTTATGATAGATAGATAGAAGGATCTCTTTCTGATGTGGAGAAGTTTGTATGAGGAGCCGAAAAAGAGCAAGTGTCTACCAGAGCACATAGTACCCAAGATTTTTAGCCAACCACTGCCTTCTCGGTCATGTCCCTTTCCTTATCTGCATTATTTAGAAATTGAAGATTGAAGCAGGACAGTTTGATGTCAGGCTGTATGTAATACTGGGTCAGCTCAGAGAACCCTAAAATCACGATCTGTCATGTACTTGATAGATGTCACATATCCCTTTCCATCTCAAAATACCTTTCTTCATTGACCCGTCAGGTACCTGAGTCATGTCATTAGTAGTATTGCTTCTGCTATGTCGTTGTATACTAAAGTTTATTAAAATGGACATATGCAAGATATTCAGAAATAACATTTTAACAAGCTAGCCTCTGTATTAGTTTCCTTGGGCTGCCATAGCAAAGTACCCTAAACATCATTGCTTCAAACTATGAAACTTTTTAACTCTCAAAGTTTTGAAGGTTACAAGTCCAAGATGTCTCTAGTTAATGATTTTTTGTTGTCTTTTACAGCTTCGCGTAGCCTCAGGTATTCCTCAGTTTGTAGTGGCATAACACCAGCTTCTGCTTCTTATGTCACATGATGCTTCTCCTTCTATGACTCCTTCTATGTCTCCTTCTGTGTCTCTTCTCCTCTTTTTATAAAAGCCAAGTTACATTGAATTTAGGACTAATCCAATCTGATCTAACAGATTAACAAATTTGTATCTGCAAGGACCTTATTTCCAAATAAAAGCATATTTCAAGTTTGTGGGCTGTCTTAGTTCAGTTGGCTCTGACAACACCCCATAGACTGTGTTATGCTCAGAGACATCTGTTTCTCAGTTTGGGAGTGGAAGTTTGAGATCAGGGTTCCAGCAGGGTCAGGTTGCACTTAGGGCCCTCTTCTGCGTTGCACTGCTAACATCTTTCTCTTTGTATGCTCAGATGACAGATAGAGAGCTCTATGGGATCCCTTTGATAAGGCCTCTGATCCCATTAGGAGCACTCCACCCTCAAGACCATTCCTTCCCTCAGCCCCACCCTAGCACTACTGCATTGCAGGTTAGATTACAACATATGAATTCGAAGGGGTACATTCAATCCACAACATGGGGATTAGAACTTTGCTGCATCTTTTGGAGGCTACAATTCAAATCTTATAAGTTTTTATTAACATATGAACTACTTTATCAGATTAGCTAAACTTCATTAGCAGAAAGAAAACCCTAAAAAGTGATACACAAAGGAACTGAGGTTTTGTGAAGTGCTCAGGATGAGAGAGCAAGAAAGACAAGTGAAGGAGCTTAGTACGAAGGCGGTCGGGTGGGCTCCAGGGAGGTGAATTGAGAGGCAACCGCTGGCCAAGCAAAAGTCCTCACACACACACCAGGCACTGGGAAGCGCACCCAAAGAATATGCCAGCAAAAGCAGTGAGGTGGGGGGGAGTGGTGAGGAAGACAAACTTCACCTACTTCCTAAGTTTGCCTGGGCCAGAAAATAAATGGACTTTTGAAGCAGAGTTTTGCAATTTAAAGTAAATTAAGTCAATGAATAATTTTCTTGGAAAATTGTCTTTGGCCTTCTCACAGCTCTTTTATGGCTTATACCAGGTTTTTCATTGGAAAAATTAATGCTTTAGACAAGTGGAATCCATACCACTTAAGTTCCCTTTAAATAATCAAAGTTAAAACAAGAATATTCATAGTAATAGAATCTGCCACTGGGGATTTTAGCTTACTAAGAAAACTATGACTAATGTCATTCATTGATTACCATTTACCTTCCCAAGAGTAATAAGGTAAAATTGTAATAGGGAGGGTTTAAGGAGGAGATTAAAAGTGGTCCCAGTACAAGTTTTTTTTTTTTTTTTTTTTTTTTTGTGTGTGTGTGTGTGTGTGTGTGTGTGGTATTACAGCAGCATCTTTACTTGAGGGTGGTTAAGGATTAGGAAAAAGACTGTGGTTTGAACACAATGCTACCTTATTTCACTCAGCCACATGTTTTTCTTTATCTAATCAAACTCTTTCCCATCACAAATACTTTTTTTTCCATCTTATTCAGAGAGTTCTTTTTCAATAAATAACATGTGTTCTTGAGACCTTCATATCATAATGGTATTGCAAGTTTCATGCTGCAAACTCCTTTAAAATGAGACATCCTCATCTTTGGGAAAATCTTGGGTGAGGACCAAAGCATCCCTTCCTGATGAAACCACTTTTTCTGAGAAATGCACCAGAATAGCTAAATTGAGGCCTTGCTTATTGAGCCTTATATCAGATAAGTAACCTACATTTCTCAAACTTTTTTCCCCTAGTGAACTTCATTTTTATTTTACTTTCTTAGTTCTTGACATTCCCCAAGTTTCCCACTCTGCTTAGTGATCCAGCTGACAGTAGCCCATTTTCTATTGTTTGAGATCATTTCATGAGTTCCCTGAAGTGGGAGCATTGCCTCTGGGCTGCTATTGCCATTTATGTAGAATGGAATGATTCTCCAGTTCTGACAGAGCAATCCTGGTTTATGTTCAACTAGTGATTCATTCTGACCTAGATTATTCTCTACCATATTTGTTCATTACCAGTCTTCCTTCTTTAAAAATAATACAGAATGTCTGAATACATTTCAGGCATCTTCTCAAGATATTCAAAAAATGGTTCCCTATTTTCTGAAACATTGGCAACTGCTGTCAAGACCACAAGCTAGTTCTTTACTTCAGGACAGATTATCTGAGAGTCCATCCTGGAATAGGATCCAGGAAGTTGTGAAAGGCACAGGTAAGAGGTTATGAAGCTCTCTGAAAAGAAAGAAAACAAAATAAAGACTAGAAATGGCAAGAATTTTTAAACCACTTTGACTGAGTTTAGATCATGTCTCTTGTACTCTTCAGATGGGGAAGTGACATTTCTTTCCAGTCTGTCATACCTTGATCTGTAAATGGGGATTTAGAAATCTGCTCTATAGAATACCTCTTATAGAGTGTTTCTCAAGACCTTGTACTTAGAGCATCTGTCCACACAGCTACAGGCATTCTGACTTAGGCCAAACCTTAGACCCCATTCCTGAACATACTGATTTAACAAAGCTGGAAAGGGGCCCAGAACTCTGATATTTTAGCCTACACCCCAGATGATTACCACGGCTGCGAGACGTGAAGGACAATCTCTATAAGAGTTCAATGTAAACTGCCTGGTATACAGTAGGAGTATAACAAATTGACTGATTCTTGGATAGACCATCAATTCCTTAAAAACAGGGGTGATATGTATTAGCTCTTGGATCTTTGGTATAAAACAGATGCTCAATAAATATTCATTGATTAGATGGTGAGAAATTACTATTCAGAGATGGAAGCAAAGATCAGGAGAGTCAGAGAACGTTTGGTTCAAGTGAAACAAGGAATCGATGCAAGATACATCATTATAAAATAAGCAGGATATCTGACTGTAGTCTATTTTTCCAAATGTCAACAATAGTACAGAAGAGCTGACACGAGGTGCCACACAGGTATAAGAAACTGGGAAAGCAGAAGAAGGAAGAAAATGTAATAGATACTGTAGGAGGAAGAGACTAAGCAGAGAGGTGATGTAAAATCCATTGGCAATCAAAACTACTGTGCCCCCAAAGGCTGAAGAGCAAAACATCACAAACTGGAGAACAGAGACCTCACCCTGAGAATCTGAAGCAGAAAATTTGAGCACCTGGCTGAGTTTGGGAATGTGAAAGATGATTCTGGTGAGAAAACCTAGTTTCTGTAGTTTGAGGGGAAGTACTAGGCTAAACCAAAACTACAATCATAGCAAAGGAAAATAGAAGTTTCACTAGTTTCATGATACAATCAGACAAATTGAGCAGCTCTGATGAATAAAAATTTAGGTTCTAACACAGAGGTACATGTATTGGGATCCTATTTCAAGCACTTTTATCTAGACCTAGGAGTATATAATTAATGTTTTAAAACTGGAACTAACAATGTTGTTATTGGAATCATAACCAAACAGTGATTAGATCCTTATGTAAGAAATATCCTGATAAAAGTATTCTCAAAGACAAATTTACAGTGATAATATTATTTCAAAAATAGTGAATTTACCATGTGAAAATGACTTTAAAAATTTGAGAAGTACACATAACATGTGACTATATAAAGCTTTATTTCACTTTCATTTTACATTTTATGACCCTAATGTATAATCCCATTTTCCTAGTTCTAATATAAATTTTTAGGTCATCACTTTAGAAATGGTTGTGTTTTCCCAGTACCTGAATTATGGACTTATATCTTATTATGTATATGAAATATTTAGACAGCAATTAGCCCAGTGATTCAGTGTATTAATTACTTGCCTTTTAGAAAGTAATGTGCAGCAATCTACAGAGAACCACAAAGAGAATTCTATGACAACACAAGTATTTGTGCATTTTTACAGATAAGTCCATTACAGAGTCATTCATGGAGAATAAATGGCAAGTAAAAATAGGATTTATCAGGATAGAGCCCTAAGGGTTGTAGAAAACACAGGAAAATCCAATTAGAACTGCAGGGAGTTGGTTCAATCTCTTAATCGGCACTGCAGCACAGCAGATTAATATTATTACCTACTATTTAAACTTTATTACTCCATTTTTCTGTCTGTGGTCCTCTGCTTTGCCAGCCCACCTTGAAAAGATGGCAGGCAGAACCATATAATACTTTTTATGGCCTTGGCATCCAGCACTGTTTTGTGGCTTGAAAGATAAGTACCATTCTAGAAATGATGAGGTGGGGAAGCAAGCGACACTTTGGCTTGTTTTATAAGCAAGAGTGTAGGGTTGTTTGCCCTGCATTCTAATCAAGAAAGCCATCAGCAGGAGCACTTTGCCAGCTCCCACTGACGGGAGGCAGAATTTACAGGAGTCATTTTCCTATAGAATTATCCTCGTAAAGCCTCAGGCAGCAGGAGACAGTGACTACAGCAAAGACTCCAAACAGTATTGGTCTTGGGTTCCAGTTACAACAGAAGTGCAGACTTACCAAATGACTTTGGGACACTCAACTGCTTGGTATCATGAATATGCCTTAAAGCTGGCAAGCGGTACTTACTTAACATACATACACTTTTTTTTCCCCCCATAGCAAGGTGGGCGTGTTCATTTCTTAGAGCTGCTGTAAATAAATTGCCACCAACTGCATGGCTTAAAATGAAAGAAACTTATTCTTTCAAAATTCTCACAGTTAAAATACAAAATAGAGTAGTGGATAGGGCCCTGTACCCTCAGAAGTTTCTAGGGGGAGAACACTTTCTTGCCTTGTTTTAGTTTCCAGCAACTTCCAATGGCACTTGGTATTCCTCATTCCCATCTCTGCCTCCATTGTCAAAGGAACGTCTCCCCTCTGTGTTTGTGTCTGAATTTTGCTCATTTTAACAACCTGACATTGAACTTAGGGCCCACTCTAAGGGCCCAGTATACCCTTATCCCTAACCTAACTAATTATATCTGCCAAGATCCTAGTTCTAAACAAGTCTGCACTCTGAGGTTCCATGTGAACATGAATTTGGGGGAGGTGCAATATTTTACCCACTCCCATGGAAGAATTAAATTATATAACCGAACTCTCATTATTTATCTCAAAATATGACATGAATATTCACATAGTTTAAATCCCAAGCCTTTCCATTTGTGGGTGATTGTATATGTGTATTATACACAGGTACAATCTGCTTAATTTTATGGCACATTAACTAATGCAGTAAGCACTTATTTCACTTGATACTTCTTGCATAGTTATAATAAAAGCAGACTTTATAATTATTTCTTATAGTTTATTTGCAAAATACTTCAACCAACAATAGATTTACAGTTAAGAATCCATTCCTTTATATAGAGACTTGGTAGATGGAAATTAAAGTTTTGATAATTTATAGTTTGATTCCCATCCCAAATTAATGAACACATTCTTTCATATAATGAACACATGTCATATCTTGTTTGATAACCAAATAACTTATTAGTTCACGATCCACATAGTTCTTTCTCAGTTAATCATTTTTTAAAACAAGAGATTCTGAGGTTAGGTTTGGGTCTATTTAGCATTGGCACATGAACTCATTAGATTCAACTCAGTCAATATATCTGGTCAAATAACTGGGTAAGAAACATCTTCCTTTCTCTGAGCTTGTAATTCTCTTTCATTTTTCTGGTTCATAAGACACATGTAAATCTCATCTCCCTTCTGCGCACCAGTGGCTGGTTTTTTTTTTTTTTGCCCTTTCTTTCCAGGAGTTGATTAGACCATCCCAGTTGCTATTGTTATTTATTTTACAGTATGGGGATTTTGAAATATCTTCAGCAAAAGTGTTTATCTGAGACTACAGCTCTGTTCTGTGTATTTTTACTATTTGGAGATTGTACTTCCAAAAGTGTGCTACTGATAATTTTTTCCACATTTTCAAAATCAATTCCTGTGCTTCCTCTTCCTTCTCGCAAATCTTAACATGTTTTGGGGCACTAGAGTGCAATAGCTGATCTCAACTCCTTCAGGGATTGTAAACATCTCTTCCGTAAATCACTGAGGATATTTTACCTTCTCCTAACAGGGTTCTCAAAGTGATCACAGGAGAGCTGACAATTTGTGCTGTTCTTATCTCTTGCAGCACCTGCCACTTCTGGTGCCTTTAGCGTCTTTGCCTAAATATGCGCTCCGTCTTGCCTGTCCTCCCTGTGTGCCAAATTTGTGTGCCAATTCTACATTTCATGTTTATTGTTAATCTAGTCAATGGCGTTTTGGTCCTTGATGATGAATTCCGCAGGGAAAGCTCAAATCAGCGTAATTTTCTTGGCATTAAACCAAGCACAGTATCACATACAATTAAGTTCCTGATAATATGGTCTTCTTGGTTACTTTTCAGAACACTTTTCGGTCTCTTTTCCTATCTTCTTTTCCCATGTTTGTCCCATGATATCAGAACTCTCTCGGGTTTCTTTCCTCCTCACTTTTCCTTTAGCTAATCTCTCCCACTCACCTGCTTCCAGCTAACTCCTGCCCACTGGCAACTCTGAAATCAGTGTTTTCAGCCAGATGTCTTTTTCTGACTTTCTAAATGTGCAACCTGGATCCAGAACAAGCACTTGAATATCTTATGTGGATGTCTTTAAGAACTGTTTTCCTAAACTTGTTTGGCTGCTTACCACAAAAATAAATGTACTTTTGAATCTCAAATTACCGAGTATGCCCAGAGGCACAAAAGGGCTGCATGACTTGGTGCTCTCAGGAGCATAACTGAAATTTAACAAATCATCATTACCTGCCGAGTTGCTCTTTCTTCTGTGTTTTCTCTTCTGGTTGGTGAGACTCCAACACAAAAATCTAGAAGTTACTTTGGACTCCAATCCCCTGTATTTCCCACCAAGATGGCCACAAAGTCCTAATAATTTTCAAGTGTAACCCCATCTTTTCACCCCACTGCATGGACTAGTGTTACACAACAGCCTGGACAGTTCTTTGTGCCTCTTATTTGTCTCATGAATATTAATCCTCCTTCCATATTGATACATCTGTTATTTTTCATTACCCATGTTAACGTACCGTTCTCATTCCATGTCAGAATGACTTCCTAGGCTCTATAGATGGTCAAGAAATAATGCTTCTTCTGAGTTATAATTTATTAAAGGAAGTATAATTGTAAAGTAATAATTACCATATCATGTGGACAATGTTCTCATTGGAGGTCTGGGCAATTTTAACATCTCAAGAAATGATGCAAACCCAAAAGACCCACCTAACAAAACTCAAAGTTCACTTGAAGAAGTGAATCTGTACATTCATCTGCCACCTACTACATAGACCTATCACATTAGGAGGTACATGAAGCTAAATGAGAGTTTTTGTAGTACAAGGGTCACTGAAATAATTTTCCAGATTCCCCCAGGACTTCAAAGAATCAGTACTGATACAGTACAACAAATCCACTTAAGAAATAGGAAATCTGACCAGGAAGGGTCAACAAATGGGTCCAAATTCTGAAACTTATGAAGGTCGAGTCAAAGAAAAAATTCAAACCTATGGTGTTTACCTTTATCCATTCTTTTACCTTGGATTCAACATGGGCTCTTCCCTTGTCTCTTCCACTCCTCTTCCTCCCCTAGAAGAGAAAAAGACAGCAATCTTAAGCATCTCAACAATTATGTAGCTGTCTTGGGAAGGGAAGACTGTGAAGACTGAGCAGTCACAGTACAAAATTCTCAAAAAAATTCCAAGAAAGGAGTCTTTAATCTTCTTTGAGATACTAATGAAAGATGTGGCCACTTTATGCAGACAAAAGCGTATCTAAAATAGTAAGTTTCAGATTCCACTAAAGCCTTATAGGAATCTTATGAATAGAATCTCAGCCCTAAAAGCTCTTGCTCTCTATGGTGAACAAAAAGAAGAGAAAATACAACAGTCAGCCTGTGCTCCAGCCTACCTGTAATATGGAGATCCAGAGTCACGTGATATGACTTTTACTCTTGGTTTACTCCTGTACTTTTATTTTTGTAAGTCAGAAATGTTAGAAAATTGAGGTTTATAATTAAAACCATGAAACATCTTCCCTTATATGAGTATTTGGAAAATTTTGATTTCATTTTGCATCATTACAATTGAACTCTACAGTAAAATGGTTTATAAGATAAGTCAAGGAAAATATTTCTAGAGCAGAAATTCCAATACAAGATATAGTAAAAGAGCAGAAGGATCTGATTTTATTAGGGGTATATGGACATGATTGCACATTTCCATAGTTTTCTCTTTTGTCCTAAATGTGATATTTTCCAGATAGGCCTACCCTGAAACTTACCAATGGAGACCAAGAATCATTGTTACCTTAAATCTTCAAAAATCAGTTTAAGGGGATGATTAAAAGAAGACTGAAAATGCCTCATTTATTGAAAAAGCATGGTAGCTTTTTATGAGCATAGCCAGAAAGGAGTTGTTGGGTTCCAAGAAAATACGTAATTTCTAAAAGCAGGTAGATTCTTAGGAGGATGAGTAGAAACTAACCACTCCCTTATTTCTCTAAATGTTCCCTGACCATCTTTGTCTCACATAGTGGAAATCTGGTTTAGCTTGGTATAAAGAGTGAAAAGAATCTTCTCCAAAATAGTCTGGGTTTCTATATTTTCTTTCTTTTTTTTAAGTTCTAGTCAATATATGACTTTCCATATTGCTATAACATTGGGGTGTTATTAAAGATAATATATAAGATGCTTTTAGTCTAGGTTTTGTTGAGCTCAGCTTTTATAAGACTCACGATGCATTGGATTTAATGTTACTTCCTCTATTCTTTAAGTACCATACAACATAAGAACCAGGTGCTATATGTCTGTTACTTAATTAAAAAGAGCTGTATACCATCCACTAAAATTTAAAACAACACTAAACAGAAATAATGTCTTGCTGAAATGTTCCTTTGTGGATATTTCCCCTGTTTCTTGGGCTGCCTGGATTATGGCCATACTATCCAAATTGGCAGTTTGGGGAATTATTCAGATCTGGAGGCAATGACTTCTTTCATTCACAGTTGGGTACATGTGTTTTAGTGACGCTATATTTAAAGAGCTGGTTATTTATTACTCATAAACAAGAAAAGAAAGCAAGTAGACATGGGATTCTTGACTTCTAGTGATTCTAATATTAAAAATAATTCTAAGCCTTAGTAAGGTTTATTATAGGTGATTCACTAAGAGTCATATAAGGATTAACTGCCTGGACTTTACAATGGGAAAGAGCAATCATTTTACTTGTTTGCCTGTTCCACATAGACTACATTGAAAGCCAAGTCCTATCATTTTACCTGTACAATTAGCTCACTGAACACTTGCGGCAGTTTCCAAGTTCCTGTGAAATTGTTAAGACCGAAAAACCAACCACACAAGGGAATAATCATCCTTGCTGCATAGTGAGGGAAAAAAATATTTAAGTGTTTTGTTACCATCTTCATTTCACCAATGAGGAATCTGAGACACAGATTTTTCAGAGGTCACAAGTCATAAAAATTATGACAGGAATTCAAACAAAACTCTCTTCACTTCCTTAATCTTAATGATTTTTATGGCACACAATAGCCATGCCACTTAATATAGCTATTTTAATTTTGCTTCCAATTATTTTATAATTTATCAAGAAAGTCATATTTTTGGATGAATGTAACGTTTGTAACAGAAATATCAAGCCTCAGAATTCATGTAGTTTAGCCCCTCTATTTCACAGAGGAGAAAATTGTGACCAAAAAATTCAAAAATAATTCTAAAGATTCCTAAATGTCTGGTGGCAATGGGCCAAGTATTGTGACCTAGATTTTGGACAATCTTTCAAAAATATTTTTTAAATAGCATTACTAAAGTAATTCAAGTGCAAGTGTATTTCAAGTAAAAAAGATGAAGAAAAAAATTAATGAAGCATAGTCTAATAGTTGTTTTACTTATAAAATATGCCAAGAGATGGGTTAGGGATATAGTTCAGTTGGTAGAGTGCTTGCCTTGCATGTACAAAGCCCGGAATTCAATCCCCAGCACCACCACACAAAATATACATATATAAATAAGCTTTAATATTATATAATAATATATGTATTTATATTATAATATATTATGAATTTTTTCTACAGTGGGCCATCATATGAGCATAAATAAAACAAATCTGACATTTTTGTGTTTCATATACACAGACACACATTATATATTGTCCATATATTTAGGAAAATTTCTGGTATTTGATAGTGTTGAAGAATTATTTTGTTTTTAGTTCAGAATTACTATGCTTTTCTCTCTCTTCTTCCTGACATTAAAATCATTTCTTAATTAGTTTTTCCAAAGGGAATTCTCCAGTTAATTTTGTAGGTATTTATTAAGATAATTGATTCATGAAATTAAGATTACCTTTTGTTCATTTGATTTTGGAGGAGCACTACTGTGACAAATAAACAACCTTGTCATTTGTTACTTTTTTCCAGTGAGTGCTCATGAAAGAAATTAAAATGATACATCATCAGCTTATCTTCCTGTAAAGGAATAAGAAACAGTTTTGCAAATCAAATGCATACAGCTACATGTAACAAAGATTTGACTCCATTATGAGTTCAGTCACAGTTCTGTTAGCATGAATCATTTTCCTCCATCCCCAAAGGTATGTGCATGCAGGGCTTCTACCAAGTGGTACGGATAAGGAACTGAAACCACAAACATCCATGTATTTCCTCCACTGTGCATACAAGGGGAAGGGAGCATAGGATATCTTTTAGAAAATAACATGACATAGATACTATTTGGCATTAGATAACTAAAAAGTTGCCATTTTTGTTCCATGTTAATAAGCACCTGAAAAAAAAAATTCCATTTACGATATATCCACATCAGATGAAAAAAAAGTTTCATTTCAAACTACATGAAATACATCCTTTGTTTTCACAAGTCTTTAGAGTATGCCCTGACCCCAAATGAGCATTTTTATACAAATCTAGTGATGTGATAATAACATGGTGTTTCTAGTCTAGCTTTCTTTAGAAACCAAAACATAATTCAAAAATTCACCAGGTAAGTAAACTGCTGCATTATATTGATTATAAAGTAGGCATGGATAAGTTCCTGAAGAGTGCCACCTCGTAGAAACTAGCCTCAGGTGTCACCACTACAATGACGATTCCATCTATTTTTAAAATGTGAAGAGGTAAAGAGGCGGTTCAAGGTCTAGAAACTGGCCTCTGACTGTCTGAATTCGATTCCCACATTCCCAGTTCTGTTGCTTGCTAACTGTGTAACCGCAGGCAAACTTACCTCTCTGTGTTTTAATTTCCCTACTGTAAAATAGTGGCAGTCATAGAATTATTCAGAAAATTAAAAGAGTTGCTAATTCTAAAGGACTTAGAATCTGGTATGCAGAAACTGAAAAAGAATGAACATGGACTTTGGTGCCAGATAGAAGTAGATGCAAGTAAATATTGATTTTTTCAGTGTGTCATATAGGAGTCGAGTGATTTTGGACAAGTTTTTAATAATCTGTGGATCTTGTTTTCCTCATCTAAACACAGGGCTGAAATATATATATCGAACCTGGCTTATAATACACATTCCCCACATTGTCTTTCCTTCTTAAACTTCGACTTTACAAATATCATGATTAGTAGCAATATCAAATTATGCCACTCTCCAATTAATAAAAGTGACATAATATGTTTGTTTTAGTTGACTTGGTTTGAAGCATTATAGACTTTTTTTTTCTCCTGTCTTTGTCAAAGGTAAAGTTCTCTTACTAATGAATAGTAAACACAAAGAAAAGAAAAGAAAAATAAGTGGCAGATAAATGTATGTGTAGGATTTTTCTTTAAAAAGATTCTTTAAATCTCTTTAAAATGTGATTGGAATTTTGTTGAATTAAATCAAAGAGGTTTTCAATAAGAAGAAAGCAAGAGCGTACAGTAAATTTCCATCATATTGTAATCGTGATTATGCGATGCAGCTTTTGAAAGGATTTCTTTTGGTAGGAAGGGAATTGCCATCTCTTAGGCCTGTTTTACATAAGCCTGTTATTGTTGTTGTTGCTTATTGACTATGAATGGGGTCTATCCACTTCCGTCTGAGCAGAATACACTTGAGCCTGAAATCTTCTGTGTGTGTGTGTGTGTGTGTGTGTGTGTGGCTAAAGATCAAACGCAGAGCTTTGCACCTGCTAGGCAAGCACTCCACCTTTGAACTACATCTTCCAGTCATGAGGATGAAATTCCCGTGTAACATTAATCTGATACACACAAAAAATGCTCTTTCCAAATTCATAGATTACATGGTCGGAGAAATCCTTAAATTTCTTCTCACCAAAAATTTTTTTTTTTTTTTTCCAAATCACTATGGTCTTCAGAGAATTTTTGTAAGAAAATTTCCTACAAGTGCAACCTCAAGTGTCGGCACATGGCAAGGTACTCAGATACAGCCACAGCTCTCACATGAATAGATACTTCCTGTGTACACACCATGTTGCTAGGTGCTGGTGAGGACTTGCACTTAGAGAGGAAATACCCAACCGGAAAAGCACACATTCAACTTTACAGAATGAGTGAGAATTGAGATAAATGCTTTCCTGGAAAGAATTCAGTCAGGAAAGTTTAAGTATATTCATAGACAACATGAAAAAATTCATGACCTAAGAAATTGAAGCAATACAAATTAAGACAACAGGAAATGCCTCTTTCCCCCATGAAATGATCAAAGATGACTACAAAAAATATAATGCCCAGTGCTAAGATAATAAAAATGATTCAACATTCACAACTATTGATGTGAAAAATGATTTAATCTTTCTTAAATTTAATGATATATCTCTAACTGGAATCCATGTATTTCCCACTGTATTTGCTCCTAAAAATCTAAAAAACTCAAAATATTAGAAAAATTGATTTATGTTCCAGTGTTTACTGCATTATTTTAGTGAAAATGCATCAACCTAATATTTAAAACAAATAATATAGTATATTTGTAAGCATTATCCTTTTATAATGTATTATAAAATGACTTCTATAAAGTGGGGAATTGTTTATGATAAAATTTTAAGCAAAAAACCCAAATGAAAGTTATATATAATGTGTATAATAAATATAAAAGAATCACTTATCATTCAATAATAGATAACTGGGTAAAGAAATTATGGGTGATGATTATTTTCATTTTTACAGTTTTCCTTTTACTAATTCTTTAAAAATATTATGTATTGCTATTATAATCATATGAATATTTTTAAACTATTGAAATATGATCACATTAAGAAAATATGAAACAGCACACTATGCTTAAATATTAGCATATGATTGGTTTATAGATATTCATTTTATTCCTCATCTACATGGCTGGAAGTTTTCTAATAATTTAAAAAGGGAAATTGTATCTCTTGTTCCAGAATGTCTTCTGGTATTCTCTAATCCCGCTTGAGTGTCAGTCAACTTGCTGTGTGACCACAACACCCAAAAGCACTTCTGATTCAGTATTGAGGTACTTAGAGTTGAAAGTTGAAAGAGAGCTTTGTCAAACTGCCTGTCTTCACCACTTCACAGCTAGGTGAATGGAATGTCTCTCTGCCCTTTGTTTCTGTCTGAAAGGAACTGGAGACAGTTGGAGATGGCCAGAGGAGCAAGCCAGAGGCTATAAGGAAGTGCAATGCTACTGAGAAACCATCTCAATGAAAAGTTCATAGTCACAGTAGGTCCCAAAGCTTCTAAATATTATAGAGCTTTAAACAGTCTAGTCATAACTGGGAAATTATGGACATATTCCCTCTACTTTAAAAAAAAATAGATTGAGTTAGTATTCAGTAGGCAGTTTTTAAAAGCTGGTCACCTAAATCTTGGGCATTCTGAGATGTCTCTCTCTGTTCCATTAACAAATGACCTGTCAATCTACCACCATTTCTGTGAAACTGGTTTAACAGGTTACCTGGATAGTCTTGGTTTATACCTCCTGCCTAGACATAATTGATAATACTCGTTCTTTAACAAAAATGAACCTGGTTTTGTGGAAATATAATCCTTGATATCCTACAAATATACCTTTGATGAGAAATGCTGGCTTTCGGTTTTATTACTTTTTTTAGCCTGTAAGAATCAGCTATATTTTTTCCTCCAGTAAGCCTTCTCATTTAATCACTCCATCTTTCTATTTTCCACACCCTCTATCTTTATACATTTCAAAATGTATTTTGTGTCCTAGAGGAAACAATATAGTTTTGTTCATTATTGACCTGTGAAGACTGAATCTTATTTGCTCTTATACTCCAAAGTGCATAAGACTAGGTGCTCAAAATGTATGCTTAAGGAAGTAGGATTTAGTTTTGGGTGGATATTTATCAAAGACTTTACAATTGGTCAGTTTGCTGGGCAGGGGTGTCCAAGTGGAAATGGAGGAAACTAGGACCTTAGGATGCTAAAATACAGGTGACTACCTCAGGTTAGTGAAAAGGCTGACAATGGAATTAAAGGGACATTTAAGTACCCTGGCCTCCTCTCCAGTTTTCCAAGGCATTGTGGCTGAATTCAAGACTGCAGGCTGGCAACAGGACTGGCATTGGAGGAGTGAAAAAGCAGCTGCCTTCAGGTTCAGGTGTCTCCAGGCTCATGATCCTTGAACTCTAGGGTTCTCATGCCTTGCTATCAGCACTGAACCCCAGTCTAGGATGCTGCTCCCAAGTCAAGTCAACCTAACCCATGCTGACAGTCTGTCAAGGTTGCCTCCTGTCACATAGTGACCCCACCCTGCAAGGTTACTTTCTTGGTGATTAATTGCAGGAATTGATTTGCCTCTCTAAGTCTTGGTTTTATCCTGTATACAAACATGAAGTTGTACATCCCTTCACCTTACAGGATAGCAATATTTGAACATTTAAAGGGACATCTTCTTGAGCCAAAGGAATGACTTACAAATATGAGAATTTCAGAAGGAGTAGTTCACCAAAGATAGCATTTAATTCATCTCAGTGGATGAAATCTCTGATGAGAAGTAGTCAAATATTATTACCTTCCAAAGAATTTAATTCTTTGGTAACAATGGAGATTCAACATTTATTGCATGCTAATTTTATCTAATTTTTCGTGCCTTTGACATTTTGACTTATAGTTTCTTTTTTCTTTTATACTTTATGTAGGCATTCAAAATTTAATTTTCTATAGTTCCTTTCAGTAACCTATTTTAAGCTCCATATGAATAAAAGAATAAGGAACTTAGTCATTCTACCCTAAGCCACTCAGTTATGCTTTTAGAACCAAATTAGTGTAAAACAAAATTATAAAATTTATAACCTTAAAATATATAATATAGTTCCTTAGCCCATTTATTGATTGGATTATTTGGTTTTTTTGGTGTTAAGTTTTTTGAGTTCTTTATATATCCTAGAGAGTAATGATTTATCTGAGGTGCATGTGGTAAAGATTTTCTCCCAATCTGAAGGCTCTCTCTTCACATTATTGATTGTATCCTTTACTGAGAAGAAGTTTTTTAGTTTGAATCCATCCCATTTATTGATTCTTGATTTTACATCTTGGGCTTTAGAGGTCTCCTCAAGGAAGTCCTATCCTAGGAAGACCTGAAGATTTGGGCCTACTTTTTCTTCTAGTAGGCACAGGGTCTCTGTTCTAGTGCCTAAGTCTTGGATCTACTTTGAGTTGAATTTTGTGCAGGGTGAGAGATAGAGGTGTAATTTCATTTTGTTACATGTGGACAGACACTTCACGGAAGAAAAAATACAATCATTCATCAAATATATGAAAAAAATGTTCAACATCTCTAGCAATTCAAGAAATGCAAATCAAAACTACTCTAAGATTTCACGTCAATGCAGTCAGAATGGCAATCATCAAGAATACAGGCAACAATAAATATTGGTGAGGATGTGGGGGAAAAGATACACTCACACACTGCTGGTGGGACTGCAAACTGGTGCACCCACTATGGAAAGCTGTATGGAGATTTTGCAGAAAAGTTGGAATGGAACCACCAGTTGACCCAGTTATCCCACTCCTTGGTTTATACCCAAAGGACTTAAAATCAGCACACTACAGTGACACAGTCACGTCAATGTTTATAGCAACTCAATTCACAATAGCTAAACTATGGAACCTAGGTGTCCTTCGATAGATGAATAGATAAAGAAAATGTGGTATACATACACAACAGAATATTACTCACCCTTAAAGAATAATGAAATTCTGGCATTTGTCAGACCTGGAGAATATGCTAAGCGAAATAAGTCAATCCCAAAACACCAAAGGCAGAATGTTTTCTCTGATATGTGGTTGCTAATTCACAATAAGGGATGAGGCTCTAGGGAAAAATAGAGTTTCTTTAGATTAGGTAGAGTAAAGGGAAGGTAGGGGATGTGGATATAAGAGGGATAGAAGAATGAATCAGACATTATTATCTTATGTACATATATGACTACATTACCAATGTGATTCTACAGGTACAATCAGAAAAATGAGAAATTACACCCCATTTATGTATGATATATCTAAGTGCATAAATGCATTCTTCTGTCATGTATAACTAATTGGAACAAATTAAAAAATTATATATATATAAAATATATAATAAGAAAATAATATATAATATATATTATTATGTATAATATAATTATATATAATAAGAAAATTATATATAATAAGAAAATTATATATAATAAGAAAATTCTTATATATGATATATATAATATAATAAGAAATATATATATTATATATATATAAAATAAGAAAATTCTTTCCCAGCATTACCTTATATATTGATTTTGTTAATAATTTCCCTTTACGTTTTTTCCTTTCATGCATGTGTTCATATCTCATCTTTCTAAGTTTTATAAACAAAGATCTAATTGCTCTCTTCATTCTACTGATGGCCAGTATGGTGTAGTGTTAATACAACCCCAAAATGGTGTAGTGTTAATACAACCCAAATTCAACGTGTAGAGACTTAACCTGCTTTCTCTAGCCTCACAACAGATGGACAAGGCTCAGTTTTCATAGCTACACTGTTTGAGGTTTCATATATCCTAAAATTCATTTAGAAAAATCTACAGCAACATTTAACACAATGAAATGGGAGTTAAATAAGAATTGTCTACTTCCTATCTTTCCCTGGTCTGTGCCAGTATGTAATTCCCATTCTTTCCATCTCTGTCCCTCTCTAAGTTACCACTTGAGTCTTAGGGATAATGAAAATTAATTTCAGTGGAACTGGTGTGAGGAAAAGGAAACAGCAGAGCATATACTTCCTTATACAGTGAATTGTTCACAGTCGGGAAGTTCACATCTGTGTGAGATAATGCAACTGTTGCTTAGTGGTTTAACAAATCTTGTTTAATACGTATCACCCAGTGACTCTGCTATCCTGGTCAGGTGCATCATAAATTCATACTCCTGAGACCCAGAAAATGTAAAACATGTTCTAATGAAAAATGGAAAATCCTCCTTAATAGGCTTGATATTATTTTTATCTACTTACATTCTGTATGGTTACAAATAGGATTTATAGATGCTGCTTTCCTACTAAAAGTGAGTTGTTAACTTACCTTCTGTGTTATAGATATATAGCTTATGTAAAATTGTAAAAGGCTTAATTCAAAATAGAAAAGTATCTTTTTTAAAGAGCATAACTAAGAATAGCCTAACTTCCCAGAAGATTTGTAAATCCCCCCCCCACAAGAGAAGATCTGCCCAAATCATCAACAAGTATCCTATTCCAATTTTATTTACTTTTACTGAATGTCCTACCATCAGACATACAATATATTACCAGCTTCTTTACTTGATCCTATTTCTTCCTCACCCAAAATTTAAATTCCAAGAAAATAGGCAGTTGATCTATTTCATTTACTCTATATTCCAAACACTTGGAAGAGTCCTGGTTCATAGTGAATCCTCAGTAAATATTAATAAATTAATGATTAGATGAATGTTACAAATATACTTTTTGGAATCTGTAAACGTTCAAGGCTTATCATATAATCAATTTTAATAAAAATGACTAAGAAACTTGAAAAGGACTTATGTTCTCCATAGGATATTTGTAGTTCAACACAGGCATATTAATTTAATCTATAATTTAAACAGGATATAATCAAAATCATATAATCCAATTTATGTATGTCAGTCTATGTTTTCCTACATAGTCTGTCAAGTGCTAACAAAGTTACATTAAAGTCCTCTAAAACAGTTGGGTTTCTGCAGAAGTTTCTGTTTTTTATTCATTATTTTTAAAAGGTGTCATATTTCTAAGAGATTTGCCCTGTATATTTCAATATTGTTCTCTTTGTATGGAAAAATTAATGACAACTATGTTCATTGTAGATAGTATCTCTGATTCATACAGATGTCATTCTTAGGGAAAAAAAAATCAAATTGTTTAGGAAGCTTTTTCTTGACTTTTACTTGTATAGATTTAATACTTATCTGGACATGGTGATACCCACCTATAGGCCCAGCTCTCTGGGATGCTGAAGCAGAATCAGGGCTCGAGCCCAGCCATTCAAGACCAGCCATAAATATAATGCCACCTTTAATGTTTGCTATTAGTTTATGTTAACAGATAGTACTTAATTTACAATGGTCTAACTCCTGATTTATCAACATTGCAATGGCATGAAAGTAATATACATTCATTAGAAATTGTACTTCAAATTTTGAACTTTGATCTTTTCCAAGCTAACCATATTAAGTTTGACATTCTTTTGTGATGCTAGGTGAGAGGCAGTGAACTGCATCTCCCAGTCAGCCACGTGATCAAAAGCGTAAACAATCAATAATCTTCACTGTGCACTTTTGCTAAACTATGATGTTCAGCAAATGTATTGAATGCATTTTAATCTTATTTGTTTTCAATTCATGACGTGTTTATCAGGACATACCCCTACCACAAGTTGAGGAGCATCTTTATTACTTAAACTTTTTCTGCCCAATGATTTTTTTACATATTTTAATGTGTTGCTTTCAAGTAGATTGTATTTATTTGATACGAACTTTGCTTCTTAACCTGTCAGAAATTCCTCATCTTTTGAGTAGATTTTATACCAATTACAATTGTTACCATCATTACTCTCTTTGACCTTACTTTAGTTTTAATATTTTTCCTTTATCTTTATTGACAGTTATCTTTATTTCCTTTTATTACATGGATTCCATGGGTTTACTTGTAATTTCCTAGATAGTACAACTACTTCCAAATTGATTAAAAATAAACACACACATGCATGAGCACACAAACAAATACAAATACATTGTTCTTCTACCTCATGTAAGCTCACTAATTCATTCATCCTCTAATAATACTGAACAGCTACAATGTCATAGTAAATGTTCATGGTAGTTGAGATATATCAGTGAACAAAACACAAAACACATGGAACTTATAATGAATTTCTTTTAAGAAATTATGAATGATTGTTTTCTTGTAGTTAATTCATTGGTGAAGTTAAAAAGTGAGATTTTTTTTTTTTGCTTTACTAATTCAATATAAGTAATTTGAAATTTTATCTTTAACTTTATTCTCTGTCTTCCCCATTTAAAGACTTTGTTAATATAATCTAAATGTTTACACCAGAAAGTTTACATTAGTTTTTGTTTGTGGCTTAAATACCTTTGTATTTCAATACAATGCTTTAGGTTTTATTCATTTGTCTTTCCAAAACTATTATTACTTAGACAGTCAACTATGTTTAATAATAATAATGTTTAATAATTTGGTATCATATTAATTCTTTAATGACACAATTTACCTATCCTTACATTCTTAGTGTCGATTCGTTATTAAGTCTGCTGGAGTCCATCTTCAAATAAAATTTGCAAACTGGACATAATTGTCTGAGCCAAGCATTTCTGAGATTATCATTCTTTTATTTTCATGTGTGCATAAATATTTGATTAGTATGAAACTTTTAGATCATAACTTGATATCCTGTCCTGAAAATCTGTAGCACCATTGCTAGTGTTTCCAGATATTTCATATTGCAAAGAAGTTAGTTGCTTTATTCCTCTGGGACAATAATTTTACCAGTATAGTTGGGTGTAGGATGTATTATTTATTCTTGTGCTTTACATATTTTGTTCGATTGGGTGTCTACATATTATATCTTTTCCTAATAGATCACTGAACTAAGGAGCTCTCCTTTACCTCCATGTTCATTTGCTGGTTTTGTTTTCTAAATTGGGTGTCACCCATTTACATGTCTTGTTCCCCTGCTGACTCCTCTCCTCCACAGCTGCCCTGAGCCCATCTCCTTCCAGAATGGAATCCCTAACTCTGAAATTAGACAGACCCATTCTCATGCTCCGCCCCTGTTCTGCATGTTCACATTTTCTTTCTTATGGGAAAGCTTCTTAAGTTTTTTCCTTTTTCCTCACAGATTCCATTTTCCATTTCTGCTTCAGGGTTTAAATTATCTTATGACTTCTCATCCAAATTCATATATTGTTTATTTTTGTATTTTACAGAGAATTTAAAATAGTATTGTCCATCCTTATAATAAATCGTTTTGAGAGATAAGCACTCACTGTCTGTTGTACAAATATCCTCTCTCTCTCTCTCTCTAATTTTACTTTCTTTTACTCAAGTGAAAGGTCATCTCTACTGACTTCTGCTTACAGATACTTAATAGGGTTGGTGGAATGCCTTTTTTTAAAAACATTGGTCACAATTTTATTTTCTTTGTTTTTGATGTATAAACATAGATTATATCTTACTCTAGTTAGAGTCCCATTATTATGGATGTACATGGTGGTGGGATTCACTATGCCGTTTTCATACATGCACATGGGAAAACTGTGTCAGATTCATTCCACTGCCTTTCCTTTGCTTATCTCCCCTTCTTTCCCTACATTCCCCATTGTCTAATCTCTTGTACTTCTCTTCTTCCCCTACCCGCCTGCCCCTTATTGTGGGTCAACTTCCGCATATCAGAGAAAATATTTGACTTTTGTTTTGGGTGGACTGGCTTACTTCACTTAGCATAATAGCCTCCAGATTCATCCATTTGACTGCAAATGTCATAGTCATTCTTCTTTTTGGCTGAGTAACAATCTGCTGTGTATATATACCATATTTTTTATCCATTCGTCTATTCACTTTGATCATTGACTACCAAGGAGCCATTTTTTATGCCTACAGCTAAAAGTCAGAATGCTATTCTGCCTAATTTTAAGAACATGCATGTGTATATCTAGCATGTTTGTATTGTACTAATATCTCTGGACCTTTTTATCTACAGCTTATGAAAGAGAGGGTGCAATAGTAGGTGTTAAACACCTAGATCCCCTGTGATTTTTAAGCTATTTTATTGAATTCTTTTTATTATTGTTGCTGATTTTTGCTTTCATTCATTTGAATTTTTAATTTTTTTTCAAAAACTAAATAAATTAGAAGAATTCTGAACAAAACAAACATAATTATTACTTCGTTAGGTGTTTTAGCATATCAGAGGGATAGATATTCAGTAAAACTTTAGATGCTAAACATAGAGTTAGGGAGAGTGATTCAGCAATATAGCATTAGGTCTAAGAAATTGAGTTGACTGGTTGATAAGTTGACCAAGGAGAACAGAGAATAAGTCAACTACACAATTTGAAAAATTTCAGGTCTTGATACTGCTCAGTGAAAAGAAGAAAAGAACAAAACATTAAAATAAAAATAATAATTTCCTATATGAAAAACTTTATCAACCAAGGGAAAAGGATAATAATTTCACTAAAATAAAGGAGACTTCTGAAAATAACACTGTACTCAGAAAAAAATTCCAAAAATGACACTCTTCGTAGAATGTACAATATATTACCTCTGAAACAAAGATATAAATCAACTTGTAGAAAATAGATTTGAATAAAAAGACATCGGGTTGATTTTTTTTTTTTTTTTGGTGGGGGGGTTGGTCTGGTAAGAAAGAATAGCAAGAGAATAAATTTACAAATTTTTAAATCCATAATAACTGATACTAGTAAAGAGGAGAATCAATACAATACAGACTGACTTGCTATGTGGATATCAGACTCTAATGGCTTGCCCAAAACATAGCGACCAAAAGAAGAAAACAAAGTCAAAATGAGGGGGAAAAAAATGATAGGTATTACATTAAAAATATGAACATCTGACTTTAGCACAGCTGAGTTTCCTAGGACATGAACATTGTAGAAATGTAGTACAATGTATTACGGAAGAATTTTTTTCACTTGAAAAAATGGCCTGAGTATCCAAATTCAAAAAGTTTCCTTTAAAATGAGCAAGAACTGAAAAGAAATATCCACATTTAGACAAATCCTGAAAATGGTTTCAAATTACAAAGAATAAGTAATGCACGCTCTGCATCAATGGCCAAAGCCGCCCCTGCAACTTTTTTCCAGAATATGACCTAGCAGCACAGAGCTCCAGGAGGAAACATGATCACGAACATTATACACACCAACATCCTTGTTCTGAAATACTCAGAAGCTCAGAAGATACAACATTCCTGAATTTTTTTCTTGAAACTGAATTAAAGACCTAAGCATAGTGCATACATAAGAGGATCTGCATGTCTTTTCACCCTGTGACCCTAATTCCAGAACCTGGTGGACCATTTCTTGTTGGGAGGTGGGGAATTCTGAGCCAGGGGAAACACAGGGCTCTAACATTTTCATCAGCTGCTTCTCTTCTCCTTCTATACTTTCATCAATTTCCAGATCTGTTTCATGCCACATCTACTCTACCACCAATATGGCCTCTTTTAACTTATTTGATGACCACTTAAAATAACAGATGCTATCTGCATCTAACACCTGCTAAAGGAGGTAGAATTTAGTGTCAAGAGTTATACAAAGATTGAAACACTACATGATACTTTTTCATATTTATTTGCCTCCAAGCAAAGCAGAGGTGAATAAAGTTTCATTGTAATCATTTAAATTGCTCAGAAATTGATTGTGACACTCAAAATTTTAATCATTTCATAACCTGTGTCTCCATTTTATGTTTAAAATGAAATAAGTAATTTGTTTTTTGTCTATTTTGCATTTTTGTTTTTTTAGGTTTAAAATTTTATATAGTTCAATGCTTTTATAGTAAACAATAACAGACAATAAAAAAATTTTTAAAGTCAAGCATATTGGTAACATTGTTCTTTAGCCACCACTCAGTCATGCACAATACAAAAAAAAAAAAAAAGAAAGAAAAAATTGAACACCTTTTTGGTATGTAGCATACATAAAAGAAAAAAATTCACGTTGGTCTTCATGCTCAAGGATCTTGCATCTTTCCAGGAGACAGGCAGTAAACCAGTAAAACCACATACATCCTTGTTGATATAGATATGGGCCAACAGGTGCAGCCTCTTCATTTTAGGACATAGTCCTTATCCTCCTTCACTTCAGGCAATAGCATGATGCTCAAGTTCAGGTTCTACTGCCTACCTGTGCAAATTTAAGTAGGAGATGATGATACCAACCTAATAGGGTAAGGATCAGATGAGGCAATATTTGTGAATTGCTCAGACTGCTTAGTGTACCAAAAATGATCTGTAGATGTTAAATAAATGAAATCCAGCATGATCTACTTTATGATCACTTAGAAGTCCTCCTCCAAAATTGTTGTCGGTGCTTAACTCCCAGTCTTGAATTTCTTTGTCACTTCAAGTTTTTGTTTTTGATACATCCTTTTTATTACTCCAGGAAAGATGAGAGAGGGTGTGCTGTGGTTATGTTGTCAGACACTGCTTTTAATCACAAGCCTTGTGAAACTGAATAGAGAATATAAGCAGGCCTGAGCCCTCGTATGTTCACTTACGGATGTTTCTAATGCATGCCTTTTCACGTTGCTTTGATAACCCTTTGCTCCAAGGAAGAAGATCATATTTAAATTATTCCTTTCAAACATGTCTTTCTTCCCAGATCCAGGGCTCACAGAATGACTTCACATGGCTTTTCAGGCTCGTGGGAGGGCAGGTTGGAGTCTTAGTCACTATAACAATGACAGGTTCAGATAAATAGCATCAATATATAAATAAGCTCTACCACAAAGCAAGGTTTCTCAATCAAACCAAACCAAACCATATTTTAATGACTATAAGCTCAGAAGATTTTGCCTAACATACATTTCACTAGGATCCTACACTTGATTTTGTTGTTTTTTTTTTTTTTTTCTTTCTTGAAAGCTCTTTAAAAATCTCCCTCAATAATTCTTTTTCTACCCTAACTTCTTTTTACTCTTTCCTAATGCATTCCCTAAAAGTCATATTTGGTTGGTCAAAGTACAGGTTCAAGCCAATTATGATACATAGTCATATACCATATAACAATGTTTCAGTTAAGGACGAACCAAATATGCACACCACACATTAGCGTGGTCCCATAAGATAACCTTCCTAGTGTGGTGGCCTTCTTGCTCTTTGTAAGCACACCTTCCAAGGCAGACCTCCTAACAATGCCAACTCAGGACTTGTCCCTGTTCAGTTACACATGGCTCAATGCAATTCCTTATCTTTAAGAGAAAGATCACACTTGTTACAGAGTGATAAAGCACTTTAGAAGTTCTTCTGGCATCTTATTTTCATAGGATGATGACATGGCAGAACTCACAGAATTCAGATCTCCCAAACGTTTTAGGTCACTGACACCTCCACGGTTACAGGGAAAAGGGAAAAGGCAAAAGGCAAATTCATTTTCCCCGTGTTTCAATGTGGTCTGCTTTAGTCTCTAGGAATAAATAACTCATAACTGAAAGCAGACCATTTTCTTTCCTAAAATGGTAAGTATAGGTTTCTTAATGGTTCCATTTGTTTTTCTTCAGCTAATAACTAGAGAAAGGAAAAAGAAAATAACTTCAATTAAGCTCTTCTAGTTATTTTTTAATTCAATGTTTCTTAGCCATGCCTTCCAGACACCTGAAGAAAAAAAACTAACGATCAGAGAACAGATGATCAAGTAATAATCCTCCTGCTTAATTTGTAAGAGTTTAAAAAGGTCAAATATTATGCACAAAAATTTTCACATGATACTTGTCACCTACTAAGGCTTTAAATTTTAGTTTGGGGAAAACAGTAATTAAGTCTCATTTTGCTAAAAACACTACATTTTCTCATTTTCTCATTGTTGAAAGTTATGCATGCTCACAGAGGTGGAAATAAAATACAGAACATTCAAGTAACAATATTCTTCAAAAATGCTGCCTATTGTTACTTTATCAAAGAAAATGCCCTTTAATGGCAAGTATAACAAAAATAGCTGAAATAAGAAAGAAAAGTGTAAGTAAATAATATATGAACAGATTATTAAAATTGATTATTACTGCAAAATAGTCATGATTGGGGAAATTTTTAAAAGGAGTCATGGGTGTGTAAAATAGGTATGTTGAGTCTTCTAAAAGGCAAATTTAGAGTGTTGCTAGTTTCTTACCAGATATTAGGACAAGAGGTGACAGAGAGACCCCCATTAAAATGCTCAGTGAGCACTCCAGAGGCTGCCTTTGAGTTAATCGGTAATTTTTCACAGACGACATCTAATCTATGAGTATAAATTACTTTGCACTCTTATTATTCCTTAATTGAAGTGCACCAATGTGAAATTGCCATAGATGTCGCAGGAATGACTCTAGCCTCAATTAACTTGGGTAGAATTGAAGCCCTTTTTTTCCTGAACTGGGACTATTGTCTGACATCTTATATTTATTTAAATTGTTGCTAGAAAATTAGAGGGATACTCTGTGTGACTAGGTGTTTCATAAGGATGTGCTGGATCCAAAGGAGCATCTATACAATCTATTTCTATTTTAATCTATGCCCATTGTATGCAGCTGTTTTCTGTAACAGATGTGCAGCCAGCAGTAGCTTAATCTCCCCAGATTCCATTTGGGAAGTAGAGATTAATAGCATTCATTTTTTTCAAAGTGGCATTTAGAGTCTCTGTGATTTTTAATTCAAAAGGCAACAACCACTATTATTCTTTAAACTAATTCTTCTAAAGACCTCCTGTTTTTTAATATATAAAACATAACTTGAGTTTTCTATCTAGAGTGGGAGAAGGGCAGCATGAGTAAATTCAACACTCTATACTCCATACTATCAAAAATTGTTGAAAGATTATATTGCCAATGACTGTTGAATATTAATAGGTAATGCTTAAAATATCTTGTTCTGTTTGCTCCTAATTAGTATCATTTGGGAAAAAATTCTTGGTTTAGTAGTTGTTACTTGGAATTAAAAGTCATGAGGAAAATAAACCAGGTGTATAATTACACAGAAACTGAAGAGATGCAGGTAAAATTATCTCTACAAAAACTACAAAGTCCTGAAGAAATTCTTCCCAAATTCTCAATATTACTAATAGACATTTTTGATATCAAGACATTTATCTCAAAGATTATATATATTGTATAATGTATAATTATTACATATTATATATTATATTATATATAATTATGATATATTATAACATATATATCTTGGTGGTTTTGAAAAGTAAATTTTATAAGTGTACTACTATAACATACTGAGTAATTCATTTTTGATTCAAATATTCTGCTCAATTACTTTTCACATTCTTAAGACCTATGATCAGTCCAAAATGTTGTCTCCATTTCTATTAGGTGAAAATGTTGCCTAATATGGGACCTAAGAACTTAATATGAAACCAAATTGGCATTACATGGAAACTGTCAAAGGTGACCCTCTAGTCTTGACAGACTTATGTACATTTTCCATTCCATTTGGCATATATTTACCAAGTGCCTACTGTATGACAAGCCCTAAAAATAAGCATTGCATGAGCTTTTTAATTCAAAAGCAATTTAGCATACATTCTTTTATCAGATTATTTAACTAGTCTCAAAACAAATATTCTGGGAACAAGAATGGTAGTGTTGGTCCTGAATAGCCCTGTAACACTGCTAAAGCCAGAACAGAGAAGAAAGATCTAAAAGAAATAGAAATGGCAAGATTCCCACCATACTCTCACTTTGCCTAAGTCAAGTTTAATGAAAATGAAATCACTAATCTTTCATCATACTGATTGTTCATTATATGATCTTAATCTTTAAATCCTGCTGTTTTACTTTGCAAATCCAGATTTATGCACACATGCAAGATTTTGTGGGAGAAATAGGCAAGGCTAATCTGCTTTAGTGAAAGTTCACTGGTAAACCTAGTTCAATTTTTTCTTCTTTTTAATTTTTTTAAGTAACACATGATATAACTGTCCTAGTTCCATTTTTAATAGGATAATTTTTGGGATTCTAGAGGAAGCAAATTCATGAATAGATGCATCATTAAATGGTTTGTAATGGAGAAAAATGGCTTGTAGAAGATGAAAAAAAAATCAAAGATGATTTTTTTCTCCCCTCAATCTCTTCAAATGTTTAATGTCTAATGGGGAAGAGAGTCACACACATGGATAATTGTTTTAAAAGATTACACTTAATAAATATGTAATGTCAACAACTCAACAAACATTGGTTGAGCATTTATTATTGTAAAGACATATTTTATAATAAAGAACTGTAAAGTTTGCATGTTGGATTATAGTGTAGGACATTTGAACCAAAAATGGCCACCTGATGACTGGATCAGAGGAACCTCAAGGAGGATATGTAGCCCATGGTAGGAAAAGTGACTAGTAAATTGAGCTATTCTACATTAAATGCTGATACATACTTAACTTCATTATTTTATGGGCTAGGTAGGTATACAGAATGGGATAATTTTTTCTGCATTTTATTGATACATTATAATTACACACAACAGTGGGATTCTGCTTATGTGTTTGTACATGCACATGATATTACAATATGATTCGATCAATATCATTCCCCAGTATTGCCACTTTCCTTTCCTCCACCCTCCAGTACCTTTTCTTTACTCTACTGATCTCCCTTCAATTTTTATAAGATTTCCCCCACTCACTTTTCTTTTCCTTTTTTCTCTCTAGCTTCCATACATGAAGGAAAACATATGATCATTGACTTTCTGAGTTTGGCTTATTTTACTTAACATAATGCTCTCAGGTTCCATTCATTTTCCCTCAAATGACATGATTTCATTATTTTTGTGGTTGAGTAAAAATCCATTTTGCATATATACCACATTTTCTTAAACCATTCATCCACTGACAGATACTTAGGCTGTTACTATAATTTGGCTACTGTGAGTTGTGCTGCTGTAAACATGGGTATTCATGTTTCACTATAGTATGATGATGTTAATTCTTTAGGATGAATACCAAAGAGTGGTATAGCTGGGTTCTATGGTGGTTCCATTCCTAGTCTTTTGAGGAACCTCCATATTGATTTCCATAGTGGTGGTGGTGATTTACAATCCCACCAACAGTGTTAAAATGTTCCTTTTCCATCACATCCTCTCAAGCATTTATTATTGTTTGTATTCTTTTTTTTTTCAGGTTAAGTTCTTTTTTTTTAATTATAAACAAATGGGATACATGTTGTTTCTCTGTTTGTACATGGTGTAAAGGCATACCATTTGTGTAATCATAAATTTACATAGGGTAATGTTGTTTGATTCATTCTATTATTTTTTCCCTTCCCCCCACCCCTCCCACCCCTCTTTTCCCTCTATACAGTCCTTCCTTCCTCCATTCTTGCCCCCCTCCCTAACCCTAACTCTAACCCTAACACTAACCCCTCCCTCCCCCTATTATGTGTCATCATCCACTTATTAGCAATATCATTCATCCTTTGGTTTTTTGAGATTGGCTTATCTCACTTAGCATGATATTCTCCAATTTCATCCATTTGCCTGCAAATGCCGTGATTTTATCATTCTTTATGGCTGAGTAATATTCCATTGTATATATATATATACCACAGTTTCTTTATCCATTCATCAATTGAAGGATATCTAGGTTGGTTCCACAATCTGGCTATTGTGAATTGAGTAGCTATGAACATTGATGTGGCTGTATCTCTGTAGTATGCTGATTTTAAGTCCTTTGGGTATAGGCCAGACTTCCTCAACAGGACTCCCATAGCACAAGAAATAAAAGCAAGAATCAATAACTGGGATAGATTCAAACTAAAAAGCTTTCTCTCAGCAAAGGAAACTATTAGCAATGCGAAGAAAGAGCCTACAGAGTGGGAGAAAATCTTTGCCAATCATACTTCAGATAGAGCAATAATCTCCAGAATCTATAAAGAACTCAAAAAACTCTACACCAAGAATACAAATAATCCAATCGACAAATGGGCCAAGGAAATGAATAGATACTTCACAGAAGAAGATCTACAAGCAATCAACAAACATATGGAAAAATGTTCAACATCTCTAGTAATAAGAGAAATGCAAATCAAAACCACCCTAAGATTCCATCTCACCTCAATTAGAATGGCGATTATCAAGAATATAAGCGAGGATGTGGGGAGAAAGGTACACTCATACATTGCTGGTGGGGTTGCAAATTAGTGCAGCCACTCTGGAAAGCAGTGTGGAGATTCCTTAGAAAACTTGGAACCACCATTGTTTGTATTCTTAATGACTGCCATTCTAACTGAAATCAGTATAGCTTTGATTTGTATTTCCTTAATTGCTAAAGACATGGAACATTTTTCATATTCTTGTTGGCCATATGTATTTCTTCCTTTGAGAAGTGTCTTTTTAGTTATGTTTCTCATTTATTAGTTAGGTAACTTTTTTGGCAGTAAGTTCTTTTGATTTCTATAAATATTCTGGGTATAATACTTCATCAGAAGAGTTGATAACAAAAATTTTCTTTCAGTCTGTAAGTCCTCTCTTTGCATTTTCTCTTTTTTTTTTTCTTGGTATTGAGAATTGAATCCAGAGGTGCTTCAACACTGAGCCATCTACCCAGTCCTTTTATTTTTTAGTTTAAGACAGAGTCTAAGTTGCTTTGGGCCTTGCTAAGTTGCTAATGCTGGCTTTGAACTCTTGATCCTCCTGCCTCAGCCACCCAAGTCTCTGGAATTACAGGCATATGCCATTGCACCCAGTGTCTTTCTTTACATTATTGTTTTCTTTGTTGTGCAGAAGCTTTTCAATTTGATGCCACCCCATTTATTAGTTCCTGATATTTTTTCCTGAGCTTTAGGGATCCTCTCAAGGAAGTCATGGCCTGTGACTATACTTTGGAGGGCTGACCCTACATTTTCTTCTAGGACTTACAAAGATTCAGGTCTAACTCCTAGATAACTGATCCATTTTTAGTTTCACCCTTTTGTGCAGGGTGAGAGATAAGGATCTACTTTCACCCTTTTATATATGATTAATCAGTTTCACCAGCACCACTTGTTAAAAAGTCTGTCTTCTTCAACATGTTTTCAGCACCTTTGTCAAGGATCACATGACTGTATCTGTGAGTCTGTCTCTGTGCAGAACACAATAATTCTTGAAAACCAAGAACACAAGAAACTTCATAATTTTCAGCATTTACAAATACGAAGGCTGATGCATCTTAAGGATTCTCTTACAGTGAATCAATCATACATTAGAGAAAATTACACATGCCTCTTGATAATGTGTATACAAGTTTTGAGTCTTCATCATTCTTTTTTGGCATTACTTGGAGGCCAACATCAAAAGTTATTCTGCAACCTCAACAGAGCTGTATCCATTTTCAGTTGAAGATTCTGTGCATGTATTAAATGACTGCCGTGTGTCATGTTCTGGTGATACACACTCCTGCAAACTATAAAAATGGTCCTTGACTCAGTGGGCTTTCCATCCCTCAATGAGCTTCCTTTTAACATGGCTTCTCCATCCTTATCAGGTATCAGTTCTAATAGGATGTCTGTAAAGAAAAAACCAATCTCTATTTTTTTTTTTTTTTTTTTTTTTTGGCTAAAATTCCATCCTGCAAAATCCTTGTGGTGGACATTGTGACAGTCTTTCTTGTTCCTGCTCTCTTTCACAAGTCTACTTCTTATTCAGACTCCTCATCTAAATGATATCATCAGTGCAGCCAAAACGTCTCTCCCATCTTTTCACTTTACTTACAGTTATCTATAGCCCCTCAGTAGTTGGCAGCTGTCAGCTAGAGGACCTTGCATTCATCATTTACTAATCAAGCAGCCCAGTTCAGAGATGAGATAGACAGCCTAAACCAACAGTCCATTACAGCTATCTCAGGAAGTCAGGAGCTGCCATCTCAGCTGGAAACCACCCTGACTGTGCAAAATAGACATTTTCAGGCTCCACAAAGCAGGCTATTGCTCTGCTTTGTCCAGATGTCTGACCTCATTGGAATAAGAACTGAGTATCTGCAGATCTGCCTGAAAATTTGCAGATGTGTAATGTATGTTAATTACAGATTCTTGGAAAAAGTAGTATTCTATAGGACATGACTTTAGCCTATGTCTGTCCTCAAGAAATAGGCAGACTAGGCATGACTAATTCATTCATATTGGCTGTGTTAGTGCTTGATGTGGATCACTGCACAATCACATCAGCTTTGGCAGCAGACTTCTGACTCCGCCTTCAGATTTGCAAGTGGAACTAGATCATTAGCACATAAGAGGACCTGTGAATGGGATAACTGAGCCATGATCTGTTCTTTCATTCTGTGAATTCTATGAATTCATTTATCCTATAAATTTGTATATGTAGCTTCTTGTGTGCTAGAGATGGATGTGGATGCAAAGATGAAGTTTTTCTCTCCCTTCAACCTCCTCCAAAGCTTATAGTCTAAAAAGGAACAGAGTCATGCACATGGATAATTGTTTGCAAAGATTGTACTCAAAAAGTATGTATTATCTCCAATTCCACAAACATTTACTGAGTATTTACTATTGTTAAGACATGGTAAATAACATTAATAGGGAGATATTATGAAGAAGCCTAAAGAGTGTATGTTGGGTGATACTGTGGGAGAATAGCACCAAAACTGGGCACTCTAATCCAATATGCAATCTCCATTTTAGAGTTTTTTCTATCATTTCCATACTGTGACTTTCTCAACCTCTGCATCTCTGTGGATTCTCCATGTCCAGGAGACTTCTAATGATAAAAAGTCTGAGACGATATCTGTAAGGAGTCATAAAGGTGATGTAACAATTGGATTCATGGCTGCATTTGCATCTCAATGGTACAACCTTAGATTCTGAATCAAATGATGCCCACACTAAGTTCTATTTCCTAGATGCTAAAGACATACCTATTATAGGGTATACCTCTCTTCACCTTTTTTTATTGCTGCTTCATTTATTGTTTAACAATAAACTGAAAACTGAATCTATTCCTTTATTTCCATCATTGTATGATAGCTCTCATTCACATGTTGAGTTAGAAACATGGTGCCTTGTATGATATCTGTCACATGCTGCCAATGAATTTTCTTTTGAACTGAATGGTAGCATATGTTCTGAATGCAATTAAGACTCTTCCCACCCCCTTAGAACTCTATAGTGTTTGATAGAAGATATGAAGAATGGAGCCCTCAGGACAAAGATCAAATGTCATTGTCTCTAAGATGCACAACCAGGGACCATGGCCCTTTCTTGAAATAAGACTAGACAGTTCTGTCCCCAGGAGCTCTAAGTGACAGCTGGCTTTCTTTGAGATGAGTGCTCATATCAACTGAAGCTACTTCATATTCCGTTTAAAATTAATGTAGAATTGAATGAGCCCTTTATCCACTTACCTACTTTATGAAAAGTGAGTCCTATTCTACTTAAATGAAGACTCAAGAAACCACAAGTTGTTAGCCTGGAAATACTTTTGATGAAAGACAAATTTTCTATTGAGTTATGTTTAAAACCAGGGGAGTTTTCTCTCACTCCCTTTTTTTACTTAGTTATTTTTCTCTTCTCTGATTGTGCCTTTGTATTGAAAGAAGGAGGCTGCTGTGTTTCATTGTCACAAATGGGTCATGCATTTGATCCAGTGTGTGACCTCTGGAAAGGAGAATATTATATTATCAAGGAATAGAAGGTTGGAGGATGGAAGATTTGTTAAGGAAGAAAAAAGTTAAGTGTTCAGAAGAGACGAGCTTAGAAGCATAGGAAAATTCACCATTTAGGTTGTTACAGCCAAGGAATATTTTGGTTTTTTTTTTAAAGATCATATATAAAGCCATGTTTGTTATTAAAATATAAAAATTTTCAGCACAAAGCCCTTTGGTCTCACGCTGTCATTAATTCACTAGCTGACCTCAAACTCTTATCTACTAATCAGGTTATTATGTAGGTTCAAGGAAACATGGTGTGCAAAATACTTAGCCCAGCTCTTACTATACTTAGAGTAAGGTTCCCAATAAGTTCTACTTATATCACATAGGACTAATCATCATCATTATTAGTTGCTGTATAATAGAGTAGGCATTACTAAAATTATATAATTCATCTGTATTTTGTGTTCTATATATTTACATGTTGCTTAACTATGGGGTAATGTGTGGATGAAAATGTCATTAGGCGATTTGAACATTATGATGTCTACTCACAACAAATTTGATAGTCACAATGTCACTAGGCAATGTCATTTTGTGGGACCTCCATGTGTAACATGACTGAGTACATTAAATTTGGTTTTTGTTTGAATTCTATTTATTTGATTTGAATTCAGTAGTGATTTGTTTGGGGGTTAAAAAGAGTAACAAAGGAAAACATATCATTTGAGGAGTGTGGATCTGATGCAGAGAAATTTAAAAATGGCAAAGGAAACAAAGTAGAAGGATACTGGCATCACTGGATGCCTAGAGAGAGACTCTGAGGTCTGGAAAAGAAAGAAACAAAAACCCTGCCTGAATCAAAGAAGCAGAGGATAAAAGAAGGGAGAGAAGGTCACATTAGTGAAGCAAACTTGGAGCTGGGCCTTGGAGCCAAGTTTGAGAAGTTAACATTCTCTACTTCTGATCATTAAGAATGTAAGAAGAACTATGGCCCTACTCAGGAGAAGGAGCAGCTATGACCTAGTATATATAGGTAATCAAATATTGATCGCTCTTCCCACCCTTCGAGGCTTACTTGTTCCTCTGAGTAAGGTTTCTTTGGGCAGAATAATCTGACATGACATGCTATTTTTAATAAGAAAATATTTTTGGTTTTGATTTTTTTTTTTTTTTTGGTTTTTTTGTTTTTTGTTTTTTGTTTTTTTTTTTTTTTTTTTGAGTAAAGTGTCACCCTATTTGCTTGGCCTAGCAGGGAATTAAGGTTTGCTCTGATAGGCAAGTTTGCTTCTATACCTGGTACTGACCAATTTTTGTCATGTGTTTTGGCAGTATCCATCTTAAATCACAGCAATATCAATCTGCTGCAATATGAAAAAACAAAAAGAAACTGTACAAATATAGGAAACAGTCACATTTATAAACTTGAAAAATATTCACGGAAATGGTTAATGAGAAATGAAAACTTTTCAAGTAGTGCTTATTCAAGATTGAACTGATTAGCCATTTATAATATATCATGAACAGTTTTTCTTTGTAAGAAGTGGTGGGATGACATTCCTCCAACATCTAGGAGGCGAAAAAACAAAGCCTTTTACACCCAAATCTAAAGCTGAGCCAGAGTTTGTCTTGATCATCTTGGTGAACTGCACTAATGCATAAGGTGACTTTGTGCATATTTTTAAAAGGTGCCTGCTATAGGCCACCTTGCTCATGCCCTGACAGTCTCCTCAACCATGGGCTACCCAAAGGCACCTGTGCAAAGTTTTGTCATTGCAATATACCAATAGGCCTTTTTTCTTAGAAAAACTTTAACAAAATGATGATGCTGCATGATATTTCTTTTGACAAGGACAACAGATGAAAAAGCTAAAAAGGACATTATTTTCTGTAGAACTGGTAACATTGTCTTTGTTATAATTAGCTTTATTCAAACAAATTGCAAATTAAACTATTGTACTTGGCTCTGATCACCCAATATCCATCTAAATTATTTATTTATACATTTGTATAAGTGATGGAACATAGTTGGTTCCTACAATGCAGACAAAAAATTGGATTAGTTTTCTTCCCGAAGAGTAAGAAAGTATTTGCCTTAAATATCCTGCCAGAGGAAACCGCCAGACGTGTTCCATCTTCTCTGAGCATAGAAGAAAAGGAAACTGGCTTAAGCTGCAAAGATATTTCAGCTCTGGAAAGAATTTCCTAGCAGAAAGAATAATAAAATTAGTTTATAAAGGAATTTTTCTCAAGGTAAATAGAACCTTAAAGGCAAGATTAAGGATTTTATTGGCCCACATTTTCAAAACCAGTTTTTCGTTTCCTTTAGAAATATAAGAATAATTTGTAGATAAGATCAGCATTTTAAACCGTAAGAAAAACCAATAAAGGTGTATAGAATAGGCCTTATACAATAATTTCTAGTTGTGACTTTTACTCAGAGAAAAATATATATGTTTTTCCAGAAAAGTTAAAGGTGGATAAAAAGTGGTCTGCAGGCAAGGTTAACAGAGCAGATAGTTTCAAATATACTTTGGTCAGCCTGTTCCTGTAAGAAAACACCATTACACAGAAACAATTAATTAGTAAAGCAAACAGGAGACTGAACATATACAACGTGGTGAGTTTTATGAGTAATAAAATCCACATTTATTTCTTTCCCTTTCTAAGAACTGTGCTAAAAGAAAACCAGGACCCTAACCAGCCGTGTAACACTGGGTATATTGTATTTCCTCTCTGATCCTCTGTTTTCTCCAGCTGTAAAGTTGCACGTCACACTAGGTACTCAAGTCCTTCCAGCCCTAGTATTTTTTGTAGGAATTCCTTACATTCTTTAAGACAGTGTTCTCAAGTTTTAGCACAAATCAAAATCATCTGGGATTTTATTAACAATGCAAATTTTAACCCAGGGATTCTGGGATTTTTCTAGAAACTCTGATTCATTAGAAAAGGTCCAGAAAATATTTTTCATACACTCTGTTCACAATGAGATTGCAGGAAGGTCAAAGAATATACATTGAATAAAACCAACTTCCTGGAGATGAGCAGACATGTCTTGGATTTTGTATATCACTAACAGGTAAAAAATAGATACATAACAAATGTTGACTTAATGAACCATGTGTTACTAAGATATTCTTTAAAATTTATTATATTAATTGATATTCATTATTTCATGATTCCCTAAGAGAAAGAAGGAATCTTTCTAATACAAGGAAGATTGGCTAGGTTTCTAAGTAGATAGAAAATGATATGGAAGTGCTTTCTAACATTCTCAAATTAAAAATCCTATCTTCCCTTCAACATAGCTCCCCTGCAATCCTCAGTGTAAAAGGGAAAAAAAAAAAAAATGAATTCTGCACTAGTACATTTTTTTTTTTTTTTTTTGCTAAGTGGCATAATAACGGAATGCTCTTTTTGTTCTGCAAAAAGACCAACTCTTTACATTAAAGTGCTAGAAAATCAAACTGTCACTTCAACCCACAGCAGCTGTCTCTTGCACCACCTCTGCCAAATGTCACCCTTCTTCTCCAGGGTTTGATTCTGCTATTGGATCTGGGGGAGTATGCCTCGCTGCACAGCTTGTAACATCAGTCTCTGTGCCTTCAAGTCTCAGATTCCTTCTCATTTCGCCTCATGTATATTAATACAGAGATTAGTTTCACTTTTTCTTGAATAGCTAATCACTTGGCAGCCAACATCCAACTGTGGCATTGCAGGTCAAATCAGCTGAAAAGGACAGTGACTTCAAGCTGGAAAATATAATGCTTAGTGAAAACTGCACCCAGGACAGGACCTCAGACTTGTCACCCAGACATGAAAGATTTATTTTCAATTACAAATCTGAACTTAATGTGAGGGCACCCTGGGGGAGATTCAGATCACTGCTTCTTCTAAATTGACCTTCTACTTGTTTCAATATTTCCTTCGCTATTGAATAGCATTCCATGACCCTCTGAGCTGAAGATCCATAATAGCTACTGTAGGAATTGCAGGGATAGGAAAACTTTTGAAAAATTTCTCTAACTGAAGGCCAAGTCACATGAATAATTTTCTCCTTGTGAGCCTTCACTGGTTAACACAGTAATAGATTCTGAGCTTCAATCAAGGCTTCCAATGAATTGCAGGAGCCAATATCACCGCGTTACTTAAACTTGAGTAGAATCCAAAATGTATCCAAGTTTTCAATATTAGATGAATTAATTGTTAAGAGTTAATTGAGAGCTATCATCCATCCCTTCAGCATTAGTAAATAAGATTCCCTGAGGCTAGTTGCTGGTGCTATTAACATTGGCCTCTAGAATTAATGTTGCCTCAGGATATTTTGGGTCCCCCTTCTGGTACCTTTCTGTACACTCAGCAGTAACCCTAAATGCATAACATATGGCCCTAAGAGAGGGTTCATTAGCTTGTCTTTTAAGAAATACTAACTGGGATTTCTTAGGAAATGTTATGTTTTAAACTTGTCATTAAAATTTGGGGGAAGTGAAAACTTGAAACAGGGTTTAAGTTTTAGCACATCTGATTATGGGAAGTAGTTTAATATAATTTTGTTTACATTTTAACTTTTACTACTTCTAATGTGACAATCTCTCTCTTCCTCTATGTGTTTTTATACCATTTGTTGTAGAATTTCTTACAACATTCTTAGTTTTCACCTTTGAAACTAACAATGGTCCCTGTAATCATGGATAATTGCATTAGATGAAAATAAATGTCTCACCTTCATTCAGACACTTAGTTTTACCTTAGTGATTATGCCTAAACACCAGGAATAGTGCATATTTTTCTGATATTTGTAAATACAAGATAGCCTAATTATATACATATTTAGGCTATGCATAAAATAAAATTATTAATTACCATGTTAGATGTGTTTTTATTTTTATTTTTTTCTGGAATCCAAAGTGCTTCAAAATGATCACCTTTAACTCCATAAGCATTTACTGAACACCTACTACATGTGTACCACTGTGCTAACCTAGAGTTAGGATTCAAAAAATAGCTGCAATTCCGTCCCTGCACAAAAAGACTCTCCAGGCTGAAGTAGATGTTTAAAAGGTGGAATAACTGCATTTAAAGTCCTCCTAACAATAACACTTAAAATAAACCTTAGGGACTGAGTAGAAGTTAAACCTTCAGTCAGCCAAGAAATTAGAGGACTCTGTAGAGAAGACTGCAAATGACAGCAAGGAAGTGATGGAATCCATCAGACTCCTTGTTTCTTTGTTGTTGTTGTTGTTTTGTTTGCAAAGACTTTAAGAGGCTCTCTTTGGACAAGTAAGGACAGTTTAAAAATCAGAGTGTAGAAAGAAGATAAAGGTTATAACTTTTATAATAAAATACAAACCCTTGAATCCAAAGTCATACAAATGAATTAATGAGTGAGTGAGTGAATACAAATTGGGAAAAGGAGAAAATTAATACTTGTTTCAAATAATAATCATCAACAGATGTTAAAATGAACATGTGAAAGTGATGGAAAACAGGATGTTCACATAGACTCAATATATCTGTCTACTTTATAGTTATTCCCTGCAAAGGGGAAGATTATAATTTCATGATGGAGAAACCTGGCAAATTACCACCCTAACCAAATGGTCAATGGACAAATCAACATCATGTTCCTCTTGTCATGATTCACTGAGATAACACAACAAAAATTTCATAATGTGAATATAATCATAAAGAAACATCAGACAAACCCTAATTAAGGGACATCCTGTGCAATAGCTAACCTGCATTCCTTAAAAAAGTGTCAAAATCAAGAAATGAAGACAGACCAACAAACTCCAAAGTTCAGGAGTGCAAATAGAAAACAAAATTTCATATTTGATTTCAAATTTGATACCAGAAAAAGAAGGAAAGAAAGTAAGGAGGGAAGGAAAGAAGAAAGGAAGAAACAAAGGAAAAAAGAAGGAAGGATACTAAAATATATTAGTGGGAGATCCAGTTGAAGTGCAGATAGTAGTTCTCTGTACTATTTTTGAAATATTTCTGTCATATTGAAAGCACTCAAAAATAAAAACGTTTTAAGGTAACTAAGTCAGATATTAACTTTAAATAGAGAAAGATGTAATAAAAGCAGCATTTTGTGACTATCAGATTTTACATGTCAAACCTTAGGGCAACTTTTATCATCTCAAAAATTCCTGAGATATTACAAATAAAATACATAAAATAATCTGACATCGTCGGTATTCATACGAAATCTGCTGAATTGTCTTAGTTTCTATCATCAGTCTTTACTCAGAACTTATCTCCTATTCTTCCTTTTTTATTTTTTGTGTCTTTGTCAAGGGTCAGCCAGTGTGAGACTGAAGAACACAGCACCCTTCCTACCCACTCAGGGTTAGGGTTAGGGTTAGGGCTAGTGCAGTTGACTACTGCTGCCCATTTTATAATGGCAGATTACTCAAATTCCACCTCTCCCTCTCTCACTCTCCCTTTCTTGTTTTTCCTACTCTTTTTTTTCTTTTATAGCCCAAAAATGTGTTATTAATAAGTGTTTATAATTGTGTAACTATTTTTAAAATAATGATTTATCAGCAAATGAAGACATGAAGTTTTATAATCATTATCAAAAGGGTATTTTGGCTTGAAAAATTGTTATCATTGCAATACAAGCCAATTCAATGTTTGATTTGAATTCTAAGGAGCTACCCACAGTGAATACAAATGTTTCCTACCCTGAATAGTATTCCTTAAGTCTGTTTATATTATAACAAATACCCTTAGTACCCAAGGAGCACCCTGTGTGTTTTGAAATGCTTCCCTGCTATTCCATGAATTTTATATTTATTATCAATAAAAAGTAAAACGGTTTATTTTATTTAAAAGAAATTAGTGGTAATGAGTAAAATATCACACTTAGTTGATTAGAGACAAAGTATTCCTTTTACAGTACATATTAACCCGTTTGCATTAAATAAGTATTATGTCTTTTAATAATGATGATTCTGTAAGGTGGGCACCATTATTAAATATTTTCTATTAGGAAATCAAGACAGAGGGAATGACCAACTAGCTCTTACCCACTCAAGTAGTCCTAAAGGTGGCATTCATTTCACAATACTGACTAGTGCAGAAATGTCAAATGCCTGTCACACTTTATGTACTTGGGCCAAAATTCCAAGCTAGCCAGCAGGTCTGTGTGTCCATTCTCTTTTCAGACAGGCCGCACTCAGGACTATCCTGTTTATCTCCCTTTAGAGCAGTCACCACCCATTCTTTGTCTTAAGTCCTTTCCCCTAAGGACTGGCTTCAGAGAGGGTTGTTTCCTAAGTTCTCATATACTTTTGCCAACAAAGAAAAACAGACGTCCTGCATTTATAGTGTGTAATCACCACATGGAGATAAATGATAACATTAATGGCTTCCTTCATTCAGCAAACACACATAGAATGGCCACTTGGGAGCAAGTATAATGAGTGGAATTCTTAATCTAGAAAAAAAAAAAAAATAGAGAATATGAGCAAGTTATAAACACACATTCCAAACCACACACACATATTATTATGGGAACAAAAGTTAAACATTAGACAGAGATTTACAAAATACACATAGTCCTTATTCTTTCTGAAGCCACAAAGCACAATCCTTAGGTAACTAATTCCTGAAGGCCATCCTTCCATGGTAGCCATTGTATCCCTTGGTGACATGCTTTGAAGTGAATTCTGCATTTAAATCCCTGAACACATCCTTACATAATCAGAACAACCAGAAATAAACAATTTGTTTTTACTTGATAGTCCTTTTAGAAGGTATATTTTCCTCTTTTTCACTTTTTTTGCCAAAACACATGGGAATTTCATCAGATTTGGGACTGGGTGGTTATTCCAGTTCAAATAGACAAGAAGTACATTATAATCTAATTCAGGAAATGTTGGGTGAGATTTTGTTGGCATATAGATCAAGAGTATGAACACTGACAGCCTTAAACTGTGGTTGAGAATAGGGGCAATGGTGGTAGGAGCTGGGGCGGTGGGTCATTTTTGCCACCCGTATCTTGTGCCATTATTGAAAGGAGAATAAAATACAAGATTGAGAGCTTAGTAAATGATGATTTTTTTTCTCTATGTCACTATCTATATTCAAAAGACCTGGTTGAAATAAATTCTCAAACCTTTCAGATGAAGGAGTCACAAAATGTTGATTGAGACAGACCGATCTGACCTGCTTATCTTGGAAAGGGTGACACTTGGGAATTTGTGGAGTGAAAATAACAGCAAAAATCTACAGGTGTGGTTCAGGCATCTGTTAGCAGTTCCCTTCTTTTTTCCTCAGCATATGCCTCCATGTCCAGCTGTCAGTAATCAGAAACCTTGGCCAGGAAATCAGTTTGTTCTTCCCAAAGATGAGTCATTAGAAAGTAAATTATCTCTCACAAAATAATAATGAAGAAATAAAGTCAACAAAATACAGAATTTTGGAAATACCACCATGTTATAAGATATTAAGATATCAGCCCTATTTCCAAACAAATTTCTTTTCCCAGCAGATCCATTAAAAAAAAGGAAATTTTTTGTTGTTGTTGTTTTTCATTGCTTTCAAAGAAAAACTTACATAGTGGCTTTCAAGAGAACACAATAAGCAGGATGCAAGTTGTGGGTGATGGTAACTAAGTGGTACCATGCGTGTTCTTTTTTTTTTTTTTTTTTTTTTTTTTTTTTTCTTTTTGTGGCACTGGAGATTGAACCCAGGGCCTTGTGCATACAAGGTAAGCTCTCTACCCACTGAGCTACATCCCTAATCCACCAGAAATGTTCTCTTTCCTCTAAAAGGATCCTGACTTTTCCAATTGGGGGGATGTGATTTTTATGGCTACAAATTAAATTTATCATCATAACCCTCTTAAGTGTAGATTAGTTCACTAAGTACTAAGTTCATTAATATTAATTATTTTTACATTGCTTTGCAACAGGTCTCTAAAACTTTTTAATTTTGCACCACTAAAACTATACCTATTAAATACTAATATCCTTCCCTCTCCTTTGTCATAAGTCAGAACCTTTGTTTATATTGCTATGATTTCGACCACTTTAGATATTTTATAACAGTGGGATTAAAAAATATCTATCCTTTGATGACCAGCTTATTTGACTTAGCATAATATCTCTGAGAAGTTTCACCCACATTATGGCATGTGACAAGATTTTCTTAAGACTGCATAATACCCTCTCATATGCACATTTTCATTATCTGCATTTTCTTTATAAGTTCGTATCTATGAACATTGGGTCACTTCTACCTCTTGGTTATTGTGAATAACACTGTGATCATCATGGGTTTGCAACGTGAGCCTGCTTTGAATTCTTCTGACTATATATCCTGAGGACATTGCTAGAGCATATGGTAATTCCATTTTTAAATTTTTGAAGAACTTCTACGTTCTTTTCTATAATGGCTATGCTGTTTTACATTCCGACCAACATAAGGTTCCAAATGCTCTGCATCGTTGCCAAAAGCTTATTGTTTTCTGCTCACTTGGTTATAATCATCTTGATGGGTAGGAGGTGGTATCTCATAGTGGTTTTGATTTCCATGTTTTTTAATATTAGTGATACTGAACATCTTTTCTTGTGCTTATTGGCTATTTGTATACCATCTTTGGAGAAATGTCTATTTAATTCTCCCCTGTTTTTAAAGTAGTTTATTTGTAAGATCATTTTTTAATCTGTTTAGTTATAGAAATTCCTTATTTTTTTTGTTTATTAATACCTTATCAGTTATATGACTTACAGTATTTTTCCTCCATTTCATGGATTGCTTTTTCAGTCTTTTGATTCTTTTCTTTGATGTGCAGAAGTTTTTATGTTTGGTAGAGTCCCATCTGTTTATTTTTTATTCTGTTGTCTGTGCATTAGTGTAGAACTCAAAAAAGAAAAATCACTGGCAAATCCAATATCCTAAAGGTCTTCTCTGGATTATTCTAGAAGTTTAATCATTTCAGGTCTTACATTCAGGTCTTTAATCCATTTTGGATTGATTTTTATATATGATGAAATGCAAGGGTCCAACTTCATTTTTTTTCCATGTGTATATTCAATTTTTCCAAAAATCATTTGGAAATCTTTCCCCATTGTGGAGTCTTGGCTCTATTGTTGGCACCATATGCCCAAGTTGGGGAATTTTAAAACACTATATTTTGAATAATATTGCCTCAAAGAGAAATAAATTTATTCAATCATGCCTTTACATGAAGGTTTTATTTTCATAGAGCTTCATCCTTCTAGTAGAACAGAATATTTTTCCCAAAAGTGCGTATGGTGAGAATAAAAGGTACACTTGTTTGTTGGAAATTTTGAGGTCAAATGACTCATTAGAAAGATTTTTTGGGTTTTGAAAGAAAAGACCTAGAATAAGTCAGCAATATGAGGTTTAAAACAAGAAATGTGCAGAGTGCAGAAGAACTGACTAGACCTGCCGACTGATAAGATAGCAAGAGTTAGAATGTGAGATTTCCAGTTGGATTTTTAATTGGAAGGATTTGAGAATTTAATTCTGCAGTTTTAAATACATTTATGTTTAAAAGGGAAAAATCCGTGATGAGTTCTTTTTTCAGTCCATATAGCCAGGCCCCTAGAAAGATGCCTCGCTACATTCAAATTGTTATGTTTGCAAGGCTGACTCCTTAATGCTCAGCATAATCTCTATTTGAAGGACTTATCAATTTAATCCAAAGAGTCAATCACATCATCTCTATCCAGGCAACAGCATGAATAAACACTAAAAATTTCTTTCTATTTCTTTATAGCCTAAACTACATAATATGGACTGAAAGGTTATTATATAATATTTAATGTTTCCAGAAATGAACCACTATACACGTGAACATTCAAAGACGGCCCCCACCTCATCCCCCAAAGAAGCAAACTGCCAATCTGTAGTGTAGAACAGCTGACACCTTAAATCTCTGACATTCTACTTGTTACCTAAAGTGTAAACAGTCTATGTTTTTCCTGGTCCCAGGATCCTCCTGAGGTACTTTTTGTTGTGGTTTTTTACTAAGACTCATTTTTCTGTTTAACGTTCTGGATAGATTGTATATTGTTGTATTGTTAGAAACCTAAATACTGATAGAGACAACCAATAAGCTGCAAGGTACTACATGACAACCAAACTTAGCTTCTCTCCTATTCCTTAGGACCTGCTGACCAGAGACTCATTTGAGTTCAGCAGACATCAGTAGGCCAAGCCAATATCTCTGTCCCAGTAATTACCTGTTTTTATTTATTTTTCCCTTGCCCAATTTATTTTAGGCCTGATCTGAGTTTTCCATTCCAAGGGCCTGTGGAGTTATGTTTAATTGTCTGGTTTCTCTTTAACAACAGAACAGCAACCATCGTTGCCAGATCAGGTAAACTATAATTTAAAACTAAGACTTCTCAGTACATTTACTCGGATCAGCAGAATTAGTGCTTCTAGGAAGGAACAACAATTGGATTGTGGTTTTTGATAGAATTGATTTTTAGACAGGAAGTATTATAGTAAGTAAATTCTAATTGAACAAATAGTTGAATCATGATTGTAGTGGATACATGAAATAGTGAAATAATTCTCACTATAACTGCAATAATGAATTTTTGGATTAGCCTTAAGTTTAAAAGTACTAAGGTTTTTTAGAACTTTGTAGTCAAGAGTCATGTAGATCAAATGATTGATTTTTCCTGGAACATTCTGCTGCTGCTTCTTGAAAAAGGAAAAGGTTATTTTTTGTAGTCACTATTGTTCTACCTTATGAAAATAATAATATGCATGTTATTATGAAAGTGCAGCAAAATTAATCACACATCTAGAAGCTTACAAATGAAGACCAGGTAGAGTTTGTAACTTTTTGTTATGACTGATTTAAATGACATTACGGAAAAATCCTTCTCCAAAGATATCATGAAAGTAATGGCACTTTCAGGTTTCTACAAAATTGAGTTCCTCATGGCTGGACTGTAGTTGAATAATTCATCGTAAATTTCCAAATAGAGTGATCTGAAATTATTCTGCTGTTAAGAATGTAGCAACTAAGTCAATTAAAAAATTGGATGAATACTTCACTGGATAGCGAGATTTAAATAATGTACATCTCTTGGGTAATTAACAAACTGTGTCTCCTTTGAGGCAGTAACTTATTTAACTTTCCTCATATTGTGTGCCTAGCTGAGCCACAGGATGTTATTTGAATATAGCATAAGAATCAAAGAATTCATGGAAGGATGTATGGCTCTTCCAGGTCTGAAGAGATGATCTGATTGGTTGACTGGACTTAATAATGACAGCAGCTATTATTTTTCCATAAAATAAAACATAAATGGTTCTCTATATTCACTCTAATGATCATTTGGTTTCATAAAGACTAGATAGGTGATAGATGGATAAATAGATACATGCATAGATAGATATATACTTCAGCATACATATGAAATAGAATTAAGAGTGAGGGTAATTCAGTGCTGAGGGTCAAAAATTGAGCTTGGACATTTCTAGACTGAGACATAACTTTTACCAGAGGGCTTACTCCATTAGCTTCCATACTTTAATAGGGTAATTTAGGAATTGAATTGGTGTGTCTAATACTTTTCCTGGAAGATGCTACAAGATTCTTTTAACTATGTATAAAGCAGAAGTTTTTCTTCAGGGATTTGATATGTTTTTAAATTATTGTTATATAAGTACAATATTAATTGACAAATCCACCTGAGTGGTGAAAATGGTGCAACCAAAAGTATAATTACAGGGGCACACTGTTCAGTTAATGGTCAATGTAGAGTTTATTGTCTAATTACTCTGCTTCTCTATATGCTAAACATTGAATAATGGCTATTTTATTAGTAAGTCGTTTTGTATGGATGTAAAGTTTCATTTGAATACAACTGATGTTATTCAATATTATTTCAAGAGGAATTAAATTTGAATCCTCATTTTGGGCTTGAGTAACTTAAGCTATACCTAGGAATCAAATTTGTAACTGAATGTATTTGTGATATATAATTATAGGTAATAAACTACCTAGGGTATTGGCTTTTCTCCAACTAAACCCCCTCCCCCTACTTTATTCTTTCAGAGTCCTTTTAAATAATTACTAGTCATCTTTCTGTAGCATTGTTTTCCAGGTTCATGCCATCAGTCTATCTTTATAGATCAAAACATTCATAACTGGATTCTTTAGGAATTTAACAATTCTATCTTATACCAGAGTTCATGCAATAACTAGGAAAGATCAAGGAGTTCCCTGACATGCTTTAGTTTTGTATTTTATTATGCCATAATTGAGCATTTGACAATGCTTCTATGTAAGAAGACACCATGAAAAATTCCTTAAATTATTATGCAAATTAAATAGCAGGTAATGGTGTGACCAGAAAGATATGTTTGTTCAAAATATATTTGGAAAAATTTAACCTCAAACTCAACAATAATTAATATTTTCAGGACTATATACAGATGTGTGTGCACACACACACATACAGAAAGTGAACTAGAGATTGAACTTATGTTTCTTATTTATTTTTGATCTTGTAGGAAAATGACTAACCCCTTGCAATTCTTTACCCTTATCAAAGTTATTCAGGAGTATCGGTCTTTTCTTTTTTTTTCCTACCTACCACGATCCTAAAAAATTACTCATCCACATATTTATTTTGGTTATGAATTTACTTACTCGAGTGATAGGTTCTATTATCATAGTCTGGTTTTCAGAAATACAGTTGATTGTGTTACTTATTTTATAAAATGAAGTACATTTTTATGAAAAACATTAGTTTTATTTAAACATTGACTCATTGTGTAGTTTCTACAGTATCTGTAATACCAGAGAGAATTTTTAAATTAGTCCCATAAATTGAAATTATATTCCTGAGTATTGTTAATCAAATTACATGTAGTATGACACTACATATTTTCTAAATGATATGAATAGTTCATAAAATGCAATATTTTATGAACCACATTCTACTTTTCTGATTTATAGCAATTGCAGAATTATGATTGTGAATAAGTGTATGTTTTACAATTTATAATACATTACAAAAGATTCAGTTAGCAAAATAAATGAATATGGCTTACATGGTACTAAAGTAATACCTTTGATTCCTCCCTCAACAACTTCCCTATGTGAGAAAACCACTCAGCTCTTACTGCCACGATTTTTTCTACCCATTTCCTTTCTCAATCTCTTTTGCGGTTGTTAATTCAGATCCGTTTATTCTTTCCCCCATCTTGATTCTTTCTATTCTTCAATGTATAGTCCTCCTCTTTATCATATTCATCTTAAAGTAGAGCTTTGATCAATCCAGAAATTATCTGAATCTGAACTCTTCAAAATCTTTAGTTATTTACACAGTTTCCTCATTGAGCAACTCTCCTCAGTTTGGCATTTGAGGTATTCTAAAATATGGTCTCAGATCATCTCTAGCATAATGATTCTTTCTTAATCATTGACCATAATTGATAAAAATGTGCAAATGGATGCATGTGAAGAGTTGTATGTAATTTTATGGAATCTCTAAAACTTCTCCCACAAGATTTGGAAAATATCTTTTCTCCACACCTATACTTACTTACATTCTGCTACACATTCTTTAAAAACTGACTCTGCAAGGACTGATATGGTGTTTCATGCAGTTATTTTATGCGTATTCTCACAACACTTCCCAAATGTCTCCATTAGACAACTTGATCTTCAGAATTTTTCTATTGTGTTCTTCCAGAAATGTTTTCATTTCCTTTATCTAACCTGTTGACCTGTTAACTGGATAACTTGGGAAGCCTTAAAAAAGATAAACATCATATTTCAGATTTTCATCACTACTATTCTTCCTAAAATAAATTATTTTTTTCTGGTGGAAAATAATGTTTACTAAAAATCTTGAACTGTGCTCATATTGATTAATGCAGGCTTCATTTGCATTTGAATGTGATGTCTGTTGAATTCATGTCAACTATACAAGTGTTCTAAGGTATCTTTTTATTTCTGTTTTCCAGGTTTCTTGAGTACAGGGGATCAGGCCGCAAAAGGAAACTATGGACTTCTTGATCTCATACAGGCTTTAAGATGGACTAGTGAGAACATTGGATTCTTTGGTGGTGATCCCTTGAGAATCACTGTTTTTGGATCAGGCGCTGGGGGTTCATGTGTCAATCTGCTGACTTTATCCCATTATTCTGAAGGTAACCGTTGGAGCAATTCAACCAAAGGTATTATGCAGGTTGCAAATTTTGACAATTTTGGTGTCTGCATGCCACCACCATCAGTAATATGTGATACTCTGTATATATTTCTCTGTTCAAACTGAGTGTGAGGTTGAACTCAATAACTGTTTAAAACTGTTTCTTCAGCTTTCTATGCATGTTTAAATTTTTGTCAAACTCTTCTTTGTCTCTTGTGGAGCTTGGTAAGGATGCCCTTTCAAGCACACTTCAGATTAGCTGGTATCGTAGTTATTTTTCTTTTCTTCAAAGGATGATTTTGGGGGAAATCAGGCAAAGACATTAGCAGTTTTGTCCTCTTTGTTTATTCAGTAATCAAAATCAAATAAGATTTTTTTAGCAGAGGGATTGTATATAATCTATTTTCAAGACAATAGACATTTTAAACCCTTTAGTAGTTTGAAACTAATGGAGCAGTCATAAGCTAGTTTGTCTGGAAACATGTGATTTCACTTGTTGTCTGAGAAGAGAATGGGTATTTGATTATTTTGCATGCATGATCCAAAATTGTCAAAGCATCAAGGTCACTAGTTGAGTTTTTGGTTAAAAAAGAAAATATATTTGATTTTGTGGCTTTTTCTATTTTCAGCTCCAAAAGTGTTTTTCCCCTAAAGCTTGGCAAAGCAGCATGGAGCACTAAGGCTGCTTAAATCTATGAGATATTTTTCTTGTTTACTTTTTCTGGCTTTGACATCCATTTTCCAAAGTGCTTATTCAAGGCTCTTCATGTTGTTCTTTATGGGCTCTATTTTACCATGTTATTAGGAACCCATTCTACCTACATAATTAATTAAAAAATTGGAAGACCAATAAAGAACAGAAAGGATTTGCTTAAGAAGTGTGGAAAGTAAATACTTCTTCTCCATTATTTATGCATAATAGGAAAATAGAGAATACACATCAACACAGACCATTTTTTATTTTATGCTTCTTGATTTTCATTTTACATATATATGGAAAACCTAAGTGTATGCTGTCGAGCAAAATGTATGAAGCATCTTATTTTGTGAAACTTTTATAATTGAGTATCAAGCAGAAGATACTTGTTTTAGTTATCAAAGATACATTAAGGTAGAATTCTAAAAGAAAAACAAATCATTAAACGAGTATAGATAGAGAATTCTGCTTTACTTATTTAATTTATTAAGTTTATATTGCATCTCATATTAGTAAGATTCAGATTTGAGACAGCAAAATTATATAGATGGGAACACTTTCAGATGCATAGAAATTTTGGTTTGAAATGAAATGACTTATTTTGAAATAACAGATTTGAGATTTTTAATTAAATAGATTAGATTATTCTAGCCTTACCACTTTATTTGTGCCGATATTTAGTCAAGTTAGCATTACATTACTGATATCACTTGTATAGACTTTTTAGGGTCATTTCAACAAAAATAGATACCAAAGCAAATTTTAGCTAATATCAAACTAGTATTGGATAAAGAGAAAACCAGTTTATCAATCAACATCGCTATTCAACAATTGGCGGTGAGGGAGACAGTGGTAAATGGTTATACAAACAGTAGAAAATATAATCTTCCATCACATGCTTCAAAAGAAGCTCTTCGTAACTGTCCAGAGACATGGGGGTTGATTTGATCTCATCCCAAACCCATCTCCAAGATGAGCTGCCAGATTTGATAAGGTGAAGCTCAAATATTTGGAAATCATCCAATGGATTCTGCCTCCAATGCAATCATTGACAACAAATTCTGTAAACTCCAAAAAGGGTTGCAGCAATGTGAGGCTGTGGTCACAGGAGTCAGCTATAGCTCACCCACACACTCAACAAGCATGGTCAGTAGTGACAAAATAAATGGTCTTTCCCAATGTCATCTAAGTGGGGTATTTCAGGCAATATTTAATATGATGTGCATTTTTCACTAAATCTTTTGGGGGCATATTTATCTAATGTTGCCGAGTCCCTGAAATTCAAAAGAATATCATTAAAGTCACCAGGTTTATTTTAATTGTAATATTTTTAATTCATAAAATATTTCTTCAAGCGAATGTTGACAGCAGCCTATATATCTTTAAACTTTTCAGTATTTGTATTGTTTTTTATAGTATACTTTGTTTTATCAAAGTAAAAATATGTTCACAAAGTCAGAAAACCAAATTGTCTGACTTTCTAAAGATTTTTAGAACTATCTAAGAATACATCAGACATTTTTAACATATATGTATGTTTGGTAAGAAACTTTACTTCTAATTTAGAAAAGCTTTAGCACTATTGTAAAAGGAGTTATTTTCTCATTAACACTTGTGAATAATTGAACATATTTTTAAATAACTGAACTACAAAGCTGCATCTGGAATTGATAATAAATGTAAAAATTTTAAATAAAATAGACAAATTATACTTTAAAACAAGAATTTTATTAGAAAATACCCTAAATAGTAGATTAGGGTAAATGCATTTGTAAATTTGAATGACATGCAGCTCTTATCAAGCTAGATATGGGGCCATAATTTATAATTCTTGAATGCAATTAAGTAAAAAGCAGTGGACCATGTATGTCTCACATTTTATGATAAAATAATGCAAGGCACATTCAACAGTGAAGATATTAAATTACTCACCCCAAATGAATCTTTCTGCTCATGGTTTTTTCTTTAACTTAGCGAAGACACTTCAAATGTTATGTCTTCTCTGAAAGATGAATATTCAGCTTACTATGTCTGACATGAAGATCTGGAACGAGTATGTCTAAAGTGATATTCTGTTTTGTGTAACTTTAGGGCCATCCCCAGGGTATTAAAAAATTCCCAAGTCCAATAGTTGTATGAGATCACAAGTCTTTCAGATTAAATCTAGTGTCATCAACACACAGAATCATTTTGAAAGAGGACAGATGAAGTCAACTTGGAAAAAATATCCCAAACAGACAATATAGTCTGATAGTGAGTCAAAAGAGGGAGGATTGGTCTCCTCTGGTTGGTGTTAGCTATAAGTGTTTACACTCCTATAAGATACTTGGGGTTTTTTTCAAGTAGTATTTATGACTTCTCCTCTTCTCCTTATTTGCTGCTTCTTTGAGACTCTGCAAAATTTAGAACTATTGATCCTTACAATAGGTGTCACTTAAAGCCCAAGACTTGATTATACCTCTAATGCATTAAACCCTGGGGATGACTTTATGTACCTTCTCTATTGGGCAAAATGTCTCTCTGTTTCTTAAGATGTATCTGGGTTTTTATATACATGTCTCAAAGATCGGATGTTATTTTTTTTTTTGCCACAATGTTCTTCAAAGTTTACCTGAAACTTTTTGTTGATTTTCCCATAGGACTTTTTCAACGAGCAATAGCTCAAAGTGGAACAGCCCTTTCCAGCTGGGCTGTTAGTTTCCAACCTGCAAAATATGCTAGAATGTTGGCCACAAAAGTTGGTTGCAATGTTTCAGATACAGTAGAGTTAGTGGAATGCCTCCAGAAGAAGCCTTACAAAGAACTTGTCGATCAAGATATTCAGCCTGCCAGATACCACATAGCCTTTGGACCTGTGATAGATGGTGATGTCATACCAGACGACCCTCAAATATTGATGGAGCAAGGAGAGTTTCTCAACTATGATATAATGTTAGGAGTTAACCAAGGGGAAGGGTTAAAATTTGTTGAAAATATAGTAGATAGTGATGATGGTATATCAGCTAGCGACTTTGACTTTGCCGTTTCCAATTTTGTTGACAATTTATACGGCTATCCTGAAGGCAAAGATGTTTTAAGAGAGACCATTAAATTCATGTACACTGACTGGGCTGATCGGCATAACCCTGAAACCAGAAGGAAGACACTGTTGGCATTGTTTACCGACCATCAGTGGGTGGCACCAGCTGTCGCCACAGCAGACCTTCACTCAAACTTTGGTTCACCTACATACTTCTACGCCTTTTACCATCATTGCCAAACAGATCAGGTTCCAGCCTGGGCTGATGCAGCCCATGGAGATGAGGTTCCCTATGTATTGGGAATCCCCATGATTGGCCCCACAGAGTTATTTCCTTGCAATTTCTCCAAAAATGATGTGATGCTGAGTGCAGTCGTAATGACATACTGGACAAACTTTGCTAAAACTGGGTATGTACTTAAGGATTGATGTTGCCTAGAATTTCAATAAAAAGTATCCTTTTAAGTATTTTAAAAACAATACATATTGTGTGCCTAAATAATTTAACAGATTGATAGCAGCAATATGGCAATTTCTTTTGTCAAAAAATTAATTCTATATTATAATGTTATATTATAATTCTATATTAAAGTCACTACTGTATTAGTTCTTGTTATTTCAAAGTTTATTAAGAAAGACGTATGTCTCTTTTGCATTGCTCAAAAATTATGTAAGTTTTTGGTTTTTGAATTGCACAGAACTTATTTTTGTTGCTGTTTAGTGGTACAAAATATTATTTCATAGTGCTTTCCAGTTTATAATAGTGTGTGCCATTTTATCTTTCCAATCCCTTCTGAGATGAAGGCAGATACTACTAATTCTACTTTACACAGAGGGGTCCTAAGGCTTTGAGAGCTTCTTATAGATATTCTTATTTCTGATATGTAGTAGCACCAGGACTCAAATCTTCATCTGCAAGTTCCAAACCCAAGACCCTCTTTTCTATTTTTCCATGCCATTTCTACGCAGATTGCCTATAAGATAACTCACATGTATACAAATATTTAAATTTTTTTTTAAATATTGGAATAACCGGGAGCCTATAATCCCAATAGTTCTAGAGACTGAGACAGGAGGATTGCAAATTCAAAGCCAGTCTCAGCAACTTAGTGAGGCCCTAAGCAACTTAGTAAGACCTTGTCTCAAAATAAAAAAAATAAAAAGACTGTGGATGTGGCTCAGTGGTGAGTGCTCCTGAATTCCATTCCTGGTACCAAAAATAAATAAACAGATACAAAGATATAAAGATAAATCTTGGAGTAGATAGCATCATGTCTTTTAGTGGGCAGAGAGGTTAAGAATGTGAGACCTATTTTTGTATATTTTCAACCATCCAGCAATCTGCCGGCTATGAGATTTAAATTTCTAAATTGACCCAAGTTAATGTTAAAATACATTCAAAAGCCTTCTTGAGTCACCTCATCAATCAACATTAAATTAATGATATTTTGGTTATGGATAAAATGAACTCATTCTCATAAGTATTTTTTTTTTTCTTTCCTAGTGACCCCAATCAACCAGTCCCTCAAGACACAAAATTTATCCATACCAAACCCAACCGATTTGAAGAAGTAGCATGGACCAGATATTCCCAGAAAGATCAACTTTATCTCCATATTGGATTAAAACCAAGAGTTAAAGAGCATTACAGGGCCAATAAGGTGAACCTCTGGTTGGAGCTGGTACCTCATCTGCATAATCTCAATGACATTTCTCAGTATACCTCGACAACAACTAAAGTGCCATCAACTGACATCACTCTCAGACCTACGAGAAAAAATTCTGTTCCTGTCACATCAGCCTTTCCCACTGCCAAGCAGGATGATCCCAAACAACAACCAAGTCCATTTTCAGTGGATCAAAGGGACTACTCAACAGAGCTGAGCGTCACTATTGCAGTCGGAGCATCACTGTTGTTTCTGAACATCTTGGCCTTTGCAGCCCTGTACTACAAAAAGGATAAGAGGAGACATGATGTCCATAGAAGGTGCAGCCCTCAGCGTACTACCACCAACGATCTGACCCATGCACAAGAAGAGGAAATCATGTCCCTCCAAATGAAGCACACTGATTTGGATCATGAATGTGAGTCCATCCATCCACATGAGGTGGTTCTTCGGACCGCCTGCCCCCCAGATTACACACTAGCTATGAGAAGGTCACCCGATGATGTTCCCTTAATGACACCCAACACCATTACAATGATTCCCAACACTATACCAGGAATTCAACCCTTACACACATTCAATACATTTACTGGAGGACAGAACAATACTCTGCCCCATCCCCACCCCCACCCCCATTCACATTCAACAACCAGGGTATAGCCAGATAAGAGAAACAAACTATTTTTTTTTTTGATGGATTGCAGTAAAAAAATTACTGAAGATTCCTTGGCTTTCAACCTACAAGACTCTCATTATTTAAATAAGGAGGAATATTATGTGAATATACATATCAAGAACTTTGGGGGTTTTGAAAAAAATGAATTGTATATATATATACACAAATCAACTATAAAAACAAATTTCAATTGCTTGAAGCAATTGTTCTGAATGATACTTTTTCATTCACATTCAAGAATTAATTTTTTGAAGATTTAAGTTGCATAATGGAATTAGGCATGTGGAACACCAAACAGGAAAGAACTATGTCTGAAATATAAAAAAATTTAAAAACAACTATGAATATGCACAAGGGACACACCAATGGAATGTCAGATAATTTTCACCAGTTTTTATTTGGAGCTGTTTTATTGTGTAGACCATATTTACATATTTGGATAAGTACACAAAGCACCAATGCTGTTAATGGCCTTAGCGGAGGCTCATGCTGAAATTTGCCAGTAAAACAAAGGAGTTTAAAGACTGGCAGGTACAACATTATCACATAAGTGCTGTCAGTATAAAGTTGTGGGGATAAAGGAAACTGGATATTTTTAGCACGATGTGCATGATAATTTATATGCTTGGTGGCTGTGCTGCTGATTAAGCCGTAATTAAAATTCTTCTCATCCCATTGGAGTTTTTAATAGAAGCTTCCTCCATCAATTGGCAGAACCTAAAGAAGATTTTAAGGGGCAAAAGTAATTACAGTAAAATAATTCACAGTAGCTTCAATAATAGAAGGAATTAGCTATTAAAGGTATTTGAAGAAATATAGGTATAGTGGTGAATACTCGCTGATATGAATCCCAGAGAAAAATTTCCTGTGTTTTTAATGTTCTTTTCATTCACATCTAAACAATTTATAGAAATATAGCCCTAATTGGACATGTGTTACCAGCTCTATAATTTGCTGTGGTTTTTGTTACTCTGTATTTTGTTCCTTTTGGTAAGGTGAAGTGTGTCCAAAGAGTTGTTTGAAACAGTCTTTCATGATATGAAGATGCCCCAATATTACCACTCTGATGACAGTTCTCAGTTAATTGATTTACTCATGTTGCATGGCAAAATGTTTACCAACAATAATTCAGTATAAAGTTATGTCCCTCTTCACATCACTTATCTTTCTTACTGAGGTTCATTCACTGAAATTTACTCACGCAATCTCAGTAGAGTGCGACATAGATAAAGAACCTAGGAGAGTTAACACCTGGAGGATTTTAGTCTTACACATGTGTGTGATTTTAAATGAATATTCTAAGATCACAGGAAACTCTTCATTCCCCTGTTTACCAGTAATATCAGTATATCACTGACCTTTCCAAATGTTTGTATATGTAATCTGATGTACATTTATATTAAAACAATGAGATGGACTTAAAGAGCACATCCTGATAAATACTTTCTCTCTTACCTGTACTATATTTCTATTAGACTAAAGTTATGTGATTTTTTTTTACATTTTTTCAGATGACTAGCAATTTTGATAGTTTGTAAGATAATGCAAAGAACTTTCTCTGACAAACTAACTGCAGTAACAGAAACCTTTCTTTTCAGTTACTCTTTTTCAAGAATGAAAGCTTATTATACAAAAGAAAAAATTGTATACTACTTGATGGAAACAACTTTGTACATCTTGGCCATGTCACTGGTCATTGCGTGAAATAAAGATAATCTGGATAATGACTATTAGTCAAATGCTAAGAGACATGATCTTTGCTCATTAAAGAGCTAAAATGTTTATTGCTGTTTTGTCTTTTTTTACAAAACAAAAACGAGAAACATGACTGTCTCAAAGGGTCATTTTTCTAGACCAGTCAGGTTTTTGAAGACATATAGGTAACTTCTACAGAAAACATAATCACGTGCATAAGTCAATTCTTGTCTAAGATTGAAACTTTAACATTATGAATTTATAAGCTCCAGAAACTCTTGAAAAATATTAGCTTTGTATTTTTAAATACCCTTTTTGTGAAAGTGTTTTAGAAATAAAGTGCCAATTGTTTTCAGTTAGAAACACAGTTTCCAATTCTGATCATCAGGGAAAAGGTCTATTGGAAAGAAATGTGCAATGTTTCATGAAATAAAAATATCTAGGTTCATAATATAAGGGTAATTAAGTTGTCATAAAATAACAGATAGAAAGTTATCCTTCTAAGAGAACTTACAATTGCTGAGCAAGACATTAAATGATACTAAAAGATAAAAGTTCATTTCAAGGAATTACTTTGATTATAATTTCTCCTTCCAATTATGATCCATCAGTAAAATGCAGATATGGCTCCAATAAAAATCTCTGTTAGAAGCAAAACGTCTTCAAAATCCAGAGTGGTCTACATTCAGTCTTTGACTGATGTGGTTATGCTTTCAGACTGTGAACTGCCAATGTAAACAAATAAAAGGAATTGTTTGGCATCTGAAATATTGTTCAATCAGAAGACTGTCTTTTACTATATTGATTAAACAAAGAATGAAAACAGAAATAGAATTGACAGCAAAATAAGAAATGTATAAATACTTTCATAGGCATTGCTTCACCTGGCAAAATCAAACTTTGTATTGTTCCACTGACGGCCAAATTTCTCCCTACCTACCTATTATTGGACCTTTATGCATACATCAACCTGTCTATCTATAACATATCTGACATCTACTTCATATTAATTTGTGGGAAAAAAAGCATTACCCTATTTAATTCTCTAAAATTTAAGAGAACTTTGCAAAAGGCAGAGCAGCCAGGTTTTATTGCTGTTCTCAAGTCAAGTGGTAAAGTCATTGTAAATGAGTGTTAGTTGTTAGTTTTATAATCACAGCCTCTAGTTTTCTGGATGAGAAACAATGTCCCACATTAAGCAGAACATTAAGAACTGTTTTCAAAGCTGCAACATAAATTTTTAAATGCAAGAACTAATTTGAATACTCAATAAATTTTAACCAATATATTTAAAATGTATTTCTTTAGATAACAGCTTCCTTTAGGGAAAAAAAAGTAAGTACTAAAATTAAAATAATATTTTGGCATTATTTATTAATTCAGATTTTTTTGATTCAGATTACATTGTAACAAAGCAAGGCTGCTTAGAATTTATATAAACATTAAGCCAAAATGAACTTTATTTTATTGTTTTACTTTTCTATAAACTTCTTGCCAAATGTTTACTAGAATAATGTTGTTTTACAGTATGAGGTTAGAAATATTAAAATTTCGTAGTTTTAAATTTGTTATTGAATGTGTTGACTGTGCACAAAATCTGGTTAACTACTATAGATATTTAATAAATTTCATCATTAATTTTATGTAAATTGGAACATAATTTGCTAAAATGTTACAAATATCCAGTTTGGAGATATATTTTCAACTCAAAAAGAAAATCTGAGTGTGGCTAATGTCATTCTTTATTTAGAATTTAAAAGTTGACCAAAAAAATTCTTAATTCAGACTTCTTAATCTATATAACATGGAAAGAGCAACATTTAAAAAAATATATCAACCATGTTTACTAAGTAGAAGAACGGGATGGCAATAATTTTCTTACAGAAATGAAATGCAAAATTTCAATGGTTATATATACAAAAATTTTGGATAATCAGTTATTTCACCTGTTGGTATATTCATACTCAAATGCAAATTATTATTAAAAAAAGGATACAAGAAATGTGGTAAATGTGTTCCAGCTTTAAAGACACTACTACATAGAAATTACTGGGATTCTTTTCTTTGGCGAGTTTCACTGAAATACTTTCACAGGACAATATGAGTGGAATTTTTAGGAAGTTGTGAAACATCACGGCAATTCTTTGATGTTAATAATTTTATTTTTGTCTGTGGTATTGGTTCAAGTTACTGGCCTCTTCCTTCATTCCCAATAATTAGTTGTTACAAACTATCACTTTTTAATGTGAGTGAAAATTAGATAATTTGGTTATACTTGTGAAAACATGCTCCCAAATAAATTCAATTAATGGGCACTTCCCTGCTGAGGTTTTTGTTATTATTCATTTAATTATCTTGCCAAGCTTTACGGTTACAGCAATTGTTTTAGCTTTTTGTCAATTAAATAACAGAACGTCTCCAATAGCCTTACACCTTTCCTGCACTTGATATGTTAACAACATACCAATATGCACTTGAGATTTCCATTGCAACCTCCAAAGTTCCTTAGAAACTTCAAGTGACCAACTTGATTCTTTTCCATAAGCATTGAGATTTGGTTATAGTGTGACATTTTGCTGTACTTGTTATATGCAGGCCAGAAGTTAATTCCATGTGATTAGGGTTGTGGAGAATACAGAGAGACTGAAATAACCATGTGCAGGGCTTAAGTGCCTTTTCCTTTTGGAATTTTATTTATAAAAATTACCTTTTTTTAATTTACAGATTTTGATTAATTTGATTTAAAAGGCAACCTATAATGAGGTTCACAATTGCCATTAAGAAAACATTTGGTAATGTATACAATTACTTTGAATTTTGTAGGCTATCAAATGGGTTCAAAGGAGTCTTTGGAAAGAATGAAGTGATTACTTTTTTGAAAAATAATAACTATTCAGGCATCTGATTTGATGGTACTTAAGAACAGAAACTTAAATCTCTAACAAACTTTGAAATTTTCTAAATATTGAACTTAATTTAGAAATCTGAAGTTATTAGGAACAAGCATAAATAAGATACATATATAATTTTTCTACCCATCCATTATGTACTATATCAAACATATACCTTATGTACAACATGATTTATAGAATATTTATGATAGCCCTTTCAGATCCATATATTACAAATAACATTATATAGCTTCCTAAATTTGTAATAATGTGACAGAATTTAGTACTCTACAGAAAACCAAGCCAAAGTACTAGTAGTGTCATATTGAAATAAATGATGACAAAGCTTTAAAGAGATTTGTAAAGGCACCGTAATGAACTCAGTAGCCGAAGTTAAAACAAGGGGACCATTTTTGAATACCATTTCCAGAGTTGATATCTATATTAGACGAAGTGTTTAAAAAGTTTTAGTGTTTTTGATTCATTCTTTCTCTGCATTCATATCGATTAGCAAATTAATGCGTCATATATTATGGTTTTTGTAAAAAGGGCCATTGGGTTGTCATGAATCAGTTTGTGTTTGGACATCCATGGCTTTCATTAAAATGCATTTATTATCATGAATAAATATTACCATATTTTCCAAGTTGTGTTGACTATTTTTAAATTCAGAAATAATTTTTTTTCTATTTGGCATTCCCAGAAAACATTTCTAAGATCAGTGTCCCTGATCTTAGACAAGATAAACAACTTCTTTATCTTGCCCATACATGTGGTGACAGTTCTGGTTTGATGGAAACAATAATATTTTTATGTTCTGTTTATTTATTGGTGGATTCAGGGAAAGAACATGGAGCATAGTATTTGGGAATTTGGTCATAACTTGTCAGAGCAGAAGAGAGAAAAGAGGATGTAGGAGAAAGGAGGTAGGTAAGAAAGGAAAAGAGAAACTTTCCCATTTGAAGTTAGTTTTGACTTGAAGTAGTTAGTTAAATAAATAGAGATGTGTTTATAAAAAGGAAAACAAAGAATTTAAATAAATACCTTTAAATCATAAGTTTATTGTCCATAGAGAACAAGATTAATAGCATGTTAGAAAATTCACTCAACTTTATCCTTGATCCAAGTCTCAGTCAAATTGTGTCCCTAGAAATAAAGAAAACTAAAACTTGGAATAATATATTTTTAATCTTAAACTATCCAATCAGTAATGAACTTAGGAGAAAAAACTATGTTATATATGGCCACCTTTTATCTGTATAACCCAGCAAACAAATAGGACATCATGGAATTTCCCCATACATGGCTTAAACATCAATGTTGCCCAATGGCTAAAGAAAATAAGTGATGCTGTTTTGTAGATCTCTGTGGCTATATATGGTCATTGGTAAAAAAAAAAAGTGGTTCCAAAACACATTCTAAGAGTTCACTTTCTATAATAGAGTTTTGATTTTTGTAGAATTTGGTGTTGTTAGATATGAATACAATTTTCACAGCCTTTTTACATTCACTTACAGGTTGCAGAATGTTATTTCTGAGTTCAAAAAAAGTCCCAAATATATTCTGTAAATGTTATGTAAAAGCAGTATTTTCCAGTGAAGTGCCATAATTTGAAGTACTTCCTACTACCCCATTTCTTGAGAGTTGCTTTGAATATCTCTTTAAAACATTTCTATCTCCCCTGAAAATACTCAACTTCACTCACAGAGCTATCTTCCTCTGCACCACAGGGGATCTTCCCAACAGTTACTACAGCTTCTATTTCCATGAACTGTCTCATTACTATTTATATCTTCTTCTTCAAGTGTGTGGAATTTGTGAGACAAGTCTTAAAAGGCAATCTAACTGATGGCTTGGCAATGCTTCCTCTGTTTTCAGGCAGATTAGAAGCTACATGAATCAAGCAATGAGAGGAATTAATCACTCATTCCTTCATAAATGGTGGCTAGCATGTGTCAGACAGTGTGGTGGATGTTAGATGCATGGACCAATGCTATGGCTTACCCACTAATATACATAACTACTGGAATAATTTCAAAAACTTAAATTGATTCAGATCCTTTTCTGTGCTATCCATTGTAGCAAATCATTGCATAATGCCCAATAGTACGTCTTATATGTCTCAAAATAATAAACAAAAAATAATATGTTGGAGTTCAAAGCAGTATTGGTTAAGTTTTCTGACTAAGTCCATCAGTCAGGGTAGGTCGTAGTTATCTTTCCCAGCAATAAATATGGCTATATCTGAAGTCTTGCTATACTATGACAAAATCAATCATGGAATATGAAACGTACAGCTTAAAGTTCATCTCATCCAGACCATTAACTCATTTCTTAACCTTCTGCCACAATTCCAGTTCGTGGTTGCAAACCACCACAGGTCTGGAATTCTGAAATATCTGGCTACATTTTAGATATTTTGGAATTTTTTCCTTTTATTGATCTATTGCAGATTTTTTATAGTTATAAAATCTCCATCACCTGACTTACTTTTAAATATTTGAGGATTCCTATCATCTTTCTCATAAGTCATTTTCTGTTCAAGGCAAAATATTCCCATTTTCATTACAAATAGCTGAGTCTGTTCTCCATTTCAATTACTCATTGTTCCTTAAATATGCTTTCAAGCCAAAGTTTCTTAACAAGTATATCAGGATTAACCATAATAAACCCTTAAGTATAGTTGACCTTTGCCTAATAGACTACTATTACCAAATTCCTTATTATAAAAAGTTATTTTAATATAACTTATGATAGTATTGCCTTTTTTAGTGGGCACAGAATTCTTTTAATTCAGATTGAATCCTATTTCTTACTAAAACTCCTTAAATGTTCTACATGTGTTTCCAAGCAAATTATAATTCACATTATCCTCATATATAGATATTAAACATTATTAAATAACACTTCATTAGATTCAGAATATCATTCCAGCCAATGAAAACTTTTTATCCGTCTTAGAGTAATGAAATCTAAGGGTTGATAAATAACTTCTAGCTTCACCCATGTAATTATCAAAAATTATTATACCGAATCAGGTGGAAGATGAAGTTCTAGAGGAATGATAAACAGAGGTTGTGTCTGTAAGACTGAGAAAAATAAGAGTTGACATTTATTGAGCACTTCCTAGTTCTCAGGTTCTGTATCACACCTCACAATGAACCACTACACAGCACTGTCAAAATGACCACTTTTGATATGCTAATTTGCTAATTTGTTCTTTTAAAAATACTCATTAAGGATCTGCTGTATATGCCAAACTACTCTTTGGTGACAGAAAAGTAAATAGAATGTAGCCCCTGTTCTCATAGGACTAGCAGTCAATGATTTTACCTTCCTTCATCTACAAACAATACAAGAGATACTATCAGAATATTTGCAGGATCTCTTTATTTCCATTTAAAGTATTTGAGTGCCATCATAGTCATCCTTGGTAAGAAAATTGGTCTAATTGCTTTAGATTCTTTCTTTGGGCATTTCTGTGTCACCAGTGACTTATATTATATGATAGGAGACATCAGAGATAAATAATTCTCACAGCAATCACCTGTCGCAATGAAGATATTCATTTAGGTCACCCAACTGTAGTTTAAAATTGCATTGTTTAATACCAGAAGTAGGTCCTAGAGTTATAGCTTACAAATAGGTCCTAGAAAGCTTGTTTAGTATATGCCAGGCCCTGGGTTGTACTCTCAGGACAGGAAAAAAAGAAAAATAAAGAGAGATAAAGATAGAGAGAGAGAGAGAGAGAGAGAGAGAGAGAGAGAGAGAGAGAGAAAGGGGATGGGAGAGGGAACAGGGAGGATAAAAGAAAGGAAAACTACAAAGTATTTTCTAGTGAAACATAAACATCTCTCACACTTCAGATTCTGATCTTTTAGTTTCATTCCTTAGAGAAATTGACTGTTACCAACTTCTATAGATATTTGTACAAGTATTCTGTTCATATGCAAACACATGCAAATGTGCATTGTCTGTGTATATATGTAGGGAGCATTTATGTATATGTTCTCTTTAATGTATCTGTACATGTTCTATGTGAGAACATATATGTCATTTTTATGGAAAAAAATAGAAATAAATTTAAAAGTCTCAAAAGTGCCAGGCATAATGGCACATGTCTGTAATCCCGGCCACTCAGAAGGCTGAGGCAAGAAAATTACAAGTTCAAACCAGCCTCAGAAACTTAGCAAGGCCCTAAGCAACTTAGCAAGACTCTGTCTCTAAATAAAATATAAAAAGGGCTGGGCATGTGGCTTAGTGGTTAATTCCCTCTGGGTTTAATCCCCAATACCAAAAGAAGAAAAATTCTCAAATTTTTCCTTAAATTCAAGGCCACACCAACCAAAGTTGCATCCAAATTTATTTATAGACCTGAGATGGCTACAGGTCAAGAAAAAAATAATATGGAGCAACTACTTTTTCTACCATGTTTCAAGGGTTACTGTAAAGCTATTGCTATTAAAACTGTGGTATCAGTTCAGAGAGGGCCAAATGGAGAATGATAGTGAACTTATAAGCAGACTTATGAAGAAGGAGAAACTTGTTACATGCTAGAGTGGCATTACAGATTAAGAAGAGAGGATAGACTAGCTTTAAACATCTATCCACATGGGGAAAAGTAGCCCTATGTTAGAATACATATAAAATTTTATCCTAGTGAAAATATAAACATGCCAACCAAGTTCATATATTTTAGAACACAGAGGGAAACACTGTTATATTCTTGAAATAATGATGGAGTTATTAAATGAGACAAAAAACTAAAGGGAAAAACTAAAATGTTAAAATTGAAATATTAATATATAAGGTAACAAGATTTTTAAATGACAACAAGCACCTACAAAAACTGAAAAATTGCAGCATCAATAAGCAATGAAGGATTAATTCATGAGTTACATTGAGAACTTTTGTAAATCAGTAAGGAAAAATTAAGCTGTAAGGTATTGTGGATTAAAACATTCTTTGCTTCTTTCCTCTACCTAATCCTCACAAAAATACACAAGGACTAAAAAATGTGGAAACCCATCAAAATGAAAATAATTGGAGAAGAGAGCAGCTGAGAAATTTTAAGTTTAAGGAAGGTAAAAATTAAATAAAATAAAGACTTAAAATATAATACAACTTATGAAAAAAACATAAATCATAATTGGAAAAATTAAGAGGTGTTTTATATAACTCAAGAAAGAATTATATATAAATAATAATTTCAAGAAGGGAGATTAAATTGAAAGAAATTCAAGGCATAGAAAAATACCTAAATAGAAATAGATGATAAGAAGAAAAAGTTCAAGTTTTTTTCCAAAAAAGGAAAGAAGGAAGGGAGGAGCGGGGAAAGGAAGAAGGAGGAGAGGAAGGACTGAAAAGAGGGAGAGAGGGAGGAAAGAAGAAGAGAGAACTCAAGCATAACTGACAGACAAAGAAGATTCAACGTGTGTGTGTGGAATCCCCAAAAAAGTAAACAAAAATGAGAGAACAGAACAAATACAATAAAAACTGTAATTCAAAAAACCTTACACAATATAATGATGCTATGCTTTGAAAGAATATACTGAGTATCAGAGGACACTCACCAAAAATGATCAACCCCACAACAAACCCAGTAAGATAACTGCATATCAAAGAAAAGTGCCTTTGAACAGTCACACCACAGCAAAAAGACCAAATCTCCTAAGATGGAATATTTTATAATATAGATTATCATCAGACTTCAAAATAGATGAAAATAAAGTACCATACATAAAATGCTCACGGAAAGAGAATGTAAGTCAGTGATTTTTACATCCTGCTATAAACTAACTTTTCTATAAGTATGAATACCACAGACACCTTAATATTGTTTCCAAGAGTGCTTCCTGGAAATTTTACCAGAAAAAGACCATCAGACAAATTTAAAGGTGACATTGACTTGAGGATTAATGATGGGCATTGAAGATATATTTACTTAGAAACTAAGATGGCGAGTACAGTAGACCTTGGCTATAGGACAATAGGAAAATTGTAGTTACTTTCAGTAGTCACAATTTGTGGAGGTAGTGCTGTCACTACTCAGAGACTGGTTTCTCTGGACACCGAATACAGCAAATGAGGAATACAGTGATATGCAATTCTAATATTCCTGTCATCTTTGAGAGTCAACAATCTTATTATAGTAGGAAGAATACTCTAAAGCTCCTGTAGAAGTGTGGTTTGGATTTTAAAGTGGAAGTATCAGAACAAACTCTGAAAATGTTATTCAATGACCAAGACAGTGGCAATGAGTATCTCTAGGACCCAGATTGTAATCTTAATATAACATTCCCCATTTTAAAATGTCACATCATGGACCCAAACAGAGAGAGACAGAGACAGAGTTAGAGAAGGGGATAAGTATATGTGAGTCTGGGGAACAAACTTAACAAAAACAAACCTGAAACATCTTGTCAAAGATTTCTAGGGATGTATCTAAAGGATTCAGGAGTCAACTTGAAGAATATCCCTCTATCTAAAGATAGGAAAATTTGTGTATCAATAAGAAAATTTTCAACTGATTGAAACGAATGAAATTTAAATTCTCAAGTTAATGATGACTAAGGAAAAAACTCATATGCTTCTTATGAAAGATGACTAAAATACAATTTATTGTTTTTAAAACTGATAAAGAAAAAAAGTATTTGTCCTGCCATTCCTCTATGATTAATACAGCTAAGCAGCCAAACAGTCCATGAGAATTTATTCTTTGAGAAGTATTTCAGCTTTTTTATTATTAATTTTATTGGTATATTATAATTATACATAGTAGTGGGATTCATTATGATTTCATAAACACAGTATAATTTGGTTGTTCCATTCCTTATACCTTCCTTTTCCGTCCCTTCATCCTTCTCCCAATTCACTTCCACTACTTATTGGTCTTTTATTTTTCAGAGGTCCTTTTCTTTCCTTGTTTTTCTCTAGCTTCCACAAATAACCCTTGACTTTCTATGTCTGGCTAAGCTCACTTAGCATGATTGTTCTCCAGTTCCATCCATTTTCCTGCAAGTGGCATAATATTGTTATTTTTTATGATTGAGTAAAGCTCCATTACATACAAATACCACATTTCCTTCATCCATTTATCTGTTGACAAACACCTAAGTTGGTTCCCTAACTTGATTATTGTGAACTGCACTGCTATAAACATGGGTATGTGTGGATCAATGTGTGTACACCAACTTTAATTCTTTTGGAAGTATTTCAGCTAATGAAAGAAGTAATCATTGTGTTAGAATTTAACCGTCCTGTCACTCCTAGTGAATCAGTGGGTCTAGCTATTAAACATCAATGACTGGAAACATCACAAAAAATAGAAACTATCAGTAATTGTGTGACTCTGAGAAGGAAGTAGACTCCACCACCTCTGAAAAGTCTTACACAATGAAACAAGCCTTTATTCAATGAAGTCTCTAGATTCAACTGTCAGGAAATATATTGGACAGGGAATAATACATGTGTCAAAGGAGCAGGTTAAAATATACCATGGCTTTGAAATCAGCAACAGACTATTGAGGATCTTACCAATTTCCTGGTTTCTTTAATGAATTAATTGTAAGAAAAATGAAGGTAAAAGTTTAAATTAAAAGAAACATAAGAACTTTTGAAAACTTCCTGCCTCAGGAAGAACCATTGAATGATAGAACTGTAAAGAAAAGTAAGGCAGCTAGCAAGCCCAAAAATAGTGTTTGTTTATGGGGGAGGAAAGAAGTCGTGATTGAAATGGTACATGTGGAGGCCTTTTGAGGGTGGCTTGCAAAGTTTTATTTCTTAATGTGGGTGTTTTTCTCTAGAGTACAATGATGTATTAAACCAAACATTTATTTCATAAGGTTTTTCGTACTTGTTATATTTCACAATAAAATAAATAAAATGTAATAAAATAATACATGAAAATGTTTCAGACTGAAAAAAACATAACTCTGCTCATTGAAAGGGCTGCCAACTGCCCAGGGGAATAGGCAGAAAATGCACCCATATGGAACCCACGCCAAGATATCAGAAAAGAAGGAAAGTTCCCAAAATTTCCTGAAGCTTCCCACAGAGTGTTTCTCAACATCAGCTTTGAAAGCTAGAAGACACTAAATAAACCCCTTCACAGTTTAAAGGGAAATTATGACCAACCTGGAGTTTCATATCAAAACAAAATTTGATTCTAGCCTTTCAATCCAAGAAGGCATGAATCCAGGGAGAAATCAGAAGGAAACCACTACTCAGGAGGCTCAAGAACTGATGTGAACCTGGAGAACCCAGAGAAGATTTCTCTAGAACAAAGTAGAACCTGATAGAATATCCCGTGTGTTTCATCACATGAAAAAAAAATTATTTGTATGGATTTTATAATTTTCTTGCTAAATTTGGAATAGATGTAGGAAGCTAAACAACAAACAAAATGGTAATTGTTAATGCAGAGAAAACCAAAAAGTATTGTAGGAAATCAAATATAAGCCTCAAATACATATTTGTGCACATGAATGAAAATATGCTTAAGTGATATTCTTTAGTATTCTTACAAGTACAGATTGAATCAAGGGTGTTTTCATTTTTATAACTATTTCCTGATTGATTTTCAAAGATGATATACAAATTAACACTCCCACCAAGTGTATTACAGAACCCATTTGCTACCCTGTAGCCAAAAATGTGATTATCAATTTTTTATCTTTTCCATTTTGAGATAAATGGAATGTCATTATTGTATTAATTTGCATTTTTAAATTGAGGTAAAACATCTTTTCTTATACTTATAAGCCATTGTATTTCTTTTTATATTTAATGTATTCCTTTAATTTGTATATATTTTCTATTTGTTTTTTTAATCTCTTCTTATGGAATTATAAGAGCTCTCTATAGACAAATAAAATCAGTACATTTTGACATATGTGTTGTAAATAATTTGATCAACTTTCCTTTGAATTTTGTTATTTTGTGCTAGACAGAAATGCTTGCCCTCTATTATTTAAATGTATCAGTATTTCCATTATGTTTTCCCGGGTATGTTTCCTGCTAACAAAGACTTTCTCCATTACAAGATTTTTCTTTTCTTATATTTTCTTCTGTATTGACAGCTTCAGTGTTTATGGTAAAATCTTCAGTCCCTCTACAATTTATATTGATATAGCAGGTAAGGATGGGGGATTTAAATTTATTGTCTTCCTCAACAATTCAAGATGTTAAAATTCAGACCAGAGTAAAATGAATTGTTTTACTGTAAAGCTGAGCATTTTACTTTCAGCTGCTGAATTCTATAAGACCACAGAAAAATAAGATGCTAGCCAAACCACATGAGGATCATCACTACCTCTGTCTTATTCCATGTCAATAACTGAAATCCACTTGCCCTCCTACTACGTGATATCCCATTCCAAACTTATCCCAAGAAATTGGAAAATTATCTGACCAGTAAGGGATGGCCTCTGACTGCAAATCAGTGTTCTCATAGATGTCAATTATAAAGCATATGCACACCTCCAGACTATATTATAGAATATTTTTATTATTAATTTACACACAATATTTGTACATATTTATGTGGTACAGTGTTACATTTCAATGTATGTATACAATATGTAATGATCAGGGGAATTAGTATATCCATTGCTTTAAATATTTATAATTTCTTTCTATTGAGAATATTCAAAATTCTCTCTGCTACCTATTTTAAAATACAGGTTGTCATAGTTATCCTACCATGCTAGGAAACAGAAATTATTCCTCATATCCAACTTTACCCCTACACCTATTAACCACCCTCTCTTTGTCTGTCCCTCCCTCACACCTTTCCCAGGCTCTGATAACCAATATTTAGTAATATTCTTTCTTTACTTCTGTGAGGTTTAGTTTAAGTGTTACTGAATACTAGACTAGCATAAGAACGAAAAGTTCACAGAGCCCTGTAATAAGAAAAAAAAAAAAATGGAAAGAAAGGTACCATGAGGAGGGAATACTTTGATTTAGGTTGGAGGCAGAGAAGAGCAACAACAAATGTACACCTTCACCTGACCCTGAACTCCAGACCTCAGGCAAGTGCAGGAGAGGTGCTGCAATAGGATTGCCAAGGATTGCCACCAAGTATGGTATCCTGAAGACAAGAGTAGCTGTCTTGGCATCTTTAAGATACTCTACTTAGCGGTCTTGGTTTCTTCCCAGATTAAAGCAACAGAATAGTTAGCTCCCTGAACTGTTGGTAAGAAAGATCTTGCTCAAGAAATTACCTAACTTCTCCATTGCCCAAGACCTCTACTGCATCTGTACCTCTCCAGTTATCATTTCTTGATGTTGATTCTTTGGGCTCATACTCTGATACATGACTTATTTCTCTACCTTCTTATTCTAAGCTTTCTTTCCAGAGTCTTTGAATTACTACAAAAAGAAAGAAACTAGGCTAAAAGTTTTTGCATTAAAGTTGAAGTATAACAAACAGAAACTATTTTCGTCCAGATTTCTATGAAGGCTTTTAGTAAAGATGGATGAGTTCATGCTATGAAACTGTGCATGTTTTAAAAGGTGATAGGTTAATTGGACTCTGTGTGGGCAAGACTGCATAGAGACAGTTTTTACTTAGTGGTCAAAATATACTTAACAAAAGTTCATATATCTTACAGTTACCTCAGATTGCCCTTCTACGCAAAGACTAGTTTGGGAGACAAAAGAGCTTAGCAATGTATGCAGTTTCCAATAAGAAATTTGGTTGGAATTAGATGAGGAATGAGAGGAGGAGAGAACTGAACTTTCTAGTTGACACAAAAGGATGTGTTAAGGAGAGAAAACTATAAATATTTTTTTCCTCTGGCAACCAAAAAGTTCCTTGAATAATAAGCACATATGTTTGTTTCAGGGGCTATAAAGTCATAGGAAAAGATTGAGGCCCTAGTGGCTAGAAAGCAATCATTATCTGCAGAAAAAAAATTCATGGAGAAAGAAACAATCATCAAGATAATATTCATCAAAAGGAGTCAGTCTTGTCAATTTTCTCTTGAATTTTCCACAGTTAAAATCCTGAATTAAACTACATTTTCTTTTCCTGTAGTAAATCAGAAAATTCTTCCCAAAACTATATATTGATATACCTTTAACATGAAGGTAACTATGCTCACATGCCAGGAAATAAAACCTTTTCTTGTTGCTATGGAGACCTGGAATACCCTAATATAGAGAGGTAACTTGAGGTTGGTGAGGTGCTCTTTTTTTCCTTTTGGGAATTCACCCTTAAAGATCTTGGCCAAATCAATTCATCATATTTTTGCATATTAAATAAAAAAGTGATTAAGTTCATTTACCTAACTAAGATGATTTCATTAGGAATGAAATCTTATGCATCATTTTGTCTACAATAACCTCTGTGCAGGAAGAGAATTTCATTTCAAACCCAGCATTTCCCAAGTTCCTCCCTCACATGTACTTTCTATGCACCACCTATAGTTTTTTTTTTCCCTATTTTCAAACTTGTTTTTCCTTCTCCTTGAATGTATCATCTAGCCTTTCTTACCTAGTATCCTTGGCTTTACTCCCAAGTGTTTTTAACACCGTTATTTGTAACAAAGAATTCATGCAGACCTCTTATGATAAAATTCCTCCCAATTAGACTAGACCTGGGGGAAATCTCCATCCCACATGTCCCATATCTACCTCATCTGTATTATTATCTTTATTAGTCCCCAGTGTCATTTCATAGTTCAATACCTCGACCACTCTGGCCAGATTTTAAACCTGCCTCCTACCTAGTTTCCAAATATCCTGTGTGACCCAGCTGCTATTTATATCCATAAGCTTCTTTATTCCCTGCCCACACAGCCTAGCCTGCAGAAGTACAGAAAATCTTCTGTACTTCCTCAAATGAATTATACTCTTGGTCTCTGTTCCGGGTCTTAACGCAGTCTAGTCCAACTTCCCTGTCATTACTTGATCAACTCAACTTGATCCCTCAAAGACTCAGACAGATGGCATCTTCTCCCAGAAGCCCTCTTGTGCTTTTAGCAACCCCTAGGATAAGCAAAACGTGGCCCTCTGTTTTGTCTCTGCCACAACATAAATCACACTTTATTTTGATTTTCAGTCTCTCAGTACCCCCATCAAGACTGCAAGCTCCTTGAAGTCAGGAAGTACATTGTTTGTTGTTTTACTTTCTATAGCTACTGGTAAATTCATGTTTGGAAAACAAATTGGTATATATATTCCCTGAAAATATCTTTATTTTCCTACTTCCATGATTTCTCTCATGTTGCTTTTTTTGCCTGAGTTTCATCCCTACAAATTCACCCTCTTACCAGCCCAATGATCGTGTTTTCAGTTATCAAGTCCAACTTAAGTCTTGCAGGCAAGAGTTGGGTATTATCTCTTGCATGAGCATCTCCTCCACAATTGATCTGAATTCTCACTATTCAACACCCTAATAAAGTAGCATGAAAACTAACTGCTTTCTACTGTGCACTCCATTGCTTTTTTTCTCCCATACTAGATGAATTTAAAATAGAGACTCTGATTTAAAACCTTTATTTCCCCCCATATCATCTATCATAGTGCCTTGTAGAGTTGGTTCTTATTATGGGCTGAATGAATTATTGTGAAATAATTTCTCAAAGCTATGAACTTTCCTGCATTTTCTGTAGAAAACAGTGTCATAGTACTTTTCCCCCTTGTGAATTTCTTCATCTTTTCCACTCTAACAATGAAGCATGTGATTTATTTCTACTTTTTTTTCCTTATAGCATTGCAGCAGAAAGCCTTCTGAAGAGTTGGTGGGAATAATAGAAGCATGTGAATAATTCCGTTTGGTATAGATGAAATTGTAATTAAAATTCACATCTCTTCTACTACTTTTTCAAAGACTCAAAGATCTCTAGCAGAAACTTTTTTTTTTCCCTTCCTCTACCCAGGAGCACTATGGAGATGTGTGCCCTTTTAATGTTTTTTCTCTCTTATCACCAACATGACCAAAGCCCAATCACCCATCCTTAGAGATTACAGCTCAAACAAGACATTACTTGTGAAGAGTTCTCTATTTCCTCTAAGCTGAAAACATTCTCTTCCAACCCCAAAAGCACACAGCACTCTATCTGTATGTCTCTAATGACAGCCATCTCTTTTTCTTCACATTTTTGTGAATATTTATGCCCAAGTCTTGTACTCTTCCTACACTTTGAGTTCTTAGAGGGAAAAACTTATGCCTGGTTTCTCTATTTCCTTTTGCCTATAAAAAAATGCCATGCACATCTATGTTGTTGTGTGGCTCATATATCTGTTGAATAGCACACAACATATACACGAAGAATATACAGATCAACAAAATAAATACAAACAGTTCCTATACTTAGGTCTTGGGAGTAAAATTAATATTTATATTAAGGCAACCAGCTCACCACTGTAAAACTGATCAGATTGACTGATGCCATTAGAGCCTGGATGAGTGCACCAACTTAATTTAGTTCCATTTTTTTTCTCTCTTCTAAAACATAGCAAGTAGAATTGCAATCACATGTCTAGGATATCACTTTTTCTCAAAGACTTCCCTGATCCCCAAAGAGTTCATAGACGTCAACAGTGGCTATGGTATTATGCAGCTGCCTGCTCATTTGGCTGCTTTGTCTGATTTCTTTGAAAACAGGAACTATATCATCATATTGACTTTTGTGTCAATATGCATAGAAAGATGCAGCTGTGGTGGACAGAATAATGCCACCACTGCTTTCCCAACCCCTGTCAAAGATGCCCACGTCCTAACCTCAGAACTGGTGCCAATTTTAATATGGCAAACATGACTGCATATGTGAGTAAATCAAGAATATTGAAATGGAGAATATCCTGGATTACCCTGATGAGTCCTAAATGTAATCAGAAGACTTCTTATAAGTAAAAGAGAGAGGCAGTAGAGTCATAGAAGAAAATACAACAAAAGAAACAGAGGTTGAAAAGATGTGATTGCTTGCTTTGATAGGTGAAAGGGGATAAAAGCCAAGGAATGCGGACAGCCTCTAGAAACTAGAAAATGCAAGGGAATGGATTCCTTCCTAGAAACTCCAGAAGGAACACAGCTCTGCAAATACCTTGATTTTAGCCCAGTGAGCTCCATTTTGAACTTCTGAACTCCAGAAATGTAAGATAGTAAATGTGCTGTTTTAAAGCAATGAGTTCATGACAATGAGTTACAGCAGCAACAGGGAACAGGTGCAATAGCCAGCTATAACAGGTGCTCAATAAATATCTTTTCATGGAAAAAAAAAAACAACTCAATATTAGGCCTGAAAATTATCATACAGAATTAATTGATGTAAGTAAAGATTGAGGGTGAGTTAAGGAAGAAATGCAGGTAAACAAAGACTCCCCATTCCCAATTGAAGGTGGATTCTGAGTAAGTTAGAGACAAACAAACAAAATTCTCATTTTCTGGATTGGGAAATGGAATGGATAATAGTAAACATACAAAGAAAACTTATGTTCCTAATTTGGGACATGGTTGGTATTAGAATCCCTAAAGAACAACCATTCAGGAAAAATTGGAAAATTTGGTCCATGAACTCAGGAAAGTTAGAATGCAACACAGCAGTCTTGAAATATGAGATTAGAATAGAAAACTGACTGGAGGTGAGATTAAAGAGGTAGAGTGATGTTTCTTTAATGCCATGGGAAGCCAAACCTAATTCATCCAAAAGGATGCTGGAATGAACATCAAAGGTATTTGAACTGGGAATTAATGTAATCAAAGTGATGGTTTAAAATTAACTGATATTTCAAAAAGCTAGCAGAAGGACTTTTTAAAGTTTTCAGCACAAATAAATGATAAATATTTTGGTGACAAATATATTTAATCTGATTTAAACATTATACAAAGTTTATATGTATTGGACATTATATGGTACCCCATTAATATGTACTAGTAATGCTTTTGTGTATCATTTAAATTTTAAAATACAAAATAAAATTCTTCAAAAAACAGAAATTAATTTGGTGTCCTTAGGTAAAATAGATTGGTAGAGGGGAAGACACGAGAGAAATAGCATCTAAACTTTATAGATCACTTTCAAAGACAGTATCTTATTTCATCTTCAGAGCAATCTTGTGAGGAAGATAAGACAAGCATTAGCAAAGGCTAATTATACTACAATAAGACTACTCAACATCCTCCTACAAATATTCTTTGACATTGATTATTTCAGTCTAAGTTTCAAATCACTATGTCTAATTGGTATTGTGCACAATTTTTCACTAAAATGTACTAAAGTGCTTGGTCAAATTCCTAAACCCTAATATTTGGAGGTCATTTATTAAAAAAAAATAAATAAATGGAATTTGCACATACAGAATAATTCAATCCTTCCATAGTTCAGATTAACATGAGGTGGGAGGAAAAATGTATGTTTTAATATTATTAAAAGGAATAATAGAAGTATTCCTCCTCAATAAATTGAGTTCACTCAAAAGCACATCTTACATCTTATAATAATCTTTTATATGTGAAGCCACTTAAGTCCCATCTTGTTAACCAAGAATACCATTGCAAACCTTCTCCAGAAGTTTTCTTGTAAAGAACTTGAGATTTAAACATTGACCCTAATATCCATCTGACAAGACTTTGAAACCACAGAGCCTAAAAATCACATACCATCATGAAGAAGTCTTGTGGGCTATATTTAGGTGTATTAAATAACTGGGAATGAATTGATCCGAACAAGAGAAAAATAACTGAGTTAAACACCCAGATAAATCAGGAACCCAACATTGCCCAACATTACTATTTCCAAATCAATTCTCTATCTTGGATTTATCAGAGACTGGTCTGGAGCATACATATGAACAATCCAATTCTTAGAGTCATAAAAAACAAGGTAGGCCTATTTTCATATAGATTAAAGCAGGTTCTGAGATTGATTTCAAGACAAATCAAGCTTCTTCTGGGGTTCACTTTTGATACAGCTGTGGCACTTCAGCATCATTATTTGAAGTAAGAATATTATTAATTTGTACATGTTTGTTGATGGCCTTGCCTTTTTTTTTTTTTCCCAAATACAAATATTCACAGTTATTTAGGTGCTCTCAGTGTTCATCAATCCTAAAATGGTCAATGTGACCTAACACCCTGCTGCTGAAAGTATGGTCCATGTAAAAATAGCCTCACATAACTATAGCTCATTATAGATGGAGAACCTAGATATGTCCCTTGAACTTATTCAATTAGAATCCTCATGTTCACAATATCCCTGGGTGATTCATATTCACATTATAACATGAGAAGCTCTGATGTAAACTTCAGAAGTTGCCTTTAATAATTTTTAATTGTCCTAATTAGTTATACATGAGAGTAGAATGCATTTTGAAACATCATACACAAATGGAGCATAACTTGTTATTCATCTGATTGTACACGATGTAGAGTTGCACAGGTCATGTAATCATATATGCACATAAGGTAATAATGTCCAATTCATTCTATTATCATTTCTACCCCCATGTCCCCTCTCCTCCCTTCACTCCCCTCTGTCTAATCCAAAGTACCTCTATTCTTCCCTAGGCCCCCTCCTTTATTGTGAATTAGCATCCACATATCAGAGAAAACATTCCGTTGCCTTTAACTTTACTTCCTCAACATCCTCCTACAAACATTCTTTGACATCGTAAGAGTTCCAAGCCCCTGTAAGTTTCCTGTTTCTTTCACCTCTGATCACCTTCCCATGATCATAATTAACCAATCAACTAAAGGGCTTCAAGGCTCTTTATGAAAGAGCACAGTGACTGAATTATATGAGGGCTTATTCTTTCACTAAATAAACTTCTTGCTTGAATATACACATGCCACATTGCCTCTTCTTCCAACTTAGTTTGACTTTGTTTAAATGTGTGCAAATCTTTGTGAGGAAGGGAGAGGCAGCACCATTAATAGAAAGAATGAGTGGAGTCAGTGCAGCACATGTCAGCTCAATATCTGTTTCTCTCTGGTTCCACTTCATGGGTAATCATTCAAATACCAGATGTACAATTTTAACCAATTTATGTTAACTAGATATTCACTTGTGGGAACTGATAAAATGCTGCGGTGTAATAAATGACTATTATGCAATCTACATGTCCTTACTCAGTGTTGGCTTGGGTGTGACATTTCTTCACAAATAGCAGGTGAGCAGAAATTTCTCCTGTAGTGTTATCTCTTCTTTTTCTTCATTGAAGTAAAAGCCATCATTTGGTTCTGGAGGGAGGGTAGAATAGGTAGTATTGGCCTGGAATCTCCTGGAAGCCACCCTGCCCTGTACTCATAGATCATCCACTGGTCCTGCTTCTGTTCACTGTCTTCCACATCCGGGTTATTGACTTCCTGCATGGCCTCATCCACTGCGTCTTTGCTATCCTTCTTGTCTTCCTCTTCTTCCTCCTCCTCCTCCTCCTCACCATCAGTATCACAGTGTTCTGAGACTGACTTGCTAATAGGTACCAGATTGCTTTCTTTGTCTATCACACTCTGGAGTCAGGCTGGCCTGATGCTACTGATCCTATTTTGCTGCTCTGTTTACTTCTCAAAGGGTCAATACAGATCAAACCATGATATCTCAGTCACAGACAGGGCAAGAATGAGTAAGGGGAATGACACATACATGGCTTCTAGATCATAGGTTGATCTTTGCCACGTCATTCAACTTCTCTTAACCTGTTCCATATTCTGCTGGGAGTCAGCAGTCTACAATGGTATCATAGACTTTGCTGGATGCATATAGTATGATGATAGCAGGTTTTTCAACTCCAGCCCCAACTTTAGACACAAAGGGACAAGGATGTGTAAATACATAGATTCCAGTCCTTACTTTGCCACCATTTGTAACCCTTTGCCACTCACATGGCCTTGACAATCATCAAGTTTATTAAAGCCTCTGTTTTCCAGAGGAGGTGGCAAGGAGGGTACCTTCACTTATATTCAATGTCTAATATATATCACATACATTTACATGTATATGTTACACATTCCTTCCAAAAATTTTATAAGACTAGGGTTTAGTCTTTTTTAAAATTTATTTATCTATTTATTTTGCTTTTTACAGACTGCATTTTGATTCATTGTACACAAATGGGGTACATCATTTCATTTCTATGGTTGTACACAATGCAGATTCATACCTTTGGTATAATCACACATGTACATAGGGTAATGACGTCTGTCTCATTCCACCATTTTTTATACTCCCCTCCCTCTCATTTCCTTCTACATACTCTAAGTTCCTCCATTCTTCTCTTACTCCCCACTTACATCAGGAAAAATATTCGGTCTTTGGTTTTTTGGGGCTTGGCTTATTTCACTTAGCATGATATTCTCCAATTCCATCCATTTCTCTGCAAATGCCATAATCTTATTCTTATTTATGGCTGAATAATATTCCATTGTGTATATATATCACAATTTCTTTATCCATTCATCTGTCGAAGGGCATCTAGGTTTGTTCCACTATCTAGCTATTGTGAATTGAGCTGCTATAAACATTGATGTGGCTGTGAAACTCTTAAGATTTTGTCTTACTCCAATTAGAATGACTATTATCAAGAACACAAACAATAATAGATTTTGGCGTGGATGTTGGGAAAAAGGCACACTTTTACATTGCTGGTGGAGTTGCAGACTGGTGCAGCCACTCTGGAAAGCAGTGTGGAGAATCCTCAGAAAACTTGGAATGGACCCACCTTTTGACCCAGTTATCCACTCCTCAGTTTATATGCAAAGGACTTAAAATTAGCATACTATAGGGTTTAGTCTTTAATATGAGAAAATTAAGGATTGAAAAGGTCAAAGAAGCTTCCCAAGATCTTATAAACTGCAGATAGTTAAGCAAGAATTCAAATTCAGGTCTATCTGACTCCAAAACCCATGTTTTTTTTTTTTTTTTTTTCCTCTTCAAACCAATGGAGCTGCTAATATAAAATGCTGTGAAATTCATAGGAATTTATGTATATAAAATACTTTGAATAGAAACAAAGCACTTGTCTTAACTTATTTGTACTGCTATAATACAATATATTAGACTGGGTAATTTATAAACAACAGAATTTTTTTAAATAGTTCTGGAGGCTGGGAAATCCAAGTCGTAGCTACCAGGAGGCTCATTATCTAGTGGGGGCCTAATCCTTAGAGATGAGGCCATCTAGATAGTCTCAAATGGCAGAAAGCATGGAAAGAGCAAAAGAGGGACAAATGCTATATCTTCACATGGCAGAAGAGAGGCAACCCACTCCCTCACACACTCTTATAAATCACTATCCCATTTGTGAGGAAAGAGCTTCCTGACATAATTACTTTCCAAAAGACTCTACTCTTAAAACCACTCTGGTGTGGATTAAGTCTCAACATACAAATCTGGGGGACTATTCAGAACATATCAGTATTACGGAAAGATGTAGTTATAATGTTTGAGTTAACACATTTTTCCTGAACAACAAAACCAAACTATTTTAGCCCCTGCCCCAAAGATGTTGACAGTCTGACTGTGACAAATCTGCATAAAACAGATGAGGAACATACTGTATTATGTACATTCATTTAAGCTTAGGTATGTCATAGGAGAGACACAGAGATGAATGAAATATGCTCTTTCTCTCAAGGAAAGCACCTAACGCTGTAATGATGTTTACCAGTGAAGAATAAGCAGCATACTGAGGGAGTTCAGAGAACGCAGCATTGAACACTGATGTAGGACAGCAAGGAAGAGCTTACAGAGCAAGCCACTTTAAAGTCTTGGGAGACTGGAGAAAATGTGAGAATTAAGAGGAAAACAATGGCACAGAGGCATCAAAGTGTGCTTGTTAAGAAGTGTTGAGTTGAGGTAGTTGCATCTGGGAGGGAAATGGCTCTAGAGAAGACAAATAGTTATCATCTTAAATACACTTCTTGGTATTATTAGAGTTTTTTCCAACATGCATATATTGACCTCCTGATTTTTTTTCAATGTAAATGTCATGTCTAAGGGAAAAAATTGCTAGGTTGTGCAAAAGGAAAAAAATTGGAATAAATATTTCCACTCTGTAATGTGCTAATTGCAGGTACCAACAGTAAAACCAGAGGTTAGAAGAGGCAGAGGATTTCCCAAAAAAGGAAATGTGTATAAAGGAAATGGGATTTGAGTTGACTTTAAATAATAGGTTAGAGACAAGTAGATAGAATGAGGAGAGAATTGAAAGAGGACTGGAATTATTTGTCATTTCAATCATGCCTTCTTGCCTGACCCAGTTTGCCTGAGTGGAATCATGCAAGCAATCTTGGAACATCTCTGCCATTGCAAGTACGTATGCCTTGGTTAAGTTTAAAAACTCATGAAATGAAGCATGATACAAAGAAATGGAGTGGCTTTTTTGTTTGTTTGTTTGGTCTTTAAAGTTCCTCCTTAGCAATTTGTATCTTCTCTCCAAAACCTTAGAACAAATCTAAGTTCATAGTACTTAAGTTCAATTCCTTCTTTCCTTTTTTCTCTCACATTTCAGTATGAATAGTCAACTTTCCATGAGTAGACAATCTAGATACTTACACTATTTCGATTTTTAAAGAACCTTATTATGGCGTCATTGGTTCTTTACAAACACATATATGCACTTAACTAATGAAAACATAATCTTAACTCATATTTGAAGAATGGTGTATAATGTACTGAATCCGATTAAAGTAGTTTTTAAATGACTGCTTAATGATTTTACTGGAACACTAACTAAATATCCCCAAATAAAAATGAACATTAGTTAAGTCTATGTTAAATACTCTCAGTAGAATCTAGTGATTTTCACACTTGATCAATAATTAAGTTGATAAATAAGCTTCAATTGTATTAATAGGCAACACTAATTACATTTACCTTTTAAGTAATGCTTCACTGTGTTTAGAAAAAAAGGAAAATTTTATTAGCTTAATGATGTTTATGACTCTGTGTTTTACCTCAGTAATTGCATTTGTGAACCTGAATCCAAGTTTTTTTTTAGGCCCTGGCACAGCACAATCCCTTTATTAGCAAGTGGGTCAGAATCTGCATATGGGCCTTACCATCTCCAGAAGGCAAACCATCTGGATGAAACAGAAAGCTGACCTTAGAATAGCAGTTTTTTCTTTAAAGTTAGACATCCCACAGATAAGTTTTCTGTGTTACTGAGTTCCAGGTCTCACCCTGGAGGTCAGGGGGAATGGTGAGTATAGTTACTCCTAGGAAAGCATTCTGGAGTCAAGTTCTGTTAGTGAGTTAATTGGAGGAAAGTTAGCTACCTGAGAATTTCTCAAGTATGCCTACTCAAAACTGAAACACCAAAACATGGTTTGTGTGGTGTGGAATATGCATGTCCTTACCTAACAGCTCCCATGGGAGTACTCCATAAGAAACATCTTTCTCCCTCAGTGTTCTACTCCACCAAGAATCCTTTCCTGATCTCTCCACAAATCAGATGGTGCCACCTTGTCTATTCCCCTATATTTGGAGATACATCTCTATACATTTCCTCATCCAACCCTGACTTCTGGGATCTTAGCAAGGTCTACAGCCCAAGTAAGTCAAGTCTAATCAGGAAAGTACAGCCCCCTTCAGGTAATTCAAAAGGGACCTTAAATACCACCACTAGTTACAAAAGTGTTAGAAGAGTTGCAAAACCAAAAGGAGTGAGGAAGGAATCCTTATGTTAGCATTATCAGAAAGCCATGAGCACCTCTATGGTTACAACGTTTTTAAAAAAATGAACATTGAATTACTAGAATCTAGGACTCAGGTAGAGACGGCCAATAGAAATTTAGACCATTGTGGGAAGAGACCATACTGAAAAATAAAGGTACAGTCACTACCATAAATCTCTCCAAGTCAGAGAATAACAGCGGGGAGAAACTCTTACTTCTCAACGTCTCTGGCTTGCAGTCTCCTGCCAATTCCCTCCATTGGTTGAACCAAATGGAAACCAGTAGGGTCAACGCTTTATGATACAGAGTAGAAGAGGAGAAGGGTGGGGAGACAAAGTAGTTATTTTGTATCCCTCCCTTGAGGAATCCTCAGGCCCACACCCAAGAATTCCCTGTAGGAACATTCTCAAGTGAGGGAAGATTTTCAGCCCAAACAGCACATTTGTTAACCTGAAACGTGGCAGCTATTAAAGTCCACCTAATGCTGCCAGCCAGGACCCTCAATACAACCACGGCTGTGAAATCAAAGCTTTCACTTTAGAAATCAGCATCTTTATCCTTGCTAGTGACACTGAAGCTTCTGATGCTGTTTTACTGATTCACCATAGACCTGGTTATCTTCCATTTCCTTCAAATCATATTATGTATAGTTAGGATAATCATCTGTAGCTGACATATTAAAGTTCCACCAAACTGCCAATGGCCTAATGGAATATTTAGTCCCCACTTGCAAAAAGTCTGGTGTGGGTCAGTATCTATCCTCACATCAGAGCAAAGCTCTTTGGACCATATGGCCTCCAAGATAGCTCAGAACTGAGAGACAGTTTCTGACAATCTATAATGAGATGACCACTAACATCATTTACTAGCTCTAACAGAAGGCAAGAGAAGTAACCAATGAAGTCATGCAATTCTGGCGTTTAACCCAGAAACAAGAAAAATTGAATAATGGAGTAGAGAAGGAGAACCAGGAGTCCAGTTCCACTGGCCCCAAGATTTGGCAAAACACAGCAGCACTGTGGCCCAAACCTCAGTCCTATTAAACTTGTTGATTATCCCTCTAAATCATGTGAAAGGATCATGTCAACTACTTAGTCCTGTCACATTTGTCCTGTGCTCAAATTATTCAGTAGTCCATACCATCCCCAGCTACTACATATGACCACAGTAGTCTTTACATGCTCTCCACACTGGAACATACTGGTGTCAATTCTGACACATTCAACCATCATTACCTACATATTCTGCCCATTCAAGTCCACAATCATGTCTCTTGCTAAACCTGTGCCATGTCTCCAGATAGATACTCTTTCTGCAAGGAAAGGTTCTCAGACAGAGATCACACAGCTCTATTCCACAGTGGATAGTACTTCCATATAAACAATCAGTACATGAGTGCTTATTCTTGAGAGTTTACTTCCTTTTAGAGATCAAGTTTGATGACAGTATATGGATATAAACTTTGGAACACACTATCAGCTGATGAATGGGTAAAGAAAATATGGTACACATATACAACGGATCGTATACAATCATAGAAATGAAAAGTTGTACCCCATTTGTGTAAAATGAATCAAAATGCAGTCTGTAAAAATAAAAAAAATATAAAGGCAATATATTTTATTATTAAACTTATATATATATATATATATGTAGATACACAAACACACACAATGGAATACCATAAAAAGAATGAAATATTGTCATTTGTAGCAACCTGGATGGAATTGAAGATTGTTATGTGAAGTGAAATAATTCAGACAAGGAGGACAAATACCTGAAGATCTCTCTTATATGTAGAATCTAAAACACGGAGCTCACAAAAGTTGAGAGTAGAATGGTATTTACCAGAGGCTGGGAAGAGTATGGGTTAGGGGTTGATCAATAGGGCTACACTACAGTTTGAGGGGAGCGGGAGACCAGTGTGCTGTTGAACAATCTGGTAAATAAATAGCAATAGTGAACTGTGCATTCCAAAAGGCTACACGAATTTTTTTTTTTTTTTTATCACAGAGAAATATTTGAAGAAATAGATATATTTAACCTTATTTAGACAATGTATACATGTATCAGAACATTTCATGGTATCCAGTTAATATGTACAATTTTGGTTTTGAGTTTCAATTAAAAATATTTTAAAACTATTTTCTTATATATGCAGATAAAACTGTTCTCTCATGTCACCAATAGACTTGGTTGATTCTGTGAAGCCTCGGGCAATTGATCTCCTAACGTGTCATCTTTTTTTCTTTTAAAGTCGGTGCATTGTTTTGTCAAAGTAAAACATTCACAGGTTTAAATTCTCAAATAGTACTAATAGTCATAAGACTAAGAATCAGTGATTAGTCATTATTATCATATTTTTATTCCAGAATCAATTTCCACTCTGTTCACTATTTTGTGTGATGTTTGCCCCCATTTTTATAAATATGCTTATTTTGTTCCCTTTATTCTCTGACTTTAAAAAAAATTCCAAATCCACGGAAGCATGGAGAGAATGACGCCCTTGTCACACTTGTTTCACCTGCCTCTCTCTCTCTCTCTCTCTCTCTCTCTCTCTCTCTCTCTCTCTCTCAGTAAGCTATTGAAGTGTAAGTTACAGATATTGATATAGGTGATGAGAATCTGGGTCGAGTTCCATGCCCCTGATGTGAAGACGGAACACCCAAGAATCGCAGAGGCAAGCATAGAAAGCAAGTTTTATTTAAAGAATAGAACAGAGATGGACTTCTCCAAAGAGAGGGGGGTCCCGAACTGGGTGTCCAAGGAAGTGGGAGTATCCTGCCCCTTTTATATATTTTAGATTTCCTTTGTTCTCATGCCTTCTCCCCCCATTCTCCTACTCTCCATCCTGCCAAGAGTGGATCAAAGCCACCCAAGGGTATAAGCAGGAAGGGAGCAGCCCAGGAAGCATTCATTAACAAAGCCTACAGTTCCCTGAAGGGAGGAACAATTCCCTGGAGGCAGGTTACCTTGTTAGAAGGTGGAGGAGGAGGAAGGGCTTTGAAGTATCAGCATTTTATTTCCTCCTGAATCAGCCCCTTTCTGACTCATTCATTACCTACACTGACTGTCCTTTTGCCTGCTCCCCCCAATATTATGACTCTTTACAACCAAATATTGTCTAAAATGAGAGCATTCTTCTCCATAACATCCCCTCGTAATTAATGACACTGTGTAAGGCATTCACAGGCTACTTGAACAAATTCTCAATTCATAAATCACAGACCAAGGGCCTAGTGAAGTATATCCACTGATCATGAGAGGATCTGTATTCCTATACTGCCTAGTGGCACATTCCAGGCCCATCTACCTTGATATTATGGAATTTGAATATAGTTCCCTATATTCCTGCACCTGTAATATTATATTCCATGGGAATTGAGCTACATTCTGAATGCTTTCCTTCAACTCTAAATGCTGCATATAGTTTTCATATCCTCTAATAATCTCCAGTTGACTTGTATAACTACAAAGAAGACCTCAAAGGTATTTTTAATTATACAAGAATCACAAGAACAAGCACCAGACCCAAGTTCTAAGGATATATCTTTGGACTTCCTGTAACATCATACTTTCTTTCATGCTAAAAGTAGAAGAATGTGATATGATAGAAATAAGCACCTCTTAATAAATCTATTTTTCTTCCTGCAGGGCAGGCATATCTATGACATCATCCATAAGTACACTCTTTCCTAGGCTTCAGAAGCCACACTGAATGATGTCAGATGGAACCCACCACATGTCACACAGAAAATGTTTCTCTTTGCAACTTGTTTTTCCAAACAGACTAGTAGAAAAAGCCCTTCTCCTTCTGACATTTGGAACACCTCTTAAAGGATTAAAACATACTAGGTAGCAATCCGTCTTCCTGTGCACTGGCAAAAGGGTGTGGGGAATTAGTAGCTGAGTCAACCTGGGCTTCTTTGACAGGAGATCCAGTTACTTCTTTAACCTTCCTTGTCTTATGTACTCAAGAGTCTGGGCTGGAAAAGGGACTTGCAGAATCATGTTCTCAAGATCTTAAAATTATGTCTTCAGATGAAGACATGGAAAAATAACTTATCTGCATCTGGTCTGAGATCAGAGAAGAGAGCAAGTGAAGAACAAGAGATTAGATATGCACTTTTGTAATGTTTGGGGAAATTCTGAAAACATAGATCTCTGATGGAAGTCTCTGTACATGGACAATCAGGAAGAAGACAGAACCTTAAGGGTGGTGTATGGGCAGGAAAGTTGCTCTTGAGTGGTGACATATCTCTTCCGGTTGGACTTCTGTTTTGGCCAGTAGAGATCCCAATTTTTTATAAGGATGCTTATTTAGAATGTTTTTCAATATATTTTTACACTTTCTTGAAAGGGAAAGTTTCTGACTCTCTCAAGTAAATAATCTCTCAGTTACAAAGTACACAAGGCACCATTGTCTCTCCCTCACAATGATCCTTCCATTCCCAAGAATTCTAGCCAGTGCTTAGCATGGCTCCTAAGTGCTCCACCGCTCTCTCTGCCAGCCAAATCAGAAAAAGGAACCAGCGTTTCCCAAAGTTTCTCCATCAGGAGAATGATTTTCTACTTTTAGATAAGAGTAAGAGGAATGCCTTTTTGTGTTTATTCATTTTTTTTAAAGAAACCCAAATGTATCTCTTCTTTCCCAAAGAGCACTTCAGTTGTGTGCTTTACAATATTGAATATACTTGTAATAATTCTCATAGTACCTATGATAGACAGGATTGGCAATAACTGCTTTAAACACAAGTACTTCTAACACAGGAGATAAATTCTCAATTTATATTAGAATTAACATCTAGATTTCACCTATATCAAACTTAAAAATCATTAAACAAAAAACAAATGTACAATCAGCATAAAGGGAGATAATAAAATAAGTAATATTGGTGAGTTCTAAATATATACTAGGGACGTGGAGAGAAACTTAAAAATTGGTCTTCACATGAAACACTTTCCCTTAATTTCACTGAATGATTTTGAAACTCTAGTGTGAATTTCTAAACCTCTGATTTTTCAAAGTGTATTTCACAGATCAACAAGCACATGTGTTTAAATCCTACTTCAGTTGCTTCTCTGGCAATTCTCACCCACATGAATGTTTGGAGACCATTATGAAGGGGGAGAAAAAGTAATTATATGAAAGAAGTGATTTTTCCAAACATAAAACCTCAATGACAATTATAAAAATGACCATAAATACCTCTGTTTTTGGAGATCTATACTAAAATGTTATTTACTAATGAAATGGCATGGTGTCCAGGTAGGGTACCATTGGTCCTAAATTGATCATTGTTAAAATTAGGTGATGGAAACATGGAACAATTATGTCACTCTATTTTTGTATATATTTTAAGTTTTCCATGCTAAAAAGTCTTTTAACCGGTTGTTGCGTTACATTCCTCAAATATGAGACTTTACCCATAGAGTAGCTTAACTTTTCTTACACGATTAAACTAAGTAGATTAATCTAGCATGCCTGAAATCATTCAGTGTGCATCTGATATTTAATCTAATTGTGACTAATCTGATAAGAGAAATATAAAAATTTACATTTGAAAGTATTTTCTTTTGAAACAGCATTTTAGTTACGATAGCCACTTAAAATTGTGTTTTTTGCCTTCCTGACATTTCTCACAATGTTTCCAATAGCACTTATTAATTATAACTACTCTGATGTAACATCACCTTTCATTTTCTGATCCTTTTCTTTCTCACATGACCCCATCTCTCTTGAAAACTAAAACTCTTATTTTAGAAAAGCAACTTTAATATCTGGGATCAGTGGAAAGGGTCATGTCTCATTTATTAATGTGTTGGATTCTTTGTCCTTTTAGTCTTTTTTGATCTGAAGAAAAATAACTTCATTTTTTTCTTCTAGCCCCAAATACTCTGAGGCATTGAACTCTTAGCCTCTCTATGCCTGGCAGCTGCTTTTTAAAGGGCTAAACTCTTCTAAGATTGGTTTGTACAAGTAAAACAATTTGAAGTACATCCATAAGGTTTATGAGATCAATAGACTGGTCTACACAGGAGATGGCAGAACGTTTCTAAGAGCTGTCCAAGCCACAACTTTCTCTCAAACAGCTCAACACTCTTTATACACATCAGCAAGATTGAACCAATCGATACCTGCTGCTTCTGCCAATCACACTTTTACGTGTGACAAATGGCAGTGATTAGTTTAATCTAAGTCATAGTTGGAACACTCTACACCCATGATTTTTTAGAAATAGCCCAAGACTTTCAAAAGAAAATGCATTAGTATTATGATATTGTGGTTTAACATTGACTTCCTATGACATTTTTAAAGGAACAGTGAGATGAAATGGAGGAATCCAGGTGAAAATGACTTAAAAATGGAAGAAAAATATTATTTTAAAATCGAGCAACTCCTTGTTAATAGAGAAATGGCCAAGCTTCTTGGGGGAACACATTTAAGTCTTGCACTGTCAGTGAATGGTATTGACTGTGCTTAATCAATACTGTGAGGGAATGACCTTGGCTTCTACATAAGCTAAATCTTTCCTGGCTAAAAGTACATTGTCTTCATAAACAAAATCCTATTTTTGAGGAGTGCATGTTTTGGTGTTAAATGTATAAGGCAAAACAAAATGCAATCCCTAGAAGCTTGTTTAGCAGTCCCTTGCAAGAGACAGGCAGAACTGTCACTGGAAAGGGGTCCAAGGGGCTTTAGGGTGCTGACAATATGCTCTTCCTTGAATTAAGAAATTGCTACCCTATCATTTACATTCACAACAATTTGTTATGCCATACATTTTTCTTTGTACTTTTTTGAATGCATGTTTTTACAACTTTTTAAAATGCTTACTCTTTGTACCTTCTTGTCAATTTTATTGTGAACCTAAAACTGGTCTTAAAAATAGAGTTAAAAATAATAATTTAAATACATAAATTATATTTTAAGTGTAAGTAGAACAAGGTCTCAAGAAACTATAACTTATATCTGATTTGCTAGTTATGCTCGGACCAATCTGAAACAGGAGGTAGACCAGAATATTCAACACTGTTAAAAAATGTTGTATATATAAATATATATATATGTATGTATGTATGTAATTGTTATACACAATTTATACACCATTTTATTTCTTCATAAAGGTGACATACTTGAAGCAAATTTTCCAGCATCTCGATAAATGTAGATGAGCCCAATTTCAGTTAATTTCAAGTGAAACTTTTGATTTGATCACAACTATATCATAAATCTTTTTGTCAGCTCTATGTTTTCTCATAACATGTCTTTGCCTCTCCTAATCAGTTCCTTGAGCCTGTCTTCTATAAGGTCCCTCCATTGAATTACCAACAGAACTCTCCCTGAAAGTGAGATAACACCACTGTAGAACCTCTTGGGCATTCTCCAGTCCAGAACAATGTGGAGCCCAAACAAAAGCTCAGATAGCACAGGGGACAAATACTACAAAGGTAGAAAATATGTTATTATGTTCCTCTTTTTATTGCTAAGGCCAAAATTCATTTAATTTAAGTAGCTAACTTTTGCTAATAATCAATTGCTAGAACTCCTAACACTCCTAAACTTGAGCCCAAGATATTGTCAGGAAATTCTTATTCCACCTGTGTCATACCAAATAATAAATATGAAAAGGCGAAGCAGAAGAGAAAAAATAATGTTTTCTAGAGAATGCTACATTTGTAGTTTTGGTGGGCAGTTAATAAAATGAAATAAAAGGAGATGTAGTCTGTGCTAGGATGGGGCAGAACCCAACAGCAGCACCAGTAATCAGGGAGTTACTGCTCACCGCCTTATGTCACCTCTCAAGCATCTAACTCAGGCAGCATTTCCAGGTCATTTTCAAGCTTCCTCAGCCTCACACTTGTTAATGCTAACCCCTGTCATTTAGTCAACTTCCTTTGATTTTCTCCAGTTCCATGCCCAGGAACTCTTTGTCTGATAACTCCCAATATTGTTCAGTGTCCTTTCACTCAGATCTAGCTCTGGACTGAAAAAATAAGATCTTTCTGGAGTCTAGGCTGAATTCACACAAAGCAATGGTGACAATAGAGGGTTATTTGAGTAAGGGATATTATCAATCAGAGAATGAACTTGGAGGATGTTAAGTGAAATAAACCAGATGCAGAAAGACAAAATACTGGATGATCTCACTTGTATGTGAAACGTGAAAAAGTTAAACTCATAGAAGCAGAGAGTAGAATGGGCCTGGGCAGTGGAGGAAGTGGGGAAACTGCGTCCCTGGGTACAAGTTTTCAGTTATGCAAGATGAATAAGTTCTGGAAATGTACTGTGAAAAATGTGAGCAAAATTCACAATATTCTATATTGTGTCCTTCAAATTCACAAAGTGGGTAGATCTTGTGATGTTCTCACCACATACACAGAAAACCATCTGACATTATGGATATGTTAATTAGCATGATAGTGGTGACTATTCACAATATGTTTGTATATCAAGCTGTCAAATTTATACCTTAATTATAAACAATTTTTATTCCTCGCTTAAAAGTAGAAAAACAGGTGAAAGTAATTTTAATAATATACCTTAATTAACCTAGTAGATCCAAATTTAAATATGCAATTGAAGTTTTTAAAGAATTCATAAAATATTTTATACTTCCTTTATCCTAAGAATTTGAAATTCCAGCATATATTTTGCAGGTAGTACAATCCTAATTCACATTAGCCACGTTTCAAGTGCTCAGTAGCCACATCTGGTGAGTGGCTATCACACTGAAGAGTGCAGATGTAGATGGGTTATATCTTAATTGTTAAAAGACGGGTGTCTGTAGGATATGCCAGCTCGGGGCGGTGGGCATCTAGGCAACCTGTGGGGCCAGAAAATGCCAAATTGAGACTTGCACAAAATGCCAAATGAGGCCATAGCAAGGGCCAAGCCCAAGGTTTGGTTGGTTCAGTCAGTAAAGATAGGATGAATCACTGTTAGATTTGGAGTTTATTATTGTTTGCATTGACAGTGAAGGGAAGAATAGCCAAAGGTGCTAACTCCCTGGCTCTTTGTTCTTCACACCAAAAAGGATGACTACAGTGTGAGTCGACAGTACCCCATGGCTAAGGAGGCAACTTTAGACTGCTAAGTGGCTGTCTCTGTATCAACACCCTGAGGGAGATAGACAGAAAGCTCCTACTTCATCAAACTTGCAATGTGAAGTGTTGAGAAACTGTCTCCTGAGAGCCTCCCAGGAGATAGGCACGTGGGAGGTGGCCTTACAAGAAGTTCTTCACATGCCTCCCATTCTCTCACTTCCTGGATGGATCACATGGTATGAGGCCAAGACTCAAGTTCACTCTGGTTCGAGCCTTTACCCGTGTGGTCTATGGGAACACAAACAAGGTTGCCAGGGCAACATGGCACAGCCTTCCTCTGAGTTATCAAGAGAGGAAAAGACTTCCATACAAGAATGGTTACTTTCAAAAGCCCCTCAACTCAGCAGTTCTCCTACATTTGTACAGTCTAATTTTAACTTTAACTTTTAACTCTTGAATCCATCTGGAATATATATATATTCCAGAGTCCTTTTTTTTGGAATGCTCTCAATAGAAAAAGGTGTATAAGTTCATCCAAGGATTTTCATAGCAGCTCTATTTGTGTTTGAAGAAAAAATAAAGGAAGCAATGAGGTTGTACACAAAGAGTAGAACAAGTAAATTGTGAGATATTCTTATAGTATAATGCTGTATAAAAATGGGGAAAAAAATGAATCATAGTTACAGTATTTTAAGTGAAAGCAACCAGATGAAAAGAAGGTTACAATGTGATTTTATTTATAAAAAGTTACAAATAAGCAAAACTATCCAATGCAATATAAGCCAGGATGGTGATTGCCTTTGAGGAGTGGGTGATGACAGATAGTGGGCATAAGATGGGCTTCTTCATGCTAATTGTACTCTCTTCTTGATTCTGGTGGTTATGAAACCAGAATTTTGAGGTGAGCCTAGATTCCCAGCTTTGCCAATTTCCTTCTGGGTTCTTGTCTGGCAGAATCTGAAAAATAATAGCCCTAGACAATAATGGAAGGGAAGAGTAAAAGAAGCAGTATCTATTCAAGCAAGAAGTGCAAACTCCTACCACGCTGAAGAGGGCCAGAGAGCAGAAAAACACATTTTGGTATGCTAGCTTAGGGGTTTACATAGTTCTGGGTAGGGCATGGAGCAAAATCTATGTTAAACAGGCATTGAAAACAAAACCAAAAGCATCAGTCAAAATCTATGTAAAACAGGCATTGAAAACAGCACCAAGGTTATTAAAGCACAGAGCATAGGGTTGGATAATTTGTCTCATGAATTTAAAAATAAAATCCATGGACACAAGAGTGAAGCAAAGTAACAGGATTTATTAGAGTAATAAAAAGCAGAGCTCCTAAAAGAGGGAGGGATCCCAAGAGAGGGATACCCAGAGTGACTATTGTCCAGGGGTTTCTATAGATCTTAGGTTTAAGGAAGTCAGCCCCTGCCACATCCAGGGAAAGGCACTCAGTGTCCAGGAGGTATTCATACAATCTTTAGTCCAATTAAAATATCCATCAGACATTTTTCCTTCTTTGGAGAGACATGGTCTCCCGTCACATAGACTCTAATTTAAAAATGGCCTTTTTATAAGTTTCTTGGCAAATATCTATAGGTGCTATTTGTGCTCCATTGCCCAGGAAGTTACCGAGTGGCCCATCTCCCTATCTGCCCAGGCTTATCTCTTCCTCCTGAGGTCACTATTACTTCCTGCTATGACCTTTGCATTTGAACAAGATTTTGACTAGGGCCCATCACTTCTGATTGCTGATAATTGACTATTCTTATTCAGTTACATGAATAGGAGCCATGGATGTGAGCCATATACTATGTACACCTCTCTGTATCTGCTGCACTTCATCTAAAACCTTATCTAAAGAGATTAGGAGAAAAAACGTTCTTAGCATCTGGTTTTCTATCCTTCTGTGTTGTTTTATACTTGTCAAATTGTTATGATTTGGATCTGGAATGCCCCCCAGAGGTTCATGTGTGGAAGGCGTGGTTCCCAAAGCAACAGTGCTCAGAAGTGGGGCGCTTGTGAAGTGATTGGATCATGAAGGCTCTGATCTCATGCATGAATTAAGCCATTAGTGAATTTATAATTTGATGGCATTATTGGAAGGTGGCAGAAATTAGAAGTTAGGGCCTAGTTGGAGGCGGGAGATCACTGGGTTTGTGCCTGGAAATGGTATATCTTATTTCCACCCCTTTCTCCCTTTCTCTTCCTCTGCCATGAGGTGAGCAACCATGATGTGCTGCCTTGCCACAGCCCCACAATGAATGGAGTCAGCTGACCACAGGCTGAAACTGCTGAAGCCATGAGCCAAAGAAACTTTCCTCCTATATGTTATTTTTCCAGGTATTTTTTCGCTACTTTGAAAAGCTGCCTAACCCAGTTGCCTTTACTGTGTTAATTTCAAGACGGCCAGTCCCCTTTCAGGCATTATGTCTGCATTCCCGGGAGGGGAAAGCCTGAAAAGTGGGAAGGATGAAAATGTTTCTCCTGGTGAAATTTTTTCTATTCATTCTGAAAGGAAGCCCTCCCAAGGACTTTTACCTTCAAGTCACTGAGTTACTCTGCAATGGGCATTTGGCTTTCCAACATCTGTATCAGAAGGTCAGATGGAAGAGTAAAGAAAATATGGTATATATACATAATTGAATATTGCTCAGCCTTAAAGAAGAATGAAATTATGACATCTGCAAGTAAATTGATGGAGCTGGAGAAGATCGTGCTAGACGAAATAAGCCAATCCCATAAAAACCAAAGGCTGAATGTTTTCTCTGATACGCTGATGCTAATTCACAATAGGGAAAGGAGCTAAGAATGAATAGTGTTACTCTGGATTAGGTAGAGGGGAGTTAAAGTAGGGGAGGGGTTTGGGGGTAGGAAAGATAGTAGAATGAATTGAACATTATTACCCCATGTACATATATGACTACACACCTGTATGATTCTACATCATGCACAACCAGAAGAATGAGAAGTTATACCCCATTTATTTATAATGTGTAAAAATGCATTTTAATGGCATGCATAACTAATTAGAACAAATTTAAAAAAGAAGATACAGGGAATGGGTTGTGAGGAGGCAATCTATATTATCTCTGTACATTTTGAATTAGGGAGAAATTTTAGAATGATGTCAATAGTGGCAATAATATTTGTAATACATAATGAAGGTAGCTGAATCTAAAAGACTAAAACCCACAAATCATAACTGTCCCTGCATTTGTAGCATTTATATTATGATCCAAACACGCACACTCACCCTTTATTTTGACTTGGTGGTTTGGATTCCGTTCTCTATTTAGAGTCTCTGCTGATGCAGAGAACTTTACCACACATTCATGCTTTATGCACAAAGCTTAGGGCAAAGCCATGACCCTCACTACTCTTTCCTCTGAAAACACCCAAACTCCTCAGACTCTCCAGGCCTGTCCTGCCGCATGCCACAAATCCTAGTCTTTTTGAAAGGAACATAGAGACTTGTGCAAACATTTAAGATACGACCTAAAGAAAGGTCTAAGAGAATGATCAAATAAACCCATGTAATTTGTTCCTGGGCTTGAAATATTTATCTGTTTGCTTCTTCCTCAGCATGTTTCCTAAAACATCTGGTATATTTTCAATTTTACTTGTACTCTATGTATATCTATCATAGAAAATTAAGACCCCAGCCAGTGATCCAACCTGATGTAACTGAATGCTTGCATTTTGCATTCATTCCTGTCTCCGTTCCTCTTTCAGTCTTGCTGAGGACTAAAGTGGTGAAGGGAAAAGAAACACTTCAACTCTCTTAGATAGTAGATCCTGTGACCCATACTTCTAATCATGTTTTCTTCTTTACCTTAGCCAAATTATTTGCAAGCTTATATTATTTTCTGGGTTTTTTTTTTTTTTTTTTTTTTTTTTCCAACAAGGATTATTCTTGCAAACTGCTCCTAAGTGAAAATCATTTCCATTTTTTTCTTCTATCCCCAAAGTCTTATATAAATGTTGTTTGACATTGCTGAATACTCTGAAATATTTCCAGTGACTTCACTTTACCTTATACACTAAGACTAGCACTCCTACACCACTCCTAATTCACTAAATACAACTGGCTTTCTTGTCTTATTACACCGACAGCTGTTTATAGCTAACATTGATTAATTACTATGTTAGGCACTATGTGAGTACTTTGACTGACATTAATCCACTTGAACCTTATGTAACCCTATTAAGTAGATGCTACTAGTACTCTCATTTCGCAGATTAGAAAACACAGAGGTTAAGGAACTTGTTTCAGCTTTCTCATCCAGTAAATGAGGAAGTGGGAATCCATGGAGTCTAGCTCCAAAGAGAGAAAGTGCTTTCTTTCCATCTTGTTCTTACACCAATGCAATATCTCAATTCAAATAATACAATATAAAATTAACCAATATTTCCTCCATAAAATTAAAAGTTCCACAATTAAAAACTTTAAACTCCATCTAATGTTCAAACCACCTAAACCACTGCATTTGTGGGGGTTTTTTTGTTTGTTTGTTTTGTTTTGTTTTTGTTGTAGTTCTTTGTTCATTTTTGGTACCAGGGATTGAATCCAGGGCACTTAACCACTGAGTCACAACCCAAATCTTTTGTATTTTTATTCTGATACAGGGTCTCCATAAATTGCTTAGGGTCTTGCTAAGTTGCTGAGTCTGGTTTTGAACTTGTAATCCTCCTGCCTCAGCCTCCCCAACCTCTGGAATTATAGGCACAAGCCACCACGTCTGACCTTCATGTGCATTTTTAAAGTAGTTAAGTGTTTAGAAGCAACCATTCTCCCTATGTCATTTATAATCTGTCACTCAGGGAGTCTCTTCTTGGAATCTATATTTCTCATTCAGCTGCTGTAGCTAAGATGCTCCTCCAGAACCTCCAAAATTGGATGATTTTAGCTCTAAGACTTTTTTACCAGCCTTCTGTTTTCCAAAGTCCAAGTTACTTAAGAATATCTTACCACCACACTCACAGATTTTCAAAAACGCAACCAGTCCCAAAATAAAAGTAACAGCATTAAGAGCCATTAATCTATGCAACAGTATTACTAGTCAAAAGCTGAATTACAGATTCCAACACATTTCATAATTGTCAGGCTAATTATGTCATTTTTCAACATCAATACACTGAAAAGATACTATCTACTTCCATCAGTAAGCTGACTCACTATCGCATTGATTCAAGGGTATCAAATGAAATGTAAACAGAGGAAAATTCGTCTAAGGATGCTAACCAGGAAAGGATTCTACACTTTGAAAGATGCACGCTAGTTGAAATGAATGCTCCCTTTCTCCCTGAGAATCATCACTCTGAATACCAGATCAGAGAAATAATGATCGTTTGTATCCAGGAGTACTCAGATCAATAAAGGGAAAAGAGGAAGGCTTCAAGATCAAATTTCCACATGACTTCAGGCCGTTTGTACCATTTCTTCAAAGGTTACCACAAGTAAACTCTAATGCATTCCCAAAGAAGATAAACTGTGAAACTAATATTTCCATGTCCCTAAGTTTAAAAAAAATGACTCTATTTAAGAAGACACATTTCTCACTCAGAGGATTATGTCTGTATCTTTCTCTCATGTAAAAAGGTTCTGGAAATTTTCAGGAGACTCTCCAGTCCCTGACTGTTTTCTTCATGTCTTCAACCAACTCTACAGGGGATGCCTGGGACATGATGAAATATATTGGCTTTCAGGAAGTTACCTAATGACATTAAAAATTGATGGTCCAGATCAGTGACAACAAAAACCCTTTCAAGGAAGCAGAATGACTTTAAGGCCAGCAGCACATGGCCTTAAAAATCTCAAGTAATGTGTCATTAGAAGAAGATGTGGTCATAAAAGATACGCAGAGAGAAGACAAAGCACCAAATACTGAGGTGAGTGACGTCCAGGGCAGTTGTCATGGCATGCCCAACAGTTGTTCTATTAAGTAGATGACAACAAAAGGAAAGACCATGTAGTGTAGAGGTGAAGACATTTGACTTTGGGGCTTTCAAACCTAAGTTCAAATTCCAGCTCAGTAATTGCAGCTTTTGATACATTGAGAAAATTCCTCTGGAACATTCAATTTTTCATCTCTAAAAATAAAAATATTAACACCTACTTCATAAAGCTCTGTAGAATAAAATGATAAAATATAACATATAAAATGCTTATCATAATGCCTGACACAAAATACAAACTCAATAAATATTAACAGTATACTGATGAGGATTCTAATCTGATACACCAAAGATTCCTACCCTCCCTATATACATTCTGTGTAATCACATTCCCTTTAGTGAGGCAAGAACCAGTGAATGTGATATCACTCCAGTGTTTCATACACCTATTTAATTAATAACAATCAAAAGAGAGAATATCCTCAGAGGCCTGGCATTATCTGGCGAGTCCCTTAAAATTGCAGGGTTTCAAAGAGTAAGTGACTTGCCATTTGGTGAGAGGAGAGGCCTTTGGGCAAGGACCAGAGCATGATTGCTGGTTGCTGAAAGAAGTTCCAGATTGAGAACCTGATGTCATCCTGGAGAGACCCTGAGCAGAGGACCAAGTTAAGACACACTTGCATTACTAACACGTGGGGAGTCAGATAATAAATTCGTGTTGTTTTAACCCACTCTTTGTGATAATTTTTATGCAATCATAGAAAATGAATATGAATAGTAATCATTGTTGTAAGACCATTACTATTACATGAAATTAAAATCATATCATTCTATTCTTCTTTCTAGGTCAGGGATCATTCCAGTTTATGTTGACATCTTATATGGCTTATCTATGTTGGTTAGGTCTGTGTTATGGTTAAATGTAGTGTCTCTCAAAAGCTCATGTGTGAGACAATTCAACAGGGTTTAGAGGGAAAATTATTAGATTGTGAGAGCCTTAATCCCTGATGGAATTAACTGAGTGATAACTGGAGGCAGATGGGGTGTGGCAGGAGGAGGTGAGGCATTAAGGATGTGGCTTTGGGGAAAATATTTGTATCTGGTGAGAGGGATTTTTTTCTCTCTCTCTGTTTCCTGATCATAATGTGAGCTGGTACCCTCTGCCACATTCTTCCGCCATGATGTCCTGTCTGACCTTGATCCCCAAGGAATGGAGCCTACTGTCTATGAATTGAAAACTCTGAAACTGTGAGCCCCTAAATAAACCTTTCCTCCTCTGGTTGGGTCCTCTCATCACAAGAATGAAAAAGCTTACTAAAACAGCCTGCATAATTGTTGAGTTTATTTGATATAAACATTTCAAATCGATTCATTGGTAACATCTAGGAGGTCACAGATTTTAAAAACAAGAAATCATTGCAGTAATAATCACCACAAGAGTACTCAACAAATATTCACTTGCTGTTCTAAATGATCCTATGATGGTTTCTGTTTAATGAAATACAATTGAAGCTGTCACACATTACTTCTTGACTGAAACAATGGAAAACTGATAAGTGATTCTCCATCTTTTCTCTTCTCTGGCCGAGTCATCTGAAGAGATCGTGTGTAGCAAATGCTGTAGGTAAAGATGATGATGCCACCATCAATCAGTTCCTCAAGCAACTAGGTGTAGCAGTACTCTACAACAGGCCTCACTAACCATGTAGCATCAGAGAGAAATAAACTTGTTATTTTAAACATCTAAGATTTCATGGTTAACCTCTTAAAACAGTAGAACCGATGACTACTCCAACTAATTCATAGGTTAAGTTAATAGCAATGAGTAGGGAGGGATCACTTATTTTTTAGTTCCTTTTCTCTTCCCTGCCCACTGTGTACCTATCTTCTCTTAATTTAATGTAGGTGGTTTAGCAACATTGAGTCCTGCCTGCCTGATGACTTTCCCACTAATAAATGCACCAGATCCACAATTGTTCCCACTGTGCTAGCATGATTGCAGCAACAGCATACAATAAAACGTGTCAGGGTGGCTATTATATTTCATGTGTGAAAACAAAGGATAGGCAGCAGCAAGTACATCAGCAAGTGATGATTGGAAGAGATTAGAGGACAGGAATCCAGGCTATTTTTCCTTTAGAAATGACAACCAAAAGTCACCCTTATCTTGTTCATGATTTTTAAAGGCAATTTTCTAAATTTTTCACCATTAAATATGACATGAGCTGTTGGTCAAAGCAGATATTGTTTATGATGTTAAGTAAGCATTTTTTTTTTTTTTTTAGTTTTCTTAGAAACATTTTCAGGAAATAACTTTTTTGGACTCTATTGAGATGAAAATAAGTTTTTCTCCCTTAACAATTTGAAGTGACAAATTATTTTAATAGGTTTCCTAAGCTTAAATCATCTGGAGTTTCCTGGAATAAACCCTACTTTATCATGCTTGGTGATATTTTTCAATGTATAGCTAAATTTGAAGTGCTAAAATTGTGTTTATGATTTATGCATATATATTTCTAAATGATATTGAAGTAGAATTTGTGCTACTCTGTGTTATAGCTTTCAAGTTTCAAAAGTCAAGTTGGATCATTTTATCTTTTATAATGTGCCATGTAACATATTACACAGAATGAGCACTTATATGTTTTAATATTCCCTGAATTATTCAGTAAGTCATCTTGATACAGTCATATGCTAGAAATGATTATTTTATAACATTTTACATTTTCACATGATGTTCTAATTATATTTTTAATTGTGCTTAATTCAAACTTTTTAGTTTTTTCTTTTCCAGAAAATCATCCATTTCATTAGAACTTAATTTGGTAAAACTGTTGTTTTTTGTCCTCTTTTTACTTACTTTAAATTTGGTTAAAATTTCTTTTTAACTAAAGTTAGGTAACTCATCCTTGTAATTACTCAATTGGTTAAAGCATGCAAATTGTTGCATCCACTTTAAAATAGGATATAGCTGCTGATGTCAGATAAGTGGGGGGAGGGCAAAATTATTTTTCAATAACATTTCTAATCCAAGCTTTCTTCTAATGACCAATCCTGATGTCAAGGTCACAGATGAGTTTCAAGATGGTGGAATAGAGGAGGTTGCCTTTCTGCTTGCTCAGTAGCATGAAAACAAAAAAGCATTTGGGTAGTTTCTCAGCAGGGTGGGTGAAAAAAAAAAAGGTAGAGAGGACTTTACTGATATTAATACTCAATATTCAAGGCAGTTTGGGGACTTAGGAGATTGGATGTAATAAAATAAGGAAGAAATCTCCAGCACTACTGCTGCCACTGGTGGCACCAGTCAAAGTGGTTCCCCTATAAGAAAAGTGGAGGGATAAGGGAATTAAGGGAACCCATGTTTTTAGCAGACCTGAGGCATGTCTGGGTACAGAGAGATCAAAGAACAAAGACACTGCCAGACTAACCTGAAAGGCATGCTGTACAATAATCCTAGAGCAGAAAAGAAATCACATCTCTCTTGGCTGCCCACAGAGGGCAGAAGGACCCATTCTGTAGCTGTGGCACAGGAATTGGCCTCTGGGGGAACCAATTCCTGTCAACCCCAAGCTGGGCCCAAAATACAAGCCTGGTAATACCCACACCACTTTACATAGAGAGTGTGCAAGTGACCAGGAGAAAATCAAACACAGAGAAGTATTTACACAAGGGAATACAGATCTTGGAAATCCACTGAGCTCCCAGCCCCCTTGAGTCTGGTAGCTCCTAGAACCGGCTGGGAGAGACATACCTGCCAGGAAATTCAAAAAGTGGGGATGGAAGTGACTGAATTTGGAAACTGAACCAAGAAATCAGGAAAAGCAGCATCCATGTGTGATGGAGGGGACTAAGGATTGGTTCTTCCACTGCATGAGTGGAACCCAGGGGAGATCCCTGGGGGTGCAGCCTCCCAGCATGGACTGGCAACTGCTGGACCCTGGAGGTGAGCTTATTTAAAATCTTCAGACCAATCACCATTCAACAAACAACCTAGAGTCTACCTAAGTCTAAACCCTCCCTCCAGGAACTTCTAGTATGGGATTTCCTCTCACACTCCCTTGACTCCACCTTGATGGTGGAGCAGACATCACACTCCAGGCCACCCCACATAACATTGCTAAGAAGGAGAGTTGAGAATGGTTTGAACACCAACACAAACAATTCTTTAACTAATCATCAGATTTTTTTTTTTTTTCTTCTTTCTTTTTGAGAGTTAGTTCTGACCTAAATAATTCATGGACACTGGTTTCTTTCTTCTCATTTCCAGCATTTTTTAAAGGCAGTTGTTTTTCATGGATTAATATTTTGATTAGTATATTTTGGTTTGGTTTTGTATTCTTTTATTCTTATTGTTAACTTTTTAAAATTTTTATTTCATATTTTTTTTCTCTCACTTATCTGTTTCCCTTGATTTTCTTTCTCTCTTTTCCATGACTAAAACCAAACTCTGTTGTTCTTTCTTTCACTTTCACTTTAATTTTTTATTTCTATTTTCTCTCCTTCTCCCTCATAATCCTCATACCTACATCACTTCTGTCCTCTCCCTGTTCACCATTAGAAATCACAAGCTCTGTTGCAAACTTACTGTTTTACTGTGGGCAATAACTGATCACATTATTTCTGTTGATTGTGACAGTTAACATTGTAGATGTCATAGCAGGAACTATTTGTCTGTATATTGTTTGCATTGGTTGTTATTATTTCTCTCCCCCTAAACCGTGAGGTAATGTAAAACTTCAGGTAAACTATAAGTCCACAGGGTAGAAACTCTGCTGCCTCAGATTCATACTATCAGATGGGCAGATGCACAAAGAGAATGAAAAATGAAGGGAACAAATCACCCCAAACAAACCAAAATATTTTAATAACAGAATTCATTAACTCCACAATGGAAGAAATGTCAGAGTAGGAGTTTAAATATTCATAGTTAAACTGATATACAAGGTAAAGTATGATATAAGGATGAAATCAGAGAGAAATACAGGAAGTGAAAAAATAATTGCAATAAAGAGATAGAGATTCTGAAAAATTCAAGTAGAAATCCTCAAAATGAAGAAATCAATAATACATAATTAAAAATTCAATGGAAAACATCACCAGCTGTTCAGACCACTTGGAAGACAGAGTTTCAGGCAAACAAGACAAAATAAAATCTTGAAAATAAAGTTGACCATGGAGAAAAGATGTTAAGAGACCAAGAACAGAACTTCATATTGGGTAACATAAGAAGAACAAAGATAAGATTCATCAGAATAGATGAAGGTTCAAAGATACAAACCAAACCAAAGAATTACACAGTCTTTTCAATGAAATAATATCAGAAAATTTCACAGACCTAAAGCATGAAATGAAAAATCAAATACAGGAGTCTGATAGAACCCCAAATATACAAAATTACAACAGACCCTCACCAAGGCACATTATTATGAAAATGCCTAACATACAGAATAAGGATAGGTTTTTAAAAGCTTCTAGAGAAAAATGACAGGTCACACTTATAGGACAACCAATCCATATCTCAGCTGATTTCTCAACCCAGACCCACAAACCTAGGAGGTTTTGGAATAATATATACCAAGATCTGAAAGAAAATGGATGCCAATCAAGAATATTATACCCAGCAAAATTAAGCTTTAGAAGTGATGATAAAATAAAAACCTCCCATGATAAAGTTAAAAGAATTCACAACTAGAAAACCTGCACTATAAAACATACTCAATAAAATATTTCATGAAGAAATGAAAAACAAAATTGAAAACCAGCAAATAAGAAAATCATTCAAATTAAAAGCCATAAATGAATCAAAATGACGGGATAAAAATCATTTCTCAATAATATAATTGAATGTAAATGGCCTAAACTCATCAATCAAAAGACAAAGATTGAAAGATTGAATTAAAAAAACAAAATCCAATATCCAAGAGACTCACAGCATAGTGAAAGACTACCATAGAATGAAGGTAAAAGGATGGAAAAAAAAACCATCATACTCATGGATCTCATAAACAACCCGGGGTTTCTGGCCTCATCATCTCTGATAAAGTGGACTTCAAACAAAAGTTAATCAGAATTAACAAAGAAGCTCAAGTCATACTGCTTAAGAGAATCATACATCAACAAGTTATAACAATCATAAATATGTATGCCCCAAACAAAGGAGCATCTATGTACATCAAACAAACACTTCTCATTTTCAAGAATTAAATAGACAACAGCATAATAATACTGCATAACTTTAACATGCCTCTCTCACCACTCAATAGATATTCCCAATAAAATCTAAATAAAGAAATTATAGAACTAAAAAATACAATTAATAATTTAGACTTAAGAGACATATATAGAATATTTCATCCAGCAATGACTGAATATTCTTTCTTCTCAGTAGCAAACAGATCCTTCTCTAAAATAGACCATATCATAGGCCACAAAACAACTCTTAGCAAATACAAAAAAATAGAGATAATACCTTGCATTTTATAAGATCATAATAGAATAAAATTAGAAATCAATGATAAAATTAAAAAAAAAAAAAACAGAAGCTACTTTAATACCTGGAGACAAACTAAAATACTATTTATTTTATAGCAGAAGAAGTCAGGGGTAAAATAAAAATATTCTTAGAAGTAAATGAGAATAGCAACACAACATATCAAAATCTCTGGGACACTATGAAGGTGGTTCTAAGATGAAATTCATGACACTGAACTCATTCATTAAAAGAATAGAAAGTCACGAAGTAAATAACCTAACATTAAATATTAAGGCCCTGTAAAACAGAAAGAACAAAACACTAAAAGTAGTAGAAAACAGGAAATAATTAAAATCAGAGTCGACATCAATGAAATTGAAACAAAAAAGCAAAAACAATTTTAAAAATTTAACTAAACAAAAAGTTGGTTCTTTGAAAAATAAGTAAAAGTGATAAACACTTAGCCAAGTTAACCAAGAGACAGAGGGGAAAAAACTCAAATTACTGAAACTTGTGATGAAAAAGGAAATATTATCATGGACACTGCTAAAATGTGGACAATAATCAGAAACTATTTTCAAAATTTATACTTGAACAAAATAGAAAATCTTGAAGACATTGACAATTTTCTAGAGACATATGATCTCCCAAAATTGAACCAGGAGGACACAGAATATTAAAACAGATCAATTTTAAGCAATGAAATCGAAGATACCATCAAAAACCTACTAACAAAGAAAAGTCCAGGACCAGACATATCTCATCTGAGTTCTATCAGATCTTCAAAGAAGAACTGACTCCAGTCCTCCTCAAATTACTCCATGAAATAAAAAAGGAAAGAAACCTTCCAAACACATTCTACAAAGCTAGTATTTCCCTGGTACCAAAACCAGACAAAGACACATCAAGGAAAGCAAACCTGAGACCAATATCCCTGATGACTATATATGCTAAAATTCTTAATAAAATACTGGCAAATTCCATACAAAACATACTAAGAAGACAGTACACCTTGGTCAAGTGGGGTTCATCCCAGGGATGCAATGTTGGTTCAACATACAGAAGTCAATAAATGTAATTCATCACATCAATAGATTTTAAGAATAGCATGATTATCTCAATACATGCTGAAAAAGCATTTGATAAAATACAGACTATGTTCATGTTCAAACGCTATAAAAACTAGGGATAGTAGGAACATACCTCAGCATGGTAAAAGCTATATATGTTAAATCCAATGTCAACATCATTCCAAACAGAGAAAAACTGAAAACATTCCCTCTAAAAACTGGAAAAAGATATAAAAGCCCTCTTTCACCACTTCTATTCAACATAGTCCTTGATATTCTAGCCAGAGCAATTAGGCAAAAGAAAGAAATAAAGTAAAATGAATAGGGAAAGAAGAGCTCAAATTATCCCTATTTGCCGATGACATGATTTTCCATTTACAAGATCCAAAAAACTCCACCAAAAAGCTTCATAAATGAATTCAGCAAAGTAGCAGGATGCAACATTAACACCCATAAATCAATTGCATTTCTATACAACAATAATGAATCAGCTTAAAGAGAAATTAGGAAAATTACCCCATTCACAATAGCCTCAAAAAGATAAAATAGAATACCTGGGAATCAATCTAACAAAAGAAATGAAAGACTGTTTTTAATGAAAAACTACAGAACTCTAAAGAAAGAAATTGAAGAAGACCTTCGAAGATGGAAAGATCTCCCATGATCATCAATAGGTAGAATTAATATGGTCAAAATGGCCATACTACCAAAAGCACTATACATATATAATGTAATTTCTATTAAAATTCCAATGATACTCTCCATAGAAATTGAAAAGGCAGTCATGAAATTTATTTGAAAAAATAAGAAGCCCAGAATAACAAAAGTAATCTTTAGCAAGAAAAGTGAAGCAGGAGGCATTACAATACCAGATCTTAAACTATCATACAGAAATATAGTAACAAAAACAGCATGGCATTGGCACCAAAATGAATATGAAGACCAATGTAACATATTTGAAGACAGAAGCAAACCCACATAAATACAATTACCTCAATTCTAGACAAAGGTGCCATAAACATACATCGGAGAAAAGATATCCTCAATAAATAGTGCAGGGAAAACTGGAAATCTGTGTGTATTAAAATGATGTTAGAGCTCATCTCTCACCCTACACAAAAGTCAACTCAAAATGGAACAAGAACCTAGGATTAGTCCAGAGACCCTGTACCTACTAGAAGAAAATTTGGGTCCAACTTTCCATCATGTCAGATTAGGAACCTACATCCTCAACGAGACTTCTGCAGAATAGGAGAAAATCTTTGCCACCTGAAGCTCAGATAGAGCATTAATCTCCAGGATATATAGAAAACTGAAAAAAAATCATAAAAGCAAATAAACCAATCAATAAATGGACAGAGGAACAGAAAAGGCACTTCACAGAAGAAGAAATACAATAAATCAACAAATATATGAAAAATGTTCAACATCTCTAGCAATTAGAGAAATGCAAATTAAAACTACTCTGCAATTTCATCTCACTCCAATTAGAATGCCAATTACCAAGAGTACAATAACCAAGGATGTGGGGAAAAAGGTACACTCATACATTGCTGGTGGGACTGCAAATTGGTACAACCTCTCTGGAAAGCAGTAGGGAGATCCCTCGGAAAACTTGGAACAAAATCACCACATAATCCAGTTTTCCTACTCCTCAGTATATACCTAAAGGACTTAAAATCAGCATACTATAGTGACACAGTCACATCAATATTTATAGCAGCTCAATTCACAATAGCTAAGCTATGGAACCAATCTAGGTGTCCTTCAACAGATGAATGAAGGGAATGAAGGGAGGATGAGAATAGGAAAGATTAAAATGAAATGAACATAAATTTCCCATGTTTGCATATGATTGCATGACCAGTGTAACTCTACATCATGTACAACCACAAGAAAGGGATTCTAATAAGAATAAGTTATACTCCATGTATGTATAGTATATCAAAATACACTCTACTGTCATGTACATCTAAAAAGAACAAATAAAATTGTTAAGATGACAGCTCAAACTATTAGATTACAAAAATGATGAAATTTCAACATGGAAAGGAAATTATCTCTGAGTTGTTTTGTAGTGTATGTGAATTCCAAAAAATCGTGCAAGTTATAAATAAAATTCGGGGAAGAACTTAAAAAACATATTTTACTTGTTAACAACAAGTATATTCCATGAGAAGGAAACAGAAGTAAACACTAACAAGACTTTAATCATGTACATTTGATACATGTGTTACTTTCAGAACACAAATCTGGACTATAAAGAAATACCCATATGCATCCCACAGTTTAAAAGCAATCAAAAGATAATGTTTTATAATAATAATCATTCAGGTACAAAGAGTAAAATAGAAAATAAAGTCTCACTATTCTGATATAGTGTAATACAAATAGACTAACAACTCAAATGCAAAAAAAATAATTTCTTTTTCCCACAAGAGCAATTCATAAGAACACAATCCTATTTAATGTCTATCAAAATCACTTATGGAATATTGTATTCTAAATATATTGAGTTAATAATTTGTAGTTTGACTGAAAATGAGCTACTTGATGCATCCTGCTATCTCCCACAAAAGAAATGGGGCACAGTCTTGAGGGAATAGTTGGCTTTCGTGGGATCAAAGAATTGTGAAAACTCATAGAAGCTGTTGAAAGCTTATGAACTAAAGGGGGATCTTTTTCAGATATAATGTGCAGACTTAAACATAGAGAGATTCCTTAGCATAGGCCTAGATTGTGTGCTTTCACCAACTTAAAACATAACCAAGCATTTCTCATTTCTGGAAGATTAGTATAGAGCACAATAAAAGGATATTTGATATATTAGAGATATATATGTATATGTATCCATAGTGTTGAAGTAATTTGAGGTGGAAAAGACAAATATATTTCATGCATCTGAGACTTAAATATATGTTAAGGAATAACCAGGAGTCTATCAATATTAGCCATGAGGCAGAATGAAGTGTAGCATATTCTTCAGGGAAGTGAGATTTTTTTTATACCAAAGCAGAGGAGTAGTAATATGTTTAAGTGGTGGTGACCTGCAGGATGCACTAGAAGAATGACTGGATTCAGGGAGTCCAGTTAGAAATCTGTTGCAATAGTCAATGCAAAAATAAATATTCCATTCAATTCAACAAATGTTTAGAGCACTGACAATATTCCATGTGCTATTCATTCTAGGTGCTTATGCTATAATTATAAACAAAACATTCTAACTTTCCTGCCCTCTTGTTACTTTTATTCTGGCAACTGTAGGGTAAAAGCAATAGGAAAGAAGACTCTGACAGCACAGAGATTGAATTGACAGAATCTATCTTGAAATGGAAGGTTATAAAGAGGACAAATTAAAAATATATATGCCCTTAAAATTAAGTAACAGGCAAAATAGAAAGACCTTTAGTAGACAGGGGGCAACTTACTCATTCAGCTTATGTTGACTCCTTCCCAGAGGCAAGCATGAGGAACATAAAGAAGAGTAATTACAGGAAGAAGGACCACACTAAAGAAGTGACTGGGCCATGTGGTAATAGTGGCGATTCTGGAAGATGGACTTTTTGATTAAGGTGCAATATCCTTGTGAAAAGTTCAATGACATAGTTGAAACAGTGATTTTGAAATTCAAGAGAACGGTAAGGCTTCAAGAAGTCTATTTAGGAGGTGATATGCCAAGTTATCATATATGAAATAACTAGGAAGGAGAATAGAAGAAGGAGCAACACTCAGACAAAAAGCAGAACTCTGGTTTTATGTGTATATTATAAAATGGCATACAAAATTATAAATTAGAATAGTGATGGGAAAGTATATAAAATAGTACCCAAAAGAGATAAAATGCTGGAACACCATCTAAATGTATTTGAGAGACTGTTTTCTAAGAATGGGGTTATTAAGACTAGAATTAGCATTGCTTAGACAGAGGGTAAACTGGAAAAAGTAATAATTCAAGAGGAAACAGGAAAACTCAAAATACAAAGGACTGTGATTTAAATATCAGAAATGGAGATAGTTCATATAGGTTACTCTTTTAAGAAAACTTGGTAAGCCGGGCATGATGACACATGCTGTAATCTCAGTGTTTTAGGAGGATGAATCAGGAGGATTGTAAGTTCAAAGTCAGCCACAGCAACTCAGCAAGGTCCCAAGTGACTTAGTGAGAACCTGTCTTAAAATATATATATATTTTTTTTTAATTTAAAAGGGTTGAGACCCTTTTAAATGGTAAAAGACCTCTGGATTCAAAGAAAGAGAGAGAAAAAAAGGGAGGAAGGAAGAGAGAAAGAAAGGAAGACGAGAGAGAGAGAGTTTAGAAATTTGTTTGTAGGATGAGTACACTAAAGGGTCAAACTTGATTCTTTGTTGAAGAAATAATTATGAGAGGCTTGAGGGTGTTTTAAAGAGGGGAAAGGGGTTACAGTGAAAGTCCAAGGGAGGTTGTGATAAATAGTTCTCAGTGGAGACATGGTCATTTTGAATCTGGGTCAAAGTCAAGCATTAATATGATAAAGTCTTCTTTCTGTCAAGCATGCACTATACATTATACAAATAGACTTTGAGAAAAGTTTATGGAAGAGGAAGTTTTGGGAAGAGTGCTTAGATTTTCCACATTAAACCTGGAGGAAGGTTATAGCCAAGTCTTATGACAGGGGTCATAAGAAAGGGGATGAAGTTTGGTCTTCATCTGTCTGTGGTGCTGTAATGAAATACTGCAGACTGGGTACTTTGAAAAAAATGGAAGTTTATGTTTTCACAGTTAGAAGATGGGAAGTCCAAACTCAAGACACCAGCTGGTTGGGTCTAACCCTCATAGATGCTGCTATCTAGGTGCCCTCACATGACAGAAGGAAGAAAAAGGGGAAAGGTACATTGTGCTGTCACTTGGCAGAAGAGTGCAAGAGCAAAAAGGGCCTCAGCTACTTCTCTCCTGCCCTTTTACAAGGTACAGATTCATTCCTGTGCATGAAGCCCTCATGAAAATCTCTCCACCAAAGACTCCACTTCTCAATGCCACCACAAAAATGATCAGGCTTATGAATTTTCGGGGAACATTTATGCCACCAAAGATATTATTTATGCATGTGTGTAGTATTAGAGATCCAGGGGTGCTCTACCACTAAGCCACACCCCAGCCCTTTTTACTCTTCATTTTGAGACAGAATCTCATTAAGTTGCCAAGACCAGCCTCAAACTTGCAATCCTCCTGCCTCAGTCTCCTTAATCACTAGGATTACAGGGATTTATAGGTGTGTACCACCATGCCTGGACAATTTTTTTTTTTTTTTTTAACCATACTTATCATCCAACAGCTGAGTAAAATCTGAGATCCTGGAGAATTTAAACCCAGTTGGAAAAGGAAGGAGAATCTGGGAATGGACGGGGAACATGCTTAAAGGAGATATTGTAGAAAGATCTGAAGTTAAGGAAGAAAAAAAACTTTTAATTTACTGAGGTATAACTTCAAAGATACAGATTTTTTGAAAAAGTGAAATTTATTTCCTGTAAAAGAATTCACATGAAATGTAAATACACACACACACACACACACACACATATTTTGATACACTTCGACTATAATGGTCAAATTAGTAAGTTCTATAAATCACTTGCTTTCATCATCCTCATATTGTCATTATATATATTTTGTATTAATTTTGGAAATAATACTATATTACCATATAAAAATTTTAAAATATTTTTTAGTTGGCAATGGACTTTATTTTATTTATTTATATGTGGTGCTGAGAATCGAACCCAGTGCCTCACACATAGTAGGCCAGCGCTCTACCACTGAGCCACTACTCCAGCACTAGATATCAAATGTAACTCTGCTTTTATAAAAACCAAGATTTTTATCCAACAGAAGAATTAGGCATGAAAATGTGACAAATTTATATTATACTGGTTTACCTGAAAGGGTAAGTAAAAGCGAAGTTGAATATTTATATTTATTTATTACCATAATCATCGCTACTGTTGGCAATAGAAAATATACATTTGCATTTTACTAGGTAAAGCAAGGTAGGCAGAGAACATGAGTTGCAGGGAATATCTGAACTTGTATCTACTGCATTGTTTTTTAGAAAAGGGGCATGATCATGAGGGAATTTGCTGCTAACCTGATTGCAAATGACTTGGTGGAAATGTACAAAGTTCCTTATTAAGTGTTGAATACTTTCCAAAGACAAATCAATTTTAATCTAATGATGAAATGAAAGGCCTGAAAATAAAATGTGCATTAAGTGAGGTGATGAGAATGTTAGCCATTTGAAACTACCCTGTGTTCAGAATAATTTTTTAAATGTTGTCTGTAAAAAGCATTTATTTTTGTCTTCGTCCTTTAATATAGTAGCTTGTTTTCATTTTTTATTTCTCACTTCTCTTCATAAATCAAGCCTTTGGATCTGGGTTTAGACTTGCCGCTGATGATTCCAAACTACAAGGTGTATTTCAGCATGGTACAGAGTGCAAAGCACTCTTCCATGTGTTGATTCTTGGTCATATATGAATAAACACAAACTGCTCTCTGTGAAGAATGGCTAAAGTAAATCTAACAAAATGCAGTGCAGATGGAAAAGAGGACATTTTTAATGACGACACTCAGAGCAGCATACCTTAAACTCCTTGAGAAAATTAATTCTTCTGTAACATTTGTCTTGTATTCCTGTTTTCTCTTTCATTTCCAAAGTTTGCATTAAATCAACGGAATACCCAGTGTTTACAGTAAACAATTTACCATTTTCAAGGACTAGACAAAATGGATCTCAATGTTAGTTCTTAAATATTTTTCAAAATCTTAGTTTTCCTTTTAACAATGGCGCCATGAATACAATCCTCTGAGTAACTAATGCATCCACATAAGACTGCCAGAATCAGTATAAAGATTCTGGCTCAATAACATTCCTTAATCTATATACTGCTGATTGCATATGTCAAAATCACTGCTAAAATGTACATTCCTTTGCTCTCCCTGGGACCTACTGAGCTAGGATTTCAGCAATCTACAAACAGTAATTTCTCTGCATACTTAAGTTTGTGAGCCATTGACTAGTGATATAATTATAATAGTTTGGCAATGTTCGCTGTTGTCGAGGTAGTAAGCAACAAGTTGAAATACGTTGAAAAATTATTTCTTTGCTGGAAATCCAGATCATTGTCTATTTGACTATCCACACTTAAGTCCAAGAAATTCATGTCCTAGACCGAACTCTAAGATGAGCCCCAAGATGAGTACTCCCTGTTATACATAGCCAGTGTAATCCCTAAAACTATGAATATGATGCATTTTACTCCCATGATTATGATATATGATATAGGAGAACAGATTTAGGAAACAGAGATTATCCTGGGTGAGCCTTACCTAATCAGGTGAGCCTTAAATGGGAGTAGGCTCTCCTAGAAGCAAGAAAATCAAAGCATTAAAGAGATTTGATAAGACTTTCCCTTCCTGGATTTGAAGATGAAAGAGACTAAGGGCCAAGGTACATAGCAGTCCTAAGAAATAGAGAGCAGCCCCTAGCCAGCAGTCAGCTAAGAAAGAGGGATCACAGTGCCAAAACCACAGCCACTGCATTAGGGCAATCATATCACTGGAATGTGGAAACAGACTTTTTCCAAAAGCCACCTAATGAGAATGCAGACACCCAAGAACCTGGTTTGATTTACAAAGCTATAAGTAGAAACCCAACCCTGGTGTCCTTACCATAAAACTGTGGGTTAATGAATATAGGTGCTATTTTAAGATGTTAAATTTATAGTGATTTGTTATATAGAAATAGAAAACTAACACACATCCAATTTGCACAAAAACAACTCTGGCCTATGCTAATTAGTGTTACATGAAGAGAGTCACTTCTATGTATATTTTGATCTCCCAGAATCATGCATATGAATGAGACTGGAAGCTTGTGTTCTCATGAACCATATTTTACATATGAGAGTTGGACTCAGAATCACCAAGATCTGTTGTGACCAGGTTAAAAAACTCATTAAGAAATCCTTAATAAGAATAGCAAAGTCACAAATATCTCAAAACTCCTCTATCCAAAATAATTTTAAAGAACTGAATCCAAGTTTATATGTTTTAATCAACACTATAAAGTAGATTAATACTTTAACCACACTTACCAAAATGGCAAAAGGACTTAATCAGAGTTGATGGTCTGGGATCATGTGCTAAAGCTGACAATCTAAGGCCTTTTTCTGTGAATAATTCTTTTCCTCACCAGAAGAATCCCTTGATTCCATTTATTCAGACAAAATAAATCATTTTTTTCTTTTAATGTGTTTATGAGCAACAACCACTTCTCATTATTCCTCGTGGCCACACAAGCATTTCATTGAATATTTCTATAAATAGTTCCCACATGCCCAAGCCTCCTTTAATGACTTTGCAATTCTAATAAAGTGATTAGAACTCTTCATCCCTGCTGTGGCCTCTGCGAAACGATGTGAAAATACCCCTCCTGCTGGGGTTACCCCACCAGCTAATTTCAAACGACCCACTGAAAAGTACATCTGCTGTAATCCGACTTTCTTTGCCCTTGTTACTTTCTCCCACCATTCAATAAGATCTTTAATTTTCCCCTGGAGGCTCTAAATCCCCATTAAATTATTTATTTGTGGAGCATCTCTTCCACAGATAAAATCAGGTTGATCCGTCTTCCGATTTTCCCCTCCTATTGATGCTCTGAAGTGTCACCAACTCTCCCAAATCTCAGTTTTTTAATTAATGTGTTCAAACATGACAGGGTCATATGATTTCACCTTAGGTATTCATTAAGTGTTCGATTACAGGTCCCAGATAGCCTGATTCTAACAAGGGTACGGTTGTGCTCTCACTGAGGAAAACGTGGCGGTGAGCCTCTGAAATACAGAGTCAATAAGGTTTTGACAGGTAGTTTTGCTAAACCCAGGAGGTAATTTATAGCACTTGAACATTTACACAAACTGCTAAACAGTTCATGAATATTTAAGAAATGTCAAAAGCAAAACCGGGTTTGAGGACAGGTTCTTTATTTGCATCTCAAACTACAGTTCCTCTCAGGTGTAAAGGAAATGTGGCCCCTTGCACGTTTTGCTTTTAGCTTTGGCCACTGACGGAAGCACTAGATCCTGTGTCGGGAAATCAGTCCTTTCCTCCCTCAGTGTAGGAAGCTATTTTAGTCAGCTTTTTTGGTGCTGTGATCAAAAGGCCTTACAAAAACAACTTAGAGGAGGAAAAGTTTATTTGGGGCTCACCGTTTCAGTCCGTAGGAGGCCAATTCTGTTTCTCTGTGCCCTAAATGATGGCAGAGCATCAAGACAGAAGGGCATGGAAGAGGAGAGAAGCTCAGGAAAGGGAAATCAGGAAGCAGAGAGAGAGCTCCACTCACCAGGAACAAAATAAATACCCCAAAGGAATGCCCCCAGTGACATACCTCCTCCAGCGACATCCTACCTGCCTACAGTTACCACCCAGTTAATTGATACCAGTTGATCCACTGATTAATCCACCAATTAGGTTACAGCTCTTACAATCTAAGTATTTGACCGCTGACCATTCTTGCATTGTCTCACACGTGAACTTTTGGGGAACACCTCACATGTATACCATAAAAGAAACATAATACCGAAACCACCTCCTCACTTAAGAAACACGGGTGACCCACTTCTAGCTAACAGAGTCTACATCTCACTGACCATGGTGGGAATGTATTGCCATTCAGAGCCAATCATAGTCTGGGAACTTTTATAAAACTGTTGGGAAATATAAGCTCTTTTTCCTTTAGTTGTACCCCCAAGGGTTGAAAAATCTCTGAAGCTACTATTTACTAATTTTGTTCAGGTTATCTTATAATTCCCATAACCTGAGGGGAAAATAAAACTGACAGGAGAAAGAGTGATCATCTCTGTATCCTATTCTTTGAGACCCTACATCTACCATGCCTGAAGCGAAACCACCCAAACTTTTTCTGTTCCTCAAGCCGATTTGATTCCCTTGAGTAGTTAAACTTCTTTGGGCTGGGTTTTCAGACCTGCAACTGGAAGAACCCTGCCTTGTAAAAAGGTCTCTCTCACAAAAGTTAAATTAACTCAAGGCTTTACCCTTTGAATTTAGTAAAAATGACATTATAAAGCTAATTTATTGACTTAATAATTTTCGAATGGAATACAATCAAACTCCCGAAGTATACCTTTGGTGATCATTTTAAAGTTATAACCATTTACATAGTTAGAATTTTTTCAGTATTTAAAAGGATTTCAATGATATAATCTCATTAGTTCTTATAATGTCCTTTTGAACTAACCAGGGAACAAGTTTACTTCTCTAATGATGTAACAGTCCTGTTCTCTCTTGTCCTTCCTGACACCTTTCAGTGAAAGTTGAATAAAAGAGCATCAGATCACCTGTGTAAGTACCCAGAGAAAAGAGCCATTACTTCCCTAGGGGTGCAGGAGTGGTCTCTGCGGATATCACAACAAAGGTCATCACAGCTATGTGTGGTCAACAAGAACTTTTATTAATGTAGGTGAAAGGATTAAAAACATGCATAATGTATATTATATGGCTAAATAGACATTCAAGCAATACTTTTTTTTTATTTCTGCATTTTATTGATACAGAATGTTCTTTTTTTCATTTTTTTATTAAAAATCATAAATTTATATAGGGCAATGTTGTTTGATGCATTCTGTTATTTTTCCCTTCCCCCCACCCCTCTTCTCTCTCTATACAGTCCTTCCTTCCTCCATTCTTGCCCCCCCAACCCTAACTCTAACCCTAACACTAACCCCTCCCACTCCCCCCATTATATGTCCTCATCCGCTTATCAGCGAGATCATTTGTCCTTTAGTTTTTTGAGATTGGCTTATCTCACTTAGCATGATATTCTCCAATTTCATCCATTTGCCTGCAAATGCCATAATTTTATCATTCTTCATGGCAGAGTAATATTCCATTGTATATATATGCCACAGTTTCTTTATCCATTCCTCAACTGAAGGGCATCTAGGTTGGTTCCATAATCTGGCTATGGTGAATTGAGCAGCTATGAACATTGATGTGGCTGTATCTCTGTAGTATGCTGATTTTAAGTCCTTTGGGTATAGGCCAAGGAGTGGGATAGCTGGGTCAAATAGTGGTTCCATTCCAAGCTTTCTGAGGAATCTCCATACTGCTTTCCAGAGTGGCTGCACTAATTTGCCACCCCACCAGCAATATATGAGTGTACCTTTTTCCCCACATCCTCTCCAACACCTTTTGTTGTTTGTGTTCTTGATAATTGCCATTCTACTTGGGGTGAGATGAAATCTTAGGGTAGTTTTGATTTGCATTTCTCTTATTACTAGAGATGTTGAACATTTTTTCATATATCTGTTGATTGTCAAGCAATACATTTTAATGACAGTCCTTCCACTTGTACTTCTTTGTGTGTGTGTGTGTATACCATTTACAGTATAAGAATATAACATAAACATGTATAAGCAGTTTCTGTGTGTAAAGCCTTATAAAATACATATTTCATGTACATGAAATATACTGAAGTATGATAGCAATAAATTTAAGTATCCTCATTATATTTTTCCTCATCACAAAAAATACTTCTTTTTCTTCTGAATAAAATAGTAATTATTTATACTCCCAGAATGGGGTAGATTTTCCCACATTGCTGAATGTTTTTCTCATTAAGATTCAGATTATAATTTAATATCTTAAGTAAAATTTTCCTAAAATGTGCTACACATTCCTGACAATTCAATTTGCTTTTGACGACATAGTGACCTCCCATGTGCATTCTCTGGGTTATAAAATAAAATGTACTTCTAGACTTATTGATGTATATAGAAGTGCTTGAACCCCAAGAGCTATGCTTTCTTAATTTGTATGTGTACTTTTGTTAATTTCCTACTTTTTGGAATTCCTTGGATTTTTGACACCTTTTACTGAACTTATTTTGCTTGAGTGGTGTCTGTATTATTCAATAAAAATGTGGGGAGTGTTTACAAGAGGGACTTCAATAAATAGCCTTAAAAAAAAAAAAAAAAAAAAAAAAAAAGACCATATGGAACTCAGCAATTCCAACCCCAGATGTAACCTGGACTGCATGGTATGTATGCGCTTACTGTAAAACATGTATAAAAATGTTTGAAGAGCCAGGTGTGGTGACACACACCTGTAACCAGGAGGCTGAGGAAGAAGGATCACAAGGTCAAGGTCAGCCTCAGCAACTTAATGGGGCTCTAAGAAACCTAGCAAGACCCTGCCTCAAAATAAAAAAATAAAAAGCGCTGGGGATGTTGCTTAGTGGTTAAGTGGGCCTGGGTTCAATTCTGGACACAGAAAAACATTCAGAGAAGCACACCATTCATGGCAGTCAAAAATTGGAAATGTTTACCTATACTAGAACTGATTATCCTAAACTTTGAATTATTTCATACAATGGATATTACATAGACATAGGCTGAGTTAAATATGCAAAATAATATGAATGAAACTGTCAAATAAAAGTTTTAGTGAAGAAAACTAGATAAAAGAGAGTTTGGTATATAGAGGTTTATAATGACTAGAAGGGAACAAGAAGGGGAACTTAGGATTTTGGGGTGCCCGTGATATCCTGTTCCTCAATCTTAGTCCTGGCTACAAGCGTATGAATACATTGTGAAAATTCATGGAGCAGTGCTCTAATGTGTGTGCTTTTGGCATGTACTTTATACTTCAGTAAAAGTTTATTCAAAAAGAAATTTGATTATGACATACCCCTTTATTGCACATCACTTTTAAAACATATGTGCTAACTTTCAAAAACGCATGTTATTTCATTTATTCACTAAATTATTTATTTATTTATGTACAGAGTCATTCATTCATTTTCTGTCATATTTCAGACACTAGACAAAGGACTAGGGATATGGCACAAATTAAATCAGACATAATTCCTACTTACATGGAATTTGCAATCAATCAATCTCCATGTCCATAGCATTCTTGCAAAGTAGATAGAGAAGGTATGGTCTTCTGAGTTTGCTTGGTTATTTGTTTATTTGTGATACAATTAAGCATAACTATATACTTCAGAGAAGAACCCATATGAGAGGTAGCAGATATAGTATATGAGAGGGAGGAAAAAATTTAAAAGTAAGACCTCTGAAGAAAATAATGAGTCCAAAGTGCAGGAGAAAGAAGGAGAAAATCCAAATTGGAGTTTTGGAAATAATCAAGAGTTATATGTCATCTGATAGCGGATCATGGACTAGAGATCAAGGACTTGACATGCCATTTAATTCAAATTTCTCTGCTTCCATTTCTAGAATGCCAACAAATACACACATGTACACACACATACACACATACACACATTGAGTAAGTTCATATCTCTTGTGTTTAACTCACCATGCCCTGTTGATTATTTGCTGCCTCACTCTCAAATGAGGAAGTACTCAGGCCATGTATTATAACTATGGTGGAGGTCTTTGCTTTCTCTGGCAGCAGGAAGAACTATACTAGAAGAGAGAGAAATATAAATAGTGTGGAGAATCAGAAAATAGAATAATGGCACTAGCTGTAAAAAATGTGAAGAAGTACCTCTTTGGAAGCCATTGCTTAGAGAGTGAATTTCTGAATACCATGGGATTTGTGATCAAACTGCTTCCTAAGAAAGCAGAGACCTGAACTAGAGATGCTACATGTCTTGGTTCCTGGGGAGAAGTATCTTTTATGAATGAGTACAAGTCCTGTAAGAAATAGATACCAACACAGAATGAAATATCTACAAATGTTTATAAGAAGAAGAGTGTTTGAGGGAAAGAAAGGAGAAAATTAAGGAAATTTGGAAGGCCAAGGGACTTAAATGCAAGTATGATTCTTATAAAAGAGACAGGAAAGAAATTAAGGTAGAATTGGAAAGTATAAGGAACACTTACAAAAATGTTCAATAATGTTGATGGGAGGTCCTCAAACCAAAGTTGCTCATCAAATGAGTCCCATGTTCCCCAGAAATTAGCCTGCTTTGATATTCCTACTGCACTTAGTTATATGCTGGGAGAATGTCTGGAAAATATTGTATTGTCATGAGTGTGGGGTTGAATTCCAAAATGCAGCAGCTGAGACCACATGTAAATTATGTTTTCCCCAGCGGGAAATCTCAGAGAGACATTTTCATGGCCTCCTTTATGGTTTGAATATGAAGTATCCTCCAAACGCTCATGTGTGAAACAATGCAGGAAAGTTCAGAGATGGAATGATTAGTTAAGAGATTTAACATAATCAGTGCATTAATTCATTTGAATGGATTAAGTGGGTGGTAACAGTAGGCAGATAGGATGTGACTGGAGGAAGTAGGTCACTGGGGATATGACTTTAGAACTTATATTTTGTTCCTGGAAAGTACATCTCAATCTTTCTCCCACCTCATTTCCCAGCTGTCATGAATTGAGTAGCTCTTGTCCACCATGGCCTTCCACCATGTCATTCTGCCTCACTTTAAGCCCAGAGCTATGGATTCAGCTGACCAGACCGAACCTCTGAAACTGTGAGACAAAATAAACGTTTCCTCCTCCTTTACGTTGTTCTTCTCAGGTCTTTTGGTCACAGCCACACAAAACTGACTAGAACAGCCAATGTACTTCACAATGTCCTGAAATTGACATTGTAGAGTAAAATGGGGTAATACTCATCTTGGGAATAATAAAGTCTGGGGATTTGTTTTTACTGTAAAGGTTTATCTGGACTCTTCCAAAGACAGAGAGGGCAAGATAATAAATCTTACTGTATAAATACATGAGTGTCTATCTCAATGGATGGTGTAGTTACTATTAAAAGTCATTTATCCAATTATTTAGGCAAAAGTATTTGCTGGTTATCTATTATATACCCGGCCCTACTGTAGTCAGAGATAGAGCATAAACCAAAATTTACCAAGAACCATCTCTCATGGAGATTAAATCCAACCGTAAGTATAAGTAGAGATAAGACCACAGAGAAAAATAAAACTGGACAGGAATGGGGATAATTGTAGGGGCAGGAAGATGATATTTTAAAAAGAGTAGTCATGGATTGGAGTTGTAGATCAGTGGTAGAGCACTTGCCTGGCACGTGTGAGGCACTGGGTTTGATCCTCAGCACCACATAAAAATAAAGGTATTGTATCCATCTACAACTAAAAATTTAAAAAAAAAAAAAAAAAAGAGTAGTTACCACAGTTGTCTCTAAAGGTTTTACTGGGCAGAGATTTGAATGATGTGAGGACATTCTTCACGTTGTTATCTGTGGAGAGTCTTCCAGGCAGAGAAGAGTACATGTAAAGGATATGAGGAGGGAGTATGCTTGTCCTCTAGGGGTAGCGAAGAAGCCAATGGAGAGAGCAAGAGCGAATGCAAGGAAGCTATTGTAGCGACCAAGGTGAAGAGTAGAAGGAATCCAGATCGGAAAGTTAAAGGTCACAGGATATAGGAAATGGTTGCCATGGGAGAAGATACATATTTCATTCTGAGTAGCATGGGAGTCCCTGGAGAGGTTGGAGTAATAGAGAAATGATATGATCTGACTCATGTTATTAAAGGTATCACTCTGGTGCCAGTGTGAAGGCCACTTGTAGGTTGAAACTGATTTTAAAATCATGTTCCTCGGCGACTCAAGATCTATCTTCCTGTATCAATTATTGTTTTGATCCTGTATCTGCCACCTTTACTCATGGACTTTCTTTGCAATAGGTGACATCGTAAAATGGAGTAACTGGAGAACATTTAATGAAGTTATTGTATAAAAAATTTGAACAGACTAAAGAGAAGCTAAGGAACAGTAGAAAATGATGCTCTCAGGTGACCACACCTAAGCCTGGAGAGCAATGTTCAGAAACCAGACAGAGAACTACGCTGTGAGAGAATGCCATCATACAAAAACTGTCCAGAAATTAACCACTCCCAGCCCACGACCCCAGAGAGTTCAGAACCCTGATCAAAGTCAGACAATGAATACTCTGACCTGACTTGTTGACGATAGCTCATCTTCTGCCCACTGACTAAAACCCAACAATAACTCAGGGAGCAAGAATTCTCCTTGATTCAGTTCACATAAGTTAGCCTCTGATGGAGTGGATGTAGAAGGACGGTGAAGTGAATTGGTAGAGACTCCCAACAATTAGTCAATATAGACATGCATCAATATTTCCCTTTTTAAAAAGTGATCTTTATGAGTCTCATATGACACCATAGCCCTTTCATTCTCAGACCTTCCCTAGAGAAGACTCTCGAATTCACCCACTACCACCACCTCTAAATTTTGCATTCTTTCCTCTGCCCACTTCCATCTGATTTCTACTCCTCCCATTCCCTGGAAAGTGACCGTGGCTCCTCTCCTCCCAGTGTTAAAATCTTAACTTGTCACTTTTAAGAGTCTCAATACTCACTTTAGTTGACCACTTTTTAGCACTGGATCATAATGCCATTTTCCTTTGTTTCCCAAGACAACAGGCTTTCCTGTATAACCCCTATCTTCCCTGGCTTATCCTTATTAATTTCCTAGGGCTGCCTTAACAAAGGACCACAAAGTGGGTGACTTAACAGATATACACCAGGCATGAGGGCACACACCTGTAATCCCAGCAGCTCAGGAGGCCAAGGCAGGAGGATTGTACCAGCCTCAGCAACTTAGGGAGACCCTATCTCAAAATAAAAAAAATAAAAACAGGCTGGGGATGTGGCTCAGTGGCTAAGTGCCCCTGCAATCCATCACTGGTGATAAACAAACACAAACAAACAAAAAAAATATTGTTTCTCACAGTTCCAAAGGCTAGAAGCCCAAAACCAAGTAATTGTCAGAGTCACACTCTGTTTGATGGCTCTAATGAGGGGCGCTTCCTTTACTCCTCCTAAATTCTGGTAGTTGGTAGCATTCCTTTACTTAAGGATAAGTCATTCCAATCTCAACCTTTGTCATCTCATGGGGTTCTGTGTGTGTGTGTGTGTGTGTGTCTAAATTTCCCTCTTCCTATTCAGACTTAGTCATAATAGATTTAGGGTCAACCTAATCCTACATGACTTTATTTTCACTTTATTATTTCTGCCAAGGTTTTGTTTCCAAAAGAGGTCACATGTGTAAGTTCCAGGTGAAGGTAGATTTGAGGGAACATTATTCAACCCAGTATAGGCTTCCTCCTTAGATCCTCCTTCAAAGCTCTTTCACATTAAAATAAAATGCCTGCCCAGAATTTTCCTCAGCTCCCACTAACTTATACAGAAATCTCGATCACAAATAGTTACAAGAAGAAAAACATAACCAGAATGGAAGATGTGCTCACCTTCCTGGTAAGTAGCAACTGGCCTAAATGTAAGGCAAATGGTGTGGCCTGTGGTGGACAGAAGAGGGCTTGCCCTGTGCAAAAGATGCCAAGCTGCTCAGAACCATCAGAATGCTGCCATCCAGACCTGCAACTTAGTGGTGTCAGATCATCTGATTTTCTGTTAAGGAACAGTCAATCTTGATTTTTATATGAAATTCTTAACAGATAATTAAAAGCAAACCAAACAAAATGAAAAAAACAAAACACAATGAAATATGCCAAAATGTGGGGAAACAATACTCAGACCAAAAAAGAAAAAATTGAATTGTGGGTCTGGACAACAAGTGTGCTTTACAACCTCTGCTTCTGATGTATCTCTCTGGTGATGTTGAGGGTGACTAAGGAGCAGCAGAGGCATATTTTTAGACTACTAGTAACTTTTGGTGATAGATATGAAAAAGAAAATGATAATGGACACTCACACTTGCCTACCCACAAAAATATCAAGTGCTATGATTTAGATATGAGATGTCCCCCAAAACTTCATGTGTTAGACACTGTAAAAAAGTTTAGAGGTAAAATAATTGGGTTATGAGATAACTAATTCCCTAATAGGGATTAACTGGCTAATAACTGTAGGTACAGAGGGTGAGGTTGGAGGAGGTGGGTCATTTGGGGGTATACCTTTGGAGTATGTATTTGTTCCTCATAGGCAGAGCTCCCCCCACCCTCTCTCCCCTTCTCATTCCATGTCCTGAGTTCCTTTCCTCCACCACACTCTTCTACCAAGATATTCTTCCTCACATTGGGCATAGAGCAATGGAGTTGGCTGTCTATTAACTGAGATCTCTAAAAATGTGAGCCCATAAATAAACTTTCCCTACACTAATTGTTCTTGTCATGTCTTTTGGTCGTAGCAGCAAAAAAACTAACTAAAACATCAAGCTTCAAATGTCAAATATTAAATTTAGCCCATTTCACCCTGTCTCTCTCATAGTCTCTCAAAGAATGGCAGTCAGAAATCTAAGTCACCTCAGATTCCTCTCTCTTCCTTAGCACATATAAACATCTGTCATATCCATCCAATATCCTAAAACTCTCAAATGAATCCCCCAAATCTATCAAATGAACCCTCTTCTCACCATCTCTATAGATATTGCCTTGATTCATGTATTTTATAACAGCAGTCTATATATACTGAGCAATAAATCGATCTCTTTTAAGCAAATATAAGCCTCATGAAAGGAGTGTGATAGTGTCTTAGTTTAGGTTCTAAAATAGAGAGTGAGAAAAGAGTTTAGGGAGCAGGCAAAAGTAACAGAAGGAAGAGGAAAAGTCAAGACCAGTACCATGCTTTGTGCTATAAGCAACAGGGACTGGAATATCTGAGAAATCCACACTGAGCCTTAAAGAAATAGTTATCAAAATATGAGCATTTGGGACATTTATCTATAGCTTCATCCTCATTGTTAAAGAGCGGTTTTTCATTGGCCGAACAGCCCAGGAACAGAAGGTGAAAAGATACACAGCACACACTTGAGTTGAACCACTGCCAGGGCAGGTGAGTCTAAGCTCAACAAGGAACTCTTCAACACTGGCACAGTTAAATCTAAGATAAGCCCCAGAGGGTGACACAAAGCATGAAAGACATCTGCTACTGATAAAGGAAGTAAAGCTTTCAGAGGTAACACAGATTGCAAAGAAACCAAGTTATCACTTATACCCAGGTCTATCTGGCTCCAAAGTCTCTACTTTTAATGATGTTCAAGAAATTTCAATTGACTACAAAATTAGAGGGCACAGTCCCCAAGACTATGTTCAATTTTTACACCAGTTGCCAGTTTGGGGGCCATTCCCAAAACCGTAATTAGCTTCAATAATTCACTAAAAGGGCTATAAAACTCTCTGAAACCTATTATACTAATGGTTAGGGAAAGGATACAGATTAACATCAGCCAAAGGAAGAGAGGCATAGGACAGAGTTCAGGAGAGTTCCAAATGTGAGATTCCATTGTTATCTTCCCATGGAGTCGGGATGCATTACTCTCCTGGCATCAATGTATGACAATATGTATGGAACCATGCCAACACAGAAATTCACTCAAGCTTTGGAATTCAGAGTTTTTACTGAGGCTCTCTTATGAGTTGGTATGAGGTGTCCCCCAAAAGCTCCCATGTGAAGGCAAGAATGTTTAGAGGTGAAGTGATAGGATTGTGAGAGCTTAAGCTGAGCAACTTTCTTCCACCACACCCTTCTTCCATAATGTCCTGCCTCACCTCAGGTCCAGAGCAATGGAGTTGTCCATCTGTGGACTGAGACCTCTGAAAGCATGAGTCCCAAATAAGCTCTGCTTCCTCTAAATTGTTCCTTCTGGGAATTTTGGTCACAGTGACAAAAAGTTAAAACAGGATCCATTTTACAGGCATTTTTTGATTGATAGGTTGATTGCCCATTTGTTTGATCTCAGCTCCAGGCTGACTGATCTCTTATGAAACAAAGCCCTCATACTAAGCACATAGTTGATCTTTCTGCCAATGCTAACCCCCACTCTGAGAATCCAATGTGCCTGGTCCCATCCTAAGATATGGTCGGCCAGCCCTCACTGCTCCAAGCAAAGATACTCCTAACATATTTGATAGAAATTACATCCCAGAAGCTGAGAGCATGAGCAATGTCTTTTCTGAGACATTTTGAGAGCAATGTCTTTTTTGGGACAAGCCTAAATTCTTTACTATTCACTATGAATATGATAAATCATGTTCATCATAAAATATAGATCTCAATGTGTCTGTATCCTTCTCGAATATCTTCAGTGATTCCAATTCTCTTTAGAATTGCATATTAATTCATGCAAGTTCTGAACCCATCTGCATTTCCAATCTCATACCTTGCACTCTTCTTTGTATACCACAGTCCTTTCAAACCACTGGCACTTCCCCTAATGCCATTATCCTGCTATCATCAGCAACCTGACTAGGAAAAATGAGTAAAAACTCATAGTCATTTTTTCTACAAAATGATGTCTTTTCTTTTTTTCTCTTAGAAAAAAGGAAATAGAGTAAGTGTGAATAGATTAAGACAAGTTCCAAGGCCTATGGATGTAGCTGTTGAGGAATTGTTCCTTGATGAAACTGTCATTTGAAGAAGAAAGATAGAATAGGATAGGAAAGAAGTAAGGGTATGTTTTAGTTTTGCAAGTGGGTAACAGAAATAGCGTCGAGGCATGACTTCTCTTCCACCATTTGGAACAGAGATGAAATGCTCAGTCCTCCATCAGACTCTCTCCCTAAAAGACCTTCTTGCTTCATGACTTCTGAACAAATAGTAACCTCTCCCCAGAAATTAAATTTGTGTGGACACGCACACACACACACACACACACACACACACACACACACACACACACACACACACTATATCAAGACCTAATACGGAATGCCTTCCCTGCTTTCCTAACAATTACTCCTTCCCTCCCTCCTCTTCAGATGGGTCACTCCTCTGTCTTTTAATGACACAATACCCATTTTTTTTTGTATGGTTTTCCAATGACTATCCACTCTATGAGAAAAGTAACCATGCTTTTTATTTTTGTATCTTATCATCTACTACAAGACCCATTAAAATTGAGATAATATTTATAAAATAGATGGGTAAACAAGAAGGGATAAAGGGCAAGTGGAAAGGACAGAAGGAAGAAGAAAAGGTAGAGGAAAAGCAAGCAAAGGTTGGCTATTGAAGTTCATTTGGTTTTATATATGCTGAGGATGCATTAATACCAAGTTTAATAGAATATGACTCCTAATATTTCCAAACCCCAGGTCTCAAACTGAAACCCCAGTTATAATGGCAGAGTTTAGTTAGCTCAAGGATAAGACACGACATAAGCTGAATGACATTAAATTGCTCATGGGTTCATGCCCAAACCAATTCCCTCTGCAGGGAGGTAACATTTCTGTAGTCTTCTACAGTACTTTTAGAATCTCTCCAGGCTATGGTGGCAACAGATTTAGTAGACAAGAGGGAACTAGCAGCACATCACATGAACTGAACTGGAAAATGTCCTGGCCAATTAACAGCAAATGTCTCTTGCAATTAACAAACAGCCTGGGAACGAAGACTATCTATGTCGTTATGCTCAGTCCTAGAATGTTTATTGTCTTTTCATGTCTTTGGTTTTATAGTTTCAACATTTGAAAGATGTATATTCCACTCTTTCAGTAGCTTGTGAGCTCCCTTGAGGGCCCAAACTTATCTAATACATCTTTTTATTCACACAACACCTAGCACACTGTTTGACTCAAAGTAGGAAAGTCATAAGTAGCTTTTAAATAAATTAAAAAAATTATACCCCAAACCCAAAGCTATAGTTTCAGTCTCCTGTTCCCAGGTGTCCACAGCAAGTATGAATATACAAATCAAATACCGTGGCTTAAACATTACATTTTTTATTTGCCTTTATCAAAATAAAAACAGTTAAAGTTAGATTGTATTGGGAAGGATATTTGGAGATCATTTAAGTCTTCAAGTCTTCCTTTCTGAGATGCAAAACCTGTTAAATTGGATTGTCTAACATGCCAGCTGGACAAGGGCAAGTTCTAGACAAAAGTCAACTTCCCAGATTCTCAGTTCAGTGCTTCTTTTTATTTTTACAGCAATCTTCTCTCATTACTTCTATGGTAACAACGACAACAGAGTGCTTCTTTTTCTGTGCTTAAGAAAATATAAAAAACACTGTTTGAATCAGCTTTTTTACCACAGTGACTAAGAGACACAACCAGCACAGTTGTAGAGAATGAAAAGTTTATTTGAGGGCTCACAGTTTCAGAAGTCTCAGTCCATAGACAGTAGGCTCCATTCCTCAGGTCTCAAGGTGAGGCAGGACATTACTGTGGAAGAGTGTGGTGGCAGGAAGCAGCTCATATGATGATCAGGAAGCAGGCAAGAAGCTCCACTTCCCAGATACAAATATATACCCCAAAGTCTTGCCACTCAATGCCCCACCTTCTCCAGCCACACCTACCAGCCTTCACTTACCACACAATTAATCCCATCAGGCGATTAATTCACTGATTTGTGTTATGGCTCTCATAACCCATCATTTCTCTTCCCAACCTTGCATTGTCTCACACATGAGTTTTAGGAGGACATCTCACATAACAAACACTTAAGTACATGTTGTTAGTTTCCTCAATAGCACACATCAACCCATCCTGACTCTGGTCCTTGCCATCAACCCTTCCCTCCTATCTCCTTAAAGGAACAGAGGCCATCAGTCAAGGCCACTCATCATTTCTCATTTACTCTTTATGACTTACATAGGTTCAGGTACAGCAGCCTTATTTCCTCTTGCTTAACCTAAGAGAAGGTGTTTCTCCTTTTCAAGGTTAAACCTGCCACACTGGCACTTTATCTAAATCTCATCAACATCTTGGAGATTGACTAAATAGTCCTCTCTCTCTCTCTCTCTCTTGTCTTAGAACTCTCTGTAGCTACTGGCACCACATTTAGACTTAAATTTATTTCATATTAAAGCATCCAAAACCATGGTATTTGCATCAGCTTTCAATTCATCTTGAAGACATTCCTGTCTTCTCCCAACAAATATAATTTTTTTCTCATTACACTCTGTGTATATGCAAGTATCTTCTGAAGTACCTAAAGCATTTCATTATATTTAGTCACTCTATTTCCAACTAAAAGTAAATTTATTGAAGAATAGGTTTAGATGTGATTCAACACTGAGACTAGATGTTGAATACAGAGAAACCAAAAGAGAGCCACTAAGATCATCTAAAAGACAGAAGTCAAATTAAATATAAGCAATCAGCAGCAAGGAGAACTATGGTGGAGAACCCCAGATATGGGAAAGAGAATGGCATATGTTTGCTATCTGTCACTTTCCAAATCATGACCCCTCTTTTGAAATGAATCCTTTGCCTTGTTTCATATTTTTCCCTTCTAATAAGAGAGAGAAAAAGACCTTACCCTACTGCCAGAATCAAACATAAACACTCATCACTCTAACTCAACATATAGATTGAAAAGTTAGTATGAACATAAAGTAAAAAAGAAAATCCATCCCCAGGTAAGTTCCTAAAATCCTCTGAAATTATTTAAAATGAACATTATCATTTTATATTAATGCTTTTTTTCCCATATTTTATTCTCTTTTGATAGTTTTTGCCCCCAACCTGTTAGGACACTAACAGAATTCTGACTGTATTTTTTGTCATAATTTAAATAGGTTATTATAAATAATACATATTTAGACTTTATAATTTTTCTCATCCTCTATAAGTATCTCTGTGAAATAGAAAGTGTTGCTGTTGTGGCTATTGCTTTGGTAGTTCTGGAGGTCTAACCCAGGGCCCTGCACATGCTGGGCAAGCACTCCTCCACTAATCTACATCTCCAGCATGGAAAGCTCTTATAGGAGCAGAGTTTAGTTTCAAGGGAGGCAATGCAACCTTTGGCAACTGCAGGACCTCTCTATAGAAAGGACTTAAAAGCCAGAGCATGGCTGGAATCAGGGTCTCAGGCATCTGACATGTGTTTGCCATACATGCTCACTGTATTATTAGAGTGTATTTTTGTTTTGGAGAAACCTGAGGAGAGAAGCATGGCTGATAGACATGGTAAAACAGGAAAATCTCACCACATCTATGGGTGCTGATACCACACACCACATGGACCTGGGTTTATGGGATTTAGGGGTTTGTTTATCACTTTATGAATTCACCAAAGGTAATGAAGTGAGGATTTAGGATTAAAATCTGAAAATGAATCTGAGTGAACAAGAAAAACAATAAAATAATAAAAATTAAAACAGCAAGGAAAGAAATCAAGTGCAGAAGTTTTCTTCATACAATATTGTTTTCACATTTTCAACTGGTGCATTATAACTGTACATAATGGTGGGATTTGTTGTTCCATATTCATACATACACCCAATATAACAATAGAATTTGTCCAATATCATTCCCCTGCAGCTTCATACAATATTTAAAGGCATGAAAAATCAGTAAAAAAACTCTCTCACCTTCCCCCTATGTTAAGGCTTTGGGTACAGGGATACAGTAGTGTCCCTTACTTCCTACACTTGATTGGTGTGAAGGACATTATCACATGCAGCCCCAAAGAAACATTATGAAATTGAGGGATTCAGGGTTCTAAATTTCATCTAAGGCACAACAGAATGCTGGAACCTCTCAGTTGTCTTAGCTTTTTTTTGAACAGAATTTGAAATGTGTGCCATCAGACAACCACACATTTTCCTTAAACAATAGTTTTTATCCTCTAAACTCTTTCTAGTTGTAGGGTGGCATAATGTGACAGTAAGTGTCTCCAAGTACTAGTGGAACCAAATTACACTCTTGAGCCTGTGCGTGCTCTGCCTGTTGATGGCAAAGTCCCTGTTTCTGTTGTCCTTCCTCATCAACTGTCTTGCTAAAATGTGCAGTGAGTAATGATTACAGGGAGATATTTAATAAAAACACTACCCATGACTCTGAGCAAATGTGACCCCTACTATTCTTCTACTATTAAAGAATAATTACTCATTCCCCATGCAATTACAATTGCGGGTAGCAGAGATCTTGAGTTACCAAAATATGCCAGTAAACTATTCAACTTTTCAAATTTCTCAACATGTAAAGTGCTAATATTGATATGTAAAAGCATGGAAGATAAAAATCTGATGCCTGGGAAAATTAAATATAAATAATCTTACTTCCATTACTTTGGGTGAAAGTTGAAACATCATTTTTGACTAGCTTTTATAATGGAGATTAAATGAAGATGCCAAAGATTAATGCTGTCAATTTCAATGGCCAGTATGTATCCAAAAGACAAACATATACAACTAAATCAAATGAAAGTGCATTGCTTAATTTTTGCTTATAGTTCATTACACGATTGCCAGGAAGTTTACTGTTACATTTTGCAAATCTATTACTTCTTAAACTCATTTTGGAAAAGTTCCTTCTTCATTATTTTACTGGACTTTCATAGAGCTTTGACAGCTTTCACAACAGCACTAGGGGAGAACAAGATTAAGATATACTAAAGTTCGGAGACTAAGAAAATGAGTATGTTCTTCATTATCTTCTAATTTTTTCAAAACTAAGAGCAGAAGTTCATAATCTAGGCATGTGACACTTTGTTACTGAGTGACCTTAATTCTAGCAAGAAAAAAAATAATAAATTTAGGATGTCCAGTCACTTGTTGTTCAATATACATATGTAAAGTAGTAAGTTTTTTTAATATTGGCTAAAAGAAAATGTCCTTATCATAGGCAGAGATGCTTCGGCATCATTTTAAATAATAAATCTGTTTTGTAATAAATAATCATATGGTGTATGTATAAGCTTCTGTATGTTCTCATTTGTTATTTAATATTTTATTCAATTTCTTAGTTATTCAATTAACAGAACTTTCCTTTTCTGGCACAGTGCTAAAGAAAATAATATAGAAATATTTACTGCCCTAGTGAAATTTACATTCTAATAGGCCAAACTTAACAAAAACAACAAGATATCATACTTGTAATAATGGAATCAGGTACAGGAAGGGTAGAGATACAATGAAGCTAATGATCCAATTTAAAAAGAATGAGGTAAAATATAAATATGGTCCAAAAACTGTAGAGTTTAAATGACTATTAAGCTGCATCTCAAAAGATAACAGGTGTTTGCTATGTCACCATGATGACTGGAAAACACCCACGCATTTTTTGACATCCCACTCACCAACAGATGGCATCTAATTCCCCTCCTTTTGAACCTAGGTGGTTCTGAGTGACTCCCTAATGAATAGAATGCAGCAGAAGTGACACCACCTTTCAAGAGCAGCCATAAATGATAATAGCATCCACCTGACTCCCTTGTATTGAGATATGCATTTTTTGAACCTCTGGGCCTCCATCTAAGAACTCTGACTTTACTGAAGCCACCTCGTATGAGAGACCATGTTGAAAGGCCATAGAGGGAAAGATGTCCAAAGAGTTCAAGCTGTTCTAAATCCCAGTTGTTCAGTCTTTCAAGTCCAGGCACCTAACATGTGAGTTAGCAAGATTTAGATAATTCCTATTCCAGCCACCAACTGAATACATCCTTATGAGTGAGCCCATTGAGTCAAGGTCACCTAAGCTCGATCAAATCCCAGGACCCCCGTTAAATGTTGATAAAATTTATTACCCTGAAGATAGTAACTAAAAAAAAAAAAAAAAAAAAAAGCTACAGAGCCTTAAAATATTATGGTATTTCTGAGCAAGAACAAGTAGTGCCATGTAGTGTGGTCAAATGATAGAGTTTGAATCAGGGCAAGGCACCCAAGGTCAAGTCATAGAAGTTGTAGTATAAAATGCCATGGAGTTTCATCCTGAAAACAATAAGTGTACACCTGTGTTCTGGGAATATTTATGTACAAATGTTAGTTTATTACTTGTGAACATTTTCTCAGAATATTTCACATCGATTAATTTGTAAATTCACACATACATACTATAGTGATGACTGTACGTACGTTGATTTTGTTACTATGCATCCCCTTTAATCTCTAGAAGCTCTTAAGAACTAACTGCTTAGATTAGTACTTTTCTTTACTGGAATCAAAGGAACCCATCCTGGATAATGGCTTGTCCAGTCATATTATTAGTCAGAGGTTATTTTCTAGTAAGTACCTTCAATGGCTCTGACTTTATTTAGAAGGATTTCCATGCTTCATTGAAATGGTTCATCTAAGCACTATGTGCATGGTTAACCTTTTGTGACTGTAAAGATTACTTAGTAAGAATCCTTAATTATAGGAATACTGAGTGGAAGAAAGGTTAACAAATTTGCCAAGTTCAGACAGCTATGTAGTTACTAAGGCCAAAAATAAGAGTAGCACCTTTTTTCAAATACCAGTTCTTTGCAAAATGTTTTTGACTATTTGACTAGTGGTCATGTTGGAAACAGAATCAAGTGGCAAAGTCATTAATGCTTACTTGCTACTATTTCCTCAGAAATATTATTGAGTTTGGCAAATATTTACATTTTCATAATCTATAGCTGCAAATTAGTATGACATTTGTATCAGAAAATATAGATCATGTTTTTAAAAGACATCAGGTGAAAGAGAAATTTACAGTATAAAGTCTGTTCACTTTGTATATTAATATATATTTGTTGTCATATTGAACATTAAAATTAATGGAGGGCATGTGAAGAATGTGAGTAGATATACTTGAGGTGAATTTGGGGCAGCAGTACGTTACAGTGAAAGAAATGTGAACTCTAAAGACAGTTTAATTGTGTTTAATGGGCCTTGTCCTATTGTCTCTAAATTTCAGTTGAAACCTCAAGATTGAGAAAAAGAGATGATAGGTACTTCTACATTCTAAAGAAAGATGTTGGACACATACAGATGGGACTAACTTAGGCAGAAAAATTCTTCCAGAAACTGACCCCAATAGCCTAACTATATAAATAATACTGGTCCAATGAGGCAAGGTTACCAGCCAGTCCCCCACACCTCAAGATAAGTGAGAGGAAAGCAAGGAGGATCAGAGTAAGTATTATGAATGTCTAAAAGGGAACAATAGCATCTCACTCCCCAGGTGAAAGTGGAGAAAATGACGTGATTCTAGTGCATATACAAGTATATGGAGAGTAGTCCCTGCTTCTTACCTGGAGACTGTTGAAGGTGGGAGAATATCAAACTGACTTAAATGGCAAGACAGAGAGGACATCAAAGGCTTCAGACAGCACATAAGTACATCTTTGACCAAACAAGGGTATCTGAACTCCCTTCTTAGAAATTAAGAGTTGAATATATATCAATGGATTCCGGCCAAAAGAGAATCCCATAGAAAGAAGCTGGAAATGAGCCTTACAGTGGAGAAAGTGAGCTTTAAAGAAGTCAGCCAGAAAGAGAACCCCAAGTATCAGCCAGAATTTGGAAGCTTTCCATTAAAGAGGACACTGGTAGATGGGTTGCTGGAGACTACTGCAAGAGAGATATTGCTTTTCTCTCCTAATCCTATCCCTCTCCAACTTCCCAACTCTGGAGCTGCCAACTAAGTAAGTAGAGAGAGAGAATGGAAAACTCCAGAGAAACAGAACAAAAAGGGCAAGATCTCTGATTCCCACCTCAGATCTCAGCAGGGGAAGGGGAAAAATTTTGAACTGATTGGGTGTATGAAGGTTTGCTTTAGGAGGAATTAGGCTTGGTAATACCTGAAAACAAATAGTATCCTTAAGCTAGGAGCAACTCAAAAGTTACACAGTTTCTTCAAAAAAATACAGACCCAAAGGAGCTTTTTTCTAATGCAAACAAAGGAAAAAACTAAAGCTCTGTTCTGATATGAAATAAGCAGAATATTATTCATTTAATTAACTAGTTGTATACAGAAAAATCTGATGGTCACTTCAGGTAGGTTTGGGCCTAGCCAACTTCATTATTTATAAAATGGGACTTCAAGACCTATTTCATCAGGCTACCAGGAGGAATAACTGAGATACTGCATGTATAACACCTTGTACGTAATTTATAAAATCACTGTTTTTTCTTCCTTCTTAGTTACCATGTTTTTCTAAAGTTAAGACAGCTTATAATTAGATAACCTATTAAAAAAATCAAAAATAAAAAGAAGTGAATTCAAAAAAAGCCAACAAAAGTGCCAGGTTTGTTAAACAGGAAGAGGCCTCAAATTTGAATTTGCTGGAGGCCAGAACTAGAGTTATAAAATCCTTATAACCTGATTAAAGGAAATTTTCCAGTTCTTTAAGAGAGAGAGAGAGAGAATATTTTTAGTTGTGAAATTCTAAAAATAATGTTAGCGTATAAAATATTATCTAGGAAACTCTCCTTTTACTTATATTGTCTATTCCAAAATTTATAATCCTGTTATCCTACAATGGTTTTTTGTCAATAATCTGAAACTCAAAATGACGTTGTAGGCCATGTCATAAAAGCTACATCCCCGGTGGGCACCTGAATCTTCAGATAGTACCAAAACTTCAGATAGTACCAAAACTTCAGATAGTACCAAACCTATATACTAATATAGTGTATACTATATTATATACTAATATATACTATATACACATACACACACATATTTATTAGGAGTGTGTGTGTGTGTGTGTGTGTGTGTGTCATGTGACAAACTTTCACCTTTTCACTTAAAACAAGTAATTCCTAGATTATCTGCAGACTATCTCATTGCCAGCAGCATTTGCTACTTTCATACTTTGGGATCACTAAGTAAAATAAGGATTACCTGAGCACAGAAACAGCAATAACTTAACAGTGGGTCTGATGACTGAGAGTTCTATTAAGGAATGAGTGTTCTGGCAGTGAACGCAGCATGAATATACTGGAAAAGGAGAGGAGTCACATCCTTGTAAAAAACCCAGTATTCACTCATGCTATGCAGAATGATGCACAGAATAAGATTCACTTAATTTTCCATTTAATATTTTCAGACTGTGTTTGTTGGCTAGAGGTAACTTAAACCAAAGTAACTAAACCATGAAGAAGGGGGAACTACTGTATAATGTGTGTGTGTGTGTGTGTGTGTGTGTGTGTGTGTGTGTTTATGCATGTAAAGAAGGCAAAGACACTTTTTTTTTTATTTTCCAAAACTTCTATTTTTAAAATAAATCAAATCTATCTTCAGCATCTTTACCTGTACTATTATGTGACCTACCTAGACCTGGTCCACAACTACCCAAGTGTTATATATTTCCAAATTATTTGGTTTCTTCTCTCCAAACACATTCTTCTTGTCAAGAGTCAGCTGATTTTTGAAGGGAAACAATCTTGTTAAATTAATTGATAGTAACACATATATGCCTTTAAGTCATTTAACATTCCAAGAAATGTTTGCAATTTCATTGGGGTATTCCTTTTCTGAGCCCAAATTTTTTAATTATGTAAATTTCAGGTGGCATAGCAAGTGAAATGAAAAGAAACAACAAATATTAAAACCAAATAAACGTGACCTAATCCCTTAAAGCTCCAAAGGAAAGCAGTCAGCATATTCATAGACTGTGTATGAAGAGCTCTTTTCTAATTCCTTTATTATAAAATCTTATTTCAAAATATATCTTACCTATGTTTTATTTTTAATTAAATTGAATCATCCTCAGCAGTTTAAAATGTTTCCAAGCTACTGATAATCAAACTAAATAAGAAAGAAAAATCTGAAAATTATAATATACTGAAAAAAATAATCTATTTGATGTTTCAAATGGGAATTGGCCATGAATTGTCTAAAACAGAGGCTTAGTAGACTTTTAAGCTGGTGAGCCCTACAAAGAAAGGACCTTCTATTCTTCAAAGAAAGCTTGTGTTCCAGTTCTTATCCAAGATTTTCGATTTTGAAAATAACAACCAAACTGTTCATTTGTGTGTGATGAATGATTTTCTGAGTAAGCTCAACTCTAAATTCAGAGAATTTTGAAAAGAGTGAATTGTACCTGCTGCCAACAATACTGAACAGTCTCCAGGGAGCAAAACATTAGAAGGAGTAATGAGACATTTGTCAGACACTCTTGAGAACTTAAAGTTTTCCCTGAGAATTATGGTGCTTTGTTTAATAAATAATGTTTACTTAGTTGGGGCAAAGCATTACTAAAGTGGTTTTCAAATAGGAAGGACTTTCTTAAATTTCTCTAATCCTTCCTCATTTTTTGGAGGCTGCCTGGTATGATGGCTCAGAAGACAATAATCTGTATTCTAATGCAAGGTCTGGAGGTAAAACTTTTGTCTTCATTTTATGAAATGTATTTCATCAAAGCAGTCACCTTTTCCTTTAAGACCAACATATCAAGGCTACCACTATGCGCTGTATGTCCCATTCAGGCAGCCCTGGCATGTCCCAAGGCTGCCCTGCATTCTGCAGCAATCCCACAAAATCTGCTTCTGACTCCATCTTTACATTCAACATCCCACTATAAACTTCCTGGTAAATTAATGATGAAGTCCTGGAACTTTTTGCCTCCTTATCTTATCTGCTTGCTCTTAACATCTTGCCACTTTGATGTGTGACAGTAACTTATTTTATGAATGATTCTGAAATCCTGGTGTTATCTTTCACTAGATCCTTCCCTATCTCACGAGCTCTGTACCATGTACTCACAGTAAAAAAAAAAAAAAAAAAAAAAAAAAAAAATCATAAGACGATATTTCCTGGGATTGAATTGAAGCTACCTAGAAAGTCTAGGGCATTAGTTTCTGATCCAGCCAGACAAGGGGTGGGGGGTGTCTTAAAGCTCTGACTTACTATGACTCTTTGATCTTAATATAATTGATCTTAAGATAATTCCATTATCTTCTTCATTCTCTGAATTCAGCACCTTGGGTTAATTTTCTTCTTTAATAGCTAGAGCCTATAAATCTACTTTGTAATCAGGTATATTGAGTGTTCCTTCACAATCTGTATGAAATTATCTTTCCACTTTTATTACCCAAAATGTCCACTTTTTCTTCTTGTAGTAGTCCAACTTTTCTTTGTCTGATCCATTTAGATTTTAGATTCATCAGCACATTAATGGAAGCTGCAGTCCTGTAATGGATGAGATCACTCAGTACAAGCACATATTGAGAAGGCCGAGGGAACAAACCAATACTTGAGAGTCAGGAAACAGATAAGCCATTGAAAAAAATAGAGCAAAAAGCATCTACACTAAAAAAAAAAAAAAAAAAAAAAACAACTTAAGTAGGGACAAAAAAAGGAGAGCATTATTCAGAAACTAAGAAAGAGGAGATATCACACATGGCAAGGGGTTGGAGTGTGTATGCAGAGGTCATGATAATATAAAGAAATCTGACAATGTAAAGATAACGAATAATGATTCAAAAGCAGTTGCAAATGACAGTTTGCAAAGGATTGAAGCAAATATTAGGTAAGTTGTTTTTCACTATGTTTATGGGTAAAAGGGGGCTGGGGATACAGCTCAATTGGTAGAGTGCTTGCTTCCCAAGCGTAAGGCCCTGGGTTCAATCCCCAGCACCTTAAGAAAAAAAAAAAAAGAATACTATAAAAGATAAGAGGACTATAAAAGATAAGAGGGTTACAACGTAATGGAAAAAAAGAGGAAATTTTCAAAGGAAGATTTTTTTGAATCAGAATGACTTAATGTTTATAGGAAAGAAACCAGCAGACAGAAAAGAGAACGCACAAGAAGAAAGGTATACCTGCCTGGAATCTGTTAATAATTTCAGTTAAATTGAATCTCCTCAATAGAGTCATGCTTTCCTAAATAAAAGTTTTGCCGTTATCATTTTCCTTTCACCTTAGTTAAATAAATGCTTTTTATATTGGTCATTCTATATTGCCTAATCTATACTTAAGTCACAGAAATACAATGTTCTAAATCTCCCTATACCATTCTGTTGTATTGTAATGTTTATTATTGCTCATTAATAAAATATAAAAGGACCTTGTATAAATATAAATATTTATGTTTATGAAAACACTTTACAAATAAAGCTGTTATCTTTATCTTGTTCTTTTCAGATTCCCAGGTAATAACTGAGAAAAGATGTCCCCAAGTGATAATGCACTTTAAGAAGCACAATTATATTAGAAGAAATGTATTCCCATGGAAATAAATTACACAATCACATAAATTTGATGAAGGGAAGGACGTACTTTGAAAAATTTATTTCTCAGTTAAAGTATCTGCTGAAGCTTTGAAAAGGGAATTGCTATAGCTATCTTAAATTAAATAATACCCTACCGACAAACACCAAGAGAGTAATATTCAGTTTTACTAGAGTTTATTTGATACCTGACAAAATGATTGAATCTAAGACAATCATTAAAATCAGAGACAACTAAATTACATACTGAAGAGCATATGGGTCTTAGTCTTTTAACGCAAAGAACAGGAGCCTTAGTCAACTTGCCAATCACCTCCTTAGATACAGCCTCTAATTTTGGATAAAATATTATGGGAAATGAAAGTGTTGCAAATTAAATAGCACTTCTATTTACACAAAGAATACTCAATTGATTATTTAAACATAATTCAATTTAATTGTGACAACTGATAGAAAGAGTTACTCAGGGCAACACTACAAATACCTGTATTTGTAGTCCCATTCCAAAACAGTTTCACATCAGCTTGTGTGAGGAGCCCCATCATGAGCCAAATGATAAGGACCCACACAGCCTCAAGCAGGGAGTCTGTAGTGTTTCTTCCCCACTTGGAACAAATTAGCCCTTCCTGTTTCGATCCTCAATGGGGGTGACTATAGATTGGTTTTCTATTTAGACCTAATGTTGTGTAAGCCACCCCACTGTTGCTCTGAGATCTTCCTGCGGAAGTGAGCACCATAGGGTGCCAATTGACCGTTTCCAGTGTCATCTTACAACTTACTTCTACAGCCCCAGTAGAGTAGAAAGTCAAACCAATCTTAGAAAAAAACAAAACTTCAGAGTAATGCTACCAATTGACAAAAACACCTGAATTTGAATACATAAACCCAGAACTCTCTGGTTTACATATGAAGCTGTGTGAGCAACAGAAGATAGAGGTTTATAACCAGAATAGGATGTGATAAGATTAAAATGAATTAATACTAGCACCTCAGATCTAAGATGTATGTATAACTCAGGACTAAATTTAGATATTTATATTTTTAAGAAGTCAATTTTTAAAATTATCATGGAAAAGTCAGAATTGTAAAAATAAATAAAATTTTGAAGTCATATTTAAACTTCATAATTTTTGCCAGTTTTCTGACACTTATGATTTCAAGAATAATGACTTTGAGAATTTCAGAAAGGAATGATGATTTTAAACTTATATAAATATAGGTTAGATAGTATTTGCAAACATTATGGTGTACATATGCCCAAAAATATTAGTTAAATAATGATCTTATTATTTAGTCTATATTGAAAGATGTTATTAAATCTCCTTATCATACTTTTTTTTTTTTTGGTACTGGGGATTGAACTCAGGGGTACTTAACCATTGAGCCACATCCCCAGTCCCATATATATACATTTTGTTTTTGTTTCTTTTTTTTTTTTTTTTTTTTAATTTAGAGACAAGGTCTCACTAAGTTGCTTAATGCCTCACTAAATTGCTGAAGCTGGCTTTGAACTCATGATCCTCCTGTCTTTCTGGAGTTGCAGGCATGAGCCAACATATCCAGCTTATCAGATTTACAAGAATGTTGCTGAGTGTAGAGTCAGTAACATTTATCAATGCCTATATTATAAAACCCAAATAAAGAAGTGTCTCTTATTTTCAAGAAGAGCTGTCCTTATTTGTACTGGGAATCTTGTTACAACTTCATTCTCTCCTTGGTGTCCTGGGAAAGTCAAAGAAAATATTCAGTTCATCCATAGGTGTACCAGAGTTTTCCTACTAACTGTACCTGGGGCTTTATAATTTATTCTGTCACTCCAAATTTTCTATTTACTTTTCAAAATTTTTATTTTGGTATGGGCTTACATATATTTATTTCGTACTTTGGATTATAAATGAATACCACTATACTTATACAATTTGATGTTAAAATTGTTCTTTTAAGGGCTATTAAGAACTCTTTTAGTTGGATTCTGTATCTCATTGGCATACTTTGCTAATTATGGGTTTTTTGTTTTTCATTCTTAACACTTCTTTACTTTCTGGTACTATAGATTCTCTGTGGTAAGGTTATATATTTCCGGATCCATCTAGTGCTAGAATAAACCATATCTCCAGGCACACTGGATACTTTTGTAAGACACTACTACTAGAAACCAATATCTGTATATGGGTACTAGTAATGTCATTGCCTCCAGATTTTCCTGGCTGACAGAACAAGGAATTGTATGCACATATACTGACTATATGTATGCATATAAACACATATACACACATATATGTACATATATATAGCTTTAAATATTTTATAAGTAAAAATCCATATATTTTAACTAAATATAAGTTCATATGATGTCTGTAATCTGTTACCAATCACAAGGATTATTCCAGTCTTCTCTCTTTCCTTAACTCTGTATTCCTTCTACAGCAGTAAGAAATCTCACTTCCATTGAACATCATCTCACTACTTAATTTTTTAATTCTAGCATAAAAATGCAGCAGTTTCACAATTACTAACCCATGCCCTCATGGGTAATGACTGGACCAACTACAGTACCATGCTTTTGTGATGTTCCTTTTGTTATTGGTCTTATAGACTCACACATTTTCAAAGACACTTAGGTCAGCACATTTTCCCCATCCTATTTAGTGAGATTATTAGACACATTTGTAATAGAGTCAAACATTCTTGTTATAGTGGGTAATCATTCCTGGGATCTACCAACCTCCTAAATATTTTAAAATTACATTTATATAAATTAAGTTTCACTTTTTATGTTGTAAAGTTCTATGGATTAAACAAATGTATATTTCTACTGTTCACTTGTCATGCCAGATAACTTCACCATCCTCAAAGTGTCCTGTTTCCCTTTTTCAAACCCCTAAGAACACTGATATTTTTCTGTTGCTATAGCTTTTCTTTTCCTTTAAAAAAATAATTTCATTGGAATTATACAGTCTATATCCTTTTCAAATGAGATACTTTAATTTAGCAATATACATAATTAATAGTCACTGATATATTTGTGGCTTCATACCTCAGTTATTTCTATATATTTCTTTTTTAATTAGTCCATTATAATTATACACAATAGAGGAATTCATTGTTACATATTTGTACAATATAACTGGTCAATTTTTTTTCATCAGTTCCTCCCCTTCCCTCGCCTCCACCATCCTCCTGGTCCCCTCCATTCTGCTGATCTTCTTTCTATTTCCATGAAATTCCCCCACCTTTTTATGCTTTGTGTTACTCATTCCTTTTCATTATTTTATTTTATTTTTTTTTGTTCTGTAGTTAAAATGGCTTTTTTTAAAATTTACTTATTTTGATTCATTGTACACAAATGGGATACAACTGTTGTTCCTCTGGTTGTACATGAAGTAGAGTTGCACCATTTGTGTAATCATACATGTACATATTATGAAGATGCTCCACAATTTGTTTGTTCATTAATCTATTGAAGGGTAACTTAGCTATTTCCAATTTTGATGATTACAAGAAAGGTTACTGTCAATATTCAAATGTAGGCTAAGTGCGTGATCATTCAGCCTGAAAAAATTCGTTAAACTATCATTTAAACATTCCAACCAATTTATGGTTCTTCTTCCTTCTACTCAAGGTAACAGACTTCAGATCTGACTCTGGATTTGTTTACAGATTTCTGAATTTGGTTTTCTCTAATTACCTCAGTTCTCTGAAAGGTTTAAGAAAAGTTGGTGATACTGCACTTTTTGTTTTTGTTTTTGTTATATTTGTTTCAAGGACAGGCGTGGGCACTTCCAAACTCTTTACATGTCAGAGTTAAAACCAGGTATTTTCTTTAGTTTGTCTATTTATTAAATCTGTAACTTCCCATGTTATAAAAATTTTAATAGAGAAAAGGAGAGATATAGAGAAATGTTAGCTGGACATGGCAGTGCACACCTGTGATGCTGAGACAGGAGGATCACAAATTCAAAGCCAGCCTTAGCAACTTAGTGAGGCCCTGTCTCAAAAAAATAAATAAATAAATAGAAACAGACTGGGGATGTGGCCCAAAAAAAGGAAGAAAATGTCAACCTTTAATTCCATAACTTAGAGCCAGTTTTCTTGACTTATTTGTATAAATCATTTAATCTTAATATTTTATTTTCCCATGCTATAAAAATTACTGCAATTATTGTTTCATGGCTGTTTTTATCTGGTATAAGGAATATGATAAATTCTAGTTCAGATTTTGTATAAGGAGTAAAGCATGTACTGTCATTCTATCTTCCTTAACTTTTAGAGCAGAAATTCTTCCAGACACTACCATAGAAGGTAAAAGATCTTACCAAGTTCCACTCCACCAGATGTCAGATTTATTGGAAATTTTAGTTTGCTTTATAAAACTTACTAAGGATATAAACATTCATGACCAAATTGCTTAAACTAGAGAAGCATAAGCATGATATATGGGTGCAAAATGAATGAGTTTATGTCTCTATGAAGACTAATTTCTGTAAAACAAAGTTGAATGCTTTTGGCCAAACTAAATAAATAAGGTTGGCTATGGGTTAGAAAAACTTGGGGGAGAAGTCCTGAAAGTCTAAGAAGAGCGTCAAAATTATTGTTTTGCTAAAAATAAGCAGTAAATTATATATGATGCTTTATACAATGTCTGTGAAAGAGGTTTGAACACACTCCATAAATATGACTAACGCTTACTTGATATATATATATATAAAATCTCACAGTACTAAGTGTCTTACAAATAACACCTTCAATACCTACAATAACTCTTTGAAATAACTTGTATTTGTATCCCTTTTTATAGATGAAGGACCAAAGTAGAGACCATAAGAAATTTGCCCTATGTTATACAATTTATGGAAGTCAAAAAGTAGTTGCTTTTGTTCCATATTTGTATAAATCAAAAACTAAATTATGATGAAGAAAACGTTTTGCAGTTTCATAAAAACTTATAAATAAGTTTGCCACATGATCCTGTAGTTCCACTCCTAAAGTCCCACTTGTAGTACTCAGGGCTCTCAAGAAAGACATATTAACATGGTATGTATATACATATATAGGGAGGAATTTTAGGGAATTGGCCTATGTGATTATCAGCAGCTGAGAAGTGCTAATTATGACACGATAATGAGGAAAAATCATGTATCACATTAACAATATTATTCCATCCTTCATGTTAGGTCATTAAAGGCCAGAGACCCTGGGATGTAAGGAGTGTAGCTCAGTGCAAGTCTGAAGGCCTCAGAATGAGAGAAGTCACTGGTGTAACTCTGCTGGAGGCCAAAAGCCTAGAAACTCAGGGAGAAGGACACTCGTGTAACTCCTGGAGTCTAAACACCAGCAAGAATGGAGTTCTAATGCCAAGGCAAGAGACAAGTGTACCTATAGCTCTCAAGGAAAGAGACCAATTCACAGTCAATATTTGTTCTCTCATTGAAGAATGCCTACTCACACTGTTGGTATGTCTTCCCTACGTAAATTCACTTAGACTCAGATGTTAACTTCCTTCAAAACACATTCAAAGACGTACCCAAAGTGAAGATTTTCCAGATTTCTGGGCATTCCTTAATCCAAGTAGGTATTACTTAATCAATTAAAGTAGAAACCTAAAATTCACCATCACACTATTCAAGGGAAATGAAACTCATGTCTCCACAGGTTTGCATGTGAATATTCAGAGTAGCATTATTCACAATGTGCAAAATGTAGAAACTACTCAAGTGTCTGTAATGAACAGATGAACAGAATATGGTATATTCACACAATGGAATACTCTCAGAATGAATAGAAATGAAGTACTACAACATGAATGAACATCAAGAATACTACTCAAGGTAAAAGAAGCCAAAGCAAAAGAATATTGTAGATTATTATTCATAGACATGAAATTACTAGAAATAACAAATCTAAGGAAAGAAAAAGTTGATTAATGGGCTATAAGTAAGAATGGAGGTTAAATCTAATTGGACACAAAGAATCACACTGGAATAATAGAAATGTTCTGCAACTGGATTGTGGTAAAAGTTGCATGACTGTAAATTTCAAAAGTCTTTTAAATGTGTATTTTATATAGAATAATTTTATGATATGTAAGTTTTAATGTGATAAAATTCTCATTAAAATTTATGTACAGAAACTAGATAGAAGCAATGGTTGTACAACATCTGAATGCACTAAATGCCACTGAATTGTATACTTTAAAATGGTTAATTTTATGCTGTGTATCTTTCATGTAAATAAAAAATAAACAAATAAAAAGTTATGGACACTGATAGAATATATGTATTTGTGTGATTTTATGTTTGTTTTATGTATTACCCATGTATTTATTTTAGATGCATTTCATATTCAGTGTATCTTAAGTGAGAAATGAAAAGAGACTTAATGGCCATTATTCCATCATCTAGCAATATCCTTAGTGAATTTATGGAAATATACATGTCCAGTCATTTTTCTGTGTGTTTTTATCAAAAGTGCAATCATTCTATATATGTACCTCTATATTATGCTTTTTTAGCTTAACAATACACATGAATGTCATACTATCCCAGTAAGATGAATTGATTTTGAAGTTTGCAAACCAAATACCCAACTTACTTCAAATACAACCTACTCTGAGGGAGAAATAATGGCTGACTTGCCAAGTGCAAACTGAATAATAAACCATTCTCTGAATGCCATGTACTAAGGACTATATTTGTCTCCCCAAATACATACACTGGTGCCCTAAGCCCGACCCCAAGTTTTGGATACAAAGTCTATCAGAAGAAAGTGGAGGTTAAGTGAGGTCATTAAGCTGTAGCCTTCACCCAATTCAGACAAGTTTCTGAATATATAAAGCACCAGGGAAGCTGCTCTCTGTCTTTCTCCACTGTGTGAAGATAGTTAGAACCAATTGTCCAGCAAGCCAAGAAGAAAGTCCTAACTAGAACCCAACATGTCCAGGAACTTGATCTTGGACTCTTATACCTCCAGAACTACTCTCTTGTTTAAGCCACCTACTCTGTGATATGTTGATATGGCAACCCAAACAGGTGAACACACCATGATATCCAGGCTGCCCTGCCTCTAGACTGATCAAGAATCTGTGCAGTAGCATTTATTATGCAGAAACTGTTATATTTCAGGTACAAAGAGTGTACTTAAAGTCATTACTTTATTTTAAAACCCTCTGAAATAATTTTATAAAGGAGGAAAACAATATTCAGAGAAGAAGACTAATATTAGGTATGTTTGATCTGTGAGGCTACATGTGTCATTACGTTTTGTTGTTTTCCTAATAGGACAGGAGACTGCTAGAGCTAAGAGACTGTGCTAGGGATTGTTAGTGGAGATTGTTTTCTAGGTTAAATTTTCATCCAGTTATTTTTGTATTGATCGTCTACTATGGACTAATACCATTTATGGAAGACCATAAATGCCAAGACTAAAGTTTTTTTTTTTAATTTTATTTATAGGTTACTTAACATTTTTTACATTTTTTGTGTGTGTGTGAAAAACAAAGTGAAGAGTTTAGGCTTTTTGAAGCAGGTTATTTCTATATAAATTATCCCATTCTGCCTTTGTAGTACAAAAAAAACCTAGACAATAAGTAAATGAATAAATATGTCTTTGTTCCTATCAATTTCACTTATGAAAACAGGTACAAGGTTGGCTGTAGCCCACTTGCCCTAGTTTGCCAACCCCTACTGTAGTAAGAGATTAAAGGTGCCTAAGAAGGATTTGACCAAACAAGTGATCTGGTAAAATTCCATGGTATGTATACAATGATTTGAAGGAGGGAGAAAATAAAGGCAGAAAAACTTGAGAAGACTGACTCAGTAGATTTCTTTTAAGCCATGAAGAGAAAGGAGAAATGTATCTCAAGAATGAATATTCTGCTGGACACAGTGGTGCACACCTGTAACCCTAGTGGCTTGGAAGGCTGAGGAAGGAGGATTGTGAGCTCAAAGTCAGTCTCAGCAACTTGGTGAGGCTCTATGTAACTTAGAAAGACCCTGTATATATATATGGAAGGGTTGGGGACGTAGCTTACTGGCTAAGTGCCCCTAGTACCAGTCCCAGTATCAAAAAACAATTAATATCCTTTTTAAATAAAATGTTGATCACTTTTAAAACTCAAATTTAGAATTTTCTCTTTTTGGGAAATACACCAGAATAAATTATATGTTAGTTTAATTCAATATTTTTTTCCTCCCATTTTATTCATTAATGAAAAATTCAACAACTAAAGAAGCTGAAGATGTTCAAAAGTGAATATTTTGTTCTTGCTCTCTTGCTCAGTGTGTGTGTGTGCGCGTGTGTGTGTGTGTGTGTGTGTGTGTGTGTGAGAGAGAGAGAGAGGACAGAGAGAGAGAGAGAGCACCCAAGGAAACATAGCGACTAAGGAATCATAGAATATTCAACAAGTGTCTTATTTGTAATTTTTGCAGTCATTTTACTTGGTAAATCAAGAGTGAGACTGTGAAAATAAAGATGATGGTGAGGATTTTCACATCTTACAAACTGCCATAACTCTAACACAAGATGCATTGAGGAACAATAAAACCATTCATTTACAAAATCTTCCTAGAAAGAAGATAGGAATTAGGCCACTTGGACTTTTATTTCTCTCCATAAAATTCTCTTTAATAAAAATACTGGCATGACAATTTCTTTGTGAGGCAATAAGCAGACAGACTTGACTACACTTTTTAGCAGATGGAGAGGAGAAGACCCAGGAGGATTTTAATTTGCTTGGTCAAGATCGCCCAATTAAACATTGCTTTATCTGGGAAGAAGATAAAGCACTATGAATTCCTGTCTACATGATCTCACAACCACAGCCTGGAAAGTGAACAATCCAGTTAATGAGCCAGTTTTTGTCTGTGTGATGGCAGAACATTGGTTTGACTCATATTACGTACTTTTAAATTAACCAGCTGTTTAGGTAACATGGTGCAAAACAACTGGCATTCCAAACCACCCATTACTTCTCCCAATTAAACTGTATTGCCTTATAACATATAGCAAATGAGCATTCACTCATTTTCTCATGTACTGTTTACTGGGTACACACTTAGTGCCAGATGTTTCCCAGTGTAGTGCACTGTGCTTAATAATAAAGGAAATATAGAGATGAATGAAACACATCCTCTGCCTATGATGTGCTTACAATTTAACAGATATTTGCAAAATGCAAAAACAAAAGAAAACTTTGAAAAGAAAATGGCAGAATGTGATGCATTGCATGTTGATAAAAGGTTAGGTTCTTACATTCTACAGGTTTCTCTCTTTGACACAACTCTGGTATATTGGATTTAAATCCTAGCACTGCCACTAGTTAGCCATTTACCATCTGCTTAAGTCCACAATATTTTCTAGGCCTCGGTATCCTCACCTATAAAAGTTGGGTTACAGCAAATGTTTGTTAAAATATTCCTGCTACCAGTGTTACTCTGTTTCAAGATTTGAAATTGGAAGAGGAGTTGAATCATACTTTTTTTCAAGGAAAAAAAGAAAACTGTGATGAAAATGGAGGAAAGGTAGATGTTCTTAAAGATCAACACTGGACCTTAACTGACGCAGATGAGTTAGGTTCCTTCTCTGAGTAAAGGGAAGAGCATGAGCGAGCTACAAAGGTAAGCAAGCATAGCTATGCTTTTGATAGTATCAACTGAATTGTGGGGTAAATGTCAGGAAACAGAATTTACTAGAAAACTGAATGGAGGTTTCAGGTTGAAAACAGAAATGTTGGCTAGTATTTGTTTGGAAAAAAAAAATCTTTGAGTCTTCGCCTTTTCTGTATGAACAGCTACACAGAAAGAGGGAAAGAATAGAAATGGAAAAGACCATCCAGTGCAGGGGGTGACAACCTAGCATGCAGCCCTGGGTGTTGAGATACCACAGAAGATGCACCAGCAGCAGAATGAAGAATTCTCACTGTCAGAGCAGAGAACTGACACAAAGAGGCACAAGAATTTGTTAGAATTCAGACTCCACATGAGATATGTTATGGATGACTGGGGCCACCTTTCAAAACCTCTAGAACTATAGCTGATTAGATCAAGGTCCACCAAATAAATGAAAATTATTATAAGACGGGTAGGAATCTCAAAGTTTAATTCATGACAATATCTATAGGGAGGAAAAAGGTAGTTCAGCATTAGTGCTAGAAAAGATGTTACAAAAGTCAACAGAAAAAGAAAAGAGTTAAAGTTAGAAAATCAGCCCCATTTAGAGCATCACAAACAGACACTAACATGAACTTCAGAAGTGTTAGAGTACACGAGACATGTGGCATTGACTGCTTTCCCTGAATTCCTCACTAATGAAGAAGTTTACTCCAGCAGTGAAGGGAAAAGCAGCAACTTAAGAAACTTGTGGGACCAAGGGCAAAACTGAAGAAGTAGTATTTTTGTCCCAGTACAGACATTGGTGGTGGGTAAGTTCTATGGGTATTGACATATTTCCTGGGATCAAGTATATAGCAAAGAAGCTTCTGGAAGTGAGTCTCCAGGTATTCTTTTTCTTCTCCCAAACACAACCCAACTTCCCTTTTTTCCTTTATCCTACCCAAAAAAGAGAGAAGGCCTGACAAGTCACCCTGAGATTTTCTTCTTGCTAGACACATATACCATCTATAACACCATCTATAACACCAGGACTGCACCTTCTCAGTATCAGGACTCCAGGGGGCAAGTTAGAATTACCTATGATCTCAATAAGGAAGAGCCCTGCCCCTCCTAAAGATAGGCTCATTTTATACTGTTGCCTCTACTCTCAAGAAGTACATATATCTCAGAAATTAGATGGGAAGAAAGAGCATGCTACTTGAAACTGGATAAATATTCGTTTGAGCGATTCGAGAATTAACATCTTGTACCCCTAGATTGGGTTTGGGCATAATGAGCTAGTTTCACCAGGAGCAGTATTGTGATATTGACATGCCCTAAAGATATTGTAAAGGAATACTAGTAAGCAGCAATGTAATTTGTCCTGCATCAGGGTTTGATAGTAGTGGATCCATGAAGGAGAACTCTCTATAGCTTAACATCAAACCAAGGCCAGCATCATGCACTAAGTGATATTTAGCTGCATGAAACACAAGTAATGTACAATACCTAATAAAATCTGGAGACAAGAAAATAAAATGATCACTCATTCCTTTCCCCTGTGCTTTGTCCTTGAAATACCCTTGAACAAGGTTGGCCTGCTTGCACTTTGTGGCCTCTTTAGCGTGTGAGTGGAAGGAGAGATGGAGGTGAAAACTGAAGTCAATCCCTGCATGCCTGGTTTCTGGGATGTGCCCAAGGGGAGCTGCACACCATCATGTTAAATGACTCAAGGGCATTTCCAGAACAATATAGGAGGATTGCTTTGTGGGAGATTAATGACCTAAGGGATCATTTTGAAGAACTGTTGGTTAATAGGATCATTACTGAATCATAGCCCATATGCTTCTCCAATTGTGGTAGTGAAAAAGAAGTCTGGAAAGAATTGAGAGTGTGAATTATCACACTGCTAATTCCTGAACTAAAAGTGATCAATACAGTGCTTATAAAGAATACCTAGAGTTCACCTTGCTAAACTTGCAGAATGGTTCTTACCAAAGAGCAGTTATAGCTGATGAGGATAAAGAGAAAAGGGTTTTTGTCAATCTGACTGGCAAATTTTCGTCTGTTTGAGGTGATGAACTGGAGTCTCTCAGGAAGTCCAGCTGCCAAGCCTACATGGAAAATGTTGGTTGTGACAGGAGCTAGCTTCAAGGATATTCTTCTGTCCATCAAAAACATCTGCTGTTCTTGAGGAAATGGATGAATTGCTTCATCTCTGTGCATCAGTAAAGGTACCTGCTACTCAAGTAGCAGTCACTGTTCACAGCGTATCCATATCTTCTCACTGTCCACCTCTAAGCTGAAATCGACTTAGTGTGAAAAAGTTCATCTCCTTACAGGAGGTTTGCTTTTTTGTTTGTTTGCTTGTTTGTTTTTGTTTGTTTGTTTCCTGGCTTGATGGCAGGATAGATCTGCTAGGAAGGTCAGACTAAAAGAATAGGGATTCCATATGTTGAAGTCCAAAGACTCAAAGTGGCTATATTTGGAGACAGGGCCTCCAAAGAGGTAATTAGGTCAAATAATATCACAAGCATATGACCTAAATATTATAGGATTTGTGTCCTGATAAGAAAAGGGAGAGAGATTCCAGCGGTGCACATACACAGGCAAAAGGCCGTATGAGGACACAGTAAGAAGCCAAAGAGAGAAGCCTCAGGAGATATACAAGCTAGAACTCCTTGATCTGCGACTCTTAGCCTGTAGAACTGTGACAAACAAATTCCTGTTGTATAAGACACAAAAAAGTGATAGTATTAATGCTCCAAAAAGCAGGTTTCAACCAATGAAGAAGGTCTCTCTCTCTCCTGAAAAAATTCTAAGGTATTTTCTATACAGACTTGCAGACTTCCCCAATGGGATTAAGATGCATTGTCCTGAGTCATAACTTCTTTCACAATTTACCCTCTACTGGCTTCCTTTCCTTCCCAACTTACTATTTTTTATGGATGAGTGTTAGTGTTCCCCAAAAAATGCATATGTTTAAACCCTATTCCTCAATACAATGGCATTAAAACGTGGTGCCTTTAGGAGACAAATATGATTAAGTTGAAGTCAGGAGAGTAGAGCTTTTGTGATGAAGATTAGTGCCCTTATAAAAGTCACAAGAGATGTCACTTGTCTCTGCACTCCTCCGTGTGAGTTAGAATCTGCTACTTGGTAAAGGATCTTCACCAGATCCCTACCATGCTGACAACTGGATCTTGAACTTCTAACCTTCAGAACTATGAGAAATACATTCCTAATATTTATAAATAAACCAGTTTGCAGTATTTTTATTATAACAGCTTCAGCTGTCTAAGAATTTCCCTACTGCTTTACAGGGATCTCTTGTCTTACTCTCAGATCTTTGTTTCAGTGTTCAATCTGGAAAGGGGTAATCCAAAAACAAAGACACCAAGATAATAAACCTGATTACAAATGCATCTCAAACACTCTTGTCCTTAGATGTACCTAAAGATTAAGAACATTGTTTTAGTCAGCTTTATTGCTGCTGTGACTAAAAAACATGGCAAGAACAATTTTAAAGGAAAAAAAAAGTTTATTTGGTGGCTCATGGTTCAGAGGTCTCAATCCGTAGATAGCAGACTCCATTTCTCTGGAGGTGAGAAGAATGTGAAAGAGTGTGGTTGAAGGAAGCAGCTCACATGATGATCAGGCAGTGGAGAGAGACCCTACTCACCAAATACAAAATGTATACCCCAAAGGCATACCCCCAGTGACCCACCTCCTCCAGCCACATGCTACGTGCCTTCAGCTACCACTCAGTTAATCCCCTCAGGGAATTAATTCAATGATTGGGTGAAGATTGTCATAACCCAATCATTTCTCCTTTAAATTTTCTTGCATTGTCTCATACATGAGCTTTTGGGGACACCTAATATCTAAACCATAACAAACATGAACATGTATACACTGCTAAATTAAATACAAAGATGCTGGGTTTTTTTGTTTGTTTGGTTGGTTGGTTGGTTTTTTTTCCCACTCCATGGCTCGAAATAGGAAGAATAAGAAATCTGTAGTTTAGGGATATATTCCACATCTTGCCTGGCTGGTGTCAAATGAGTTCCCTAAATGAGGAAAAGAGGAAAACAAAGACTCCAATCTGCAGCCTGTGAGCACTTCAACAACTTGCTTCTCAACTGTTATTCTCAACATCCCCTGAGAGCTTGTTAGAAAAGCAAAGGCTCAGATCTTACTCCAACCTACTAAACAGGAACCTGCATTTTCTTAACAAGATGTCCAGGTGATTCACATGCACATTACAATTTGAGTGTCCCTGCCCTTAGATATGTGGTCTTTTTGAGAAGGAAATAGTACTGTCAACAGCAGGTCTTATCAACTGCAGCTTTCTGCATAATTTATGGTGTATACTGCTATGTCAAGTAACCCAGAGGTGATCCATAACTTCCCATTATGCAGTGTTACTTGGGTATAGATGAGATTTTTCCCAGTTGCCACCAGGTATAATGAACTGAAAATGCCTCTGGTCAAAGACCCCCAGGAACACATTCAGTTGAACAAGTTGGATATATTCTTTGTTGTAGCAAGAGAAAAGACTCCTCATGAAAAATTCTGGGTATCTCAATAAGACGGTGTTAGAAGAGTCTTATTAAAGGATTTTGGCTGCAGTTTAAATATTTTGGGGAAATAGGGCCTTGCATCAAAATGGGTACTGTTAGAAAGCTGGAGTGATTCTATAATTGGGTCCCTTAATAAATCCTACTCATAAGAATAGATGATCACAATCAAGTTAAAGTGTTTTTTGGGAAACACCCACACAGTAGTAACTCATATTGGCTAAAAGAGTAAGATATTTGGCACTTTGTGGCTCAAAAATGTTCATGCTTTGTCTGTGTTCAGGCAATTTCAGAATAGTGCTGTTTTCGTTTTGACTTATCATAGTCACTGAATTGTATTATTAGATGTTAATATTTTGTGAAATTATTTCTGTTCAACAGAGGAAAACAGATCCAGCTGCGAGTGTCAAGTCAGTTTATAACAACACAAAGATCTTCCTAAGGAGAATCTTATTTATAGTACAAAAATTCTAAGGGTAAAAAGCTTACGTTCATTCTTGAGCACTCCTTGAGCTTCACACAAACAGAACAAGTAAACTATTCAGGCAGACCAGAGAAGAGGTCTTGCGATTTAGTTCCTGAAAAAATGATATAGTTTACCTGTCTGGATCCCCCAAATCTAAAATCCCTCCACTCTGTAGTCAAAAACTTACAAATGGAAATTCCAATTAGGCTTCAGTGAATGTAATAGAACTTGATAGAACTAAGGGCTGTTGGTGTGTCTTATCGCCCAGAGGAGTTTACCCAAGGACTGTTCACACCCACCTCACAGCAATGAGGAGAACAAGAATGGGGTTGGCAACACAATGGTACAGGTATTCATTCCACAGTATTAAGGAACAATATGGCAGTTCTTCTCTACAAATCAAGAACTTAAAATTGAGCATTCTTACTCACAAATGGAATATTTGTGCATAATACTAATTTAGATGAATGTTTATTATAATTTTTATATATGAACAATGATATCTTGATGCAATATTATCAAGAAATAATTTGTATCAAATACAGTAAAAAGATTTGAGACACAGCAACCTAATTCTGTGGAAAAGATTTCCTTTAATCGTGTTCTAGTCATCCAGTATTGTTTTAGAAGAGGATCATAATATAGAAGAATCTTTGTCATTAAAAACAATGGAGAAGCTTTTAGTGTTGTAGGGAGTGTCCTTCATTTCATTAAATTTTGTCTTGATAACAAATTAAAACCCTTGGTTAATTCAAGGATAGGTAACACCCAAGTATCAGCAAACCTTCAACTCTATTTATATTTCATTCTAAAGGAATGAAATATAAATAAAAAACAAAGCCCCACTCTTTCAATTGTGGCTCTGAAGAATCTCAAATCAAAGATTGCCCAATACCTTGGAATGCTGCTCAACTAATTGAAAAGAGGAAAGAGAACTTGGGTGCAGGTGGACTCAGGTAATCAGAATTTTCAGCATCAATGCCATGCAGAAGTAGAAAAAAGATTTGGAAGATTCAAGACAGGAGTTATTATTGAGGAATTCTAAGATGTACAGAGGTCTTAGATAAGAATCTTTCAGCTTTTATTTATCACATGCACCAATCAGAATACCCACTAGGATGCCTAAAAGAGGCTCTAATGGAGAACTCAGGGATTGTTATTTATGATGGAAAAAAGCAAGTTGAAATACAACAGAATAAAATATCCCTTACGATCTCTTGAAATTGGTAAACTATCCCAGTTTTACCATATCTACTCATAGAGGATTTCCAGATGAATGGAGAATATTTGGTTCTACACTAATGCAGAGATGCCAATGAAAAGAGGTGCTTGCCACTCACCTTACTTCTAACCTCCAAGCACCAAGTGTGAAGTCTAGCAGCAAGTGGTCTCCATCTCAGTCCAGCACTGGTGGTCCCAAAAAATACAAAGAAGAAAGCAGCCCAATCTAACAAAAGAGGCGAAAGACCTATACAATGAAAACTACAGAACACTAAAGAAAGAAATTAATGATAATCTTAGAAGATGAAAAGATCTCCCATGTTCTTCAATAGGCAGAATTAGTATTGTCAAAATGGCCATTCTACCAAAGGCGCTATACAAATTCAATGCAATTCCAATTAAAATACCAAAGACATTCCTCATAGAAATAGAGAAAGCAATCATGAAATTCAACTGGAAGAACAAGAGACCTCGAATAGCCAAAGCAATATTGAGCAGAAAGAGTGAAGCAGTAGGTATCACAATACCAGATCCCAAACTATACTAACAGCAATAGTAATAAAACTGGCATGGTATTGGCACCAAAATAGACAGGCAGACCAATGGTACAGAATAGAAAACATAGAGACAAACCCACATAAATACAGTCACCTCATATTAGACAAAGGAGCCAAAAAACATACGGTGGAGCAAAGATAGCATGTTCAACAAATGGTGCTGGGAAAACTGGAAATCTATATGTAATAAAATGAAGTTAAACCTCTCTCTCTCACCCTGCACAAACTCAAAATGGATCAAGGATCTAGGAATTAGACCAGAAACCCTACAACAAATAGAAGAAAAAGTAGGCCCAAATCTTCATCATGTTGGCTTAGGACCAGACTTCCTTAACAAGGCCTCCAAAGCGCAAGAAATCAAAGCAATAATCAATAAATGGGATGGATTCAAATAAAAAACTTTTTCTCAGCAAAGGATATAATCAATAATGTAAAAATAGAGCCTACAGAATGGGAGAAAAATCTTTTCCACATGCACTTCAGATAGAGTTCTAATCTCCAAAATTTACACAAAGAACTTACAAAACTTTACACCAAAAAATAAAGAACCCAATCAATAAATGGGCCGAGGAACTGGACAGATACTACAGAAGAAGATATACAGGTGATCAACAAATATATGAAAAAGTGCTCATCATCTCTAGTAATTAGAGAAATGCAAATTAAAACAACTCTAAGATTTCATCTTACTCCAATTAGAATGGCTATTATTAAGAACACAAACAATAATAAATGTTGATGTGGATGTGGGGAAAAAGGCACACTTTTACATTGCTGGTAGAGTTGCAAATTGGTGCAGCCACTCTGGAAAGCAATATGGAGAATCCTCAGAAAACTTGGAATGGACCCACCTTTTGACCCAGTTATCCCACTCCTCGGTTTATACCTAAAGGACCTAAAATCAGCAAACTACAGTAACACAGCCTCATCAAAGTTTATAGCAGCTCAGTTCACAATAGTTAGATTTTGGAACCAACCTAGATGTCCTTCAACAGATGAATGGACAAAGAAACTGTGGTATATACACACAATGGAATATTATTCAGCCATAAAGAAGAATAATATTATGGCATTTGTTAATAAATGGATGGAATTGGAGAATATCATGCTAAGTGAAATAAGCCAACCCAAAAAAACCAAAGGCCAAATGTTTTCCCTGATAAGTGGAGAATGATATATAATGGGGGAAGGGGTGGGGAATGAGATAATAATGGGGGAACTTTAGCATATGTAGAAGGAAATGAGAGGGAGGGGGTATGAAAAAAATGGTGGAATGAGACAGACATCATTACCCTATGTACATGTGTGATTACACAAATGGTATGAATCTGCAATGTGCACAACCATAGAAATGAAAAGTTGTACCCCATTTGTGTACAATGAATTGAAATGCAGTCTGTAAAAATAAAATTTAAAAGAGCTATGGATGAGGACACAATGACTCTGGAAGAACTTGAAGAACTATACAGTTGGATATGGGCAGCCCAGTAGGAGGTAGAGCATATGTAGTGATTTTGATATTCCTGTGAACATTCCTTCAACTGGGAATTCTGTTCTCTCCAGGTCTTATCCAAATGAGCTAGCTAGACCTCCCTGATCCAGAGGAGGAAACACCTTAAAAGCAGACATAGGATGAGCCTGACACTTGTAGAAAGAATCAGAAGTCGAACTTTCCTCAAGTTCAGCTTCTGAGGCTATATTACTTTGTTGGAAATAAAAGCTCCTCAGGAAGAGTCCATGGGTGCTCTTTTCAATGATGGAAATGGTGTATCAAACTGTGACATTAGGATCTGAAAGCAGCTAGAAGCTCCTTCATCTAAACATCAGTCCTACAACAGACACAAAAATTCATAGACCTATACTTGGTATGAGCAAGTTTGAAACTGGAATTATATTTCGATTTGAGTACATGACTGAATCTACTGGACTGTATCTCACATCAGGATTTAAAAACAAACAAACAAACTTCTTAACTTTTTTCTGAAACCAGCAGAAAAACAAAAAGGCTTCTGAATAATTGCTGGGGACAGCATGAAGGCCTATCTATCTCTAACTTTGTGTTCTCTTAGTACTAACTGGACGGATGTAACTGTTTTCTTACAGGTTCTTCTCATGGTTAAAAATCTACTCAAGATTTAATTGTGGTCCAAAGTCAAGCTTATTTTAGAGAATGGAAAGATTGAGTTCACTGTTTTACTATATTTTATTTTCATTGACAAAAATTGTTGGGTGTTGCTAGGGATTTATACGAGGTGTCCCCCAAAGGCTCCTGTGTTAATGCAGTCAGAGGAAATCATTCAGTTATGAAAGACATAACCCAATAAGTCTACCCTAGTTTGAATGGACTAACTGGCTGATAACTTGGGCATGACTAGGGGAGGTAGGTCATTTTCCTGGAAGGTTGCAACTTCCTTTGGGGCCCCTTTCCCTTTCTCACTCTGCTTCCTGGCCAATGTCAGCAGAGGAGCTATCCACTTTCATGCCCATCAGGTATGATGTTCTGCCTATCTTAGGACCAGAGCAATGAAGTCGGTCCACAATGAACTGAATCTTTGAAACCATGAGCCAAAATAAACTTTTCCTCCTCTAAGTTGTTCTTGTAAGGTATTTTGGTCATAGCATCACAAAGCTGACAAACACAGGGATGTATTAGACATAGTTTCTTAATGTCTACACTGTTTTGGAATTGTGAGTGTCCATAAAAAATAATGTTTTAAAAATATTTTGAAAAATGTTTTCCCATTCTATATTGCTAGTTTTCCTGCATGTAAGTTTAACATATTACTTTTTTAAAGAAAACATTTTCAATTCTGACAACCAAATGAGAACAATCAGGAACGAGCAGTTCTATCTCATTTTTGGAATTTTGTAAGTGATTTACTTGCATCACTTTTTTTTTACACAGATGTTCATAATAGCTTTATTTGTAGCAGCAAAAAACTGACAATAGTGCGAGTGTCCATCCATAAATTAGTAGATAAACAAACTATAGTATAATACAGCCATATAATAGTAAAAAATACAAAAGTAATTAACTATTGATACACTCTATGAAATTAATGAAACTCTTAATTATGCAGAACAAAACTAGCCAAAAAGTACACATGGTATGATTCTACTTGTTATATAACTTTTTTTTTTTTAATTCAGTGTCAGGAATTGGACCCATGATTTCACATGTGTTGTACTACATTCCCATGCCTATAACATTCTTTTTAAGAAGCAAAATAATATCTAGCAACAGAAAGGAGATCAGTGTTTGCTTGGGGATATGGAAGGGGAATAGTGGGAGAAAAGAGTGTACAGAGGGACAGGAGAAAAATTTTTGTAATGAACATGTTTTTTAAAGTTACAGAGAATGTCACTGCAGACATATTATTTAATCAGTTCCCTATAGGCTGTTTTCAATCTTTTATTACAAACCATATTGCAATTAATGACTTTGTACATACAACATTTCACACATGCAGGCACACCTATAGGATAAATGTTCAGAAGAGGAATTGTTGGGTTAAACCATGCACTTTTTACTCTTGATAAAATTACCAAATCACCTTCCATAGAAGTTGACCATTTTTCATTCCACCAGTATGCCAACAGTCATTCCTTACATCTTGCCAAGAACTGGTGTTTTCCAGCATCTGAATTTTTCCCTATCTACAGGTAGGAAAGAGTATCTCAGTGTATTTTCAACTGGCAATTTTCTTACTATGAATGAAGATGATCATCTTTTATACAGACTTAAATACATGTGCTTGTCTATGCAGCATTTATTCATGTCTTTGCCCATTTTTCTCTCATGTTAGTTTCAATTTCCAGGTGCTCTTTCAATATTAGAGAAATTCACCCTTTGTCTATACGTTATGAATATTTTTTTCTCAGTTTGTCATTTATCTTTTGAAACTTTTAGATTGTTCTTTCTTTTTCGAGTTGGATCACTCTTTTAATAATTACTACCTATCTTTAGCCGCAGATCCTGGCCTTCTCTGAAATGGTAGATCCCAAATTTCTCCTTTATCTCTAGACTGCATTTTGCCACCAGGGTAATGATGTCACTCAGTTGATTTTTCTCCACTGTCCCGAGTGCCAGGAGTACATTTCCTGTTATATTTAGGATATCCCCTCCAAAACAGAGCACATGCTCCACGATGTCACTAATGTGATAACTGAAGATGTGGGCCAGTTTGTCCATGTCAGGTCCGATTTGCACGTCAGGCTGGACCTGTCCATTGAAGCTGTAAAACCCATCACATGGACGCCTAGGAGGACGCCCTGGGCAGTGACGAGCTCGGGTTCCGATCCTGGGGGCTTCCTGAAGACCAGCAGGTCCGGAAGCAGCGCCGCCAACTGGGCCTCCACAGGCCACAGAGGCGGCGCCGCCTCCTGCTAGCTGGTAGTCCTGGCCACGGCGGGGCTGCCCGCCATTACCAGACTACTTGTATCACTTTTAACAACACTTTTAATTTTGTTACTTCTTTCTTATATTGATATTCATCTTTGTGGATAGAGGTTTATTAAATTAATTTTCAGGTACACTTAAAGAAAAACACTAATGGCCCCCATGGGTCCAATGTGTGGCACTGGCGTACACTCATGCCTCCACTATAACCTGTAGTACTGTGTGTCCAGCATTCTGGACACTGATTTTGCATATATTTCTGCTCACATTTTCATGAAAAGTGTTAATATCTTAATATAATTCTATATGTAACTACTTACAGTAAGAAAAGTAGAAAGTTTTCCAATGACAATGCTCTAGCACATAATAAATAAAAACAAAAGACCTCATAGCTGGGATAAGAAATCCATTGATGGTAGAGGCTAGAGAAGGAATATCAAATACTATTGTTAAACTTTGGCATCTCTGTGAATTAGTAGATCCAAAGGTACCCCTTAGCTAAGGTGATTCCAAGGGGATCGCTCCCATACACATCAACCCATGTGCTTTTGAAGTTGCCACTATTATACTATATGGTTCCAGAGGAACCTGAGGCCTAAATAAGTCACAATTCTCTCTTTCTTAAGTTGAAAATATTGAAGACTATCTTTATAAAGAGGAACCAGAATTTCCAGAACATGGTGACTTGAAATCAGGCCTGTTTGTTAGCTTCCTAATGAAACCCTTCCCTTGTGCCTCTCCAAATGATAAACTTAGGGAAGTTTTGTGGGAGGAAGTACACATATGTAAATAGAATGTATTCTAATTCACATATTCATGGTCAAAAGAGAAAAATCACCTTATATAATGGAATCAGTTTAGTCTACCATTTCTCTCAAGCATCTGCTACAGAATTAGAAAGAAAAGAATATACAAACCTGCTTTTTCCTCTGTGAGTGTCAGATTTTTGTGCCTCATTTTATCACCCTGAATAAGAATCTAAAGATTAAAGATACGTACTGTTGGTGCAACATGGCTTTTAAACTCAAGCCAAGTATTTCCTTGGATATTTGGCACCAAAAGTGATAATGTGGTCTACAGTGGGCAAAATGGTGTCATCCAGTCATTTGTTACAAAGAAAGTTTTACTGTGCAGCTATTATATGCCAAAAAACAATTTTCTCTTGCCTAAATATACATGGGGAAGAAGACAGATAATGTCCCTCCTCTCATGGAGCATGTAAATAGTGGAGAGGAACAGAGAAAAAAAACAAATAAGATAAAAATCAAAATAGTGAAATTACTGATAATAAAATAAGCAGAGTAGTCAGAAAGAAATGGAGAAGGGGGCTGCTTTAGATAGTTTAGTCAGGGAAGATCCCTCTAAGGACATAATGTTTGAACTGAAACTGTAAGGATATGAAGGAGCTATCTAGGCACAGATTTTAGGGAAGAGTCTTTAAGGCAGAGAGAAACGGTAGTGCAAAGGACCTGAGTTTGAAACAAGATTGGTGTCTTCTAGTAACAGAAGGAGTGTGAGACAGGAGTTAATGAATCAAAATGAGAATGATAGAAAAAGACGCTAGGAGGTATGGAGAGAATTTTGCTTGCGATTTCTGAAACTGTGAAATGCCTAATAGGCAGAAGTTGGATGTTTGAGCTCGCAACTTGAGAGAAGAGTTTGGAACTGGAGATACAAATTTGGGGATCTCCAGCTGTATTATATTCTCTGTTGTTTAATCCTGCCTTCTGTTTAGAATGTGTCTTTTAGGAACCAGGTAAAGCAATTTTTAGGTAAAAAGAGAATAAAAATAAAAGAATAAAATAATGGGAAAGTATGATCAGAGCAGATATCCTTGGAGTGAGTAAAAGTTTGTAAGGTATTTGGAATGTTCTCCTGAGGTAGGATTGGGAGAGAATGATGCCATTCAGGTAAACAAATCTTGAAGAACAATTCTGCTTATTTATCTACAGGTAGGATAGAGAGAAGCTGAAAGTAGGAGAAGAAAGACATATTTTTTCAAAGGGCAGCAGAGATGAAAAAAAAAATGGTGAAAGATAAAGGAATCATGAATTAATAAGAGGCAGGGAGCTGAAGGATACCCTTGTGTACTGATACAGAGTTTCACTAAATACAGCATAAACTTTGAAGGAGGAAATATTGTTGAGTGAACACTGGAACAAATGGTCTTAAAGTGATAGTAGGGAGGCTAAGTGTCTTTATATTAAGAACTTTGTGTATGGCATCTTATGAATAGCATTTTATGGATTCCATATTTTCTCTTTTGATTTTGCTTGGTTGGTTCCTGGTCTTCCTGAACTGATACTTTAGCACTTTAATTCTCTTACTTCCTTGTCTGTGTTTTACTTCTTATTTTAAAATAATATTTTGCTTTAAAAATTTAAAATACATATAAATAATGTAGGTAACTTTTTAAAGTTTCATGCACAAACAAAAAACTCTAAGAAAACGGTTTATACTCAGGTAGATAGCAAGGTATTGTTGCATGCATTTTTACCATGTTCATGAATATTTTTATGTTGTCATATAAAAAAATTTAAGAGAGTTAAAGAAAGTGGAAAATGCATACAGTGAGGAATGAACAGTGAGTTGTTACTATTTGGTCAAGAAATTCTGTATTTAGAAAAACTTACAATGAATAATCAGAAATGCACAAGGAATTTTATTTGAAGATATGCAGTATGACAATACTTATTTATTCAACGAACTAACAAAGTAAGTAAATATTTTTTTCTCACTACTAAATTTCAAATATTATTTGAAGTTGGGATTGCAGAATAGAAAGATTCTGATCTCATGGATATCGCATTCTTAACTAGTTAGAATAAAAAACCCCGTGGAAACAGACTTATTCTATTTCAAGGTAAGAATGGCTAAGTAAGTTGCACACTTGTTGAGTAGTTAAAGTTATCTACATATATTAATTTGAAAAAGTTACCAAGATATACTATGAAGTATCTGTATTGTTCTCCACTGCCTAGCATATAATATCCCGAGATAATATCTGTGATATGAATGAATATTTTTAAATATTAATATTTGTTCTACTGTCTTTCAGTAGTTAAAACATAGTAATGTTTATTTTCTTCATTGTATATTTTATATTTTCAAAAAGTTTTCCAATGCTATGTATTATGTCTATTGATTAGTGCATTAATAGTGCCTATAATCAATAAATGTATTGATACTGCAATGTTAAAAGTATCACTTAATAATACTCAATAATATTACTAATATTTTGAAATGATAATAACAAAAACATTTTTCTAGTTGTAAATAAAAAACCCAATATTGACCTGAAAAAGCAAAAATAATCACAATGAATTGGAGAGAACTTCAAAGAAACATTCAAATGATCTTCCAGTTCTTCCTTCTTTGTGGGTTTACCAAGAATATTCCTTCAAGGATGAATCTTTCCTTGATGTGTCTTTTCCTGGTTTGGGTATGAAGGTGATATTAGCTTCATAGAATGAGTTTGGTAGGATACCCTTCTATTCTATTTCCTGGAATACTTTGAGAAGTATTGGAATGAGTTCTTCTTTGAAGGTCTTGTAGAACTCAGCTGAGAATCCGTCTAGTCCTGGACATTTCTTGGATGGTAGGTTTTTAATGGCTTCTTCTATTTCATTGCTTGATATTGATCTGTTTAAATTGTGTATGTCCTCCTGGTTCAGTTTGGGAGGAGCATATGTCTCTAGAAATTTGTCAATGTCTTCAGTAGTTTCTATTTTGTTGGAATACAGATTTTCAAAGTAGCTTCTCATTATTGTATATATCTCAGTGGTGTCTGTCGTGATATTTCCTTTTTCATCACGCATTTTAGTAATTTGAGTTTTCTCATTCCTTCTCTTTTTAGTGTGGCTAAGGGTTTGTCTATTTTGTTTACTTTTTCAAAGAACCAACTTTTTGTTTTGTCAATTTTTTGAATTGTTTCTTTTGTTTCAATTTCATTGATTTCAGCTCTGATTTTAATTATTTCCTCTTCTACTACTTTTGCTGTTATTCCGTTCTTTTTCTAGGGCTTTGAGCTATAATGTTAGCTAATTTACTTGTTGACTTTTCATCCTTTTCTGGAATGCACTCCATGCAATGAATTTTCCTCTTAGTACCACTTTCATAGTGTCCCAGAGATTTTGATATGTTGTATCATCGTTCTCATTGACATCTAAGAATTTTTTTTATCTCCTCGCTGATGTTTTCTGTTATCCATGTTTCATTCAATACCATATTATTTAGTCGACAGGTGAGTAATTTGTTTTTTTTATTTTGTCATTGATTTCTACTCTCAGTCCATTATGATCTGATAGAACACAAGGCAGTATCTCTATTTTTTTGCACTTCCTAAGGGCTGCTTTGTGACATAACATATGGTCTATTTTCGAGAAGGTTCCATGCGCTGCTGAGAAGAAAGTGAATCAGCTCATTGAAAATTTTAGACCAATGTCCTTGATGAATATAGATGCAAAGATCCTTAACAAAATATTAGCAAACTGTATCCAAAAACATATTAAGAAAATTGTGCACCACGGTCAAGTGTGGTTCATCCCTGGGATGCCAGGATGGTTTAACATCCATAAATCAATAAACATAATCCAGCATGTCAATAGACTTAAGGATAAGAATCATATGGTTATATCAATTGACGCAGAAAAAGTGTTCAACAAAATATAACACCCCTTCATTCTCAAAACACTAGAAAAAATAGGGATAGTAGGAACATACCTGAACATTGTAAAGGCTATTTATGCTAACCCCATGGCCAACATCATTCTTAATGGAGAAACACTGAAACCATTCCTTTTAAAAATGGGAACAAGACAGGATGTCCTCTTTTACCACTTCTATTCAACATTGTCCTCAAAACTCTAGCCAGAGCAATTAGGCAGACTAAAGAAATTAAAGGGATATGAATAGTAAAAGAGGAACTTAACCTGTCACTATTTGCTGACGACATGATTCTATATTTAGAGGATCCAAAAAACTCCTTCAGAAAACTTCTAGACCTCATCAATGAATTCAGCAAAATAACAGGCTATAAAATCAACAGGCATAAATCTAAAGCATTTTTATATGCAAGCAATGAAACAGCTGAAAGGGAAATGAGGAAAACAACTCCATTTGCAATAGCCTCAAAAAAAAAAAAAAAAACTTGGGACTCAATCTAACGGAAGAGGTAAAAGATCTCTACAATGAAAACTACAAAGCATTGAAGAAAGAAATTGAGGAAGATCTTAGAAGATGAAAAGATCTCCAATTTTCTTGGATAGGCAGAATTAATATTATCAAAATGGCCATACTACCAAAAGTGCAATACTGATTCAATGCAATTCCAATGAAAATCCAAATGGTGTACCTTACAGAAATAGAACAAGCAATCATGAAATTCATCTGGAAGAATAAAAAACCCAGAATAGCTAAAGCAATCCTTAGCAGGAAGAACGAAACAGGGATATGGCAATACCAGAACTTCAACGACACTACAAAGCAATAGTAACAAAAACGGCATGGTATTGGCACCAAAATAGACAGGTAGATCAATGGTACAGAATAGAGGACACAGACACGAACCCAAATAAATACAATTTTCTCATACTAGACAAAGGTGCCAAAAATATGCAATGGAGAAAAGATAGCCTCTTCAACAAATGGTGCTGGGAAAACTGGAAATCCATATGCAACAGAATGAAACTAAACCCCTATCCCTCACCCTGCACAAAACTCAACTCAAAATGGATCAAGGACCTTGAAATCAGACCAGAGATCCTGCATCTTAATGAAGAAAGAGTAGGTCCAGATCTTCAACTTGTTGGCTTAGGATCAGACTTCCTTAACAGGACTCCCATAGCACAAGAAATAAAAGCAAGAATTAATAACTGGGATAGATTCAAACTAAATAGCTTTCTCTCAGCAAAGGAAACTAACAGCAATGTGAAGAGAGAGCCTACAGAGTGGGACAAAATCTTTGCCACTCATACTTCAGATAGAGCACTAATTTCCAGAATATATAAAGAACTCAAAAAACTCTACACCAAGAATGCAAATAACCCAATCAACAAATGGGCTAAGGAAATGAACAGACACTTCACAGAAAAAGATCTACAAGCAATCAACAAACATATAAAAAATGTTCAACATCTTTAGTAATAAGAGAAATGCAAATCAAAACTACACTAAGATTTCATCTCACCCCAATTAGAATGGTGATTATCAAGAATACAAGCAACAATAGGTGTTAGAGAGGATCTGGGGGAAAAGGTACACTCATACATTGCTGGTGGGGTTGCAAATTAGTGCAGCCACTCTGGAAAGCAGTGTGGAGATTCCTTAGAAATCTTGGAATGGAACCACCATTTGACCCAGCTATCCCACTTCTCGGCCTGTACCCAAAGGACTTATAATCAGCATACTACAGAGATAGAGCCACATCAATGTTCATAGCTGCTCAATTCCCAATAGCCAGATTGTGGAAACAACCTAGATGTCCTTCAATTGATGAATGGATGAAGAAACTGTGGTCTATATATATACAATGGACTGTTACTCAGCTATAAAGAATAATAAAATTATAGCATTTGCAGGCAAATGGTTGAAATTGGAGAATCTCATGCTAACTGAGATAAGCCAATCTCAAAATACCAAAGGACAAATGATCTCGCTGATAAGGGGATGATGACACATAATGGGGGGTGGGGGACAAGAATGGAGGAAGGAGGGAATCTATAGAGGGAAAAGAGGGGTGGGAGGGGTGGGGGGAAGGAAAAAAATAACAGAATGAATCAAACATCATTACCCTATGTAAATGTATGATTATGCAAATGGTATGCTGTTACTCCATGTACAAACAGAAACAACATGTATCCATTTGTTTACAATAAAAATAAATTTAAAAAAATTAAAAATAAAAAAAAGAAAGAGGGTGAGCCCGAATGAAGATAGCTAAGGGCTCAGGACCAGAACGCTGCAACAAAGCACCAAGTCGTTAAAGAAAAAAAAAAAAAAAAGAATGAATCTGTGTGTGTGTGTGTGTGTGTTTGTGTGTGTGTGTCTGTGTGTGTCTGTGTGTGTCTGTGTGTCTGTGTATGCACAACCATGATTTATTATTTGTTCGTCTTTTTCCAGGCACTTATTCTATCTAAAAGAAGATCTGGAACTATTCCCTCTTTTCATGTGTAACAACTCCTCTTTATTATAAAGGCACAGAACAAGGAAAAGATAAAAATGTCTGCCTTCTAACATAAAATTAATGGCACAGTTTTTTAAAGTTATATTCTTGAAATTAAGAGAAAATACAAAGATTTAAATACAACATAAACAATGAGAACCCCAGAATAATAATCTTGACTTAAATAATAACTGCAAATGTGAATCAATATCTTAACATAGTCTAGGATTCGTGTTTTGTACAGTAAATGCATTATTTATTTAACCCTTCAGGAGACCTATTCCATAGGAATGACCATGTTCTCTCATTCTACAGATGAAAAAAAAAAAGATACAATGATTCTATCCATAGCTAGTGAATGATAGAACTCAAATACAAATAAAAGCCTGTCTTCCTCAAAGCCAATAATTGTAATTTCTCTGCTTCTCTGCACACAGGAGGTATTTCAGACCCCCAATTTTTGAGGTTGCCACTCATGAGTTTTTGAAAGACAGAAGATATAACATTTCCAGAAGACAAAAATCATAGGATTCCCATCCTTCTTTTTTTCCTAAAATTTTACTTTAAGTACACAAACTGACTGGAGATTGGATGTGTCATGGCCCCATAAGACCAGTGTTGGATATATGGTCCTGATATCCTGGTATGTAGAAGACTGCTACTGCACACCTTAGTCAGAGGTGGCAGTCCATAATACTCCATAATCTAGGCTCACTTGAGTAGCCTCTGTATACCTATGACTCAACATGCCTAATGGCAGGCAGAATTAGATTCTGGATCAAGAGAAGGGGGCAGAAAAACCTAAAGGCAGAACAAGAGAGCAAGCAATCCCCTTGCTTGGAGAACCAATAATCATACACAGATCTGGGGAATATACAGAATGTGTAATTTAATTTATTTATTCTCCCAGTTATGGCATAAAATAATTTAAGGAATGTATATGCAGGTATATATACATACATACATACTCATGCATGTGCTTAGCATGCATATACATATGGTAGCAAAATAATGGAAATTAGATTACAAGCTAAAGTAAGCCACATGATCATTTTAATTTATAAAATTCATAAGGTGGGATCTAAGGAGCCCTTATGGGATGAGTGACAGAGGAATGTAATTCACTTTCCAACATTGTTACTTAACGTCTATGAATCTCCATTTGCTCATCTGTTAAATGAAGGTAAAAATAACGACCTTAAAATTGTATCACTTAAATTTTAGAGATAATGCACTCAACATGCTTAAATGGTGCCCAGAACTATATTAGCTCTTAATATTTATTGAAACTTCTTCAGATCCAGATATGTTCATAACTATGAATGTTCAGTCTTTGGAATAATGAAGCTAAAAATCTGATTAAAATCATGAAATAAGGGGGTTTCAAGATGGCAGACTAGAGGGTGATTGCATTTCATTTCACTCCAGGACTCAGGATTCAAGAAGAGGAGGTATTGAGAGACTCAGGACCAACTCAGAGCTGCCAGGTGAGTCCCACTTGGTGAGGATCCTGGGACAGGGTGGTAGTCCCAGAATGCAGGAAATTTTGTGCAGTACAGTGGCCCAGCAACACTCCCCTACTGGAGCGGTGAACCTGGACAACCAGGAGCATTGTAAAGGAGAGTGGCTCAGCGAAAGAGTCCCTCACAGGACCAGGCTCTGTGGCCCAGGCAGTAGTTCCAGACCCCAGGGAATGTCACACAGGTGGGCTGCCCAGCGAGAGTCTCACTCACAGGGCGAGGCCCCCTGGTCCAGGAGATAGGTCTGGACCTCAGGGAACATCGCAGAGGAAGGCTGCCCAGCCCAGGCAGTAGTTTTGGACAGATGGGAACTTCTCGGAGGAGAGTTGCCCAGCAAGACTTCCCCACCAGGTGAGTCTTCCTCACCAGACGAGGCATGCTCACCAGGGTGGAAGAACCAGAGACACAGGCCCAGACCAGCCACGTCCCAGTCTAGCCCCCTTTGGCTGACCATCAGTCAACAAGTGGAGGTCTCTTTGCCCACTAGCAGAGAATATACCCCACCTGAAGGCCACCACCCCTAGAGGGGCAGCTTCCGTGTGGAGCACTGCATTATCAAGTTCCTCTGAGATATCAGGCTACTGAAGGCTAGGAGGTGAGTTATTGAAAATCTACAGGGACACTATAAGTCAATAAAGGAAATCTGCAATATCTCAGAGTTTCACTACTAGAGGCAGAGATACTTGAGCAATATGAGAAAACAAGGGAAGAAAATGTCCCAAACAAACCTAGATGCTACAGCAATAAAATCCAATGACAGCATGGCAGAAGAAATGTCAGAAAGGGACTTTAGAATGTACATAATTAAAATTATCAGAGAAGGAAATGATGAGATGAAAGAGCAAATGCAGGCTTTGCATGATTGCACCAATCAACAGTTAAAAGAACAAATGTGGGAAGCAAGAGATCATTTCAATAAAGAGTTAGAGATACTGGGGAAAAAAAAGTAACAGAAATCCTTGAAATGAAGGAAACAACCAAATTAAAAACTCCATAGAAAGCAAAACCAATAGAATAGAACACCTGAGAGACAGAACCTCAGACATTGAGGACAAAATATTTAATCTTGAAAACAAAGTTGACCAAACAGAAAATGGTAAGAAATCATGAACAGAATCTACAAGAATTATGGGATGTCATGAAAAGGCCAAATTTAAGAATTATTGGGATTGAGGAAGGCTTAGAGAAACAAACCAAAGGAATGAACAATGTATTCAATGAAATATTATCAGAAAATTTCCCAAATCTGAAGAATGAAATGGAAAATTAAGTACAAGAGGCTTATAGGACTCCAAATACACAAAATTACAACAGACCCAAACCAAGGTACATTATAATGAAGATACCTAACATACAAAATAAAGACAGAATTTTAAAGGCTGTGAGAGAAAAGAATCAAATTACATTCAGGGGAAAACCAATACGGATATCAGCAGATTTTTCAACCCAGACCCTAAAAGCTAGAAGGGACTGGAACAACATTTTTCAAGCTCTGAAAGAAAATGGATGCCAACGAAGAATCTTATACCCAGCAAAACTTAACTTCAGATTTGATGATGATACAAAATCCTTCCATGATAAACGTAAACTAAAAGAATTTACAAAAAAGAAAGCCGGCACTAAAAAACATGCTCAGCAAAGTATTCCATGAGGAAGAGATGAAATACAACAATGTAAATCAGCAAAGGGAGGGACTACCCTAAAGGAACAGCCAAATAAAGGAGAAACTAAGTTGTGTCAAAAACCAAAAATGAACCAAATGACCAGGAATACAAATCATATCTCATTAATAACCCTGAATGTTAATGGCCTGAACTCATCAATCAAAAGACATAGACTGGCAGGTTAGAATAAAAAGAAAGATCCAACAATATGCTGCCTACAAGAGACTCATCTCATAGAAAGAGATACCCACAGACTAAAAGTGAAAGGATGGGAAAAAGCATACCATGCGCACGGACTCAGCAAAAAAGCGGGGGTATCCATCCTCACATCAGATAATGTAGACTTCAAGCCAAAGCTAGTCAAAAGGGATAAAGAAGGACATTTCATACTGCTTAAAGGAAGCATAAATCAGCAAGACATAACAATCATAAATATCTATGCCCCAAACAGTGGTTCATCCATTTACGTCAAACAAATCCTTCGCAATTCCAGGAATCAAATAGACCACAACACAATAATACTAGGTGACTTTGACACACCTCTCTTTCCACTGGACAGAACTTCCAAACAAAAATTGAACAAAGAAAACAAGATCTCAATAACACAATCAATAATTTAGACTTAACAGACATTTATAGCATATACCACCCAACAAAGAGCAAATACAGTTTCTTCTCAGCAGCACGTTGATCTTTCTCTAAAATAGACCATATATCATGCCACAAAGCTAATGTTAGCAAATACAAGAAGATAGAGATAATACCTTGTATTCTATCAGATCATAATGGATTGAAATCAGAAATAAATGACAGAAAAAAAACAGAAACTACTCCAACATCTGGAGATTAAATAATATTCTATTGAATCATGAATGGATAACAGAAGACATGGGGGGGAATAAAAAAATTCTTAGACATAAACAAGAACAAAGATATATCATATCAAAATCTCTGGGACACTATGAAAGCAGTACTTAGAGGAAATTTCATTTCATGGAGCGCATTCAATAAAAGAAGAAAAAAATCAACAAAAAAAGATCTAACACTAAGCTCAAAGCCCTAGAAAAAGAAGAACAGATCAACACCAAAAGGAGTAGAACAAAGGAAATAGTTAAAATCAGAGCTGAAATTAATGAAATTGAAACAAAAGCAACATCAAAAAATTGACAAAATAAAAAGTTGGTTCTTTGAAAAAATAAACAAAATTGATAAACCCTTACCACACTAACAAAGAGAAGGAGAGAGAAAACTCAAATTACTAAAATTTGGAATGAAAAAGAAAATATCACAACAGACACGATTGAAATACAAAACATAATTAGAAGCTATTTTGAAAATCTATACTCCAACAAAATAGAAAATCTCGAAGACATCAACAGGTTTCTAGAGACATATGAATTACCTAAACTGAAACAGGAGGACATACACCATTTAAATAGATCAATTTCAAGCAATGAAATAGAAGAGGTCATCAAAAGCCTACCAACAAAGAGAAGTCTGGGACCAGATGGGTTCTCAGCCCAGTTCTACAAAACCTTTAAAGAAGAGCTCATTCTAATACTCCTCAAAGTATTCCATGAAATAGAAGAGGAGGGAACCCTCCCAAACTCATTCTATAAAGCCAATATCACCCTGATACCTAAACCAGACAAAGACACATAGAGGAAAGAAAATTTCAGACCAATATCCTTAATGAACATTGATGCAAAAATTCTCAACAAAATTTTAGCAAATCGCATCCAAAAATATGGTAAAAAGATAGTGCACCACGATCAAGTGGGTTTTATCCCAGGGATGCAAGGTTGAGTCAACATCCAGAAATCAATAAATGTAATTCACCATATCAACAGACCTAAAGTCAAGAATCACATGATTATTTTGATAGATGCAGAAAAAGCATTTGATAGAATACAGCATCCCTTTATGCTCAAAACACTAGAAAAAATAGGGATAATGGGAACATTCCTTTACATTGTAAAGGCCATCTACACTAAGCCCATGGCCAATATCATTCTAAATGGTGAAAAACTGAAAGCATTCCCCCTCAAACTGGAACAAGGCAGGGATGCCCTCTTTCACCACTTCTATTCAACACTGTCCTCGAATCTCTAGCCAGAGCAATCAGACAGACCAAAGAAATAAAAGGGATATGAATAGGAAAAGAAGAATGCAAACTATCCCTATTTACTGATGACATGATTATATATTTAGAGGAACCAGGAAATTCCACCAGAAAACTTTTAGAACTCATAAGTGAATTCAGTAAAGTAGCAGGGTATAAGATCAATGCTCATAAATCTAATGCATTTTTATACATAAGTGATGAATCCTCAGAAAGAGAAGTTAGGAAAACTACCCCATTCATAATAGCCTTGAAAAAAATAAAATACTTGGGAATCAATCTCACAAAAGAGGTGAAAGACCTCTACAACGAGAACTACAGAACACTAAAGAAAGAAATTAAAGAAAACCTTCGAAGATGGAAAGATCTCCCATGTTCTTGGATAGGCAGAATTAATATTGTCAAAATGGTCATACTACCAAAAGTGCTATGCAGATTCAATGCAATTCTAATTAATATCTCAATGACGTACCTCACAGAAATAGAGCAAGCAATCATGAAATTCATCTGGAAGAATAAGAAACCCAGAATAGCTAAAGCAATCCTTAGCAGGAAGAGTGCATCAGGGGGTATCGCAATACCAGAATTTCAACTATACTACAAAGCAATAGTAACAAAAACGGCATGGTATTGGCACCAAAATAGACAGGTATTCTGGTACGGAATAGAGGGCATGGACACAAACCCAAATAAATACACTTTTCTCATACTAGACAAAGGTGCCAAAAATATGCAATGGAGAAAAGATAGCCTCTTCAACAAATGGTGCTGGGAAAACTGGAAATCCATATGCAACAGAATGAATCAAAACCGCTATCTCTCACCCTGCACAAAAATCAATTCAAAATGGATCAAGACCTTGGAATTAGACCAGAGACCCTGCATCTTATAAAGAAAAAGTAGGTCCAAATCTTCAACATGTCAGCTTAGGACCAAACTTCCTGAACAGGACTCCCATAGCATAAGAAATAAAAGCAAGAATCAGTAACTGGGATAGATTCAAACTAAAAAGCTTTCTCTCAGCAAAGGAAACTATTAGCAATGTGAAGAGAGCCTACAGAGTGGGAGAATATCTTTGCCACTCATACTTCAGATAGAGCACTAATTTCCAGAATCTATAAAGAACTCAAAAAACTCTACACCAAGAACACAAATAATCCAATCGACAAATGGACTAAGGAAATGAACAGAACTTCACAGAAGATGTACAAGCAAGCAACAGAAGTATGAAAAAATGTTCAACCTCTCTAGTAATACGAGAAATGCAAATCAAACTACACTAAGATTCCATCTCACCCCAATTAGAATGGCTATTGTCAAGAACACAAGCAACAATAGGTGTTGCCGAGGATGTGGGGGAAAAGGCACACTTGTACATTGCTGGTGGGGTTGCAAATTAGTGCAGCCACTCTGGAAAGCAGGGTGGAGATTCCTTAGAAATCTTGGAATGGAACCACCATTTGACCCAGCTATCCCACTCCTTGGCCTATACCTAAAGGACTTAAAATCAGCATACTACAGTGATGCAGCCACATCAATGTTCATAGCTGCTCAATTCACAATAGCCAGACTGTGGAACCAACCTAGGTGCCCTTCAATTGATGAGTGGATAAAGAAACTGTGGTATATATATATACATACAATGGAACATTACTCAGCCATAAAGAATAATAAAATTGTGGCATTTGCAGGCAAATGGATGAATTTGGAGAACATCATGCTAAGTGAGATAAGCCAATCTCAAAAAAACAAAAGAATGTTCTCACTGATAAGCAGATGATGATACATAATGGGGAGTGGGAGGGAGGCAAGAATGGAGGAAGGAGGGACTGTATAGAGGGAAAAGAGGGGTGGGAGGGATGGGGGAGGAAAAAACACAGAATGAATCAAACTCCATTACCCTATGTAAATGTATAATTACACAAATGGTATGCCTCTACTTCATGTACAGAGAAACAAGTTGTACCGCATTTCTTTACAATAAAAAAATTTTTAAAAACATGAAATAAAAAAAGTTTTTTAAACAATGGTGCAAATCAGACATGTATCTTTCCAGGTTGGTTTGCTATGGCTTCAATAATTAAATTATTTAGATGTGCTAGGCAATCTTTGAAAATGAAAACAAAATGTGGTTCTCAAACTTATTTAATGTAAGTTCTTTGTGAAAATTTGTTCTGCTATTATGATCTTAGGGGTGTTGCAAAACTCTCCCTTTTAAAAAACACTAGCACAATGTCTTATCTTCTTATAATAAATTATATAGTACAGTGAATAAATGTAATTACTCTACTTGGACTGATGCTTTATTTTATAACTCAAATAGCTTGGAGCTATTAAAAGGATATTTCTTTTCTTCAGTCTATAATTCAGTGCTTTCATGAATCTAGATAGAGCCTGACAAATAATATTAATTAGTGAAGTTCTACTACTAGTCCAAATTCTCTGTTAATTATTTATTATAATAATTTGTCCTTTATAGAACTGATATATTAGTAGTTAAAAAGGTAATTTTCATCCTAACACTTTCTAATGTTTTCCCACAATGAAAACAGATTAATCATGTTTTTGTTACATTAATACATGATCATTGTAAAATAGTTGAGTAGTACATTAAAAAATAAAGAAATTAAGCATCAAATAAATCCCACTTGTCAGAGGTTAGAAACTATTAAGTGACCATACATTCATGCATTTCATTATGAGATAAATTCATACACACATACATGTAGGATGTGTATATACATGTGTGTACAAATAGCTATAATTTTTTATAAAGGAACTCATACCATATATGCTATTTTATCTTGAAATGTTTGACCACTGACTTCTAAGGACTGATTTGCTTCTCTCTTTAATGCCCCACTTTGTACATCTCCAGCATTAAATCTCCCTCCCCCACCACATAACGGATTCATAATGTGGTAGTCATCCTTTTCATACTAGTTTACACATCAATTTACCATTGCTTATTTTTTAAAAGCACAGCCATCTTACATACAACTCTTGTCTTTCTTTTTCCACTTATTGGAGATCTCACTTATTCTTTTGAGTTCCAGCTCAATACTTAGTAGCTATCACTTCAGGCAAACCATTCCGTGATGTTGAGCAAGTCATTCTGCATTTAATTTTTTCATTTGTAAAATGAGGATACTTATAGTATATAATTCATTGTATTGTTATTAGGCACAAATATTAATATATACAGAGTGCCTAGAATTTTACTCAAAGTAAGCTCTATAAAGCACTAGCTATGGTATAGATATATAAATATGTATTCAACCTTAAAAGCCCTAATGAAATAATGAATCTAGGCAATGATCTTCAATAGATGTTAATCCCTTTGGGTGAACAGTATGTGAGTGATCCAACGACACCTGGACCCATTAATTAATGCTAACTGTGAAAAGTGAAAAAAACTGACATTATATGCTTACAGGTGCAATGAAGACTTTAGTACCACCTATTAAATATTTTAACTATATATTTTACCTAAAATTTAGTAGACCCTTAGTATCTAGGGTCTTACCACTGTGTAGGAAAAAATGATGAACCAAGCAGAATGCTAAATAAAACCACAAGTATATAAAAACTAAATCTGGAATATAGAATATGCTATAAAATAAATGATCAAATTTATTAAATAAATATATGACATAAAAAAGGAGAAAAGAGACTATTAAATAATGAGAGACTTGAGAAATTTACAACAAAATGCAATGTAGAGATTTTGTTTATATTCTGATTTAATAAATCAACCATAAAAATGTATTTTTGGATCAAAGATGAAATTTGGACACCTAATATTTATAGTTTAATATTATTAAAGGTCACTATTGATTTTTCTATGATAATGAAATTATCATTTTTTTAAAGAATCCTTCTTTAAAATATTTATGAATGGAATGCTAAAATGATAAGGTATGTTTTTGAGAATCTCAGAAGAAAATAGTCCAGGGTAGATAGATAAATTGGATCAGAAACAATGTTGATAATGTTAATATGATTGGATGGGTTTATTGGAGTTCATTATACTAAGCTATCGACTTTTATTTTTGTTTGAAATTTTCCATAATATTTTCTGTTAAAATTTGAAATTTCTCCTTATTAGTACATTTACTTGTTTCCATTTTTTTAAATTAAGAAATATGCTATAGTAATACACTAGTTTTTATATAGTGTTAAAAACAAGTGTTTCTATTTCTATAGTATAAATTACTAAGAGAAAAAAAATGTTAGATCGTGTTTTTTTATTTAAAACCTATTTCTACATTGGTCCCTGAAAGATCAAAACCCTTTTCCAACAGCAATGAATATTGCTTTTGCCTCTCATGTTTAACAATTTTGGGGGTTAACCCTACTTTTAAAGTTGGTGGTAAACAATGATGTAGATCATTTTTTTTCTTTAGTTTTCATTTTGATGTGGAGATTCACTGTGGTGTATTCATATATGAACGTAGGAAGGTTATGTCCAATTCATGCCACTGTCTTTTCTAGTATTCCTATCCCCACTCTCTTTCCTTCATTTCCCTTTCTCTAATCCAATGAACTTCTATTGCCCCACACACTTGTTGTAAGTTAGCATCTGCATTTGACCCTTGGTTTGGTTTGACTTATTTCACATAGCATGGTAGTCTCTAGATTCATACATTTTCTAGCAAAAATCATAGTTATTCTTCTTTATAGCTGAGACATTCAGCACATGTTCGATTTTAACAGTCATTTGGATGTACTCATTTGTATTTTAATATTTCTTTTTTTTTTTTTACAGGAAGCTGTTTTCTTCTTATGAATCTAAGTGAATCTTTGATTTTTATCTGTATTTATGTTCACATAATTTACACAATTTACTCACCAACATTATTTGTGGTGTATTTTTCTAGGCGATTTGCCACAGAATTTATGTATTTTACATGATTTTGTTTTCCTACAACATGTTTTTAGGTTTCTCATCGTGGTTTAAAAAAAATTCTCCAAATTGTACAGTACATGTCATCTCAAAATCTTCTGCCAAATTTATATTATTTAATATTTTAGTACCATTATGTATATCCAACAGGATTCTATTTATCTATTTGTTCTATTAAGTTTTCAAAAAGTTTGTTCTATCAAGTTTCCAAAAAGTTTTCAGAGTAAACTTTTATATTTATTTATACTGCCTTATATTGCTATTGTTTTTCTATTTCATTAATTTTTTTCAATTTTATTAGTTTTAGTCATTAGCTTTATCCACTCTTACTTTTATTTTCTGTTGCTTTTGTAGTTACTGAAAATGCCTTCACAGGAATATTGTGTCTTTCTTTATATCTTTTCATGTGTGTGTATTTGTGTGTTGCTAGAATTAACCCCAAAGCCTTGCTCATGTTAAGTAAACACTCTACCACTGAGCTATATCCCCAGTTCTTTCTTTATAGTTTTAACTACAAGGGCATTTTAGGCTAGATATATTCCTTTTCAGCATCTTTGCAGTATGTGATAGATTTTGAAATCTTTAATTTATTTCTGGATTTTGATTAAATTTTATTTTCTCCTTAAGCTAAGTATTACTTAGGAGTGTATTCCTTAATTTCTAAGCAATCAGGGCTTTATGATAAACTTATTTTTAATTTTATGGTATTATGATTATATTATAGGATATACAGTAAAAAAAAGACCTCTCTAAAAACTGTACTAAAGTTTCTTTTGTAGTCAGGGAGGAATCTATTTTAATAATGTTCTTTAAAGAAAAGAAATACTTTCTTTTACAAAATTTTAAGACTATACATTTACATATATATGCATGTACACCTATACAATCAAGTTTGTGCTTATCTATTTCAATTTATTTTAATAGAAACTTGATTTCTGTAAAATGAATAAAATATGTATTAAAATTTTTACTCATTTTTTGGACTTTTATTACATTTTAATATTTTTACTTCATTCATTTTTGGGTACATTGTTGCCTATATAGAGCTTACTGGACATTTATCACTAATATATATATAACTGATTTATTCCTTTTAACATTTAAGTCTAAATTGACTGACATTATGCTTAACTCTCGCTTTTAAAAACAATATATCCCCCAAGCTATCACTTTTTAAAATCACTTTTCATCTTTATTTATCACAGTAAGTGATAATTAGCATTACCTAGAGTAGGATTGTTTTAACAGAAATTTCTGGTTTTCTAATGACATTTCTGTCTTTAGGTTAAAACATTAGTACATCATATTTAGGCAATAACTATAATTAATTTTATCATCCTTAACTTTATTTCCTGCCTACTTTACTATTTTTTTCTTTTTGTTTGTCCTTTTGCTTATGCTTCCAGATTTTTAAGTTAATTTTTCCTTCAAATTTTCTTCGCTTATTTAAAGTTTTATTTCACTTCGATAGATAACCAGCATTGTATTATTTAAAACAATCATACTCTGAACATGTCTGTCTCAAAATATGAAAACAAGACACCAATTATTCCCTTGAAAAAGATGCCATAATCCCCAATCACTTCCTTTTTTCCACACCAATAAAAAAGAGAATTTAGAATGCTTTCACTTATCCCTACATATCCCTCACTAATTCCAGATATTACTGAGATGGTTTGATACTTTCATTCTCAGACCATTATGAAGTTTTCCCTAGAAATGTACATTCTATTTAGAGAAAAATCTGTCTTAGCTATCTATCCATCCATCCATCTTTCTTTCTAACCATCCATCTACTTACAACTATTTCTTCTTTATCCTCTCTTACCACAGAGGTTTTCTTCTGATTCATCCTTGTTTAGACAGTGTGTTTCTCAGCTTTTCATCACAGTGACAAAATACTTGAGAAAAACAACTGAGATGAGAAAAGACATTTTTAGAGGTCAGTCCATGGTCAACTGGCTGTACTGTTTCTAGGCTTGCAGTGAGACAAAACATTATGGCTGAAGGATGTGGCAGAGAAAAGTTACCTCATAGCAGCTGAGAAACAGAGAGAGGAATGGGCTACTGACAATATATAGACCCTGAGGGTATGTCTCCAAGGACCTATCTGCTCCTCTAGGATCCAACTCCTACACCACCACCTCTCAACAATTCATTTAGAGAGTTTTAAATCCTGCAATGTATTAATCCAGCAACAACATCAGAACCCTCATAATTCAATCAATTCCTAAAATCCTTACTTCTGAATATTGCTACACTGAGGACCAAGCCTTCAATATACAAGCCTTTGGAGGACATTCCAGATCCAAACTATAACAGATGGTGTCCTCTTACAGTCATTGTTCTAAGGTGTCAGAAGACATCTATGCTGAATTGCAATCCCATTCTTTCACATGACTGTATCAATAGGTCTACCAGATGCCTGCTGATAAGTGGTTCAGTATCCATCTGATTTATTTTACTTGGTAAACAATTTTTTCTTTTCATCTGTAGTTCAGAAAATTCTCTCTTTATTCTTAGAATTCAGGAATTTATAATAATGTGTCTGATCTGTCTTTTGTCCGCAATCCTACATGGAATTTCCTAAGTCTTTTCAATCTATGGAGTATAATTTGTCTTTAGAACAGAACATTTTATTCCCTTGCTTGTGAAATTATTTCCAATTCTCCATCAATTTCTTTCTCTTCCTCAATCGTCCATATTATTTGAATGTCCAGATTCCTGAATTTACTATATTTTATGATTTCTTCTCATTATTTCCATTTCATTGTGGTTTTTTCTCTTGTTTTAAGACATTTGTTCCACATAATCTTTGAGGCTACTAGTTCAAGTTTTTTAACAGTGATCATTTTTACCTCACAATTATCTATTACAGTTTTTCATTCATATCTAGTTTCAGAATTATCTGCTAACATTTTATCTCAAACACCATGTTCCTCAATATCATACACACACACACACACACACACACACACACACACACTCACACACACACATTATTCATCTTCTAAAATTCTCAGTTTCCCCTAGCAGTACTTGGCAAAGAGTCACCATTAGTAAAAATTTTATTTTCTCAGAGGGATTTGGGTCCAGCTGTTAATCTATCTTAATGGTGATAATATCACATTTGAAGGGAAGACACAGCTGTGTCTGCATCTGTAGATCTCTCAAACTTTAATGTGCATGTGATTCACCTGTTCTAATTTAGTACATCTGGGATGGGGTAGATTGGGCATTTTTTTAAGCTCACAGATAGATAATAGTTGCTGGTATCAGGGACCACACTATGTGTAGCAAGGAATTAGCACATACCGCTCCAGCAAGTTGTCAGTCTCAAAGGTATCTGGAAAACTTATTTATGCTTGTATTTTTCCTGTACAAAAAGCTAGCATTTCCTAGTCCTTAGTCCAGAATTAGAAAAGATTCATATCACCTATTTTGTTTTCCCTCCTAGGTGAGGAAGACCAATACTTTTTCAACACAGATACTCATCTTTCCTTCTGGATATTTGTGAAACTCTGTAAGGAAAACTGTCTCCAGTATTTACAGAATAATATTATTCAATACCTCCTAACTAGTCTCCTAAAGAGGGAAAATGTTCTTTTATTTCTCTCCATCTATTTGTGGGAGAACCAAGGCATAGCTCATACCTTTCAGATCCCCTTGTGAGTTTGTCCAACAGCTGCTTGGCTCAACAAATGTAGTTTGCTGCTGTCGTGGATTTAGGGAACATGTTTAAGCTATCCAATTCATTTAAAATCTTCTAGAATATATATTTAACTAGGAAGTCATTTTCATGATAATAAGGGTTGCATACATATTTTTAGTATCTGTGAGACTGATCTCGGCTTCCAAAAAAGTCCAGATTTGGGGAAGAAAAAGGAAGAGAAAGATCAGGTTCAATTACCTTACTGAACCATAGAAGAACTAACATTCCATTAAATGAAAATCCCTTTGACATTTCCTGAGGAAAGTCAAGATGGTATTTTATACTTGGGGTCCTGAATAACTAAAAAAGAAAAGAGAAAAAAGTAGGTAATTGAAAATTGAATAGAGTGCAGAATCATCATATTCATTAATCCCTATTTGTGTCCTGATATTGTTGGAATAAAGGTAAATGAGAATGCAGTTTGTATATTGGATTTTTCTCATTATGGCCTCCAGGGTGTATGGCAACATGTTTATACATTTCAAACATACATACTGTACAAATTCTATCAGTACTGTTTTATGTCTGTCCATTCACAGAGATATCCAGATACAACTATAAGATATTCTCTCCTTTGTCTAAAAGTCAGAAGTATATATATATATATATATATATATTTTTTTTTTTTTTTTTTTTTTTACTTAAAATAACTGGTCAACCCAACAATGCTGCACTTTCCATTGGAACCATTATTGCCCACTTTTAATAAGGTTGGAATAAGGTTGGTCTGCATGGAGTATAGGAGAGCAGAGCAGCTGTAGGCAGAATAAACAGAGTTGCTATGAAGCAGGAAAAGGTTCCCTTAGGAGAGAGTTGTGCCTTAACAGTGCAACCTAATGGGACAGCTCCAGACATAAAAATTCAGCCTTCCCAAAGCATGAAGCTTTCATTCTTCTATAACTGCCTTGGTGAGAAAAACTCCCAGGGAGACTGTAAAAGAGCAGTAGTGTTGTCATTATCATTCCTAGATAAAGGAAAAACCTTTTATGTCTAAAGGTGCCCTCCCCCCTAGCACACACACATTTCATTAGTTATCTCTGTTTGGAAACTTTTAACTATGATCATAGGGCTCTGTTTCTAACCAATATACACCAACTCTAATACATTAAATACTGATTTTCTGCTATCCATTTCAGCTCAATTTAGATGATTTTCTTATAAAAGTTCAATAGGTCATCTGATTACAGATTCCACATCACATTTGCAATGTTATGGTACACATGTAAAGCAATAGCAATGCAGTAAAATTTCATGAACCTGGAAGAACAAGCATTCATGTGTGAAGATATATTTCACCTACTACATTGGGGAATATGTACTATAGATCTGAAGAAACCTCTGGAGACTACCAAATTTACACATTCTCTTAACACCTCTCAATAGCATCCAAGACTGATAGATTGTTTTCTTCATAAGCACATTCCAGGATAGAGTTCACATAATTTTCAAGAATTTATCATACAACTTACATAAGGCTTCCATGTATACATCTAAAACTTCATTTACTTTACTATTACTTCAAAATTGCAGGATTTTTATTTTTTAGGGGAATCAAGAGTAAAAAGAAAAATGAGGCAATGGATCCTGAAGATCAGAACTCCATCTTCCAAATGCTAACTTACTCTTTCCAGTACACTATATTTCCTCAAAAGCTAACAAATATCTAATGTATGCAGTGGTGTTTTAAAATACCTTCTCATATTACTATTCATAGATACTTTGTTAATTTTTATATTTTCAGTTCTGTTGCTGAGAGGTCACAATATCAGAAAGGAATGATAAAGGAACATGTAAATACAATACAAATACTTTTAAAAGAATAAAAGATACTGAGAGAAAATGATTGTTTTTTTTTCCCCAAGAATCTGTGGGAAATCAAGGTTAATCAATATGTTAAGATGACAATCATCTGCAAATTACAATTCCTTCCTGTAATTCAAATTCCTCACCTGCCCATGGCAATATATTATAATCATTTCAATAACATTTTCTTTATAAATGGAACATAGAACTTAATGGGACTCCAAGAAATTGATAGGAATTGCAAAACAAGAGATTCTCCAAATGCCTTCTCATACATTAATGATGAACCCACTGAAAGAGAAATGAGTAGAACTACTCCATTCAAAATAGCCTCAAAAAATAAAATATTTGGGAATCAATCTAACAAAAGAGACAAAAGACCTCTACAATGAAAATTACAGAACACTAAACAAAGAAATTTTGAAGACCTTAGAAAATGAAAAGATCTCCCATGCTATTGGATAGGCAGAATTAACATTGTCAAAATGGTCCTACTACCAAAAGTGCTATACAGATTTAAGGCAATTCCTATTAATGTCTCAATGACCTTCTTCACAGAAATGGAAAAAGAGATCATGAGATTCATCTGGAAAAATAAGAGACCCAGAATAGCCAAGGCAATCTTTGGCAAGAAAAGTGAAGCAGAAGGCATCACAATACCAGACCATAAATTATACTACAGAGCAATAGTAACAAAAATGGCATGATATTGGCACCAAAACATACATGTAGACCAACACAGAACAGATAAGACAGATACAAACCCACACAAATACAGCTATCTCATACTAGACAAAGGTGCCAAAAATGTACATTAGAGAAAAGATAGCCTCTTCAACAAATGATGCTGGGAAAACCAGAACTCCATATGTAGTATAATGAAATTAAATCTATCTCTCACCCTGCACAAAAAATCAACTCAAAGTGGATCAAGGACTTAAGCTCTAAAACACAGACCCTGCACATAATAGAAGAAAAAGTAGGCCCAAATCTCCACCATGCTGGCTTAGGAACTGACTTCCTTAAAGACTCCTAAAGAGTAAGAAGTAAAATCAGAATCAATAAAGGGGATGGATTCAAACTAAAAAGCTTCTTTACAACAAAGGAAGCAATCAGAACGGGAGAAAAACTTTACCACATGCACCTCAGATAGAGCATTACTCTCCAGGATATATAAAAAACTCATAACACTTAACACCAAAAGAACAAATAACCCAATCCATAAATGGGCTAAGGAACTGAACAGACACTTCACAGAATGCTATGGGGTGCAACTTAAGAACAGACCAATCACCACTAAGAAGTCCAAATTTGAGAGTCTTTATTAAGCCAGCCAGCTGACTGTCTCACACAATGCCCCAAAAAATGGCTATTGGGAGAATAGCCCTGACCTCAGGGTTGTAGGGGTTCTTATACCAAAAATTACATTAATCATAAGAGTCTGGTGCTATGATTCGAAATTACACATTAACATCATGAGATCATCGACAGAGGGGGAAGTGGGTCAAAATGACCCTTACCTAGGTACAAACTAAAGAATGGTTACTAACATCCACACAATCACTGTTCACATGGTACATTGTTTAGGAGCAATAGGAATCAAAAGAGAGCAGTTTTTCTTTACATAGGAATTGTCATTCTATATTGTTAAACATGTCACACTAAGTAACTGATGTTGGGTACAGAGGTGGGGTGTTCCCGTGGGAGAAGCTTATTTCCTACATAACATGGAGTCTCAGAGCAAAATGGAGTCTGTTTAGTCATTTCCCTTAGAGTCTGGCCTTTAATATTCTCATGGAGCCAGATCTGTCAGCCCATCACACAGAAGAAATATAATAAATCAACAAATATATTAAAAAATGTTCAACATCTCTAGCATTTAGAAAAATGCAAATCAAACCTACTCTGAGATTCCATCTCACTCCAGTCAGAATGACAATTATCAAGAACACAAACAATAAATTCTGGCAAAGATGTGGGAGAAAAGGTACACTCATGCATTGCTGGTGGCACTGAAAATTGATGCAACCACTGTAGAAAGTAGTATGGGGATTCCTTAGAAAACTTGAAACAGAACTTCCATTTGACTCAGTTATCCCACTCATCAATTTATAGTCAAAGGACTTAAAATCAGCATACTATAGTGAAGCAGCCACATCAATGTTTATAGCAGTTCAATTCAAAATAGCTAAATTATGGAACCAACCTAGGTGCCCTTCAATAGATGAATGGATAAAGACACTGTGGTATATATTAATGGGATATTACTCAGTCTTCAAAAAGAATGAAATTGTGGCATTTGCAGGGAAATGGGTGGATTTGGAGAATATCACACTGAGTGAAATAAGCCAACCCAAACAACCAAAGGCAGAATGTTTTCTCTGATATGTGGATGCTAGTTCATAATAAGGGGGGGACTAGGGAAGAAAAGAAGTACTATGGATTAGACAGAGTAGAGTGAAGGGAGGGGTAGGGATATAGGAAAGGGAAGGATAGTAGAATAAACTGGACAGTATTATCATATGTATATATATGACTACATGACCTGTGTAACTCTGCATCATGTACAAACAGAAGAATGAAAAGTTTTACTCCATTTATGTCTAATATGTCAAAATGCATTCTGTTATGCATAACAAATTAGAAAACAATTTTGAAAACAATCAGTACTTAGAATTTTTTTTAAAAATTCTCAATTCTAATTAAATGGCAGAATATATTAATTTTGTAAAATATATGATGTTACATATTTGTATCCCAGAAAGGAAACTGTATGTTGTAAAAACCATCAAAATGAAGAAATCTTTCTGAGATCTGCTTTATGATTTTCATAATATTAAGTAGCATACTTAATATCTGTAGATTATTGAATAGCACAATTTTATTCCCCTATATGTCTTCAAATTTTATATTTAGCAGTATATTTGGTACTTAGAATACTTGAAGGGAGCTTCCTACTTCTAATTTGAACAAATCAGTTTTCTTGCATGGTATTTTGGGCTATACCTACCTATCGTTGAATGTGATATGAAGTAGAATTATTGTTTCAATTGCAAATAAAAACATATCCAAAAAAAAAAAAAGGGATTCTCAAGTTCCACATTCTTATGATAATCCACTGTCAATGAATATTATCTTGCATCTTTAGAAGAATTGTTGCCTAGTACTCAAATAAATATGGTAAAGACAAGACTAGAACAACAATGTCAAAATCATCACAACTTTCTTCATTTTTCTCACTCTACTCAAGCCTTTCATCACCCTTGGTATCAGGTTCTGAACCCCCACTTGCTTGGCAAGTATTCTGTCACTGAGCAACATCCCTGGTACTTGGAAGAAGTTTTGATCTTCTACCTCTGGCCACAACTCCCACTGGAGTTCCTCCATTGATGCAGCTCTTGTTCATTTCTGGGTCACCTTCCTTCTTCTTGTCTCTTTAGGAAAAAGTAGACATGACTTTACATTGTGGGCTGTTCATTAGTATTTTGCCATTCTCTGCTGTTGCCCTTGACCTTAGGGCAGCTTCTTTGATTATACTTTTGTGAGAATTTTTCACATTTGTGGAACTATAAAATGTTTTCAGCAGTTTGATTTACCACGTATAGTGAGCAGGGAGGAATCTTTGTTTCTACAAAGTTGATCTGTAGCAGTATTTGGTAACACGTGGAATGGCCACTTTTGTGGTCATTTATTAAATTGAAAATTTATTAAATTGAAAATATACTTTGGCCATAGTGCATATCAAAAATTAAAACTCCTAAATAGAGGGAACAAAATTACCAGCAATATCTTATGTATTTTGAATGGGATCACATCAGGATACATTAAATGCAATTTAATTTTCTACATTCCCTAGGTTCCTTTTTATTGGTGCTTTATAATTATACACAATAGTGGGTTCTCTGTGGCATATTTCTACATGCATATAACATATTTTGTTTGATTTTATTCCCCAGTATCTTCCCTTTCCCTCTTTGCTTCCCCTGATCACTTTGCTCCACACTGCTATTCTCCCTTCTATTTTTGTGAGATCATTTTTATTCCTCTTTTCCTTTTAGCTTCCACATAATGACAGAAAGTATAGAACTATTTTGAGTTGCACTGCCACAAACATTGTTATGCATGTATCATTATAGTATACTGATTTTAGTTCTTTTGGATAAATACGAAAGAATGGCATAACTGGGTCATATGGTTGCTCTATTCCTATTCTTTTGAGAAACTTCCATAGTGATTTCCATAGTGGTTGTACTTATTTATTATCCCACCAACAATATAAAAGTGTTGCTTTTATCCCACAGTCTCACCTCTTGCTGGCTAACATTCTAACTACAGTGAGATGAAATAGTATAGTTTTGATTTGTATTCTTTAAATTACTAAAGATTTTGAGCATTATTTCATATACTTATTGGCCATTTGTATTTCTTATTTTGAGAAATGTCTGTTTAGTTCATTTACCCTTTTACTGATTGGGTGTTTTCTTTCATTTTGGGTTTTTTTAATGTTCTTTATGTATACTAAACATTAATCCCCTGTCAGCAGAGTTGATAACAAAGATTGTCTCCCCTTCTGTAGGCTCTTTCTTCATCTTCTGAATTGTTACCTTTGCTATGCAGAAGTTTTTAATCTGATTCCATCTCATATTAATATTCACTTTTCTTCTTAGAGCTTTAGAAGTGCTACTAAGGAAGTCATTGCCTACAACTATATGTTGGAGTGTTGATCCTATGTTTTCTTCTAGCAGTTACAGAATTTAGGGTTTAACCCCTAGGTCTTTGATCCATTTTGAGTTAACGTTTGTGTAGGCTGAGAGATAGGGAGATAGTATCATTCTTCTACATATGAGTATCCATTTTGCTCAGTACCATTTGTTTAAAAATCTGTCTTTTCAAAAAAGTATGTTTTTGTTGCCTGTATTTATGTGAATTTGTTTCTGTGTCCTCTATTCTATTCCATTAGTCCACATGTCTTTTTTTAAATGCTATTTCCATACTGTTTTTCTTACTTTAGGCTATAGTATAATTTGAGATTGTGTATAATTTTTAAATTTCTTTGGTTATTCTGGGTCATTTATTTTTCCCCGTGAATTTTAGAACTGTGTTTTTTCTCTTTTGCTGAAGAATGTTGTTGGCATTTTGATGGTGAGTACCCTGAATCATTCACTTTTGGTGCTATAGCCATTTTAACTATATTGTTTGCCTATTCAAGAACATGGAAAGTCCTTCCTTAATCTAATGTTTCTAATATTTCTTTATTCAATGCTCTATAATTTTAATTTTAGAGGTTTTTCACTTCTTAATTAACTTTATTATTGTTGTGGGTTTTTGGGTTTAGGCTTTGGTTTTGTTTTGTTTTGTTAAGGTTAATTGAATTAATTTTTTAAAATTTCTTTTTCAGTAGATTTGCTTTTGATGTATGGGAAAATTATCAATATTTACATATTAATTTTATATTGTTATTTTGCAAAATTTCTTGATCAGCTCTAGAAGTCTTATGGTAGAGTTTTTTGGATCTTCTAAGAAAAGGATTATCTCATCTGAAAACAGTGATAACTTAATTTCATACTTTCCTATTTTTAAACCTTTTATTTCCTTTTCTTGCCTAATTGCTATGGCTAAAATATTAAGTACTATATTGACTACATTGATATGAGTGGACATTCTTATTTAGTTCCTAATTTTAGAGAAAATGCTTTTAGTTTTCCTTGATCAATATAATTTTGGTTTTGAATTTGTCATATACAGCTTTTATGATGTGGTTAAGTTCCTTCTTTCACAAGTTTCTTAATGTTATTAACATGAATGGATGGTTAATTGTATTGAAGGAGTCTTCCTGCATCTATTGGGATAATCATGTAATTTTTACTCTTAATTCTATTTACATAATGAGTTACATTTAAGGTTTTGCAGATGTTGAATCACCCTTACACACCTGGAACGAAACCAACTACACCATGATGTACAATCTTCTAAGTCTTTTTTTTTTTAATATGGATTGCTAATATTTTCTTTAAGATTTTTGCATTTATATTCACTGGGGATATTGGTCTGTAGTTTGTTTTCCTTGATGTTTCTTATTTGGTTTTGATATTAGGGTGATATTGGCATCATAGAATAAATATGATGGTGATTCGCCTCTTTCTATTTCCTAGAATAAGTTGAAGACCATTGACATTAGTTCTTCTTTAAAGGTCTGGTAAAACTCAGTTGAGAAATCAACTAAATCTAGTTTTATCTTTGTTGAAAGGCTTTTTATTACTGCTTCAACCTCATTAGTTTTTAATGGTCTGTTTAGGTTTGATATATCCTCTTGGTTCAACTTTGGTAGACTGTATGTGTCTAGAAATTTGACCATTTGTCCTAGATTTTCCAATTTATTAAAATATGAATTCTCAAAAAAGCCCATAATGATCATTTAGATTTCAGAGATATCTGTAATAATATCTTCTTTCTCATCTTTAATATTATTAATCTGGGTTATCTCTTTCTTTTGGTTAATTTGGCTGAGGGTTTATCAATCTTGATTAACATTTTGGAGAGCCAGTTCTTTGTTTTCTTAATTCTTTGTATTTTTTATTTTCTATTTTGGGCTCTGATCTTAATTATTTACTTCCTTCTGTTTTTGAATCAGTTTGTTTCTTTTTTTTTAGGGCCTTGAAATGCATTATTAGGTTGTCAATTTGAAACTTTCTGAATTTATTTTTATGCAGAAACTCAGTGCTATAAACTTTTCATCTAGAACCACTTTTATTGTGTCCCAGAGACTTTACTGAACTTCTTTGACTGTAGGAGACATTTTAAAGTTTCTGACCTCATTGCTTGTTGTTTTCTTTTTTTAATTCATTTCACTAGTCTGTATCCTTTAATTGGAGAGCTAAGAACATTTACATTCAGTATTGTTATAGAGAGTTTTTTTTTTTTTATTTCCTGCATTTTGATTTATTGCTAAGTTCAGTTCAGTCCTAATTGTCATTTGCCTAAACACTCTTGTAATGAGATTCATTCTTTCAGGAGCTCAGATGTTTAAGTTTTATGTGTGTATTATTTCTTTAAACATTTTCTGTAATGCTGGTTTGATAGTAATGAATTCTTTTAGTTAATCCTTATCTTGGAAAGTTTTTGCTTTTGCTTTGATTCTGAAGGACAGTTTTGCTGGTTATAGCAGCGTTCATTGGTAGTTATTTTCCCTTTTTTTTTTTTCTTTTTAAGGAATAAACAAAATAAGAGTATTTTTCTCTTACACTTAAGACAAATGCAAAGGTTGAAAGTCTAAGTCTGATAAGGCAGCTTTATACTTCAGTCATCAGGGAATCAAATTCCATTAAATTTTCTGACCTACCACTCTAATATGTAGTTTTCATTCAATATAGTTGCTAAGTTCTAGCCATCATATCCTTCTTTCAGGCAGACATCCAATCAAGTGACACTTTGATTTTAGACTTCTGAGACTCTAGAATTCGCATATTGGTGTTATTTTTAGTGGAGAATTCAGAGTACAAACTCAAGTCTACCTGAGGACAAATCCCTATTCCTTCCTCTGCATCACTGCACACAAAACAAATTCAAGTAGTTGGAAGTTGAAAGCTCAAGTTTGGATAGCCCTATGTATTCAGCATCTGGTGATAACTTTCCATTTGCACTACAATATGGTGGATGCAAGTACATGCAAGAAGTAGGGAATGGTTACATAAAATAAGCAAGACAACAGAAAGGGGCTAGGGCTGTACTTTCTATGACAAATTTCTTGGTAGTTATTTTCTCTCAGAATTTAGAATACCTCATTAAAGCCCTCTTGGATTTCAGAGTTTTGCTAAGAAATCAGAAGTTTATCCTAATGTTTTAACTCTAAATTTGACCTCATTTTTTTCTCTTGAGGTCATAAAAGTCTATCTTTGCTTTTTATGTTATACATTTTAATTATAGTATGTCATGGGAGGGTTTTTTCTGGTCTTGCCTATTTGGGGTGCTATATGATTGCTGTATGTGGATTTTAATTTCAATCCTAAGATTTAAAAATGTTTTGGTGGGCTGGGGAGATAGCTCAGTTGGTAGAGTACTTGCCTTGCAAGCACAAGGTCCTGGATTCAATCCCCAGTACCACACAAAAAAAAGTTTCTGCTATTATTTTTATTAAAAGACCATAAATACCATTAGCTTATATCTCCATTTCCTCTTTGATTGCAATGCTTCCTAAATTTGGTCTCTTAATGTTTTCCCAGAGTTCTTATACACTCGGGTCATGATTTCTTTTCTTTTTCCTCCTTTTTTTTTTTTTTTTTTTTTTTTTTTTAGTGAGTAAGTTAAGATTTTTTAGTAAGTCCCGGGCCAAGGGTATAAGCTTCAACACATTCCATCAGCATAATCAAAGGGTTAATTTCAATGCCCAGTATTTTTTTCAAAGGAGAACTTAACCTCAAATAACAGTGGCAAATTAGGGCAAACTATATATCAAGGTATGCTACAAATGCTGTTGCTAATGGTCTCTACAATTCTATTAACCAAGGAGAAATGTGGAAAAGAATTAGTTTCAAACAGACTGAAAAAAAAAAAAAAAATAACCATTATTGGTAATGTACCAAATTCAATTGGAAGATGAGATAAAAAAAAAAATAAAAGAAATTTTAAAAAGTAAAATAAAAATAGCTGGGGAGGGAAGAGAGATAGACATCAAATTGGGGAGAATAAATAGATGAAAGATAGGGAGTAGAAATGGAAATAAAATGGAGGAAAAGAATCATTGAGAAAGATCCAATTAATTGACAAAACATACAAACCTAGAGAGAACTCTGATCAAACACATATTGTTGGAAAACATTAGCAATCAGTTAATATCAATTGGTTAATGCAATAACCATCACAGAGTGGTTTTGTTTTCTGCTTGCTGATGTATTTTAAATAGAGAGCTTTCTGGGATTTCACTTATCTCCCAATTATGAGAAAGTTTGTGTGATACAAATATCATGTTGTTTGTTGTTCTCAGCTGTGATCCAAACTGGCCAAAGTTTTGGGGGGAGTTTGAATACTGAAATTCTCCCCCTCCTTACTGAGTCTTCTCCACTGAGGGGGCATTGTCTTCTTCAAAGCAGAATTCACTCTCCAAAATGGCTTTGTTATTGTGTCCAGCAGTGGGAGTGCAAGTCTTTCAGGGACACTGGCAGCTCAGTCACCTTTTCTGTGTGTATGTTGTGGGTTGGATTGTACCCCTATTTCTAAGAACACCAGTCCATGTGAGAAAAGTGTGTAGGATTCATCACTCTATTTCCTAAACTCTTGGGGCTTGGGGGAGCTGCAGCAGGGGTATGCGTAAGGGTTCTCCAATTTCTGCTGGATCCTGATCTGTTCCAGTCACCCAATCCCTCTCAACCAGGCTCCTTATCCCAGAGATCAGACCATCGATCTTAAATAAAAATGATCTTTGTTCTTCCTTTCTCTGAATATCGATCAAGTTATCTTGTGCTTCTCCCTACTCTGTGTTACAGACACACTTCTATACACAGGGGGCCTCACAGTGTGGTCATTCACTGACCAGTGAAAAGTAGAATCTAAGTGTCTGTTTAGATTTTGGTTTTCAAAAAGCAAGTGTACCAAAAATAGGGCATGAAAATAATAATAATAAATAAAAGAGAGAAAAAGAAAAATAGCAAAATCTTAGCAACAAAAGGAAATTGAAGGGATCCTGCTCTGCCCCTGGGAAATCCATAGAGCCTCTAAATTATCACTGTTTCCCTGCTCCAACCACCTTTCCTGGGGTGTACCACAGCTCTTCCTACCAGAGAACACTAGGACTTTCTTCTGGGTAGACTTAGTTCATGGTTTCTGAGCTTATTTTCTGCACAGATTGCAAATTTGTTGGTCAGCATCTGTTTTTCTTAAACTTGGTGGGACAATGTATTTTGGCATGTTGAAGGGGAGTTTACCTTTCCCCACCAAGTGACAACACAGTCATTGCTGCCACCATCTGTTGCTTTTCTGCTGATTGCTAGCTCATAGAGTTGTATACTGGCCTTTTTCCATCATCTTCCCATTTCAGTTTGCCCCTGCAGAACTGCTGTTTTAATTTACTCTTGGGAAGTTGCTACAGTGTTGTAGAATTCTATGTATGGTCCACCATTTTTCTCTCCTCAGTCCAGTCTTATAACATTGCCATAATAGAGTCTCCTGAACATAATTTCCTCAGTTTCCTTTTCTACCTAAAAATCTTTATCATCAGAATTTATTTTCTGCATTACATAGAAGCAGGAGCCTTGTCTTGACAGTCACACAGATCTAGTCAGCTCTATTTCTTACTAGCTAAGCAAACTTGTACGAATTATATCATCTCTTCCATCCTTAGGATGGTGTAAGAATTGGTGACATCTCTCTTTATAAAGATACATTTTATGTATGCCTATTAGATTGGCTTTAGTTGCCATATCATAGATGCCCAATAATTGGTCATTGTATTTTTATCTCTGAGGAAAAATTGTCTCCTTAGCAAAGCTAACTTTTCTCACCTTCTCTCCTGCCATTGAATCTCTTCCATTCTTGCTCAGTTGTTTAATCATGAAAATGGGGCTCCTCTGGGGCTCACAAATACGTCCAGATATACTGTTATTTTAGTGATCAGTACCATGACTTTTGACAAATGTATACTGACATGTAAATTGCCACAATAAAAATGATTAACAATTTAACCACTGCTCAAAGTTTGTCTGCATTTATACCGGGCTCCCAGTATCTCTTATTTGTTTTCTGTCTCTATAGTTTTGCCTTTGCAAATAATACATATAAATGGAATTACACAGTATATAACATTTTGATCCTAAATTCTTTCATTTAGTATAGGGCATTTGAGAATCATGTTGTTTAATGTTATCAATCATTTGCTCTTTTAGTGTTCTACTAATTGGAGTTACCATAGTATGTGTAACTAATCTCCAACTGGATTATTTCCAGTCTTTGGTAATTTCAAATAAACAAGAGCTGAGTTTTTATTTGCTGCCTCTGTTTTTCAAATCACTTGTTAATATTATTTTTAACTACTTGAGATTCAGAAGCAGTTGCCTCTTCCATCCTACAAATTCATGAATTCATAGATTCTCTCCATTATAACCTCTTTCATTCCTGCTTATAAAGTGGCAACTTCTATCTAGACTAACCTTCTTGTGATATTTGGTCAGAGTGAGGCTATGACAAAGAACGTTACTGCAATCTGTTTTACAATCATTTCCCCCAGGACAAAAAGTTAATTAGGCACATAGTCAGCCATCACATGATTGGGGACAATTTTACAAAAGTGTTTTCAACTGCCCAGCATGGAGAAACAGTCAATCTACAATAATTATCTTTCCACATCCTTTCCACCCTCTTTCCTAAAGTAAGATTTTTTTAGTTAAAATATCTCCAAAATACCAGATACCAAATTTTGTATTAATCAGGTTATGCTGTGGTGCCGAAATCTAGTGGCTTAACCACAAGGAAAATCTACAGGAGGGTAGGGAATGTTCTGTTCATTGTGCCACTCAGAAAGCCATTCTGACACAGGCTTTAACTCAATATCCATTTCTGTTATCACTGTAACAGCAGAAAAGAAGATTTCTTGCACAATTACCTAGAACAAATACATTTTATTTCTACCTGAAAGTAACACCTGTCACTCATGTTTGCATCTCATTGGCCAAAGCAAGTCATAGGCAATTCACACACTGAATTCAAAGATAGTAATGAAATATAACTCTACCATGAGCCTCAAAACTGGGAGCTAAAAGTATATGATGGATTGCATTAATGATTACCTCGGGGTCTGATTTTTCCCAAGCACTTGGTCAAATTTTCTAAAGTCATTCATTAAATATTGCACCCTTTGGTCAGCAATTTTAAATGTCACCTTTATTATCTCCTAAATTTGCTTCACATGTACTAAGTCTGTTACTAGACTATATTCTATTCCATTTAGTTCTCTGTTGTTTCCTGTAACTCTTAACTCAAGTTTTTAATTACCACAGTTATATAAATCTTTTTGATAGTGACAAAGGCAAGTCCTTCTTTATGATTCTTTCATTTGAAAATTTTTATAAGATAATTCACAAATTTATTCTAAGTTTGACTGTATTTACCCTAAACACATAAGTAGTGTCTGAATAAAAATAAGTGAACAATAATAAAATACATATAAAGCATGAAATTCTGTCTTCAGTACCCTTTTCCATTCCTATTTGCCTGTTAAGTAGTAATCTTTGATTTATAATCTGCCAGCTCTTTTTTTTTTTAGGGATACATATCATTTCTCTGTTTGTGTAATCATAAATTTACATAGTATAATGTTGTTTGATTCATTCTGTTATTTTTCCCCTCCCCCCACCACTCCCACCCCTCTTTTCCCTCTATACAGTCCTTCCTTCCTCCATTCTTGTCCCCCTCCCTAACCCCAACCCTAACCCTAACACTAACCCCTCCCACCCCCCATTATGTGTCATCATCCACTTATCAGCGAGATCATTCGTCCTTTGGTTTTTTGAGACTGGCTTATCTCACTTAGCATGATATTCTCCAATTTCACCCATTTGCCTTCAAATGCCATGATTTTATCATTCTTTATGGCTGAGTAATATTCCATTGTATATATATACCACAGTTTGCCTGCTCTTTTTTATGTAAGTATACACATATTTTTGAATATCAGCCCACGATATCTGAGGATTTCACACCTGTGGATTCAGTGAACTGCAGATTGAAAATACTTTTTAAAAATGCATCTGTACTGAAAATGTACAAAATTTTCATATAATTTGTATGTAAACAGTATAGTTTAGTTATTTACAGAGCATTATGTTGTATTAGGTATTATAAGTAATGTTGAGATGATTCAAAACATGGGAGAATATGCAGAAGTTATATGCAAATACAATACTACGCCAATTTTATATAAGGGATTTGAGTTTGCACAGATTTTGATATCCTTGGAGGTTGGCCTTGGAAGCAATCCCCTACGGATTTTGAGAGACAACTGTATTTGCAAAATATGGTATGTTTTAGTCTGTTCAGACTTCAATAACAAAATACCATATACTAACTGGCTTATAATAAACAGAAAATATGTCTCATAGTTATGGGAAACTGAGAAGTTCAAAACCAAGGCACCAGCAGATTTGGTTTCTGATTAGAGCCCTGTCCCTGGCTCCTACGTGGAGTTCTGCCTTCTCACTATGTCTTTGCCTGGTGTGCAAGCAGTGAGGGAGTCTCTCTGGGGTCTCTTTAATAAAGATGTTAATTTATGAGGTTCCACCCTCATGATTACCTCCTAAAGGTCCCACCCCTGATTCTGGGAGATTAGAGCTTCAACTAATGAATTTGGGGGTTAAAACTGTTCACACGATAGTGATTTATTGGCTGGAATAATATGATTTAACATACACAAGATCATACCATACATTTTGTTCTGCTACTTTTAAATTTCTAGTTTAATTTGTTTGTAGACAGTATGACATCAGAACTTTGAAATTTGTTGACATTTGTTTCATGATTCACCCTATGATATATCTTAGTGCATGTCTCATATACTCTTAAAAGGAATTATACATTCATTGGATATGAAATTTTGTAAATGTAAATCAAGTTGATTGATGTTGTTTAAATTGTCTATGATGATTTGCACTGATATTTTGACTACTTGTTTTATCAACTACCAAGAGGAATATTTAAATCTCCAACTTTGTGGAGATTTAAATTTTCTCCTTAAAATTCTGTACATTTTGCTGCATGTATTTAAAAATATTGTTATTAAGTATATTCACTTAATAAATAAATACTTAATAAAAATATTGTTATTAAGTATATTAAGTATATTCACTCTAGGATTTCAGTGTCTTCTTGATGAATTGACCCATTTGCGATTATGAAATGACCCTCTTTATGTCTGATGGTGCTCCTGGTCTTAAAGTCAGTTTTGTCTGACATTGACAGAGCATACCAGGTTTCATTTGCTTAGTGTTTGCCTGGTGCATCTTTTCCATCCTTTTATGTTCAATTGGTCTTTGTCATTATGTTTACAGTGGATCTTTTGCAAAAGGCAAATAGTTGAGGTTTGCTTTTTGCACAGTCTGATAAACTCTGAATTTTAATTATTGATATAACTAAAATCTCAACTACCATAATGCTTTTGCTGTATGTTTGCTTTTAGTTTCTTTATGTTCCTCTTCTATCTTCCTTTGGGTTAATAAAATGTTTAACATCCCATACTATCTCCTCCACTGCCTGTTCAGTTAATTTTGGGGGGATTTTTAACAGCTTTCCTCTATGGGTTTTAATATGCACCCTGAATTTTTCAGAGTCTTCTTGAACTAGCATGCCACTTGTTGAATAATGCAAAACACTATGAATCAAGCACAGTGGCACACACCTGTAATCCCAGCTACTCAATAGGCTGAGACAGTAGTATCACTTGATCCCAGGAGTTCAGGTCAGCCTGAGCAACCAGCAAAATTCTGTCTTAAAATAATAATAATTTTAAAAATGAGTAAAATTCAATTTTCACTGCTATGCTTACTGGACCATCATATGTGGGCTATATTCTACATAGTGTAGACTTTACAATATATTCTTTCTACTTTTGTATGTACATTTCCTGTATTCTCCATTCCTTACTGTATATCTGAATTATCATTCAGTATTAATTTTCTCAGCCTGAAGACATTCCTTTAGAATTTCTTTACAAAGGCATATTCTGCTGGCAATGAATTCTCTCAGCTTTCATTTTTCTGAAGATGTATTATTTTCCTTTCATTTTAAACAATATTTTTGCTGGATCTAGAATTCCAGGTGAGACTTCCAGTGATATCCATGAGGGAATAAGATGGTCTAGAATTACCACTTGCTGTCAAAGAAAATGTAAAACCTATAGAAAACAACTATTTTCAAACAGTGGGCAGTAAGCAGCCAGGACTCAGCCATAAGGAAAACAAAACACAAAAAGTCAAACAAGGTAAATTTTATTGCCTTGGCTTTCTGACTGGAACTGATTCCTAGATTTTGGCAAGTACAACAAATCCAACAGGAGCTCAACAATCTCACGGAGTTGAACACATACAGACTGGACACGAGTGCAGCTCAAATTTTGAGAATTCAGAGAAAAAGTCACAGATTTTGCAATCCGCACAAGATTCCCTCCAGTTTCTATATGATTTTGGTTGCTTTTAACAAACACTGTTTTTAATATTTTCTCTAAGGTTTAATAATTGCTATTATCAGAAGTGTGACTCTAATACTCATCTATTAGTAGGTCAGAATTACTATTTTTTTTTTAGCTACAATATATCTTAGAGACCTTTTGCATCAGTGTTACATATCACATCTCACTCTTTTAAGTGTCTGCATAGTGTGTCTTTACACACTTTAACCATTCCTCAGGATCAATCACTTACTGGATTTTGCTATCATAATGTTATGATAAATGGTCTTATAATATGCCTTTTGTATTTTCTCTAAGGATTTTGTAGATTAGAGTTCCACAAGTAGAACTCCTCTATCAAGAGGTCTAAACATACAATCTGCTTGTTTGATGCTGGGGATTGATCCCAGGGCATACCACATGCTAAGTATATATTATACTGCTAAGCTAACCTGTAGTCCTCTATGATTTTAATAGATACAAGTAGTCTTTATCAAATTAAACTTTACAGTGTGTACATTCTTATTGTGTTTACTACTCAAAAATAACTTTAGAATTGTTTATCGGATTCCACTTCTAATGTTATTATAATATAACTCAAACATTATGTTCTTGTTTTATATTATCTTCATCATATTTTGTATTTCTGAGCCCATTAGAATTTTTACAGTGGTGATACAGTTGGTGACTGGTTTTACTGTTAAAAATTCATTTTCAGTTTCCATCATAAACAGAACACTAAGGAAAATTTGAAAGAAACGAAAGAAAACATTTTAATGGAGAAAGACAATATTCATTTTCTTTCATTTTAGGACATTTCCTTCCAATCTTTTTTCATATGAATTAATTTTGAGTTTTAAACAATTCAATCATATTTTATATAAACTGTTATAATAAACTTTTCTACTTAATATTACCTGTGAAGCATTTCCTCTCTTGTTGTATATGCAAATTATTTTCAGTTTGATTATTTGAAATAATATTGCAGAATCCCCTTGTAATGGTTTCCAAATGTGAAATCACTGGGGGCTGGGGATGTAGCTCAGTTGGTAGAGTGGTTGCCTTGAATCTACAAGGTCCTGGGTTCAATCCCCAGTACCAAAAAAAAAAAGCCTCCTATTCCCCCAAATGTGAAATCACATGGTCAAAATTACATGTTTAATATATACTGCTAAATTGTCTTAAAAAATGGTTGTGAGGTTGGAGGTGGAACTCAATAGTAGAGTGCTTGCTGCCATAGCATTGCGTATAGAAGTAGGAGGAGATGAGACAGGCATGGGGTTGTGCCTATCGTCCCAGCTACTTGGGAGACTGAGATGGGGGGATACTATGAGTCCAGGATTTTGAAGACAGCCTGATAAACCTAGTGAAACTCCATCTCAAGAAAAAATCAATACATAAAAATGTTTAACCCCTTTATATGTACACTATTAAAAGTGTATGCATCACTACAGCTTCGACAAATATTTTTTTCATATCACTGCTAATTTCATGAACAAATAGTTTCTCATTTTTTTCCAGTTTAGTTATTTTATTAAGGTGAAAGTCAGACTATATTTTATAGGTTTATTAATCAGTTAATTTTCTCTTGAAAATTTTTATTGTCTTTCCACCATTTACTTTTGGTTTTCACCACAACTACTCTCATCTACTAACTTTCTGATCGTGTTTTTTCATTAATTAAATGGTTTGTAAAATAATTTGGACTTTCTTAGGTTTTGAAATTATTCTGGTTATCTATCAATGTAATGTATTTGCCCATCTAATGTATTTGCCTCTCATTTTACTGAATTCCTCACTTTTAATTACTTTCACCTTCACTTCATTTTTACCAGACTCTCCTTCTGCCTCAGCCATCACTGCAAATGCTTCAGCTTTGAAGTCTTACATTCCTGATTCTCTTCTAACCTTAACTTCTCTCATTTTCCCAGCTGTTCTACTTCATTGCTACCTGATCTTGTCTTCACCTAATTGCCAGGTACTTAAGAATCATCAATATTCCAAACAAAATCTATCTGCTATCCCTTTTTAAAACACTTCATCTTCAGAGCCACATAACTCCACAAAAAATTTCCATAATCATCCTTTAGAATAGGCCCTTATTCCTTCCTTTGTATTCCATTGTGTGTGTACACAACCCAGTTCCGTTCACCTAGCTTCCTTCTTTCTGCCTGATCTTTGCTTTATTAGCACTGCTAATGATTGACATCACTAAAAATCACAGGTTTTTGCTTCAACTGGGCTTTTGGTGCTCCTCAGAAATCTATATTTCTTCAGTTTGTACCCACTTTCTCTAATTATCAATAATTACCAGCACAAACTTTCTTTGCATTAACAAGATACCATTTCCAATGTCACTTTCAGAACACGATCTCAATCATCACATCATAAAAGGCATTAACCAAATCTTTCTCAACTTCCCATCATTCTACGTTCATTTTACACTCCCTTGGTCTGTCTTCCTTTGTTCCTGACACAATTAGAAAGGGGTTGTTTTAATCATATTTTTCATCATTGTGACCACAAGACCTGAGAAGTACGACTTAGAGAAGGAAATGTTTATTTGGGTCTCACAATTTGGAGGTTTCAGTCCATAGATAGCCAACTCCATTGCTCTGGGCTGGAGGTGAGGCAGCACATCATGAAGGAAGGGTATAAAGAAGAAAGCAGCTCAGGTCAGACAACAGGATACATAAAGTTCTGCTCATCAGGGACAAAATATATACCCCAAATTCATGCTCCCAGTTGCCTAACTTCTCCAACCACAATCTACCTGATTACAGCTAATCCATATGAATGGATTGAGCCAGTGATTAGGTTACAACTATCAAAATCTGATCATCTCACCTATGACTGTTCTTGCATTGTCTCCCACATGAGCTTTTAGGGGACACCATATATTCAAACTTAATAGGGATTCTTTCTCTGAATGAAAGTCAATAGCCTCCTCCTTTGCTTGCTTTCTATTTCTGCTCCTTCGATCACTCCAGTTCTCTCATGTGTCTTCAACATCAGCTGTGATCAAGTATTTTGTCAATATTTAACTTTACTCAAGTTACTTCCATATGAAACCAAGCAAAAGAAAGAAAGAAGTAAAAAAGGGAAGAGAGGAAAGAAGGAGAAAGGAACTTTATCCAGGATCTCACCAGTTAATAAGCTTGGCAGATTAAAAGTTCTATTAGCATTTGTAGATTGAATGTTGAAAGAGTTGTCGAATGTGACAAATCTTGATTCATGAGCTTCATGTTGTGAAAGAAGAAAGTTGTGCTATTCTTCTAGTACTGTAGGCATGAATTTTGATGATTCCTCAAAGGACATAAATGACCTAACCCATCCACCCATGTTTTGACAGCAAAGATCACATGCAAACATGATAAAGTAGAATGCACTTGTGTGCATGCTTCTTAATTAAATAAAGCCGTTTTTAAAAAGTCTAGTCATATTGACAGAGAGAGAAAAGTCAAAAAGAACTCCTTTAGCTGAATTCTAAAAAATCTCCAACTTGTAAATTTGTTTTACTTTCTTTTTACCTTTTAAACATACAGGTTATGTACATTTGTATTTCATTTTCTTCAGATTTTATTAGCTTTCATTAGTTTAGTCTAGAAAAAAATTTATAGTTTACAAATTCTAAAAGTCTTTCACTATTGGCAACTTGAAAAGTACTGATTTGCATTTTACATTAGTACCATTAATACACATCAAAATAGTACTTTGTAAATATTGGCCATGTTTAATTACTTGGATCTACCTATTATTTCAAGAATTGTATTATTTCTTCATTCTAAAGGAAACAATTTTTGATTTTAACAATAGAGACAGGAACTATAAACTTGCTCTATATGTGGATTCTTATAACACTTCATATTTGCTTTAAGAATAGATTGCTTTAAATTTTTTAAATATATAATAAGACCTGAAATTCATTATTTCATACACCAGATGTCACTGTTTCTCTATGCTAGTAAAATGACCCAACAAATTTTGGCAGTTAAAAAAACCCAACTTAGCCTGTATTTCTAGTCTTAAGTATTATACCCAACAGAAATGTACAAACATGCAAAACAAAAAATAAGAGCAAAATTGTTCACAGTTGCACTATTCTTAATTTCCCAAACTGGAATTACCTAAATTAAAATCAAGGGTAAAATGGATCTGTGTATTGGGTGTATTACACATACAATGGTATACTATGCAGCCCATGAAAAAATTATTACCACACACAACAAATCTCAAACATATGTTGTATGGAAGTCTGAAAAAAATATGTATTTTAGGATTCCATAAGTTTTATAAAGTTCAGAAACATGCAAAACTAATGTGTGGGATAAAAGTCAGATTAGTACTTACCTTTAGGGGAAGTTGTGGTTGGAAGAAACAAGAGGACATTTCAGGAGTGCTGGTAATATTCTGTTCTTGAGTTGAATGGTAGGTACATGGGTTTGTTAGGTTTATAAAACTTGCTTGAGCTGCTCCTAATACAGTGTGTGTAATACTTCTGTATATGTGTGTTATACTTAAAAGTGCAATCAATTCAATTATGAACAATTAGTTAAAATGAAGCTAATAGATGCCTTGAAGGCCTATTTAAAATATAATTAAGATTAAATGATTAAATATATTGGGTAAAAGGAAAGAATTCCCAAGATTTCCCCTGTATTTCATTTCAAATCCCTGAACATATTGATTTGATCCCTATGGCTGTTCCTTCTTGTGGTTTAAGAAAAAGTTTTTCAGCATGACTCCCAGTTCATCCAACTGGGATGTGTCAAGGAATGAAAGTGTCCTTCAATAATCATCCCTATTTTCCATTATCTCTACCATTTCCTCTCTGATCACCTTTTCTTCTCAGTATACCAACACATTTGTTTGTTCTATCTTCAAAAACATTTCTCAAACTCTTAGCAGCCATCAGCTAGTAAGCTGTCATATTTCTTCTTTGAAAACCACGTTTCCTTAGCTCCACATCCTCATGTCCTAAGCACATCTCTCAAGACGTCACAGAATTCCATGAAAATTGCTTTCCCTATGGTCAGAAGAAGCTGCCATATTATAACTAGCCTTTGTGTTATTCCCTGAGACATTTCAAACTATCCTATTTCTGTGGGAAGAGAGAAGCTGTTTGGAACATTTTAAGTCCATATCAAATAAGTAAAAATGAGTCCAATACAATAACTTTAGCCTATGTAATAATTTAAACAATATCGTTGGCTCTTTAAGTAAAAAAAAGTTAGCTTTTCAGATATTTGTTCCCATCCCTATCACTTCTCTAAGATGACATCTAGGCACCATGTAACGTGTTTCATATTGTTTCTTGTTGGTAGCGAGGAAAAATGGCAAGTAGAGATCCATTAGTCCAGTTAATGTTCTTGTGGGGAAGAACATGTTGGGACTTTTCTCTTCTCTTTATTATACGTCTTTTAAAATTAAAATTTATTGATAACCGATATATAAAACCAAATTATTTTATGTATTTATGCAGTATTATATGTTTTGGTACTTGAATCCATTGTGTAATATTTAAATTAGTGTAAACATATCTATTCCCTTGAACACATTATTTCTTTAGGATGAAAATATTCACAATCCTTTCTTCTAGCTTCTTTGGACTACACAGTACATTATCATTAACTGTAGTCACCCTATGTACAATGGCACATCACAATTTCTTACTCCTAACTATAACTTAGTATATGTTGATCAAAATTCCCCTAACTCTCCTTTCTCCCTACTGTTCCCAACCTTTGGTAAACCACTGTTCAACTTCTCAATTTCTGAAATCAACTTTTGAGATTCCACATATTGAGTGATATCCTGTTTCTTGTCTTTCCGTGCCTGTCTTATTCCATTAACATAGTGACATCCATTTCCATTTGTTGGTTGCAAATGACAGGGCTTCATATTTTCTAATGGCTAAGTAACATCCCAATGTGTATATGCACCACAGTTTCTTTAATCATCAGTTGATGGACACTATTGCTGTGTCCATTTCTTGACTATTGCAAATAGTGCTTTGATGAACATAGGAGTGCAGATTTCTCTTCAGCACACTGAATTCATTTTCTCTGGCTATATGCCCTTGGTGGAATTGCTGGATTATATGGTAGTTTGTTTCTAATATTTTGAGAGCCCTCCATACTGTTTTCCATAATAATAGTTTGCATTCCTATCAACAGTGTACATGGGTTCCTTTTCTCCACAGCCTCCTTTGTCACTTGTTATCTTTAGTCTTTTTGATAATAAACATTTTTCCTGGGGTGAGATGGTATTTTGTGGTAGCTTTGATTTGCAGTTCTCTGATGATTAGTGATGTTGAGCATTTTTTCATATACCTGCTGGCCTTTCAAGAAATGTCTATTTAGATCTATTGCCCACTTTTTTCATTGGTTTATTTGGTTTTTGCTCTCTTATTTTGGAGTTTCCTATATATTCTGTATATTAATCCCTTTGCAGATGTACAGTTTATAAATACTTTATTTCATTCTATAGGATACTTTGCCTATCAAATTATGACTTCCCTAATGGCATTTATGTTTGAAATCAGTGTTTTTTCCATGAGGGCAATACTGTGTTCTAGGAGCTGTTTTGGAGATGAGTGGGAGGAGGGCAGAGAAAGTAGTGTTGTTTGTCACGAATAGTAGATGTTACTGGTACTCATTTAATGTTAGATGTCCTATGCCACCAAGAATTGTTCAATATCCCATAAAAGCTTATAATATCCCACCACATATTTCTGAAAGAAAAATATCTTTGAAACAATCTATACCTGAAACCTAATTTGATTTATATATTTGAAATGTATATTGCAAGGTTTAACATACACTGAATTTTTCAGGAAAGGGAAAGCAATAATTGTAAATAGAGAAGTTTTTCCAAGAGTGGTCACCATTGATGAAATTTACAGTATTAATACTACTTGTAATACTTGGCTTGACACTTTAACTTTTCATCAGTTCACATTTAGTTACAGCATTCATGATGATTGCATACACAGGTGCAAATATTCATCCACTTTATTATGTATTCTAGTAACTATGGTGACAGAACATTTACATATTGAAGTCCATACTATTTCTTATAAAATTATTTTATCCCTCCTTTAAATTTGATTCATATGCATTGATTGATTTTAATTATTGTGTTGATAGGGTATATTTGATATGACTTTAATTTTCATGTGGAAGGACACTATTACAAAATATTGCTAAATGGGGAGCTGTTGGATGTAATAAAGTTGAAAACCCCTAGTATAATTTGTAGATGAGTCCATCCCTGCTTAGGGAAGACCCAGTGGTGATCCCTGGCTGACCACTGCTATCTCTACTTTCACAAATAATCTATAATGAGGGTCAAAGGGAAGAAGAAAGACTAACTTGTAAAAGACTCTCATTTTAAAGCTGGAAAGACTCTTCAGTACTCAATCGTCTCTTCTCCTGAATGCCTAATGTATGCTGTAAAAGGAATATTGGCAAGTCTACAAAAAGTTGATCTCTTGTCCTCATCCCTTGCTTAATAACAATCACTATGCTCTTATTAGAAGCCAAACTCAATTTAACTTAAGCAGTTAATTGTCTAATAACTAAGAAAAGGAACAAAGGTCCGTTATGAATAAATAAGTAAAATAAAATTTTCTCTTAGTGATGGGCAATGTGTGAAAATCATTTTTCACACCAGAAACAAATTTAAAAGTTTACTGCATTTGTTCATTTTATCCCTGATATGAAGGAAATACATATTATCATCTCTATTTTATGGATAAGAAAATTTAGGCACAGAGAAGTCAAATGACTTGCAAGTATCACCCAGATAACTCTTTTAATGGGAAGTAGAATTCCCAATGTCTTACTATGTCTAGGGAAATTCTATGTGAGTAAACATTATGTAGAAATCTAATACAAACAGAAAATTAGTGTAGAATATGTCTGCTAAAATCATATTTAATATCAAGAGATGTGAGTGAGTCTATTGTCACATAAAATGAGAACATAAAAGATAGCTGGTACTGTAAAATCTGACTTCTCTTTTTTGCCTGTTGAGTATTTTCTTTGCAGGATTTTGTTCCACAGTCATATTGGAAGCATATCTAACAGTGTATGTTTGTATTTCTGGAAGTAAAGAATCCAAGCAGAGGCACATCCTTAATCCTGGGAGTAGCTTCGGAAAGTGCCTTTCTTTCTACTGTCCTTGGTTTGATCCCCAGAACCATGGGGGAAGAAAACAAGACCTGTCATTTCTTTCTCCAGATAGAAATTTACAAAAAAGACTACTAGAAAATAGCAAACTGAGCCATACATGATTGTCCTGTCAGCCACTTTCATCAAGATCTTTGAAAATTTATACCACTTTTCAAGTCATTCCTTTCTTTTTTCAATATCACACTTTCAAAAAAAAAAAAAACCTTGAATGACTTTCCCCACAAAGTGATATTTCAAGTATGACTTCAGGCAAAAACACTAATTTTTTACAAAAATTTTTAGTGAGAGTATACTATATGGACAAATTTGCATTGTGTACTATGTTTGGATATACTCAAAAGGAATGAGAGTAGACTCTTCCTTGACATTTTTGCCTATTGAACACTTGGATTATTTTCACATTTTTAATATTCACATTTTGACTTGATTTGTCTTAAATGTCTTGGTCCTAAAGTTGTTTGATTGAACTATAATTTTATTTGGAAGTGGAGTTTTATGCAAAGTAGCTATGAACATTTAAAAAAACTAAAAAATGGTTTTTAACAGTTAAAAAAAAATAATAGAAGGATTCCTCTGCCAAAGTATGATTCCTTTGCAACCTTCCTTTACAATTTCATCAAGTTTTCTTTCCCTCTTTTGGTAGGTACAACAAACTTTAGTTTATTGAATTTAGGTACAAACTATCTTTACCTTCAGTATTACTTATGTTAATGTGCCTTGGTCGCTTAGTTAACATATTTTTCCCTTAAGAATATTCTTTGGTTACCTTAAATTGAGATCCAACACATCATATTTTTTCCCATTAAAAAATCAGTTCAGAGCTTTCATGTTACAATTTTCAAGAAAAATCAAAATTGTTATGCAAAAGATAGATGCATTTATCCTTGACTTCTAAAGATAAGTTCAGATTGCTTCTTTCTTATTTTCCCAGGATTGTGGCTACAGTGCTCCAATTGTACGGTATGAATCTTAGGGAGGTGCTGCTGATGTGATCTGGACCCACAATTGCTGTTCAATCCTTTGTGCCCATAAAGAGAACAGAGAGTAAAAAAAAATAAAAAACCTCACTGTAAATATGACATTTCAATTGAAAAGTTTCTTTCTTGTTATCTAAAAATTTTAGTCAGGAACTCCTGGTGATATCTTGTGCTTTATATCATACTTATAATCAGTAATTTAATAAATCAAGGAAAGAATAAATAGAAATTTGATTGCCACTAATAGATTTCACCCATATTTACTAATAAAGTTAAACAACAAAAAATATTTAAAAGCTATAGAGGGCAAAAATATCAACAGTTTAGCTAATTTTCCATCCATAGCCTAATTTTTTTTTCTCTCATCTCTACTTATTACTCACCCCCCAATACCAGTCTGGATTAAAAATACCAAAGGAAAAATAATAAAGAATATTCCAAAGTATATGTAATACCATGATGAAAACATTGCTAAGTTAAACATTCTACTAGAATGTTGGCTTGAAAATTCTTCCTCATACAAATATATTACATTTTAACCAACACTATTTCCTTAAGATTTTGGCATTATTCCTACATCATTAGAAACCAAATTGCTATGTTTTATGTAGGAAAAGTCCTTTTATATCTGTTCAACTACAGTTTAACAACGAATTTCCAAACCCCAACTGTCACCCATTCTGCTTTGTGTTTTTCTCTCTCTTGAATGTGTTGATAATGTAGTAGGTGAATTTGCTAAACTAGTCTTTCTTACCTAAGATTTTAAAAAATGGACAGATGATGAATTCACATGAATGCAATGGCCTAGAATTCCTTGTATCCTATTTTATAAACATGAGCAACATTATTGAGCATCTGTACTTGGCACTGTGCTAAGCACCGAGTACTGAGAAGGGAGAAAAAGAATAGACTCTGCTCTCATGGATCTTAACTCTGTTGGAAAAAGCATGACCATCAAATAAACAAATAAGTATACAAGTACAAATGGTGATAAATTGTATGAATCACAAAGGATAGAGGAAAGGAGGATTATGATGAGGGTGGTCAGGGAAAGTTTCTCTAAAGGCAAGACCTGAGAGTCAAGGAAAAATCCACCATTCTAACAGAATAGGGCAAAGAAAGAACTGAAAGAGATGGAATATTACACCCAAAGACCCTCAGGCTGGAGGAAACTGAGCATCTACAAAACAAACTAAGTTTCTCTTGTCTCTCTTCCCAATATGAGACTAAGTAATTTGTAATATATAAACCTTGTTACTGTAAATTTTTCGGAGGATTCTGTATCATAGATTTTTTCAAAAAGCAGAGTAATGTATTCTATCATTAATGTCTGTATAATAGCTCACATTTAAAAAAAAAAAAACACTTTGTGTAGCAGTTAATTACTCATCAACCTGTAGTTTTTTCTGACTCACTAACTGGTTATTAGAAATTTCTGCCACTTAGATGACAAAAATTTTATAATAACTACTTGGAGACTTCCCCATTCCTCAAGGTATAGACCAAGTTCTAGGTAGCACTGTGGCAACAATGATATTAATAATACTAAAAACAATAACTGAGGAGGAAATCTGCTGCATGAATGAAGTTTGTAGCTCTGCATTGCTCTTAACCCAAACATGTCTCCAGGACTACTGGCCCCTGGTTCACTCCTGGTAGATGAGCTCTGACCTCTTGGGAGAGATTCCTCTTGGTTTTCTTGTAAGTGGACATATATGATTTCATATATATATATATATATATATATATATGAAATCATATATGTATATGTGTGTGTGTGTGTGTGTGTGTGTGTGTGTGTGTGTGCATATACCTGCCACTGGCCAAGACATTAACCATTTGATTAGATAGCTTGTGCTAAAAATGGCTACAGAGAGGGAAGAATCTGGGCTATAGACAAGAGGGCCAAATAATGGCAACAGAGCTGTGTGAAAGTAAATTTATAAATATATCATGTGAGCCAGCAGTGGCAATCCGAGGACAGGTGGAGATTGTCGGGACACAGAGAGCTAACAAAGATCTTGACAGCATTAACTCCAGAGTAATTTTTGGAAAGTAGACTTCAGTTGAAAAGAGAAGGGCCTGCTTGGTCACAAGGAGAAAATCCCAATCCCAACCACGGTCTAGTTTTATGTATTTGAGTGTACTTGTACTAGTAAAATGAGTACTAACTTTTAAATTAAAGCATCAAATAGATAAAAGCCAATGAGATTATTATAATAGCTGCTTTATTAACAATTTGCAGGTCCTATTATTTTTTTGTTTATATCACTGATTCTTATTTTATTTATTTGCTTATAGAAATGTAATTTCCATCAAAGCAAATAACCTATCTATCTTGTTGACTGCTGTCTGTTCAGTGGCTAAAAGGTAAATTGATTCTGAGAAAAAAAGAGGTTCAATAAATAATTATTTGTTAGTTGACCTAATGATTGACCAAATAAAAAACCAGTGTTCCAGGAATTGGTCCTGAGCCATGTAAGAGGGAAGTCAAAGCAGAGGGTATTGAAAATAAGAGAAAAGTAGTAATGCTTGTTAAAGGGAGGACAATGCTTGTTAAAGGGAGGACAGGCTGACTCACCCTTGCCAAGACATTGAGATGCAGATGGATGACAAAAGTTTCACAGCCTTGAGAAAAGTCATTACATTGCCCAGTTACAGTACAGTGACTTGAGCTGATTTACCAGAGAGGAGAATGACTGTGTCCTAAGACCAAAGCATACAGGGGCTCAGTAAAACATTCATGGATAAGTGTGAGCCACTTTAAGAGAGAAAAATCTGTATTAGAAGGAGCCATGTCTAATGACCAGAGAAATGAGAATATTGGAGTCACTCACACAAAGAAATTCATATTGAAGTCATAGTAAGGAACAAAATGGTACTCTGCCAGGTATGGAAGGGATTGGAACATTAGCCTTCTTGAAAATATTTATTGAGGGCTTTAGACAGAGACAATTATGCATTACTACTGTTTTTCTTTTTCAGTGAGCTATCAACATTCATGACTTTTTAAAATTCCTTCAAGTTGAGAGACAATGGGGGTATGCCAATTAAATTACTTGGTCCCTTATGAGAAGGGATCTAAGTCATGGATTCAAATCTAATTACTGACTTTAAAGACTGTTTTTACCTAATATGGGTAGTTTCCTTCATTTTCTTCCTTCTTCTTCCTCCCATCTTTCATGTACATGTATAAAATAGCACCCAGAATACAGAAATCCAGAAACCTTCTTTGGTGAATCATGGAGGTGGGTATGACCTTCCTCTTCTCTCCCTTTCTAAATTGGCTGCATATTTTTGAAAATAAGTAAAACATTGACCCTAGCAATGTTATGAAATAATGTTGGTTTTGATGATATCTTGGGAGAAAATTTGAAGGAGCCCCTGCCTTCTGAAACCAGGATGGAATTTTAGCCAGTAAGCTGACATTAATACCTCACTCAGTGTTCAGTTACTTCCTGGAGTCAACACACAATTGGGCCACAAAGTCATTTCCCACTGTGTTCTAAGGACATAATTTCTGCAGGGTCCCAGCTACCTGTTTTAGATCTATCAGTGTTCAAGATAAGCAAAATTGAATGCTTATAGATGACCTAATTGAATGTGTGCTCCTAACCTACTTCAAGTGCAGTCTCTTGAGGCATATCACTCTGTTCTCTCGTTTGAAGTCTAATTCATCCATCCCAAGCTATCTCCCATCTTCCTGATGTTGACCATCCTCAAAACCCTTTCTTCTTTTCTCCCTGGGGTCTTATTCCACTGTGAAATACTTATTTTCCCCTGCATATTCAGTCTTTTCACAGAAAGTTCCCTTTTTCTTGTTTAAAGTTTCTCAAAGATGATTTCAGGCTACTTGTGAATAAATATTAAATTTTTATACTAATATTTTAAACAGCATAGTCATATTTGCACACATACTGTCACTTTAAAGAAGTATTTTGGAAAAAAAAAAAAAAAGGAAGATGGTAAAAAGCTGATTTTAAAAGAAAACCAAACAAGGAAATAATCGTATATGCAGAAAGTAGAAATGACAAAATTCCTGGATGAATGAACTTTAAGAGCTACATTAATGTAAATTTGATGTTCCATTGAAAACTCCAATTTCACTGCCATTTTCTCCAGTTTGTGCTCTGCTTTCTTTTGTGTTCCAGTTACCACAGGGCCAGGAGGTGTCAAGGTGTAAGCTGAATTCTCTCATTATCCTGTCCAGATTTTGAATTTGTCTGTCTTCTATTCTCTGAAGCTTACATCTTCAAACCATAACACTCCATAAGCCTCATTTTTTCTGCTGTAGATTATGTCCTTCCGTTCAATCTCTTTACAGTCACAGAGATCTTGAGCATCCAGCTCACTGTTACACTCATTTAGTTAGTGTATATGTGATTGTATACTGTTAAAAGTAATATATTCTTATTGTGAAAATTAGAAAAATACATAAATTACCACTGTTAACATTATTAATGTATTGTTATTTTTCAGTTTTTTAATACTTTATCACTTAACAGCATATCTTAAAATATTTTAGATGCTATGCTCTTTTTATGGCATAATAAAACTAATTCTTAATAGCCTAGTATAAATATGTATCATCATTTAACTGTCTCCCTATTGTTGGACACTTGGGTAATAATAAACTTTTATTATTATTATTACAATGTACATTTTTAGCATAATTCATCCTATCAGTTTGAATTATTCCATTAGGCTGGATTCTCTCAAGAGGCGTTTTTAGGTCAAAGGTCATGAAAAACTTGAAGTATAACTGGATAAACTGAGGACTCCCCACCAGCACTCATAAATAACAAAAGGTGGTCAGAATGTGACTAAAAACCTTGGCTTTGGAGCTTTTGTTATCTAAAGCAATTCCACCAGTTCTCAGGCTTTTATTATGCTGAGTAGGCCATGTGAACTGAGGGGATTTTTAGAGAAACCTAGAGTTAGAGACCCTGGGAGGAGTAGGAACAAAAGTAAGAAAGGGGAAGAGAGGATAGAACTAGGGGTAGTGAAACATGGCGAGAATGAACAGGAATGGTTAGAGGGATGTAATAGGATTTAGGGGAAACCTTTTATATGGAACCTACATTCTCTTTCACAAAAAGCTTGTAATGTTTGTTCACACTCTGTCTTCAAGAAGTTCAGGCAGGTCACATGGAAATTTACAGAGGCTAGTACACAAAAGCTTATAAATGCAAACTTCAAAAGAATTTCTGCAAAGCTTGAGTGCTATGAAACTATAAAGCAGGCATCTGGGTTAAGGCTATAAGCTTTTGGAACACAAAAAGCCCTAAAAGAGGCTTTTAGCTGTTGCCTAGTGGCTTTGAATTTGGAGGGTGCAGGGATGGAGGTGGGGCAGGATTCGTGGAAAGCCTTGAAATATGTTCCAAGTTTATATCTTAGAAGTAACTATGAATACATGTAATTTTCAGCTACACCCTTCTCAAATTAAAAAAAAAAAGTGATAATTCCTAACAGTCTAACATTTTTAATAAGCTCATAAACTCAACTACCTGGGTTTAAATCCAAAACAACGGAAGATCCAGAATGAGAAAAAAAAAAAACACGATTTTCCTATGTAACAAAGGAGAGAACTGATAAGATAGTCCAGGAGTGGAAGCTGTTTTTAATTTCAGAATCATGTATATGTCACACATATTTTTCAACAATAAAATATCAGAATACAGCATGCCAAAAAATTAAAATGAGTCAAAATAAATTAAGCACATATTCAGTTGTTATCACAGCTGTCTTACATGTTATTTCAAATGATTTTAAAACACAATAATTTATATACTTGAATCTTAAGGAAAACAAATAGAAAAAAATAAAACACCAAAATTCAGAGATACTGAACACAGGTACTAACAACAGGTTGTTACTGTTGTTAGTACCTGTGTTACTGTCATTGTTTAAGTATTTGGAATATTGGTATTGTTATTTTAAAACTCTCACACATTATATATGTACACACTTATGGTAATATAAAGCAAACATATAATTTTATCATTAGAAAACAAAGTTTTTCAACGCAATAGAAAAGATGCACACATACAAAATTCAAATAACTTAGTAAAATAAACTATGAATTTATGGCTTGCTTTTTTCTAACATAGTACCATTTTCCAAACATGGAACAAAAAAGCAATAAATAAATACTGCCCTATATCAAAATAGGCATATTGTGCGAGACACACACACACACACACACACACACACACACACACACACGCATGCATATGAGGTTACTAATGATATCCAAAAGAAACTCATGGGTCAGTTTTGATGGTTACTAAGACAGGAACTCATTACTATAATAATAAAAAAGCAAATATTTGTTTTGCTTTTCTTGTTCAGACTATATATCAGAATACTCAAAGAAATGATGACATTTCTGACATTTCTTCCTTATAGACATAATGAATAGTAAATTAAGGAAGAATTTTTAAACTGGAACATCATCATTTTATAACACATAATGAAATTGATAAATGCTAAAACTATTAGATGAAATATTAAGGAGAAAAAAACTAATGGGTGGATGACAATACTCAATCCACACCTTGACTCAGAGCAATAGAGTCAGCTGTCTAGGTGGAGACCTCTGAAACCATGAGTCCCAAATAAGCTTTTCTTCCTCTAAAATTGTTCTCGTCAGCCTTTTGGTCACATGAGTGAAAAGTTGACTACAATTAATATGCTAGGGGCTATTTTTGAATGGTGTATAACTTTTATTGCCAATTTGTATCAATCTGAGTTCTATCAAAAGAAAACAATAATTTGAATAGAAAATGTTTAATACAAAGAATTAACAACATAGGGGATTAGAGTAATAAGAGATTGGCTACTAATAAGTAAATTTTTTTAATAATTTAGGAATAGCAAATATAAGCATCTAACATTATCACGAGGGTTGAGCTCAAGCACCCTGGGAACTCTCACTTTCCACCCAGACATGAATGGCATGTGTAGGTACTGAGTTTGATCCTCAGAACCACATATAAATAAATAAATAAAATAAAGGTATTGTGTCCATCTAAAACTAAAACATATATTTAAAAAAAAAAAAAGAGGAAGTAACGAGGTTTTGACATTTTGTCTTCTTTGCAAATTAACAAGTTAGCCTGTAAACAATTTGTAAATGCTGGCAGAAAACATGAGACTCAGGAGTCAAAAACAGAGGACTTAGTTCCTGAATGCACAGAATGGAAAGGTGTCTTTTTGGAGGTGATTCATCACAAACCTTCTAAACAAGGGACAAGGGAAGCTGTTGGCCACCAGGTGATGATGACCAACGTTCCCTGAAGGAGCTGGACACCAGAGAAACTGAAAGTGCTGCAAGAACTTGGAGCTAGAGAAAGCCTCACATCCTACAGTAGCACAGGGGAACCTAGGTGCCCGGCAGGAGCACATGGAAAGCCATCAGGCATGGAAACGGGAAGCACGACATTTTGTCTTTGCAATGTCTCACCAATGCCTTCAACTGACAACACTTCAGTGCTGACTTCCAAAAGATGACATTTACAGGGCTCAGATCCATTATGACAGAGCAGGCAAATATATTAATTTGGAACTAAGAGCAGATAAACTGCCAGCTCCAGAGGTTTATACTTCAGCCTTTCTTTTCATGTTTGATGCAGTTTACAAAGAACATCTTTCTCTAATACTTTTGGATATGCTGATCCAAGTAGACCTACTTATATCATAGCCAAGACATGCTGTGAGTTCGTTCTTTCTCTGAGTTTATACTCAAAGTTAGTAGCCTTCCCATCATACAATTAACTTTTTGGGGTCAACAGTACAGGTAAAGAATATGTTATCATAAAAAAACTCAAATGAGTTTATAAAACTTTGCATTTATTTCCTATTAGTAAATTAGTAAGCAGTGTGATATAGTTTATTCTGGTTTGTTTTTTTTTTTTTTTTTTGGAAAGAATGCCCTAGCTCACCCTATGCTACGCTAAAAACTTCAATGAAGTGTCATGTTCCTGAAACATTAATAGGACTTATCTCTCATCTGTTGGAGTGCATGTCTCAACAAGGCATCTGGAGTACTTACCATTTCTTCCTTATCAGGTCCAAATTACATTATGCGATAAATTCAATGAACCAATTTATTCTGTTGTGTACATTATCCAAATTTGTACTGAGAACAGAAGAATCACAAGACAGCAGGAGAGTCACCATTGCACTGACTACCATTATACATTATTGACCATTCAATGAATGCCTATTGTACCTGATGTCCCACTTATTATGATAGTAGAAAAAAAATTTTGTCTAGGTTAAGAACTCTTTAATCTACTGTAGGATACCACAGCTGGCATAGTAGATACAATTAGGCTTCATTTTATGCTTCTGTACAACCTTTAAGCATATCAAAATCTTATCATGCAATAGGGCAAATAAGCTACTTAGGCAAACCAAGAGGACTCAAGGAAATTTGGGCATTCAAATTTTTCAACTGCATCTATCAAGATATCCCAGTCACAACTATTGGAGTCCTACTTCTCTATCTAAATCCTGAATTTTGATGTAGGAAATCCACATAAAACCTGAATCAGCCTTTTCTGAACTTCTTAAAATTAAGCCTTAGGTTTAATTTTCAGTCTTGTCCATCCTCTAACTGAATATGAGTGGTTTCTTTAAATGCCACCAAGGAAACCCTGTGACTTCTACAATTAGTTTTTGGTTATTGATTAATAGATTTCAATCTGTCACTTTCTCTCTCTTCAATACATAAATGGCACTCAGTAATAGCCATCCAATTCCAGTGTTCAGAAAAGTCATTTACCCCATACTTCTAAAATTCCTGAGATAGTACACCAACTGATACATCTCCTTCTATCATCCCAGTTTATCATAGGGGAAAGTTTTAGCAATCACAATGCTATAAAATACTAATCTCCCTCTCTTGATGGGGTACCCTTGGCTATCCAGCTGTGAGCACTGCAATTGTAGAATATGAGACATAGCATCTGCTTCTCAGGACAACTGTTGTCACTAATTGTCATAGCTCATGTTAAAAGCAGAGTCTGGAGCAAAGATTTGTGTCCAGATCTTTATTGAATAAGAAGAAAGTACTTAGAAGAGAACAAGGTAAACCCCTGGGAAATGGCTAAGTAAAAACTGTGCTCCTGGATGGAGACTAACTTCCATCTGATGCCCAAGGAAGTTCTGGAAAAACTTTTAATCTATTTGCTGGTCAGTCATTAGGTTGGTCAAAGCCTGTCTCCCACACTGGTGTGTAGGTGGATGGTAATGAAAGACACAGACTCCTAAGAAGGCAACTCTCATTTTGCCAGTGGCAGTTCACTAAGAGGACAGAGCTATAAGTTAGCCAACACTCACAGCTCATAAAGGATGCATGCACCAGTGACAAATATTATCTGTGCAGAACTCCAACAGGGAAAAAATGTAACACTTAAGATTGTCTTTGAATACCTCAACAAGGAAAAATAAGGGAGGGGGAAAGCATGAGGATGCAAGGCAAGAAAAGAAAAGAAGGAAATAAAAGATGGAGTGAAGAAAAGAAAGGAAAAAGCTAATGGTAGAAGGACATGCAAAAAACAAAGCAGCGGGAATTTGAGTCTTTGAAGTAGAGTAAATGGTATATAGGGCTTCAATATATTACTTTATTTGTGTGTTTTAATTTCTGTAATAAAAAAATTCCCTTTTCTTTTAAAGCCTTCTCCAGTGTTTTCTAAGTGCATAATTTGGGGTAAGTTAATTAATTTCTCTGTGGATTCGTTTTTGTGATCTGTAAAATGCAGATGATACTAATAAATATAGGGTTGTTTTTAGAAATAAGTGAACTAATACATGTAAAGTGTTAGAATAGTTTGTAATGAGCACAAAACAGTCAATGCTATTAGTGCTGTTTGTTGTTTTAAGGCTCCCCCACACTCATTTGTCCTATGAGTGGAGCCATAGACTGGTGGTCAAGAAGAAATCCTCAGGCCCCTACCTGCATCTACAATGTATATTGTCCATGAATTTCCAGAATTCATAAGGGTCTGGAAAACCTGCCTGTTAACCTAGACAGAAGACTATGCTCTAGGCTGATGATTACCTTTTGAAGTTAGGAGTGCTAAATTCAAAATTATGAGGAAGTAGAAATAAATATTGTATGACCACTCAAACTTTCCTTTCTTTCATATTTATATATTCATAAGATACATAACAAAACCAAAGGGCATTAGAAGATTAGTATGGGTCAGGCATGGTGGCACACACCTGTAATCCTAGCGACTCAGGAGGCTGAGGCAGGAGGATCACAAATTCAAAGCCAGTCTCAGGAATTTAGTGAGGCGCTAAGCAACTCAGTGAGACCCTGTCTCTAAATAAAATCAAAATAGGGTTGGGGATGTGGCTCAGTGGTTGAGTGCCCCTGAGCTCAATCTTCAGTGCCAAATAAATAAATAAAATAAAATAATATTAGTATGGGATTTCCCCTTACCTTCTCCAAACCAGAAATTTTTTAGAAAGTTTTTTAACCTCAAATCCCAAATCCTCATTAGTACTTACTTAGTTACTTATGTTTTGATTCATTCAATGCTTTAGTCATCTGATTCCTTGGGTTTGGGCTTAGCAAGACTATGCTCAAATGTCTTCAATGCAGGTTCAGAGCAAGAGTAGAAATTGAGAGATGCCCAGTTGTAGAGAAGTTACTTAAGATTCCTGATTCAAACTGCTGTATTATTACCAGAAAAAAAATGATGTATATTTCCAACAATAGTATATTAAGATTCCAGTTTTAAAAATGCCCTTACCAGCACAAAGTATTATTCATTTTTATCCTTTGTTCATTTGATATGCAGATAATTTTATCTTAGTTTCACTGAGAAAAACATACATTTGCATACATTTGTGCCAGACCCTTAAATTCCTTAAATACTATTCCCTTTCCATAGCTGCAAGGATACCTACAATTTCGCTCATGTTCATCTCTTTCCTCTAAGCTTCTAATTCTCTAAGGATTTGCCATTCCTACTCTCCCAGGTTACCATGTTTCTTGTAAGCTGATTATTACATATATGCATTTTCTCCTCCAATTTACTATACTAATTCTATTCTATCACCAATAACATCAGGTTTTCTTTTCCTGTTTATTACTTCCTCTATGCCTGAAACATGAGTCTCTATTGTTTTAAAATTTATCTTATCTTGATCCTGCATCTTGTCTTCTTTTTTCTCTTGCTACTCCTTTTCTTTCTCTTTTATACTTATTTCTATCCTTATCTTGAAAGACCAATCTCTGCTTTTGCATTTCTCATTTTCATGTTAATATTGAAATAAGACTTCCATATATAACTTTTAAATATAATAATTTGGGGAACTAGTTCCAGTAACCCCTCTAGTTTATAATTCGAGTGACCACCTTCCAGTTCATATTTTACCTCTATATTATTTGACATTGTAGGCCCTCTTCTTTCTTTTCATGAAGTTTTTTCTCCATTGGCATTTTGCAAGTTATTGTTTTGATTTGTTGTGTTTTTGTTTATTAGTCAACAAACTTTTGCACCACTCCTCTCTATTCTCTTTCTTCCATTGCCAGAGCTAGAAACACCACAAGCAATATTTCTCAAACTTCCTTTTAATTACTTTCTGAAGTGATTATGTTCCGACAAGGTAAACTTGCTTAAGATTTGAAAGACAGAAAGGAAGCAAAAATCAATTTTTCTTTTTTGGTATCCATGAATACATGCAAAGCCTTCTGCAAACAGGTAGACAGTTATGATTATTAGTAGAAATTTCCTAAATTCCAAAGAATGACAATAAAGAAGATTCCCACTTTTTGAAATCATCAACATATTTTTATGTATTGTTTCACCTAATACCTACAACAGATATAAAGAGATAACATAAGGAACATGGTGGCCTAACTGCCATTTCATATATTTCACATGTTCCTGTATTTCACACTCCAAGTCTTGAACAATTATTTCAAATAATTCAGTGGTGAAGCCTGTGGCTCTGTTGAGATCTTTAATGGATTGCTAGTTGTCTGTTTCTATCCATTTTCTTCTTTACATACAATAGCGTAAAAAACAGCCACATATATTCCCAGTTAAAAATTAGTTCTCTGAATTACAGTTAAGGGTGGTTGCATCACAAAACTTTGGTTAATGTTAAAAAAAAAAAAAAGTAGCCAGGCACAGTGCTGTACACCCATAATCCCAGTGATTTAGGAGCTGAGACAGGAGGATTGCTAGTTTGAGGCCAGTCTTGGTAACTTAGCAAGACCCAAAGCAACTTAGGAAGATCCTGCCCCCATAAAAATAAATAAATAAAAAGGATTGGGGAGCTCAGTGGTAAGTTGCCCCTTGGGTTAACTCTCCAGTACCAATAATCAAAACAAAACAAAACAAACAATACCCCCACAAGTACCATGAGCTATGAACTATAAAAAAGCTCCTTCACTGAGGCTTCTGGCTATGTTTTTAATATGTAGCCAATGTCATGAACACCCTGATTCAGTGTATGTACTCAAGGTCATAAACATTTGTAGCCATTTGGCAATGTGTCTTCTTTGTCTTGCCCGCCTATATTTTTTTTAAAAAAATGCCTGTGAAAGGACTAGGGTAGCTAAATGGAACTTACTGGAGTAAACTGGGGCTGGCTAGGGACTATTGCCACCTCCAAATAAAGAATGTGTACCATGTCAACTGCACCTCGCATCTTCATTCACCTGCCAGGATCCTGAATCTGTTTTCCAGGGTCTGAGCCTCCACCCTGACAACTGGCATAGTTGACAGGATCTCACACGGGTGAGAGGTGCCTCAACCCTGGTGGACAGGGGAGACCTGTGACCACCAAGCAACATGTAGTGCACTCAGTTGCAGTGGTCCTATTAGCATGGACTCCTGTGGAGAACCAGGATAAAATGGATGCATTCCCTGGGAACTTAGAGAAAACCATGAACATAATGGACCTGGTGGGGTGGACTATGAACAGAGTGCCAGCCTGTAGCCAAAGACAAAGATTGCCATGGTGGTACAAACCTTTTGGAGAAAGGACATGAGGAGCTGCACGCTTGGCTGTTGGGGCCATGGGATGGGTATTTCTTACAGTTCTGAGAACAGAAACTGATTCAGCTTTATGAGAGACTGCCAAGATGAGGGAGTTGCAAGATAAGTAAGAGGCCTTGAAAGCCAGAGTACAGTCCATGGAGGAGGATCTCTGTACCTTGGAAATATTCCTCAGCCTCCTCCATAGTGCTGATGGACTCCAAGGAAAAGGAGGAAGATTAATACCTGCAAGCCTACCCAGTGCTAATGCACAACATGAAACAGCAGCAGCCAATGACTTTGATTGGCAGCACTGGAGGGTCAGTCCATGGAACCAAGTTCAACACATTCCATCTATTATGTAAAGTTGGCAGACTTGGGAAAGTAATTCGAACAGAGACCAAGGAGCCCCTGAACACTTTGTTACTATGCCTATGATATTTAGGGGTGTCGTGAACCAGCAAGAGCAAAATACCCCATGCACTACCATGCACTACATGTTATTGATCTTACAAACCTGTGACTTCGATGTGCTAGGAGTCAGCAGGAGACAAGAGAGCTCAAGTGTGCTAAGAGTCTGCAGGGACCAAAAGAGAACCCAAATATACTAGGAGCAATAGGGGCCAAGAGAGCCCAAGTGTGCCAGGAGCCAGCAGGGATCAAAAGAACCCAAACATGCTAGGAATGGGCAGGGACTGAGAGAGAGATGGCCCAAATGTGCCAAGAGCCAGCAGGGGCCAAGAGACTTCAGGAGGTGCTAGGGCCTGTTACCTATGTAGATGAACCAGACACAAGCCCATACTTTGGCAATAAGGCACCTATACTGTCCAGTGCTTATTACACTGATGACTCCAGTCATGGACAACTGCCTATATTGATGGTGGTGGCTGTAGAGCCAGAGAAAAACACCATCTGGTTTGATACCAATACAAGACAAAGTAGTCAGTGAACTGAGCTAAATGGTGATAGCAATTAAAGTATTCCCATAGTGATATCTACAACAGTTGTGCAGTATATTGGGGGAAATTCTTGACAAGAGCTATGGGAGCTAAGCTACCAGGAACAGGTGACTATAGGACAGGTTACTGGTCGTGCCCCACTGACTATGCCAGGGAATGATGAACCAGATTCTTTGACTAGGGTGCTGTGGTTTGAATAGATACCTCCCACTGACCTGGTGGCTTAACTGCACTGCTTTCTGCAGTAAACAGATGTAAAATCTATGTGAAATGTAGTTTAAAAAATGGGGTCTGTCTTTAATGTAGCATGCCCTGGTAGAGCCTACCAGGCCTGTGTGGTTTGTGCTTAGGAGTATCCACATCCATGACACCTTGGAGCCACAGATGGCCAGGTAATGCACTAATGCTTCCCTTTGACAGAATGGCAGATTGACTACATTGGCCCTTTACCAAGGTCAGAAAGGACCATGTTTGCCTGGATGGCAGTGGATATAGCCAAAGGCTTATTGCTTGCCTAGCCAAGTGGTCAAGGGAATCAATATCCTACAATTCACATCCTGAATTGATCTCCTTGTACGCCCATCCCTTTGCAATTGAAAGTGATCAAGGAACTAATTTCACAGTCAGTAATGGGCAACTCCATTATAGATTCAATGGAAGCTGCACGTCCCATGCCACCTACAGGCTGCAGGCATGATAGAGAGCTATAATGCCCTGCTTGAGCCAGGACTTAGGACTGCAGTCAACTCATCTTCTATGGAGTGAGGGGCAGGCACAATGTCCATGGGCATTTTTGAAAGCTCTGAGTGAGTGTCTTTGACAAGGGGGACCAGCTCCTGTGGAGACTTTACTGCACCACACAACAGCATCAGTACAGGTCTAGGTGACGACAGAGGATGTTGTACTTAAATCTGGGTTTGGGAGGTTAGGTAATGTTCTTTTATCTGCAACCACAGCATTGAACTAGGGACAAACTGTGGGTTGGACATAACCCTAAACAATAAAGGCCCCCAACTTTATTGAGTAGCTCTGTAAGCACCATGGAGGAAGAAGTTTAAAATTTATCTCCTTGTAACACCATGGGTGACTAATGAATGGCCCTCTGGGTACATGTGAGCCTGGGCTCCTGCTGATGGGACACAGTTTTTCCAGGGCATTCATTATTTCCCTTTGACCAGTGCTGGTGTACACCAAGCCTCCTGAAGTACAAAACCAAGCTGTACATTGGTATCACCATTCAGGCCCACTGTACTTTCCCAGGACTCAAAATTGGTTTGCATTCTCCTGGTGAATGTGCTTTACCTATACTAGTGCCTGTAATTGCTCAATTCTTTGGTTCATAGGTCTGTCTTGCTCATACCATTGGGACTGGGCACACACCTACATCAAAAGTAGCAAACACTCTGCCTGTTGGGGTGCACTGAAGTGCCTGTGAGTCCTGTAGGTAGCAGGACTCCCCTGGTAAATCCAGGCTATGTCTCTGGGCAATTGGCCATGGCTAGGAAAGACTTTCATTGCCACCTCAATATGGAGTGAAACTGGCAATGGTTTTCAGTAATCGTAGGTGATGGGATTTGTCTTTTGGTTGTATGTTGTTGCAGCTTATATTTTTGTTGTTGTTGTTGTCGTTCACTAACCCTCTTTCTTATTTTTTCTAATTAGTTTTACATGATAGTAGAATGCACTTTGATACATCATGCATAGGTCAAGTGTAATTTCTCATTCTTCTGGTTGTAAGTGATGTAGAATCCCACCAGTAATATAGTTATATATGCACACAGGGAAATAATGTGGGATTCATTCTACCATCCTTCCTACCTCCATACCCCCGCCCCTACCTTCAGTCACCTCTTACATAATCTAAAGTAACTCTATTCTTCCCTAGCCCCCTCCCTTATTGTAAATTAGTATCCACACATCGGAGAAAACATTTGGCCTTACTAACCCTCTTTTTCAAAAGAATTAGTACTTACAGAAAGTTTAAAAGATAGTTACATAGAATATTGTAAATTTCACCATTTTCTTTGTACATTTAACCCTTTCTAAATCCCATTCTTCTCTCAGTTTTACTTTTGTTAAATTTGAGAAAGAATATCTTTAAGTACTTTTCCAAAGAATGTGCAAGAAAAAATAAGCAATTTAAGAACCGTCAAATTGGAAGATAACATTTACTTGAACAATTAATTGATAGTTGTTCTTCATGCTCCTGAAGCATATCATTTAGGAGTTTATTTAGTCAAGTTCTCTTGGTGTTGATCACGGTTTCTCTTTGTCTGAAAATGTTTTTAATGTCCCCCTTTCTTAAAAGAGGTTCATTGAGGGCTGGCAGTGTAGCTCAGTGGAAGAGCACTTTCCTAGCATGTTTGTGGGCTTGGCTTCCATCCCTAGCACTGCCAAAAACAAACAAACAAACAAATAATATTTTTTTTCTGAGTTTAGAATTTTAAATTCAACAAATACAATTATCTTTAAAAGTATGGTACCAGTCATGCAGGGTTGGGAAGTCACTAAAGGCTAAAATAAGGAAGATAGTTTTCTGTGAGCATTAGGACTTTAAAGCAGGTCATTCAGAGATGAAACTTTCTTTTCTTCCATTCTTCTTTTTATCTTCCTTTCCCTCTTTCTACCAACAAAATCCCTATTTCTTCTCACCCTTTACTATTAAACATTTTTTAAAAACTTTTTAAATTTTGATTCATTGTATACAAATGGAGTATAACTATTGTTTCTCTGGTTGTATATGAAGTAGAATCATACCAGTTGCATATTCATACATGTATATAGGGTAATGATGTTTTTCTCATTCTCTTTCCTTCCCCTGCCCCCTCCCCACCACTCATTTCCATCTACACAATCCATCCTTCTTCCATTCTTCCCTTACCTCCCCTGGCTCCCATTATATATCATCAACCACTTGTCAGAGAAATCATTTGGCCTTTGAAATTTTGGGATTGGCTTATTTCACTTAGCATGATATTCTCCAACTCCATCCATTTACCTGAAAAATCATAATTTTATTCTTCTTTATGGCTAAATAATATTCCATTATAACAGGAATCAATAATTGGGACAGATTCAAACTAAAAAGCTCTTTCTCAGCAAAGGAAACAATCAACAATGTGAGGCGAGAGACTACAGAGTGGGAGAAAATCTTTGCCACACACACTTCAGATACAGCACTAATCTCCAGAATGTATAAAGAACTTAAAAAACTTTGCACCAAGAATACAAATAACCCAATCAACAAATGGTCAAAGGAAAGAAGCAGACACTTCACAGAAGAAGATCTACAAGCAGTTAACAGATATATGAAAAAAATGTTCAACATCTGTAGTAATAAGAGAAATGCAAATCAAAACTACCCTAAGATTCCATCTCATCCCAATTAGAATGGCTATTATCAAGAACACAAGCAATAAGTGTTGGTGTGGATGTGGGGAACGAGGCACACTCATACATTGCTGGTGGAGTTGCAAATTGGTGCAGCCACTCTGGAAAGTAGTGTAGAGAGTCCTCAGAAAATTTGGAGTGGAACCACCAGTTGACCCAGCTATCCCACTCCTCAGTTTATACTCAAAGGCCTTAAAATCAGCATACTACAATGAAGCAGCCACATCAGTGTTTATAGCAGCTCAATTCACAATATCCAGATTGTGGAACCAACCTAGATGCCCTTCAATAGAGGAGTGGATAAAGAAACTGCAGCTTATATTGTTGTTAGGGCCAATGGATGCAGGGCTTTGTCTTTCTCACTGAGGGATCATTGCCGAAGACCTCAGATGGGTAGACTGTATGGCAGGAAATACTAAAGGGGTGGATTTGGCAGGCCCAATTGGCTCCCTTACCAAGGCTTCTGGCAGGCTATGTTTTTAGTATGTAGCCATAGTCATGAACAACACCCTGATTCAGCTTATGTACTCATAAATATTTACTTGTGAGCATGTGCCCACTTATGTAACTTTGGTAATGTGCCTTCTTTGTCTGGTCTGTATATATATATATATATATATATATATATATATATATATATATATATTTAGAGAGAGGGAGAGAGGGAGAGAGAGATGCCTATGGAAGGACTAACGGGGCTAAATGGAACTGACTGGGGCAAACTGGTTAGGGGCTATTGCCACCTCCAAATAAAGAATCCATCATTGCAGCATCTTCCCTAAGTAGTATGAAGGTAACCAAGTCATAAACTGAGCATGACAGGTGACTACATAACAAAGACAGCCTACTTACATAGCTAAGGAATAAACTTCTGTCTTACTGAAGCTTCTTAGACCCTTTGCTATAGTAGCCTGACTTACAACCTAAATAATGCAGGGTTCTAAAGAACACCAGAGTGGCACCTTTTTTCTTCTTTCCTGTCCTCCTCTCCCTGTTGGCAGGCATTTGTAAAACAGAGCCTGGCAGTGAGGACCAGAAATTTTAGCTCCTGTTGAGACTGGCATTCAGAAACAAGTGGACCCATGAGGAAAATGTTGATGTTGGCCATACGTGTCAGGTTTCTAAATTAGTTTTCAGGAAGACTCACATTCCTTCTTACCCTGCTTTATTTTCTTTATATGACTTATCATTACCTACTATACTTTATAATTAATTTAATTAAATTAAAGCAGCTGAACTTTAGTCTCTTAGATAAAGACAGGGAATAGCTCTCTGAAAGGGAAAATTGTGAGTGATGGACAACCACTTACAATGTTGGGTCCTAAGAGAAGTGCACACAGCAATCTGAGTTAATTCAAGACCTCTACAACAGACTCAGAGATGTTTAGGATTGAGAGAGGGAACAAGGACACTGCTGCCCAGGAACAAATTAAACTAATGACTTTCACTTCCAGATGAAGTTCTCCTTATTAAGGTAATTATCTGGGGAAAGCTTGCTGTCTACCTACACACTTGAAAACAATCTTGCCTCTGAACAAGCTCCATCCAGGCACAGAGCTGGCAATCAGTCTTCCCCATCAAAACATCTGTAAGCAAAGCAACACAGTCAAATGGAAGCACTTTATTGATAAATAAGCCAATCTCCAACCTCCCATTCAGATCTGTGTAGTAGAACTTGGGCTGGAAAACTATATATTCCACATACAGAAGATGCTGTTTGTTCCTTCTCTGCAGGTACTCAGCTTTCTGTTTTACCTTGATGATATTTGCAGGAAGTTCCTGCAACACCTAGTTTTCTCTAGTCACAGGCATGTTTTGCAGTACCAAGAATTAAACCTAGGGACTTGTATATGCTAGACAAGTGCTCTATCACTCAGATTCATCCCAAGTCCCATAGGCATGTTCTCAACCTTTGCACAGGGTAGTCTGGAAAGACCAGGGAGAAACCCCCCACAGAAGTAGCTTTCAACCAATCACAGATAGGTGTTGGTGAAAAATACTGCAGCTTCCTCATCCATCAGGTGTAAGTATACCATACACCACCTGACGAATTCCCTTTGGGAGTTGACCAGTGAAGTAACTTATAAGCATATCTGTGTTGGTGTCCTTCTCTTTCATTACTTCTCTTTGCCCCACGTATAGACACCAAATCTGAAACTCTAGGCCATGAGATCTTTTCTGCTATTTATAATTTTTAAGCTTTTGCAATAATACCTAAAAGGTTTTTTTTTTTTAATTAATCTAGGCATGGATTTCTTTTTTGAAGCCTTACAAATATTAAAAACAGAAAAGCATCCAGCCATAAATGTGACCCATTTACCCTTAGAACACTGAAAGCAAAACTTTTCTTTTTAATTAGTTCCAGTACTCATGGATTATCATGAAGTTCAGGATCTCCTTTAGCACTTCCCTCCCCTCATGTACTGTCCAAAGGATCCAGAAAGAAAAAGAAATGGAAAGTGTGACCTAAGAGACTTCGCAGTTTGTCAGTCATTGTCTCCACTGCTGCACTTAAACTGATTTTATAAACTTTGTCCTGCCCAGAATGAAGCACACCTGCCCTCTGCTGTTGCCCTCGGTGACCTGGTTTCCAGCTCAAGTTTCAAGAGGCACCATGCCTGTGCTCTCCTCGCAATGTTCTCAGGATCAACCTGTAGGACCAATATGAGCAGCCAAATGGGTCCATTCAAGTTTGAGGCAGAGGTCATAAGCATCTGCTCCAAGGAGAATTTTATTTTTTTTCATTTGCCCAGGTCAATGGAAAGGTAGGAGCATCTCTTTAAGAGGTAGGATAGAAAAAATAAAAATTGGTAGGAAGGAGACATAAAGAAAGGACAAGGAAATGAAATTTAAATTCAAAAGTTCTCTGTGTTTCTCCAGGCATGTCACTGCAAACCAGTCTCATTCCCATGCTTGTTACTCCCCAATTCCTGAGAAATCTGTAAATCTACCCGTGCACTGTTAACCCCCAATAAATAGATTAAATAACATGACATACAATAATAGGAGAAAACTATAATTTAAGAGAATTTCCAACATTATCATTGATCCGAAAACAAAATCTGAGGATTTTGATGCTGACCAGACCACCATAAACTATCTTGACATTACCAGATTGAAATTATTCCCACATATCTTCCCATTTCCACTCCTCACTAAATTTCCTTTAAATGAAAAACCAGAAATCCCTGAAATGCATCTCTCACATTTGAGATGGCCCGCATTCTCTCTTGTATGTGTATTCCCTGCTTTGTCCCAAAAGGCATTTCTCTCTTGAAATTGCCCTCATTCTTCCTTGAATGTGTATCTGTTTTGCTAAATAAAACTCCATCTATGCCTCTGATTGATTGGCACATGAAGAAATTCTTTTCATAAACCCAGGACACTGCTCGTCTTAAGTTGAGTTCCCCCTTCTCTGCAGAATTATTCAGACACTTCTCCAGAGACATCTTCTCCCATGACATTGATAAGTGAACTCAAGCTTTGAAAAACTTCTGAAAGGGCAGATATAAAAATATGTCAATTGTTATACGCACATGTCAAAATTGTAGCTGGTTTTTATTTTTCTTTTTGTTTCTATATTTTAAAATATCTTCAGTAAAATGTATTAGTTTTATGATCATATCTTTAATTCTAGGTTTTTGTGTGTGTGTTTTTTTTTTTTTTTTTTTTTTTTTTTTTAAGAATTAAGAAGAAACAACAAGTAAATTTAAAAAGTGATTTGGGAGTTTAGACCCATCTGAGAATCTAGAAGAAGACACAGGGCAAATGACCACACTGTAAGCCATAGAATCAAATTTTTTTCTGAAAGATAATACAACGGCCATCATATTCCCTGGAACAGGAGCCACTGGACTCCATAAACTTGTCAGAATATTTAAATAATAGATATTTCTCTCTCTCATTCTCTCTCTCTCTCTCTCTCTCTCTCTGTAACAGTGGTTCACTTTAGGCTTTGAATATAGCCCTTGCAACTCTTCCACTGCAACTGATTTTTAAAATGGACATGTTTCTTTCTCTTCTTCTCTCCCTGCTCCTCCCTAATCTCAGGGAAACAGGATTACCTTTCTTCCACATCCTAGGCAGATTTATCTGTCCCTGAGTACATACCCACCATAGGAATGAAGTAATCCTAACTTTGGGGATGGTACCAGAAGATCTCCCAAATTAACAAGTGAATTACAACTCTGGAGAACACACATGTGGAATGTAGCCTTTGAGTCACCTTTTTAAAAGACCCCTGTTCAGGCTGGGGTTGTGGCTCAGTTAGTAGAGTGCTTGCTTCATAAGTGTAAAGTCCTGGGTTCAGTCCCCAGTACTGCATAAAAAAGAAAGAAAAACAAAAAAAAGTCTCCTCTTCCTGCTCATAGGCAGGATCACAGACTTTGGGACAGGAATTCCCTGCGGTGTTTCTCCTTTGCTAGGGATAAACCTTTCTTTTCTTTGTTATTGGATTGGCATGGGACAAGGACCAAGCTCTCTTGACAACATTCTCTCTTTATATATATATGTATATGTATTTTTCTTTCCTTCTTTTCTTTTTCTTTCCTTCCTTCCTTCCTTCCTTCCTCCCTCCCTTCCTTCCTTCCTTCCTTCCTTCCTTCCTTCCTTCCTTCCTTCCTTCCTTCCTTCCTTCCTTTCTTTCATGGTTCTAAGGTTCAAACTCAAGGCCTTGCACATACTAGACACGTTCTCTACCACCAAGGTACATGGTGGTACTTGGTGGAACTAAACAATATTTTTGATGAATTGTTGTAGGCTCTAGTGCATACTGGCATGAGAATGAAGAGCTTTCAAGAGTTGTAGTTATAGGAGAGGCCACACACATTTTTAGGTCTTTTCCTCAGGAAATTCATTGTAACAAGGACTTATGGAGGAGGATGGTATGACTGACCTAACTCCATTTTGACCCTATATTGCCTTTCTGAGTCTTTTTTTTTTTTTTTTTTTTAATCATTCTTCTCTGCAATCATGTTGAATTCCATTAACAAGAGGTCTGATAAATATCTGGTGATAAGTGTCAAAACCATAGTCTAGGCAAGAGAAACTTTCTTACCCTGACCAGAACCAACCCAATAAAATCTGAAATTATGATCCACCAGACTACAGCTGACCTAGACCACCTGCTTGGACAGTTGTGCAATCCTTCTGACTACGCAGATCCTGCCCACCCACCACCACCACTGCCCTCATTCCCCTTTCTATAAAACCTCATTTTTAGCTCCTCAGTGTCAGGGCAAAGGACATGGGTTCAGTTGTCTTCCTGTGTAGCTACACTAGTTAAACTGATTAAAGCTCCTTTTATGTTTTTCATGTTTACCTTTTCCATTTAGTTTTTGGGGCAAGTAGCCAGACCAGATTTATTGGATCCCCAGAAATAGGCTCTGGTCTAGGACTTGGTAACTCCATCAGCAAGGAACAGGAGGAATCTGAAGAAGATTCCATATGGAATTGCTAATGAAAAAGAAAGAGAATGTATTGTGAAGCCCTCCCAGACTTTTCTCCATGAGGAAGGGCAACTCTGCCCCAATCCAGTCTTATTCGACCTTTTTATCTCACCTAAGGGGTTGGTAGAGCCATAGAGGGCTTAGAGGAAATAGGCTAGGAAGGTTGTACTGAAACCAAACAGGTATGCTGGGGTGACCAGACAGAGTCAAAGACTAGAGTAAACCATATGGTATTGAATTACAATCAGAGCTCTGGACAATGCAAGGCCTGGAAGCGATGAGAGCCCAGTAGTAGTGAAAGCACAACATTGGTCTCTTATTCTTGACAATGCTTTGACCTACATTTTCATATTCTGGAACTAATGAAAGTGCTTCTTCTTCTGGTATTTTTTAATTTTTTTTGACAACTTTGTGCAAGACTTTTTCTTTCATTGATTTGCTACATTGATTTTTGGTTTTCCTCCTTTACATTTAAAAATATTCTAAAAATATAATTTAAAAGACATGTTGATATAAGCCATGAAGCAGAGATAATTGAAGGTTTTAATTTCAAGACTTGGTTGCAAGAGAAGGATTCATCTGAATCTCTCCTTTTTCAGCTTAAGAAAAATAGGACATGTATGACTCACCTATGTGGGAGGTTAAGATAAAAGGCACAAGTGAGGGCTAACAGTGTCATCAGAACACTTTGCCATGACTCTGCTCCTGTAATGATTTGGATATGAGGTGTCCCCAAAAAACTCCTGTGTCAATGCAGATATGTTCAGAGGTAAAATGAGAGGCGTAATCTAATCAGTGGATTAATACATTTGATGAATTGATAATTTGAAGGACCTACTGTACTGGGTGGTAGCTGTAGATAGATGAGGAATGACTGGAAAAAGTGGGTCACTGGGGGTGTGCCCTTGAGAATCATATCTTGCCCCCTGGCTCCTCCCTTTCTCTCTGTTACCTGGGTCCCAGGAGTTGATTAGCTTCGTTCTACTAGGTCCTTTCCACCTGACCTTGGTCCCAGAGCAATGGAGCTGGCCGATTATGGACTCAACCTCTGAATCCTGGAGTCAAAAATAAATATTTTCTCCTTTAAGTCATTCTTGTCAGGCATTTTGATCACAGTGACAAAAACCTGACTAATAGCTGTCCACAGGAGTCATTCCATAAAATGAGAAAACTGGCAGTCAGTAGTGCTGGGTCTAGAACCTATACAGCATTACAGAGGATTGAAATTCTCCCCAAGAATTGTACTAGAAGTAAAACCTTTTTCTAGATAGCCTTGAGATAGGAATTGGAGATACAGAAAAAGTTAGACTGAGTCTCCAAAAGAAGCTCCCATAAGCCTTTGGAATGCAGGAAATGCCCATGTCCTATGAGTCTTTGAAAGGCAAAGAAACCATTGGTAAACAACCAACCCAAGTTCTTAGCCTGTGACCTTGACCTGCACCCTTGCCCCTTGCCCTTGCCTGACAAATGTAACCTGAGGGCAATGTGTTAGCTCTTGAAATATTAGTGTCAAATTGTGTAACTCTGCCCTGACTCCTCCTCTAGTTCAGCCCCTAGTGACTGTTCCTCTAAAATAAGTAACTCCCTACACCAAAGAGTCACTGTCTGTACTGTGGAGTTGGCTCACATTCACCCTTGTGTATTATTTGCTTTACCACCAAAACTTCTGACTTTCAAGATGACTAGCATTCTCCCTTGAATGTGTATTTCCTATTTCATCCCAAAAGACATCTCTCTCCCTTGAGATAGCCTAAATTCTCCCCATGAATGTGGATTTGTTACTGGACTCCAAAAGACATCTGTCCCTGGAGATAGCCCACATTCTCCCTTGAATATTTATCTTTTTTCTTAAATCTGTCCATATGTCTGACTGAAGTGTGCTGAAATTCTTTTCCACCATGGAATATTCCACTTGTCCTGAGTGGAGATCACTTCTCTGGGAACTCCTCTCTGGTGATAACATAATCAGATTCATATGAAATGGGGAAGACCATTTCCCAAAAGACGAGAAGGTATAGGATGGAAAAAAATGTAACAGATGTCCATTGCACCGACTGGAATGCTATGATGAAAGAGATGGAAGTTTTATCAATAGGTAAAATCTTAGAGAAAATCCTAAATGTGACAAGTTGAGAAAACCTCAAATATATATACTATATGAAGAAAGTTAAAAGAAAATTTATTAAATATCTGATAAGAATTATTTTGTGTATTAGACATCTTGTTATTGAAATCATTCTGTACTCTACTAATGTAAGAGACAAAATCAGATATACCTCTAGAGGGATCTTAGTCCCCAGGTTGTGGCACTATTGGGAGGCAATGGAAATTTTAGGAGGTGTGGCCCAGTGGCAGGAGTAGGTCATTGGTGCATGCCCTCAAAGGGTACATTTGGGTATCCCCGCTTCCCCTCTGTTCATTTCTCCCTTCTTCCTTTATTTCATGAAGTTCTGCCTTACCATGGGCCCAGAATCAACGAAGACTACTAACCATGAACTGAAAAACTTAACTGTGAACCAAAATAAATCTTTCCTTCTCTAAGTTGATTTTCTCAGGTGTTTTGTTATAATGATGGCAAACAGACTAACACAAGTAGTAATCTTTTTCTTAATCATTAGACAATTGTCTTATTTCTATGTCTAAATGGATTTTAAATCATAATTAGGAATGTTTTGCTATTGCTATTTAATACACACTTTAGTATGAAAAATCCTCCTGAATATTCATGTGAAGTCATCCATCCAATAAACAGCTTGGCTGCACATACTATTTAATATATTTTTTTCTGGTTCATTTGGTTTATTGACACAGCAGGGAAAAATAAATTGTAAGTCTTTTTTTTTACCTTATATCTAGTCATGTATCTGTAATTCTTGCAAAAAATGCATTTTTGAGATATGATCTTTTTTTAAAAATTTTGTAACATGATGAATAAGGAAACTGGTAACCATACATTCATCCTTTTTGTAAATAAACAATTTAAGAAAATGAGAATTATGACATGGAAAGAAGAAAATTATACTGTGCATAAAAGGGGAAATTGAAGGCAAAGAACACTTGACTTTAAGTTTTTGAATAATTAAAATCTCAATTTCATGTATGGTTTTCTAATTAAAAAATAAAGCATGAATTTTAGTCAGAAAAGGAGAAACACTTCGAACTATTCAAAAAATGTAAACATATCAGTGTTACTAGCAATAATAGTAGTAATATTTAAAAATTATCATCATTATTTCAGACCTAGAAAATAATTTCTAAATTAAGATAGAAAGCTCAATGAGTATATCAAACATAGAAATGTGCATTTTAAAATATTATATGTTAAGGGAAAATAGTTGTGCATAATTGTTAAGTCAAATTCTTTTATAGATTTTTAAAAATTTTTTGCTGAAGAAAATTTGCTTTCTTGAATTCATAAGAATAGTTGAAGAAACACAAACAACCGCAGATCTCCATGACTTATTGCAGTAAATGTTTATTCCTCAAACACAGAGGCCAAAGTAAATCTTGTTGCTTCAGCAGGTATCCTAGTGCCTCAGTTCTAAGGAAGAACTCAAGGACCCAGAACTTTTTCAGCTAGACGCTGGTCCATGGAGGAGCCTCAGATTCAACCTCACAGGAATGCATATTTATTCTAGATATGGATTTGCTTTACCTGCCAGTAATGCTTTGCTCAGCACCACCACCAATGCTCCTTCTGAAAACCTCACTTTGCAATTTGAAGTCTCACCCAACACTTCTACAGCAAAAGATGTGTGGCAGAAGGGCATTCACTGGTCTTCCAATGTATGTCACTGACTGGGATGTTCTACTACAGCATGAAGTATGCTGTGAACACGTATCATACCATTTTTCCTAAAACCAGAATTTATGCCTCTGAGAATCAAGAGACAGATATATGAATCGCTTCTGTTACTATTACGTCTATTGTCTATTTAAAAAAGTTTCTTGTCCATCACTGAAACTTTGGACTCTGCTGATTTAGTGATCTCAGTTCCTAAGAAACCAGGGAAAGTTTCTACCTGGTGACAAAATTACTATCCCATTTAATTGTAAGTTGGATCTGCCACCTGGCCATTTTGAGCTTTTTGTTAACGTTTCAGAAATTAACTGTCAAAGAAGGGCATAGTTTTTGGTTGAAGAGAACTTGCTTAGCAGGGCAAAATTATGTTATTGTTATACTATCAGCATATCGAATACTATATTTGGAACCCTGTGGATTCTCTGGGTTATCTTTAACATGTAAATATTTAATATTAAAATTAATGAATAACTATAGAAGCCTAATAAAAACAGAATGACTGATTAATCAGATCCTTCAGGAATAAAGATTTAAGTCATCTTTAATAACTCACCAAATAACTCAGTCAAAAAACATACAATGGATAATGGAAGAAATTATAATTAATTTTCTTTTGACTAATTATAGAAATAATAACCTTAGAAACATGAATCATAGTGTTCCCCCTCTATTCTTGTCAGGGTTTAGATGAGGGAGATGAGACTAAAAAGAGATTTCATTCCATGATTGGTTGACTCCCTTGCTTTGGGTCTACAGCAGCACATCATGGTGGAACATGGGAGAGAGCAGAATCTCATGATGGGGAAGTGAAAGAAAGATATGGATACTTGGATCCCACAATTGTCTTTGAAGATGTGTCCCCATGACCTAAATATCTCCTGATAGGTCCCACCTCTTAAAGTTTTCACCACTTCCTAAAGAAGCCAAGCTGGGAATAAAGCTTTAACACAGGGGCCTTTGGGAAACATTCCGGACCCTAGTAATAGCAATGTGAGAGTGCTTTTTCTTTTCGTTGTTGTTTGAATAAATGCAGAAGCCATGAGACTATTGCTACAGAAATTCATACTATGAATAGGTATGGGTACAGGTGCTTAAATAACCAAGGCTTGTTATTTGTATATTGACTCTGTTCCAAATCTACCCTTTCACAGTGTCATTTGTAATGCTAGGTGAACACCTGTAGGGCAGGAGTGCATTTCTGAGACACTTGTTAATTTCTGATAATAGGTGTCACCAAAGATATCCCAGAAGTTGGAAGACAGAGGACGTCCATTTTTTCTGTCAGGGTAGTTTGAGCAGCAACAGATAGATACTCATTTGTCTTTTGTTTTTCTCCTCTGAGTTCCTGAGTTAAAAGTAGAAGAAGAGTCTTGGCGGGCTGTGGTGTCATCTAAAGGCCTGACTAGAGGAAAGAGAAATTAGCTTCCAAGCTTCCTTATATGCTTGTTGGTAGTCTGTAGTTCCTTGAAACTTGAGCATTTCTTCCCACCAGACTTCTTCATAATACAACTGACTTTCCCCAGAGGATGCAATCCAATAGAAGATGAAAGAGAACATACCAAGACAGAAGCCACTGTCTTTTTATATCATAATATGGAAACTGACATCTCCTTATGTCTGCTTGGTTTTAATCATTAGAAGGTTCATTCAGTCCAGCCCATACTCAAAGGGAAGGCATTGCACAGGACATGAATACCAGGAGGTAAGAGTTTTAGAGGTCCTTTTGTAAACTCTCTACTACACCTGGCCCTAGGAGATAGTAACTCTTTCCTGCAAGTACCAATGAATAACTAAATTCACTTTCTGCTTCCTCAGCTTCAAAGATTACACACCTGTGTGATTAGTGTCCTGATATTAAATTCTCTCTCCTGGACTAATATGCATGGTTTATTTTTTCTGACTTGATGCTGAAAGATACAGTATTTAGTGTCCTCTGTGGGAGTTTCTCCAACCAATCAGTGAGGTTTGCATGCATTTGTCCATATTGCCCTCACCAGAACTTAGTCATATGACTAAGGTAACTGCAAAGGAGGCTGAGAAATATATGGAATACACAGATATTAGTGAGATTTACTGTTTCTGCCATGCTACTTAATTTTTAGGAAATCATATTCACATTTTCAACACCTCCTGAATACCACTTGCTCAGCTAAGTAATTTCTTTAAACAAATACATTTTTGCAAAAATTCAAAATACTTGGCAAGCATAGTCATTCTAATATATTTGTTTTTCCCCTACCGGATCCCTCACACTGAGGCCATTAATTTCCCAAAAAGCATTGGAACTAGGGGGAGCTTCACATAGCTAATAATTACAGTCTGCACTTGAAAGGTAATTTAATATAAGAATTATTTTCTTTTAGTTATTATAGAATTAAAATATTAACACTTGCTGCTATATGGTTTTTTCAGCAAAAACAGTGAATTGTAGAAATTCTGGGCAATTTATTAGCAAAATACACTGTAATTTATGCATGTTTATCTATTTTTTGGAACATTCAAATCTTTATAGAGAAACGAAGCAATAAAATCTGTGTGTGAGGTATCAGTGAAGTATTATATGTTACTTTCAAATACTTTATATTTTAAAAGTAAAAACAGACATAGAATTCATGTATTAGTTTCCAAGTAGGAATTCCTTTTTTTTTTCTTTTTTGGAGGTAGTCAGGCTGCTGGGGATTGGCTTAGGGTTACATTATCACTGAGCTACATCCCCAGTTCTTTGTATTTTTATTTTGAGACAGGGACTTGCTAAGCTGCTGAGGCTGACCTCCAAATTGCCATCCTCCTGCCTCTGCCCAGTTGCTGGGGTTACAAGCATGTGCCACCATGCCCGGCTCTTCAAGCAGGAATTCTTACTAGTGAACATTATCCTTTGGAGTTATGGTAAGACACAAATACCACTGATTTTAAAATAACTTTTCAACTTTTCTTCATTTTTTGGATATTTTGGTCATACCATGTATAAAAATGTAGTTTTGTGACATCAGCAACAACAAAAAATGTGGGAACTAAGCTTTGAAATTAGAGTATATGCTATTGACGTTAAGCTGTTATAAATTCAAATGACAGTGTTATACTTTTAGAATGGTAAATGTAATCCTCATTGTAGCCACAAAGAAATTTAGTGATTGAATATACACAAAAAGGAATAGGAAAGGAATTTAAATGTTTCACCACCAGTAGTCAACTTCACACAAAAGAAGAGAGTAGTGTGGAAAGTGAAAGACAACAAATCTATAAGGCAGCTGGGCACGGTGGCACATACCTTGAGAGGCTGAGGCAGGAGGACCCAAGCTTAAGTCCGGTCTCAGCAGCATAATGAATTTCTGTCTCAGAATAAAAAATAAATTAAAAAACTGAGAATGTAGATCAGTGGTAAAGTACTTTGGGGTTCAATCCCTAATAAAACTCCCCCCAAAATCCATAAGGCAATATAGAAACAAATAACAAAATGACAGAAATTCTTCCTAATTGTTTTAAATTTAAATGAATTAAGACAAAGATTGACAGAACGGATTTAAAAAAAAACAAACAAACATAATCCAACAATATGTAGTCTACCCGACACCCATTTTAGATACCAAGACACAAATGTAGTCAAGCATGTGGTAACAGCAATTTGGTCAGTGATGGATCACATGTGTGACAGTGATTTCATACACTGATGCTACCTAGTGATGTCATAGCCATCTTACTTTTTCGTAAGTATACGCTATGACATTTGCATAATGATAAATCACTTAACAAAATATATTTTTTCAGAGTCTCTGCCTTTAAACAATGTATAAAGAATGAAAGTGAAAAGATGGAAAAATATCTTTCATGATAACCAAAAGAGAGCAGGGTGGCTCTACTAATACTAGACAAGATGGACTTTAATCAAATATGTTTAAAAGATAAAGAAGTACATTATATGTTAAAAGTTCAATACAAGATATAACAATGATAAACATTTACACACTATAAAAGATTAGCAAACAGAGCAAAAACTAAAAGAATTGAAGGGAGAAACAGTTCTATAAGAAGATTTGGAGATTTTAATACCCTAAATCTCCATAATGGATAGTACAACTCCATGGCAATGGAGACAGCATTACGAACTGATCTAGCAGGCAGATACGTAACACTCCATTCAGCAACACCAAGAATACACTCTCTTTTCAAGTACACATGAAGTATTTTTTAGGGTAAGTCATATGGTAGGTCACAAATTCCTTACGGACTTTAAAAGATAAGATAAAAAGACAAAATACCTTCTCTAACAACGACAGGATGAAGTTAGAAATCAAGAACAGAATGAAAATGGAAAAATTTACAAATACTTGGAAATTAAATATACTCAAAAAATAATGAATCAAAGAAATTACAAAGGAAATTAGAAAAACTTAAGAACAAGTGAAAATGAAAATACATTACAAAATTCATGGAATGCAGTGAAAATAACCCATTAGGGGGAAATTTATAAGTATAGATGCTTACATGAAAAAATAAGAAAGGTCTTAATAATTTACTTTGCAACTTAAGAAACTGAAACGAACTATGCAGACTTAGCCCAAGAAAGGAAATAATGAAGATTAAAGTACAGGTCAACAAAGAGATAAAAGAAAAATAATACAGAAAAATTAATGAAACCCACAAGTTGATTCTTTGTAAAGATCCACAAAATTGACAAAGCTCGAACATGATGAACAAAAAATAAAAAGGAGAACACTCAAATTACTAAATCAGAGTTGAAAGCGGGAATGTTACTATTATTTCTACAGAAATAAAAAGAATTATATAGGAGTACTATGAATAACTGTATGTCAACAAATTGGATAACCAAGATAATGTGGATCTAATTCCAAGAGAGAAAAAAACCTGTGGAGATTAAACCATGAAGAAAAAGAAAATCTGAATAGACCTATAATTGCTGAGACTATACCAGTATAAAATAAGAAAAAAAAAGGTGTGGTTTTTACTCATAACTCAATAGAACACAAACTATTTCACATCTGGTCACCAAGATATGTGTGGATTTTTCTTCACACATCAAGCAAGCAATCAATTCTGCAGCAGACACCAAAAGGGTGACTGATAATTGAACTCAATTTTGCAACTATCTACCTGGAAATGGAGTCAGATCCTGCAGGTTGATTTCTTAGTCACACATGATTGCCCCTCACTCCAGATGCCAATCACAAGCACACTTTGTGATCTGTGCTATTGAGCAATGGGCTATAAATTATGCTTCTCATGACTCCCTCCTTGGATTCAATTAACTCACAAGAATGACTCACAGGGTTTCAGAAACATTCATTTTTTAATGTTCCCAGCATCCTTATTCATAATAACTGAAACAAGCGATCCAAGTGCCTATAGAGTGATGATTGGATAAAAAAATGTGGTATATAATGTGGAATATTATTCGACTTTGAAAAGGAAGGAAATTCTCTGACACAAGCTGCAACATAGATGACCCTTGAGTTCATTATGCTAATTCAGGCAGAAGTGAAAGATAAATACCATGATTCCACTAAGACTGGTCCTTAGAGATAGACAGTAGAATGGTGATTGACAGGGACTGGGGGAAGGTGAGAATGGAGAATTGTTTAATGAATATAGAGTTTATATTTTATAAGATGATAAGAGTTCTGGAGATGAGTGGCAGTGATATACATACAATAATTATGAACATATTTAACATCATAAAACTGTACACTTAAAAATTAAGATGGTAAATATTATATGCATTTCATTGTAATAAAAAAGTTGAAGAATTTGCAAAATTTCCAAAATGTATTTTAATAAATTTTTAAAATTTAAATTACCTGATATTTTATGATCAAAAAGTGATCATTCTTAAACCTTCCTCAAATGTTCAAAAAGTGAAAATGTTGTAGCTTTGAATAGTGTTAAGTAGACTTAACATATAGACAACAGATTCTATAAGTACATATGCTGTTGACAGAGAACAATAATAATCATAATAATCTAAGTCTGGCGATGCAGCTCAGAGGTAGAGTGCTTGCCTAGCATGTATGAGGACCTGAGTTTGATCTGCATCTTTAATATTGTCCTTTGTAATTCGGCTGCATAATCTGGCAATCTTGCAACTCAGAACTGGCTTGACAATCACACTTCAGCTTCCATATAGTCTTTAGAAACATTCCTGAAATTTGTTTCCCGAACTATAAATTTGCTGAGTCTATTTGGCTGTTCAATTATTTCTTCTTTATACTTAGTGATTTAGCAACAGGTAATGTAACCAAGATCTAGGAATGTGGTAGGGAATCCTCATTACTCTGAGGTTTTAAATTAGAAAGAAAATATGCTCTTTTGAAATCTAAACAACAGTTTTCCAATACAATCTTTTTTGAACTGTTAAATGAAAGTCATATTAGCATACTCTTTAAATTTAATTGTGTAAAAGGGACTTGTAGATTATCAAATTGATAGAATTGAGATTATGTTCTATTTATAACACAATGTACAAAGCCCATCATTTTATGCTTTAATATTAACATTAACTAACAATGGATTTAAGAGCTCTAAAGCAACATGTATCAGTCAAAATTCATTTTTGGATAAATTCACAGCATGCTCAAAAATCTAGGAGTTAAGCTCGGTGCCATGGCTCATGCCTGTAATCCCAGCAACTCTTGAGGCTGAGGCAGGAGGATGGTGAGTTTAAACCCAGCCTCAGCAATTTAGCCAGGTCCTGAGCAACTCAGCGAGACCCTGTTTCTAATAAAATATAAAAAAGGGCTGGGGATGTGACTTGGTGTTAAGTGCCCCTGGGTTTAATCCCTGGTACCGAAAAACAAACAAACAAACAGTTCAATTTACAGAAGTCCTGGTTCAATTTACAGAATGCCAAAGCCCAACAAAGAAGTTCCTCCAAGAGGATTAAGGTGATAAGAGTGTTTAATGGGTATATAAAATCAGGTAGTGAGCTTTTAATCTCCACTTAACTAGAATTTTCTTCTTAAACTAAAATTGTTTAGGTAACATGAGTTTTTTATTTGACCTAACCAGATCTTCTTGGTTCCTAGCTTTAGTTTTTGTTGCCTATTTGTTTAAGATAAATGAGAGATATTCATTTTAAAGTAAAACTGAAAATTTCAATGGAAAATCAAGTTTACTTTAAGGTAGTACTTAAATTTTATTCATTCAGAAATTTTGCTATTTTTACTTTCTATGTATATTATTGTTTTCCTCAGAAAAGCATCCTAAACTCTTTTTCTGTTTTGTGGCACTCCATTTTGTTTTCTTGCTCCTTTTCAGTTAAGGGGTTCTACCATTTAAGAATTTATCTCCTTGTTTCACGATAATAAAGGTCCAATGATAATGTGTTTGCCCCAGTCTGAAGGTTTAGCAAAATTGAAACAAAGTGGGATTCTTATCTTTCTTAGTTTTTTTGCACCTGCAAAATATTATCATCTCAAAAGGTGCAGAACGAGGTGCCCTTAAAGACTTTTGCACTACAGGAACCTCTTAGAGACGTGCGAATCATTTAAATTTTTTGATAGAGTTACCCTCCCCTCCTTTTTGTTTCTTTTCTTTTAATTTGAAGGGTTAGGTGGTGAAGGCAGGCACCCATTTTTTCTGTCTGATAGGAAAAAAATTTCCTATAGTCTTTGGTTATTACAGTAATTAGGGAATAGAACTGTTTCCAATTTCCACCCCCTTTCTCTTTTACTCCAGTCTTATTGCGTTCTTGTTTGTCTAAAATATCTTCTGATTTTACATTTGTCAAGTTGTTCTCAGTCTCATTAAAATTTTAGCTAAAAACCCTTTTTCAAAAAGTTTTACCCTAGAGAGGCCTAGCTAAAATTCCTTCCATTCCATCATATTAATTAAAACCACATTTTCCTTATGCTGTTCCACTGTAAAAAATAATATAATAGAGTAGATGAAAAAGAAATACAGTGAAATCAGAAACAAGAGAAAAAATAAAAGTGGGAGAAATGGTGACTTGTTTTGGAATCTTAAACAGTAAGCTCAGGGTGGGTGGAAACTCATATATTAAGTAACAAGTTTGGCTTTTATTTTCAAGTTCACTCCTCAAATGCTTCTTCAGACTCCTTTCCTCTAAAATTGACAGAAGTACAGAAGGGAACATCACACAGTTATTAAAACTAACCAGAATGCATCCATCTGGTGTGCCTTTCAGGAATCCAGCCCACTAATCTCTGCTATGTGTTTGATGACTCAACCCCTCAAGATGTAGCAGAAGGAAGAATTTTCTCATTTTGCAGAACTGCCAAATCTCATTCATTGGAGCAAAGGCTTCTCATTTGGGGCTCATTTTTAGACAGTTGTTTATCTGTTTACATACTTAAAAAATCTCCCTCAGTGAATGGAGTTTGTCATGAATTTCTAAACAGCGAGTAAACATATTCCTCTGTTCTTAGGCTACTGATACTGAGCAGTTAAATTCCCATCTCTAAATGCACTTCCTTGCTTTTTTCTTTCCCTTCCTCCCTCCCTCCTTCCCTTCTTCCCTCCTCCTCCCGCTTTGAACTGAGCCTAGTTTATTCCTTTATCCTTCTTTGCCTCCATTTCCTCCTTCTCTCCTTCTTCACTTCAGTTACATCTCACGCTCCTGTGTTACTTGGGAGGCTCCAATATCTTCTCTTCCATTGTGATATTTACCTAACTTAAGCTATATGGGGGGAAAAAAATCCTTGCTCCATTTTATGTGTATGTGATTTCTTCGTTCTAAAATTGTTCTCTTAAGCTTCTCTTCACTATTTCCCTCTTCCATTTAATAAGTAATCTTCGAGAAACAAATACCCAGAATTTAAGTAAACTGCATAAGTAACAGGCTGTACCCAGTAATTCGGCCCCGAAATTACTGCACTTAAGAAAAGTTTTTTAAAAGTTTTATTAGATACAAAGAGTATTTGCAAACTGTACGCACACTACAAAGGAAACTCCTATCTTTTGACAAGTTTCCAAGTCTGACCACTTTTTAAAACATGCCTTCCCTGTTTCTGACCCTCTTGCCACTTAACGCAACTCCCCGAGGCCCCTCTTCCCACTTGGCTCGGCAAACGTGTCTTTTATTATGACTCAGCCCCGCTCGGCCCAGCTCTCCCTGCCAAGTCGCTGACGCTCGCTACGGAGGCGCTCGGGCTGCAGCTCGGGGACGAGGGCTCGCTCCCCGGCTCGCGCCCGCTGCTCCCGCTTTACGGCTGCTGCAAATCCGCCCGGCCCGGCAGCCGTACCGCAGACGAGCCCGCGCCCGCGCCGCTCAGGTAATCGGAGTCCTTCTCTTTCCAAAGTTTTGTCAAAGCCAGCGCGGCACTCTGAGGCGGCGCGGCCTCAGCCGAGCCCTCCACCGCTCTGCTCTGCTCCCCTCCCTCCCGTCCAGGCCAGCGCGGCTGCGGCAGTGGCCGTACAACTGCGTGGGTCCCGGGCGCCGATCCGGCGTGAAGTAACGGGGCCGAGGGGGCCGGGGCGACCGCGGGGTGCGAGCGACCCCGTGGGGTGACGCGCGGGGCACACTGCTCCGCATTCCCGGGGCCCAAGGGACGCCCCCGCCCACCTCCCGAAGCTGACTGTGTGTAGAGCCCAGCCTTGTAGCTTCCTAGTGCTGGCTTCCGACATCCACACACGCACGCGCTCCGCGCGGCGGGGCTGCCCCGCGCCCCGGCGGGACGCAGGTAAACACTGGCGGCGCAGCAGACCCGGCCGCCCCCGCGGGTGGAATGCAGCTCCAGAGGACGCGCAGGACAGCTTTTCAAGGAAGTTTATGAGCGGCTCCGAAAACAGCAGCCTGTGATTAGAACCTACGCTGCTTTTATCCCAGTGTCTGCTTACTACATTTGCCGTACGGTTTCATTGTTCCATAACTCTCCTTCCCCCTTCCACTACATTTCCTTTCCACTTTTTATTGGGTAGCTTAACTTTTAGTAGTATTTTGTGTTCTTTTGTCCCTCGCTGTTAGAATGCCAAATACACATACAGTATCCTTTGCATCTCTCTTTTTAAATAGGTCTTTTTAAAAGATTGAGTTCTTGTCCTCCACAGATTCTATATCCAGGAGAAGGAACCCTGTGAACACTGGGATAGTGGAACAAAATTCACTGGGAGAATAGGGAGCGATTAAAGAAAGGGTTGGGTTTTAAACTGACAAGTGAATAGGATTTTCCTCATTTTTTTCTTTTTCTCCCTTACAAATTCTTAATGTTAACAGAGGTTCTTTTAGTACCAGTTTAAGATGAAAGTGTTAAACTGTTCAGGGATTTTTCTCCTCTACAGTCCATAATCCCTGATCTCAAAGTTTCTAGGAAATATGATAGTAACTCTTGATAAGGCTGAACTAATGCATTTCAGAGATCACATAAAAAGCATTTTAAACTTTTATTATAGAACTAACAAGAGTGAAATGATTTATTAGTTGTTTACACAAAGCATTATCACATTTACATAGAGAACTTAATGCTTGTTTATTCACTTAGTCAACAAATATCCAATGCTGATTACATACCACTCACTGTTATTAGCTCTGAATAAAACAAGGAGCAAATTTCTTCCTTCTTGGAATATGCATCCTAGAGGAGGGAGACACTATATACAATAAATAATGGAAAATATAAAGTGGTACTGTTATAAGCACTACGGAGAAACATAAAGCAAGGAAAAACTGCATGTATGTGTTTGTGTGCATTTAGAAATTTTAATACAGTTTTAAGGGAATTCCTTAAAAGTGACGTTTTGGTAGACTTAAAGCAGGTGAGGGAATGAGCCATATGATATATGGGGAAAGAGCTTTTAGACACAGAATAGCAAATACAGGGAAGCAGAGATACCAGTTAGGCTATTACAGTAATGATCCATGTGACAGATGATGGTGGGTTATACTTGGATGGTAGTGGAGGTGGTGACAATTCAGATTCTGGATATGTTTTGAGAGTATAAGATACATCTTTTTGTATAAAATTTGCTGACAGATTTGCTATAAAATGTGAGAGCAAAATAAATTAACGAAAGCATAATTGCCTGAACAATTGAACAGACAGAATTTCAATTAACTGAAATGGACAAGATGGTAGGAGGAAGATTTGGTGATATTAAGAATTTGGATCACGGTATGTTAAGTGTTAGTTGAGTTTTAAATATTCAAGTGGAGGTGTCCAGAAGGCACTTAGTTGGAAGGACAGGCTAACAACAACATTTAGACTCTTCATTGGATAGCTGATTATAAAAGTGAAGATTAGATGAACTCATCAAAAGTGTGTGGGTTTAGAAAATTGAAGAGGACCAAGGACTGAGCCTTGGTGCGCTCCAGCATTACAAGACAAAGAGGAACCAGTAAAGGAGCCTTGAACAAGAACTATATGAGGTAAGAGGAAAGGCAAGACTGTGGAATCTTGGAAATCAAATAAGGAAGTACTTAGAGAAGTAGGAGGGCTAGTATATTGTTTTAAAGATGAGGATTGAGAACAGGTTTAGCAAAGGAAATTATTGATGACTTTGATAGCAGTTTTCATGGAATGATAGGAGTGAAAGATTTTTTGGAATGTTTGTGACCAAGAAGAAGTAGAGAAATTGAGGAGGATGATAGTATACATGACTTGAAGGTTTTGGTTGACAAAGGGAGAGTTTTAAAGATGTGAAAAATAGTGTTATGTTATTATGCTAATGGGAAAGTCAATGAAATGGGAGAGTTAATGATGTAGGAGAGAAAGAGCAGTGTTTAAGTAGGTGAGAGAGGGTACATAATGTGCCACAGGGAAGGTTATCTGTTCCTTGGATTATGGGGTGTTTATAGTAATTATAGTAATTAAAAAAAAAAAAAGGAAAGTGTGGATACATCTAGGTGAGAGATGTAGATGTTCACTTTGGATTACTTTTCTCATATTGTGTATGACAGTTGTGGTGCATGAGAAATTTGTAGGAATTGTTCTATTTTCCTAAAAAATTGTTTTCAGAGAAATTTGATAAAAGAATACTTTGAGATTCTGAGAATTACTTAAAGAAAAGAACTTTGGGTTTTGTGAGAAGAGGGAAATTTCTTCCTTGAGTTTTGTTGAGGAAAAGATTTGGAAACCAAGTTGAAATTACAAAAGTAAAAGTTAACTAGGGACAGTGGAGAGGAAATACGGCAGTCCTAAGGTGAAATCTGTGAAAATCTTTGATGAGAAGAATGGTATCTTTGAATCTCACCTCCTATGCAGTGGATAACTACAGCAAAATTCTTAGTACAATATTGTCACTTAGAACAATATATTTAAAGTACCAAGTGTGGTGAAATGGAAAACAGTGTTATTGCTGGTAGTCAGTCTGATAAGGGAGAGGTGCTTTTAAGCCTGGAAAGAAATACTAGCTGGGATTACATTTCAGATTGGCTTTTGAAAATGAAATGACTGGATTAGTAAAAAAAAAAAAAAAAAAAAAAAAAACTGTAGAGAAATACAGCATTTTGAGAATATGGCCCATGAATTTTGGATCAAGATAGAATTATTAAAGTTGGAAAAGGCACCTTGTTTGAGGTGGCTTTTTTTCAGTTATTTAGGGACCATTTATTTGTTGAATCTTTATTAAAACACAGGGGTCTATATAAAAGTCTTAGCAGGGGATGATGATAACCACTATCTAAATCATCTGTGCCTTCAAAATTACCATTTCTGATAAAGAGTACATACAGATATTCTAGTATAATTGATAAATACCTTATGAAGAGTACTGTGTATTTTGAAGTTGTTGGTTTTAAAAGACTTTATGTGGGAATTATTAGTCATTCAAAAGTAGAGAGAATAGTTTAATGAATCCCTTTGTACTCATTGCTCTTCAAAATCCCATCAGTTTTCTGCTCATCTTATGTGTTGTGGGAGGGTAGAGAAAGGAGATATTATTTCTGGTGGTAGTTCAGGGTAGGAAGACTTCTTGAAACCTCTCCCATGAGAAGAAGTAAACAGAACATTAAAGAGAATTGTTGAGTTCTTGGTTCCCATTCTGTATCTGTCAATGGCTTTCTGGATAACTTTCTGTCATTCCATCTTTCTGTTCTTCAATTTTGTTCTGTGAAGAGCGTGGTTATTCTGCATCAAGGGGCTTGAAACTATGGTCCACAGGCCAAATATAGCCTGTTACCTGTTTTAATAAATAAAGTTTTATGGAGTACAATCATACCCATCGGTTATTTTATGTGTCTGAATTTACCACAGATTTTGTAATTGATTGAGTAGTTGTAACATAGACTGTATGGTCTGGGAAGCCTAAAATGTTTACTATTGGGCCCTTTATAAAGTTTTTTCAGCACTTATTCTACATGATGTCTGAGGTTCTATCAGCTCCAATAACGCTAATCTATTGATAAACTAAAAATTTTTAAAAGTAGTTAATATTTGCAAAGTAGTTAATATTTGCTACTAAGTACCAGCACATTGTTTTGTATGGAGTAATTTATTTAATCCTCACCGAAACCCTTGATATTTTCTGTTATTTTTATAAGTGAAGAAACTAAGGCATAAAGTGGGTTAATAACTTGCCCCAAGTTACAAAGTAAGTAATGGGGCTAGGCAGTATTATTTTAGCATCCATATCCTTAGTCATAATAATGCATTATCTTTGAGCACATAGAAAAACAGTATATGTTAAAAGAATTTCAATGAATCACAGAATGGACAGTAATTTATACGTCAATGATTTGTATTTAAGAAAGGTTCCATATTATGATTTTTAGATGTAAAGGCTTTCAGATGCTGACCAATCCTGAAGGTATGTTGCAGTTGAATAGTGTATAAAATTCAAATATGCTTTGATAGAAAATTCTAATATAGCATCATTTTCTTAAGAAGACTTAGTGGATTTTTGAAAGCCAAATACTCAAAAAATAAGCATATATAAATGATACATAGAAGCCTATAATTGTTTCTATTGACAATATTTGTCAGATTTCAGGAGTTCTTTAACATATGACATGAGTGGTATAAAAGATTAGGAGTTATGGGCCCAAATTTCTAGATCTAGTTCTGTTCCCAACTAGTTTTGTTCCCAACTTCTTCTGACTTTCAGTTATTTATGAAAAGTGAAGAAGTAACTTAGATCATCTTTAGGACTTCTGCAGCTCAAAAATATGGTTGTGTAATTTTGTACATGGTACATTCAAAGAGATGGATGAAATAGCTATATGAGAAAAGCAGACTTGTTAAGGTAAACATTTAAACTTCATTTTTTCTTCTGTATATACACAAACACATACAAATATGTATAAACAAATATCAACTAGTTATGACTACAAAATCATTATGATTTTTTTATGTGTGATTTATTGGAATCTAGTCATTTTTGGTATGTAGATAAATAAATATCTGCCCTTACCTTTGTGTGGTTTTGCATTCGTACAAAGAAAGGGATCTTTTCCCTTAACCAAAAACACACAGTTGTATGGGAAGTAAGTCTTGATGAATTTCTTGACCTCTGTGATCTGGCAGTGTGTCTCATGTTTTCTTTAGCAAAATTTGATTCATTGCTCAATTTGTCTGCCAGTTAAAAGCAAACAGTATGCCTGAAACAGGGTTGTCTGTTTTCCACTGTTGCATGGGATTATTGATGTCAGACAAAATTGTAATTTAATTGTTTTGACTTTTTGATCTGAGCAGTTCAGATAAGAAAGGTGATTCGTCTTGCATAGAAACCTACTATTTTGAGCTTAGCGTGATTTTTCCTTACTATTTTCTATACATGTGATTTTACTTTTTATAAAGTTAGGTTTTCATCCTAATGGGAATTTATGCTCTCAGTATTAATTACCAAAGTATGATTTGATAGGAATATATTACAGATATGTTGTTTTAGATGTTCAGTCATGAAAATCTTTAGAAATGCTGTTTTAAAAACATAATGAAAATTTCATATTTTAAGCTTATAATTCAGTGTAATAGCACATTTTTATATTATAGTTGGCCTGTAAATTTATTCATGAACTTCTTCAGTTTTAAGACTTTATTAGTCCAGATAATGGTAAACTGATAACTGCATAAACTGTGTTCTCTTACTCTTCTGCATTGAGTATAGTTATCATTGGTGCTAACTTCAGTGCATTCCTAATTGTATTTGGGCTCTTTTTTTTCTTTTTATGCTTAGAAATTGGAGATAAAAGCAATAAGAAACAAACCACATTCTTTAAACAAATCATATTCCTTTCTATAAATTGTGTGTGTGTATGTGTGTGTATGTATGTATTTTCATTTCAGTTTATTTACCACCCAGTAATTCGATAATATCTTGGGACATATCCTGGTTCTAAAACAGCATTTGTATGGTGTTCTGCTCTATAGGGGACCATTCAGGTTTTTTGAAACACTGAACCAAACCTGAAAACATTTTTGGTAGATTTCTGAATTCTCAGAGTGCTCAAACAAAAGTAAACACCTCTGGGGCACTATAACACTTGTTTTGAAATGCTAGTCATAGAAGTCAGCTTGAAATTTCTAATCACCTGTAGTTGATAAAAGCCTTTTACCTGACCTTCTCACGCAGTGAAGAGATAATTAAAGGGATGAATTTTGGTGCAAACTTTTGAAATCATGTGGTCTTGGATTCTTTTCCTAAGCTTTTGCTGGAGTCCAGAACATTTAAAAAATAAGACCCAGGTATTTTTAAGCAAAACGGCTTATGACTATTCTGATATGTTTATGAAAATGCCTCAAGACTTTACTGGCTCATTTTGACATGAGTAAGTGTGAGTGCTGTTTCCTGTGGAATCTTTCTTTACAGTATATCAAAGGTACCTAGGATAAGCCCTTTTTAAGTAATAAACAGATTGGAATAGTAGAATGCTAGCGTCATCATCTTATAAGAATTTTTTCCAAAGAAAACCTAGATGTCAGAGGTTTAGAGGCGCCTTCAAAATGGACAAGTCTAAATTCTTTGTAAGCAATCACTTAGGAGCTAGAAAATAATATGATGCTTCTCAGAGTGCTCCAAGTCATAAACATGACCCATCTTCTTTGGAGTGTCAAATTCACTACAAAAATTTTTGTTTCTTTTGGAAAAGTTAAGTAATTTATCTGGCAAATTAAATGTTTAAAAACATAAATGGATGTGACTGTGACATCCAATGCAAAATGCATGGTTTCTAAAATAATTAAAAATTAAAAATAGTTCTTACTTTTAGTAGGTGTCCATAGACTATATTTTCAAGTCCCTGGAAAGGATATGGTTAACATAAAGAAATAGGTAGTTTAGCTGGCATATTCATATAATTTTTGCCCTACTAAATTATTACATGCCATTCAGATTATTACCACTATTAATACACTTTGGTTTAATTCACTTTTCCTGGTATTTACCCATATTACTCTCTTAGTTTGTGGGAATGTGTTCTCTATTTTCTTCTGGCATTGATATATGATTTCTGTGAGATGCTCCATCCCACTCCTTTTTTATTTTTTATTTTGAAACCATGGAGATATATATAGGAATTTGTAAAGATGATATGAAGATGAATTATTTATCTTTTACCCAGGTTTCCCTTTTGATTGCATATTACATAATTACAGTACAATATCAAAGCTAGGATATTGACTTTGGATATTGTGTGTTGTTGTTCCATGTTATTTTAAACTTAGGTAGATTCATGTGATCATCAACATATCCAAGATACAAAAACAACAAAGGTCCCTTTCATACTACCCTCCAAAGGAGATAATAAAAGAATCAAAGGTATTTGAACTAGCAGAGGGATTTATTCATTTAATTCTAATTTTTTTTGAAATTTTATGTGAATGCTAGCTCATTTTGTATTTTGAACCATGAAAAATAAAGTTGAAATATCTTTAGAATGCAGGAGAGCTTAAATAGTTAAATAGGTATAACTGCTGAAGTCATCTATGAAGAAAGTTTTTGAAGGCTCAATCTCAAGTTATCTTTAAGAATTTTTATTTCAGAAAGCTGGACATTAATATGCTTGAAGATTGGAACCAGGTGATATCATGTGATCTTGTCCATCTGTATAACTTAATCTTTATATATGTGCTACAGTTACCCATCAAAACAAAAGAGAAAATGGAGGAACAAATAGAGGGGTCTTGTTGAGTCTCTTAAGTACCCCCATACCCTTTCATTCTGTGGAACTCAGAGTTGGAGGAAAGTTAATATTTCAGCATTATCAAAAGCATTAATAGTACCACATTTAATTTTACAACTGTTAATGTCTACAAATCACATCATGATCACTCACTGTATTGTCTTTAGCCAATATTATAGGAGGGTAATTACTACTAGTGTCTGAGAGACACTTCATGATTTTCTCAGAGGTATTTCTAGGCCATCATGATCTGGGATTTTAGTCTCATCTGTCATCGTATGACCAGTGTAAATATATTGTTAAAGCACAGTTTACATGTATCTAAATTTTAATACCTTACAATGTATTTCAGCTTTGTTTGAAAATTTTTTATTGTTAATATATGAAATAGCTGTCTTCTGTCTGGGTCTCTATTTGGGGGTTTGGAAATACTATTGAAACTTGCAACTGTAATAGTAGTAGCTGTTTTTCCATTAGTACTTTCCCTTTTTAGGATCTGAATACATCAAAGAATTCCTACCTCTCTTTTCAGTTTTTACTCTGTTATCTGAATGTTTCTCATGATAGTGTTATTGTCATGATATTTAAACGTTAGTTCTGTGTCCGTCATCTTCATTATACTTCCTATCAGTTTTCTGATGTTAAAGCAGAAATATATGGATAAATAAGTATATAATTTTCTTCATTGGCTCTACTTATTTTGAGGTAGATGCGTAGGAGGGGCAAGGCAGAGAGTGAATGAGCCTGTTTGTCTTCTCAATAAATTTTGTTCTATCTCACCAATTGCATATGATGTAATCTGCTGCCCCCCATTATTAATTTCACTTAGAATGAAAGATAAGTTTATTTTAATGTTTATTGAATCTTGGACTTTTTTGGAAGTAAAAAAAAAAAAACAAAACCTGATATTGTATATACATAGAGAAAAGGTAGTTTAGTTTTTACTTTTACTATGGATAATATGATATGCAGCCATCTGTCTAACATCTGTATCAACCTCAATTTGGGGATGTTACTTTGAATTCTGCTAATACCAAGAGCTTAATTTATTGATAATGTTTGAGATAATGACATTGGTGTGATTCAAGTGACTCATCATCACCAGTTCTTCCCTTGAATGATAAAAGTTACTCTTGACTTCATTACTACCTGGTATATATCTACTAAAAAAGCAGCTGTTCTTTTATTTGTTCAATATCAAATATAAAAATCTAATTGTGTGATTTTTCACATCATTGTTACCAAGAATTCAATTTTAAACCAAGCAGAAAGCTACATAACAGAAACTCAATGTGTTTGTATTATAATCTAGACATTTTCTTAGTATGTATTCAATTTGAACTCTTTTATAAGCATTTTTATGATAAAAAAGCTGATCATATTGTGTTTAGAACAAAATAGTTAAAAAACCTGTAAATTAATGTTTGATAAAAAAAGGACTTGCCATTATATTAGTTTATATCTTTGACATTGGTCTATCTCACATGCCTTCTTTTGGATTACACATTTTTTGGAGATAGTGACAAAGAAACCTTTATCCATTTTCACAACACATGAATTGTCTACTTAGCTCGCCCTCCACATTGACATAAAAACAAAAATAGCATTAAAACCAGCAAAACATTGTTTATTAAAGAAGAACTGAGGACAGTGAAGCAGTTAAGGAAGACAGACTGACAGATAATTGTCAGTTTGGCATCTTCATTGTGGTATTTCACTTTTAAGCATTTGGGAACCCTGCTAGGACATCAGATTTGTTTTTGTCTCATACCTTGTTTCTTACTTGACTCACTTATAATATATGTGGTGACCTTTCAGAATCTTAATGAGTTTAGAGTGATATTACTAATAGTATACAAACATTATTGTAAGAGTAAATTAAGGTGGCATGTGGAAAAATACATTATGCTATAAATGTACCTTTTTTTGGAGTTAGCCCTGGGTTTAAATCCCATTCTATTTGGTGTTCTGTTTCTCTGTGATTCTTGACAACTTGGTTTACCTGTGTTTTATCCTCTTTAAATGGAATGATTTTTCTCACTTAAGAAGGATATTTTTGAAGTTAAATTAAATAGTAATGTATATAAAGCCCATAATACCTTTTGTGGCATCTAATACTTAATAAATGCTATTTCCCTTTATTTTCCATGTAACTTTTTACCATTTTCTCATTCTCCTCAATCTAGGGGAAGGGCATTTGCCTGATATAAGAGAGATGCTAAGAGAGTGGCATGTTTTAAAATGGAGAAAATGTCAGGTTGAAGATAGTGGGGAAGTGGGGAAAATGAAAATGAAAATTAGTTGGTTTTCTCAGTGTTTGTGAGGAGTGAATGTGAAGAACATGCAGAGAGCAGTGACTTGAAGGAATGCTCATTTAGAATTCTAGGAGTCTGCCTTGTATGCATTAAGTAATCTTACTGATTCTAGAGTCCCTGGATACTTCACCCTCAAAATGAGAATCATAGATGCTAATTTTTAAAGCACTGTAGAAACCTCAAATAAAATACACAATTGTAAGCTTCAAAGATAGTTTCTGTACTTGGATACAGTCTTTGAAATAGTATTCAACTGAAGCTTTACAAAGTGGAATTACAGCTCCCCATGACAGATAGCAATCATGCCTTTTTTCATGTTTTCAAAACCACCTGCATGTTAAATTGTACGTGCTCTGTAATTATGTTGATATGAAAAATTTATTTAATTTTTTGTAAAGTTGCCTTAACATGTTAATGGAATACTGGCAACATTATTAAGATTAAAATGAAACCTGCTTTAAAGATGATTTGACTTTATAGGAACACAAATGCATGCTGGTAACACAAAATGAAAAAAACAAAGCAACCTAAAAACGATCTTCTTTCTCTCAAATAAAATTCGTAAATACTTTCCAACAAATAAGAGTGATATCACCTGGAATTAAACATATAGACTGATGCACACCAACAACTAATTTTATTATTATTATTATTATTATTATTATTTTGTGGTTCTGGGCATTGAACTCAGGGCTTTGTGCATCCTAGGGAAGCATTCTACCAACTGAGCTATATCCCCAGCCCAACAACTAGTTTTATGATGTAAGCTCTAAGTGTGTTTTCCTCTTGGATCAAGAAGCAAAATAATCTGAAGATCAATTTTATGTTCGATTAGCTTTTCTGTTTATGTATAAAAATGAGGAAGTATTTGTTCCTTTTTTCTTTTTTTTTTTTTGGTACTGGGAATTGAACCTAGGGGTACTTTATCATTGAAGTACATTCTTAGCCTTTTTTTTTTTTTTTTTTTGAGGCAGTCTTTTTGTTGTTGTTGTTCTAATTAGTTATGCATGACAGAATGCATTTTGACACCATACATAAATAGGGTATGAATTCTCATTCTTCTGGTTGTACATGATGTAGAGTTATACCAGTTGTGTAATCATATATTCATACAGGATAATAGTGTCTGATCCATTCTACTATCATTCCTACCCTCATAACCCCTCCCCTTTCTTCAGTCCCCTCTGTCTAATCCAAAATACTTCAATTTTTTCCTAATCCCCACCACGTACTGTGAATCAGCATTCGCATGTCAGAGAAAACATTCAGCCTTTGGTTTTTTGGGATTGGTTTGTTTCACTTAGCACGGTATTCTCCAGTCCCATCCATTTTTCTGACAAATGCCATCATTTCATTCTTCTTTAAGGCTGAGTAATATTCCATTGTGTATATATATATATATATATATACCACAGTTTCTTTATCCATTCATCTATTGAAGGGCACCTAGGTTGGTTCCATAATTTAGCTATTTTGAATTGAACTGCTATAAACATTGATGTGGCTGCTTCACTTTAGTATGCTGATTTTAAGTCCTTTGAGTATAAACTGAGGAGTGGGATAGCTGGGTCAAATGGCAGTTCCATTCCAAGTTTTCTAAGGAATTTCCATACTGCTTTCCAGAGTAGTTGCACCAATTTGCAGTCCCACCAGCAATGTATGAGTGTACCTTTTTCCCCACATCCTCACCAACATTTATTGTTGCTTATATTCTTGATAATTGACATTCTGACTGGAGTGAGAAAAAATCTCAGTGTAGTTTTGATTTGCATTTCTCTAATTGCTAGAGATGTTGAACATTTTTTCATATATTTGTTGATTTATTGTATTTCTTCTGCAAAGTGTCTGTTCAGTTCCTTAGTCCATTTATGGATTAGGTTATTCTTTTGGTGTTAAGTGTTTTGAGTTCTTTATATATCCTGGAGATTAATGCTGTATCTGAGGTGCATGTGGTAAAGAGTTCATCCTATTCTGTAGGCTCTCTCTTCAACGTTATTGTTTCCTTTGCTGTGAAGAAACTTTTTAGTTTGATTTCATCCCATTGATTGATTCTTGATTTTACTTCTTGTGCTTTAGGTATCTTATTAAGGAAGTCAGGTCTTAAGTTGACATGATGAATATTTGGGCCTACTTTTTCTTCTGTTAGGTGCAGGGTCTCTGGTCTTGTGCCTCCGTCCTTGATTCACTTGGAGTTGATTTTTTTTTTTTTTTTTTTTTTTTTTGCGGTACTGGGGTTTGAACCCAGGGCCTTATGCTTGTGAGGCAAGCACTCTGTCAACTGAGCTATATCCGCAGCCCTGGAGTTGATTTTTGTGCAGGGTGAGAGATAGGGTTTAATTTTATTTTGCTACATATGAATTTACAGTTTTCCCAGCACCATTCATTGAAGAGGCTATCTTTTCTCCATTGTGTGTTTTTGTCACCTTTGTCTAGTATGAGATAACTGTATTTATGTGGGTTTGTCTCTGTGTCTTCTATTCTGTACCATTGATCTATGTATCTGTTTTGGTGCCATTGTTGTTACTGTGACTCTGTAGTATAGTTTGAGTTCTGGTATTGTGATTCCTCCTGCTTCACTTTTCTTGCTAAGGGATTGCTTTGGCTATTCTGGGTCTCTCATTTTTCCAAATGAATTTTATGATTGCTTTTTCTATATCTGTGAAGAATGTCATTGGAATTTCAATAGGATTTGCATTAAATCTATATAACACTTTTGGTGGCATGGTCATTTTGACAGTATCAATTCTGCCTAGCCAAGAACATGAGAGATCTTTCCATCTTCTAATGTCTTTCTTTAGTGTTCTGTAGTTTTCATTATAGACTTGTCACCTCTTTTGTTAGATTTATTCCCACATATTTTATTGGTTTTGAGACTGTTGTGAATGGGGTAATTTTCCTCATTTTTCTTTCAGTGGATTCATCACTGGTGTGTAGGAATACGTTTGATTTATGGATTTTAATTTTATATCTTGAGGCAGCCTTTTAAGTTGTTTAGGTCTTCGCTAAATTGCTAAGTCTGGCCTTGAACTTCCCATCCTCCTGCCTCAGCCTCCTCAGTTGCTGGGATTATAGGTGTATACTACCGTACTCAACGCTTATTCCTATTTGAAGAAGTTTGGATAGAAAGATCCAAGTGATAAAGCTCATATATTTAAGACTTGTTTGTGTCATTTTCAGTTATAAAACTACAACTTTTTTTTTTAAATAATAGAGGATTATTCCTATTTCTTACCTTAATTTAAAATTGACTTTCAGAGAATATTTTCTTTGAAAAAGAAATGTTTACATTTATGATTTTTTATATCAAAACAACACATCATCATTGCAGAACATTAAAAAGTCTAATAACATAGAAAAATAGAAAAACAAAGCAAAATAAAACACCTATAACATACTCTTCAGAGATGTGGACTTTTTTTTTATTTTGGTCTTTTTCTTTCTGTCTCTCTCTCCACCACCCCCCCCTTTTCATTTTTTTAGATTATACCAGAAATTGTAAAGTTCTTTCAGAATAATTTATAGAAAACATCTTATGTATTTTAAACTTTATTAGTGTATTTTTTTTCATGGTGCTGTGGATTGTACCCAGGACCTTTCCCATACTAGGCAAGCACTCTACCACTGAGTTATATCCCCAGCCCTATAAATATATTTTTTGATTGTTGCACAATACATCATCTACCTGGGTCATAATAAACCTAACTATTTCTCTGTGATTGTACATTTATTTACACACATATTAAATCTTTAAATTAATGCAAGTTAAACTTTTTCTTCCAGTTTTCTTCTTCATTTGAGTAAGCTTAGTGAAAAGACTTTTTTTAAGATTACATTCCATTTCCTTCTTCCATCCCTCCAATTACATGCTAGCAAATTCTTGGAAATTTTGTCTTCATTTTCTTTGTAACCTGAAAAGTCCTTTGTTTCTATACTACTGCTATGACAGCCTCAGCTTACTTGTAATGGATGTATTGCAGTTGCACATAGACAGAATATATATGGCTCCTTTTATCAAGTTATCATGAACCTCAATAGGAATCATTGGCATCTTGAGAGCCATAAATATACTTTGAGAAAATATAGGCAAAGATCTAAATAGAATGTGGGGAATGAAATAGTATTCATTCACTGTACAGTTTTAAATATTTTCTATTATAAAGCATTTTACCTTTGTTGTATTCAAAATGAAGCATTTTATGCCAATATTAATAGTGATGGTTGTATGAATTAAGTATTGATTTTTTGTGAATAATTTACTTTTTATTGATCCCAAGAGTATAAATTCTCAGTATTATATTATAAACATCTTATTGGCTATCTGAGTCATACTTGAGTTCAGTAATTATATTCTTTTCAATAAAATTTATCACTTTGTAAGAAAAGATGGATAGTGTTGTGGACAAGAGTATTGAACAAAATATTTGGTCTTTAGCCCTTTGCAGGCATGTGGATTTAAGCTGTTTTTATTTTTATTGGAAAAAAAAACTACTACTCTGTACAAAAGCATATTGCTAAGATAGCATATTTTTCTTTGGGAAATTTCTTTCAACATTTGTTTATTAGACTTTATGGTAATTTATTTAAAATGTGCTATAAAATTTAATTGTTAAAATTATTTCTGGAAAGTCACAAAATATGATTATTAATTAAAGTCTGTAGAAACACTTGAAGCTTCTATACCATGAATTCCTTTTATGTTTTAAAAAACTTCTAAGATGATACTGTTTCTGTCTTCCCTACCTCTGAGATATAGGTTTGTGTATGTATGCATGTGCATGTGTGTGAGTTTGTTATTCTTTGGGTTTCTAAAATCACCTTAAATGATATATAGCATATCTGTGATCTATATATTATGAATTTCATCTCATTAAAAGAATAATTTGAGCTGGAAATAATATATTGCGTGTTCTTATGCTTGTATTAGGATTTATTTTATATAAAAATATTAATTCTCCTGAATGTTTTTCATTGAAAAAAATCTGATTTTTAACAGTCTCTTCCTTTAATGCCATTGTTTTATACATAACTCATAAGAAAAATGTTTGTTTACAGAAGAATTCTATTTTATTTTGAATATCTTTCCTTAAATATTAAATATTTATTCTTACAATGTTATTCCTTATTTTCCTATAGGAATGGTTTTTATCAGGACATTTGTCCTTGGTTGTCACAAAATTCTTCAGAAATCAACACAGAACACCTTATTGAGTAATTGAACAAAATGACATAGCTACCATCTTTATAAAGAGAAGTCAATTCAGAATACACAATACTGTTTTCACAAATCTGTTGAAATCAGAACTAAAATTTCTTTTCTTATTGTTTTTTAAAGTTGATTTAATGGTAAAGCAATTCTCAAAACATTTAGCATATAGAGTATATTATGGATTTATTTTTTCAAAGCATTAGGGACAAAAATTTGGAGATACTATGAAAACCAATGAAGTATTGTTAAAATGAAGTGGAAAAATCTTCAGTATTATAGATACTCTCTATAAAATGGCTGCTGTGCTGAAAAATAAAGGTACATCTGTATTTAGAATTGAGAAGAATTAATTTAGAGAATTAGTGTTGGTAGAGAGGTCATTAAATGCATCTTTGGGTGAGGAGATGATAGTTATCACAGCACTGTCTTGAAGTAGAAGTAGGAGAAGGTGAAAAGAACCATTTAGAATAAATACTAGTGCTCAATGAAGTTAGCAAAAAGGAACCCAGTTCATATTATTATATAGTTATAATAGGAAAAGTCCTTAAAAAATTAAGATTTTGTTTATTTTTTTAATTGAATATAAAATAGAGACAATAGACTTTAAAAAATGGTAACACAGTAATCCCATTTGCTTTATTTTCTGTTTTGTCATATTAGTATGGAGCTACTTGGGAACAGCTTGTTTCTCTTAACTTTTATTGGCCATAGGAACATGTAGAATTTAAAAGTACAAGTAATTATTCAGCCTCAGATAACTTGTATGCAGTGAATCACCTTCTTTTGGAAGACTGCCACATAAAACAAACCATTGAATAGACTAGGAGCCAGTTAAGAAAATACAGTGTTCTTGCTGGGTCCGCAGGGAGAAATTTGTAGATTTTTGTGAGATTCTACAGAAAGTCAAGCAAAATCATCATTATAGCACATTATCTCCTGTGAGGAAGAACCAGCAGGATTGCTTATGGTTCTCAACTATCTCTGCTCATTATGCTTTTGTCCTAAGAAAGCTTTCCACTTGCTGAAAACAGTAACAATGTTGGAACATTGAGAGAAAGGATAAAAGAACAATGGAAAATATCAACTACATGAGAAGGACCTTTAAAGTCAAACTTGATAGAAAAATTGGGAGTCAAGTTGAAGGGTGGTTAGATAAACTGATGTAATTTTGTCTACATTCTTTAAGAAATAGTTATCTAATTGGTTGAATGAAGTCTATCTTAAGTTCTTTTTGTGAGTCTTAAATAATAAATTGAATGCCATACTCTAATTATGAGACTTTTCTTATTTTTGAGCTATGATATTTCTTGGTGTTAACATTTGATTTTTTAAAAATTTATGGACATTATTGTCTTTAGTTTGGAGGCTGAGAACACAAACTAATGTTCAAGCCATTTTGAATTGCTTTATATTTGTAGAAATCATGCATATGAAAATGTAATATTCTAACTTTATATTCTAATCTTATTTCAAACTGTATTGGTGACAATTTTTTGACTTAAACAATAATCCTTTTTATTGTATAAAACCTTTATCCATGAGTTAAACTCTGAAATGATCTTTATAAAGTTAGTTGTTATATTAATTTTTTGTGTAATTTTTATTCTGTTTTTTTAATGCATATGGTAATTTCTGGCACACAGTAACTTTTCAGGGGAGGTGGGGCAAGGGTCCTATCATTAAATCATTTACTGGACTTAAATAAGGTGGAAACTTATTTCTCTTTCACAACAGTGGTAGGATAGTCCAGTAGTGGTTAGTAAGCTTGAGTTATTTTATGTGACTAAAAATTTTGACAGAATTTGTCTAATATAACAGCTGGTTACTCCAGGATTATACTGCATTAAAGTTAATTAAAATAAAGAAAATGTTTGAGTAAGACAAAATGTTAAGTGAATATTTAATATTTAAATATATGTATTTCTTCAATTAAATACTTGTCATTTTCAGGTAGACAATATTACCTTAAGTCATTTCATTATTTCCTCTTCAAGTAAAAATATTAAATGAAATATTATATTAAAAGTGTTAGTCTATATTTTTCTAACTCTAACAATTAGAATAAATTTATTCATAATAGAAGGGAAGAGGTTGATGGCCATGATATTATTTTAAAGGACTTTACTGTTGTTATTTTGGAGATGATTTATGTATAATTGCCTAAGAAACTCAGGAACAATGCTTTAATGACTTAAAGATACTGGAAATTTCAAAGCATATGTAAAGTAAGTGCCCATTATATTGATATTTTTTAATTTTGAGACTCATTTTTATGCACACCAAAATTTTTTTTCTTTAAAGGATCCATTTGTATTAAAGAGATTGGGTATACAGTAGTTCCCCTCTTACCTTTATTAGTTTTCCTCAGTTTCAGTTATCTGTGGTCAACCACAGTCTAAAAATATTTAATGGAAAATTCCAGCAATAAGCAATTCATAAATTTTAAATGTTTAAAAAGTATACTATAAGCATCTCTTGTTGTTGATCTCATATTATGCCTAATTTCTAAACTAAATTTTGTTTAAAGTGTGCATGCTTAGGAGAAAATTATGGACAGTAGAGTTCAGTACTATCTGTGGTTTCAGGCATCTGAATAGTGTCTTGGAATATATTCCTTGCTGGTAAGGAGGACTACTGTGCACATATGATTATGTGGGTATATTTTTAAAATAATTGTTCAAATAATTAATATTGGAAAAACATACTTTTGACGCAGTTGAACTTTAAATCTTTTTGTGTACTTATTGGCACAATTAAATTTATTAGCGATTTCCTACAAAGGAACTGAATTGTATTCATCTTATATCCCTGAGTCCAGCACAGTGTCTAGTACAAAGTAAATATTCAGTGTTCACTGAATGAGTTTTGACATCTTTTCTCATGAAGTTTTTTTTGTTTGTTTGTTTTTCTGTTTTTTTTTTTTTTTTTTTTGGTGGTGATGGGGAATTGAACCCAGGGCCTTGTACTTGCAAGGCAAGCACCCTACTAACAGAGCTATATCCCCAGCCCTCTCATGAAGTTTTATGCCACTGTTTAATTCAAGATGATATTCCAAGTTTCTTACATAAACCACTGAAAGTTTAAATGAATTTAGATGTTTCCATATATAATAGTTATTCATATATGAATCATAATGCTTTTTTCCTGTGAGAAGTAATCTTTTGAATAAAAAACAGGATGTGTGTACTACGGTATATTTTTTTTCTAATGCTTTAGGAATGCAGTTCCAATTTTTTAGCATAGGAAATATTGTTTCTATGTCAACTTTCTGTTTTAGTCACTTCTCTAATATTTTGTTTATTAATTTGTGCTTACCTTTATTGTTTATAGTTTTATGTCTTTATACCTAAACATATATACATTATTAACTTCAAGTTTCACTTTTTCTTTCCTTTTTTTTTTTAGTATTATAATTATACATAGTATTTGGGTTAATTTTGACAAAATAATACATGCAAGTTTTTATCTTTTCTGAATACTCTGATTGCCCAGTCTTTAGTGTGTGAATAGGTATGTGTTTGTGTGTCAGTTTGTGTTTATGGAGATAAAGTTGCTATAACAGAGATACAGCATTTATAGTAACTTAAATATGATAGAAGTTTCTCATTTTAACAACTGTTTTAGTAGTCCAGTTTGCCAAAGTGCTTATCTTCACAAGGTTATCAATCTTCAGTCCTTACTGTTCTGCAGTTTCCTAGGTTGTTCTCGTCTGAAAAGTTGCATTTGTGTGGCTGCTGGATTTACATTCTAATTTGAGAAAACAGAGGAGGTGCAAAAGTAAAGGTAAGCAACCTTCTTTTAAGCAAGTCATCAAAAATTTCACATTCCACTTGTTAGAACTTTCTCACATGGCAATAATGGCTGCCGGAGAAGTCTAGAAATGCAATCTCTATATAGTGACCACTTATTTAGTAAAAGTGTTATTATGAAACAAAGAGAAATGAATTTTAGGTGATCACTAGTAGTTGCCACAGTGCTTTCAAGTTGTAGCATGCTGTTTGGTAGTTTTGTCTCCTTTGTACTATTAGGTAATTAAGGAAGGGGTCAAGGAAGGATGCAGTATTCCTGGTTTTCTTGGAATGAACCTGCTGTGACCTAGCACAGTGGTATGTGAACCCTAATTAGTAGGACTCCCAATGAGAAATCTTAGGAAATGATAGTTGTGCTTAAGACCCATGTGACTCCTCTTCAAGTAAAGACTTTCATTATCAACCTTAACAGAATTTGGTCTTGAGTTTTATTAAGGGTAATTAGATTTTATACATAGGGCATCTATGTACCCTTCTTTAATTTTGCTGTGCTGGGAATTGAACACAGGACCTTTCACAATGCTAGGCAAGAACTCTACCACTGAGCTATACCCCCAGCCCTGAACTTAATACTTAAACTTCTTTGTATCTATTTTGAAACTTGAGACTTTTTAGATTAAAATACTGTTGAATTCTGTATTGTTGAAACTGAAGGAATTCAAGGACTCTCATATATTCTGGTGGGTATATAATGAGCCAGTACTTTGTAGGTCTATTTGTTGATAATTATGAAATTTTGTTAATATTTATGAAAATCACCAACATTAATAAAGCATTTCTATTTCTGCAGGTATTTTTGCATATGTAGCATTAAGTATTTATATGATTATTTTTGCAAAATTGTTTGTAATAGCAAAGATTAGAAACAACATAAACCCATTGATTAGAGACTGGTTAAGCAGTCCCTAATCTATAAAATGGAATGCTGTATAGCAGTATCAAATGATGATGAAACATTGCAATACTTATTGTATTAAGATTTATTCTTATGTGAATAAAAAAGTTGTGGAACAATATGTAATAAGATGCTGTCTGTGTAAAAAGAAGGAAACAATATATGCTTATATATACTTGTGTGCAATAAATATATATCTTTGTCAAGTATCTATAACAAAATTACAAATAATTATAGTAGAACCAAAATACTTTTATTCAGGAATTCTAAATTTCCTCTTAGGAATCCTAATTTAATCCTTCTGAAATTATGTGTATCTTATTATAGTAAGGAGATTTTTAATAAGACAAAAAATCATAGTGTGTTTATTTTAGAAAAATGTAGTACTAGTTGCTTAGTTCAGCAGTCTTTTGTGCAATTCTCTTGCATAATATCCTTGCTGTTTGGTTATTCCTTGTGTCTGAAAACTATTACTGATAAAGATTTCATACCTTCCTAAGATAGCCTATCTGTTCATTTACCTATGGTGAGAGAATGTCTAGGATGGGATAGAGGACTGGCAACTGGATAGTCCTAGCATAGGGGTACAAGAATTCAAATTGCTTCCTTGAAATAAGGGGTCAGGAATGTTGGTATAAAGAGGGTCCATTGTTCCAACTTGTGGCATTGCATTCCTTTGCTAAGTAGTATAAGAATTCATCTTTATATGAGCGTAAAACCTACCCAGACTTACCCCTTTCATGACCTTTCTGCGTTGGTTCTTAACTCTATTTTGACTATAAAATCTTTTTTATTTGTTTTAAAAGACATCAGGCTAAAGGTTCTTTGTTCTTTTACTGTCTTTCATATGATATAATTCAATACTGCGTTTCTTTTGGCTGTTTTCCATTAGAAATGTGCTATGCAGAAGTGAGCACAAGTCTCAAGACAGGATCTAAGTATACAAAAGGTAGTGGAGTTCTCACAGGCCTTGTTTTATGTTGTACCTCTGTATGTGTGTGTATGTGTGTGTGTGTGTGTGTGTTTGTGTGTGTGCACATGCATGTTTTATTTCTGACTAGGATTGGGTTAGTTCCTTTGGCATTTAAGAACATTGTTGTCTCATTGTAAATTGAGGTCCATTAGATGTACCTATATGTTTTCCACATGAATTATTAGTAATTTTTCACATGAACTGTTTTCATCTCTAATTACCATCTTTGCAGATATTTTTAAATGTTGTGCATAAAATATTATTTTATTTCTCATTTGTCCAAATTTTTAGAAAATAAAAAGAAATTTCAGATTGTACTCAATCACAGGCTTTATTCATACTTTGTTTTACTCCATTGCAGGCATTCTTTAGGTCATTGTTTTTCAGGCTTCAGGATGCTACCCTTTGGGAGTCTGCAAAGTCAATTTTAATGGCTAGCATTTTTAAGAAAGAAATAGGATGATAGAAAATGGAAATTACTGTATAATGTTGCACAAAGAAAGGATAAGTATTTTATGAAAATGTTTTAATTAAGTACTTTTATATATGCACATGTATAGTGGACCTATTTGTATACAATGTATATATTAGAGTAATCACAGTGAAAAGGATATACTTCCATATTTTTTGCTTTCTCTGTATATTTTCCCTCTTCATTATCTCCATTTTTTCCTTTCCTTCCCTCTCTTCTTCTCTACTTCCCTTATCCCTTCCTTTTTCCTTTACAAAAATGAAATCCTATTTTGCATGCTTTTTATAATGATTACTCATTTAACTGTGTTGTTGGTATCTTCCTGTGGCAGACATTTGTCACTAGAGGCATTTTAAAAGAAGAAGAATACTCTATCATAATTGATTAATTGAAGATAGATGCTCTATCATTAATTGATTCTGTAATTGGTTTAAATGCTTCCATTTTATTGAATATTTAGTTTCTAGTTTGGGCTATTATAAACAAATCAACTGAATACTTTCTCTGGATCATACTTATGGATCATTTCTTAAAATTGGATTAGTGAATCAGAGGATCAACATGTTTTATCCCAAGTGCCTTTCAGGTTTGCTTCTTCTGCATTGTCTACCAATTTGATGGTTTAAATATGATATGCTAATTGTTTTTCACTTATATTTTCAAAACTGATTTTTGTGTTAAAAGCTTACGTCTATTTCTTTTTTTTTAAATCTCAACATATAAATATAAGCTTGTCCTTAAAACTCTTGAGTTCTTTTACATTAATCTGTCTTCTAAAAAAATAAGGTACAGCTCCAAGATTTATGCTGTTTATATAGTTTTTATTTACAACTGTGTAATAAACAGTATGTGTCCAAATCCTGAGAAATGACACTTGAAACATTGCTCCACGTTCATAATGCTCTACTAATCATTTAAAAAGTCTTCAGTATATCTGTTTAGCCAATTTTTGAAGTAGCATGATTAAAAGTTCATGCAGCTCATTGTTTTTCTGTCTTTTCACAAAAATTTCATGAGGCTATCTAATTTTTTTTCCAGGTATCTTTTATGAGGCAGTATGCATAGTGGCTATAAAAATAAGACTTCTGCAAGTAGAGAGTTCTCAGTTTGAATTCCCATCACATGATTTATTAGATACACAACCTTAGGCAGATTGCTTCAATCTTCTTATGCCTCATTTAAAAATGGCAATAATACTATCTTTCCTCACAGTATTACTGTGAAAATTAAATGAGATAATACTTGGCATAAAGTAAGTGCTTAATAAGTACTGACTATTACTGTGAATAACTTCAATGTGTCCATAGTTTGCAGGTTTATAATTTCAATAATAAAAAAGAAAATTAAAACCTGTCATGACTTCATAATGAACTTATGATAGCTCTTGGTGAACAGTGCTTCTTTTTATAAGAGCTCACAAATCATCTATTATTATTTTTTATCTTTTGGTATTGGGGATTGAACCCAGGGCCTCTAGCATGCTAGGCAAGTGCTCTACCACTCAGCTGCATCCCAGCCCTTACAAAATTGTTTTTAAAAGAATGTTTTCTAAAGGTTTTCTTGGACTTATATAAGTCCCCATTCTCTATAGTTTCTAGCCTATAATCTTTTTGAAAATCAGAATTTATTTTCCAGTCTCAACCCTTTGGCACAGTCAGTGATCATAATCTGTATTTCATGAGAAAATTCTGGGTTAGAATTTGTCTGAGACTGAAGAGTTTAGAATCATTCATGTAAGACAGCTACGGCATTCCTTATTGTCTCTATCTATCTTAGGCTTCAGTAAACTTTTAAACATGTTTGTTTATTTATTTTTTGTGGTGCTGGGGATCAAACCCAGGGCCCTGTGCTTGCAAGGCAAGCACTGTACCAGCTGAGCTATCTCCCCAGCCCAACCATGTTTATTTTAACTTTTCCAGTTTAAATATGTTAGAACTAAGTAGGAATTGAATCATTTCACTTTATCATTTATTTCTGTTCATTCAGCAAGTATTTATTGAACAGCTAAGTCCATAGCACTCCTCTGGGTGCTTGAGGAAATAAAACTCGTCCTCAGAGAGTGTGTATGAGTATATGCATGTGTGGAAGTATGTGTAGGGGGAATTGGTGAGTGTTGGCAAATGAGGGAAGGAATACGAAGTTCTAATTACAATATTTCTCTTAAAATTTTAATATCACTTTCTTTGCTTTAATATATTATTTTATTAAACCTGATGATAAAATCATTGTTCTGAGACCTGCTCATTGATAATTACTCTTAACAGTAATTGTATTGTCTTTTGTTGCTGTTATTACATATATTCTTTTCCATTAGGGATTTTAGTTTTCCCCTAAATTTGAATTTTAAATTATAATGTTCACATTTATCTGTGATATTCTCAGTCTATACCAGTAGACTAAGTTGCATCTTATATTGGAATAAATCCCAGTGTCACTCATAACCTGAAGTTGCTGTTATTTTCAAGTTTTATTTTATTTATTTATTTTTTATTTATTCTAATTAGTTATACATGAAAGTAGAATTAATTTCAACTCATTGCACACAAAAAGAGTACAACTTTACATTTCTCTGGTTGTACATGATGCAGAGTCACACCATTTGTGCAATCATACACATACATAGGGTAATAATGTCCATCTCATTCCACCATCTTTCCCACTTCCATACCCACTTCTCTCCCCTCTGCCCTATCCAAAGTTCCTCTATTCTTCCTTTGTCCCCCCCCCCCCCCTTATGGATCAGCATCCACTTATCAGAGAAAACACTTGACCTTTGGTTTTTTGGGATTGGCTTACTTTGCTCAGCATGATATTTTATAGTTCCATCTATTTACCTGCAAATGCCATAATTTCATTTTTCTTTAAGGCTGAGTAATATTCCATTGTGTATGTACCAGTTTCTTTATCCGTTCGTCTGTTGAAGTTCATCTATGTTGGTTCCACAGTTTAGATATAGTGATTTGAGCTGCTGTAAACATTGATGTAGCTGCTTCAGTGCAGTATGCTGATTTTAAGTCCTTTGGGCATAGAACAAGGAGTAGGATAATTGGGTCAACTGGTGGTTTCACTCCAAGTTTTCTAAGGAATCTCCATACTGCTTTCCATAGTGGTTGCACCAATTTGCAGTCCCACCAGCAATGAATGAGTGTACTTGTTTCCTCACATCCTTATCAATATTTTTGTTGCTTATATTCTTGATAATTGCCATTCTGACTGGTATAAGATGAAATCTTAGAGTAGTTTTGATTTGCATTTGTCTAATTTCTAGGAGTATTGAACCTTTTTTCATATATTTGTTGATTGAATATATATCTTCTTCTATGAAGTATCTGCTCAGTTCCTTAGCCCATTTATTGATTGGGTTATTTGTTCTTTTGGTGTTTTTTGAATTCTTTTCATATCCTGGAGATTTGTGCTCTATCTGATGTGCTTGTGGTGAAGATTTTCTCCCATTCTGTAGGCTCTCTCTTCACGTTGTTGATTGTTTCCTTTGCTGAGAAGAAGCATTTTAGTTTGAATTCATCCCACTTATTGATTCTTGTTTTTATTTCTTGTGCTTTAGGAGTCTTGTTAAGGGACCCAGAATAGCCAAAACAATCCTTAGTAAGAAGAGTGAAGCAGGAAGCATCACAATACCAGACCTTAAACTGTACTACAGATCTATAGTAACAAAAATGGCATGATATTGGCACCAAAATACACATGTAGACCAATGGTACAGAGTAGAGGACACAAAGACAAATGCACATAAATACAGTTATCTCATACTAGAGAAAAGTGCCAAAAGCATACATTGGAGAAAAGATAGCCTTTTCAACAAATGGTGCTGGAAAAATACATATGCAGCAAAATGGAATTAAAGCCCTCTCTCACCCAGCACAAAGCTCAACTCAAAGTGGATCAAGGACCTAGGAATTAGACTGGAGACCCTGGGCCTAATAGGAGAAAAAGCAGACCTAAATCTTCATCACTTTGGCTTAGGACCTGAAGTTACGGTTTATAAAGCCATCTACATAACTAGCTATTCCTTTTCCTTTTCCATATTTCTTTTATTTTTTTCTCCCCCAGTATGATTACCTTCAATGCACAGGAGAAGTGGAAGTGTCACTTAGGTTTTCATTTCTGGTACTTGTCTGTCTAGGACTTCATAGGTTCCTTCTGATGGAATTGTGTGCATGGGGTTCAACAGAAAGGGCATAATTTTTGGAATAAGAAACTTCTGTTTAAGCTCTGATACCTTCTCCAGTTAGCTGTGTGATTTTTTTTCCCGTGTTTCATGGTTGAGGACTGTTAAGTTTTGTAAGCCTCTCTAACAATGTTAAATGATCTGCTCCAAGAAAATACCAGTTTTTGCTGCACTAAGTCAACTCTGTTGAGGATTATTCTTTTCTATATTCACTTTTTAGCATGTCCAGAGTCACTACCCTATATGTCTTCCTCCTCTAGTTAATAATAGGAATCACCTAACCTTCCTAACGAAACCTTTTTTTCCCCCTTTGAACTCTCATTTTTCTATGTCAGTGTAATTTGGTTTCAAAATTGAAAGTCTTGGATCCTTTCCCTTTCATGATTACTCTTGTACTTGCCAACCAGTTGTTCTTACGGAATAGACATATTGTGCCCAGGCATATTTAAGAGCCTTATACATTATGTTCATAATTAAGAGTTTACCTTACTTAATGAGAATGATATAAAAGTTGGCAGAGGTTTTTTTTTTCTTTTTTTCCAAAGGGGGAGGAAGAGGAGTGGTATAGTTATCATATTAACCTTGTACTAAGAAAGATAAAATGTGTCAAGTAGTTTTTTAAAAATTCACTACTTAGATTTTATTTAAAATGAAGTCTTTGATAAATTCATATTTTAAGACCAATATAATATAACTTTTCATCTTGTCACAATTTAACTTGGTGGAAATTATGTAATGTTCTCTAAATAATGCCTAACTGGTTTAACGTTGCTGGTGAAAATTTCCTGAGTCTATTGATTCACAAATTTTGTTAACAAAGTTGTAATTAGGATTCCTTTCAAAACACTGAATATAGTTATAAGTTTTCAGAGTTTGAAATGTAGGGTTCCAAGTTTTCCTTTTTTAAATAAATGAAACATTCTCAAGTTATTTTAGAAATGAAACTGTTTAACTAAAGAATTATTTTGCAGTAATGAGAATTGAAATATATTTTGCCAGGGTGATTTTTGTCATTACTAAAATTATGAACCAATCTAACCTAACCTATAAAGTTACTTGAGAATAGTATCTACATAGTAATTGGTGTGAATAAAGTTGATAAAATCTGTACTTTTATATTTCTTTGTTTCTTGTAACCTTTTGCTGCTCTCCAAATTATATTGTTATATTGTATGCATGTGTGAATATGTAACAACAAATCCCACCATTATGTACAACTATAATGCACCAATAAAAAATGTCGAAAAATTCTGCTGAGATGTCTTTCATTATTTCTTTCATTACTTTCCACTTTCTTGCTTTCAAACCACAGTTCTTTTCATGGGACTCTCAGTCTTGCCACAGTTCAGTGCATTTCAGCAAATGCTTCTTGAGGTTCTTTCCCGTGCACTGTGCCAAGCATTTGGTGCATGAAACTAAGTCAGTAAGGGTCCTTTGCTTTCAGGGGTCTTCTAGTATACTATGGGAGAACTACGTATGCATTTCCAATATTATATTTAAGTCTAAGAACAAGGATAGCAATTGAGAATTTTGTTATTATAAAATATTTAATAAAGGTATAACTATTCCATTGCATTAGTTGCAACAGTGTTAGCATAGGCAAAACTTCCTGTTTTCATTTTCAATCTGATACATATTGACTTTAGAATAAGACTTGATTTTATGTAAAAAAATTATTATCAAGGAGACATTGCAGATTTGTAGACAGAATATTTAATAAATAGTGTTCAGAATTTTTCTTATGGAATAGGAACACATTTAGATTCTTAACTAATTGCATATAGCGCGATTACTTCTAACTGCATAGTAGTAAAATTTTAAAGAAGCCACTAGAAAATTAGAAAGTAAAATTTAATAAATTATCAAATATCTAGAAAGGAAAGGAACTTCAAAATCTAAGAGAAAGGGAATAAGTTATTAAGTAATAGATGGATTGATTTGATTAAATAAAAGCATTTCTGTTCACAAGTCAAACAACTATTTGTGGGAAACAAATAGTGGGCAATACTGTTGCATTATGTATTAAATACATTTCAGAAAAAGTTTTGATTACTGAATGAATAAAATATGTGATGTCTATAAAAATAATGATTCTAATATTTTATATAATTGTGAAATTAGTTTCTTTTTAGTTTCACAGAAATGTATAGGGGCTAATATTAGAACAGAAAATAGTAATTTGTTTATGAAAGGATTGAGAATATTTCTAATTAATGGTATAAACATATACAGAGCATGTAAGAATCACATACTCTGTGAAATTTCAACATGAATCAAGTACTCATTCATTCTGCAGACATTATTTAAAGACTTAATACATACCAGACAGCACAGTAATTGCTAAAATGATAATATTTATAATGCTTTTCCTCAAGGATGTCACAGATTGTGAGGGGATAGTTCTTTCCCTCCTTTTCTCTTCCAAGTGTAGTACACCAACCCATCCACTCATTTATCTGTTCCCCAAAACATTCAATAAGTTCCTAGAATGTGGTGATCCTTTTAGTAGTTGTATGACTATTAAGATAAAAAGTGATACTGTCATTAAGGAGTTTAGTCAAGGAGATGGGCAGAGGAAACTGGTTAAGAGATTCAAAGGGGTAATGACATTCCAGAGAATAAATTATTTAGATTTTTGAAAGGTAAACAGACACTGTGTTGGAAGACTTAAAAATGAGTACTAAAATATTAATGTATTTTATTTATTTAAATTTTACCCTCTAAGCACAATGAGAAATGTTCTTTCCAAATATAATATTTAATGAGTGAATGATAGACTTCTTATTAGAACAACATCATTATTTGTGAAAGACCTCATATAAGTTTAGTAAAGTAAAATCAGATTTTGCTAATAATATGTCCTGTGATTTGTTAGTGGTTTTCAAAGGCTAAAAATAGAGGAGTGGTCTTGTGTTTGTCATAAAGGGCAGAATTGTCCCTGATAGAATAAAGCATGTGCAGAAGGAGTTGAATAAAATATCCATGAACTTTATAGAATTGTTTCATTGTGATTTTCCTGTGTTGTACTATTATTTTCACTTGATACTTCCTTATTTTTCTTGTGGGTGTTTCTTGTACTTATTTTCAGACTTCCTCTTTTTCTTACCTTTCTATCTTGTCATTAATTTGATCTCTAATGTTTCATTATAACTTTCTAAATTTTTCAAAGTTTATTCAAGTGGTCCATTCAGTTTTATACTTAAAACATTTTTCCACATATGGAAATGCTCAGGAATGGCTACAATTCTGAGAATATGCTGTGTGCTACATGAGCTTTGAAATAAATTATACATTTTTTTCATGTTATGGAAAAGATAAGCCAGAATTTTAATAATAATGAATACGTACTGAGAAAAATAAACATTCTTATAAACAATCATTACCTGCTTGTTAATATCAGTTATCTCTCATCTTTACTTTTTCTTATCACTGAATACATGATTATGCATCAGCTAAGGTGATTTTGTCCATTATATCCAATTGAACTTTGACTCAACAAACCTGTGTTTTAAGTAAGAAATACTGTGGAGAGTTGTGATGGAAACTCTTAAATAGCTGTTTAAGGGAGATGTGAAAGACTTGAACCAGATAATCTTTTAAGATAAGTCTTTCAGTGTTTCCTGTGGAAATTGGCACTTCATGGTTGATAATGAAGTCTAAGATCTATGGAAATTAAAGGACAAAACAAAAAAATCCACATACAATAACATTTTTTCAAAATGTGCATAAAGTCTTGAATTTATAAAATAGTTTTCCTATGGCCATTTTGTCTTGTAACTGGAGTTTGGGCCAAATGTTTCCTTGCTATAGAGCTAGAGTTGGAATCTCATAATTCCTAGTGCTGTGCTCTTTCTGTACATTTTTTCCAATTGTATTTTTATGATATTGAAACAACAACATGGAATGATAGTACAGGGCAGGGTAGAAATTTAAAGTACATATGCATCCCAATAGAATGCTCCTATAGGTGCTTTTAGTCACTTTGACCTTGCCTATAGATGTACACTTAGAGATTGACATCTTAGAATCACAAAACATCATGTTGGGTGAAAGTAAGGGCCATTGATTTGCATTAAGTTGCTGCCTAAATTGGTTAATTGGCTTTCTACAGAACTCCCTTGTTTAATTTGTTTTTGAAATAATAACAGTTTCAGCATTAAAAATCATGCTTTCAAGCAGGAATTTGCATGCTGAAGCTTAGCTGTTCAATTCTTGTTATCAGGAACCAATCTAAGCAAGAGCCGTAGGGCAAAAATTACCCACATATAGATTTCCTCTGGGGAAGGATTAAAACTGGAAAGTCAGTGAGTTAAACAGACTTAGATTCTTGGTTTATAAATATCATAAAATTGGTGAATGATAGTCCTAAGTACTATACAAATATTATTCTTTCACTGTTATACATGAGAATTTCTATGAGAACTGTTAAAGAACAACTGAGTATATGAAGATGTTGAAAACAACAGATTAATAGAGAAAAAACATTGTATGTATACTAATAGAGAAAAATCATTGTATGTATGCAGGAAGAGTATTATAGGGAATTGGATGATTACTACACTTAACTGAAAAGGAAAATCCATTTGCCTCTTATTTTTTGCTTAAGGTAAAATATGACTTGTTTTCTATTTTACAAGTGGTCTGTTTATGATGCGAAATTTTACATTACCCTTGACAGTATATTTTACAAATATGGACTGGTTATGTTTCAGAAACATGACTGATTTAGAAGGGGAAGTGTTTGTCTTATACTTTATGTCTTCTGATATATTTTAGTTTAGAAAAATGTGTAGTTGTAGGGTTTATTGTAATTTATGTTTAGTCACTGGATAACAAGACTTCCCCCTAGTGACAGCTTTTAACAATGATTCTGAGAGTCTCAGCATAAGAAAAACAATAGAATCTTAAGTATTGTGTAAATACACAACTACCTGGAGATCATTCAGATTGTTTTTTAAACATCCTGTGGTATATATATAGGAAGAATAATGTGTATGATATCATTTATTCTAACTGGTAAAATGAGTCAGTATTAGAAATCAGATATAATTTTGGGATAGCTTTTCCCCCCAAATTATATAAAAATACATTGCTCATTGATAGCCTCATTAAAATATAATAACAAATGAGTATCATACGTCAATTGAAAGAGATTTTCTGTAGTATTGATGGATAATTATAATAAATGTTTATGTATTTTTAAACACTTATATATTTTTATCTTTTTAATATGAATATATTTCTTTTGTGTTCTTTTAAATTATTGTTAAGACTACCTGAACTGCTTTCTAAAAAAATCTTAGCATCTTTTTATTATATTGATTTTCTTTTCTGGAAAGTTATTTTTACCTTTTGGATAATTATTTTACATTGATTAATAGATTCCAGCTTTACTTTTGTCTTTCGTTAATATCTGTGTTCATTTTCTAAGTATGTATATTAAAGTTTCATGCCATTGTGCTATCATTTTCACACTTATTTATTAAAAGAGAATTTTGTTTTTGTATGACCATTATATCAGTTTATTTAGAATACATATGTAATGACTGATTTTGTCCAAAGTCTTAAATTTTGAAGACCAGCTTTATCTTGAATGCTCAAATCCTTTATGAACCTCCAAGCTTTAGTGTCTATATGTTTCCTGTACTTTGGCTGAGAAAATGTTTGATAAAACTATTTTTACCAAGAAAAAAAACTAATGATATATTATGTCTTTTATTTCATATCATTTTTAATGTTCATATATTTGGAATGATATAGAAATACTGAGGTAGAACAAAATTGAATAAGATTTAATTGAAATTTAATGTATTATTCTTCCTAATTCCTGAATGAATGACTAATTTTCAGACATTTTGACAATAACATTTATTGAGTACTCAAATTGGATCAAATAATATGATCAGTATTGTCCTATTTATAAATTAAAACATGTATTATCCCTATTTTTCACATTAGAATACTTAGACATGGAGGAATTGAGTAATTTTCCTAAAGACCTAATAATAAGTGAGGTTGATAGATGATTTGATGAGGCAATCTAATTCTCTACCTCTACCTATACCTATACCTCTTATTCATCATGCAAAACAGCTTAAAAAAAGATAAAGATAGGTAGGACAGGTATGCATTAGGAGTGAGAATAGTTTATCTTACTATTAATTTTTCAAATGCCTCATAATGTTCGAACTAAAATATGTGTGTTTTCTCTGTGCTTATGAAAAGTAGTTTAGTTCTAATAGCCAAATGTGAATAGCCAATTACATGATTTCTATTCAACTTCATAAATATGATCATTGAGGTTTTTTTTTATTAGCTGCCTACTTTTAACTATATATTTTTATATTATTTATTGTCAAAGATATGGGTAAGTAGTTCTTTTGTTTCAAATAGTTTATAAGTTTATGAAATATGACATTATATTGGTAAAACATCTTGGGAATAGATTTTAAAACCCAGAATTTTATGATAATAGTATTTTAAAAACTGAAATATTACTAGAGTGAGAATAGATATACCTCTAGTACAATGGGTTTTACAAACAAATTCAGTCACTTAAAAAGTTAATTTTTTATAGCAACTACTATAAAACTGGTTGGTAAGGGACTGAGTCTAAATAGAAATAAAAAGACTGCTGCTTACTTTTGAAATTTGATGGTTTATTGCTGCTTGTACTCTTCCCCTAAAGAATAGCAAGGAAAGTGTATGAGAGAGGATAAAGTCTAAGGTAGGAGAGATACAAGCTAACACTAAATGGAGCCTTTGCTACAGGAAATACCTCTGAATGTGTAAGCATATGAAGTGATATGGGAAGACTCATTATGGGACTTGGTAGAAATCTGCTGTGGAACGTACTACTTTGGTGTGCATTTCTTGAAGCCATTCTGTGGGTATAGCCATGAATTTAGGTACTGATATTTAGCTATAGGTTCTAACTCTTTTCTGCCATTGGTAGAGTTCTACCTTGCCTTTCTCCTTCAAAAGGCCATTATTTCTACCTTTTCTGTTTCCTGATACCCCTTACTTTATAGGTAGTTTTACTTAATATGATGTATAACTTTGCTCTAGGCATATGTAACTCTCCAACAATATACTTAAACTTAGAATAATTTTCATGTCAGCATCCACTGTGATAATTGGAGGTTTCTCACATCTCTCTACTATCACCTTATATTTTCATTTGCCATATGAATTCTTGGAATTCCTTAATAATTTTCAGTTAATAATCCAAGACTATAGTGAGTGCACCCTTAATATTTCATGGGGAAGTTGTTGGAGAATAAGAATTCTCCTGCATATTTATTTATAGAACATGAAGATTCTTGGATAGGTAATGTGAATCAACTATATACTCCTGAGTAGGGAAATAGGAATGGTAGAGGCTTTTATAGTAGTGAACTAGAGAGAAGAGATCCTAAACTAATTTGGAGGTTGTATTAGACGTAGTTCTAAAATTGCAAGCAACAGAAATAACTTCTTACTGGCATAAGGGGAAGAATATTTTAATAGTGTTAGATAGCTCACAAAATTTCCAGGATGTTCAAAAAATGGATTCAGGTATGTATAGCCAAATTAATCTATTTAAGTATATTGTTGAGGCTACTAATGCCATTGATGTCTGTTGAAGGGGTTCCTCCACATCAGTCTCAGTTTTGACATTTTGCTCAGAGGAATCACTGTACTTAATATATAGTTGTATTTGTGACTATGATTTATTACCTTGAAAAAAAATACAAAAAAAAAATTAAGCAAACTGGGCATTGTGGTGTACACCTCTAATAACAGCAACTCAGGAGGCTGAGACAGGAGGATCACAAGTTCTAGACCAGCCTTAGCAACTTAGTGAAGTCCTGTTTCAAAATAAAAAAATAAAAAGGACTACAGATGTAGCTCAGTGGTAAACTGTCCCTAGGTTCAATCCTTAGTACCACTACCCCCCCAAAAAAATCAGCAAAAGGTAAAGATACATAGGACAATATTTGGAGGAAACCAGGTACAAGTTTCTAAGAGCCTTCTACTAGTGAAGTCACATAGGATGCCTTTATTTCCTCAAGTAAGAAAAATTTTTCCATAGCTTTATTGAGGTAAAATTGAAGTACAATAAAATGCACATATTTGAAGTATGCAATTTAATCAGTTTTGACATGTATGTAATCAATACAATCAATATAAAAAGCATTTCCATTACTTTTTATAAAATTTGAAATCATTGTCAGACTGTTTCCTGCATGATTTATTACATGAGAATTCAGTCACCTTAGGATATATGGAACCCCAACCTCACGTCAGCTATTTCAAAATTAAATGGCACACTTACAAATATCTCAGAGGTCAAGGAAGAAAATATAAGAAAAGTAAATAAAAAGTTTTTTGAACTAAGTGATAATAAAAGCTTAAAATATCAGGATCTCTGGAATGAAACAGTTCCCAGATGAACATTTATAACTTAAAGTACTTGTACTAGAAAGAAGTTAGGAGAACAAATTGTTTTCAAATTATGTATCAGGAAGGAAAAGAAATGAGAGTAGGAGCTGAAATATGAAATAAAAAAAACAGTAAAATTTGATTAAAACAATTCTAATCAATCAAATAAAAATTAAAATCAGTGGAAAGGGGGTTATCAAAATAACCCTGTTAAAATGACCCTGCTCAAATATATCAGGGTAATATTATAATTGCATGCAAACATATGTGATAGCTTATATAACAGTTCATATTAGAGAAGGATGTGTGTGTGCTACTGAGAAGAAAGTGTATTTAGTCATTGATAGATGAAATATTCTATATATGTCTGTTAAGTCTAAAATATCAATTGTATTTTTTACTTCTATAACTTTTTTATTTAGTTTTTGTTTGGAGGATCCATACGGTGGTGGCAGAGACATGTTAAAGTTACCCAGTGTTATTGTGTTGTGATCTTTTTGGTTCTTGAAATTGAAGAGTTTGTTTGATATACATAGATGCTTCATTGTTTGGGGCATAAACATTTATGATTATTATGTCTTGTTGATGTATACTTCCCTTAATCAGTTTGATTTGGCCTTCTGTGTCCCATCTGATTAACTTTGGCTTAAAGACCACTTTTTGAGATGCTTGTTTATTTGATCCATGTAAGTAATATGTTTTTTCACAATCTAATATGGCAATCTGTGTCTTTTTTTGGGGGGGGTGGTTATCAGGAATTGAACTCAGGGGCACTCAACCACTGAGCCACATCTCCAGCTCTATTTCATATTCTATTTAGAGACAAGGTCTCAGTGAGTTGCTTAGCATTTTGCTTTTGATGAGTCTGGCTTTGAACTTGGGAACCTTCTGCCACAGTCTCCTGAACAGCTGGGATTACAGGCGTGCACCACTGTGCCTGGCCCAAGTCTGTGTCTTTTGTTGATGAGTTTAGGCCATTAATGTTCAAGGTTATTATTGAGATATGATTTGTATTCCTGGTAATTTTGGTTTATATCTAGTTTTAATTTGAATTAGTTTCTCCTTTGATTATTTCTTTAGTGTAGTTCCTCTCTTTCCTGGTTTTCCCTTTTTTTTTTTCTTCATCTTCATGGGATATTTTGTTGAGAATATTCTGTAGTGTAGGCTATCTAATTGAAAATTCTTTTAACTTTATCATGGAAGGCTTTTATTTCATCTTCAAATCTGAAGCTTAATTTTGCTGGATGTAGGGTTCTTTGTTGGAATCCATTTTCTTTCAGATATTGATATATGTTATTCTAGGACCTCCTAGATTTGAGGGTCTGGGTTCAGAAATCAACTGAGATTGCCCCTATGTGTAATCTGCTATTTTTCTCTTGCAGCATTTAAAATTCTATCCTTATTCTGTATGTTAGACATTTTCATTACAATGTACCTTGGTGTGTGCCTGTTGTAATTTTGTACACTTGAGGTCCTGAAAGCTTCTTCTGTACTTGATTTTCTACTTCATTCTTTAGGTTTGGGGAATTTTCTGATATTATTTCATTGAAAAGATTGTGCATTCTTTAGTTTCTATCTCTGTGCTTTTATCTATCTCAATAAATCTTAAATTTGATCTTTTCATTTTATCCCATATTTCTTGGAAGTTCTGTTCATGGTTTCTTTTTTTTTTTTTCTTTTTTTTTATTGTAAACAAATGGGATACATGTTGCTTCTCTGTTTGTACATGGCGTAAAGGCATACCATTTGTGTAATCATAAATTTACATAGAGTAATGTTGTTTGATTCATTCTGTTATTTTTTCCCATCCCCCCACCCCTCCCACCCCTCTTTACCCTCTCTACAGTACTTCCTTCCTCCATACTTGCCCCCCTCCCTAACCCTAAATCTAACCCTAACACTAACCCTTCCCTCCCCCCCATTATGTGTCATCCTCCACTTATTAGCGATATCATTCGTCCTTTGGCTTTTTGAGATTGGCTTATCTCACTTAGCATGATATTCTCCAATTTCATCCATTTGCCTGCAAATGCCATAATTTTATCATTCTTTATGGCTGAGTAATATTCCATTGTATATATATACCACAGTTTCTTTATCCACTCATCAATTGAAGGGCATCTAGGTTGGTTCCACAGTCTGGCTATTGTGAATTGAGCAGCTATGAACATTGATGTGGCTGTGTCTCTATAGTATGCTGATTTTAAGTCCTTTGGGTATAGGCCAAGGAGTGGGATAGCTGGGTCAAATGGAGGGTTCATTCCAAGTTTTCTAAGGAATCTCCACACTGCTTTCCAGAGTGGCTGCACTAATTTGCAGCCCCACCAGCAATGTATGAGTGTACCTTTCTACCCACATCCTCGCCAACACCTGTTGTTGCTCGTATTCTTGATAATCGCCATTCTAATTGGGGTGAGATGGAATCTTAGGGTGGTTTTGATTTGCATTTCTTTTATTACTAGAGATGTTGAACATTTTTCCATATGTTTGTTGATTGTTTGTAGATCTTCTGTGAAGTGTCTATTCATTTCCTTAGCCCATTTGTCAACTGGATTATTTGAATTCTTGGAGTAGAGTTTTTTGAGTTCTTTATAGATTCTGGAGATTAGTGCTCTATCTGAAGTATGATTGGCAAAGATATTCTCCCATTCTGTAGGCTCTTTCTTCGCATTGCTGATAGTTTCCTTTGCTGAGAGAAAGCTTTTTAGTTTGAATCTATCCCAGTGGTTGATTGTAGCTTTTATTTCTTGTGCTATGGGAGTCCTGTTAAGGAAGTCTGGTCCTAGACCAACAAGGTGAAGATTTGGACCTACTTTTTCTTCTATAATCTGCAGGGTCTCTGGTCTGATTCCGAGGTCCTTAATCCATTTTGAGTTTAGTTTCATGCATGGTGAGAGATACGGGTTTAGTTTCATTCTGTTGCATATGGATTTCCAATTCTCCCAGCACCATTTGTTGAAGAGGCTATCTTTTCTCCATTGCATATTTTTGGCACCTTTGTCTAGTATGAGAAAATTGTATTTATTTGGGTTTGTGTCCGTGTCCTCTATTCTGTACCGTTGATCTACCTTTCTATTTTGGTACCAATACTATGCCGTTTTTGTTACTATTGCTTTGTAGTAGAGTTGAAGATCTGGTATTGCAATACTCCCTGTTTCACTCTTCCTGCTAAGGATTGCTTTAGCTATTCTGGGTTTCTTATTCTTCCAGATGAATTTCATAATTGCTTGCTCTATTTCTGTAAGGTACGTCATTGGGATTTTAATTGGAATTGCATTGAATTTGTATAGCACTTTAGGTAGTATGGCCATTTTGACAATATTAATTCTTCCTATCCAAGAACATGGAAGATCTTTCCATCTTCTAAGGTGTTCTTTAATTTCTTTCTTTAGTGTTGTATAGTTCTCATTGTAGAGGTGTTTCACCCCTTTTGTGAGATTGATTCCCAAGTATTTTATTTTTCTCGAGGCTATTGTGAATGGGGTAGTTTTCCTAATTTCTCTTTCTGAAGATTCATCACTTATGTATAAAAATGCGTTGTATTTATGGGCATTGATCTTGTAACCTGCTACTTTACTGAATTCACTTATGAGTTCTAAGAGTTTTCTGGTGGAATTTCCAGGTTCCTCTAAATATATAATCATGTCATCAGCGAACAGGGATAGTTTGAGTTCTTCTTTCCCAATTTGTATCCCTTTAATTTCTTTGGTTTGTCTAATTGCTCTGGCCAGAGTCTCAAGAATGATGTTAAATAGAAGTGGTGGAAGAGGGCATCCCTGCCTTGTTCCAGTTTTTAGGGGGAATGCTTTCAGTTTTTCACCATTTAGAATGATATTAGCCATGGGCTTAGCATAAATGGCCTTTACAATGTTAAGGAATGTTCCCACTATCCCTATTTTTTCTAGTGTTTTGAGCATGAAGGGGTGCTGTATTTTATCAAATGCTTTTTCTGCATCTATTGAAATAATCATGTGATTCTTGACTTTAAGTCTATTAATATGGTGAATTACGTTTATTGATTTCCTGATGTTGCACCAACCTTGCATCCCTGGGATGAAACCAACTTGATCATGGTGCACTATCTTTTTAATATGTTTTTGTATGCGATTTGCTAAAATTTTGTTGAGAATTTTTGCATCGATGTTCATTAAGGATATTGGTCTGAAATTTTGTTTCCTTGATGAGTCTCTATCTGGTTTAGGTATCAGGGTGATATTGGCTTCATAGAATGAGTTTGGGAGGGTTCCCTCCTCTTCTATTTTATGGAATACTTTGAGAAGTATTGGAATGAGCTCTTCTTTAAAGGTTTTGTAGAACTCGGCTGAGAACCCATCTGGTCCCGGACTTTTCTTTGTTGGTAGGCTTTTGATGACTTCTTCTATTTCAGTACTTGAAATTGGTCTATTTAAATTGTTTATGTCCTCCTCGTTCAGTTTAGGCAATTCATATGTCTCTAGAAACCTGTTGATGCCTTCAAAATTTTCTATTTTGTTGGAGTATAGATTTTCAAAATAGCTTCTAATTATGTTTTGTATTTCAATCCTGTCTGTTGTGATATTTCCTTGTTCATTCCGAATTTTAGTGATTTGGGTTTTCTCTCGTCTTCTCTTTGTTAGTGTGGCTAAAGGTTTATCAATTTTGTTTATTTTTTCGAAGAACCAACTATTTATTTTGTCAATTTTTTGTATTGTTTCTTTTGTTGCAATTTCATTGATTTCAGCTCTGAGTTTAACTATTTTCTGTCTTCTACTACTTTTGGTGTTGTTCTGTTCTTCTTTTTCTAGGGCTTTGAGCTGTAGTGTTAGGTCGTTTATTTGTTGAGTTTTACTTCTTTTTTTAAATGCGCTCCATGAAATAAATTTCTCTCTAAGTACTGCTTTCATAGTGTCCCAGAGATTTTGATATGATGTTTCTTTGTTCTCATTTACCTCTAAGAATTTTTTAATTTCCTTCCTAATATCTTCTGTTATCCATTCATCATATAATAGCATATTGTTTAATCTCCAGATGTTGGAATAGTTTCTGTGTTTTACTCTTTCATTTATTTCTAACTTCAATCCATTATGATCTGATAGAATACATGGTAGTGTCTCTGTCTTCTTGTATTTGCTAACATTAGCTTTGTGGCCTAATATATGGTCTATTTTAGAGAAGGATCCATGTGCTACTGAGAAGAAAGTGTATTCACTCTTGGTTGGATGGTATATTCTATAAATGTCCGTTAAGTCTAAATTATTGATTGTGTTATTGAGATCTATGGTTTCTTTGTTCAATTTTTGTCTGGAAGATCTGTCCAGTGGTGAGAGAGGCGTGTTAAAATCACCTAGTATTATTGTGTTATGGTCTATTTGGTTTCTGAAATTGAGAAGGATTTGTTTGACATACATGGATGAGCCACTGTTTGGGGCATAGATGTTTATGATTGTTATATCTTGCTGATTTATGCTTCCCTTAAGCAGTATGAAATGACCTTCTTTATCCCTTCTGACTAACTTTGGCTTGAAGTCCACATTATCAGAAATGAGGATGGACACTCCAGCTTTTTTGCTGAGTCCATGTGCATGGTATGTTTTTCCCCATCGTTTCACCTTTAGTTTATGGGTATCTTTGTCTATGAGGTGAGTCTCTTGCAGGCAACATATTGTTGGATCTTTCTTTTTAATCCAATCTGCCAGTCTGTGTCTTTTGATTGATGAATTCAGGCCATTAACATTCAGGGTTATTATAGAGATATGATTTGGTTTCCCGGTCATTTGGTTCATTTTTTAAATTTTATTTATTTATTTGTTTGACACAACTTGTTTCCTCCTTTATTTGACAATTCCTTTAGGATAATTCCTCCCTTTGCTTCACATCTCCTCTCCATGGTCAACTCTGTTTTCAAGATTATATATTTTGTCTTCATTGCCTGTGGTTCTGTGTTCCAAATGGTCTGGTCTGTCAGTGAACATTTCTATTGAATTTTTAATTTGATTTGTTGTTTCCTTCATTTAGAAGATTTCTGTTTTTTGTTTTTTTTTTTTAGAATCTTTATCTCTTTTTTTAAAATTTATATTGATTCATTGTAAACAAATGGGGTAAAACTTATTTCTCTGGTTGTACATGAAGTAGAGTCATACCATTTGTGTAATCATGCATGTACATAGGGTAATGATGTTTTTCTCAATTTGTTATTTTTCTCTTCTCCCCACCCCTCCCACCCCTCTTTCCTCCCTATAATCTATCCTTCCCCATTCTTGCCTCTCTCCCACCCCCCATTATGTATCATCCTCCGCTTATCAGAGAGATCATTCAGCCTTTGGTTTTTTGGGATTGGCTTATCTCACTTAGCATGATATTCTCCAACTTCATCCATTTGCCTGAAAATGCCATAATTTTATTTTTCTTTATGGCTGAGTAATATTCCATTGTGTATATAATGTACACGGATGAGCCATTGTTTGGGGCATAAATATCTATCGTTGTTATGTCTTGCTGATTTATGCTTCCCTTAAGCAGTATGAAATGTCCTTCTTTATCCTTTCTGACTAACTTTGGCTTGAAGTCCACTTTATCTGATATGAGGATGGATACCCCCGCTTTTTTGCCGAGTCCATGTGCATGGTATGTTTTTTCTTATCCTTTCACCTTTAGTCTGTGGGTATCTTTTTCTATGAGATGAGTCTCTTGAAGGCAGCATAGTTTTTGGTCTTTCTTTTTAATCCAATCTGCCAGTCTATGTCTTTTGATTGATGAGTTCAGACCATTGACATTCAGGGTTATTATTGAGATGTGATTTTATTCCTGGTCATTTTGGCTTATTTTTGGTTTTTAAGTTGACTTGGTTTCTCCTTTATTTGGCTATTCCTTTGCTAACTTACATCATTGTTTTTCATTTCTTCCTCATGAAATATTTTGCTTAGAATGTTCTGTAGTGCAGGCTTTCTATTTGTAAATTCTTTTAGTTTTTGTTTATCATGGAAGGATTTTATTTCATCATCAAATCTGAAGGTAAGTTTTGCTGGGTATAAGATTCTTGGTTGGCATCCATTTTCTTTCAGAGCTTGATAAATGCTATTCCAGGGCCTTCTAGCTTTTAGGGTCTGGATTGAAAAATCTGCTGATATTCATACTGGTTTCCTCCTGAATGTAATTTGATTTTTTTCTCTCACAGGCTTTAAATTTCTATCTTTATTATGTATTTTATGTATTTTCATTATAATGTGCCTTGGTGTGGGTCTGTTGTAATTTTGTATAGTTGGAGTCCTATAAGCCTCTTGTATTTGATTTTCCATCTCATTCTTCAGTTTTGGGTAATTTTCTGATATTATTTCATTGAATAGATTGTTCATTCCTTTGGTTTGTTTCTCTAAGCCTTCCTCAATCCCAATAATTCTTAAATTTGGCCTTTTCATGATAGCCCATAATTCTTGTAGATTCTGTTCCTGATTTCTTACCATCTTCTCTGTTTGTTCAACTTTGTTTTCAAGATTAAATACTTTGTCTTTAATATCTGAGGTTCTGTCTTCCAGGTGTTCTATCCTATTGGTTATGCTTTCTATGGAGTTTTTAATTTGGTTGTTTCCTTCATTTCAAGGATTTCTGTTTTGTTTTTTTTTTTTTCAGAATCTCTATCTCGTTATTGAAATGACTCTTTGCTTCCCGCATTTGCTGTTTTAACTGTTTATTGGTGCAATCATTCAATGCCTGCATTTGCTCTCTCATCTCATCGTTTGCTTCTCTGATCATTTTAATTTTGTACATTCTGAACTCCCTTTCTGACCTTTCTTCTGCCATGCTGTCATTGGACTTTATTGCTGTAGCATCTAGGTTTGTTTGGGACATTTTCTTCCCTTGTTTTCTCATATTGCTCATGTATCTTCCCCTCTCTTAGTCTTTAGTAGCCTGAAGTCTTGGAGGAACTTGATAACGCTGTGACCCAAAAAGTATGCTGCCCCTCTAGGGATGGTGGACTCCAGATGGGGTATGTTCCCTGATAGTGGGTAGAGGCACCTCCATGTGTTGACAGATAGTCAGCCACAGGGGCACTATACTGTGGACTGGGGCCTAGCTGGTCGGTTCCCAGCTCTCTGGGCCTACTTTCCCAGCAGGGAAGTCTCGCCTGGTGGCTGTGCGCTGGTCTGGCCTACCTCTTATCTTTTTATTGAAGTGATCTTTCAATTCCTGTATTTTCTCTCTGAATTCATTTCTTATACCATCTTTTACTTCACAGATCAGTTTAACTATGTACATTCCAAACTCCTCCTCTGACATTTCTTCCACTGTGGTGTTGATGGATTCTGTTATTAGAGTATCTTTGTTTGTTTGGGGTGATTTATCCCCTTGCTTTTACATGATGTTTGTGTGTCTACTCATCTAACAGTGTGGGTCTGAGACAGTAGAGTTTCTTCCCTGTGAACTTATAGCATCTCTGAAGGTTTCCAGTACTTACTTGATGAGACCCTGCCTGTCTTGGTTTCACTTCACAGAGCAGCCAGGAAAGCTATCTAGTACGAAATTTTGACCACCCTGAGAACTGTTGCCCACTAGAGAAGCTCATAAGAGTCTGTAGCCTGGACTTTTACTGGGGCTATTCATGTAAGCATCTTCTGCATGGCACATGCCCGAATTCCAGACTCCCAAGAGGAAAGCAGATTTGTAGCATAAACCATATTGTGTGCACAGTTTAGGCAGAGTAACTTAGGGAAAGGAGGAACCTTTCTGAGATCCAAGTTCTTAGACACCAGCCAAAGGCTAACCTCTGCAGACTCTTTTAGAATAGAATGCTAAAGTCCTGCTCAATTGGTTCTTTCCTGTTCACTGTGTAATACAATTCTTACTCAGTGGACATAGTCAACACTGCTGCTGCCACCAGATTCTTCCTGTTTCATCCCCAAAATTCTGAGAAAATGCATCTCCTAAATGAAGTTTACCCTTGTAAGCTCATGTGTCATACTCTTGATGTAGAAAGGCTCAGAAAATATCTACATTTTGTCTTTTTGAGTAGAAGGTAAACTCAGGTCCTACCAAGATTCATAAGGAGAAGCTATTTCCTAATCAGAGGAAATGCGTTCAGAATTATGAATGCCCATTAGAGGCTCTTCCTACTGAAATTGGAAAGAAAATACTGATTCATTTTTGTTTTATTAATGAAACTAAAGTACAAGGATAGTACATGCTCCTAACTGAAGAAGCAGTCCAAATCTGACTTATAGATTTTATTTTGTTTTGCCAATATTTAAAACTAAAATGAAATGGTATTGAAAGTCCTGAACAAGTACACATTTTCCTCATTTCACAACTTTCCCCTCCTTTCTGTCTTGTTCCTTTTGTCAACAACTTCACATATATTACATCTCCATCTGGTTCTGCATATATTTGAATTGATTATCTCTGGACTAAACTGAGCATTTCAACCTTTATTCTCCAAGACGTGCAACATATTACATTCACATATGAAACACATGTCCACTCTTACATTTAGATTAGTGGCTATAGTGGTATATAAAGGCTGTGGGCTAACCTAGTCTAATACTATCTCATTCTTTCTCACTTAAGAAATCATGTCATTATGCCTGACCAAAAGTGATATCTTAAGGAGATGATTTTTTTTATTTTTTTTATTATTTTTTTTAATTTTATTGTAAACAAATGGGATACATGTTGCTTCTCTGTTTGTACATGGCGTAAAGGCATACCATTTGTGTAATCATAAATTTACATAGAGAATTGTTGTGTGATTCATTCTGTTATTTTTCCCCTTCCCCCCACCCCTCCCACCCCTCTTTTCCCTGTATACAGTGCTTCCTTCCTCCATACTTGCCCCCCTCCCTGACCCTAACTCTAACACTAACACTAACCCTTCCCTACCTCCATTATGTGTCATCATCCACTTATTAGCGATATCATTCGTCCTTTGGCTTTTTGAGATTGACTTCTCTCTCTTAGTATAATATTCTCCAATTTCATCCATTTGCCTGTAAATGCCATAATTTTATCATTCTTTATGGCTGAGTAATATTCCATTGTATGTATATACCACAGTTTCTTTATCCACTCATCAATTGAAGGGCATATAGGTTGGTTCCACAGTCTGGCTATTGTGAATTGAGCAGCTATGAACATTGATGTGGCTGTATCTCTGTAGTATGCTGATTTTAAGTCCTTTGGGTATAGGCCAAGGAGTGGGATAGCTGGGCCAAATGGAGGGTCCATTCCAAGATTTCTAAGGAATCTCCACACTGCTTTCCAGAGTGGCTGCACTAATTTGCAGCCCCACCAGCAATGCATGCGTGTACCTTTCTCGCCACATCCTCGCCAACACCTGTTGTTGCTCGTATTCTTGATAATTGCCATTCTAATTGGGGTGAGATGGAATATTAGGGTGGTTTTGATTTGCATTTCTCTTATTACTAGAGATATTGAACATTTTTCCATATGTTTGTTGATTGCTTATAGATCTTCTTCTGTGAAGTGTCTATTCATTTCCTTGGCCCATTTGTCAACTGGATTATTTGAATTCTTGGAGTAGAGTTTTTTGAGTTCTTTATAGATTCTGGAGATTAGTGCTCTATCTGAAGTATGATTGGCAAAGATATTCTCCCACTCTGTAGGCTCTTTCTTTGCATTGCTGATAGTTTCCTTTGCTGAGAGAAAGCTTTTTAGTTTGAATCTATCCCAGTGGTTGATTCTAGCTTTTATTTCTTTTGCTATGGGAGTCCTGTTAAGGAAGTCTAATCCTAGACCATCAAGGTGAAGATTTGGACCTACTTTTTCTTCTATAATCTGCAGGGTATCTGGTTTGATTCCAAGGTCCTTAATCCATTTTGAGTTTAGTTTCATGCATGGTGAGAGATATGGGTTTAGTTTCATTCTGTTGCATATGGATTTCCAATTCTCCCAGCACCATTTGTTGAAGAGGCTATCTTTTCTCCATTGCATATTTTTGGCACCTTTGTCTAGTATGAGAAAATTGTATTTATTTGGGTTTGTGTCCATGTCCTCTATTCTGTACCATTGATCTACCTTTCTATTTTGGTACCAATACCATGCCGTTTTTGTTACTAATGCTTTGTAGTAGAGTTGAAGATCTGGTATTGCAATGCCCCCTGTTTCACTCTTCCTGCTAAGGATTGCTTTAGCTATTCTGGGTTTCTTATTCTTCCAGATGAATTTCATAATTGCTTGCTCTATTTCTGTAAGGTACGTCATTGGGATTTTAATTTGAATTGCATTGAATTTGTATAGCACTTTAGGTAGTATGGCCATTTTGACAATATTAATTCTTCCTATCCAAGAACATGGAAGATCTTTCCATCTTCTAAGGTGTTCTTTAATTTCTTTCTTTAGTGTTGTATAGTTCTCATTGTAGAGGTGTTTCACCCCTTTTGTGAGATTGATTCCCAAGTATTTTATTTTTTTCGAGGCTATTGTGAATGGGGTAGTTTTCCTAATTTCTCTTTCTGAGGATTCATCACTTATGTATAAAAATGCATTGGATTTATGAGCATTGATCTTGTAACCTGCTACTTTACTGAATTCACTTATGAGTTCTAAGAGTTTTCTGGTGGAATTTCCAGGTTCCTCTAAATAAATAATCATGTCATCAGCGAACAGGGAGTTTGAGTTCTTCTTTTCCAATTTGTATCCCTTTAATTTCTTTGGTTTGTCTAATTGCTCTGGCTCGAGTCTCAAGAATGATGTTAAATAGAAGTGGTGGAAGAGGGCATCCCTGCCTTGTTCCAGTTTTTAGGGGGAATGCTTTCAGTTTTTCACCATTTAGAATGATATTAGCCATGGGCTTAGCATAAATGGCCTTTACAATGTTAAGGAATGTTCCCACTATCCCTATTTTTTCTAGTGTTTTGAGCATGAAGGGGTGCTGTATTTTATCAAGTGCTTTTTCTGCATCTATTGAAATCATCATGTGATTCTTGACTTTAAGTCTATTAATATGGTGAATTACATTTACTGATTTCCTGATGTTGCACCAACCTTGCATCCCTGGGATGAAACCCACTTGATCATGGTGCACTATCTTTTTAATATGTTTTTGTATGCGATTTGCTAAAATTTTGTTGAGAATTTTTGCGTCGATGTTCATTAAGGATATTGGTCTGAAATTTTCTTTCCTCGATGTGTCTCTGTCTGGTTTAAGTATCAGGGTGATATTGGCTTCATAGGATGAGTTTGGGAGGGTTCCCTCCTTTTCTATTTCATGGAATACTTTGAGAAGTATTGGAATGAGCTCTTCTCTAAAGGTTTTTTAGAACTTGGCTGAGAACCCATCTGGTCCCGGACTTTTCTATGTTGGTAGGCTTTTGATGACTTCTTCTATTTCATTACTTGAAATTGGTCTATTTAAATTGTGTATGTCCTCCTCGTTCAGTTTAGGCAATTCATATGTCTCTAGAAACCTGTTGATGTCTTCAAAATTTTCTATTTTGTTGGAGTATAGATTTTCAAAATAGCTTCTAATTATGTTTTGTATTTCAATCCTGTCTGTTGTGATATTTCCTTGTTCATTCCGAATTTTAGTGATTTGGGTTTTCTCTCATCTTCTCTGTTAGTGTGGCTAAAGGTTTATCAATTTTGTTTATTTTTTCGAAGAACCAACTATTTATTTTGTCAATTTTTTGTATTGTTCCTTAGTTGCAATTTCATTGATTTCAGCTGTGAGTTTAACTATTTCCTGTCTTCTACTACTTTTGGTGCTGTTCTGTTCTTCTTTTTCTAGGGCTTTGAGCTGTAGTGTTAGGTCGTTTATTTGTTGAGTTTTACTTCTTTTTTTAAATGCGCTCCATGAAATAAATTTCCCTCTACGTACTGCTTTCATAGTGTCCTAGAGATTTTGATATGATGTCTCTTTGTTCTCATTTACCTCTAAGAATTTTTTAATTTCCTTCCTAATATCTTCTGTTATCCATTCATCATATAATTGCATATTGTTTAATCTCCAGATGTTGGAATAGTTTCTGTGTTTTACTCTTTCATTTATTTCTAACTTCAATCCATTATGATCTGATAGAATACATGGTAGTGTCTCTATCTTCTTGTATTTGCTAACATTAGCTTTGTGGCCCAATATATGGTCTATTTTAGAGAAGGATCCATGTGCTGCTGAGAAGAAAGTGTATTCACTCTTGGTTGGATGGTATATTCTATAAATGTCCGTTAAGTCTAAATTATTGATTGTGTTATTGAGATCTATGGTTTCTTTGTTCAATTTTTGTCTGGAAGATCTGTCCAGTGGTGAGAGAGGCGTGTTAAAATCACCTAGTATTATTGTGTTATGGTCTATTTGGTTTCTGAAATTGAGAAGGATTTGTTTGACATACATGGATGAGCCACTGTTTGGGGCATAGATGTTTATGATTGTTATATCTTGCTGATTTATGCTTCCCTTAAGCAGTATGAAATGACCTTCTTTATCCCTTCTGACTAACTTTGGCTTGAAGTCCACATTGTCTGAAATGAGGATGGATAATCCAGCTTTTTTGCTGAGTCCATGTGCATGTGGTATGTTTTTCCCCATCGTTTCACCTTTAGTTTATGGGTATCTTTTTCTATGAGGTGAGTCTCTTGTAGGCAACATATTGTTGGATCTTTCTTTTTAATTCAATCTGCCAATCTATGTCTTTTGATTGATGAATTCAGGCCATTAAAGTTCAGGGTTATTATAGAGATATGATTTGGTTTCCCGGTCATTTGGTTCATTTTTTAAATTTTATTTGTTGATTTGTTTGACACTACTTGGTTCCTCCTTTATTTGACAATTCCTTTAGGATAATTCCTCCCTTTGCTGATTTGCTTCTTTGTTTTTCATCTCTTCCTCATGGAATATTTTGCTGAGAACGTTCTGTAATGCTTGCTTTCTTTTTGTAAATTCTTTTAGCTTTTGTTTATCATGGAAGGATTTTATTTCATCGTCAAATTTGAAGGTAAGTTTTGCTGGGTATAAGATTCTTGGTTGGCATCCATTTTCTTTCAGGGCTTGAAAAATGTTGTTCCAGGCCCTTCTGGTTTTTAGGATCTGGGTTGAAAAATCTGCTGATATCCGTATTGGTTTCCCCCTGTATGTAATTTGGTTCTTTTCTCTCACAGCCTTTAAAATTCTGTCTTTATTTTGTATGTTAGGTATTTTCATTATAATGTGCCTTGGTATGAGTCTGTTGTAATTTTGTGTATTTGGAGTCCTATAAGCCTCTTGATCTTGATTTTCCATTTCATTCTTCAGATTTGGGAAATTTTCTGATATTATTTCATTGAATAGATTGTTCATTCCTTTGGTTTGTTTCTCTAAGCATTCCTCAATCCCAATAATTCTTAAATTTGGCCTTTTCATGATATCCCATAGTTCTTGTAGATTCTGTTCATGATTTCTTACCATCTTCTCTGTTTGTTCAACTTTGTTTTCAAGGTTAAATATTTTTTCTTCAATGTCTGAGATTCTGTCTTCCAGGTGTTCTATCCTAATGGATATGCTTTCTATGGAGTTCTTAATTTGGTTTATTGTTTCTTTCATGTCAAGGATTTCTGTTTGTTTTTTTTTCAATATCTCTAACTCTTTATTGTAATGATCTTTTGCTTCCTGTATTTGCTCTTTTAACTGTCGATTGGTGCGATCATTCAATGCCTGCATTTGCTCTTTCATCTCATCATACAGTGCGTGCATTTGCTTTCATATCATTGTTTGCTCCCCTGATCATTTTAATTATGTACATTCTGAACTCCTTTTCTGTCATTTCTTCTGCCATGCTGTCATTGGGTTTTATTGATGTAACATCTAGATTTGTTTGCAGCATTTTCTTTCCTTGTTTTCTCATATTGTTCAGGTATCAGTGGACCGCTGAGATATTGTAGGTTTCCTCTATTGACTTACAATGTCCCTGAAGATTTCTATATATATCCCCTCTTAGCCTTCAGTAGGCTGAAGTCTTGGAGGAAGTTGATAATGCGGTGCTCCACAAGGAAGCTGCCTCTCTAGGGGTGGTGGCCTTCAGGTGGGGTATATTCCCTGGTAGTGGGCAAAGGTGCCTCCACTTGTTGAGCAATGGTCATCCAAAGGGGAACCAGATTGCGGGCTGAGGCAAAGCCTGTTTGGGCCTGTGTCTCTGGTTTTACCGTCCTTGTGGGGAAACCTCACCTGGCAGGGAAGACTCACCTGGTGGGGAGGTCTCATTGGTCAGTTCCCTCCTAGAGGTTCCCTCAATTTACAGCTACCACCTGGGCTGGGCTGCCTTTGTCTGCAAAGGTCCCAGGGGCCCGGCCCTACCTCCTGGGCCTGGGAGCCTCACCCTTCGCAGATGAATCTCCTTAGGCTGCCCCTCCTCAGAGAATCTGCCCACAGTCCTGGAACCTTCGCTGCACCCCTAAGCATGTCTCTGTGGGGCTCTTCCACCAAGAAGCCTCCTAGATCCTGGGACCCTGCTGTGCACCTAATCGCCTGGCTATGCGGCCCCTCCTCTGAGCAGCCACCTGGGGCCCCGTACGATCGCTCTGAGTCCCAGAGACCCGCCACACACCTCTTCCTCCAGACAGCCACCCAGTATTCCGGTGCGGTCACTAGGAGTCCAAGAAACTCACTGCGTGCCTCCTCCCACCAACCACCCGTAGCCCTGGGCAATCAATCACTCCGAGTCGAACTGACCCTCCCCGTTCCTCCTCCTCCTCCTGGTAATCCCCTGGGTGTTCAGGAGCGGTTGCTCTGAGTGGCTCTGAATCCACGTGACCCACTGCACACGTCCTCTGGGCAACCGCCCGGAGCTCTGGTGTGGCCACTCGAGACCAAGCGACCCACCGCGCTTCTCCTCCAGGCAGCCCCCCTGTGTTCAGGAGTGGTCGCTTTAAGTCCAAACAACTCACCACTCGCCTCCTCCTCTGAGCAGCCGCCTGGAGCTCTAATGCAGTCACTGCGAGTCCAAATGACCCGCTGCGCTCCTCCTCCTCCTCCTCCTCTTCGTCCTCAGGGCAGGCCCCCGTGTTCTGAGTCCGCACAGCTCTCCTCGCTGCTCCTCCCCTGGGCAGCCACCGGAGCCCCAGTGGTTGCTCCGAGTCCCAGCGCTGTGCTGAGCGGCCTCCTCTCCGACGCTCCCAGTTGTCCGAGCTCACTGCGCCAGCAGGGGGAGGGGTGTCTCGCCGGCAGCTCTACTTCACAAAGTTCCCTGCGATCCGGGACTACCGTCCCTTCCGGGATGCCTCCCCAATGGGAGAGACTCACCTGGCTGCTTTGAGTTGGTCCCAAGTGTCTCAATATCTCCTCTTTTGAATCCTGAGTCCTGGAGCAACATGAAATGCAGCCACCCTCTAGGCTGCCATCTTGAAACCTCGATAATTTTTAATTCACTTAAAATATTATATTATTCCTCATGACTGATTTGAGATATACCCATGTTTCCCAAATCTCTCCTCAATTCATAACCGGTCTGATTCTATGTCATACTAATAACTAAGAGAATAAGGTTTTTAGTTGTATTAGTGGGAATTCTCTAAAGGAGCAGAACAAATAGGATATGCATAGGTATGATGACAAAGGGGATTTATTAGGGTGGCTTACGTGATCAAAAGTTGGACAGTCCAACAATACCTATTTGCACATTAGAGAGCCAAAGGAACCAGCACTTAGCTGCTCAGTCCAAACACTGAAGCCTCTCAACAGGAGGGGCTGATGATGCAGTCCTGGTCTGAGACCGAAGACCTGGAAACTCCCTGGAGAGAGTAACTGGTGAGCGTTCTAGTGGAGAGGGTGAAGAAGCTGGAGTCCAAAGTTCACAGGTGATGGCCACATCAGTAGACACCTAATTAGGAAGAATCCAGGTTGCATACTGTGGGAATTCCTTCTTCACCTTCTTGTTCCATCAAGATCTCCTGACAATTGGTGCATCTTCTCTAAGCATTAGTCTTCTAATCTTATGAAGAGGCAAAGGATGGTTACCTCCACAGATTGCAAAGAGATAGTTATGTTACATGATTAATTTATTGTGGTAAGTATGTTTTCATTATAGGTCCCACTATGTAGTATTTGCTTTTCTGGTAGCTATTGTTATTATTAAAAAATGAAAATAAATATTCTAGCATCAGGAAGTAGTGACAAAGAAATAAAAATTGGGTCCACCAAAATTTCAAACACAGTTCTATTTTATATCTAAAGAATTAATCAGGTATAGTTGAAATAATATGAGATTTGGAGTCAAGCTGTCATGATGCAAACAACTGTCATTCGTGTTGGGCTGTGTCCTTTCCAAATAATTTCCTTACTTGCATATTGGAGATATTAACAGCTATTTAATAAAAGTGTTTTGTATATTCAGTATAGCAATGTATTGAAACAAATGAAACACTAAAATCTCAATAAATGTTAGTTCTTCTGCTTCCATATGCTCAATCTTGCAATAATTCATGAAGACTCAGTGAAGTAACTTTTAAAAACTGACAATTTGACAGTAGTGCTTTTATTTTCTGAAGAACAAGCTTACTTGGATAGACTCCTGGGATATCCCTTTTTCACAGTGCCCTGTTGAGACTTGCTAATCGGTATAGTACAAGAGTATATGAGAGCATGAACTTTAGTGCAGCGTGGTAACTTTCCTGGATAGGTGCCTCTGAAGTTTTCTAATTCCCACAGCTCAAGCCACTTACAGTTCCCTACCTGCAGCCTCTACTCTGACCTATTGTCAGGAAGAATTTAAGAAGCTTGAACCACACTGACTTGTCAAAGCCGATTCACTGTTCTCTCTCTGACCTTCTGCTTAGGCACTAATGTCTGGCTGTTGTCCTATTTCTTAATACTAGGTTCCTGTGATTGTATCCCTGCCTTAGTTTCTCAACCACAGGGATTCTCCTTTGTTCTCTCCTAGTCATTCTGTGCACTGGACTCCTGTCCTGGAATTCTAGTTCTCATGCTGACTATGTGTTACCAGCTTAATGAGACATCCCTGGTTTTGACCCTTTGCCTGCCTGCACCTCTGCTCTACCTCTTCCAGACATCTAATGCTCTCTGCTTTGACCTTTTTTTTTTTTACTACACACCAAGTGACTATCTGCATAGACTACTGAATCTTACATTAAGAAGGGGGTAACTCCCTGATTTAAGCCAATAATTCGTCTGATTGTTGAATTTTCTTCTTTATGACTCTTGAGTAACCCTTTTAAAGCTGAGTGTTCAAAGAGCATAATCTTTTTAGAAGAGGAATGTCCTTATTATCTTATATCATCTATATTTCATTTGCTTATTTTCCCATAAATTTTCATCTTCCTTTGCATTATTTAAGTCTGAAATGGTCCACAGTTGTTTGCCACATCTTGATGAATCTACTTGTTTACAAACGTTTTCCTAAACTTGATCTGGCTCTTCCTGCCAAGTGTAGAACTTTTGTTTGCTTATTTACACTCTTTAAAGAACAAAGTAAAAACATTACATATAAACTCTGTTTCTTTGTACTCATATATAATTTCTCTTCCATCCTTAGAGGGAGCTCTCAAACTTTTATCATTATCACTACATAAATATGTCTTTTTTATAAAGTAGGATTTATTTTTAGAGCATCAAAATTGAGTAGATTGAGTAAAGGTACAGAAATTTAATATATACTTGCTGCCCCTACATGTGTATAACTTCCCCCATTTTCAGTTTCCTTTACCAGAATGCTTCATTTGTTACAGTCGATAAATCTGTACTGCCACATCATATCAATCAAAGTTCATATAGGTGTGTTTTCCACCTGTGTATCTTATTTAGTGAGGTGCCTCTGAGATGTCTGTTGGACATTTTTTAGTTGTTTTTTAATTACTGAATTTTAAGAGTTATTTTTATAATTTAGGTAAATGTACTTCCTCAGGTGTGTCTTTTTCAACTATTTTCTCTGTGACTGGTCTTTTTATTCCATTGATTTATTTTTCACATGGCAGAAAATTTTAATTTTAATGATGAATTACTTACCAATTATTTCTTTCATTGGTCTTGCTTTTGCTATCATATCTAAAATGTCATCACCAAACACAGTGTAGTATAGATTTTCTCCTATGTTATCTTTTAGTACCCATATGGTTTTCTATTCTACATTTAGGCTAGTGTTCAATTTTGAGTCAATTTTTGTTAAGAGTAGGAACTTTGTCCAGAACAATTTTTTTTGTTGTTCTTCAGTTGTTTTAGCATTACTTGTTGAAAAAAACTATCTTTTCTCCATTGTATTATCATTGTTCCTTGATCAAAGATCAGTTTACTTTGTTGGATTTGCTTCTAGACTGTCTCTTATGCTCCGTTGATCTATTAGTCTATTATTTAACCAAAAAATTTTGATTGCTGTACCTGTATAGTAAGTCTTACAAGTGTATAATGTTAGTCCTTTATTTTTCCCTCTTTTAATATTGTGATTAGGTCTTTTGCTTCTACTTATATACTTTAAATCATTTGTTAGTATCTACAAAATAGCATACTGGAATTGCTTTTGATCCTATGCATCAAGTTGGGAAGAACTGATATGGAACAATATTGAGTCATCCTACTCAGGTATAGAATGCCACATCATTTATTTAGTTGTTCTACTTTTTTCATCAGAGTTTTGTAGTTATTCTCATCTAGGTGTGTATTTTTGGATATAAATTGAAGTATTTAATTTATTTGAATGCCATTGTAAAGTGGTTAGGTGTTTTTAATTTCAAATTCTACATGTTCATTGCTGGTATATAGGAAAATGATTTTATTTTGTAAGTTAACCTTGTATTCTACAACCTTGCTATAATAACTTGAATTCTAGTTGCTTTTGTTAATTCACATTTTCTATATAGACTATGTCATCTGTGAATAAAGACAGTTGCACTTTTCTTCCTAATAAGTTTATATTTTATTTCCTTTTCTTGTCTTATTATCTTAGCTAGAATTCTAGTACAAGGTGGAAAAGTAGTAGTGAGAGGGCACATCCTTGCATTCCTACTCTTAATGGGAAGATGCAAGTTTCTCACTAGTAAATATGCACTTCATGGATAGTGCTGGTACCTTGTAATAGCAAAATATTTTAATTCCTCTCTTCCTATATCATTGCTGTTATTCATTTTATTTATATATAAGCATACATGTGCATATGCACACATACATATGTGTATATATATGTGTGTGTATATATATATATGGGTATATACATAATACCCACAGAGATGTATATCCTCAATTATGTTGTTATTTTGAATAAAATATGTTAGATCAATTAAGAATGACAAAAATGAAAGCTTTTATTTTACCTTTACTGATTACTTTTCTAATGCTCTACTTTTTTATGTAGATTCAAATTTTCTGACTAATATCAATTTTTTTCTCCAAAGAACTTTTAAAAACATATCAGCATAGTATATCAGTATATCAGCACAGATTCTTATAATTTTTGTGAGAATGCCTTTATTTATTCTTTACCTTTGAAGGACAGTTTTCAAGGATGTGGAATTCTAGGTTGTTTATTTTCCCTCACGACAGTAAATATTTGTTTCTGTTCTCTTCTTGTATGGTTTCTGGGAGTAGGTGGTAGGTAATTCTTAATTCCTCTATAAATAAAGGACCTTCCCCCCACCTCTAGCTTTTTTCAGAACTCTTTTCTTCACCTTTGGTTGTCTGTAGTTTTAAAATGATATATCTACATGTATTTTTTAAAGGCATTTTTCTTGAAATATGTTATCTAAGCATCCAGGATTTGTGGTTTGATGTCTGACAAAAATTTGTGTAAATTCTCAGACATTAGTTTTCCAAATATTTATTATTTCTTCTCTTTTTCTTCTCTTTCTAGTATTCTTATTCTGTGTAATTATACTCTTATAGTGGTCCCATTATTCTTGGATATTCTGTTATTTCTTTTTCTCTCTTTCCTTTTTTGCTTGGAGGACTAATATTGAGATGTCCCTCTAGTGAAGAGATTCTTTCTTCAGCTGTAATCTGCTAATGAGCTGATCAAAGGCATTATTCTTTTCTATTACAGTGTTTTTGATTTTTGGCATTTCCTTTTAGTTCTGTCTTCTAATTTCTATATCTCTGCTTACATTGTCCTTCTATTTTTGCATGCAGTCTACCTTATCTATTGGAGCACTTAGCATTTTAATCATAGTTTTATGTTTTTTAATCCACAGTCGGATAATTCCAACATTTATGTCCTATCTATATCTGGTTCTGATGTTTTCTTGTCTCTGCAGCCTGTGTTTTAGGTCTTTTAGTATTTCTTGGAATTTTTATTTCAAAGTTGGACATAATGTACTGGGGAAAAGAACTGTTGCACTAGACAAAAGGCCTTTGGTAATGTGGTGGTAAGGTGGAGGGAGTGGAAGTATTCAGTATTCCTCTGATTAGATCTGAGTTGTCCATTAAGTTTTTGTCTCTGGAATATGAACTTCATAAGCACTTCTCATTTTCTCCAATATTTCCCTTATGTGGGAAAGGAGGCCTGAAGGGAGAATTGAATATTTCCCTTCTCACATAGAAAGCAAGCCAGTGTTGAATTCAGCATAGGTATACATCAACAGATGAATGGATAAAGAAAATGTGGTATGTATAAACAATGAAGTTTTATTCAGTGATAAAGAAGAACAAAATTATGTCCTTTGCAGGGAAATGGATGGAACTGGAGACCATAATTTTGAGCAAAATAAGCCAGAGAGAAAAGTATTATGTTTTCTTTCATGTAGAAACTGGAAGGTAAAAAAAGGCTTGCCATGAAAGTAGAATGGAGACCATGAGGGTAAAGAGAGATGAGGATTGATGGGAGGAGAGGATTGTGGCAGGTGATATTGGGGAGTGAAATTGATCAAAATTGTTTTTTATAATGTATACGTAAATATGCCACAGTGAAACTGATCAATCTGTATAACTGAAGCACAACAATTAAAAAAAATATGGAAAGCATTTTAGTGCAGGATATGGTGCATAGTAAATATTTTGTGATAGGTATTAGCTTTAGTATTAGGGGCTGAGACTTTGTACCTGCCTTCTCAAAATAGCACCAAGGACAATCCCTCTAACCTGATTGACTGCTCACCTTTGTGTTGATTAAATGCGTTAGCAGGAACTAATCAATGAGAGAGAAAGCAGTGAAAGAGAATGTGAAAGCTCTGTGTGGCAGATTGACAGGGGCTCTTCAGCAGAAGGTCAAGGCAGTTGGATGATGCTGGTATTTAGAGTGGGTTGGGTCATTCTCTCTTAGGGGCAAAAACATGAACACTAAGGAAGGTACTCTAGGCAGTATCCTGTCCCATCTCTAGAAGCTTCTTAATTTTGAAATCCTTATAATACACATTTCTAGACCTTATCTCTGGAGTTCTGATTCTTTTTTTCTTTGGATACACCTAAAGGAAGCTAGTAGAAATACTTGGTGTGTGGTCAGTTGGGGAATTACAAGTATGCCTGCCCTAGAGAGTGGCATTCATGCCACTGGTGATATGCATGATGATGTGGGGTAGAAGATGCCACAAACTTAATAATATTAATATCATTAATCAATTAATTCTGATTAGTCAATAGAGAAGTCTTAATTTAGTGATAAAATGTGTCTACCCCTCATTTATCATCCAAAAAGAAAAAGGCAGTAGTATCTAGCTGATAGTTAATATCATTTATTTGGGTTATATTTACTTTGTGGTTAGCTCTTCATAACAGGTGGTCCTGGGCTTTCAGTAGTGATATAAAATTATCTATTATAGTTTAGATATGAGGTGTCCCCCAAAAGCTCATGTGTGAGATGATGTAAGAAAGTTTTAAGGTAAAATCATTGGGTTATGAGAGCCTTAACCTAATTAATTCATTAGTTCACTTGAATAGATTAACTGGATAGTAACTATAGGAAGGTAGGGTATGACGAGAGGAGGTGGGTCATTAAGGATGAACCTTTAGGTTATTCCCTGGTGAATGGAACACTCTTTCCGCTTCCTGATTTTCATGTCCCAGGGTGCTTTCCTCTTCCACATCCTTCCATCATGATGTTCTGTCTCATCTCTGGCACAGAGCAATGGGGTTGACTGTCTATGGACTGAGACATCTGGAACTGTGAGCCCCATAAAACTTTTCCTCCTCTAAAATTGTTCTTGGCAGGGCTTTTAGGTCACAGCAGCAAAAAAGCTGACTAAAGCATTCCATTTCGAAGTAATTTTTTTAAAGAGTGCTCTGTGAATAAGGTATGAGAATAATCTAAGTTTATGATCCTTTTAGTTTTTTGAAAAAAGTACAATTGATTATACTACATATTTTTGCTTCAAACGGGCATTGGTTGTAATCTTTCTAAATATTCTTTCTTCACTAAATATATAAATAAACTACTATTTAAGATTAGCAAGCTGAACAAAGCTAGCAAGTAGCTGTTGAAATTGGATCTTTCCCTTCTGCCATGTGGAAACTTGCCTGGAGTTGGGGTATTGTCCTTCTCCCAGGTCAGTTAGGTTGTGATAAAACCCCAGAGTTTAGGCTCTAGTTATATAGTTTCTCCTGAGGGCACACCTTATTAGGAAAAGAATGCTCTGGTATATTTCAGAATGGTTCCCTTTCTTCTCCCTCTTTTTGAAGATGAGACTTTTTTCCCTTTTGATTTTCACTCTCAGAATTGATAGAATTCTAGGAGTTAAAACTCACGAAGTGGGTAGGATCCTTGGATGATCCTCTTATAGTTTTAAATTCTCAGTCTTGTTCACGCTGAACCCTCCTTTTGAAGTTTGGTAATTCAGTTCAGGTCTTCCATCCCCAGCATTGGTTCCTATGGAAGTTTCTTCAGTAGTAAATTGTAATTATCTATATCCATCTGGCTCTTTCTTCACTTTTCGGAGCGGTAGTTTAACCTGTAAGTCCCATTTCTCTGATAGATCTTAGAGTTGTTGATTATTTAGTTTAACTTTTTATTTGTTAGGATGAAGTGGTAACTTCTAAGTTTCTTATATTCTGGATCAGAAATCAGAAGTCCCTTTTTTTCTCTTTCTTCCTCTTCATCCCCTTCCTTGACTGTACATTAATTAGTTATTACCAGTGAAACTTTTAGCCACCTGTTTTGGATATCTAATGTTCTATCCATATAACACCACTTAGCTCATTTTCTGAGAAAACAGAACTAAAAAAAAAAAAAAAACAACAACAACAAAAGACAACAACCAATCCCCCCGCCACACACACACATAAGAATGTCTCAGTTTATCCATGTAGTCTGAACAGGAAGTACCACCGCCTTCTGTCTTTGGTAACAGTCATTTTTCACTTATACAACCTGAGCTTATCAGAGAGGATGTCTTCTTCCTTCTCCCTCATCCTCCTCCTCCTCCTCCTTATCTCCTTCCCCTCCCCCTCCTCCTACTTCTCCTTCTTCTTCTGTTCTTATTTTTAATCAGGTCCTGGGAGGAAGCGGGGGACTATTGTGGTAGCTTCCTCTTCTCTCTGATTCTGATACTTAGAGGATGGAAATTGAGAAGCTACTGTGGTCATGTCTATGGCAGTATAGACAAAGTTAGTTTAATAAGTAGAAACAGTGCCAATCTGAAGGAAAAACAGCTTCATGATAGAAAGTCCTAAAAGTATCTGTGCCATTCTGGATTCAGCCCTATCATTCCTTTTCATATGAGCCCTAAACAGTTTTTATTTCTTCCTAGTTTATTCATATAAGCCCTAAACAGTTTTTATTTCTTCCTAAGCCAAATGGATCATATGTCATATACAACCAAGAGTATTCTGATTAACTCATCACTATGTTAATTTGGCTTCAGTAATTTAGTCCTGCAAGGCACTGTAGCACATGCATGAAATTCCAGCTACTCAGTGGGATGAAGCAGGAGGATTGCGAGTTTGAGGCTAGCTTCAGCAATTTAGTGAGGCCCTGTCTCAAAAAATAAAAATAAAAAGAACTGGGAATGTAGCCCAGTGGTAAACTCCACTGAATTTAATTCCTAGTACACCCCCACCACAAAAACAAACTACTTAGCCCAACAGTTATTAATTTTGAGGGGTAACAGGGATTGAACCCATGGGTTCTTAACCACTGAGCAACATCCTCAGTTCTTTTTACTTTGTTTTAAGACAGGGTCTCACTAAGTTGCTTAGGGCTAACTTATGATCCTCCTGCCTTAGCCTCCTGAGTCACTGGGATTATGGGTATGTATCATTATGCCCAGCTCAACAATGATTTTTAATTTCATAATTTCAAAGAATCTGCTAGGTGTTCATAGAATTAGCAGAAGATTAATATGTGGGCTTTGGTTTAATAGAACTTTAAGTCTAGAAAGGGAAATTAGGTAAACTCACAAAGCAAAAATAGTTTAGAGACATATGAAGTATACGAAAAAATTGTAGTAAAAAGTGGGACAATAAATGTGTTAAAAATTAGCATAGTTTTTCTGGAAGAAGTAGCATTTGACATAGATTAGATTTCAGTGGGGAGATGGGGAGGGGGAAATTTCATGCCCAGACAAAAGAATAAATAAAGGCATTAAATTTGGAAAACTTGGATTGTTTTTCAGCAACAATAAGTGGCACAGTTTGGCTGCAGGCAGATAGAAGTGTCTAGGCTAAAATGGAAGTTAATGGCTGTATTGTGGAGAGCCTGAAATATGAAGGACAATTAGGTATATTTTATTTGAAAATCACAAGAGAAAAGTATTGAATATTTTTGAGCATGGAGCTGTATTTCAGGGTAGTTTTGCAGAAATCAGCTGGACTTATGTAACAACAGCGAGATATAAAAAGATTAATTTGGAAGACATTAACCATGAACCAAAATAGATGTGTGAAAAGTGAAATGGAAAGAAGATATATGTCCAGTAGAAATTATATTTTGAGAGAAGAGGAGATCAAAGATGATTCAGAAGTTTTCTACATGGTGATTAGTTTGATGGTAATACTAATAATCATTGAAGATTAGAAACTTTATCAGCCTCTAGCCTTTGGCACCGAGGTTACATACCACTTATATATTACTTTTTACTAAACTTGGTTCTTATATAATTTCCCTTCATTTTCCCTACTGTGATGAAAGACCACCTCATTTTAAGTCAGCTAGATCTGGTTTTAAATCTAGATTCAGCTATTTTATAGCCGTGAAATATGGATAAGACATTTAACCTTTTAAAATCTCAGTTTTGTCATCTCTAATATGAATATAATAGAATTAACCTTCATCAGATTCATAATAATTAGGCAAGACAGTATATGTAAAGCTACTGAAATAGTGCCTGAGAGAATGCTTGAGTACAATGTCTCAATAAAGCATTATTAGTTGTGGGCATGTACTACCCAAGCCCGACAGTTCCATAAACCAGTCCATATGAATGCTGTATGTGAAGACTTCTAACTTCCCTATCTTGGCTATCTGTGGTACTTTCTTGGCTTCTTTCTTTCCTTTTATTCATTTTTTTCCATTTAATTTTTATATCACAATTATAGTGGGTTTGTTTTTACATATTTGTATATACACATAACATAATTTGGTCCATTTCATTTTCTAGTATTTCCACTATCTCACCCTTTCTCCTTTCCTGTGGCCCCCTTTTTTACTTTTCCCCCCATTCACCCCCCTTTTTTTCGCTCTACTTCCAGATATGAGACAAAATATATGACCTTTGACTCTCTGAGTCTCACTTATTTTGCTTAACACAATTCTGTGAAGTTTTACCCATTTTTGGCAAATATTAGTCTATTTCTTTATTTTTTTAAATTTTTATTTGTTTTAATTAGTTATACATGACAGTAGAATCACTTTGATGCATCATATATAATGGAGTGTGATTTCTCATTCTTCTGATTATACATGATGTAGAATACCACTGGTCATATAGTTACTTATTATGTAACTGTTTCTTTATAATCAGTTGTATGTCATTCTCCAAACTTGTGTGCTATTTACTTTTTGCATAACTTGCTTTCTTCCTTTTTTTCCTAATGCACATCCTCCACTGCATCTGAACTCTATATTGAAAGAGCCTGCCAAGCAAGTGACTGTCATATATGCTTAGTTCCCTTCATTCACATCCATAGACACCCCACCTCCTTCTTGGAGGCTGTTCCTCATACATCTTCAAACTAGATGGATCACATAAAATCACTACACAGCAATCAGTTTAAACTTTGGTCATTACTGTGGCTTATATACTATGATAAATTTACCCACTTGCAAGATTGCAACTCCTAACCTATTACCAACATTGATATTGATATGTCTGTATTTCTCTGCCACATTGTAGCTGTATTCTGCTTGCTGATGTGTGTTTTTTTAGCTTCCCTTCACTGTGATGAAATATCTGAGAGAATCAAAAAAGGAGGAGTGATTTATTTTGGCTCATAGTTTAAGAGGTTTTAGTCTATGGTCACTTGACTCTGTTGTTTCTGGGCCTGTGGTGAGGCAGACCTCATTGTGTGGAGCTGCATGCCTTATGGCAGCCAGAAAGGAGAGGAGGGAAATAGGGGAAAGAAGAGAAAGGGGCTGAGGACAAAATATACCCTTTAAAGGCATGCCCCTTGTGACTTCCAAATAGGCTCCACCTCCTAAAATTGGGTAGACAGTACCAAAAGACCATTAAGCTATAAATAGGTTAATCGATTCCAGAGATCAGCACCCTTATGATCCAATCACCTGCCAGAGGTTCCACCTCTGAACACTGTTGTATTTGGGGCTAAGTCTTCAATGCATGAACTTTTGGGGGCCTTTTAAGACCCAAACTATAATATTTGGCCAGCTATCTCTCTAATTTATTCATGATTACTCACTAAATCTTATCAGGTTATGTTATAGAATATCTTGGAAATTTTCCAGGTCATGTTTTTCTGTATTTTCCAGGTAAATAAATTCTGTATTATTAAATGCAAAGTTGTAGTGAGTAATTTTTTGGCAAGGATGCCAAAATAATTCACTGCAGAAAGAAAAATCATTTTAACAAGTGATACTGAAGCATTGGGTCTTTATCACAGATCATATACAGATATTAAAAATGGATCATAGAACTCTAAGAATAAAAACTATAAAAGTGTTAGAAGAAAACTTACAAATAAATTGTTATGACTTGGGGCTCTGCAGTGGTTTCTTAATTCTGACCCCCAAGCACAAACAAAAAAGAAAAAAATAGAGTACATGTTTTAGTCAACTTTTCATTGCCATGATCAAAAGGAACTCATGGTGTCAGAGGTCTTGGTCCATAGAGCCTGACTTCATTGCTCTGGGTCCAAGGTGAGGTAGAACAACCTGGGGAAAGAACCCAGTGGACGAAAGCTGCTCAGGTCTTGGCAGAGTTAGCAAGCAGAGCAGGAGAAGTCCCACAGGGAAGATGTGCCTTTTCAGGTCACGCTCATAGTGACTTACCTCCTTGAGTCATGCTCAACCTGTCTACGGTTACCACCCAGTCAGTGCATTCAAAGTAGGAGGGATTGATTAGGTTAGAACTCTCATTATCTATGATCATTTCACCTCAGAATGTTCCTGCAGCAACAGGAGCTTTAGGTGTACACCTCATATCCAACCTATAACAATATATCAAAATAAAAAATGTTGTGCTATGAATCTGCTATGAAAGTGAAAAGATGATCCACAGTTAAGATAAAATGTTTATAAGTCATAAATCTGATATGGGATTTGTATCTAGAATATATAAAGAACTCATAATTCACTACTAAAATGAAATCACCAAAATGGTCAAAAAATCTGAGCAGTTATTTCTCAAAAGAAAATATACAAATGGCTAATAGGCACAAGAAAATAAATCCACCATTATTACACATCAGGAAATTGCAAGTCAAAACTATGGCTATCATTTCAAACACTATAGTCACAAAAAGTCAGATAATAAAAAGTGCTGGTGACAATGGAGACAATTTTGAACCCACAAATGTTGATGAAAGTAATTTCATCATCTATTTTAGTAATTGCAACATCTATTTTAGAAAGTGGTTGGGCACTTCCTTAAATCCTTAAATCTATATGTATGTACTATGTAACCCAGCAATCTCACTGCTAAATATATATCTAAAAGGAAAATAAAAATTCACACAAATACTATGAACTTGAATACTATGAACTTGAATATTCATAGAACTATTTTATTTTGGTACTGGAGATTGACCTCAAGGGGCTTGGCTTAATCACTGAGTAACATCACCAGCCTCCCCCCTTTTTTTTAAAGTTTGAGACGGAGTCTTGCTAAATTGCTTCAAGTCTCAGTAAATTGCTGAGGCCAACTTTGAATTTGCTATCCTCTTGCTTCAGTTTTCTGAGCCACTGGGATTACAGGTGTTCACCACCACATCTAGCCATGGTATTATTCTTAATAACTTAAAAGTAGGAGCAATTCCATTGTCCGTCAACTCATGAATTGACAAAATTTGTTATAGCTGTACAATGGATATTACTTGGTTATAAAAGGAATAAAGTATTAACATGTATTACAACATGAATAAACATTGAAAACATAATAGTGAAAGAAGCCAGTCACTAAAGACCACATATGTTTTGATTCCATTTATATGAAATGGCCAGATTTGGTTAATCTACAGAGACAGTAAATTATTTGTTGCTTAGGGCTAGGAGAGTGGGTAATAGGAGTGATTGCTAATATGTATGAGATTACTTTTGGTAATGATGAAAATGTTCTAAAATTCATCGTGTTGATTTTTATAACTCTATAAATATACGAAAAACATTATTATAAAGTTATCCTGTACTCCTTTTAATGTTTCATATTAATAGGGCTGTGAATAATTTATGATAATCATTGCCAAGTGTTGGGTATTGAAGCCATTATGTTTTGATTTCAGCTTGCTTGTTCTCTATCATGAGCTATATGTTTAAATAACTTAGTGTTAGTTTAATACATAGCTGGTACACTCAGAAATTTGTCTCAGATGGTAATTTAGCATAGATGATCCTTCTAAGGAATTCATTGTGCTCCAAATTATCTTATGAAATACTGGCATTTTTTCAGCATCAGTGTTACATTAAATTTTCCTAACATATCCTACAGTCTGCATTGTAATATTCAATAATTTCTTTTCATAGGAAATTCACATAGGAGTGATTCTCTTCAAAAACTTTTTTTGAAAACTTGATAGTTACATTCCTTAAGTGTTAAAAACCACTTTTGTCAAGGAAAAAACATGTTTTCAAATGTGTATTTATTTTTCCTTCAATAATAAAGATGGTTTTATTATCTTATGTTTTTGGAGAGTACTTGATAAATACAGTGATGTGTGCCTTTTTAAATTCACTACTTGAGAGTAATTGGACAACATTTAGTATGTGAACAATTAGAAGCTTTGCATTTTATCATAGAATCCAGTGAAAATTTTTCTGGGACTAATTTTTGAGAAACAGAAGACTGCTAGAATATTCAACCTTGATGAATATAATCTTCAAGTAGCACAAGGTACTGCCATGAGGGACACCTACCATAGGTATTTTTTGTGTTTGTTTTGCTGAAAGCATCATCAGTGTTCATTGTAATTCCAAAAGCAGTCTGTCCACAGAGAGTAGGTGAAATTTATCTAAGAAATCTGGAACATTCGTGGTCTTCAGCTGTGTAAACTTTTTCAAACTCAACTGAATGTGTATTAATTCTCTTCATTTGAATAGATGCTCATTTGTTTCTTGGTTACCCCCAACAGTGATAATGTTGTTGCAAGAAAAGATAAGGTAGAATCAGTTTTGATTCTGGAATTGCAGACTGGAATTACAGAGGAAGTCAGCCTAACCTCCTCCTTTTTGTGTTAGACAACTTTTTAACAAATACATGAGATAATCACCTTAGAAGAGGTTTATTTTGGCTCATAATTTTGGAAATTCAAGTCCATGGTCAATCAATCTCATTGCTTTTGGTCTGTAATGTGGCAGCGCATAATGTTGCAAGTACACAGCAGAGTAAAATTCACTGCATGATGAACTAGGGAGCAAAAATCAAGAGGCAAAGGTTTGAACCTGCAATCCCCTTCAAGAGTGCAACCCCATGCCAGGTGCTTGGTGCATGACTATAATCCTTGCTACTCAGGAGTCTGAGGCAGTAGAATGGCAGGTTGGAAGCCAGAATTGACCACTTTGCAAGACTTGTTCTCAAAGTGAAAAATGAAAAGGGCTGAGGATATAGTTCAGTATGGTTCAGTACCCAGTACCAAGAAATAAAGCACACCCCCAGTGACCTAAAGACCTGCCACTAGACTCCACCCCTTAAAGTTTCAACCATCTAATTGCATAGCCATGGGCAGCAAGACTTTACCACATAGACTTTTGAGTAATACTTAAGATAAAATCGTGGCATCTTCCTCTAGCCCCCAAAAGTTCAGATCCATCTTAAAAATGTGTTCTGTCCACCCCTGAGAGTTTCCCAAGTCTTAACTGTTTCAAATTGCTGAGAAGTCCAAGTCCAAATTCTCTTGAGACTCTACACCAGTTTATCTGTGAGTCCCCATAAAAGTCAAATGAAACAAGTTACATATTTCCAAGATAAAGTGGTTGAACAATGACAGGGTGAGCACTCCTATTCCAAAAGAGGGAAATAGGAAAATAGAGGGATCCGTCCAAAGCAGGACTGGAACTCAGCAGGGTCAACATTAAATCCTAGAGCTCTATGACCATCATCCTGGGCACACTGTGTCAGGCTGTAGGCTCCAAAGGACTTGGACAGCCCAGCCTTTATGATTTTTCTGGTTGCATCCCATGTAATCACTTTACATGCTTCCTGTTGCTTCCTTTTTTTGACATTCCATGTTTCTGGCACTTCTGTGTTTCCCTGGGTCCTCCTTTGTAGCTCTGGCTTTATTCTGTGGCACCATAGATTGCCCTGTCAGGGGCAGCTTGCAGGGAGTCTGAAACTGCAACACAATGACCTCCTAGATTTTCCTTTGAAGTGTGGGTGGAAGCTTTTATGATCCCGTGACACTTGTATTCTGCATGCTTGCAAAACTAGCATTACTCAGACAATGCCAATGTCGGCCACTTGTACAAGATGTACCTGTGCCTGCTTGAACCATGGCTGCAGATTCCTCTGAGTAACTTATCATCAGAACATAATGAAACAAATGCCTAGGTGCTTTCGGGCATGTCAGGCTCCCATTGGCTCTATTCTTAAATGAAAGCTTTTGAAACAAATTTATATTTGTACATGTTTGGGCCTGTGATGGGCAGAGTGGCCTTGCAGATGCCTGAGATGGTCTCATCATCTTTCTTATGGTCCTGGTGCAAAGCACTTGGATTAAAAAAAAAAAAAGCTATACTTCCAGCAATAATAATTGTCCCCTCCTTAGTTATGCATACATCTTTTCTGTTCAAGCTGCAGTATTTCCAAATCTTTCTACTCCTGATTCTTACAGTATATTTGGTTAAAGGCAATTATTAATACTCATGCTGCTGCCTAAATGCTGTGCTTTCTTGAAATTTCCTTTATAAGATAAACTAATCATCATTTTAAGCTCAACCTCTCATAAGAGTCTCAGGTCATGGAGAAAATGCATTCAAATTCTTTGCCATGTCATAATAAGGATGTCCTCTAGTCTATTTCCCAGTAGAATCCTTATTTTCATCAAAACCTCGTCAGCATAACTGCATTCCTATCAGCATTCTGGTCTTCTGAACCCTCACCAGAATTGCTCATTAAGCTTTCATTAAAGTATTCTAGGCTTTGTCTAGCTTGGTCCTTCAAAATTTTTCCAGACTCCTCCTGTGAACTAATTCCAAAGCCTTTTCTACCTCATCAACTGTAGTCATAGCAATGACCCTACTTCCCAGTACCAATATTCAATGTTAGTCAGCTATTATTATACCAAATACTTGAGAAAACCAACTTGTAAGAGAAAAAGGTATATTTTGGCTTACAGCTTTATGAGTTCCAGTGCATGTCCAACTAGCCCCGTTGCTTTTGGGTCTGTGATGAGGTAGTATGTCACATTGGGAGTGCAGGGCAAAGCAAAACAGCTCAGCTCCTGTTGAAGCAGGTAGCAAAAGAAAGGAAGGGGCTGGGGTCCTGCAATACCCTTCTAGGGCACATTCCCAAAGACCTCCCAGTTGGCCTAACCTCTTAAAGTATGTCCAACATTTTAATAGCTCAGCCCTAGGAAGCAAGCCTTTATCCCATGGATCTTTGAAACACTCTAAAGATCCAATATATTCTGCTTTTCCAGGTGAAGAATGGAGGCAGTGATAATTTAGTTTCTGGGCCCAGGGAAAATTCAGTGGTCAGCATCTTAGCCAGGACTAAGTCCAGTTATTCTTATACAGATGAAGTCCGGCTTTATCCTTAAGTGCTGAATTTGATAAAAAAGACTGGATTTCAAAACCATTGTTAGAAACTTTAGGAATTTTTTCACATAAAGTGAAAAAGGTAATAGGTAATAGAAAATATTCTGAAAAATCTGGTTTGTTATTTAAAAGTGTTCTGAAAAATTTGAAAAATATAATCAGAACAGTTTTTCTTAATTCGATAGGTATTATGGGCTGAATTGTGCTCCCCCTACCACTGCTCAAAAGAAAGCATATTTAAGTCCTAACTCTCGGTGCTTCAGAATGTGATCTTATTTGAAGATATGTTCTTCACAGAATTGCTTAGGTTAAAATGGGGTCACTAGGGTATGCCCATTTTCAACATGACTTGTGTCCTTATAAAAAGAAGCTACTTGGCTTGTCATGGTGGCACATGCCTATTATCCCAACTACTTGGAAGGTTGAGGCAGCAGGGCTGCAAATTTGAGATTAGTCTGGGCAACTTAGTGATACCTTGCCTCAAAATGAAATTTTAAAAAGATCAGGAATGTAACTCAATGTAGAACACTTGCTTGGCACTCTCAAGGCCCTGGGTTTGAGCCTCAAACAAACAACAACAAAAACAACAACTGAATTAAAAAAAAGAAAAAAGAAAAAAAAAAGAACCAGCAACAGTGGCAATTTAGACAGAGACCATAGACATGGCAAGAGGGAAGAGACAGAAGGCAATGTAACGATGTAGAGAAAAGAAGATTGCAGAGATCTCAGAATGACCAAACTGTGACCTTGAATTTTCCAAAACTATGAGGAAATAAATTTCTGTTATTAAGCCCCCTGTGATACTGTATTGTGGCAACAATAGCAAGCTAACACATTGAATTTTATTAAATTGGATTACAGTAGGTAGGAATAAATATCTGTGAAAGGCCTAGAAAGTAAAAAAAAAAAAAAATCATATGATTAAATCAATTATATAAACAGAGAGGGAACCTAGTTCTTCCATAGTTTTTCATTCATTAATTCACTTTTTTCTTCAGTGAATATTTATGCTTACTGTGTACTAATTATTTTGTTAGATACCATAGGCACAGAAGTAAATTTGGTAGAGTCTATACCCTTAGAAAGACCAGACTGTAATGGAGGAGATAAACAACTAGACAAATCTGTTTGAAAAAATACTGTGATAGAGACATGGGGAAGATGTGGTAGATTGGAGAACGAACAATTAAATTCATATAGGGCAGACAAAGAGATTTTTGCAGCTTTTGATTAAGCTTAAAGGAAAGGTAGTTTCCATGCCAGATGGAGAAAGTGTCAAAGTATTTCATGGGGTGGGTTAAGTATATGATCAAAGTTAAGAGAATAAACAAAACAAAAAATAATAGCACATGGGGATCCTTGACAAGATCTGTCAAACAGGAGAGTTAAGGAGCATGTGGAGATGTTAGGGGTTGCTGGAGATGAGAACCCAAAGACTTGTGTTTTTAGGTAAACATCCACATTTGCTTGAGTGCAGTAGAATGACACTGTTAAAAGTTCGAATGAGAAATGATCAGATTGACTTTTTTGAACATGGATTTGATGCCATGTGAAGTTAAAACTGGAAGAGGGAGCACTTAGAAATATGAAAAAGAGTGAACTCAGGCATAAGGTTATGAGGGCCTGGAATGAGGCAAAGGCCATTGGACTAGGAGGAAAGCCTTAATATGGTATTTGTTTATATCATTAGCATTTGATTGGCTATTCTTATTATTGGGTATTTTAGTTGAAGGAGAAGAAAGGTTTTTTTTTATTGTAAACAAATGGGATACATGTTGTTTCTCTGTTTGTACATGGCATAAAGGCATACCATTTGTGTAATCATAAATTTACATAGGGTAATGTTGTTTGATTCATTCTGTTATTTTTCCCTTCCCCCCACCCCTCCAATCCCTCTTTTCCCTCTATACAGTCCTTCCTTCCTCCATTCTTGCCCCCCTTCCTAACCCTAACTCTAACCTAACACTAACCCCCCCCCCATTATGTGTCATCATTCACTTATTAGTGATATCATTCGTCCTTTGGTTTTTTTGAGATTGGCTTATCTCACTTAGCATGATATTCTCCAATTTTATCTATTTGTCTGCAAATGCCATAATTTTATCATTCTTTATGGTGGAGTAATATTCCATTTTATATATATATATATATATATATATATATATATATACCACAGTTTCTTTATCCATTCATCAATTGAAGGGCATCTAGGTTGGTTCCACAATCTGGCTATTGTGAATTGAGCAGCTATGAACATTGATGTGACTGTATCTCTATAGTATGCTGATTTTAAGTCCTTTAGATATAGGCCAAGGAGTGGGATAGCTGGGTCAAATGGTGGTTCCATTCCAAGTTTTCTAAGGAATCTCCACACTGCTTTCCAGAGTGGCTGCACTAATTTGCAGCCCCAGCAGCAATGTATGAGCGTACCTTTCTCCCCACATCCTTGCCAACACCTCTTGTTGCTTTTATTCTTGAAAATCGCCATTCTAACTGGGGTTAGAGATGGAATCTTAGGGTGGTTTTGATTTGCATTTCTCTTATTACTAGAGATGTTGAACATTTTTCCATATGTTTGTTGATTGCTTGTAGATCTTCTTCTGTGAAGTGTCTGTTCATTTCCTTAGCCCATTTGTCGATTGGATTATTTGTATTCTTGGTGTAGAGTTTTTTGAGTTCTTTATACATTCTGGAGATTAGTGCTCTATCTGAAGTATGATTGGCAAAGATATTCTCCCACTCTGTAGGCTCTTTCTTCACATTGCTGATAGTTTCCTTTGCTGAGAGAAAGCTTTTTAGTTTGAATCTATCCCAGTTATTGATTCTTGCTTTTATTTCTTGTGCTATGGGAGTCCGTGGTGGGTCGTTTGGACTTGGAGTGACTGCACCAGAGCTACAGGCGGTTGCCAGAGGAGGAGCTGCGTGGTGAGCTGTTTGGACTCAGAAAAAAGTTTTATAAGCCTTTTAGATTGGGGAAATGGGTAGATTATAAGGCTGCTAATCAAAATTGGCAATATAGTAAAAGAAAGGTTTTTCAGGGGAAAACTATTTAGATTTGGGCACAATTAGTTTGAGGTGGTTATGGAATATTCACATGGAGAATTCGCCTAGTACAAATTCATATTCAGTCCAGTGGCAGCTTGCCCAAGTCAGCAATATGTTATTAGACCCCAAAGACCACTGTTAAACCATCTGAAAGTGAATCTAATGGTGTTATTAATTTGATGAGAGATTCTTATTCATTAGCCAAAATATCTTACTGGAGAGATATTAATTTTATAACAGCAACACTGAGAGAAAGTCCTGCACTAATTTATTGAGCATATAAAAAGGCTGATGTCTATTTGTAAATTTACAGCCATTTTGGAAAAACTGATCAATATATATGGAGTTGCTTAAGGAAAACTGATATTTAAAGCAGCCTTAATGCATTCATAAGGATGGCAATTCTTGAGCAATAATATTTCCTCATTTGGAGACAGTCTTTTTGATGGTTTATATGGCAGTTCAATTCAGTTCAACAAACATCTAGTGAATACCAGCTGTATACTAGGCACTGTACAGAGACTTGTCCTTCAGTACTTATACTCTCAAAATCTTGTAATGTCCTCTAGTTTCCCCCTTGAGTATTCTGATAGATTACTTTTGATTTCTCAGCTATCTGTAGGACATGAGCTAATCATTTCAGTTTCAAGGACTGCTAGAACATAGATATTACACAGGTTATATGTGGAGAGCACTGTAAATGGGTTCACAGAGATCTTACGGAGTGGTTGCACAAGTGATGATAAGTATTTCAGAAAATCAGGAATTAGTGACCCCAGCTGCATATCTTTCTCCTGCTGTAGTTAATAGTTTTAATACCTAACAGGACATTGCTTAGTGTAATGGCAAAGACACATAGCTGGGACTCAAGAGATCCTACTTCTATTTAGTATTACTGAGCAGTGAATCAATTTCAATGAAATCGATTTCCTATCCACTAAATGATTGACTGATTATCTCAGTAGTTTAAAAACATGCTTACACAAAAATTTGCATACAATTTCAAGAAATTCATACAACCATTGAAATGAAGTAGCAGTCTATGGATTTGTGCACAGTGAACTACATGACCTCTTAGGCCTTTTCAGGTTGAAAATGTCCCGATGTTCGTGCTTGAGCTCCAGTGTTTTCTTTTAGTTTGGCAGCTATTAGAGGTGGGGCACTTTTGGTTCCTCCAGGGTGGCTAATGAACAGTCTGCAGGCTAGCTGTGTTGATTTGTTCCATGGCCTCACTAGGCATCCCTTAGTATTTCCCAGTTCAGTCTATGTACATGCTATCTCTGCCACCCAGAAGTTTTCTTGTTTGATATACTATGAAAACTTTGGGCATACCAACTATCCCACTCCTTGACCTAAAATCAGCATACTACAGTGAGTCAGCCACATCAATATTTATAGCAGATCAATTCAAAACAGATAAATTGTGGAACCAACCTTGATTCCCTTCAACAGATGAATGGATAAAGAAATTATGGTATATATACATAATGGAATATTACTCAGCCATAAAGAAGAATAAAATTATAACATTTGAAGGTAAATGGATGAAGTTGGAGAATATCATGCTAAGCAAAATAAGCCAATCCAAAAAAACAAAGGCCAAATGTTTTCTCTGATAAGTGGATGATGATACATAATAGATATGGCGGTGTGGAGAGTAAAAGAAGAATGAAGGAAATTCGGATTGTGCAGAGGGAAATGAGGGAAGGGAGGGAATAGGGCATGGGAAAGATGGTGGAATTAGATTGACATCATTACCCTATGTGCATGTATGATTTCATGAATGGTATAACTGCATCATGTACAACCAGATAGATGAAAAGTTGTACTCCATTTGTGTACAATGAGTCAAAATGCATTCTGCTGTCAAGTATAACTAAATAGAACAAACAATAAAAAAATTAAACTTTAAAAATATTTTAAACATGAAAAAAAGTTCTTGGCATATATGTCAAATATTTAAATAAATGTCATTTGCATACAAAAAATCCACAGAAAACAAAAAGAAAATGTAACTTCCATTAGCACTTTGGTTCTTTCTGTATTGACATTAAATGTTAATATAGTTGGCTGATTTCTTGGTTGTTTTCATGATCTCAACTATGGGAGGTTCATTTTTATCTAGCCTAGATTATAGGATAGTGAATTATTTCCAAATATTAGATATATATATTCATAAATGCTAAGGTTTGCATGTATATATGTACATTTATTATGTTTTATATCTCTAAATAAAATAATTAGGTAAAGAAAAGGATTAGTTGACCTTCTGTTTATGTTTTGATTTGTTCAAATCTCAAGGTTGGAATTACTGATCTTTAAAGTATCCTCCCTTAAGACAATGTTAATTCCCTAAGTTTTAATCTTAGCTTATTGCTGTTCTTGACTTTGATATGGTCATTCATAGTTCTGTTATTCTGATGGATAAGGAGATGACCAACAATTAAATAATGCTAAATCCAAATTGTGCTAGAACACTTCTATAACTATTTTTCCTCTAACTTTTTAACCTTTGCAACTTTTGGGAAACTCCTCAAAGACTGTAAAACATCAAGTTAAATATAATGTTATCAGAAATATGATCTGTACTGAATATAGTCATTTGTGCATGAATGAAATCATCATAAGTGATAAAAATAATAACAGCCAGCATCCAGATACATTTCCTGTTCTAATCTCAATATTTGCACGTGGCATTATGTGCTCATCAATAACAAAGCGTGATCATCTATTAAGCTAGTTATTTACAAAATCCTGTACTTTTAGATTCTTATATCTTCTTTTAATATTTCCTTATCAACTATTTTGCCAAATAGTTTAATATTCTGAAAGTATAGACGGTATGCAAACAAGTGAGTTTTCAGAATCATTTCTTTTCTTTAGTTTTGAAGGCTGTCTTTATACTTCCTTATTCCACATTGTGTTTCTTATCCTGAACTCCTTAGGTATGCTTCCTCCTTGGACATCTTATGCCTTGGGCACATCTCTACTTCTTTCTATTTTGTACATCTCACACGTGTTGAGAATTGTCTTCACAATATAGCATGAGATCCTTTATGCCAGATTCACTCTTATTTATCTGTTTATATTTTGAACATATCATGGATTCTCAACACTCAATAAATATTTTTTTATTGACTGAATGATAGTTCCATTCCTTGACGATTGCTTGTGATGGCTTTGGATTAAAGGGCTTAGACTAAAATATATCTCAATATATTTATTTTTAAAGTTTTTCCCCACAGTTTTTATTGGTGCATTTTAGTTGTACATAATGGTGGGATTTGTTGTTACATATTAGTATATGCACACACTATAACAACATAATTTGGCCAATATCCCTCTCCAGAACCTCCCTTTCTCTCTTCTGTCCCTAGCCCCTTGTCCCTTTCCTCTTCTACTGATCACTCTTTGCTTTCATGTGAACACCCCCAACTTTTCATTTTTTCCCCCATGGTATTTGGTTGATGCATTATAGTTGTACTTAATGGTGGGATCTGTTGTTACATATTAGTACAGACACACAATATAACAATATAATATGGACAATATCACTCCCCTGTACTTCCTCCCTCTCTCCTCTTCTCCCACCTCCTATGTCAATATATTTAATTCTAACATGTTTTCAGTGCTGCAGTCTTTAATATCAAAATCTGAAAGATGAACCTGATAGTGTCATTTGAATAAAATTAAGACATTTTCAATTTAAACATTTTAAGTTGATTCAAGTAAAAATCATCAAATGCTGTTTTACTCACCTTTTTCATTGCTGCAAACAAAAGGCCTGAAGTGAAAAATTTTAAGAAGTAAAAGTTTATTTGGGGGCTCACAGTTTCAGAGGTCTCAGTCCATAGACAACTGGCTCCAGACCTTGGGGGCAGAACACCATGATGAAAGGGTGTGGTGGAGAAAAGTACTCAAGACGTAATAATCTGGAAAGAGAGAGAGATCTGCTCAACAAGGACAGACATAAACCCCAAAGCACACCCTCAAGGACCCACATTCTCCAGCTACACCCTACCCACCTTCAGTTACCACTCAGTTAATCCCTATCAGGGGATTAATTCACTGATCTGGTTAAGGCTCTTAGAACACAATCATTTCGCTTCTTTAAACCTTCTTGCATATGAACTTCTGGGGAACACCTCATTTTTTTTATTATTGTAAACAAATGGGGTACAACTTGTTTCTCTGTACATGAAGTAGAGGCATAACATGTGTAATCATACATTTACATAGGGCAGTGATGTTTGATTCATTCTGTTATTCATTCCTTCCTGCCACCCCTCCCACCCCTCTTTTCCCTCGATACAGTCCCTCCTTTCTCCATTCTTGCCCCCCTCATACCCCCCATTATGTGTCGTCATCTGCTTATCAGTGAGATAATTTTTTGCCCTTTGCTTTTTGTGAATTGAGCAGCTATGAACATTGATGTGGCTGTATCTCTGTAGTATGCTGATTTTAAGTCCTTTGGGTATAGGCCTAGGAGTGGAATAGCTGGGTCAAATGGTGGTTCCATTCCAAGGTTTCTAAGGAATCTCCACACTGCTTTCCAGAGTGGCTGCACTAATTTGCAACCCCACCAGCAATGTATGAGTGTACCTTTCTCCCCATATCCTCGTCAACACCTATTGTTGCTTGTATTCTTGATAATCACCATTCTAATTGGGGTGAGATGAAATCTTAGGGTGGTTTTGATTTGCATTTCTCTTATTACTAGATATGTCGAACATATTTTCATATATCTGTTGATTGCTTATAGATCTTCTTCTGTGAAGTGTCTGTTCATTTCCTTAGCCCATTTGTTGACCGGATTATTTGTATTCTGGTGTAGAGTTTTTTGAGTTCTTTATAGCTTCTGGAAATTAGCGCTCTATCTGAAGTATGAGTGGCAAAGATATTCTCCCACTCTGTAGGCTCTCTCTTCACATTACTGATAGTTTCCTTTGCTGAGAGAAAGCTTTTTAGTTTGAATCTATCCCATTTATTGATTCTTGCTTTTATTTCTTTTCCTATGGGAGTCCTGTTAAGGAAGTCTGATCCTAAGCCAACATGTTGAAGATTTGGACCTACTTTTTCTTCTATAAGATGCAGGGTCTCTGGTCTGATTTCAAGGTCCTTGATCCATTTTGAGTTGAGTTTTGTGCAGAGTGAGAGATAGGGGTTTAGTTTCCTTCTGCTGCATATGGATTTCCAGTTTTCCCAGCACCATTTGTTGAAGAGGCTATCTTTTCTCCATTGCATATTTTTGGCACCTTTGTCTAGTATGAGAAAATTGTATTTATTTGGGTTTGTGTCCATGTCCTCTATTCTGTACCACTGATCTTCCTGTCTCTTTTGGTGCCAATACCATGCCGTTTTTGTTACTATTGCTTTGTAGTATAGTTGAAGTTCTGGTATTGAGATATCCCTGCTTCACTCTTCCTCCTAAGGATTGCTTTAGCTATTGTGGGTTTCTTATTGTTCCAGATGAAGTTCATGATTGCTTGCTCTATTTCTGTAAGGTACACCATTGGGATTTTTTTTTTTTATTATTGTTTAAACAAATGGGATACATGTTGTTTCTTTGTACATGGTGTCAAGGCATACCATTTGTGTAATCATAAATTTACATAGGGCAATGTTGTTCGATTCATTCTATAATTTTTTTCCCTTCCCCCTCACCCCTCCCACCCCTCTGTTCCCTCTATACAGTCCTTCCTTCCTCCATTCTTACCACCCTCCTTATCCCTAACCCTAAACCTAACCCTAATGCTAACCCCTCCTACTCCCCATTATATGTCCTCATCTGCTTATCAGCGAGATCATTCGTCCTTTAGTTTTTTGAGACTGGCTTATCTCACTTAGCATGATATTCTCCAATTTCATCCATTTCCCTGCAAATACCATAATTTTATCATTCTTCATGGCGGAGTAATATTCCATTATATATATATGCCACAGTTTCTTTATTCATTCATCAACTGAAGGGCATCTAGGTTGGTTCCACAATCTGGCTATTGTGAATTGAGCAGCTGTGAACATTGATGTGGCTGTATCTCTGTAGTATGCTGATTTTAAGTCCTTTGGGTATAGGCCAAGGAGTGGGATAGCTGGGTCAAATGGTGGTTCCATTCCAAGCTTTCTGAGGACTATTCATACTGCTTTCCAGAGTGGCTGCACTAATTTGCAACCCCACCAGCAATGTATGAGTGTACCTTTCTCCCCACATCCTCGTCAACACCTATTGTTGCTTGTGTTCTTGATAATCGCCATTCTAATTGGGGTGAGATGAAATCTTAGGGTGGTTTTGATTTGCATTTCTCTTATTACTAGAGATGTTGAACATTGTTTCATATATCTGTTGATTGCTTGTGCATCTTCTTCTGTGAAGTGTCTGTTCATTTCCTTAGCCCATTTGTCGACTGGATTATTTGTATTCTTGGTGTAGAATTTTTTGAGTTCTTTATAGATTCTGGAAATTCGCGCTCTCTCTGAAGTATGATTGGCAAAGATATTCTCCCACTCTGTAGGCTCTCTATATTACTGATAGTTTCCTTTGCTGAGAGAAAGCTTTTTAGTTTGAATCTATCCCAGTTGTTGATTCTTGCTTTTATTTCTTGTGCTACGGAAGTCCTGTTAAGGAAATCTGATCTTAAGCCAAGAAGTTGAAGGTTTGGACCTATGAGAACTACAGAACACTAAAGAAATATATCAAAGGAAACCTTAGAAGATGGAAAGATCTCACATGTTCTTGGATAGGCAGAATTAATGTTGTCAAAATGGCCATACTACCCAAGTGCTATTCAGATTCAAAGCAATTCCAATTAAAATCCCGGATTTTAATTGGATTCTTATCCTTTAATTTCTTTGGTCTGTCTAATTGCTCTGGCTAGAGATTCGAGTACAGTGTTGAATAGAAGTAGTGAAATAGGGCACCCCTGCCTTGTTCCAGTTTTTAGGGAGAATACTTTCAGTTTGTCACCATTTAGTATGATATTGGCCTTGGGCTTAGCATAGATGGCCTTTACAATGTTAAGGAATGTTCCCACTATCCCTATTTTTTCCGGTGTTTTGGGACTGAAGGGATATTGTATTTTATCAAATGCTTTTTCTGCATCTATTGAAATAATCATGTGATTCTTGACTTTAAGTCTGTTGATATGGTGAATTACATTTATTGTTTTCCGGATGTTGAACCAACCTTGCATCCCTGGGATAAAACCCACTTGATCATGGTGCATTATCTTTTTAATATATTTTTGTATGCGATTTGCTAAGATTTTGTTGAGAATTTTTGCATCAATGTTCATTAAGGATATTGGTCTGAAATTTTCTTTCTTCGATGTGTCTCTGCCTGGTTTTGGTATCAGGGTACTATTGGCCTCATAGAATGAGTTTGGGAGGGTTCCCTCCTCTTCTACTTCATGGAATACTTTGAGAAGTATTGGAATAAGCTCTTCTTTAAAAGTTTTGTAGAACTCAGCTGAGAACCCATCTAGTCCCGGACTTTTCTTTGTTGGTAGGCTTTTTTTTTTTTTTTTTTATTGTAAACAAATGGGATACATGTTGTTTCTCTGTTTGTACTTGGCATAAAGGCATACCATTTGTGTAATCATAAATTTACATAGAGCAATGTTGTTTGATTCATTCTGTTATTTTTTCCCTTCCCCCCACCCCTCCCACCCCTCTTTACCCTCTATACAGTAGTTCCTTCCTCCATACTTGCCCCCCTCCCTAACCCTAACTCTAACCCTTCCCTCCCCGCCATTATGTGTCATCCTCCACTTATCAGCGATATCATTCGTCCTTTGGCTTTTTGAGATCGGCCTATCTCACTTAGCATGATATTCTCCAATTTCATCCATTTGCCTCCAAATGTCATAATTTTATCATTCTTTATGGCTGAGTAATATTCCATTGTATATATATACCACAGTTTCTTTATCCACTCATCAATTGAAGGGCATCTAGGTTGGTTCCACAGTCTGGCTATTGTGAATTGAGCAGCTATGAACATTGATGTGGCTGTATTTCTGTAGTATGCAGATTTTAAGTCCTTTGGGTATAGGCCAAGGAGTGGGATAGCTGGGTCAAATGGTGGTTCCATTCCAAGTTTTCTAAGGAGTCTCCACACTGCTTTCCATAGTGGCTGCACTAATTTGCAGCCCCACCAGCAGTGTATGAGTGTACCTTTCTCCCCACATCCTCGCCAACACCTGTTGTTGCTCGTATTCTTGATAATCGCCATTCTAATTGGGGTGAGATGGAATCTGAGGGTGGTTTTGATTTGCATTTCTCTTATTACTAGAGATGTTGAACATTTTTCCATATGTTTGTTGATTGCCTGTAGATCTTCTTCTGTGAAGTGTCTATTCATTTCCTTAGCCCATTTGTTGACTGGACTATTTGAATTCTTGGAGTAGAGTTTTTTGAGTTCTTTATAGATTCTGGAGATTAGTGCTCTATCTGAAGTATGATTGGCAAAGATATTCTCCCACTCTGTAGGCTCTTTCTTCGCATTGCTGATAGTTTCCTTTGCTGAGAGAAAGCTTTTTAGTTTGAATCTATCCCAGTGGTTGATTCTAGCTTTTATTTCTTGTGCTATGGGAGTCCTGTTAAGGAAGTCTGGTCCTAGACCAACAAGGTGAAGATTTGGACCTACTTTTTCTTCTATAATCTGCAGGGTCTCTGGTCTGATTGCGAGGTCCTTAATCCATTTTGAGTTTAGTTTCATGCATGGTGAGAGATATGGGTTTAGTTTCATTCTGTTGCATATGGATTTCCAATTCTCCCAGCACCATTGTTGAAGAGGCTATCTTTTCTCCATTGCATATTTTTGGCCCCTTTGTCTAGTATGAGAAAATTGTATTTATTTGGGTTTGTGTCCGTGTCCTCTATTCTGTACCATTGATCTACTTGTCTATTTTGGTACCAATACCATGCCGTTTTTGTTACTATTGCTTTGTAGTAGAGTTGAAGATCTGGTATTGCAATACCCCCTGTTTCACTCTTCCTGCTAAGGATTGCTTTAGCTATTCTGGGTTTCTTATTCTTCCAGATGAATTTCATAATTGCTTGCTCTATTTCTGTAAGGTACGTCATTGGGATTTTAATTGGAATTGCATTGAATTTGTATAGCACTTTAGGTAGTATGGCCATTTTGACAATATTAATTCTTCCTATCCAAGAACATGGAAGATCTTTCCATCTTCTAAGGTGTTCTTTAATTTCTTTCTTTAGTGTTGTATAGTTCTCATTGTAGAGGTGTTTCACCCCTTTTGTGAGATTGATTCCCAAGTATTTTATTTTTTTCGAGGCTATTGTGAATGGGGTAGTTTTCCTAATTTCTCTTTCTGAAGATTCATCACTTATGTATAAAAATGCGTTGGATTCATGGGCATTGATCTTGTAACCTGCTACTTTACTGAAATCACTTATGAGTTTTAAGAGTTTTCTGGTGGAATTTCCAGGTTCCTCTAAATATATAATCATGTCATCAGCGAACAGGGATAGTTTGAGTTCTTCTTTTCCAATTCGTATCCCTTTAATTTCTTTGGTTTGTCTAATTGCTCTGGCCAGAGTCTCAAGAACGATGTTGAATAGAAGTGGTGAAAGAGGGCATCCCTGCCTTGTTCCAGTTTTTAGGGGGAATGCTTTCAGTTTTTCACCATTTAGAATGATATTAGCCATGGGCTTAGCATAAATGGCCTTTACAATGTTAAGGAATGTTCCCACTATCCCTATTTTTTCTAGTGTTTTGAGCATGAAGGGGTGCTGTATTTTATCAAATGCTTTTTCTGCATCTATTGAAATAATCATGTGATTCTTGACTTTAAGTCTATTAATATGGTGAATTACGTTTATTGATTTCCTGATGTTGAACCAACCTTGCATCCCTGGGATGAAACCCACTTGATCATGGTGCACTATCTTTTTAATATGTTTTTGTATGCGATTTGCTAAAATTTTGTTGAGAATTTTTGCGTCGATGTTCATTAAGGATATTGGTCTGAAATTTTCTTTCCTTGATGAGTCTCTGTCTGGTTTAGGTATCAGTGTGATATTGGCTTCATAGAATGAGTTTGGGAGGGTTCCCTCCTCTTCTATTTTATGGAATACTTTGAGAAGTATTGGAATGAGCTCTTCTTTAAAGGTTTTGTAGAACTCGGCTGAGAACCCATCTGGTCCCGGACTTTTCTTTGTTAGTAGGCTTTTGATGACTTCTTCTATTTCAGTACTTGAAATTGGTCTATTTAAATTGTGTATGTCCTCCTCGTTCAGTTTAGGCAATTCATATGTCTCTAGAAACCTGTTGATGTCTTCGAAATTTTCTATTTTGTTGGAGTATAGATTTTCAAAATAGCTTCTAATTATGTTTTGTATTTCAATCCTGTCTGTTGTGATATTTCCTTGTTCATTCCGAATTTTAGTGATTTGGGTTTTCTCTCGTCTTCTCTTTGTTAGTGTGGCTAAAGGTTTATCAATTTTGTTTATTTTTTTGAAGAACCAACTATTTATTTTGTCAATTTTTTGTATTGTTTCTTTTGTTTCAATTTCATTGATTTCAGCTCTGAGTTTAACTATTTCCTGTCTTCTACTACTTTTGGTGCTGTTCTGTTCTTCTTTTTCTAGGCTACTTTGAGCTGTAGTGTTAGGTTGTTTATTTGTTGAGTTTTACTTCTTTTTTAAATGCGCTCCATGAAATAAATTTCCCTCTAAGTACTGCTTTTATAGTGTCCCAAGAGATTTTGATATGATGTTTCTTGTTCTCATTTACCTCTAAGAAGTTTTAATTTCCTTCCTAATATCTTCTGTTATCCATTCATCAATAATAGCATATTGTTAATCTCCAGATGTGGAATAGTTTCTGTGTTTTACCCTTTCATTATTTCTAACTTCAATCCATTATGATCTGATAGAATACATGCTAGTGTCTCTATCTTCTTGTGTTTGCTAACATTAGCTTTGTGGCATAATATATGGTCTATTTTAGAGAAGGATCCATGTGCTGCTGAGAAGAAAGTGTATTCACTCTTGGTTGGATGGAATATTCTATAAATGTCCGTTAGTCTAAATTATTGATTGTGTTGTTGAGATCTATGGTTTCTTTGTTCAATTTTTGTCTGGAAGGTCTGTCCAGTGGTGAGAGCGGCGTGTTAAAATCACCTAGTATTATTGTGTTGTGGTCTATTGGTTTCTGAAATTGAGAAGGATTTGTTTGACATACATAGATGAGCCACTGTTTGGGGCATAGATGTTTATGATTGTTATATCTTGCTGATTTATGCTTCCCTTAAGCAGTATGAAATGACCTTCTTTATCCCTTCTGACTAACTTTGGCTTGAAGTCCACATTATCGGAAATGAGGATGGATACTCCAGCTTTTTTGCTGAGTCCATGTGCATGGTATGTTTTTCCCCATCCTTTCACCTTTAATCTATGGGTATCTTTTTCTATGAGGTGAGTCTCTTGCAGGCAACATATTGTTGGATCTTTCTTTTTAATCCAGTCTGCCAGTCTATGTCTTTTGATTGATGAATTCAGGCCATTAACATTCAGGGTTATTATAGAGAAATGATTTGGTTTCCCGGTCATTTGGTTCATTTTTAAAATTTTGTTTATTTATTTGTTTGACACAACTTGTTGCCTCCTTTATTTGACAATTCCTTTAGGATAATTCCTCCCTTTGCTGATTTGCTTCTTTGTTTTTCATCTCTTCCTCATGGAATATTTTGTTGAGAATGTTCTGTAATGCTGGCTTTCTTTTTGTAAATTCTTTTAGCTTTTGTTTATCATGGAAGGATTTTATTTCATCGTCAAATTTGAAGGTAAGTTTTGCTGGGTATAAGATTCTTGGTTGGCATCCATTTTCTTTCAGGGCTTGAAAAATGTTGTTCCAGGCCTGTTGGTAGGCTTTTGATGACTTCTTCTATTTCATTACTTGAAATCGATCTATTGAAATTGTGTATATCTTCCTGCTTCAGTTTAGGCAATTCATATGTCTCTAGAAACCTGTTGATGTCTTCAAGATTTTCTCTTTTGTTTGAGTATAGATTTTCAAAATAGTTTCTAATTATGTTTTATTTCATTCATGTCTGTTTTGATATTTCCTTGTTCATTCTGAATTTTAGTAATTTGAGTTTTCTCTCTCCTTCTCTTTGTTAGTGTGGCTAAAGGTTTATCAATTTTGTTTATTTTTTCAAAGAACCAACTTTTAATTTTGTCATTTTTTGATTGTTTCTTTTGTTTCAATTTCATTAATTTCAGCTCTGATTTTAACTGTTTCCTGTGTTCTTCTACTTTTGGTGTTGATCTGTTCTTTCTTTTCTAGCGCTTTGAGCTATATTATTGGGGCACCTCATTTCTAAACCATGAAAAATGCTAACATTTTGGAAACCTTATTTCCTTTTTTACTTGTAATAGCTTTTTGCAGTATAACTGACATGCAGTGAATGCATGTATTTATGGTATACAATCTGTATACCATACACCCATATGTGTATGGTACACCCATGGGTGTATATATACACCTATGACATCACCACCACAATCAATACAGTGAACATGTAATTGAGGCTGGGGTTCAAAAGGTTAATCAGTGTAAGTAATGAAGGATTGGCACGGATCAGGATGATGGGGGGCGGCTAGTTTGAAAGGAAAGGAAAATGCTAATGCCTCTAGAGCACTTCCCCTCCTCCAACATGTTTTCAAGGTTACCTGCCTCCAGGGAATTGTTCCTTCCAGCAAGGGGTTGTCAGTGAATGTCTCCTAGGCTGCTCCCTTCCTGCCTGTACTTTGGGTGATTTCCTTTTAGTTGTTGGATCACTCTACCTTTTGGTCACTAGTCATATAGGCAGGTTCCTGGAGGAGGAGGAGGCATGAGGACAAAGGAAATCTAAAATGTATAAAAGGGACAGGACACCCCCACTTCTTGAACACGCAACTCTGGGGTCTCTTCTCTTCAGAGAGGTCTGTCTCTGTTCTATCCTTTAATTAAAACCATGCTTTCTATGCTTACCTGTGTGTTTCTCTGGTTTTCAGTTTTCACTTCAGGAAATGGGAGTCAACCCTGATTCTCATCAATAGTATCATAATCACCTCCAGAAGTTTACTAATTTCTCTTTATAATCCATCCCTGTTATTCCTTCCTCTAACTTTCAGGCAAACTCTGATCTTCCTTCTATTATTATGTATTAGTTTTCATTTCTATGGTTTTATGTAAATGGAATTACATAATTTTTATGGCTTCAGTAATAATAGTTTTGAGATTCATGCATATTGTATATATTAATAATTTATTTTGTGGAGTGGTATTATCTTGTATGGATAAGATACAATTAATCTAGTCCTTTGTTGATAAATACTTGAGATTTTCCAGTTTGGGGCTCTCACACACAAGGAAACTCTTATGAACATTCATGTGGAAGATTGTATATGAGCCTGTGCTTTCATTTTTGTTGGGGAAATATCTATGAGTGGAATGGTAAGATTGCATAGTATGTATTACTTTTTAATTTTCAAAGAAAATCTATTTTCCAAAGTGATTGTATCACATTGTAATAAGAGTTCCAGGCCCTCTACATCCTTGCTGATGCTTTCTATGATCTGTTTTATGGAATTATAATAGGGGTGTTATGGTTTTAATGTGCATTTCCCAAATGATCAATGATGTTGAACATCAGCTCATTGGCTTATATTTCATTCATATATCTTCTTAGTTGTGTATCTGCATAAGTCTTTGACCAAAATTTCAGTCAAGTTTTTGTTGACTCTTGAGAGTTCTTTTTATTATTGAGATTTGGAGACTCTTTGTACATAATGGATACAAAGCCTTTTGTAGAAATTAATTTACAAATATGCTCCCCTAGCCTGTGGCTTGTCTTTGTTGTGTTGGGGATCAAACTCAGGGCATCATGCATGCTAAGCAAGTGCTTTATCACTTGGCTATATCTCCAACCCATAGCACTGGTTATGATATATTCCAGTTTGTTACTTTTCTCATTTATGGATGTGCTTTTATGGTATCACACTAAGAAATCTTTGCCTATCCCAATCTCGCAAATGTTTTCTTCTATTATTCTAAAAGATTTATAGTTTTGAGTTTTAAACTTAGATCTGATCAGTTTTTGAATAATTTTATCTTATGTTAAGGTAGGAATTAAGTTTTTTTCTTTTCTTCACATGTAGATTTTCAGTTGTTCTAGCAACAACTGGTGAAAGGATTATCAACATTGAATTGCCTGTTTTTTTTTTCCTTTGCTAAACATGGGTTGTTTGTATATATGTGGGTATCATTTGGGAATCTCTTATTTACTCCAATAATCTATGTGGCTGTCTCTGAGCCACCAGTATACATTGATAGTTTTATAATGCTTTAATCAGGTACAGTTAGCCTTACAACTTTGTTATTCTTTATCGAAGTTGTTTTGGCTATTCTTGGTTCTTTGTATTTCTATATGAGTTTCAGAATCAACTTTTAAATTTCTTCAGAAATCCTTCTGGGAATTTGTCCAAGATATATTGAATCTATTTATCACTTTGAGCAGAATTGGTATCTCAACATAATTCAGTCTACTGACCTATGCATAGGCATACCTGTTGTATCTTCTTTATTTCTATTCTCAGTATTCTGTAGTTTGCATTTTACCCATCTCATTTATCCTTTGTCAGATTTATTCCTATATCTCATATTTTCAATGAGATATTAAATGGCATTTTTTCCTAAATTTGAATTTCTGATTATTGGTTGTGTAATGCAGGTAATTGTTACATATTAGATTGATCTTGCAGTCATACTGAAACTCATTGTTTTCTAGTTGCATTTTTTAAATAAATTCCCATGGATTATCTATATAGATAATCATGTTCTATACCATCATTTATAAAAGTCAATTTAGTTTTTCCTTCCCAATCTAAATGTTCTGTCTCCAGTCCCTCAAATAAATGTCTCTATTATTCTGGCAAGAACTTCCAGTATAATGCTGAATAAAAGTTTTCAGGCAGATATCTTCATGTTTTTCATGATCTTAGAAGAAAAACATTCATTATTTTACCAAAAATATGATGGTAAAATGAAAGTGTTTTTGGTTTTGTTTTGTTTTGTTTTTTAATGACCATCAGGTTGAGGAAATTCCCTTCTATTCATACTGTGCTAAGAATTTTTACCATGAATGGATGTTGGATTTTGTCAGACGATTTTTCTGCATCTTTTGAAATGATTGTATTTTTTCAATGTTAAGATAGAGAATCATATTGATTATTTTTTGAATGCTACGCTAATCTTGCATTGTAGGTTAATTCTAACTTGGTCATATGTGTTATTGGATTCTAAAATTTGTTTTGACTAAAATTTATTTTTAATTTTTGCATTTATCTACATGAGGCATATAGGCCTATGTTACTTTTTTCTTATACTGTAAGATAATGTTGGCCTCAGTGAATAAATTGGGATATATTCCTTCCTCTCGGTTTTCTTGAACTTTTTTTGTCTTCCTGAACCAGTGATGGAATCCAGGCTTAATACATGCTAGGTATGTGCACTAGTAGCACTGAGCTATATTCTCAGTTTCTGGAAGATTTTCGAGATCTGAAATTTAGTATTGTTTGTTCTTTAAGTATTTAGAAGAATTTTCCAGGGGAGTCATTGTGGTAATTTTTTTTTTTTTTTTTTTTTTTTTGGCATGTGTATGTATGTGAGAAAGGTTTTAGCTACAAATTCAAATTTTTTTAAAAGTTAGTTTTAAATGACTATTTTAAAATGAGTTTAGGTTGTGTTTTTAAAGGATTTTTTTCCATCTTGTCTGAATTGTAGAATTTATTGACACACATTTTTTTCCTAGTATTTTATTTATATTGTAATTTTAACTATCCATTATGATACAATCACCTTATCTAGATATTGGTAATGTGTGTCTTCTCTGTTTTTCTATAATCATTTTGGTTCCAAGTTTATCTTTTATCCCTTAATCTTTTCAAAGAACTAACTTTTGATATCAATAAATTTTCTATTGTTTTCTTTTTTCGCTTCATTGATTTCATCTATATTATGTCATTTCTTTTGTTTAATTTGGATTTAATTTCCTGTTGTTTTTCTTTTTTGTTTTTATAAGATGCTATAATATTTTAAATGAAGATTACTCCCATAAAATAGATATTTCATTGTCATGTTGAGTTTGATTTTTTTTATGTAGTTTTATATTTTGTGGGTTAAGAAGAAAACTATAGAAACATGAGAGAAGGTTACTCTTTCCTACTTTGGAACAGAAGACTGTAGTGTATGCTTGCAGATTAGTTTCCCTGCATCACTCTACACTGCTAGTCTGAAAGTAGTCCACTGTTACATATCATACTCTCTAACTTAGAAAGAATATGTCCTCTTTATTTCAAATTAACTATGCTTAAATAACCCTGATCTAAATGAACATTTATTATTTTGTATAAAATATAATGATTATACTTGGTATCAATTGTCAACATTCTGGTACTTCTTTTAAATTAATTTTAACTGTATAAAATTTCTCCAGCTCTTCCAAGGACCTGGAGTGCTTTTACTTCTTGAGTAAATACATATATTCTGTGGTTTAATAAATATTGATACGACATTTTTGATGTACATTATTTATAGTCATTAAATTACCTCAAAATTTCCTTTGTTTAAACTAGGTTTTGCATTTGTTTTTATTCTGAATATGTATTATTGGTATATGATGCATATTAAATTTCTCTATTTTTAGATAGTCTGTTAACATTTTTAAAATAAATAAGATCAGTTCAGTTACTATTTAAAGATTTATAGTTCATAAACAAGAGGATGTAAGTGAGTAAATAGAGGTATCTGTCAAAGGGCCTCCAGTCTCCTGCAGGGTATCAGGAAGGGAGCTGCCCTTCCAATGATGATGGCCACACCCTCAGAAATAATTCAAAATGCCCTGCACCAGCCTCCAAAGAAGCTGGGGAGGCCCCAGCGAGGGTACATGGAGGCAAGAGCAGTGTCCCCCTGCCCCTCAGGCGGCAGGCAGGCAGGCTCAGCTACCGGCCTCTGTCCTCGATGTGGGGAGCAGGCTCAGTGACCGCGTCTGACCTAGTGTGGTGGGCAGGCTCAGCAACAGGGGCTACTCTGGTTCAGGGCTTCATTTCTTTGTATTGGGGGGCTACTTGTATTGATCTCCCCTTCAAAGAAGAGGTAGTGGAAAACTGCAGGGTCATAATAAGCCTGCAAGGGGGGGAACATTAATATCTCTGATTTTCACTGCTAGAGATGTATAGAAACAATATTTAAAAAATGGGGAAGAAGGTGCCCCTAACAAACCAAGATGCTATTGTGATAGACTCCAGTGACAGCATGGCAGTAGAAATGACAGAAAAAGAGTTTAAAATCTTCATGATTAAAATGATCTGTGAAGCAAAAGACAAAATAAGAGAGCAAATGCAGGCAATGAATGACCATTCCAGTAGACAGTTAAAAGAGCAAATGCAAGAAGCAAAAGAATACTTCAATAATGAGTTAGAGATTCTGGAAAAACAAAAACAAAAACAAAAACAAAACAGAAACACTTGAAATGAAAGAAACAATAAACCAAATTAAAAACTCAATAGAAAGCATCTCCAACAGAATAGACCTCGTGGAAGACAGAATCTCAGACAATGAAGACAAAATATTTAATCTTGAAAATAAAGTTGAACAAACCGAGAAGATGTTAAGAAGCCATGAACAGAATGTCCAAGTATTATGGGATATCATGAAAAGAACAAATTTAAGAATTATTGGGATTGAGGAAGGCACAGAGATACAAAACAAAGGCATGAACAACCTGTTCAATGAAATAATATCAGAAAATTTCCCAAACCTGTAAAATGAAATGGAAAATCAAATACAAGAGGCTTACAGAATACCAGGTGCACAAAACTACAACAGATCCACACCAAGACACATTATAATGAAAATAACTCACATACAAAATAAAGATAGGATTTTAAAAGCTGCGAGAGTAAAGCGTCAGATTACGTATAAGCAGAAATCAATAGGAATATCAGCAGATTTCTCAGTCCAGACTCTAAAAGCAAGAAAGGCCTGGAACAATATATTTCAAGCTCTGAAAGAACATGAATGCCAACCAAGAATCCTATACCCAGCAAAACTAACCTTCATATTGTTGATGAAACGAAATTTTTCCATGATAAACAAAAGTTAAAAAAATTTACAAATAGAAAGCCTGCTCTGCAGAACATTCTCAGCAAAATATTTCGTGAGGAGGAAGTGAAAAACAACAATACAAGTGAGAAAAGGGAGGAACGACCCTAAAGGAAAAGCCAATCAAAGGACAAGTAAAAAACCAAAAATAAGCCCAAATGACCAGGAATACAAATCATATCACAATAATAACCTTGAATGTCAGTGGCCTAAATTCAATAATCAAAAGACATAGACTGGCAGTTTGGATTAAAAAGAAGGACCCAACAATATGCTGCCTTTAAGAGACTCATCTCATAGAAAAAGACATCCACAGACTAAAGGTGAAAGAATGGGGAAAAACATACAATGCACATGGATCCAGTAAAAAAGCAGGGGTCTCCATTCTCATATCAGATAAAGTAGACTTCACACCTAAGTTACTCAGAAGGGATAAAGAAGGACATTTCATACTGCTTAAGTATAAAACAGCAAGATATAAAAATTTTAAATATTTATGCCCCAAACATTGGAGCATCTATGTATATTAAACAAACCCTTCTAAATTTTAAGAATCAAATAGACCAAAACACATTAATAGTGGGGTCTTTAACACACCCCTCTCACCACTGGATAGATCCTTCAAACAAAAACTCAACAAAGAAACTATAGAACTAAATAATACAATCAATGATATAGACTTAATGGATATTTACAGAGTATTTCATCCATCATCGAGCGAATATACTTTCTTCTCAGTAGCTCATGGATCCCTCTCCAAAATAGACCACATGCTATTCCAAAAAGAAGTCATTAGTAAAGACAAAAAATTGGAGATCCTACCATGTATCCAATCAGGCCACAATAGAATGCAATTAGAAAGGAGCAATAAAATTACAAACAAAATATACTCACACAGCTGGAGACTAAGTAGTATGCTGTTGAATGATGCAATGATAACAAGATATCAGGGAAGAAATAAATTTACTTAGAGGTAAAAGAGAACAATGACACAACAAATCAAAATCTCTGGAACACTATGAAAGCAGTACTAAAAGGATAGTTCATTTCTTTGAGCTCATACGCTAAAAAAATTAAAAGTCAACAACTAAATGACCTAATATTACACCTCAAAGCCCTAGAAAAAACAACACAGGAAATCATTAAAATCAGAGCTGAAATCAATTAAATTGAAACAAGAGAAACAATTCAAAAAATTGACAAAACAAAAAGTTGGTTCTTTGAAAAAGTAAACAAAATTGATAAACCTATAGCCACACTAACAAAGAGGAGAGAGAAAACTCAAATTACTAGAATTTGTGATGAAAAAGGAAAGATCAAGACAGACACCATTGAAATACATAACATAATTAGAAGCTACTTTGAAAATCTATACTACAACAAAATAGAAAATATCAAAGACATTGACAAATTTTTAGAGATATATGATCCTCCCAAAGTGAATCAGGAAGACATACACAAACTAAACAGATCAATTACAAGCACTGATAGAAGAAGCCATCAAAACCTACCAACTAAGCAAAGTCCAGGACCAGATGGATTCTCAGCCAAATTCTACAAGACTTTTAAGGAAGAACTAATACCAATACTCCTCAAAGTATTCCAGGAAATAGAAAAGGAGGGAACCCTTCCAAATTCATTCTGTGAGGCTAGTATCACTCTGATACCAAAACCAGACAAAGACACATCAGGGAAAGAAAACTTTGGACCAATATCCCTGATAAACACAGACACAAAAATCCTTAACAAATTACTGGCAAATTGCATACAAAAATATATTAAAAAGATAGTGCACCATGATCAAGTGGGGTTTATCCCAGGGATGCAAGGTTGGTTCAACATCCGGGAATCAATAAATGTAATTCTCATCAATAGACTCAAAGTTAAGAATCCCATGACCATTTCAATTGATGCTGACAAAGCATTTGATAAAATACACCATCTCTTCATACTTAAAACACTAGAAAAAATAGGAATAGTGGGAACATATCTCTACATTATAAAGGCTATCTATGCTAAGCCCACAGCCAACATCATTCTTAATGGAGAAAAACTGAAAGCATTCCCTCTAAAAACTAGAACAAGACAGGGATGCTCTCTTTCATCACTTCTATTCAACATCATCCTTGAAACACTTGCCAGAGCAATTAGACAGACCAAAGAAATTAAAGGGATACAAATAGGAAAAGAAGAATTAATGCTGGCACTATTTGCTGAAGTCATGATCCTACATTTAGAAAATCCAAAAAACTCCACTAGAAAACTTCTAGAACTAATAAATGAAGTCAGCAAAGTAGCAGGATATAAAATCAATATGTGTAAATCTAATGCATATCTATTCATAAGTGATCAATCCTCTGAAAGAGAAATTAGGAAAACCACTCCCATGTTGTTGGATAGGCAGAAATAACATTGTCAAAATGGCCATACCACCAAAAGTGCTATACAGATTCAATGCAATTCCAATTAAAATCCCAATGACATTCCTCATAGAAATAGAGAAAGCAATCATGAACTTCATCTAGAAGAACAAGAGAACTCGAATCGCCAAAACAATCCTGAATAGAAAAAGTGAAACAGGAGGTATCGCAATACTAGACATTGAACTATACTACAGAGCAATAGTAACAAAAACAGCATGGTATTAGCACCAAAATAGACAGGTAGACCAATGGTACAGAATAGAAGACACAGAGACAAAACCACATAAATACAGGCACCTCATACTAGACAAAGGAGCCAAAAACCTACAATGGAGAAAAGATAGCCTGTTCAACAAGTGGTGCTGGCAAAACTGGAAATCCATATGCAATAAAATGAAATTAAACCTCTCTCTCTCTCACCCTGCACAAAACTCAATTCAAAATGGATCAAAGACATAGGAATTATACCAGAGACCATGCACCTAATAGAAGATGAAGTAGGCCTGAATCTTCATCATGTTGGCTTAGGATCAGACTTCCTCAACAAGACTCCCAAAGCACAAGAAATCAAAGCAAGAATCAATAAATGGGGTGGACTCAAACTAAAAAGCTTTTCATCAGCAAAGGACACAATCAAGAATGTGAAGAGAGAGCCTACAGAGTGGGAGAAAATCTTTTCCGTATGCACTTCAGATAGAGCACTTATCACCAAAATTTATAAAGAACTTACAAAACTTTACACCAAAAATACAAAGAACCCAATCAATAAATGGACCAAGGAACTGGACAGATACGTTACAGAAGAAGACACAGGCAATTAATAAATATATGAAAAAGTGTTCAACATCTCTAGTAGTTAGAGAAATGCAAATTAAAACAACTCCAAGATTTCATCTTACTCCAATTAGCATGGCTATTATCAAGAATACAAACAATAATAGATGTTGGCCAGGATGTGGGGGAAAAGGCACACTTTTACATTGCTTGTGGAATTGCAGATTGGTTCTGCCACTCTGGAAAGCAGTGTGGAGAATCCTCAGAAAACTTGGAATGGACCCACCTCTTGACCTAGTTATACCACTCCTTGGTTTATACCCAAAGGACCTAAAATCAGCAAACTACAGTAACACAACCACATCAATATTTATAGGAGCTCAGTTCACAATAGCTAGTTTGTGGAACCAACCTAGATGCCCTTCAACAGATGAATGGACAAAGAAACTGTGGTATATATATGCAATGGAATATTATTCAGCCATAAAGAATAATATTACTGCATTCGCAAATAAGTGGATGGAATTGGAGAATATCATGCTAAGTGAAATAAGCCAATTCCCAAAATCCAAAGGCCAAATATTTTTCCTGATAAGTGGAAAATGATATATAATTGGGAATGGGGGGTGGGGAATGAGATAGTAATGGGGGAACTTTAGAATATGTAGAGGGAAATGAGAGGGAGGATGGTATGAAAAATGGTGGAAGGAGACAGACATCATTACCCTGTGACATATATGATTACATGAATGGTATGAATCTACATTGTGTGCAACCATGGAAACGAAATGATGTACCCCATTTGTGTACAATGAAAATGTAGTCTGTAAAAAAGTGAAAAGCTAAATAACAGAAATAAAATTAAAAAAGAAAAGAGCCTGTTAATAAGGGAGACTAATAACTCTTTCTAATTTTTCAGTAACATACTTTTCTAAGTGTTATGTATCAGATACACACAGTACAGGCCTGATATGAATAAAAAATAATTGTGTCTTCTATTCAAGAATGATAAATAGACTTACAATAAAAATTTATTAATTTTGTAAAAATATAGAATTTTTATTTTCTTAGAATATAATGAACCTTTTTTGCAATGATTCCTTTTGAAAACACAGATTAATGGAGAAGATATTAATTCTAGTATAATGTCACTCAAAGGAAAGCTTTTTACTATGCAACTGTCCTGTCAGTTTAGTAGTTTTGCCAGTACTTAGATAAATATAAGTTCATTAAAAGTTCCATTTGTATCAATTTTTTTGTGAGATGATCATAACATTCTATGTTGAGATAATATATGGCTCAATTTTCTTTAGGAGAACTATTTTATTCTACAATTTGATCCAAGTTCCCAAATGCAAAAGTTTCATGGGTAGAATAGTAATTTAGTTTTCCTTTTAAGGAATGTGTGGATGATGGACTGTAGATATTTAACAGTTTTTCTAGCAAGTAGTTTTCCCTGGTTTGTTTTTCAAACCTGACATTATCCTACATGCAGTTGGATGCTATTGATATAATTAGGATAAGGAAATCGGAGACTTAAGTGGACATTTCTTAGTTTCTTCAAAATAAAGGAGACTGGTCTCTAGGTCTCAATCCTAACAACTATTTAAATATTGTTTTCTGCTTCAGGGAGTCATTGCTGAACTACTCACAACTGGTATTCCATTCCCAATTTACTATACCCTCTGTTATAATATGACTTGTATGACTTTTCTATGCTCTGTTACTTAAGGAATAAAAATTTTTACTTATTCAATGCCTATTATAAGCTTGTCAGTTAGTAGCATCCTGAAAGGAGTGTCTGAAAGAATAAGAGTGTAGGTGGACATCACTACACTCAACTAATGGCACTGAAACTAGTCTTACAGAGGTGAAGGAGGAGGCACGCATAATGCACTGAAAACAGTAGCCAACTATCTAGGACTATGTTGTAATTTGCTTTTTCACTACTGTGAATAAAAGACCTGACAAGCACAATTTTAGAAGAGAAAAAAGTGTATTTGGGGGCTTACAGTTTCAGAGGGCTCAGTCCACAGACAACTGGCTCCATTCCTTGAGGCTCGAGGTGAGCCAGAACATTATGGTAAAAGAGTGTTGCAGAGGGAAGTGGTTCACATGATGATCAGGAAGCTGAGAGGGACTAAACTCAGCTCACCACCTATATACCCCAACAGCATTCCCCCAGTGACACACATCTTACAGCCTCCCTCTACTCACCTTCAGTTACCACTGAGTTAATCTCTATCAAGGGATTAATTCACTGATTGGGTTAAGACTCTTATAACCCAATCATTTCACCTCTGAATGTACTTGCATTGTTTCACACATGAGCTTTTGAGGGATACCTCACATCCAAACCGTAACAGACTAGCTCTTCATTCATTAATTGTAGTGTGAGTTTTTTCCAGTCTATATCGCTGGGCACATTTAGATAGTGTAGTGTTTTATATTTTCATAGACATTTGCTTTAATGCCAGCAAACTACTGGTTGAAGGCAGGAAATTATCAAAAGGAGAATTCCCAAACCATCTCTAGTAATGGAAATGTTTTCAAGTTCATAAATTGATCATAACATCAACTCTGTATACAGAAGGCAGCACTTTAAAAAAACTTAAAATATGGTGTTGGTCATTACTGTTATCCGAAGAGTCTGGTTATGTATCTTCAGCTCATAAGTTGACTCAAATAGAGATCCATTTTGTATCTTAACATTATGAAGTGAGGGGAGAAATCCTTTTGTAAAAATTCTCCACCACTATCTCCATAATCTCTACTTCACTGGTTTTCATCCAAGTGCGAAAATGAAAAATTATAACCTGCCAAGCATCAGTGGCAAAGTGAAATGAAAAAATTGCAAGTTAATAATAGTGATGCCTCAAAAAAATTTCCTGGCCAATTTAACATTGCTTCATCCAAGGTCACTTCTCAGAGCTGATTATTTTTAGTAATTTGCAGATGAGACCATTCAACCTTGGTCATGGTTAGTGAAGATCAAGAAAATGCCAGAGAAGGTTTAAGATTCAAGGTTATCTGTCTTTCTCAAATAAGACACAAACCACTGTTTCACTTTATTGTCCTAAAATATGGCAGAAACATAGATTTCAAATAAAGAAGCTTTAAGTCTATGCTATCTTTTATTGGAGATATAAGAACATCCTAATATAAGATATTTGAAATAAGGATAATGGAAGGACATTGTTTAACAGATTCTTAAGTAGTATCCCCAATGAATTTTCTTAGTATTTTATTCTGATGCTTAAAAAAGCCACTCTGTATCTGAAGTAAATATTAATTATGACAAACAACTATAGCTGATTTTTTAACTTTTAGAAAACATCCAAATTTACTTTCTTACCCAATTTGAAATTATACTGTAAGCAGTCTTTAAAACTTTATCACATATACATAATTTAATGTAGAGAAACATAAAAAAACAAAGCTTTCCCTTAATTTTGTTACTCAAGGATAACTTGCACCTGCTCTTTTAGTGTATAATTTCCAGATCTGTGTGTTTGTGTATTTGTAATATAGAGAGAGAGGGAGAGAGAGAGAGAGGGGGAGAAGTTGGAAAGTTGATTAAAAAAAAAAAAGAATTTATACTGAAAATTCAGTCTTATTTCATCCAGCAACTTGCCATGGACATCTACCTATGTCAATAAGTATTGGTTTACATCTTACTTTTCAGTGGCTTCCTAATGCATCTGTAGCTTCTGATATTGATGAACATTTAGAATAGTCTTTCATCATATAAACAATTCTGAAAGAAATACAGTATTAAACGAGGAGGACATACACAATTTAAATAGACCAATTTCAAGTAATGAAGTAGAAGAGGTCATCAAAAGCCTACCAACAAAGAAAACTCCAGGACCAGATGGGTTCTCAGCCGAGTTCTACAAAACTTTTAAAGAAGAGCTCATTCCAATACTTCTCAAAGTATTCCATGAAATAGAAGAGGAGGGAACCCTCCCAAACTCATTCTATGAAGCCAATATTACCCTGATACCCAAACCAGACAGAGACACATCGAGGAAAGAAAATTTCAGACCAATATCATTAATGAACATTGACGCAAAAATTCTCAACAAAATTTTAGCAAATCGCATACAAAAATATATTAAAAAGATAGTGCACCACGATCAAGTGGGTTTTATCCCAGGGATGCAAGGTTGGTTCAACATCAGGAAATCAATAAATGTAATTCACCATATCAATAGACTTAAAGTCAAGAATCACATGATTATTTCAATAGATGCAGAAAAAGCATTTGATAAAATACAGCACCCCTTCATGCTCAAAACACTAGAAAAAATAGGGGTAGTGGGAACTTTCCTTAACATTATAAAGGCCATCTATGCTAAGCCCATGGCTAATATCATTCTAAATGGTGTAAAACTGAAAGCATTCCCCCTAAAAACTGGAACAAGGCAGGGATGCCCTCTTTCACCACTTCTATTCAACATCGTACTTGAAACGCTAGCCAGAGCAATTAGACAGATCAAAGAAATTAAAGGAATACGAATAGGAAAAGAAGAACTCAGACTATCCCTATTTGCGGATGATATGATTATATGCTTAAAGGAACCAGGAAATTCCACCAGAAAACTTTTAGAACTCATAAGTGAATTCAGTAAAGTAGCAGGTTACAAGATCAATGCTCATAAATCCAACGCATTTTTATACATAAGTGATGAATCCTCAGAAAGAGAAATTATGAACACTACCCCATTCACGATAGCATCAAAAAAAATAAAATACTTGGGAATCAATCTCACAAAAGAGGTGAAAGACCTCTACAATGAGAACTACAGAACACTACAGAAAGAAATTAAAGAACACCTTAGAAGATGGAAAGATCTCCCATGTTCTTGGATAGGCCGAATTAATATTGTCAAAATGGCCATACTACCAAAAGTGCTATACAGATTCAATGCAATTCCAATTAAAATCCCAATGATGTACCTTACAGAAATAGAGCAAGCAATCATGAAATTCATCTTGGAACAATAAGAAACCCAGAATAAGCTAAAGTAATCCTTCGCAGGAAAAATTAGCAGGGGGTATCGCAATACCGACTTCAACTTTATTACAAAGCAAATAGTAACCAAGACAGCATGGTATTGGTACCAAATAGGTAGATTATTGGTACAGAATAGAGGACATGGACACAAACCCAAATAAATACGACTTTCTAATACTAGACAAAGGTGCCAAAAATATGCAATGGAGAAAAGATAGCCTCTTCAACAAATGGTGCTGGGAGAATTGGAAATCCATATGCAACAGAATGAACTAAACCCATATCTCTCACCCTACACAAAGCTCAACTCAAAATGGATTAAGGACCTTGGAATCAGACCAGAGACTCTACAGATTATAGAAGAAAAAGTAGATCCAGATCTTCAACATGTTGGCCTAGGACCAGACTTCCTCAACAGGACTCCCATAGCACAAGAAATAAAAGCAAGAATCAATAACTGGGATAGATTCAAACTAAAAACCTTTCTCTCAGCAAAGGAAACTATCAGCAATGTGAAGAAAGAGCCTACAGAGTGGGAGAATATCTTTGCCAATCATACTTCAGATAGAGCACTAATTTCCAGAAATCTCTAAAGAAACTCAAAAAACTCTACACCAAGATACATATAATCCAGTCGACAAATGGGCTAAGGAAATGAACAGACACTTCACAGAAGAAGATGTACAAGCTATCAACAAACATATGAAAAAATGTTCAACATCTCTAGTAATAGAGAATGCAAATCAAACCACCCTAAGATTCCATCTCACCCCAATTAGAATGGTGATTATCAAAAATACAAGCAACAGGTGTTGGCAAGGATGTGGGGAGAAAGGTACACTCATACACTGCTGGTGGGGCTGCAAATTAGTGCAGCCACTCTGGAAAGCAGTGTGGAGATTCCTTAGAAAACTTGGAATGGAACCACCATTTGACCCAGCTATCCCACTCCTTGGTCTATACCCAAAGGACTTAAAATCAGCATACTACAGAGATACAGCCACATCAATGTTCATAGCTGCTCAATTCACAATAGCCAGATTGTGGAACCAACCTAGATGTCCTTCAATTGATGAGTGGATAAAGAAACTGTGGTATATATATATACAATGGAATATTACTCTGCCATAAAGAACAATAAAATTATGGCATTTGCAGGCAAATGGATGAATTTGGAGACCATCATGCTAAGTGAGATAAGCCACTCTCAAAAAACTAAAGGACAAATGATCTCGCTGATAAGTGGATGATGACACATAAGGGGGAGGGTGGGAGGAGTTAGTGTTAGGTTTAGGGTTAGGGTTTGGGAGGGGGGGCAAAAATGGAGGAAGAAAGGACTGTTTAGAGGGAAAAGAAGGGTGGAGGGGTGGGGGGGAAGGGAAAAATAATAGAATGAATCAAACAACATTACCATATGTAAATTTATGATTATACAAAAAAAAAGAAATAAGTATAAATATTTATTAGGTTGTTGAATAAAATTTGTAAATAAAAATGATGGAAATGTAGATATTTAATGATTATCATAAAATACTCTAGAAAAATGTAAGTTTATATTTCTATCATTATTTGAAAGTGTACCTTTATCACATTCTTATAAGGATATTCTTTAATCAATAGGATCTTTGCTGTAATTTGCTTATTAATAATGTTGAATGTATTTTCAAATATTCAGTAGACTTTGCATTCTCTTTTTTGAATATCTTGTTCTTATCTCTTGGTCATTTTTTCTATTGTCATGTTCCTCTGTTTTCTTATTTCTATTTAATAATCATTTGTATTATTAAGAAAACTAATCCATTCATAATACCTGATTAATTTTTTCTGATTTGTCAATTATAATTTTGTTTATATTTCCCCTCAATATCTGTTCATCTTTTTCTTATTTCTGGTTTCTGGCTATGGAGCAATGCTTACAAATTCTTTCCGTACACAATGTTAAATGCCATTATTTAAAATTTTCTTCTGTTACGTTTTTGATGTTTAATTATTTAATCTATAAGGAATGTATTGTTATGCATGATTTAAGATAAAAGTTTAACTTGTTTTATGTTTGATGATAGTATTACTTAATGAATAGCCCATCCTTCCTTATCAATTTTAAATGCCATCATAATGGCATGTTCAGATTATATTCTGAGGTGGCTTAGGCATTGTATCCCTTTAGAATATGTTGTTCAAAAACTATAAAATTAACAATTAGGTTTTCTTTATGACTTCCTAAGGCTGCTATTGAAACGTGATATTTTTTCCCATTACTTGAAAAATACATTTTCATATAATTTCTTCTAAATTTTTGAATCTTTATTGAAATTCAGTTTATATACATATACCAGTATTTCTGCAACTACCACTATATTCAAAACTGAGAACATTTCTGTTGCCCCCACCAACCTTTGTCACATGGTTTTGCAGAAAAGTTTCCACTTTGTTGGCCTCTGGCAACAATTGCTGTTTTTACAGTATAGTTTATATTCTTCTTGAAATTTATATAAATGAAATGAAAATAGCAAGTAGTCATTTATGTCTGACTTTTTTTTGAACAAGCATAACATCTGTGAAATTTATCCATTATTTTCTTCTTTTTATTTTCAGTGGTATTCAATTATATGGATGAGTTTTTCCAATTCATTCCAATGTGGACATTTCAGTATCATGAATTTAGCTGAGTATTTATACTGTTATGAACACAGCTGCTGTGAACATTTTCATACAGTTCTAGGTGAGGATGTATTTCTCCAGAGTAAATAACAAGTAGGATTGTTGGGTTGAATGGTATATGTGTTTGCATGTATCATTTTATAAGAAACTGCCAAATGGTTTTCTTTAGTGTCTATACTACTTTCCATTCTGACTAGCAATGTCTGAGAATTCTAGTTGTTTCACATGCTTACCAATCCTTAGTTTGGTCATTCTCTTTAATTTTAGTGGGTATGTGGAGGTTTCTTTTTCTGGTTTTTAACTTGTGTTTTTTAATGTTTAATATTAACTTTTTTATTGTAAGATTAATATTAACTTTTACAAATAACCTGCTGAAATCTTAATTTTGATTTTGTTGAATCAATCGAACAATCTGGGGAGAAATGACATTATGAAAATACTGTGTCCTTCGATTTATGAACATAGTATAATTTTTCATTTATTTAGATCATCTTAAAATTGTTTCTACAAAGTTTTGGGAGGGTCTTGCATATATTACAATTAATTTTCCCTGTTTCATATTTTGATGTCATTTGAAGTGGTTCTTTTAAACATTTTAATTTCTTATTCCTGTTGTTTATATATAGAAATAGAATTGTTTTATTTTTGCATTTTGATTTTGTATGCTGTATGCTTATTAAATTCACTTATTAGTTCTATTTATTCCTTGGGACCATGGCATTAGCTTTTTTTTTATTTTTAATAAAGTTTTTCTTCCAAATTCTGTGCTTTTTTTTCCTCTTATTTTACTGGCTTACATGGGATGCACAATTTTGATTGTAAAAGAGGAAAAGCATATACTCTTTTCAGTATTTCATCATATAATAATACTGTTACCTGCAGTTTTTTTTAAACAGAAGATTATATAAGGTTTCACTTAATGTCTCTCTCTTCTAGGTGGTCAAAATATTTCTCCCTAAGTACTGTGAACTCTGAAAATAGTTTTTTGTGCTGTTTTCCAGTGATTTTTTTCCCTAGTGATTTCTACTAAGACTCGGAAAGTTCACTTCAGTTAATACCTACAAGGAGCTCCATGCACATATTTAAAAAGTATATATTTTGAAAATTTTTTACAGACTACATTTTGATTCATTGTATACAAATGGGGTACATCATTTCATTTCCATGGTTGTATATGATGTAGATTTGTACTATTTGTGTAATCATACATGTACATAGGGTAATGATGTCTGTCTCATTCCACCATTTTTCATATCCCTCCCTCTCATTTCCTTCTACATAATCCAAAGTTCCTTCATTATTATCTCATTCCCCACCCCCTATTCCCAATTATATATCATTCTCCACTTATCAGGAAAAATATTTGGCCTTTGGATTTTTGGGATTGGCTTATTTCATTTAGCATGATATTCTCCATTTCCATCCATTTATTTGAAAATGCAGTAATATTATTCTTCTTTATGACTGAATAATATTCCATTGTGTATATATACCACAGTTTCTTTATCCATTCATCTGCTGAAGGGCATCTAGGTTGGTTCCAAAATCTAGCTATTGTGAACTGAGCTCCTATAAGCATTGATGTGGTTGTATTACTATAGTTTGCTGATTTTAGGTCCTTTGGGTATAAACCAAGGAGTGGAATAACTGGGTCAAGAAGTGGGTCCATTCCAAGTTTTCTGAGGATTCTCCACACTGCTTTCCAGAGTGGCGGCACCAATTTGCAATTCCACCAGCAATGTAAAAGTGTGCCTTTTCCCCCACATCCTGGCCAACATCTATTATTGTTTGTGTTCTTGATAATAGCCATTCTAATTGGAGTAAGAGAAATCTTGGAGTTGTTTTAATTTGCATTTCTATAATTACTAGAGATGTTGAACACTTTTTCATATATTTTAAAAGACATATTCCTATTTGTGCAGCCTTAGTATCCTCAGTATAGTTTCACACAAATTCTAGCTGACTTGGCCTCTCAAGTCTCTAATCTCCTTCTCTCCCCAACTTAGTGAAACAGTTAAGTTTTATTTGGCTACTTTTATAAGTTATCCCTAGGTAAATGCCTTTAAGAAACAAACTGGTATAATCATGGGGAATTTATCTTTCTTGTCTCCCTTCTCTCAGTCAATGCTACCCATTTAGTGTCTGAAAAATATTTTTATGTAGGTTTTTTTTTTTTTTTTTTTTTTTTGGTTTACTTATACTTTAAGGCAGTGTGTTAGCTTCTCATTGCTGTGACCAAATTACCTGACAAGAACGACTAAGAGGAGAAAAAGTATATTTGGTTTTACAGTTTTAGAGGTTCAGTCTATTGTTAGCCAACTACATTACTCTAGGACTCTAGGAGTCCTTGTAAAGATTAAAAGCAAGTTTATAGATCCAATACATAATGCACAGAGTAAACATTCTCATTCCAAAGGAGAGCATAGAAAGAAAGGATAGGATAAAGTAAGCTCCATGTTCTGTATCTGAAGCACATGGCTTTGAGATGGAGATGTGATCTCCAAAGGGCTTGGGCATGTGGGGATGCCCATCACTATGGCCTTGCCAATTTCAGCCCACATGGATCTCTTAGGCTGGCTTTGTCTACAGCCAGCAACTTTCCTTGGAAGACATTCCACATTACTGGCTTCTTTTAATCCCTGAAGTCTCTATTGTAGCTTCACCTTCATTCTCACAGCTTCATATGTCTCCCTTTCAAGAGCTGCTCTCAGGAATTATTATTCTGCTACACTTTGCCTGGCTTCCAGGCCTTCTTTTGAATCTCAATGATTCCTTAACTCCAGCATCCTGCATTTCTGTAGAACTAACAGCACATCATAGACACCAAGGACTTTTGTCAGTTCAAGCAGTAGCCTTGCCTACTTGAACCACGGGTGTAGTGACCTCTGAGTGCCTGGGTGGTTTGATCATGGTGAAATAAATTGTGAGAAAACAAATTTTATGTTCCCCTGTGTGAGCAGGGGTAACTGAACTTTTTATGTTCCCCTGTGTGAGCAGGGGTAACTCCTTTCAAAGGAGTTTTCACTTTTAAACCCTTGAGTTTGTCATTGGTGTGGTTTTGCTGATTTCAGAAATGCCCTAAAGATACCTTCCTATTGTCTCTATACAAAGTATTTAGCTTCTCTGTAGTGGAGGTAATCTCTTCAACAACCATACTTTCCTTGGCTTCTGATTTAACATGTGTTTCTTCTCTGTGCACACGGCAAGTTTTTAAAATATTTCTTCTCTGTTTTGTGCTCCTAATTCTACAGTAAGCCTGGCTAAAAACTGCAAACAGTGCCACTGCCACTACCTAAATGCTGTGCCGCCTTGAAATTTCCCCCATTAGATTAATAAGTCCATCACCTTTTAATTTGACATCACACAAAGTCTGAGGATATGAGCTACATGTAGGCAAGTTCTTTGCAAGGATGTAGCATGAATGTCTTCTAGTTCAATACAATCCTTGTTCCCTTGGACCCTCTTGAACACTGATTTTACTGTTTGCATTTCTTCCAGCATTCTGGTGTTCTCAGAACCCACCATAATTGCCTCTTAAGTTCTGTTTATAGCATTCTAATACTTCTCCAACTTGCATCTCTAAGCTTTCCCAAGTTCATAACAGACTTCTGGACTGCATGGTCAGGTTGGTCACAGCAATGATCCCACTTTTCAGTACCAATTTTTGTTTTAGTTTTGTGTCAGTGTGACCAAGAAAACCTAGCAAGAACAACAAAAGGAAACGTGCTTTTTTTGGTTTCAGAAGTTCAAGTCATGGTTGACTGCTATATTGCTCTGGGCTTGAAGTGAGTCAGAACATCATGGAGGAAGGACATGGCAGAGGAAAACTGCGCAGTTCATGACAGCCTAGAATCAGAGAGAGGAAGAGAGGAGCCAGAGACAAAATAAAAACCCCAAAGTCATGTCCCCAGTATCCCACTTACTCTAGCCACACCCTGCCTATCTAGTTATTTCCTAATATATTAGTCCTTTATGATTATTAATCCAACAAATGGATTAATCCACTGTATTATAGCTCTCATAATCTAATAATGAGCTTTTATGGGACATCTCATAACCAAACCATAACAGGTGGAAATATAAGTCTGGTGTCTGTTGCTTAACCTTTATTGAAAAGGAAATCTCTAACTTCTGAACATAAATGTCCAGTGCCACACAAAAAATTTGAATTCCAATGACACACAGATGCTTTACACACTGTGTTTTGGATTATTCATTTTAAGTGTACATTTTATTTATTTATTATTCTGCAATACTATACCCATGCCATTATTTTATTTAGTTTAATATCAATATTTTTATTATAGTTAGTTTTGTATTATGTAATTAGAATCTTTCGAATATTCTTTAAGGTGCGTATGTGTATTGTGTGTGTGTGTGTGTGTGTGTGTGTGTGTGCGCGCGTATCACAACAACTGGAGCCCCAGATCATCCTTAGGAATTCCAAAATCCATTATAAATATGGGATGAAAGATATTTCATGTTGTCAATATATCTTTCTTTCTGTGAGCTTTGCTTTTTCTGAATAAATTCAATGTAGAGATTCTCTTGTCATCTTGTACTTGCTAAGTATTTTCACCATTGTGTTGTCCTAAGATTTAAAACTCATTTTATTTACAAAATCCACTAACAAAAGGCATATGAAATTATACTTTATTTAATATATGGTTCAAAGGGACAGCACTACAGCATATCAATACAAATAATTTCACAAGAAATATGACACATCCCTGTTTCTGAAAGTCCCTTTGTTTCCCCCAGAACAAAGGTTTATTTTACTACTTCTTTTAGCCTTGTACCCTGCTTTTGCCTAATTCAGTATTGCCAATATATTTTATTCTATTTTCCCCTTCTTAATCTTCTCTCCACCCGCCTACTCCCACCCAAGTTTTTGTCATTTTTTATGTAGACCTATTTAATTGTCTTTTTATTGATATTAGAACCTACTGTACCAGACCCTCTGGTTCTTCTTGTACCTCAGGTGAATTATCAAATTCTTTTTTCTAATTAAGTTAATTCCCTCTGTAAGAATGATCCCTTTTCTATTGTTAACTTTTTTTTTTAATACCACTTCCTCTATAAAATGATGCCCTGTATTTTGCCTTTTAATTTTATATCATTCCTAGCAGATTCAATGGTCATGTTGGCAGTTCAGAAACTGCTTTCTTTAGCATAATCTTGTGCAAGAACAGCAGCAAAGTTCCACCATATAAGTTTTATAAGAAAAAAAAAAAAAAACAACCATGTAAACAGCCACATGAAAATTATCAGCAATATAGAACCCATTGCTATATATAATTTATGATTCAAGACATAAATACAAAATTTATATATTTATGTATACTCATGAATCTAATTGAGGATTTTCTATATTTTTACTTGTTTGACAATCAAAAGTATGACTAGTCACTAAATAGTTATTAAGTGGTTGTGACTTTTTAGGGAAATTAAATTTACATGAGAATAGATTAAATTATTATTGATCTGTTTAAAGGTGAGCATACTCCTTTTTCATGAGTATGTTTACTTTCATTTTATTGTCTATCCTTTCAGATTTTATAAATGGTCTTATATTTTTTTTGATCATATGCATACTATGTTTCATTATTAATCTCTAGAAAGAATAAATAAAGACAATTTGGAAAATAACACTGTTGCAATCACTCACTAATGCTATTTCATTGATTTGTGCTCCAAAAAGAATTACTTTGCTTCAAATTCTTTACTATATACCAGCACTGGGTATGTGACCTAGAGCAATCTCTATTTTAAAAAATGAGAAGATTACCTACCCAAAGGATGAAATGAAATGTACCTCTAATGTCCTTAACAATAGAGCTATGCAAATAGTATGTTAATTACATTGCAATTTTTAATAAGAATTTTCATTGTAAACAGTACATAGTACATTTTATAGTGCTTATTTGGCCATATAACTCTTCAAAGGGGCACCATTTATATCAGGCACTACATTGATAAATACATGTATGCAATCAATTTTTATGAAACAAGTAATTAGAGTAGATGAACTTTTTGGAAAAGTAGGCAGCTGAAATAAGAGAAATGACTATTTGAGGTAAACCTTAAATACTGAATAGAGTTTAGGGAGGATGTCAGTATGAGGAATAATGGAATTTTGGTTGGGGAACACCACTGGCAGTAGTAGTTTAAGGTTATCTCAGGAAATTGTCTCAATAAAATGCTTAGAAAGAGGGAAGAACCATGTTTAGTTCAGTGCTATAGTCTCAGATGACAAAAGACATTAAGTATGGGCAGAAGAGAAGAGATGAGAAGAAAGAAGACAGTAGAGTAGGAGAAAGAAGTAACTCAGAGTTCAAATAGTGATAAAATGGCAGGTTGAAGGCAGACAAGGTAGCCCTTGCCTGTAATCCCAGGTATTCCGGAGGTTGAAGCAGATTGTTTAAACCTGGCAGATTGAGATCATCGTGGACAATACAGCAAGAACTTGTCGCCCCCAAAAGCAAAAGAAAAACAAAAGATAAAAACAAATAAACAAAACAAACAAAAATGACAGGCTGGTCCAAGGGCTTCTTGCAACCAGAATGCCACAAAATGTTTATTTTCAATTTTCATACTAACTACATTTGTAATAAGAAATGCATTTCAGTGTTTCAGGCTTTCTGTACTCTCTCCCTTTGTTTTCTCTTAGTGGAGCTATAAATGTTATATTCTTGGAACAAATTCTTCTAAAGTGTTGACAGCATGTTTTTCTCCATTGTAGTATTATGATAGAATTTTATTTGTTCATGGCATTTAGTAATTTTATTTAAAAATTCATCTGTGTTCAGATATCAGTTAAGCATGTACCTATTTGACCTACCACTGCATATATGAAAAGAAATACTATCTACCTAGTGCTACTCTCTTTTTTCTCTTACGGGAGAAAAAAGCTTACTGCTTTGTCATGATACATAGTTACTCACCTTCTGTTTGTAGACACTTTGATTCTACCTGGTAATTCTCCTTTGCTAACCTACAGTTGTTTTTGGAAGGACTCACAGGGCCTTTAGGAATTGACTAGAACTGGTAATTCATTTCTCACAGTTGCCTTAGGAAAATCATATTGAGTTTATATCTCCATGGAATTCACTGGGATTAATTTGAAAGGCACTCTATGAAATTATTCATTCAACAAAAATGATAAAAATTGATCCATAGACTGTTGTCTAAAAGAGTGTTTTTATATCTTGCTTAAAATCACAGATATGTATAATTTTAGAACAATTCCTATGATATACTATTTTTGCCGTATTTCTATTATTCTTTTCACTATGAAAGTTAGAGAAGAATCATGAAAGAGTTGTTTTTCTGTAATGAGAACAAAATTCATATCTGTCATTTCTGTAAATGGTATCGTTCACTCAAAAAATAATGATGTTTTTAAAAATCTGAGAAAAAAATCAAAAATTTGAAGTAAATCAATGAATGAATTTGAAAGCCTAATATCTGACAATGTTTACTGCAACTTTTAAACATATTCCTCAAACTTTTGAAACAGATTTCAACATATAATTATTATTAAGTTATTAAGGAATTAATTGTAAAAGACTCCTTTCCTATAATTACTTTTAAAATTAAATTTAATTGAATATTATTTTCATGTAGTAAAACATATTTTCAATGTAGATTGTGATGTGAATGAAGATTATATTTTATTTGATTTTCTTTATTCTTTTTAGATAAAATGAACAAAATTGATTAATTTGAATTTTGTGGTGCAGTAATAGTATTTTGTTTCTTTTGGTTATTGCTCTTTACTTACTCTCTCCTGATTATTAATAATGTGACAAAAGGGACAACTGGTTGTGTCAGCGAAACCTTCTTTTGCCCAAAGAAAGTATTGTGTATTTTCATTTTTAAGTGCAACATTTTAAAAATTAGTATTCTAAATAATTTTTCTTCCACTTCATATTTTGTGAAATTATATTTGCTTTTAGATTTATTTAATTTTACTTTTTCAGTGGTAGAGATCAAACCCACAACTTCCTGCATGCTAGGCAAGTACTCACCACTGAGCAACATCTCCAGCCCATTGCCTATTAGATTTAAGTGAGAATAGTGTTGATAAAAACATCAGGACACTTTTTTGGCAAGGTAATATAAAATAGCAGGTGCTTTTGTTTTTGCCTTGGGTGTTATATTGTTCCTTGATTAGTTTAAAAAATATATATATATATGAAGAAAATTTACATGCGGTACATAGTTAATGAATAGCTGATTTTGTATTTCCTAGTTTTGCAAAGTTTTAAGTCCAAGTATTCTAGTTATCTAAAGAAGCTAGAAGTTAGGATGTGTTTAATTTCCCAACTTTTAAAGTTTGGCAAATATTAACTTTATTTTTATTTTTAATTGGTTCTTTTTAGTTATATATAATACTAGGATTTATTTTTATATGATCACGAGAACATTGAATATGATTTGCCCTCTTCAGTTCCTCATACTTCCCCTTTCTCTCCCTTCTTTCCTCCCCCTCTTCCCTTTCCTCCACTCCTCTGACCTTTCTGCTGTTTACTTACAGTTTTTTTTTTTTTATTAGTGCCTTGTGGATACACATAATGGTGAGATTCACTGTGGTATATTCATATCTGTACATAAAAAACTGGTCAGATTCGTTCCACGGTTCTTCCCTTACCCTATTCTTTCTCCCTCCCTACCCAGCCCCTTCCTCTACTCCAATGATCTTTAGTCTATTTTGATGGAATCCCCTGCTTTTCTTTTCTTTTCCTTTTTCTTTATCTTGGGCTAACTTCTGTACATCAGAGAAAATATTTAACCATTGACTTTCTGAATCTGGCTTATTGCACTTGGCACGATAGTCTCCAGTTCTGTCTGTGTATCAGCAAATGCCATAATTTCATTCATTTTTATGACTGAATAATAATCTGTTGTGTGTATGTTCCACATTTTCTTTATCAGTTCATCTGTTGAGGGGCACCTAGTTTAGTTCCAAAGCTTGACTGTTGTGAATTGTGCTGCTATAAACTTTGATGTGGCTCCATCCTGTATGTTTTTGATTTTAAATATTTGGATATCTACTGGGAAGTGGGATAGCTGGGTAATATGGTGGTTCCATTCCTAGAGTTAAGAAATATCCATACAGCTTTCCAGAGTGATTGTACTAATTTACAATGTATGAATGTAACTTTCCCCCAATATCCTCACCAACACATTATTATTTGTATTCTTGATAATTGCCATTCTTACTGGAATAAGATGAAATCTCAATGTAGTTTTGATTTGCATTTCCCTATTGCTAGAGGTGTCAAATATTTTTTCACATATTTGTTGGCTATTGTATTTCTTCTTTTGAGAAGTATCTATCTAGTTTTTTGGCAAATAATTTTTGATATAAATACTTTATGAACCTACACTTTTTGACATATCAGCTACCTCTAAGCAAATGACTTTAGAATCTTTCATTTAAAGGTTTGTCATAAAATTTTCCATGTAGTAATAGTTAAGGAATACTTTTTTATATAAAATTATTTATGTACATTTTTTTCCAGTTTTTTTAAACACCTCTTTTATCAGATTAATGTTACTGCTTTTTAACTGTCCTCTTTGCTTGTGATTTTTACAAGTTCTTTCTTCAAACCTCAGGCAGAGAAATGAGTTAAACATGAAGTAAACCACAATTCTTCAGATCTTTCAAGGTTTCTCCATTAATCACAAAATAAAATCTAATCACCACAACATGACCTGAAAGTCCCTTGTTATCTAGACTTTAGTTACAGGTCTAACTTCAAATTTTGTTATTTATTTCATATTCCATATTTTAGCCAGGTGAATTCCACCAACGGTTAGGTTTTTGGGCCTTTATAAATATTATTCTCTAGGGCAAGTCTCTTCTGTTCATTCTGGGTCATGTTAATGTATGAAGGAGATAATAAGTAAGCTATTAACATTTTTATATCTATTATAATTTCATTGAGCACATGGTTATCATAGTTATTCTTTTAAAGACCAAAAGTCTGTTCAATATTTTTTTGTTTGTTTTGTTTTGTTTTGTATTTTGGTGGTGTTCAGGAGTAGGTAGGGATGCTGAGGTTTGAACACAGCACCTGGGGAATGCTAGGCACATGCTGTTACTCAACCATGCCCCCAGACCTCACTCACCTTTTTAAGAATCCAGAAATAGCTCTCCTCAAGCCATAAATCTCTTTGTATTTTGTGTAATTTTTTTTCAAGGCAAAGCCTCAGTATTTTGAATTACCCAGAATGAAAAAAAATCTCTCTACCCCTGAAAGTATGCAATTATTTCTTTGAGTCAGAAATGTATCCTTTTGTCTTTTCCTCTCTGTCTCTGTTTCTTGCCCACCACCTATAAGACATATACATCAAACAAATAAAAAATATCAGAGATTTTATTAGAAGCAATAATCATTGTTCAAACCAACATTTGGTGATTGTGCTCAATATACAGATTTTATATTCTTAAATGTGGAAATAGCATTTTCAATAGAAATCATTTTCTCTGAGGTCTTTGAAACACAGGACAATTTAAAAGCTTCAACATTAAGATCAAAGTTAGCCCTCAGCAAAGTTGTTGAAGTAAGTGAATGAATGAATTAAAAAAAAAAAAGTTTCTTCTATTGGCCATCTCTTACCCCCCTATTTTCAACTTTTCTTTCAAAACCTGCCATGTTCCAACAGTATTCTGTATGTTACCCAGAGTAGAGTGGTATATTTATCTTGTGTCCTCTACTTTATTCAACTCAAAAATTAGCTGGAAAAATATACTGAATATGCCACTCAAAGTTATCAAGTTGAAACCCTGGCCTGCGGGGTGATGGTGTGAGGAAATGAATCCTCTGGGAGGTGATTAGGTCATGAGCAGAAGCCCTTATGAATGGGATTAGTGTCCTTGTGAAAGAGACCCCAGAGAGAGCCTTCACTCTTACTATGTGAAGTCACAGTGAGACAGCACCTCCTATGAACCAGAAGTGAGCCCTCACCAGAAACCAAATCTGCTGCCACCTTGCTCTTGGAATTCCCAGCCTGTGAAACTGTGAGAAATAAATTTCTGTTGTTTATAAACTAATCTATGGATTTTGTTAGAGCAGCCTAAACAGATGAAGGCAATTATTTTGATAGTCATTTCACAAGGCAGCTAACCTTGTCAGTTGATGAGATTGCTGTTTAACAAACTCTCAATTGTTTTATTTAAAATGCTTAAATAATAAGAGTATATTTGAATGAATGTAGACTCTCCTATAAAGAAAACATCATTTGTATACATAAGTTCTGGTTATATTCAATAAATACAACTTTTTATATTCATAGTACTTGCTTATCATTTCAGTGTATTTTGATTTAATTTACATAAAATAACCTCCATAAAAGCAGAGATCAATGTTAATTGACAAATGAAATATTTTGAAATCTTTGTCTATATCTCTTACACAAATGTACATAAATGTACTTTGTTTAAGCTTTCCTCTACCGAAGATATATAATAAGTTGGTTTAAATTTGAAAACAACATATAGGACAACAAAGGAGTGACATGAAGACTAATTGCTTAGTACTGGCTGGATGATTGAAAACAGATGAAATAGAAGGCCTATCCTGTGAGATTTTGCTGCCTACTGGAATGAACTGCTTTAACTTTAACCACCCCGAGGCTTATAGGGCTTATTTATTTCATCTGTTGGAGTGTCTTTTTCCTTATGACTTTGCTACTCTTAAACTGCTGGATCATTGCCATCTTTATTGCATCATAATTTTGTTTTGTTTGTTTTATTATGTTTATTATTTATCATAATCATATGGTGGTACAACATTTTCCTTTTTGCTTGTTTTTAAATTCTGATTGTGAATAAATAGAGTAACTTTGATATATACCTCACTTTCTTGCTTAATAAAAAGTTAAAAAATTAAGAATTCTATGATTATGGTTGGTTTCTTTATTTCTTACTTTTTGATTTATATGTGTGCTTTCCTGTCTCTACTTTTGCTCTTTTGAATATACAAAAGTCCTTGAAAATTTGTCCACTTCGTGATTATGCAAAATATTAATTAATATCATGTTAAAACTTTTATTGTAGTATAATTTCATTACATTGAAATATGATTGTCATTGCCTCCTCATTTAATAACTAATATCAGATGTCATCCAATAATATAGTTCTAACTTTGATGTATTAAGTTACACACAGAAAATAATAAACTGACAATATTTATGTGAAACACTGCAAGAAATAGATGAAGGAAGTTGCTTTAAATTGGAATTAAGCAGGTGGTGAAGTGGGTAGGGATGTTCAGCTCACCTTAGGCCCTGTAAGGATCATCCACGGCTGCAGATATCTTCACAGCATTCTTTAGCCACAGAACAGGTAGGAATCTCTGAATAGAAATAATGCCTTAATAGTTATATATATATATGATAGTTTCAAGTAAAAGTGAGAAATTACAAGATAGAGTTTATCTTTAGGACTAATCATTAGTCTTTATTTTCAAATGAGTTTTTTAGCACATGGTAGACAATCAGTAATTTTTGAGAAGCCCCAAATCAAATGGACAATTCAAATGATTGGATAAATTTTTATCTTTTTAATCAGATGGCTGTCATTTTTGACTTGTTAACATGATCAATATTTGTCATTTCTATAATTAAGAATAGATAAAACCCCCAATAATAATAGCAGCTATGATGTTGGGGGCATCCATGCTATCCCAGGGCCTAATAGCTCACTTATGCCTGACAATAATATGGATTGTTATTCTAATTCTATACAAGAAGTATCTGTATCAAAGTTTTTAAAAAATAGTCCAAAACCTAGTAGGTAGTGGAGTTACAATGTAAATAAGTTGCTCAGATTCCAGGGCTAAAATCAGTGTGTTTGCCATGTCTGTAAGGAGTGCTTACTAACCTGTAGTATTTGCTGAGTGAATGACTTTTGTATCCTTAACTGTAAGTTTTTCAGCTTTTCCCTCCCTAAAACCCCACCAATTGTGGTACTTGTCTACATCACTTCCAGTTCTTTCACCATACTCTCTGCCAGTGATGATGTTTTCCAGGCATAGTGTAGGGCACAGACTGCTAGTGAACTAGCATTCCTATGCAAACACTAAATCATGACCTTGGCCTCAGTATTTGAAGCCTACAACATCATCTTTCAATTCTTAGTCCTGCTACTAACTAGCTGTATGACTTTGGACATGCCATATAACCTCTCTGTGACCTAGTTTTCTTATTAGAGTATAAGAAAAATAATAATAATGCTGACATTATATATGATTACTTTAACAATTAAATGGCTAAATAGATGTATAACACTTGACATATTTCCAGGCTTATAAATCATTATATACTAATTAATATTATTGGTCATAAAAAATTGTGATATCTGAATCACTTTTTAAATTTTTCTATGAGAAAGAACATGAGCAAAGAGTTGGTCTTAGTTTTTAAAATTGCTCACTAATACATAAAAATTGCATGTTATTACACTGGTGGTTTATTGCTGAAATAACTGAGAGAAACATTGCAATTACTAACATATTCTCTTTAGAATTTTCAATGTTTTGTAATATATTACATGGCAGAGTGGAACAGGAAAATGTTGTCTTGATGGTTTTTTTCCCATTTTAAAAAAAATTTTAATTTTTTAAATTTATCTTTTAATTTTTACAGACTGCATTTTCATTCATTGTACACAAATGGGGTACATCATTTTGTTTCCATGGTTGTACACAATGTAGATTCATACCATTCATGTAATCATACATGTACATAGGGTAATGATGTCTGTCTCATTCCACCATTTTTTATACCCCCTCCCTCTCATTTCCTTCTACATAATCTAAAGTTCCCCGATTCTTCTCTCCCTCCCCTACCCCCAACTCCATTACGTATCATTCTCCACTTATCAGGGAAAACATTCAGCCTTTGGTTTTTTGAGATTGGCTTATTTCACTTAGCATGATATTCTCCAATTCCATCCATTTATTTGCAATTGCAGTAATATCATTCTATCTTATGGCTGAATAATATTCCATTGTGTATATATACCAGAGTTTCTTTATCCATTCATCTGTTGAAGGGCATCTAGGTTGGTTCCAAAATGTAGCTATTGTGAATTGAGCTGCAATAAACATTGATGTGGCTGCTGTAGTATGCTAATTTTACCTCCTTTGGTTATAAACCAAGGAGTGGGATAACTGGGTCAAAAGGTGGGTCCATTCCAAGTTTTCTGAGGATTCTCCACATTGCTTTCCAGAGTGGCTGCACCAATTTTCAACTCCACCAGCAATGTAAAAGTGTGCCTTTTTCCCAACATCCACACCAACATCTATTATTGTGTGTGTTCTTGATAATAGCCATTCCAATTGGAGTAATAGAAATCTTAGAGTTGTTTTAATTTGCATTTCTTTAATTACTAGAGATGTTGAACACTTTTTCATATATTTATTAATTGTCTATATGTCTTCTTTTGTAAAGTGTCTGTCCAGTTCCTTGGTCCATTTATTGATTGGGTTATTTGTATTTTTGGTGTAAAGTTTTGTAAGTTCTTTATAAATTTTGGAGATAAGTGCTCTATCTGAAGTGCATACAGAAAAGGTTTTCTCCCACTCTGTAGGCTCTCTTCACATTCTTGATTGTATCCTTTGCTGAGAAAAAGCTTTTTAGTTTGAGTCCATCCCATTTATTGATTCTTGCTTTGATTTCTTGTGCTTTGGAGGTTTTGTTGAGGAAGTCTGATCCTAAGCCAACATGATGAAGATTCAGGCCTACTTCATCTTCTATTAGGTGCATGGTCTCTGGTATAATTCCTATGTCTTTGATCCATTTTGAATTGAGTTTTGTGCAGGGTGAGAGAGAGAGAGGTTTAATTTCATTTTATTGCATATGGATTTCCAGTTTTGCCAGCACCATTTGTAGAACAGGCTATTTTTTCTCCATTGTATGTTTTTGGCTCCTTTGTCTAGTGTGAGGTGACTGCATTTATGTGGTTTTGTCTCTGTGTCTTCGATTCTGTAACATTGGTCTGCCTATTTTGGTGCCAATACCATGCTGTTTTTGTTACTATTGCTCTGTAGTATAGTTCAATGTCTGGTATTGTGATACTTCCTGTTTTACTTTTACTATTCAGGAGTGTTTTGGCTGTTGAAGGTCTCTTTTTCTTCCAGATGAAATTCATGATTGCTTTCTCTATTTCTATGAGGAATGTCATTGTGATTTTAATTGGAATTGCATTGAATCTGTATAGCACTTTTGGTGGTATGGCCATTTTGACCATGTTAATTCTGCCTATCCAAGAACATGGGAGATCTTTCCATCTTCGAAGGTTTTCTTTGATTTCTTTCTTTAGTGTTCTGTAATTTTCATTGTAGAGGTCTTTCACCTCTTTTGTTAGATTGACTCCCAAGTATTTTTTTTTTTTTTTTTTTGAGGCTACTGTGAATGGTGTGGTTTTCCTAATATCTCTTTCAGAGGATTCATCACTATGAATAGAAATGCATTAGATTTACACATATTGATTTTATATCCTGCTACTTTGCTGACTTCATTTATTAGTTCTAGAAGTTTTCTAGTGGAGTTTTTTGGATCTTCTAAATATAGGATCATGTCTTCAGCAAATAGTGCCAGCTTTAGTTCTTCTTTTCCTATTTGTATCCCTTTAGTTTCTTTGGTCCAATTGCTCTGGCAAGTGTTTCAGGGACAATGTTGAATAGAAATGGTGAAAGAGGGCATCCCTGTCTTGTTCCAGTTTTTAGAGGGAATGCTTTCAGTTTTTCTCCATTAAGAATGATGTTGGCTGTGGGCTTAGCATAGATAGCCTTTACAATGTTGAGGCTACAGTCCTACTATTTTTTCTAGTGTTTCAAGCATGAAGGGGTGCTGTATTTTATCAGACTCTTTCTCAACATTTATTGAAATAATCAAGTGATTCTTCTTTTATTTTTTTAATTCTAAACAAATGGGGTACAACTCATTTCTCTGGTTATACATGAAGTAGAGGTGTACCATTTGTGGTGATTCTTATCTTTCAGGCTATTGATGTGATGAATTGCATTTATTGATTTCCGGATGTTGATCCAACCTTGCATCCCTGGGATAAACCCCACTTGATCATGATGCACTATCCTTTTATTATATTTTTGTATGCAATTTGCCAGTATTTTGTTAAAAGGATTTTTGCATCTCTGTTCATCAAGGATATTGGTCTAAAGTTTTCTTTCCTTGATGTCTCTTTGTCTGGTTTTGGTATCAGAGTGATACTAGCCTCACAGAATGAATTTGGAAGGGTTCCCTCCTTTTCTATTTCCTGGAATACTTTGAGGAATATTGGTATCAGTTCTTCTTCAAAGGTCTTGTAGAATTTGGCCAAGAATCCATCTGGTCCTGGGCTTTGCTTTGTTGGTAGGCTTATGATGGCTTCTTCTATTTCAGTGCTTGAAATTGATCTGTTTAGTTTGTGTATGTCTTCCTGATTCAGTTTGGGAGGATCATATGTCTCTAAAAATTTGTCAATGTCTTTGATATTTTCTACTTTGTTGGAGTATAGATTTTTCAAAGTAGCTTCTAATTATGTTATGTATTTCAGTGGTGTCTGTCGTGATCTTTCCTTTTTCATCATGAATTCTAGTAATTTGAGTTTTCCCTCTCCTTCACTTCATTAGTGTGGCTAGGGGTTTATCAATTTTGTTTACTTTTTCAAAGAACCAACGTTTTGTTTTGTCAATTTTTTGAATCCTCTTGTTTCAATTTCATTGATTTCAGCTCTGATTTTAATGATTTCCTATCTTCTACTATTTTTGGTGTTGATCTGTTCTTCTTTTTCTAGGGCTGTGAGGTGTAATGTAGGGTCATTTAGTTGTTGACTTTTTATTTTTTTAGTGTATGAGTTCAAAGAATTGAACTTTCCTCTTAGTACTGCTTTCATAGTGTTCCAGAGATTTTGATTTATGACATTGTTCTCATTTACCTCTAAGTAAATTTATTTCTTCCCTGATGTCTTCTGTTATCATTGCATCATTCAATAGCATATTATTTAGTCTCCAGCTGTATGAGTATATTTTGTTTGTAATTTTATTGCTCCTTTCTAATTGCATTCTGTTATCGCCTGATCAGATACAGGGTAGGATCTCTTATTTTTTTGTATTTACAAATGGCTTCTTTGTGGCATAGCATATGGTCTATTTTAGAGATGGATCCATGAGCTGCTGAGAAGGAAGTATATTCGCTCCATGATAAATGAAATACTCTGTAAATATCCATTAAGTCTATATCATTGATTGTATTATTTAGTTTATTTAATGCATGTGTGAACCAGATAGCTCCTATAAAGACTTTAACATTATCGTAATGAACATAATTAGTTTGTTTACTATTTACAGTGTTTCTAGTTGTGAACAAGAGGATGGGGAAGGATGTAGGATGTGAGTAAATAGAGGTACCTGTCAAAGGGTCTCCAATTTCCTGTACATGTCTCCGGAAGGGAGCCACCCTTCCAATGATGATGGCCACACCCTCAGGAATAATTCAAAATGCCTGAACCAGACTCCAAAAAAGCTGGGGATCCCCAGCAAGGGTGTGCTGGGTTAGGACGAAGACAGGCGCAGTGTCCCTCAGCAGTAGGGGGTCAGGCAGGCAGGTTCAGCTCCCGGCCTCCATCCTTGGTGTAGGGGGTGGGTGGGCTCAGCAAAGGCATCTGACCTTGGTGTGTGGGGGCAGGCTTAACCTTTTTCCCATTTTTTGTTGGTACATCATAGTTGTCTATATTGATGGAATTTGTTGTTTTGTATTTGTACATACACACAATATAACAATATAATTTGACCAAAATCATTCCTAATTATTTTCCCTTTGTCATGATTTTGAAGTCATCATGATGTCATTGTTTTGTACTATTCTACTTTATGATGTAGTAAAATATTTTGATTTTTAGGAAATGTAAGAAAAGAAACTTGTTTATTGATATTTGAGTGTTGAGTATATTTGACCCTGTGTTTATTTATTTATTTTTTTTTTTTATTTTTTTTTAGAACAACTCAGCAAAATAAAATTCCGGTTTATTGTTGGACAACATTGTTTCACACATACATCAAACAGGCCAAAAAAATAAACAGCAACTTCATAGACAAAAAAAGGAAAAAAAAAAAAAAAAGAAACCTTTTTATCTTTGGCCTTTTTATCCATCTCATACAAACCAACTACTTATAGTACAGCTAAAGTACATACACAAAAAAAGTTACTGGAATGCTCGGAATAAGATTGTTTTTTTGTTGTTGTTTTTGCTTTTTTTACAAGGTTTTTTTTCTCCTTTGAGATTATAATGAACATGGTCACACCACAAGTAAAGTCAGAAGTAGGACAGAGAACGCTCCAAAGGCTGGTTTGGTCATCCGAGATTATTAAAAATGGCTGACCCCTAACAATATGTACAAAAATATAAAATGTAAATAAAAAATACAAACAAATTTTCCTTTTTTAAAGTACTTTTAAGAAAAAAAGCAGGGCCTTGGAAGTTTTGGTTCTTTTTTTTTCCTCCCCTGTTGCAAATTCACGTTGTGGTTTTGGTTGGGTGGTGGAGAGCGCGTGTCATCTGCGGGTGGCACTGCCCGCGGTGGGTGGCAGGCGGGCCTCTCTACTCGAAGGTGACCACGTTTAGATTCTGAGACGGGAAGTGGAGGGTGAATAGGTCACGGCGGCCTTTTATTTTTAGTTTAACTTTTCCTTTTTTGCTGTCTAGTCATCCTCATCGGTCTTCTGCTTCTTGGTATCAACATCATCATCCTCGTCATCTTCAGCTGCCCGTTTGCCTGTAGCTGCCTCAGCCTCCTCATCTTCGTCTCCATCCTCTTCCTCGCCATCACCTTCCTCCTCCTCCTCCTCTTCCTCACCACCCTCTTCCTCTTCTTCATCTACCTCATTGTCAGCCTCCTGCTCCCCATTTTCCTCATTAGCATTCCCATTAGCAGGGGCATCTCTTCCATTCTCTGCCTCCTCCACAACTTCCTTCTTCTCCTTTAAGTCCTTGGTGGTGATCTCGGAGCTAGTGTCCACGGCCGCGTCTGACATGGTGGGGCACGCCGGTGAGCCGATGCAGTGGGTTAAAGAGGAAACGAGAGTTCAGGGACTCTGGCGACAAAGCTGCCGGAGTCCGCGGCGGCGGAGGAGGCGCGCGGCGGAGGTGGTTGCGGCGAGCGAGGAGCTGAACCCAGGAACAATGCAAAGATGGCTTTTCAGAGCAGCCAGTGGGGCTGACCCTGTGTTTATATGCATGGTGTTTGTTTATCATCAGTGTTCTTTCCCAATATTCATCACATTTTCTTTCACATTTGCTCATTTAGTTCTAAAGTTCTAGTCTTATTTAGTTATTGTTCTATTATCCCCATGGCTTGCTTTCTTTTTTCTTTTTCCTTTTTTTTTTTTTTTTTTTTTTAATTCTTTTTGTTCTCTTAGTTTGGAGTCTGGAATTGAGATCAGCACTCAAATAGAGTTCCCATCAGTGCTAGAGTGATGCTGGAATTACCTTTTCACTCCTCATCTTTCAGTTCAAGAGGCACTGTGCATCATTATCATCAGCAAATAAAATCCTTATTATCATCAAATAAAATGCTTATAAAGGCTACCTCCCTAAAGTCTGCTTTATCTTTCTAAAAGTAAATTTGAATAAACATTGAGGGCAAAACTTACCAAGAAGAGAATTCTTTGAGAGTTAGTACTTTGTAAGGAATTCAGAAATTCCTGTAGTTCATTTGAAGATAAGTATAGTTAATTTGCTCTGGGAAGATGATGTTGATTATTTAAAAATCAGAGATAAAAAAAGAAACCCCAAAGTAAAATGATTTATTAGCTTTCTGGTAAATTTGATTCTGTTTTTTAACCTTTGAAACATGGATTTTATGAGTTATACCATTAAAATGTATACTCCCTCTAGTGTCTTGTTAATCATTATTGTTCTTCTGGGTCTCCAAATTACCAATCTACATTGTAATGCAATATTCCTTAATGTTTACAATTGAAATAGTGATGGTTCTTAAGACTTTTCATATATTTCTATGAATGACATGGGATTTGCAAGAAATATTTACCTCCAGAAATACATTTCAAAATATTAAATTCTTCTTAAAAATTCCTAGAACTCTTAAAAATCAGTGTTGATTCTACACTTCTGAAATAAAGTATCTGACTCGAATGGATACTTTAAAGCTCCAAAAAGTAGATGAAATCATATAAGGGTAGTTTTAGTATAATAAAACCACAGAAGCCATATTTTCATTTATAATTTAGTTTCATGCACCAGACATTTATTATGTTTCTACTCTGTGAAAGTCCTCTTCAGCCTTGGGTAAGGGTATATGTGGAGATCACGTAAGGTCCCTGTCCTTGGATGAAGAGGATTGAAGTCAGATTGAAGTCAGATATGAGCACCTATAAGATCTATTTCTATAGCATAAATGTTCCATGAATTCTTTTTTTTTTTTTTTTTTTTTTTTTGAGTGGAAAAGATACCCCAGAAAGAAGCTTAGTGTTCCAGGTGAGGTTCAAGAAAACGTACTGGAATGTTTCCGATTTACTGAACCTCTCTTAGGCAATGCTATTAATTAGAAATCTTTGCCAAAACAGTGTTAATGAATAGAGGTTGAGAAGTAGGATGCTGACCGTAGGCCCTCTGCATAGCAAAAAGTGATCCAGAAACAGATGATTCTAAACCAAACTCAGCCCACAAGATTTCCAGCTCTTAAAAGTCCTTATTACTGAGAAGTTTTATAAATATTTGAATAGAAAAGGAAATGGGTCATAGAGCCTGCCTGATTTTTAAAAGAGACTCTTCTGCTCAAATTCAAGCATTTATTGAGTTCTATTGTGATTCAAAGAGCAAACAACACTGTTCTTGGGTGTTTATAGAATAGTTAGAGAGACAGAAATGTACACTAAAGTTTCCAAAATTATATGGTGGGAAAATATAATTTTGACCCCCTCCTCCCATATCTCAACCTGATCTATCCCAGGTTCAATTAGAATTTCAATTAGGATTTCAGCCAAGCTGGCATACGCCTGTAGTCCCGGCTGCTCTAGAGGCTGATACAGGAGGATTTCAAGTTCAAAGCCAGTCTCAGCAATTTATCAAGACCCTGTCTTTAAACAAAATATAAGAAAGGCCTGGGGAAGTGACCCAGTGGTTAAGCACCCCTCCGTTCAATCCCTAGTACCAAAAGAAAATAAAAAATAGAATTTCAGTGCTTCTTTTTCCTAGAACTGTTTTTCTTCTTCACTGTACCTCCTTAGTTTTAATTTTTTCCACACTTAGTTGGCCCTACACCGATCTGTATTCTCTAGTTTCCTTTCACAAGAAGTTTATCACATTAAACATTCCATAAGTCATAAATTTATCAATTAGTCCAAAATTTGATGGGTTGTGGGAGAACAAATCATACTATGGAGACCTCTCAGTAACCACAATTTCTGTTTTCTCCTGCCTGATCATCTGTATTTACTCCCACATTCTATATTCCTAATGCATGTTGTCCTCTGCTCTACATAAAAAATTCCCTCTACCAAAGGTAATTTAATCTCCCTTCTCTCCATGAAAATATTGGTGGATTTTTTTATATTGTTAGATAAATAATATAGGAATCACAGAGGATATAGACAGAAGTGTAAGTAACATAAAGGAACTCAGAGAGTTTGGAAGTAACCAGATTTAAAGTATCAAATTGGAACATGGTGAGTGCAGTGTATACCATTTTAAAACTCTATGGTAGATCTTGAAACAAATTCCAGTTAATCTCATCCCAACTGTGTGGTTTATGATAACACATCATTTCAAAGTATCCCCAGTATTGTCTGCTCCAGGAAGTTATTGTTTAAGGAAAAGGATATATTTCAGAAATAAAATTGTAGTCTGGACATGTGAGAATCATACATACTACCTAGAAGATAGTGCATAGAATCAGTTAGATACAAGATTACTATGAAGTCATGGCATTGTTGTGATCAAATATTTTTAAAAATTCATTTTTTTTTTCCACTTCAAAATGCCATATGTGCTGGGAACAGTGATGCATACTTGTAATCTCCGGTCCAGGAGGCTGAGGCAGGAGGATGGCAAATTCAAAGCCAGTCTCAGCAACTTAGTGAGACCTCGTTTCAAAATAAAAAATAAAAAGGGCTGGAGATGTGACTCAGTGGTTGAGATCCCTGGATTTAATCTCTGGTACCAAAACCAAGTCAAACAAATCATATGTATGGTAACAATTTAATAAAGCAAATGGATACACACATACACACACCACACACACACACACATTTTATATGCCATAGAAAATCTTTTTAATATTGTATGCTATGTATATATAATATATTAAAACAAAGTAGTACTTCTGAAAAGATACAGTAATGAAAAATACTATTAAACTTATTTATGTATATACTATACAATATTAGTTAAAAATACTACAAAGTCATTTAAGTAAAACTAAGATAATGTTTAATTTGTAGGAAAAAGTGAAGGATTTTTCATCAGTTGGTATAATATTTTAATATTTCAAAATGTAAACAAAAAAGAAATGTTTGACCTAACATAGGTTTGGAATATAGTCTATGTGTTTGTGTGTGTGTGTGTGTGTGTGTGTGTGTGTGTGTGTAGACTTTTTATTTTTAATATCCTTTAGCAAAAGCTATTGGATATAGTCTCTCTCTCTCTCTTTCTTTTTGGTCTGGTGTTTGGGATGCTGTACAACTTCAAAGTGCTTTGATAGTATGTGGATTTATTTTATATAATAATTCTGGAAGTAGGTTCCATTAATTCAGTAGCTGGATAACATTGTTGCATTGTTGCAGAGTCTTTGTTTCTGTCATTTGCTTTGTATCCTCTCAGTTTTAGCTTTGTCCTCAGACCAACTTCTTCCATACTTGCAAGGTGGGTAGAGTAATTCCAGGCATCACACCCATACACAACAGCAGGAGAACAATGATTGTGTCAGGAGCATAGGCAACTTTGCTAAGAATCCCCCAGAAAATCATTGGCTAGATGCAGTAAACATATCCACCCCTAAATTAACTCTGGCAGAGAAAATGGTACCACTATGATTGACTCAACTAATCAGAATTGTCCTGGATCTGTGCATGTGGTTGTGCTCTTCAGAGTTGCTTGTCAAAAAAGATATTGAGAAAGAAGTAGGGCTCTGTCAAGCTAAGACAAATTATTTTAGTGGGAAGCAGTGTTTATTGAAGAAATGGTATGAGGTCAATAGTTCTCAACCCTTCCTGTATATTAGAATCACCTGGGATGATTTTAAAAATATGTATTGATTTGCTTGGTCTGGAGTTGGATTTATAAAATTGTGCCTGGTAATTTTAATGTATAGATAAGTTTGAGAATAACAGTTCTAGGTAAACTGAGGATAGAGTAAGGCAATGGGGATCTCTGTGAGTTTGCACACTTTTGAGTTTCTCAAGCAGTTTTGTTTATGTGCTGTACTGAACATTTTTTTTAAATTAGCCAATTGACTAATACAGCAAAATTACCAACACTACATCTTATACCACAAGTAATCTATGAAAATAAAATTGTGCTGACTGCCATATTTATTGGAAATGTTACAAGAATATATGATATTCAGGTATTTTAAGAATCAAAACAGTTTTAAGAGCTATACCGCATGGAGTTTTCTATTAAGGAAGGAAAGTTAATCCCACTTTTGTGATAAGAGAACTCAACTGCAAAGATCTATTATTGGATGAGATAGAACTACAGGTCATAATAATATCCAAAGAGACAGTTTCTTTATTCTACTGCTGTTGATAATTTGTTCTTGTATTTGGTCAAGATGTTATTTAAAATTGCTTTAAATTTATTTTTAACTTATATGTAAAAACAAAAAAATGTACATATTATTTGAGTACCATTGAAAGTTTCAAATACATGTATAAATAGTATAATGTTTAAATCTATCTCCATCTTCTTTGTCATTTCTTTATGGTAAAAATTTTCAAAGCCTTCTAGTTTTTTAAAAATGTACAGTATATCATCTATAGCTGTAGTGCTGTTAATTAGCACACCAGAACTTCTTGCTCCTAACTGTAACTCAGTATTCATTGATCAATACCTTCCTACCCTCGCACGCCTTTACTTTCCCCAGCCTCTGGTGGTAACCACTGTTCTATTTTCAACTTCTAGGGGATCAACTTTTTTAGATTTTATATAAGCTATGTGATTTTTGTCTTCCTGTGCCTGGCTTATTTCACTTAACATAATGATCTTCTGTTTAATCCATGTTGTTACAAATAACAAAATTTCACATATTTTTATAGCTTAATAGTGTTCCTTCATATTTATTAGCACATTTTCTTTGTCCATTCATTAGTTGATGGACACTTCAGTTGTTTCCATTTCTTGGTGATTGTGAATAATGTTGCAACAAATATAGGAGTGAAGATATTTTTTCAACACACTAACCTCATTCCTTTTGATTCCTTAATCTTCTGTATTATTTCTTTACTCTCCATTTCACTTATTTCTGCTCTGATCTTTATTATTCCTTTCTTTCTACCATTTTTGGTGTTCTTTTTTTGCCCCCCTAGTTCCTTGAGATGTGGTGATAGGTTGAGATCTTTCTACTGTTTTGCTATGGACAGCAATTGCTATAAACTTCCCTCTTAATTCTGCTCTTGTTTCATTCCATGGGTTTTGGTATGCTGTTTCCACATCCATTTGTTTAAAGAAATGTTTAAGGCTTTTTGTTTTTCTTGGTTGATTCCTTAGTTCATTGAATCTTCAGAAAAAAGTTGTTTAATTTCTGTACATTTGTATAGTTTCCAAGGTTTTTCTTGTTATTTATATGTACTTAAATTTAATTGTGGTTAAAAAGGATATCCAATATAAGTTCAGCTTCTGAAATTTTGTTGAGACATTCTTTTTTGGATATCATATGATCTATCCTGGAAACTTTCCATGTGCTAATGAGAAAAATTCGTATTCAGCAGCTTTTGTATGGTAAGTTCTGTAGATGTCTGCTAGGTCTATTTGGTCTAAGATATAATCTAATTCCTTTGTTCCTTGGTTGATTTTCTGTCTGGATGATCCGTCCTTTGCTGAAAGTGGGGTGTTAAAGATACCTCTAAGAAAATATTGCATTATTGGACAGTATGTCTTAGTTGTTCACACTCCATATTACTCCTTTTAATAAAGTGTAGTCCTTTAATGAAGAAGAGGTAATTAGCCTGTATGGCTGACAGTCATTTAGGTATTTGCTTTAGGATGTTTTCTTCAATTGAAAGATAGTGGGAAATAAACTAGCAGTGGCTATTAAGAACTGGCTGGCTTAGTTTTTCATAGAGATAACATTTTCTAAATTACTGCGTTATGATATTGAAAATGAAGGGCAAGCTCTTTTTTGGGTGAAAGTGTTAGAATAGCCCTAATGCAGAATCTCATTAAAGCATCTGTCAGGATTCCTCTATTTTACCATCACCTCCCTTTTTTCTGCAAGAAACAACTGTCGTTTTGAGTGAGTGTACTGCCAAAGAGGCATTTACAAATAAATGAAAAATGTCACAATTGATTTCACTTCTTCCAGAATACTATGTGTCAGCTTTGTCACAAACTGTCTTTGTTATTCTCTGTTTTAGATCTCCCAGGTGGACATTGGAAATAACTTTTGATGGTGTAGGGACTTTTCCATGTGACCTCAGGTAAGTCCTCTATTGGTGACCTTTTATAAATATTTGTAAAGCCATTTGAACAGTTTGAGGAAACAAAAACCTTTTTCCCTTTTCTCTCTGTAACTGCTGTTTTTGCCAAAAGCATTTATATTCAATTGTTTGCTTATATAGCTGGTCATTTGGGGGAATTAGTACATGTATTACAAAGCACTGGAAAATTATACAATTATATTTCATATTCTTATCCCTAATACAATGGTTTGTTATTATATTTAATCTAATAATGCAAATAACATTTATTTGTTGTATTTATTATAAAGAAGACATCTGGCTATTTTCCTATATTTTGAAAAAATAGGTGTCAAAATTTATCTTGAATACATGTCATTATTATAGTGTATATATAATTTCATTGATATACATTAATTATTGCCATCACTGTAAATCACCAGTAATCTAGGTTTCATACTAACATTACTGAAAACTTTGAGTGATATACTCTGCTAAGGAATTATATAAATTAGTTTATGTAAATGCATCACAGTGGTGTTTGAATCCTAAGTTAATATGGATTTGAAAAAAGAAACTAATTAGAAATTGCTAGCAGTTTTTTATCTTAGATATTAAATTAAAGTAAATCTTCATATAATTATACTTAAAGAGATTTTAATCAGCATAATTAGTTATAGATTGTGCTATCATTTGAGATTATTTAGCTTACTACTGTTGACTAGAAAGATCATGGAATGGACTAATTAGCAATATTGTCTTTCTCTTGGAAAATGGAAGTGTAAGAAGTTCACTCATTCATTAAATAAATATTTATCAAGAACTCTTAAGTGCCAGGTACTTTATATTGAGGACTTAATGGTGAAGAATATAAAACTTTTCAAAGTTTTATTGTCTAGTGGGAATCAGTCAGGAAAACAGGCATGCAAGATATAGCATGATGGGTAAAACAATATGGATAGTATGGGATATGAGAAATGAGGTGGTCACCTAACCCTGTCTAGGGATCACTTCTCAGGGTGTGACATGTTAGAAGAAGATGGAAAGATATTAAATTTTGCTTTTAAAGTATTTCCTGATGTCTGAAGTATAGTGTTTACGTTAAGGAACAATATCTGAAGAATTAAGGAAAGGAAGATCATGTCTTCATGAGACATATTTAGAAATTCAGATATTGTCATGAACATTGGGAGGGAAACTGGAAAGGCTTCAAGACAGGTTGGTGAAATTCCCAGTGCCAACTTATGAAAGATATTAACTAGGAAACATGGGCCACTCTTCCTCCTTTACACCAATATGAACAGAATCTGTTTCCTAAAATATAAGGTTTTAGTGAGCAGGGACATGGTCAAATTCACCTTCGTTTCCCAAGATCTACTGCAGTGTTTTGTGCATGCATCCTCTCCGTATTTATAAGAGATATTTATAGCATGGAACCATAAAATGGAATGTAATCATATATATAATATGCAGTTTAACCCACTAGAGGTGTCCTTGAATGTTGACTATGTATGACTAGTACTCTTCCTTCTCTGATCAATTATCACAAATGGAAAAATTCTTTACCATGTTTCCTCTTTACTTTTAGATTCACAAAGAAAATCTCCACCAAAGAAAATGAATAAAAAAGTAATTAAAAATAATTTGAAAATAATTATATGTCAATAAAATCTCTCAAAGTGAAAAGAGTTTGGAGAAAACAAAAATAATTGGAGGTAATTATTTACCAAAAGAAGAAATAGCCAATATATATAAGTTTTACATTTAACTCAGTCTAGAAATACATAGTAAAAATATATTACAAAAGCTTTCTTCTATATAGAGATGAAAGGGCAATGATCATTAATTAAACATTAAACGATAATATGCCGAGGAGATAACTTTAACTTCTTTTGTTAAAAAGAGATAATTGAATGATGAGCCTTTAAAAATACAGTGCTATAATTCACAAAACACAAAATTATTTATTGGCATAGTGTGAATACTTTGAGTTTACTTAAACTCAGTGTGGACCCTGAGTTTCTTACCATTGTAAAATTCTCCATTCTAGAGACTTTTCTCTCACTCAGTTTTCTGGGATTATTTCTTTAAAATATACTATTTTATGACCACCTTACTGCCAGATTTTCCTTGAAAGCATTGGAGTGTGTGTGTGTGTGTGTGTGTGTGTGTGTGTGTGTGTGTGTGTGTAAGCCCATAAAATTCTGGAAGGATTGTGAACCCTCTTCCTAGGCTACACAAAATAGCATATCATATCAGCTCTCAGTTTGTTTTTTTTAATAGAAATTTTTTTATTATTCTAATTGCTTATACATGACAGTAGAGTGCATTTTGACAAATTGTACACAAATGGAGCATAATTTCTCATTCCTCTGGCTGTACATGGCGCTAAGTCACACTAGTAGTGTAATCATACATGTATATATGGTAATAATGTCTGCCCATTCTACTGTCCTTCCCATCCCCACCACCCCACCCCTCCCATCACTCCCCTCTGCATAATCCAAAGTTTATTCATTCTTCCCTACCCAACCCCTACTATGGATCAGCATTCCCTTATCAGAGAAAACATTTGTTTGGACTTTGGTATTTTGGGATTCGATTATTTCACTTAGCATGATATTCTCCAATTCCATCTATTTACCTGCAAATGCCATAATTTCATTCTTCTTTAAGGCTGAGTAATATTCCTTTGTGTATATGTACCACATTTTCTTTATCTATTTATCTATTGAAGGGCACCTAGGTTGGTTCCACAGTTTAGCTATTGTGAATTGAGCTGCTATAGACATTGATGTGAATGCATTACTGTAGTATGCCAATTTTAAATCCTTTGGGTATAAACTGAGGAGTGGGATAGCTGGGTCAAGTGGCCATTCCATTCAAGTTTTCTGAGGAATCTCCATACTGCTTTCCATAGTGGTTGTGATACCACTGTTTACCGGTGACGAGTTCTGCTTTCTCAAAGGTAGAAGTTTGAACATTAGAGAAGCACACCAAGGCAAGCATATTAAGCAGGTTTTCTTTAAAGGTAATAATACAGACTTCTCCCAGGAAGGAGAAGGGGGCCATGGCTGATGTTCTAGAGTCCCCAAAAGTGAGCACATCTTTTATAGGTTAGGGTCTCCTTTGTTCTGTTCTCTCCCTGCCTATCTCTCCTTCCTGCCTATGTGAGGAGGCCCAGGAGTTGCTGGTGACATAGCAAAAAAGGTGAACAGCAGATGGCAGGGGGTGGGCCAAACTGATACAGGCAGGTAGGGGCCCAGGGGACATTAATTAGCAGCTCCTTGCCTGGAGTCCTTGACTGGAGCAGGTAAATTTGGTAATCAATGGGCTCTGGAGATCCTTGACATTCCATTCTCCCAGGGGTAGTCTCCAACTTCCAGAGGCAGATGGTTTTCATGGCCTGCATTTCCTTGATTTGACCTGATTCCCTATGTCTACACTAAATGCCTGTTTCCAATTCTGGCTTCAGTTGCGGCAATTTGCAATCCCACCACCAATGTATGAGTGTATCTTTTTCTCCACATTCTTGCCCATCCTTATTATTGCTTGTGTTCCTGTTAATTGCCATTCTGATTGGAGGGAGATAGTAGTTTTGATTTGCATTTCTCTAATTGCTAGAGATGATGAACCTTTTTTTATATGTTTGTTGATCAAATATATATCTCCTGTGAAGTGTCTGTTCAGTTCCTTAGTCCATTTATTGATTAGGTTATTTGTTTTTTGTTTTTTTTTTTTTTTTGGTGTTAAGTTTTTTTGAGTTCTTTATATATCCTCAGTGTTCTGTCTGAGGTGCGTGTGGTAAAAATTTTCTACCATTCTGTAGGCTCTCTCTTCATGTAAATATTTCCTTTGTTGAGAAGAAGATTTTAAGTTTGAATCCATCCCATTTATAGATTCTTAATTTTACTTCTTTTGCTTCAGGAGTTTGTTAAGGAAATCAGGTTCTAGTGGATATGATAAAGATTTGGGGCTACTTTTTCTTCTGTTAGGCAGAGTCTCCCTTTTAGTACCTGTCTTTGACTGACTTTAACTTGATTTTTGTGCAAGGTGAGAGAGAGAAGTTTAATTTCATTTTGTTACATATGGATTTCCAGTTTTCCCAGCACCATTTGTTGCTGTCTTTTATCCAATAAATGTTTTTGGTGCCTTTGTCTAGTATTAGATAACCATATTTATTTGGGTTCATCTTTGTGTCTTTTATTCTGTATCATTGGTCTATATTTCTATTTTGGTGCCAAAACCATGCTATTTTTGTTACATTGCTCTGTAGCATAGTTTAAGTTCTTGTATTATAATGCCTTCTGCTTCACTCTTTTTGCTAAGGATTGCTCTGGCTATTCTGGGTCTCATATTTTACTTTTCCAAATGAATTTTATGATTGCTTTTTCTAGTTCTATGAGTAATGTCATTGGGATTTTAATAGGAGTCGCATTAAATGTGTATAGCACTTTTGGTAGTATGGCCATTTTGACAATATTAATTCTGCTTATCATACAAGAGCATAGAGAGCATCTTCTAAGGTCTTCTTTAATTTCTTTCCTTGGTGTTCTGTAGTTTTCATTGTAGAGGTGTTTCACCTCTTTTGTTAGATTTATTTCCACATATTTCATTGTTTTTGAGACTATTGTGAATGGGGTAGTTTTCCTAATTTCTCTTGCAGCAGATTCATTGCTTATGTATAGGAATGCATTTGATTTATGGCGTTGATTTCATATCCTGATACTTAGCTGAGTTCATTTATGAGTTCTAGAGGTTTTCTTGTAGAACTGTTTTGATCTTCTAAATATAAAATCATATCATTGGCAAGTAGTGATAATTTGAGTTCTTCTTTTCCTTTTCGTATCCCTTTAATTTCTTTCATCTGTCTAATCAGATACTCTAGCTAGAGTTTCAAGGACTCTATTGAACAGAAGTGGTGAAAGAGAGCATCTCTATCTTGTTCCCGTTTTTGGAGGGAATGCTTTCAATTTTTCTCCATTTAGAATGCTGTTGGCCTTAGGCTTAGCATAGATAGCTTTTACAACGTTCAGGTATATTCCTTCTATTCCGAGTTTTTCTAGTGTTTTGAACATGAAGAGGTGCTGTATTTTGTCAAATGCTTTTTCTGCATCTATTGAGATAATCATATGATTCTTGTCTTTAAGACTTTTGATGTGATGTATTAGTTTATTGATTTCCATATGTTGAACCACCCAGCATCCCTGGATGGGGATGAACCCTACTTGATTGTGGTGCACTATCTTTTTAATATGTTTTTGTGTGCAGTTTGCCAGAATTTTATTGAGAATTTTTGTGTCCATGTTCATCAGGGATATTGGTCTGAAGTTTTCTTTCCTTGATGTGTCTTTGTCTGGTTTTGGTATTAGGGGGATACTAACCTATAGAATAGTATGGAAGGGTTCCCTCCTTTTCTATTTCATGGATTAATTTGAGGAGCATTGGTGTTAAATCTTCTTCGAAGGTTTTGTAGAACTCAGCCATGAATTCTGGTCCTGTGTTTTTCTTGTTTGGTAGGCTTTTGATGGTGTCTTCTATTTCATTGCTTGAAATTGATTTGTTTTAATTGTGTAAGTCCTCCTGTTTAGTTTGGGTAGATCATATGTCTATAGAAATTTGACAATGTGAGATTTTCTAGTTTATTTGAGTATAAATTTTCAAAATAGTTTCTAATTATCTTCTGTATTTTACTAGTGTCCATCATATTTCCTTTTTCACCACGAATTTTTATTAATTTGAATTTTCTCTCTCTTTCTCTTTGTTAGTGTGGCTAAGTGTTTATCAATTTTGTTTATTCTTTTCAAAGAAACAACTTTTTGATTTGCCAATTTTTTCAATTATTTCTTTTGTTTTGATTTCATTGGTTTCAGCTCAGATTTAATTATTTCCTGTCTTATACTGTTTTTGGTGTTGATTTGTTCTTCTTTTTCTAGGGCTCTAAGATGTAATGTTAGGTTATTTATTTTTTGACGTTTTATTCTTTTAATGTATAGTTCAATTCAATGAATTTTCTTTGAGCACTGCCTTCATAGTGTCCCAGAGATTTTGATATGTTGTATTGGTGTTCTCATTTACCTCTAAGTATTTTTTTTATTTCCTCCCTGATTTCTTCTGCTATCCTTTGGTTATTCAATAGCATGCTATTTATTCTACAGGTGTTGGAGTAACTTCTATTTTTTATTTTATCATTGATTTCTAGTTTCATCCCAGTCATGATCTGATAGAATGCAGGGTAGTATTTCTGGTTTTTTTTTTTTTTTTTTTTTTTTTTTTTTTTTGCGAGGGTTGCTTTGTGGCATAACATATGGTCTAGTGGTGAGAGAGGTGTGTTAAAGTCACCAAGTATTATTATGTTGTGTGGTCTATTTGATTCTTGAAATTGAGAAATGTTTGTTTGATGAACATAGATGTTCCATTGTTTGGAGCATATATATTTATGATTGTTATGTCTTATTAATGTATGATTCCCTTAAGCAGCATGAAATATCATTCTTTATCCCTTCTGACTAACTTTTGTTTGAAGTCCACTTTGTCTGATATAAGGATGGAAACCCCTGCTTGTTTACACAGTCCATGTGAGTGATATTTTTTTCTCCTTCAGTTTTGGATGTCTTTTCCTAGGAGGTCAATCTCTTGAAGGCAGTATATTGTTGGGTCTTTTTTAAAAATCCAATCTGTCAGTCTGTGTTTTTAATTGATGAGTTTAGGCCATTAATATTCAGGGTTATTATTGAGATTTAGATGTATTCTTGGTCATTTTGGTTTGTTTTTGGTTTTTAACTTGATTTATTTTCTCCTTCGATTGACCTTTTCTTTAATGTGATTCCTTTGCTGGTTTTCTTTCTTTCTTTTTTTTTTTTTTTAATTTCCTCCTAATGGAATATTTTGCTGAGAATGTTCTATAGTGCAGGCTTTTTAGTTGTTAACTATTTTGTTCATCATGGAAGGTATTTATTGCATCTTCAAATCTGAAGCTTAATTTTGCTGGATATAAAATTCTTGATTCGTATCCAATTTTTTCAAAGCTTGATATACGTCATTCAGGGACCTCCTGGCATTGAGGGTTTGGTTTGAGAAATCAGCTGAAATCTGAATTGGTTTCCCCCTATATGTAATTTGATTTTTTTTTTCTCTCACAGCCTTCAAAATTCTATCCTCATTCTATATGTTAGTCATTCTCATTATAATGTGCCTTGGTGTGGGTCTGCTGTAATTTTGTATATTTGGGGGCCTGTAAGTCTCTTATAATTCATTTTGCATTTCATTCTTTAGATTTGAGAGGCTTTCTGATATTATGTGATTGAAAAGATTATGCATTCCTTTGGTTTCTATCTTCATACATTTGTCTATTCCAATAAGTCTTAAATTTGGTCTTTCATGTTATCCCATATTTCTTGAAAGTTTTGTCTCATGGTTTCTTACCATCTTCTCTGTGTGGTCAACTCTTTTTTCAAGAGTACATATTTTGTCATTATTGTCTGAGTTTCTGTCTTCAAAGTGATCCAGTTTGTTAGTTGTACTGTCCATTGAATTTTTAATTTGGTTTATTGTTTCCTTCATTTCAAGGATTTCTGAGTGATTCCTTTTCATAATCTCTGCCTCTTTATTGAAGTTATCTTTCACTTCCTGTATTTTCTCTATGATATCATACTTTATTTCAAAGATCACTAATTATGTATTTTCTAAACTTTTAATCTGATATTTCTTCTACTGTGTTATCTATAAATTTTATTGTTGGAACATCTTGGTTTGTTTGAGGGCTTTGTTCCCTTGTTTTTCATGTTGTTTGTGTGTCTTCTCATCTTGTGGTATGGATTTAGTACAGTACAGTTTCTACCCTATAGTCTTATAGTGTCCCTGAATGCTTCTAGTACCTCACCTTTAATGGGGAGACCAATAGTAACAGCACCCAATGCAAACAATATACAACCTTAAACTAAAAGACTCCTTTTAAGGTGTTTACAGTTTTGTCACAATAAATGGAAATGATGTGTTCAATTATTGTTTACAATATAAACAGTAACTTTGCTAAGTCGGTTTACAGTTTCAAATGATGGAACAGAAGTAGTGTAAGATGTAATGTTTATAAGGGATGTGAGAAGGTAGAAGTAAAAATTTATAACTAGAGTGAGGGAGGAATTAATAGAGGTTGGCTATCAGTATGAGAGAAGTGAGAAAGAGAATCTAGGGAGACAGATGAGTGAAAAAATAAATACAAATGTTAAAAAAAAGTAAAAATATAAGAATACACAATAAAACTGTAATATACTATTCAGACATCCAATTCCTCAATAAATTGATGCATGGATAATATTTGGATTAAAAAATGGTAGAGGTTTGAGAGAGAAGGTGAAGAAAAACCAGACAGAATGTCTCAATGGAAAATTAAATGATTGCTTCTGTTGGCTTTCAAAATATCTCAGCTTCCCTTTTCTGCTGATAGGTAGGATTTTCTGAAGTTTGATGTTAGCTCCAGTCTGGTGGGTGCCAGACCAGTTGAATGGGGTGAGCTGATATCAAGATACCCTCACATCCTCTTCCAGTTTTTCCACTCATTGTAACTGGCCCCTTCCATCCCTGTGCACTTCAGGACTCACTGAGCTGGAGAGAACCCAGTTTTCTCCAGTTTCTTCAACCTTTGCTCCCCCCAGGGACTTGCCCCTAATCTCTGGCTTTCCACAAACTTGTCAGACCCAGACTGGCCCATGTAAACCCAGTTGCAATCTGATGGACCTGGACTTCATCTTCCCCAGACTCTGCCTTGCTGCATTCCCAAGATCTCAATGCCCTTTCAACTTGCAGAGAGACCACCAGGGATGCATTCACATAAAGGAGTGACCCTGCAAAGAGGCAGCCAGATTACAGCCACTAGCACATCTAGCAGAAAGACCTCAGATGCAACCAGACCTACAGGTACCCCAGTACATCTCCAGACCCTGGCAGTGTCCCCAGAATGAGGTGTCCATATCTCAAGATGATGGTAGTGGTGGCATCCACAAACCTGCAGGCCCTAGCCAGTGTCCCAAGATGGCGAGAGCCACATGTAACCAAACCTACGGATACTGTGACATTGGACTTCCAGGCAACAGGGGCAGTGAGTGATTAGCTGGTTGTGGATGATCTGTAGGCTAATGGCAAGGGATCAACAGGTTTATGTCCAGCGCGGGTGGTGGGTGAAAGGCATGTAGACAAGAGGCAGGCAAACAGGCAAATGGCTGACGATAGGCTGTGGTCAAAGAGTGATCTGTGTTCAAAAGGCAGGCAATATGCTGGCAGATGGTAGGTGATCACAGTGGAGGAATGGGGGATAAACAGCAGGGGACAATGTGGGCAGCAAGGCTGCCTCATTGAGAAACAGTATTTCCTCTGCTTGAATCCCAAGTCATGGAGCAACAAGGAATGCAGTCTTTCTCTTGTCTGCCATCTTGGATCTCCTCTCAGGTTTTTGTTTTTTTTTTTAATGGAGTAGGGGTAAAGAGTCATAAGCTGGTAGTTTTGATAATCTCAATAGTTTTTGTAGATCACTTAAAATATTTTGTTTTCCAAAGGCAAATAACTCTGAAAAATATAAAACCTAGCTATATAGAATATTCAAGCAATAAAGAAAATGTGAGCAAGGGTGCAAAGAAGCATCTGTCAAGCTCAGAATAAGTGATCATTGCCCTGCCATTCACAGGGATTGCCAAGTGAAGAGGAGACAGTTCTGAAAGACATGCTGCCTGTTACTTTGGAATAATGGATATTTGTCTGTCTTGCTATCAGTCAAAATACAGGTTAGAATAGCCAGATTTTTAAAACATAATATAAAGTCAAAAGTAGCAGAAATAAGAATAATAGAAGGCATGTCAATTGCCTAGTGTTCCATGACACATAGTCACACTGAGCTCTAAGAACTTTATAAGAAAACTTGGTGTAGGAGTTTGTCCCCACTGTTAGGGGCAGTTGTGGCTCGTTATTAGCTCCCAGAAAAACGCTCTGCAGACATAGGTGTCACACAAGGAACTTTTATTTTATGCGGATGATTCACATCCACTCGGGGTTAAAGGAAAGAAGAGAAGAGAGAACATGGCACATGGTTTCTCTCAGATATTGGAATTTCATGGGCTGAGAGGAACCAATCGCAGAGGAGAATTCTTACTGACTGACTGATGGACCAATGACATATTAGAATGTAACATGGGAGGCAGGGAGATTACGGCAGTGTAAGCCGGAAATTCCTGTAAAGGGAGAGGCGGGAAGAAGGCAGACTGACAGGTGATGGGGAGGCCGGAAATTCCTGTAAAGGGAGAGGCGGGCGGAATGCAGATTGACAGGTGGTTGGGAGGTGGGAAATTCCTGTAACGGGAGAGAAAGGTGGCTTTGTACCTTACATTCCCCCATTTCCTTTTTTTATAAAAAAAAATTTTTTTTTTTTTTTTTTTTTTTGGGTACATGGATGAAGGTGAGTCTTCTGTAATTACTTCCTGCTGGGTGTGGATGTAGAGCTGGTATCATTGTGGCAGGAAGAACTGGAGACTTGATAGTTTCTCTGGAGGCACATCTGCAGCCAGGCTCTGATTTTTTTGTGAGATCCTGATATTTCTGCAATACAAGTTGATTAGTTGACATGGAAGTAAAAGACAGGGGGCTCCCCTTTTCGGCTGGCATTCTATTGGAAAAAATTCAGTGGTTAGGAAAATTACAAACAGGAATCCAGTCCTCATGGCTGGGCATGGTTGTCTGGTATTTCAATCGCCTGGCTCCCAATTTCTGGAATGGGAGGAAGGGTGGAGGGCTTCATGATCTTCAGTCTGAGACAAAGGGGTCCCACAGGAGTGGCTGAGTATCGGAAAAGCCTGAGGATTAGGAGCTGGAGAAGGGTTAGTGGACCGAGAATAGAGCTTAACCTGAGAAATGTGCAGCGATCCTGGTAAATTTTGTACCTTGACAGTTGTTGGTGTGGTCAGGATCACTGTATGGGGTCCCTGCCACTTGGGAGATAGAGGGATTGTAGCTTCCTGAGGAGGAGAAATAAGAACTTGGTTTCCTATTTGAAGAGGTTGGGTAAGGAGGCCAGATAAAGGTTTGGGTAGGGTGGAGTCAGCATAACCCCATAGAAATGCTCAAATGTGATTTAGGAGAGGAATGGATATTTGAGAAGGAATAAGGGAAGGAAGGGGCACTATCCCAGGGGGCAGGATGGTATGACCGTATATTAACTCAAAAGGGGAAATATTAGTTGGTTTCTTTGGGAGTGAGCGAAGATGCAGAAGAGCAAGGGGCAGGAGTTTAACCCAGTTGAGGTGAAGTTCTAAAGAGAGCTTGGTTAAAACATTTTTAAGAGTTCAGTTTGCTCTTTCTACTTTGCCTGATGACTTTGGGTGAAAAGGAATGTGGAAATGCCAAGGGACCCTGAGCGCCTTGGCGAGTTGTTGGGTGACTTGGGAAATGAATTCAGGTCCATTATCTGACTGGAAGGAAGTAGGTACTCCAAAGCGAGGAATGATTTCATGAAGGATGAAGGCAGAGACAGTTATTGCCCTTTTGTTGGAGGTGGGGATGGCTTCAATCCATCCCGAGAAGGTGTCTATCATAACCAACAGGTATTTAGATTTTCTTACTGTGGGCATGTGAGTGAAATCAAGTTGCCAGTCTACCCCTGGAATGGTGCCACAGGCTTGGTGAGTCAGAAAAATGGGGGCCCTGACAGCTGTAGGATTTGTTCGCAGGCAGACTTCACATGAGGAAGAGAGTTCCTTCAGAAATGAGATATCAGAGGAGGACAGTTCAGATAAGTTTTAGCAAAGTGTAAGAGTGAAGAAAGGTTGGGGTGAAAGAGACGATGGAGATAGGAAAGTATTTCCCTGTTGGGGGGTGGTGGAGGCAAAGGATCATGAAGAGCCATAATAGGGGCTGGCATGGACGAGAGGGCAGCCCTTTTAGCCTCCTCATCTGCCTTGTTATTGCCTGAAGAGATGGATGATTGATGTGTTTGATGGGCTCTGCAATGTACAAGGCCTGTAGTTGCTGGGAGGTGAAGAGCCTCAAGGAGTTTTAGAATGCAACTAGAGTTGGTGATGGAGTTTCCTTCAGTAGTAAGAAGGCCTCTCTCTTTCCAGATAGCAGCATGAGAGAGGATAATGTGAAAAGCATATTTGGAGTCGGTGTAGACTGTGAGGGATTGTCCCTTTGTGAGGGTGAATGCGCGGGTAAGGGCAATTAGCTCTGCCTGTTGATTGGTGGTGTTGTTGGGTAGTGGTCCTGACTCTATCATCTTTTTAAGAGAGACAATGGCATATCCAGCTCGACAGATCCCTTATGAAGAAACGAGCTTCCATCAGTGAACCATATGAAAGTAGGGTTGCGTAGAGCTCCTTCCTGGACGTTAGAGGGGTAGGGAAGTAACTCCTCCAGGGTTTCAAGGAAGCTGTGGGTTGCAGAAGCATGTATATTGGAAGGTAGGGATAAGAGGGTGGCTGGATTTAAAGGAGAGCATGTTTTAAAGGAAATGGAAGAGTCCTCGATAAGAGCAGTTTGTAAGGCTAACACCCGACAGGGTGGTAGCATTTGCAGACCTTTATAAGTAAGAAGCTGAGACAGATGATGAGGTGAGAGCACTTCAGAGGGAGCCCCAAAAGAGAGTTTTTTTGATTCCTGAATTAACACAAATGCTGCTGCTAATACTCTAAGACATGGTGCCCAACCTCTTATAGTGGGGTCTAACGTCTTTGAAAGGTATGCTATTGGTCCAAAAGTGGGACCAAACATGTGTCCTAAGACCCCCAGGGTGAACTCACTTTTTTTGGAGACAAACAGGTAGAATAGTTTGGTTAAGTCAGAGAGGTGTAGGGCTGGGGCTTGAAGAAGGGCTTTCCTTAAGATCTGGAAAGGGGCTTTCACTGTGTTGAGGAGAGGTTCAGTGGGAGTACCCTTTGAAGCCTCATAGGGGAGTTGCCAGGATGGAAAAATTGGGGACCCAAGATCGTAAATATCCTGCTAATCCCAAAAAGGAAAGGATTTCTTCCTTGGTGGATGGAGTGGGCATGTCCTGTATTAATGCTTTTCTCTCTACAGTGATGGCTTTGAATCCAGGTGAGAGGCTGACACCTAAGTAAACAACTTGAGGCTGGGAAAGTTGCACTTTTGCTGGAGAAACCCTATAGCCCCTGTCAGCCAGAAAGTTTAAAAGCTTAACTGTGTCCCTTTGGGAGTCCTCAAGAGAGGGACTACATAGAAGATCATCATCAACATACTATAAGAGAAAGGAGGAAATGAATGTGAGAGAGGCAAGATCCTGAGATAACGTTTGGCCAAAGAGATGGGGACTGTCTCAGAAACCCTGTGGGAGAACTGTCCAGGTCAGCTGAGAAGAAACTCGAGTGAAAGGGTCAGTCCAAGTAAAAGCAAAGAGATCCTGTGAATCAGGGTGAAGTGGGACAGTAAAAAATGCATCCTTCAAATCTAGCACTGAAAAGTATGTGGTGGAAGAAGGGATAGAAGAAAGCAGGGTGTAAGGATTGGATATAATAGGAAAGATGGGGACCACTGCTGAGTTAATGATGCAGAGGTCTTGCACTAGACGGTAAGATCCATTAGGTTTCCTAACAGCCAGGATGGAAGTGTTATAAGGTGAGTTGGCAGGGCACAGGAAGACTTTCTGACTTAAATCCTGGATGATTGGTTGAAGTCCTATAAGGCTCCTTTGGGGAAGGGGATATTGGGCCTGGGCTGGGTAGGATGTTGGGTCCTTTAGATGAATGAGTACAGGTGAGCATTTAGCTATAGAGGGTGTATGAGTGTCCCAGACCTTGGGGTCAACCAGGGAGGGAGGAAGGGGATATGAGGACTCTGTTTGAGCTGTATATTCCTGTAGAGTCATAAGGAGAGGAATAGCAGAGGAGTCTTAGCTAAGGCGCATGGTGGGTGAGAAAGTAATAGAGGCACCCAATTTGGTTAGGATGTCCCTTCCCAGAAGGGGAATGGGACATGAAGGAATTATTAAAAAGGAATGAGTAAAGCCAATTTGTCCTATATGGCAGCTTATTGGAGGGGTTTGTAAGGGGTTATATAGTTTTCCCTCTACCCTGACAGTAGAGTATTTGGCAGGGGAAGTGGGTCCCCAAAATTCCTGCAGCACTGAGAAGGTGGCTCCAGTGTCTATAAGGAAAGGATTTGCCTGCCTGCCACCATAAGGGTTACCCGGGGCTCCTGAGTCATGATAGTCATCGGGTGCAGAAGTCCTGGGCCCCTTCATTCATCCATTGCCAATCCCAGCAAGTCGCCGGAGGGAGGGGCCGAGGGAGGGGCACTTCTCTGAGCACCAGGGCAATCCATCGCCCAATGTCCCGGTTGGTGGGCATCTTGGACAAGGACTTGGGGGCTGCCGGGGGTTGGGGCAGGCTCGTGCCCAGTGGCCCTCTTGCCTGCACTTGAGGCATGAGGTTGGAGGTCTTCTGGGAGCTTGGGCGCCCCTAGCGGTGGACAGTTGGGCAGGTCTAGCTGGCTGAAAGGCTTTGGCCAGCATTTGGTATTTTAATTTTTGTTTTTTTCCTTCCCTTCTGTTATAAACCTTGAATGCCACTGCTAGAACCTGTGGTTGTGGGGTAAGGGGTCCCCTATCCAACTGCCTCAATTTGACCTTTATGTCAGCATAACTTTGGGAAAAGTAATAAGTCATAAGTAGCTGCCGTCCCTCTGGGGTTTCGGGATTCTGGTTAGTATACGTGAGCATGGCCTCTGTAAGGTGGCTTAGAAATGCTAACGGGTTTTCATCTCTGTCCTGTATTACTTCCTGAAGTTTATCACAGTTAATGGGTTTAATAGTAGCCTTTTGTAGACCTGCAAGGATGTAGGTTTGAAACCTATCTTGCTGTAGACACCCAGCCTCAGTATTATAGTTCCATAGGGGCTCTCTATTTGGTACTGCTTCAGCCCCAATGGGATGGGTTGGGTCGGTTGATGAATCTCATCTGCATAATTGAGCGCCTGTTCCCAGACTCTCCAGCGTTCCTCAGGGGTTAGGGTGTTGGACATGATCATGTAAATGTCATGCCAGGTAAGGTTATAAGACCGGGTAAGGTACTGAAATTCCTTAATGAAGGTTGCAGGGTTGGAGGTGAAGGGACCTAGCCGCTTCTCTATTTGAGACAGATCAGACAGTGAAAAGGGGACATGAACTCTGATTACTCCCTCTGTGCCAGCCACCTCCCTTAAAGGGGCTAAGACATGTGCACGGGACCGCGTGGTGGGGGGACTTGGTGGGCTGAGTGGAGGAGCGGAAGGAGAAACGGAATGAGGCAAAGGGGAGGAATGGACAGGGGCTTCTGCAGTAGGAGGCCTGTAAGGAGATGACTCATCAGCTGGATCGAACTCGGAAGAGAAAGAAGGGTTAAAAGGTGGGGGAGAAGCCAAGAGAATGGGTTCAGGTTTTTGAGGAGAGCAGAGATTAGGTTTAACCTGAATGAAAGGAAAAACACGAAAGGGAAAAGTTCCTTTCCATTCACCAGGTTGCCCACATATGTACTTAATTATAACTAGTGCAATTAGGCATATAATTATACCTAGTACAAAGCTAGAATTCAGGGTGTCATAAATAGACCATTTTGACTTACTATATAAAGGACAATTTAGCTCTGATTCAGGGAATAGGTGAAGGGGTTTGAGATGATTTAATAAACATCTCAGGGGCGAGTTTGTTGGGTTGGATGTCCTAGATCCCATGGTAAACTGAGACCCACCTGGCTAGTGATTATTGGCGTCCCAAGACCACGGTGCCAGGCAACGAGAGGTTAGAACAGAGATTTGGTCATCACCAAAAACCAGTGTTTAACCAGGCATTAGCTGAGAGAGTTTGAAGACCTGGCCAGGATTTCGAGAGAGACGCAGTGGGAAATAAAAGAGCCTCAAACCCTGAGAAAGTATCTCAGCACCATAAAAATCAGGAAACCACCCAGCAACTAGGACCAGCTATGGGGACCAAGGAGGTACCTCTACACCTCGGCAGTCGGGTGGCGGGAGCTGCGGGGCCGGCGGGAGCTGCGAGCGGTGGCAGAAGCCTCGGGGCTGTCGAGGGAGCCGCGAGCCACGGCGGAGGGAACCGCAGGAATGGCCGCTTCTCAGTTACGGGGGGCAGGGGGCCGCAGCGGGAGCTGCGGGCAGCCGAGATGTGTTTAAGTGGTCAGGGGCCTGCCTAAGGGGAACTCACCAATTCTAGAGTCCGGTGTTGTATGCAGAAAACTGGGCATCCAGGTAAATGGAAGGTGAGCCTGTATCCATGGGTGCTGGAGCTATCGGATGGGATTCCGCTTGCTTAGTCAGCGGAAAAACCAATATCAGAGTCACGGCACCAGATGTTAGGGGCAGTTGTGGCTTGTTGTTAGCTCCCAGAAAAACGCTCCACAGACATATTTGTCACATAAGGAACTTTTATTTTATGCGGACGATTCACGTCCGCTGGGGGAAAAGGAAAGAAGAGAAGAGACAACATGGCGCATGGTTTCTCTCAGATATTGGAATTTCGCGGGCTGAGAGGAACCAATGGCAGAGGAGAATTCTTACAGACTGACTGATGGACCAGTGACATATTAGAACGTAATGTGGGAGGCAGGAAGATTATGGCAGCTTAAGCCGGAAATTCCTGTAAAGGGAGAGGTGGGCAGAACACAGATTGGCAGGTGGTTGGGAGGTGGGAAATTCCTGTAGCAGGAGAGAAAGGTGGCTTTATACCTTACACCCACCCTTCCAGATCAACACTTGGTCTGAACTAACTCATGGAGTCTGATCTATTAACTGACACGTATTTCTGGTCAATAGCTGGTCCAGGTGAAATAACTTACAAATGAGAAAGTTTGAATTATAGTGATACTTGAACATTTCAAAATCCCACAATTTTTTTTTTAAGCAAAAACATGACCCTCTGTCTTTAAAAGTAAACATGGACTCGTAATAATTATTAAGAGTCCACACTTTGATCATTTCCTTAATGTAAAAGAACCCAAATAAACCATCCAGAAATCTATGACATCTCATCAGATACAACACCTTTAACAGCAAATAAGAATGTGTAATATATGACAAAAAGTGATTATTTCACTTACTGTTTTTTTAAAAAAAGAGCTCAAACAAATTAGAAAAACCCCTCTAATTCCTTAAATATTTGGTATAGGGAATTCAACCACAAGTTCACAAAATAGTATCTTGTAGTAAACAAAACCAAACAAAACAAAAGAAAAAAATGCAGAAGATGTGGCCAGTTCTGCCAGAGGGATCTGTAAGCACCTAGGCTTTTGGTCAGGGACTGGCTGTGGGATGGGCCAGGTGGTAGTAGCAGTATGAAGCACAGACTCCTTTGCTTGGGGTCATTTCCTGGGCTTACACTGTCTGTTAGTTCCCTTCTTTTGCTTCCACCCCCTGACTCTGACAACACCTGTTCTATAGCATTTCCTTGGCAGGAAACCTCAATATACATTTTAACAAACTTTGTGCCAAATTTTCTCTTTCAGTTACTAAAGGTAATTGTTTAAAAAATGTGCATAGCAAATGGGACAAAATAAGACTGCTGTATGAAGGCTAGGGTAGTCAAGTACACTTTGAGCAGGGAGATTTGTGTGTTTCACCTACAACGTGGAAGCTGGCTTGTTGACAAGGAAAACTCTGTTTTTAATTGTCTTTTCAAGGGGGTATAAATCTTCTCCACTCTGTTCGTGCTAACTTACTCAATTTTGCTTCTGTTTTCTCTTAATAGAGTTATGTAAATTTCCAGGAACTGAGACAAAAGCAGTTCTTTTGCTTTAGGACAAAGCTTCTTTCCAGAAAGACAGTGTGACTCTTGACAACTTGTTGCCTGGAGACAAGGGACCTTACATGTCAGTTTTCTAAATGAGAGATATTTTTAATTTCTCTAAAATAGATTAAGTAGCTATAGCACATCTATGTACCTTTTGCCATATGGAGATAGAAAGGGAGAATTAGAATAAAACATTCCTCAAAGCTGGAATGACAGTTTCTGATTGGGGAACATATTTGTTCTACTGGAAGTGAGGTTTTGCACCCAGTAAAACCAAAACTTTTCTCACATTTCTTTCTTATCATAGTGTTCTTCTTTTCTTCAAAACTGTGACTGGATATTTATTCCTGAAATATTAAAATTCAGGTAACATGAATTTCAAAGAAACACTTTCTGAAGCCCCTTCCTCTCAATACCTGTTATGCCACATTTTAATTCCATTTCATTTTAATTGGTAAAAAAGGAAGATAAAAATTATGAAGAAAATTTAGTGACAAATTCTGTTACAAACATTTTTATTACCCATATATCTAAATAGTCTTTTAAAAATTTTTATAGACTGATTTATTTTCTTCTAAATTGGAAAATTGGAATGTGAGACAACATATCTTGAATGTGCTAAAGCACAGATTCATGTCAGGAAGACGAAAAGTGATGGTTAAATAACATGAAGGCTATAATCTAGGGATCTGACAGATTTATAAGTACAATATGTTCATTTTAATAAATTAAAGTGGGTTAATCTATCAATCATTCAACATATCCAGAGTCTGTGGCATGTGCATTAAAATGCATTGTATTCTATGAAACATCTCTTAAAAAGCAGTTAATCAGAAAGCATTAACAGAGCTTCATTTATGATTTCAATCTCTATGGAATATAGAGGAGTTCAGTATGTTTCCTGCTATCTGCAACTGTTTACAATTTTAAGAAAATAAAATAGTGAAAAGACAATACATAATTAGAGAATAGGAGCATGTTTAAATAGGTGCTGTGAGGAGAAGACAGTGTTTGTGAGCCATCAGTAAAGAGTTAAGCATGTGCAGTATAGTTTTCATAGAAGACATTTTAGAAGGATAAAGCTGGAGCTGGACTATGACAGATGGGGAGAATTTAGGTAAATCGAAGAGAAAAATAGAAAGCTTTCTGTGATGACTGAACAGTAGGATCCATAGAGGTTGTTGCTTTTCAGGTTATGTTAGGGAGAATGACAGTGTAAGAAGACATTAGTGACTAGAACAGAGGATTTTTCCTGAGAGTTATCTGATGTGAGGAGAAATAGGTGGAGTCAGGGTCTCCAAAGCCAGGCTCTACCTTTAAACCCAGGCAATGGATTGTTGCAAGTTCTTAAGCTGGGAGGGCCATTATGATGGCATGGTTTTCTGAGAAATCAACCTGAGCTGACTAGAGGCAGGATGCTTGACTTGGAAGTTGTGGACATTATGCACGAGGAGAAGTCGGCTGAATTACAGTGGTGATAGGGCGAGTAAATGAAGACATACAGTCTAGGTAATTAAGCTGTATTTTACTGATACTTATTTCTTATTTACAAATATAGTACAACAATTAACTCATTCCAGAGACAGTAATTAGCAATCAGGTTAAATTACTTTGATTACCTCTTTTACACTTAATGAAAAACATTTTAAGAAAGCTGCTTTCTAAGATGTTTTATAGACTATTCCCTATATAGTTTTTCTTTTGCTCTCCTCCATTCCTTCCCCCTCCTGGCACTTCCCTCAGCCTTTGTTCTCTGTCCTTCTCTCTTCCATTTGTCTTATAAAAGAATAAACTTTTAAGATGGGATTAAGTTAATTTTTAATAATTATTTTATGGGAGTATTATATAGATATAGTTTTAAAATGAAAATAAATGAGCATCTAATATCTCTTTCATTCTCCCCACCCTAACCCAGGTCTGCTCCTAATAATTACCATTTTTAACTGCTCTATTTTTTTTTTCTTCTGACAGTTCTGTGTTATTACAGTTATTTCTTGTTTTTAAAATTGATTTACATTATTCACGATCAATTGTTGAAAATTTATATTTTTAAGATCTCATACTCAGCAGTTCCAACTATGTTTCTTTCATTTTACTTCAAAGATTTCACAGTTGTTTGTGAAATTAGTGGTATTTACATTTATAATATCTGTATGACCATTGTTTGAACCAAGACATATGTTGTGATTTTTAAAATTTTGGGTTAGGTAGCAGGGACTGAAGGGAAGGGAGAGGGTGGAGGGATAGGAAAGATAATAAAATGAATCGGATTTTATTAACATATGTGCATATATGATTACAAAATCAGTGTGATTCTACATGATGTACAAGAAGAATGAGGAGTTATACTCCATTTGTGTATGATGGGTCAAAAAGCATTCCACTGTCATGTATAACTAATTAGAACAAATTTAAAAAAATAAAAAAATGTATTTCTCACACATTTAAAAAGATGTCTTGGAGTTAATACTTTCCTGGGTTCTTTTTTTTCTTTTTTCTTTTTTTTTGTTCTTGTTTAGTTTTCTGCATATCTATTATATCTTTTGCTATTTGTTTCCAAATGTCCTATAACATATGTAACAAAACTATTAAATGATTGTAAATAAATGTTCTAAATTATCTGTTTAATGTGATGATCTATTAGCTATATTAACCATCTTTTGATTTTTTTCTTTTGTTTTGTTTTTGGTTTTGGCCTGGAGGTATTCCTATTGCAATTCTTCATTGTCTGGCACCAATTTCAGCCATTGTTTCTAGGCCAGACATAACTGTCACCTTGGAACTTGTCTGCTTTTATGTATTAGGATTTTATGTCACCTGCATCCAGTACTTTCTAGTAAAGGAGACCTGGGAAAGTTTTTTCACTCCTTACAGGCTTAAACTATCTTTATTTTGCCCTCCTGCTTGATGGATGGTTTTGTTGAACACAGATAGGCATCTTCTTCTGAGAATTTTGAAGCCTCTATAATTCTTGTAGTATTTCCATTGCAAAGTCAAAGGCCATTCTGAGGGTTAGTGTTTCCCAGAAAAAAATTATGATCTCTTTGCTTGATATCTGTGTGTCTTTTCAAAGCAAACTTATAGTTTGGTAATTTTCTATTGTTATTGTTAGCATTATTATTTTTATTTTTCTTCCTCCTGATTTATTTCTCAAACTCCTGTGAGTAAACTTCTGGCCATCCTGGATTAATTTTTTGAAAATTTTCTCTGTATTGTCCATTTCCCTTTGTTTTTGGTGAGTTTCTTGACTTTGTCTTCTACTATAATTTCTGTTATAGGGACTCTCATTTTTATTTGTTATGTTCAGTTCTTATTTTGTGTATTAATTATATTTTATTGAAATCTTTCTCATTCTGCATTCTTTTTCCTCCTGGTTCCCTTTTATTCTGTTTGTTTCAGTTGGAGGCATTTCTTATTTATCTAAGAATCTTTGAACACCCACTTTAAGAATGAAACTTGAGCTGGGCGTGGTGGTGCATGCCTGTAATCCCAGCAGCTCAAAATGCTAAGGCAGGAGGATCAAGAGTTCAAAGCCAGCCTCAGCAAAAGCGAGGTGCTACTCAACTCAGTGAGACCTTGTCTCTAACTGATATACAAAAAAAGGGCTGGGGATGTGGTTCAGTGATCAAGTGCCCCTGAGTTCAATCCCCAGTACTAAAAAAAGAAAAAATGCTGAAAACTGTATGCTTAGGTCAGATTTGTTTTTTGATGAGTGTCACTACAGAATAGACATTGACAGGGCTTGCCATTTTCAGGAACATCCACTCTCTTATTGTGGGGAAGCAGAGGGAACAAGGGAATCAACTTTCTGTCTTCTGGTTCTATAGGCAAAGAAGGGGACTTTATTCAAGCATTCTACTAGTCCCTCTATTTTTAACCCTGCAGTTCTGTCCTGATTTCTACAACATCTGGTACTCCAAATGCTGAAACAAACTCTCGTAGAAACTCTCATAGATTCTGTCATGAAAATTGACTTCTTACTGACTTATTTCTTCTCCTGTGGACTTAAGCTGTATCTTATGTTCTGCTATTTCAGTTCCCATCCTATTCTTTTTCTGTCTCGTAACAAATTTTGAAATTTCCTAATTATTGTTACCCCTTTCCTTTTTCGTTATCTTCACATTGTTTAGTATTTTCTTAAAATTTCTCTATTCTTATTTTAGTTGGATTTGGGGATGAAGAAAACATAAAGATGAATTTAACCAGAATTTTTTCTTTATTACCAAAGAAGGAGACTTATATCGTTCATCAGATTGATTAGCCATTATAGGTTCATAAATTTAATTTTATGACATGAGGCTCAAAATTATGTATTTTTTTCTGTATAGGTATTGCTCAAGATCACTTTGGCCCAATTACAATAGCAATCATGTAATTGTAAAATCAAAATAATAGTAATTAACAAAGAATACCAATTACTGCCATTCATTTTCATGGTTATTGAACTTATATACATTTTTAGCTATTTTCAAACCTAGAAAAGGAGCTATTTCTCCCATTTTAGTAATGAAGATACAGTCAAAATGGGGTAATTGTCCAATTTCATCCATCTCATTAGGTGTGATACTCTATTTTTCCCTCAGGTCTGTATGACTCTTGTAAGGGAAGTTCACACTTTCCCTTGGAGGCTCAGTAATTGAATCTACTCAAACAAACTGAAAATAGATTAACAGGTGGCAAGGCATCCAAATTTATTGATAATCATATGTGTATGGAAGCCATACAAACTACAAAATTCTATGAAGGACCAGATGTTTGAGGCTTAAGTACCTTCTTCATAAGATAAGGGGAGTTGGGAAAGCTGGCATTTTCAGAGGGTAGTGAATGGTTTTTAGGGTGAAACATTGGGTGGTACTCATTGAGCCGCTTTTTTGCTACTGAGACCAAAAGACTGACAAGAACAATTAGAGGAGGAAAAATTTATTTTGGAGCTCACAGTTTTAGACGTCTCAGTCAATAAATGGCCAACCTCAGTGCTCTGTGCCCAAGGTGAAGCAGAACATCATGATAGAAGAACTTGGTAGAGGAAAGTAGCTGGGGAACTACTGGCCCCAGGAAGCAGACAGAGACCTGTCCACACTCCAGGGACAAAATATATACCTCAAAGACATATCCCCAATGACCCATCTCCTCTAGCCAACCACATCCTATTTTTCTACAGTTACCACCCAGTTAATCCCTATTAGGAGATTAACACACTGATTGGTTAAGGCTCTCAATACCCAATCATTTCACCACTAAACTTTCTTATATTGACTCACACATGAGCTTTTGGGATACACCTTATAGCTAAACCGTGACAAGGACCAAAGTAAAGACAATGGCCTGGAATAACAGTCCTCTTGGCTTTAGTGTGGATTGCTAATGTTGTAATGTTGTATTCCCCTCAGAGATTTTTTTTTTCAGTGCAGGGGATCCAACCCAGGGTGTTGTGAATAGCTTGACAAGTGCTTTGCCAATGAGCTATATACCTAGTCAAAGGTAGATTAGATCTTTTGGTAGATGAGGGGACTTTAGAGAAGCCCTCCACTGTATATGCTGCTCCCCATGTACTTTAAGTCAGAAGTCTGAAGTGATACTTTGGGATATTATTTTTTGAGTCCCAATACTCTGAATCCCATACTTTCTTTCCCTTTTTACTTTCCCCTCTCTCTCTCTCTCTCTCTCTCTCTCTCTCTCTCACTCTCATTTGTGCTGTGATTGAACCCATGGTCTCATGCATGCTATATATGTATGCTACCACTGATCTATACCCCCAGCCTAAATTCCACACTTTCTGATATTATCATTTATTTTAAAAACTTTTTTTCTAGAGCTACAGTTCTGAGTCAAGTGGCATTATTATAAAGTTGGAGAAGATAGTTAAAGTTTGTATAACTGCAAAGTAAAGGAAATAACAATTGTGAATACATTTTGATATGATCTCTCAGGCCTTTCAATATATGGCATTTAAACTAAATATCAAAATACTAAATTACAAAGGAATTAAAATTGCTTCACTAGATTGTATTGCAGATGTCACTACACTCTCGAAGTATAAAATTAGAGGTTGATAAAGAACCACCTTCCTAAATTGCTGAATCACAAATATGTACAATCTTTTGGGAAAATTGTTTGGCAGTGTGTATCAAAAGCCTTTAAAAAGTTGATAACTCTGATGAAGACATCTATTTATAGAAATATTTTCTAAAGAAGGAAATCTGAAATGTTACTAAAAAAGAAGATAAATCTTCAAACTGATGATGTTCATTGTGTCTGTGTAAGTGTAAATTTATAAACAGCCTAAATTCCTGCAATGAAATAACTTTTAAATAAATTATGATGAAGCCATAGGATAGAGTATTATATAGTTGTTAAATGTTTTTAAAACATTTTTTTATTAATTTTTATTCGTTCTAATTAGGCATATATGACAGTAGAATGCATTTATATATATATTGATAGATTATACACAAAGGGAGTGTAATTTCTCACTCTTCTGATTGTCCAATGTTGGAAGATCACATCAGTCATACAGTCATACATGTACATGACGCAGCAATATCTGCTTCACTCTACTGCTCTTCCCACCTCTAGGCTTCTTCCCCTCCCTTCACTCCCCCCTACCTAATATAAAGTAGCTCTGTTCTTCCCCACTTATGGTGAATTAGCATCCACATAGCAGAGAAAACATTTGGCCTTTGGTTTTTTGGGTTTGGCTCATTTTACTTAGCATGATATTCTGCAACTCCATCCAATAGCATTTTAAAATATTACATGGAATATCTAGTTTGATAAGTGAAAAAGCACACAGAAGTTTTACTCATACAGTACTACAAAGAAGGTTAAAATTCACATTATGTATAGAAAAGCAACTAGAAGAAACAATAAACTGCTTATAGTTTTTGTTTTTCATTCTTAGATTACAGATGTTTTAAATGTTCTCCAGGATGTTATTATTTCCAGATTTCTTAAAATAACTATGTATCACTTTAATAGTTAAAAAAAAGTATATAGTCTTTAAAAATACTTAAAAGAAAAGCAGGGGCTGGGGTTGGGGCTCAGTGGTAGAACACATGCCTAGCACATGTGAGGTCCTGGGTTCCACATAAAAAATAAATAAATAAACTAAAGGTATTATGTCCACCTACAACTAAAAATTAAAAAAAAAAAAAAGAAAAATGGGTCGAGCGTATAGCTCAGTTGGTAGTTTGCCTCCCATGTACAAGACCCTGAGTTCAATCTCCAGCATCACAATAGAAACCCCAAAACAAACAAACAAACAAACAACAACAACAACAACAACAGCAAAAAACTAGGAAAAAAACTGGTATCTTGTTGGTGGAATTAAGTATAGTTGACTTTTTTTGTTCCTTCCTTACCTTCATATTACCATCTGTACCATCTGGGGATAGACCTAATGGCATAGAATTGAGCTCTTTCCTATACTGGATTATTATTAACAATTTTCTAATTTAGGAAAGCAATTGATGTAGGGCATTTATGTTGCCCTCTTTCCTTAATTTCCTGATTCCATTCTCCCATCTTCTATATCTCAAGCATTCACCAATGAATTTATTTATGATGCTATTGTATATGATATAGCATAAATATGAATTATGCATTAGTTAGAGCTGCTTTCTGAAATAGTGTATGAAAGTTTATTAAAGGTCTCTTAACTGTTCTAGATGAGAAAAGTTAAAGTTCTAGCTTTGTTATATACCTAGTAAATAGTGAATAAAGAGAGTGAATAAAAAGTAAGGGTAAAAATCATCCTGATTTCCTATAATTAATATTGATCTAGCTTTTAGGTATTTTCCTGGGTAAACAGTCATTTTTATGTAATTTTATTACTAATTACAGTGATTTTAAACACCTGGACTCCCTTTGCAGTGTCTATAAAAATCTTCAGCAAATAAGAATTGATGCATGCATAATGTTGCAATTGTAATGAAAGGGGTAGGTTCTAGATATACATTTATTTAACTTTATTAATCTAAACTACACTGAGTTCTTCTAGAATAGAAATTTTATAAGCTGCACTACCAGTTCTATGGACACAGTTTTAATGACAGAATATTTTTGCATGAATATTTTAAAACATATAATTTTTAAATTCAAAGCAACAGATAATTTGGTCAAATTAAATATTTAATGTTTACAAAGAGGCAATAGAATATTCAGAAATATTTAATAGACACAATTATGTATATATTTTTAGTGTAATCACTATGCAAACATTTTTTAAACATTCACAACCAAAACATTGCTCACTCTATTAAAAATGGAATTATTAAACACATTGGCTGACATTTTATGTGATTTTAATGAAATTTTGGAAAATTGCTGTCGTTAAAAAGCAGTGTTAAAATAGTGCTTAAGATCAGAGGCTAGGGTTATCTTTGTTATAGCTTCATTTATGAGATATGGTGAATTAAAGGACCCAGTTATATGTAATTTTGATAACCCCTGGCAGATTAAGGAATCTTGTGTTTGATCCAGGTGAATTCATTATTAATTGTTATATATGTTAGTTTACAATTTGGAAGTAATTTTTTATGTTTAGTACTGATTCGACTTAGACAACTCTAAATTTTCATCCACTGAGATGACATGGTCAAATAAGGGGCCTCAGTGCCATGGGATATGGCTTTATCACATTCTTTGGTTTCTCCTGTCTCAAATCTGAACCATGACTATTTTCCCATTTGTTGATCTTCTAAAAGCTCTGAATCTATCTCCAGGTTTAGTTTGTTTATACTGTCAGAGCCAAAAAAATATGAAATCAAAACAAATGTTTTCAAATTATCTCAGCCTGTAACATGGTTCAAAGAAAGGATTAAATTAAAGCCAGTGACTTGTTTTCTTTGGGTGAAAATACTTCTACCCCTTTATTAAGTAACTCTTTCCTTCTTCATCCTTCCTCCCTCCTTTGCCCTCCTCCTCTTCCTTCTTCTGGATATAAAGGGAAACAAGGGTTCTTTAAATGAGATTTACTTTATGTAAAAGAAGAAAGTTGAAAATGTAGTAAGTCATGTAATAAGTTTTTATCTTGTTTCCTTCTTTTTTCTTTTATTCGGTAGCAGGGATTCAATCCACATTCACTCAACCACTGAGCCACATCCCCTGTCCTTTAGTTTTTATTTTGAGACAGGGTCTCCCCAAGTTACTTAGGGCCTGGCAAAATTGCTGAGCCTGACTTTGAATTTGTGAGCTTCCTGCCTCAGTTTCCCGAGTTGCTGGTATTACAGGCATGTGCTACTGCACCTAGTTCTAAGTCTTTATTTTTAGACCATTGATTCCTATTATCCAGGATAAAGATAGATATTCAACTAAATCTTAATTCAAAGATTAGTTTTTCTATTAGTGTATTATTTAATGATATTAACTTTTTGAACTGATGTATGACTGATAAGGTACTCCCATAAACCATCTCCAAGGTTAATATATGGTTAGTAGATAGCTAATGTATTACAGAAGTTGCAGGCTTCATATATATTTCTTATATAGATTTTTCAGCCAGTGTTTATATTGGAAAAATGCAACACAATTTTCATAAAATAATGAATGAAAAAGGGCTGGATGTAGTTGTTAGATTGTCAGATTTAGATGTAGTCTCTCCAAAAAGCATATTTTACATCAACAAAAGTATTGTACTTTGTGTGGCTAAAGCCACACTACTACACCCAAATCAACTACTTGCAAATTACCATATTGTTTATTGATAATGAAAAACTATTTTAAGCAGTTTATATCCAAATACGATAGTTTGACGCTTAGATTTTAATGTGCTTTATGAAATCTTTTGCATATTAGGCTTAATGTGTAATACATACTAATATTTCTGATTTAATGCAACAGGAAATAGCCACTTAGCTTTTTCATGTCTCAGTTTTGAGGAGCTAAGTTACTGAGATGTCTGAACTCTATATTGATAATCTAATGTTATGGAAAAATCATGGGTTTTGGTATCCATAGTCCTTGGTTTAAATTCTGCTATGCTACATTTATGTATACTTGGAGAAGTTTCTTAAGTGTTTGAACTTCAGTTTTAGCTTATGAAAAATGAGAACAATAATATTTATCTTTTGAAGTTGTCTTTCAGATTCATTAAAATATACATAAAACATTCTCATGCCTTCTAGATAGTCATCATTATATTAGTGAAAGCCATTATGATTACTGATAATGTATAACAACTAAGTAAAAGTCGATAATAATCTATTACTTTTTTAATTGGTGGTACACTTTTATATGCAACCTATATAATTTTGCCCAAAGCTCTGAGAGTCATCCTGTTGTTATTCTTAGTGTATTTTGCATACAATGAGGAAGGTAACAGGGAAATCAACTTGCATAACTAGTAAATTATGAAGTAAAAATATGATCCTAGATGATTAATTTTGGATTTCTGCTCTTTGGACAAGGAAATTTCAGTTTCTTACTAATAATTAGTAATTTATCCTTCTGTATGACAACATATTTATCAGGTCTAAAAGTTTTATGAAGATAAATAATTTCCAGCCTAAGCAAGATAATATAGCTATGTATTGAGGTTTAATGGAATTGCTCATGTACTCATTAAGTTTAGAAAGTAGATAACTTACTTCTGTGACATAATTTATTCCACTTATGTTTAGGTTGGAATTAGATTTAATGAGTCTTAATAATATTCTTTAACCTTTGATGTATTTATCTTCATCCAGGACACTTAGCTCTACACTACATTAAGAAGATAAAATTTTCCCTTGCTTTCATCTGTTCCTGAAAAAAATTGAGTGTATGTTGGAGTTGGAGTCATTTTCCATTTCTTGTAATTCAGGAAATAAGTAATCTGGGATTTTCATGTGCATTCTTTTCAGTAATGGGAAATTTTTTTTTTTCTACTTTTACACTTAAAAGTGTCAGACTTTCTGTCCTTAAGTATGATAAAATTGCTAAGTTTGATCATTTTAATTTTGCTGATAATTTTTCCCATTCCATATTTTACATGCAAAATACAAATCCCTGTGTTTTAACAGAATCAGAACTGACACAATGTATGCAGTGGTATGCCTTTTTCTTTAGCTAATGTTCACAAAAACATATATATATGTGTTCACAAAAACATATACATACACACACACACACACACACACACACACACACACACACACGTATTTTTTTCCTTAGCAGTGCTGGAAATAAAACCCAGGGCCTCACATATGTCAGGCAAGAACTCTACCATTGAGCCACATACCCATCTCTCACATTATATTTTACAAATATCTTTAAAAAAATTTATACTTTCTCTAGAAAGCAAATGAAAAAAGAAACATTACCTATATTCCACCATCTACTATGTTTATTCACTCTTTATCTATATAAAAAGGCTATATATCTATAATATCTATGACTTTGTTACTAGACTTTTTTTTTTTTTGATTCATTGTACACAAATGGAGTACAACTTTTCATTTCTCTGGTTGTACACGATGTAGAGTCACACTGTTTATGTAATCATACATGTACATAGTGAAAGCACCCAGAAACCTCTCTGAAATCGGAACTCAAGCAAGAGATTTTATTAAGCGGACAGGCAGAGTGTCTGCCTACAGGGTGAGAGAGAGAGAGAGAGAGAGAGAGCAGGAGTTTGAGTGAGAGAGAGAGAGAGAGAGAAAGCAAGTGTGAATGAGGAGAGAGATAAATAGAGAGTAAGGAGGAGAGAGAGAGAGAATGAGGAGGAGGGAAATGACAGGAGAGCTATTCTTAAGTAGTCAAATTTTGTGGGACCAATGACTGGCTAGGATATTCTCAGACTAATGATCTGGGTTGTAAAATGGTGTGGGTGGGGGGTGTAGAATACTGGTGGCAGCAAAATAGCAGATCTAATACCAATATGTAGGGTGATGATATTTGTCTCATTCCACCATCTTTCCTTCCCCCGTCCCCTCCCTTCTCCTCATTTCCCTTTACAAAATCTGAAGTGTCTCTATTCTTCCCTTACCCGCTGCCCCCCACCCCCGTTACCATCCACTTATCAGAGAAAAAATTTGGCTTTTGGTTTTTTGGGATTGGCTTATTTCACTTAGCATGATGTTCTACAACTCCATCCATTTACCTGCAAATGCTATAATTTTATTCTTCTTTATGGCTGAGTAATATTTCATTATGTATATATACCATAGTTTCTTTATCCATTCATCTATTGAAGTGCATCTGGGTTGGTTCCATAGTTTAACTATTGTGAATTTAGCTGCTATAAACATTGATGTGGCTGCATCACTGTAGTATGCTGATTTTAAGTCCTTTGGGTATAGAACAAGGAGTGGGATAGCTGGGTCAAAGATGTTATTTGACTCTTTAAGTTAACAATATATTATAAATGTCTTTAACTATTATTTAGTATTCTGTAATGTAAATTAATGGCTATAATTTTATAGACAAACACTGTGGAATAAATTTCACAAATTATTCCATTTATAGGGTTGAACATTGAAGCTCCTTCCTATCTTACTTCCTTCATTCCTTCCTTCCTTCCATTAAAATATAAGAAAATTTCTTTTCACCAAAATCTATGTGCACATTTTTTTATTATTTATTTATAGTAATTTTATAGATGTGAAATTGAAAAATGAAAGGGTTTGCATGTTTAAAAGTATTTTAAAGTATTGTTGCATTTACCTCCAAATCATACCCCTATATTTATAGTGCTTTTTGTATTTCAAAAATTTATTTTTGTGTAGTCATATCTATCATTTTTATGATATGTGGTTGTGTCAATATGTGTAGACTTCTATAACACAACACCTTAGACTAGATGATTTGTGAACAATATAAATTTGTTGCTTACAATTCTGGAGGCTGGGAAATACAAAATCAGTAGATTTCATCTGGTGCGGATCCATTCTTTATAGATGATGTTTTCTGTTTCCTCACATGGTGGAAGGGATCAATAGGATCCTTTGAACTTCTTTTATAAGGGAGGGCATTAGACCTATTCATGAGGCTTCTGCTTTTGTGACCTGATTACCTCTTAAAGGCCCCAGCTTTTAATGCTATTATGGTGGAGATTATGGTTTCTACATGTAAATTTTGGGGGAACATAAACATTTGGTCCACAGAAATAAAAATAAGAAATATATTTTCTTTCTTCATTGTAAGATTCTTGGCTAAGACTGCTTTAACAAAAGGCAGATTAATAGAAAAGGGGTAAGAAATTTGTTTAATGTAATTTTTTTATGACAGGAGCATTCCTAAATGAATATTCAAAAACTCAAATAGTGCAGAAGGATTATTGGAGTACAAAAGGGTATGTTCTAATGGTAATAAATGGGAGAACTTAACAAGGCCTGTCCAAATTCTTCTTGGTCTCTCTGTGTAAAATTTCTTCCCTTAAGGAATAGGTCAGGACCCCTCTGGAAGGGAGGGTCTTATGACTTAACTTCCAGGGAGGTAAATCAGAGTTATTTTATGGTTAGATTTCAGGTAGGAGAAAGAAAGGTAGTAAGAAGTTAGAGAGTAAACTTGTGTTTGCTGTTTCTTCAGTTTCCACACAGCCGTATTTTGGGTAGCATTTTTCTGCACCCCATCAGTGTTATTTGCTTTTGGTATCATCTTTAGAGAAGCTTCATCCTCTCTAAGAGAGTGTGTGTGTGTGTGTGTGTGTGTGTGTGTTTCCTTCCAGTATTGTTATGGTTTGAGTTCATGTAAAGAGGTTCCCCAACTTAGTATGGTTTAATTTAGAATTTTTCAATGTTAATTTTGTGCAAAAATGACACAAAGTCAGTAAAATTATACTTTGAATTTCGATATTTTCTGGGTCAGTGACATGCTATATGGTATTCTCTCATTATTGCTGGGCAGCAATAATGAGCTGCAATTAGCAGTCAGCCAGGTGATCACCAGATTGAATAACTGATATCCTAAAATGAACTGTATTGCTAAGTTAAATGCATTAATTAAATTATTAAATGCATTTGACCTACTGTTTTCAATTTGTATGGGTCTATCAGGACATAACCTCATTGGAAGTTAAGGAGCATCTGCTTTTATGTTCAGAAGTATAACAGTTTGTTCCAAGTAGAATTTAGTCTGGACTAGTCTTTAATACTCCAGTTACTGCTACTATAATAATGTTATCAGCTAAGTATATGAAACAGAGTTTCAGTTGGGCATGGTGGTGCACACCTGTAATCCCATTAGCTTGGGAGACTGAGACAGGAGAATCACAAGTTCAAAGCCAGCCTCAGCAACGTAGGGAGGCTTATATAAAAATAAAAATAAATAAATAAATAAATAAAAAGTACTGGGGATGTGGTTCAGTAGTAAAATACCTATGGGTTCAATCCCCAGTACAAAACAACAACAAAAACAGAATTTCATAGGTTCATATAAGTGCTTTATTTAAATTTCACATATGATACAGAAATTACAATTGTTACCATTTTCAGATAAACAAATTTAGGCTTAAATATGGGATTCAATGGTAGTTGCCTATGATTTCAAAACTTGTTGTCTTAACCAGTAAGTATACTGCCTTTCTTTAACAAAAATTGTTGCACCGTAATTTAATACTATAATTAACTATGGTTGAATAGAAAATTTCTTGAAAGAGAAATTGACTGTGAGATTGATGAAGAAGCTCCAGAGACACAAAGGAAATAGAGTTCCTGCCTTATGTCTTGTAAGCCCTAGCCTCTGCAAGTTTCTAGATAATAATGTAACTTTTCTGTCAAGTCATACTTTTAGTTTTTGAATATTTATAATATTTTTTTAAAAATTTTACAGACTGTATTTTGATTCATTGTACACAAATGGGGTACAACTTTTCATTTCTCTTGTTGTACACGACGTAGATTCACACCATTCATGTAATCATACATGTACACGGGGTAATGATGTCTGTCTCATTCCACTATCTTTCCTTCTCCTGCCTCATACTTTTATTTTAATAGTTTAGTTTCTCTGTCATTGGTAACAGTAGTTGATAAATAAAGTTTTCTCTTACTACAGTACAAATTCAAGATGATAGTTGATTGCATATTTTGAAATCATGAGCAACTGAATAATTGGTGATTTGCCTTATTTGGAATCATGAGCATATTCAGTTTATGTGTCAAGAAAATAAAGTTGTGAGAATTGAGGTAAAGAGGTACTTGACAGGAAATGGGATGATTCACCACCTAAATGAGTTTTCTATCTATCCTTCCTTTTTATTTTTATATGAATAAATATTCTGAATATTTGGGAGACTGATGCAGAATTTTCTGGTATCTTTAGCAAATATGTGTAGGAATTTAGTTCTTTTTTTGGCCTAGGTTTTAGTATTATTATTCCATATTTGAATATTTTAATGTCAGAAAGATAGGCAACTTTTTTTTTCTTTTGCTTGTTCCATTTAATTGTGAAAAAATATATTTACCTGTTTCTTGAGTAAAAAATGTATGCATTCTTGTGACTAAGATATTAAAGTTGTTTTAAGATAGTGATCTTGCTCTCAAATCTGGCAGTTATGCTTCATAATATAAAACAGGTTACTATAGATTTGTACAAATTTCTCCCCTCCAGGAAATAATTTATTTTAAGGAGAGCATGTCATCTGTGAAGCTCCCTTTATAAGAATGTGTTTTTGAAATACAAAGATTCATAAATTATATAATTTATAAAATATGTTTTAGAACATATTTTATAAATATGGTTATAGAATAGTCAATAATCACTAGATGAAAACAACTTTCAAATCCATGTGTTTTTATATTTTTTAATAATGATTAAAACATGTTATAAACCACACATTCTGTTTTGAACATTTTATCCTAATAATAGAAACTTGATTTTCTTAATCATTAACCTATAAGCAAACAAAACTCTTATGTTAACTTTTAAAAAAAGTGACTGTTTTTAAATGACATGTATTTTACCACTATAAATGTAAAACCTAGCTGCTTTTTTTTGTGAATTTCATCTTGGATATATCTGTTAAATTTGTTTTTCAGTGTCTCAAAAGTTTCTTGCACTTTTGATGTGTTTGATTACCATCTTAAGTAAGGTGTCTATGATAAAATTCAAGGTATCTGGGTTTTTAAAAATATTTTAATTTATGTGTTCATAGTCCTGGGGGTTGACACCAGGACCTCATGCTTGCTCTACAACCATTCTAGCACTGAGCTGCATTCCCTGCTCTTTTTATTTCATTTGGAGACAGGGTCTAATTTTCCCAAGCTAGCCCTGAACTTGTGATCCTGCTGCCTTAGCCTCCTGAGTAGCTGGGATTACAGTCATGTACAACTACACCTGAGTCCTTGAGATATCTTAAACTCCAGGTATCATTTTCTTGATTTTTTTCCACAATGTAAATTTTTTAATACAATAGACTCCTTTAGGAGGCATATTTTCATTAGGTTTTCAGTAATTATAGCACTTTAAAAAAATTTGTCACATTTTCTCAATGGAGAAATGTTTTCATCCACTCATTAGCTGATTTCTAACACCATGGGGGAGTAGTCTGCACCCCTGGAATCAATTTTTGTGTTTCCTCTTTAAATGTTTCTTTTGAGTAGACCCCCAGTATCACCCCTAAGTTTGATGATTTGCTAACAGGACTTACAAAACTCAGAAATTGTCATACTCATGGCTGAGATCTATTATAGCAAAACAAAAAGGGGGTATAGGGCAATATTTAGGGGAAACCAAGCATAGGTTTTCAGAGTTCTCCCTCCATGGAGTCACACCGGAAGCTCATTCTTTAGTAATGCATTGTGACAAATGTAAAATGTTCCCAACCACTGATGTGTCTTAGAGGCTGAGTACCAAGGTGTTTTCTGAGGGGTGATCTTTTAGGCACCCTCCATCTGGCGTGTACTCGCATTCCAGTTTCTCAGAAAAATTGCAAGTGTTCAGCACAAATTGTGTTGTTTGTATTAACAGTGTAAGCACAGTGAGCCCACTATTAAAAGTTCTGGGAATGGTTGAAGTCCTGATGATACCCAGTTCCCAGATACCAGCCAAGGGCCAACTGGTGAGCAGGGATTTGAAAGGATAGCAGCCAGGCCTGGTAAATTAACTCTGTTTTACACAGTCTACAATATTGTTTATATGGGTGCTTGTTTCTTCTTACATCTTTTCATAACGCTGTTATCATTTTACTTTCAAACCCTTGATAAAAGTTCAGTTTGAGAGAATGTGCTCAGAGAAGTGATCAATCTTCCCCCACTTGCAGTCTGGTGTACTGCCATGTGTTGTTCAAGGGCACATGATATGTCCTGACAATTCTGTCATTAGGCACTTGTTTTTGTGTGAACATGAGAGTGTACTAACAAAAAAACTAGGTGGTATAACCTCTATACCCCTAGGTTGTATAGTTTCCATATATATGGTATAGCCCATTACCTGGAACATGATAAACAAAACAACATGAGATTAAATCAACACAAGAGAAAATGATACAATCAGCAAATACAGTAAGCATGAGATGTCTGCCAGCATAACAGGACAAACTGATTTACAGCAAACATTTTTGTTTTAAACATGGCGGATACTAAAATAGTGATAAAACTATCGTATAGTAAATACATAAACAAGTAACGTCACTTGTTATCATTATCAAATAGTTTGGACTGTACATAATTGTATCTGCTGTACTTTTTATACAGTAGTCAGCGCAGTAGATTTATTAATACTAGCATCAGCACAATTTCAAAATATGTAGTGCTATGTTGTTATGATGGCTACAGGACCTCTAGGAGATAGGAGTTTTTTATCATCATCATAATGGTATGGGATCTCCATCATATGTGCAGCTCATAGTTGACCACAACGTCATTATGCAGTGCATGACTGTATATGTAAACTTGGTACGAAACACAGTTGCCTTTTAATTCTGATCAGTTAGCAGTGACTCCTTGGGGCATTCAGTTGAGAAAGATTGTTAGCTAATACTTGGGTTCCATGAAAAAGATTTGTGACTTTTACCTTGTATTCAGAAGTAGTTCTGGCAGACTATTTATCTTTTATTCCAGGAAAGGGTACTGAACCAAATATCAAGTGACCCCTACACTTAGTCAGTTTGGGATGCTATAACAAAATACCTTAGACTAGGTAAATTAACAACAACTTCTGTTTATTTCATATATTCCAAAGCTGGAAATCCAAGATCAGGGTGTCTGCATTTTCGGGTTCCAGTGAGGACCTTCTTGGTCTACCCTTGTATGGTGGAAAGAAGAGGGAGAGAACGCTATAGGGTCGTCTTTATAATGGTGCTAATTTCATTCATGAGGGCTTCACTCTCTTGTCCTAGTTACCTCTCAAAAACCTTGTCTCCTAGAACCATCAAACTGAGGATTAGGTGGTCACCATATGAATTTTTAGGGGGACACACAAATTGAGACTGTTGTAATACCTAACAATACACTGTCTGTTGAATTAGTTCCAATTCTACTACTAACACATTAACTCTTTGAGAAAATCACTTTTACCTTTCCAAATCTGTTTCTTCTGTCTTAAATCTTAAATAGAAAAAGGTGCTAGATAATTTCAGAAATAACCTCTAATTCTCCAGTTGTTTGAATCTAAGTTTTATACATATATATATACATATATATATTTGTATATATATATATATTTGTCTCCAGGTCTATGTGGAATGATGGGATTTTTAAAAATTACTTCTTCACTAGTTTCAAATAGTAATTTATTATAGATGCAGCTCAGAGGTTTCTATTTCCCTTAATTTACATCTATTTTGATTTTTCCTACTTTCATAGTTTTTAGTTCCAAATATAAAGTTGTGTCCTGTAGGGTAGGAATCCAGAGGAAAAAATTAAGTCATGTTCTCCCTACCCTTAGGTATGACCATAGGTATGAAAGGTGACAGGGCAATTACTTATTCATCATTTAACAGATGAGATAATTTAGAGAGAATAAGCAATTTGCAAATAACTGAATAGCTAATACAAAGTAGAACCTAAACAGAATATAGTATATAGTTTCTTCTAACCACTTGACAGGAAGTTCTTGAGAGTAAATACTGATTTTTTTTTTTTTAATGTTGTTATCGTTAGTGACTAGAACATAGGAATGACTCAATAAATGTTAGATAATAGTTTTTCAAACTCAGCAATGTACTAATTATCTCATTCAGCAAACATTTTTGAGAACCTGGACCTCAAAGAATCTTCATTCTACTATTTTGCTGTGTTTCAATTAAAGGTTTCTGCAGTTACCTTTAGTGTTTCTGAGTCACAGGATCTGGCTTTGTCTGTTCTCTTTAGAAAGATTTCTGCCTTTCTTCTAGCAACTTCTCTCCTCTTTCTCCTTTACTGGAGATACCCTGGTAAATTATGATGTGCATTTGGACTTTGGTGTGCTTTCAGATGACATTCAGGTCTAGAACAGAGTACGTCTATACCTCTCCTCATCCATCCTAGAGAAAGAAGCTCTCAAACAGCACCATTTCAAAGAAATTCTTATGACAGACTAAGATGGAGCAATTTTCCATTTTCAGTGAAGATTGGTGACCACTCTGGTGAAAAATGTGTTCAATTGTTCTTGTAAATCAAAGACAATTATGGAGCTATTTTATTATTTCTTACAATGCTTTATATATCCTGTACTGACATTTTCTTTTCCATAAGCTAGACTTAAAGTATAGCTCATCAAGTGCACTTAGGGAATTTATTTTTATCCAGAAGTTCTCTGGCTATTTTGGAAGATTCTTCTGTAATCATTTTATTTTCAAAATATTTTTCTACAGTCACATGGAAAGTTGTCACTGTAACTAAATTACTGATATTTTAAAAGTACCTACTAAATCATTTCAAAAAATGTATTTAATTACATATTGAATTACATATTGAAAAATATTCTATACTTAAAATAGTCTGTTGGCATCAAAACTGTAATTTAGAATCATATATTTGTAATTTCAATATCATATTTAACAAGTTATACTTACAGTTCTTAATTACTAAGTATTATTTGAAGGAGAAATTTTTAACTATCAGGTAATTTGGAGTTTTAGGATAAAATCTTTTCATGCAAATTTAATGCTTTAAGCTTATAAAAGAAGGTGTTAATTAGCTTGTAATTTAAAATACTAGTAAATTTAAAGGTGTGCTGTTGATACTGTATTATTTTTGTATCATTTATAGAGATTTTAAAGTACTAAGTTTGAGCAAAAGAAAAAGGGTTATATGTGAAATAGGAAGCATATTTTTCAGTGGAGCCACAGTCATGACACAGTGGTGATGTAAGATACCTGGACTTCGGTGGAACAATAATTTAAAATTATGTCTATGTTCTCTGTGCTTGACTTTGCTATTAGAATCAATAATACATTTGCATTGCTTTTGCAAAGATTTCTATCAGAAGGACTATAACATACTTCATTGGATTCCATTCTTTCTCTTTCTTTTTGTAGTGCTAAGAGTCGAATCCAGGGCCTAGCACATGCTACCCACACTCTCTACCTCTGAGCTGCATTCCCAAACTATCCCATTCTCAGTACAGTCTTAGTAAATATTGTTTACTGGAACCATACAAGGAAAAGCAATGATGACAGGAAAATGTGATTTTGTTTGGCATCTGGTGATACACCTATCATCAAGGGTAAAAGTAGACTTTCTATAAAAGTTGATATATATCTATGTAAATCATTTCAGTAGTTACATGGAACTAATTTTATTGTGATCACCAAAAAGTTTCACCATTTGACCCTTCTGAAACTAGCTGGTCTTCTACCTTCAGGCCTAGCTAATTATCACACAAAAGCACAAAGTCACATTTCTGGAAAACTCAGTAATAAATACCTTAAGATATAACAACTTAATTTTTAAAACGATTTAGTAGTTTTCAAAGCAGATTTAAATAGACATTTATGTAAATACTGTTTTGGCTGAAAAGTTAATTTTTCCCCCCACTGGGTTTTCCATATAAAGGGTTTTTGCAGTATTAAGATCCTTTTTATATATTTGAATATTAGTTTCTTATTTATAAATGCTTATCCTACAGTTATTTTTCTGGAACTGCCTATTAGATATATCTTTAGCACATGTTTTCTTTCCCAGATACTTATGAAAATATGGAATATATGTTTTGGCAATATCACACATATTCTGAAATAAAACTTTAGTAACAAATAAGTTTAGAGTATACTGAGAAATTTCATGGTAAATGAAAATTGAAATATACTGATATTATTTCATCAACTACCATTACTTATAAACCAAAATGGTATTCTGAAATAATTTGGAAAATTTTCTTATGGAAATTAGAAAAAAAATATTTGAATTAATTTATGAAACTGTATCTAATCAAAATTTAGCATTTAAAGTTACAAATGTCATTCTAGATACTAAATTAGCTATGTTCTACAAGTTATTTTATGTTGTTTTTCCCATTATGTGATTTATTTTTTTCTAATCCATGGGTTATTTAAGTGTATTTTTTCAAAATGTATGTTTATAGCTTGTAGATTTTTTATTTTTTACAAACCTGAATTTAATTGCATTGTGGTCAGAGTGGGTGACTTAGTTTCACATATTTTGTAATTTCTTGAGAGTAACTTTTTGGCCTAGTATCTGGTCAAAGGTTGTATTTATGTGTATGCTTGTTCTGTCTAGCTGAACACATGGCTGAAGTTGCTCCAAAAGTGGCTGCAGGAGAGTTCCCATAAGGGATTGTCCTGACCAATTCAGACCTGGGGCCAATTGGGATTCCAAACAAAGAAATACTAAAGGTTGCTGTGATCAGACCAAAAGCATTTATTAGTGACATCCCAAAAGCATTTTTTAGTGAAATATACTGACAGGGTGTTACACTGACCCTTGCGTCAGATCTTGAGAGAAAGATATTCTACTTAGATAAACCTGACACAGGAAGATTCGGTTATGAAGTTTATATAAGAGTTTAAGGAATTTGCCTCAGGTCAAGGGATAGTTTCAACATGTTTGGTAATAGAGACAATCTCTTAGTGCTTTTGGGGAGAAAAGTCTAAACAGCTTACTAAGTACATAGGAATTTTCAAGGCCCAGTCCTGGCTTCCAGCCTTAATGGGGAAAACAAGCAGTGGGGAGGTCTCAGAGCTGTCAAGGCATTCTAGGTTTCTAAGTCAGAACACAGAAAGAAAGGAGGAGGGCCTTTGATTGAGTCCTGGGGCAGAGATAGATGTGGGTGACTAAAAAGCCCTACAATGCTTGAAAAGAATGTGTATTCCCTGATAATGTTTCACATAGTTTAATGAAATTCATTGAACTAATTTTGTTAATTTTATTGTGATACATTTCTACAACTATTAACTTTATCTAATTAACTCATTATGTAAGGCCCCCAAAAAGGAAACCCCAACTCTGTCCCATGGATGGACGGCAACCCCAATCAACCGCAGGAGGCGTCACTTGATGCAAACCGCAAGAGGTGTTTATTCCAGCGCGCTGGGACCCAACTCCAGGAGTCGAGTCCCTAGCAGAAAATCTTGTAGGTTTATAAAGGCAGAAACCACACATCGGGAGGGGTCACACATGAAAGGGAAAAGGGGGACAAAGCTGCCAGGAAGTTTCAAAGGGGGTCTGGGTTTGCTGACAACATGTTTCACAATGTTTTACAACAGGCTGTAGATTCTGGTCAATAGTTTCTGGTAATCCTACTGTTTGAGCACTATTTAGTCATCTAGCCCAATTTACTCTTTTACCCTCTGTTTGGGGCTATTTCCTGGAACAGCTTTTAGGGGCTTTTGCTCCCATCACTGGGAGGGTGACCTCAGGGAGTTAAGATAACCAGGAGGGTGACATCAGAGAGTTAAGACAATGGGCAGGAGACCTTAGGGAGTTGAGATAAAAAAATGTTCATTCTTTAGAACAGCTTACAGCTTAAAAATGTTCACTCTTTAAAACAGCTTAAAAAAATGTTCATTCTTTCATTTCCCCATTTTCTTTTCGGAAAGTTCTAATCATGGAACTTCTGTCTCTACATATTCTTCCCCCAAATTGTTTCCTTGGCGGAGGGACTGATATTGTTGCCTGAGCATTAGCACCTGTACAGCATTTACTCTTTCCCTGATGAAGGTAACTAGGCGATTTCAGGCAGGCAAGAGCCGAGGGGGCGGGCCACCAATTAGCAGCCCCTTGTTTGCAGTCCTTGGTAAACAGTCCTTGATAAAGGCAGGTAAATTTGGTAATCAATGGGCTCCGGAGATCCTTGACATTCCATTCTTCCAGGGGCAGTCTCCAACTTCCAGAGGCAGATGATTTTATGGCCATTTCCTCGATTTGACCTGATCCCCTATTTCTACACTAACTACCTGTTTCCAATTCTGGCTTTATTTTCCCCTCTAATCTCAGGAACTCCATGCTGCTGGGGAAGGAGGTCGATGACCGCTCTAGCTTCTTCGAGCTGGAAGTGGGTGGCGTGGGGCAAGCAGCTTGGAGTTCCTTTTCTAAAAATCGGGTCAATCAAGGGGTCCCAGGAAGAAGCCTGGTTGGGGAAGAGCAGTTTGTAAAGTCATCTGGGGGCGGCTGCTTCTATGATAGAAGAACAAAAAGACATGAGTACTGAAATGAGATTAGCACAAAGTAAATGTTGCAGCATCTGAAACATGCCACTGAGTATCATGAAAATGACAGAAGTTAATCTCTCACCAGAATGTGGAAGAACTGAGAAATTGTTCCCATAACTAGGCCTAGCAAAGGCTGGAGAGAACAAGGCCTTTATTTGGGGACTTTAACATTGTCATAGATGTCCCCAGAAAATATAGTTAAGCTACTTAATGTCATCTGATTTTGTAAAATATCCCTTTATTGGTATAACCTGTGTTTAGTAGAGATCTCTATACTTCTGTTACTTAGGAATAGATAATCATACTAACAAACATAGATTAAGTCTACCTGTGTAGCTTAGGAAGGTCTTAAACTGACTAAAAACTTCTGACTCTGGCAGTTTCTCTTGATAGTTATCAGGCACATTTGCTGAAGAATCTTTCTTTCATTTGTAGCTTCCAGCCTTTATTCTAGTGGGCTAATACAAGTGTACATCTTAAGTTACATTTAATTATTATTTCCTTTAAATGCCCAAGAATGGCTATATTTTGGTTTTAACTGTTTTGCTGGGTATCTAAGATCAAGTTGGTCAAATTGACCTGGTTCCTGTCTTGTTAAAGAGTCAGCTGAGTTCCCACAGGGGTCACTCGTACAGAACTTAAGAGCGGCTCCTTAGCTCCACCAGTGACTTTGATTAGGCAGGGTCTCTTGATGAGGTGACTTCCTTTAGAAACATCAAGGGATGTTTCCCCTTTTCCATGACCCTCCTCTGCAGCAGATGCACTGGATAATTTTTCATCCTCTAGTCTCAACAATCTCCTTGATCAGGAGGTTGTGTGACCCAGAGTTGCAACGCTCCTTAGAGAAGTTCTCTTACTCCCTGGGTTCAGGCTAACATTGAGGGCAAGACCCAAATATGGACTTTTCTTGACCTCTGTATTTAACTCCAATTTCTAAGTTTGATCTTAATTATCCAGCAAGCCAGTCTCACCAGTCATAAATTAAGAGTAATGGGCTTTAACTTTAATGTCCATAACTTTACAGTTATTTACCCTTTTATCTAACTGGAGTCTGCATTAGTACTGGAAGTTACCACTATCTGTTCTATAGGTGATGGCTTATTATCACAAGTTACCTAGGTTGTTTGTTCTTGGAGCAGCTACTTCTGCAAAACATTAACAGGTAACAGTTTTACAAAATGAAATTAGCAAGAGTAAAAATATATTCAGCTTGTATAATAGCTATCTTGAATTTTGACTGAGAACCACATCATATCCCCTATTTGAGATCACAGTACTTTTACAACAAAAACCAATCTTTTGACTATAACTTTAAATAAGCTGAAGTCTGGCTTATTTTGGAGTCACTCTAACATGCAGTGAGATGGGAGGCAGAGCCTTATCTCAGGTAAGGCAGGGCTCTTTACAGATCTTAAGTGTTCTAATTCTGATGTTGATCTTTGCTTCTTTTCCTTAAATACCATTAAGTAGTTTACATATACTGTTTCCTGAGTTTATATAAACTTTATAATTAACACAATTTAACATAGTATCTAAAACATGAATCAAAGAAAGGCTGAGAGAGCTTTTAACTTTCCTTTTGTGTGATTAAGTGGCAAAATGTTTTCATGTTTCTTTCATATTTCACAATATTAACCTTTAAACAAATCAGACTCTAATGTTTAGAAATACATTTACACTTGAAATTCTTTATCTCAGTGTAAAAAGTAACAAATTTTACACATACCCTATTGATAGCAGGTCCTATAATAGAACATTAAATGATAGAAATAAATCCCCAATAAAATTTACTCTTTATAAGTTTAAGATTACCATTACAGACAAGTTTAATCTGGAGGATAGCAGAGCTTAATAAATTCCTTGCTTTAAAAACTTGTGGTCCTGAAAAATATGAACACATTTAATATACAACTAGTGACCATTTCACAAATACCTTGACACTTTTATCTTACCAAATTGAGTTTTTAAAGAGAAATGTATACTCTGTAACAAAGTACAGTACTCTATAATAGTTGTTTAACCATAATTGTATACACCCCAATTTTTAAGACTAATTGTTCTAAAGAATAAACTTAATAGACACAAAGTTAAGAGTAAATTAGTGTTTCAAATCCTTGTCATTTTACCATGTCATTCTACCATATAGATTAAACTTTGGTTTATATCAGAACGTTAGTATTTCACCTTAGGAAAAACCTTCAATAGTTTTAGCTGTCTCACATACATATAACCAACTTAGTTACACACAAACTTGTTGAAACTTGCCCTTTACTTACACAGACTTTCTTAGCTCTTACTTAGACCCTCATGTATTTCATCACACAAGCACTTTCTTACCCAGAAACATTTCCTTTTTCCTTTTACTAAATATATTTCCATACCCAGAACCTTTTATTTTCTCTTTCCTATTCGTTGACCCCTTTTTGTTCACATTCTGAAACAACTCTTATGAAATTTCTGAATTTAGATAAATTACTCTATTTTAATAAGATTAAATATTCTGTTGTTTATAGTACTCTAATTGAAACACAGTTGAAACTTTTGGGACCCTTTGTATATAGAATTGCACTTGTTAGGACATAACTCTTAGTAACCTTGTTTTTAGTTTAGTGATGACACAAAGCAAGTTTAAACCCTTTTATTTACCAACCTATGAAAACACCAATAATGTTTAAGTATGATACCCCATGGAATTTAATGAGTTAAAAGTACTCGATGTTATTTAACAATTAGCATTTTAACTTTGTAAATTAATCAGATGTCTCTACAAACACATTAGAGTAATCCCATACATGTTAACTCTAATTCACTTATTCTGTAAAAAAAACCAAGATATCAGACAAGTGTCCTGAACAGTATTTGCTGTCTCTTCCCTGTTGAAGAAAAGTCCTAGAAACAATTGATATTAGACATTTTATTAACATCAATATTTTATTAGCTTGACCACCTAGAGACTTGCAAGTTATTTTCAAAGACATTTTACTCTTATTAGTTTACCCAATTTGAACCTTTTTTAAATTACGTGAATTAAAAGTATCTGGATCCATTTTTAAAATTTTAATTTTAGGAGCGCTCAGTTTTGATACAGACAAAACATGACATCAGACAGCACAACATACAAATAACACAAAATCAAGCCCTTGTAACTTTATAGGTGAATCTCCATTGTAGTGTAACAGATGTTCAAAAACTCTAGTTGAATAAAAAATAGAACTGATCAAAAAATCATGAGCTCAAAAAAACATATAATAAAAATATAGCATTTACTTTGCTGGAGTTTTAAAGACTCTTTTTACCTTTTCTTTCCCTGGGTTTGAGACCGGTCTCCTACTGAGCCTTTAGGCTTCTTTTATTTATATTTCAATGTAAGCCTTGACTGAGATCTGGAAGGATCTAACAGGTTTTAACAGAAACTCTGTGTCTAAGGCATTTTAGCCACCTCATCAGGACAGGTTGGATGTTAAAATTATGAGACCTTATTTTTCATTACTTTTGAGACTGAAGCTACTTTGCTAAGTTATCCTTCAGGGCTGTTGGGAGGGGGAGTCCAGAGAAGGAACCTTTGGGGTCCACCCGAGAGTAGCCCGGTCCGAGAACCCCCCAGTTGTTCCAACCCTTCCTCCACCTTGTCCACCACAAACACACAACAGAACCAGATACAGACGGGCGCCAATCTCTGATCCACCAATTGAACCCCATCAGCGCCCTTACCGACGGAGACTACCAGGCGTCCCTGGCTCTCCTTCCACCCTTAGGGCGTCCCCCAGGGCTGCAACCTGTGGCCCCCCAGGCACGTCTGCCGGCCACTGTTCGGTCACTCTCACGAGTCACCGAACGGCTGCCACCGAAACCGAAAGCGCGCTCACAGAACCAGACCAACTAACAAAACACAAGACAAAGACAGACAACTTCGGGGTACCCCTTCTTACCTCCAAGGTCGACTCCGCGGATGAGGGGGGGCCATCTTATCCCGGACGAGCCCCCAAATGTAAGGCCCCCAAAAAGGAAACCCCAACTCTGTCCCATGGATGGACGGCAACCCCAATCAACCGCAGGAGGCGTCACTTGATGCAAACCGCAAGAGGTGTTTATTCCAGCGCGCTGGGACCCAACTCCAGGAGTCGAGTCCCTAGCAGAAAATCTTGTAGGTTTATAAAGGCAGAAACCACACATCGGGAGGGGTCACACATGAAAGGGAAAAGGGGGACAAAGCTGCCAGGAAGTTTCAAAGGGGGTCTGGGTTTGCTGACAACATGTTTCACAATGTTTTACAACAGGCTGTAGATTCTGGTCAATAGTTTCTGGTAATCCTACTGTTTGAGCACTATTTAGTCATCTAGCCCAATTTACTCTTTTACCCTCTGTTTGGGGCTATTTCCTGGAACAGCTTTTAGGGGCTTTTGCTCCCATCACTGGGAGGGTGACCTCAGGGAGTTAAGATAACCAGGAGGGTGACATCAGAGAGTTAAGACAATGGGCAGGAGACCTTAGGGAGTTGAGATAAAAAAATGTTCATTCTTTAGAACAGCTTACAGCTTAAAAATGTTCACTCTTTAAAACAGCTTAAAAAAATGTTCATTCTTTCAATTAGTATTTAAAAGAGGCCGGTAAATCTCTCCTAATCATTTTTAATTTCTCAATTTCTTTTTTTCTCAACTTATACTGTAACTTCTTTAGGACTCCTTAATTATGTCCGTGTAGTTTAAAAATTGTTTTATATTCCTAGTGAATTGAATGATTTCTTACAATGAAATACTTTCCTAATTTTTGGTAAAAATTTGGTTATAGTTTGTCTGAAATATATTTGAATATTTTAGATTTCCTTTCGTTTGTGTTTGCATTATGTGTTTTCTCCATCTATTTCCCCTACAGTTTCAAAATCTATGTTTTACCTATATTTCAAATCTGTACAGCTAGCTGGATTAATTTTGTATAAAAATGCTGTATTTAATTATTTCTGTCTTTTAAAAAATCAGTAGACTATGTTTTGAAAAATTTTAGGTTTATAGGGAATTTGAAAGAAAAGTACTGTTTGAATACATCACCTCACTACCTCCACCCCTCCAGTTTTCCCTGTTAACATCTTGTGTTAGTATTACAGATGTTACAATTGATAAGCCAATACTGATACATTATTATAAACTAGAGTCCATAATTTATAGTAGCATTCATTCTTGATGCTATATAGTCTATCCTGAACACCAATAAAATAAGATTGGTGGATGTGTAAGAATTTGCTTAATTTCATACAAAACAGCTGTCTTCCATAGTGACTGTAATCTTGCATTTCCATCAGCAGTGAGAGTTTTTTTTACTTTATATTCTCCCCAGCATTTGATGGTCTCAATGTCCTGGATTTTAGTAAGAGTCTTAAAAATACACAATCAGACATTTCCTTTTGTGAAGGGAAAAATATTCTATTTATTTTGACTATTATTATTCACCTTATTCTGTCCTTATTTTAATCTGGCCATAGTCCTACTCTGTTAGTCTTTTTGTTGTTCATTTTGTATGTTTGTTTTTCCATTTTCTCCCTCTTTTTTTGTAATCTATACACTGTATACATATTATTTTTTTGATAGTTATTCTTTAATATTATCATACATACTTAACTTCTAAAGCTAAATTGCAATTTAGGACTGGGATCTTATAATACTCAGAGGTGAACACTCTTCTTACCTGATATTTTCATTTTTTCTTTGTATTTCATTTTCTTTTAAAATATTTTCACAAAATAGAAATTATTATAATCATAAATATTCACAAGATTTATTTCACCTTCCCAGAAAGATGGTTTATTAAAGTACATATCTTACAGTTCTTTTCTTTCACCGCTTTGAATCTGTTATTTTATTGATTTTGAATAAATTCGTTACCAGAGAAGCTTTAGAGAATCTGACCCTTTTCTCTTGCTGCTTTTTAGTTCTTCCTTTTCCTTTGCTGTCTGCAGTTTACCATGATGTTCCAAAGTTCCTAAATCGCCTTCATCAGTTGGGAATTTTTTATACATTGTCCCTTTAAATATAGACTTTTTCATTTTCTCCAACCTCTCCTTTTAGTTCTCTGTTTAAAATAACCTTAGGAGATCTTTCATTCTATTTTCCATGTCTTTCAATTTTCTTTTCTTCTTCTTCTTCTTTTTTTTGCATTTTTGCAATGTCAGACACCATCATTCCTTCATCATTGACATTTTTTTTTTAATTTTTTTTTTATTGTAAACAAATGGGATACATGTTGTTTCTCTGTTTGTACATGGCGTAAAGGCATACCATTTGTGTAATCATAAATTTACATAGAGTAATGTTGTTTGATTCATTCTGTTATTTTTTCCCTTCCCCCCACCCCTCCCACCCCTCTTTACCCTCTATACAGTAGTTCCTTCCTCCATACTTGCCCCCCTCCCTAACCTAACTCTAACCCTAACACTAACCCTTCCCTCCCCCCCATTATGTGTCATCCTCCACTTATTAGTGATATCATTCGTCCTTTCGCTTTTTGAGATTGGCTTATCTCACTTAGCATGATATTCTCCAATTTCATCCATTTGCCTGCAAATGCCATAATTTTCTCATTCTTTATGGCTGAGTAATATTCCATTGTATATATGTACCACAGTTTCTTTATCCACTCATCAATTGAAGGACATCTAGGTTGGTTCCACAGTCTGGCTATTGTGAATTGAGCAGCTATGAACATTGATGTGGCTGTATCTCTGTAGTATGCTGATTTTAAGTCCTTTGGGTATAGGCCAAGGAGTGGGATAGCTGGGTCAAATGGAGGGTCCATTCCAAGTTTTCTAAGGAATCTCCACACTGCTTTCCAGAGTGGCTGCACTAATTTGCAGCCCCACCAGCAGTGTATGAGTGTACCTTTCTCCCCACATCCTCGCCAACACCTGTTGTTGCTCGTATTCTTGATAATCGCCATTCTAATTGGGGTGAGATGGAATCTTAGGGTGATTTTGATTTGCATTTCTCTTATTACTAGAGATGTTGAACATTTTTCCATATGTTTGTTGATTGCTTGTAGATCTTCTTCTGTGAAGTGTCTGTTCATTTCCTTAGCCCATTTGTCGACTGGATTATTTGAATTCTTGGAGTAGAGTTTTTTGAGTTCTTTATAGATTCTGGAGATTAGTGCTCTATCTGAAGTATGATTGGCAAAGATATTCTCCCACTCTGTAGGCTCTTTCTTCGCATTGCTGATAGTTTCCTTTGCTGAGAGAAAGCTTTTTAGTTTGAATCCATCCCAGTGGTTGATTCTAGCTTTTATTTCTTGTGCTATGGGAGTCCTGTTAAGGAAGTCTGGTCCTAGACCAACAAGGTGAAGATTTGGACCTACTTTTTCTTCTATAATCTGCAGGGTCTCTGGTCTGATTGCGAGGTCCTTAATCCATTTTGAGTTTAGTTTCATGCATGGTGAGAGATATGGGTTTAGTTTCATTCTGTTGCATATGGATTTCCAATTCTCCCAGCACCATTTGTTGAAGAGGCTATCTTTTCTCCATTGCATATTTTTGGCCCCTTTGTCTAGTATGAGAAAATTGTATTTATTTGGGTTTGTGTCCGTGTCCTCTATTCTGTACCATTGATCTACCTTTCTATTTTGGTACCAATACCATGCCGTTTTTGTTACTATTGCTTTGTAGTAGAGTTGAAGATCTGGTATTGCAATACCCCCTGTTTCACTCTTCCTGCTAAGGATTGCTTTAGCTCTTCTGGGTTTCTTATTCTTCCAGATGAATTTCATAATTGCTTGCTCTATTTCTGTAAGGTACGTCATTGGGATTTTAATTGGAATTGCATTGAATTTGTATAGCACTTTAGGTAGTATGGCCATTTTGACAATATTAATTCTTCCTATCCAAGAACATGGAAGATCTTTCCATCTTCTAAGGTGTTCTTTAATTTCTTTCTTTAGTGTTGTATAGTTCTCATTGTAGAGGTCTTTCACCTCTTTTGTGAGATTGATTCCCAAGTATTTTATTTTTTTCGAGGCTATTGTGAATGGGGTAGTTTTCCTAATTTCTCTTTCTGAAGATTCATCACTTATGTATAAAAATGCGTTGGATTTATGGGCATTGATCTTGTAACCTGCTACTTTACTGAAATCACTTATGAGTTCTAAGAGTTTTCTGGTGGAATTTCCAGGTTCCTCTAAATATATAATCATGTCATCAGCGAACAGGGATAGTTTGAGTTCTTCTTTTCCAATTCGTATCCCTTTAATTTCTTTGGTTTGTCTAATTGCTCTGGCCAGAGTCTCAAGAACGATGTTGAATAGAAGTGGTGAAAGAGGGCATCCCTGCCTTGTTCCAGCTTTTAGGGGGAATGCTTTCAGTTTTTCACCATTTAGAATGATATTAGCCATGGGCTTAGCATAAATGGCCTTTACAATGTTAAGGAATGTTCCCACTATCCCTATTTTTTCTAGTGTTTTGAGCATGAAGGGGTGCCGTATTTTATCAAATGCTTTTTCTGCATCTATTGAAATAATCATGTGATTCTTGAATTTAAGTCTATTAATATGGTGAATTACGTTTATTGATTTCCTGATGTTGAACCAACCTTGCATCCCTGGGATGAAACCCACTTGATCATGGTGCACTATCTTTTTAATATGTTTTTGTATGCGATTTGCTAAAATTTTGTTGAGAATTTTTGCGTCGATGTTCATTAAGGATATTGGTCTGAAATTTTCTTTCCTTGATGAGTCTCTGTCTGGTTTAGGTATCAGTGTGATATTGGCTTCATAGAATGAGTTTGGGAGGGTTCCCTCCTCTTCTATTTTATGGAATACTTTGAGAAGTATTGGAATGAGTTCTTCTTTAAAGGTTTTGTAGAACTCGGCTGAGAACCCATCTGGTCCCGGACTTTTCTTTGTTGGTAGGCTTTTGATGACTTCTTCTATTTCAGTACTTGAAATTGGTCTATTTAAATTGTTTATGTCCTCCTCGTTCAGTTTAGGCAATTCATATGTCTCTAGAAACCTGTTGATGTCTTCGAAATTTTCTATTTTGTTGGAGTATAGATTTTCAAAATAGCTTCTAATTATGTTTTGTATTTCCATCCTGTCTGTTGTGATATTTCCTTGTTCATTCCGAATTTTAGTGATTTGGGTTTTCTCTCGTCTTCTCTTTGTTAGTGTGGCTAAAGGTTTATCAATTTTGTTTATTTTTTCAAAGAACCAACTATTTATTTTGTCAATTTTTTGTATTGTTTCTTTTGTTTCAATTTCATTGATTTCAGCTCTGAGTTTAACTATTTCCTGTCTTCTACTACTTTTGGTGCTGTTCTGTTCTTCTTTTTCTAGGGCTTTGAGCTGTAGTGTTAGGTTGTTTATTTGTTGAGTTTTACTTCTTTTTTTAAATGCACTCCATGAAATAAATTTCCCTCTAAGTACTGCTTTCATAGTGTCCCAGAGATTTTGATATGATGTTTCTTTGTTCTCATTTACCTCTAAGAATTTTTTAATTTCCTTCCTAATATCTTCTGTTATCCATTCATCATATAATAGCATATTGTTTAATCTCCAGGTGTTGGAGTAGCTTCTGTTTTTTACTCTTTCGTTCATTTCTAACTTCAATCCATTATGATCTGATAGAATACATGCTAGTGTCTCTATCTTCTTGTATTTGCTAACATTAGCTTTGTGGCATAATATATGGTCTATTTTAGAGAAGGATCCATGTGCTGCTGAGAAGAAAGTGTATTCACTCTTGATTGGATGGTATATTCTATAAATGTCCGTTAAGTCTAAATTATTGATTGTGTTATTGAGCTCTATGGTTTCTTTGTTCAATTTTTGTCTGGAAGATCTGTCCAGTGGTGAGAGAGGCGTGTTAAAATCACCTAGTATTATTGTGTTGTGGTCTATTTGGTTTCTGAAATTGAGAAGGATTTGTTTGACATACATAGATGAGCCACTGTTTGGGGCATAGATGTTTATGATTGTTATATCTTGCTGATTTATGCTTCCCTTAAGCAGTATGAAATGACCTTCTTTATCCCTTCTGACTAACTTTGGCTTGAAGTCCACATTATCGGAAATGAGGATGGATACTCCAGCTTTTTTGCTGAGTCCATGTGCATGGTATGTTTTTCCCCATCCTTTCACCTTTAGTCTATGGGTATCTTTTTCTATGAGGTGAGTCTCTTGCAGGCAACATATTGTTGGATCTTTCTTTTTAATCCAGTCTGCCAGTCTATGTCTTTTGATTGATGAATTCAGGCCATTAACATTCAGGGTTATTATAGAGAAATGATTTGGTTTCCCGGTCATTTGGTTCATTTTTAAAATTTTGTTTATTTATTTGTTTGACACAACTTGTTTCCTCCTTTATTTGACAATTCCTTTAGGATAATTCCTCCCTTTGCTGATTTGCTTCTTTGTTTTTCATCTCTTCCTCATGGAATATTTTGTTGAGAATGTTCTGTAATGCTGGCTTTCTTTTTGTAAATTCTTTTAGCTTTTGTTTATCGTGGAAGGATTTTACTTCATCGTCAAATTTGAAGGTAAGTTTTGCTGGGTATAAGATTCTTGGTTGGCATCCATTTTCTTTCAGGGCTTGAAAAATGTTGTTCCAGGCCCTTCTAGCTTTTAGGGTCTGGATTGAGAAATCTGCTGATATGCGTATTGGTTTCCCCCTGAATGTAATTTGGTTCTTTTCTCTCACAGCCTTTAAAATTCTGTCTTTATTCTGTATGTTAGGTATTTTCATGATAATGTGCCTTGGTGTGGGTCTGTTGTAATTTTGTGTATTTGGAGTCCTATAAGCCTCTTGAACTTGATTTTCCATTTCATTCTTCAGATTTGGGAAATTTTCTGATATTATTTCATTGAATAAATTGTTCATTCCTTTGGCTTGTTTCTCTAGGCCTTCCTCAATCCCAATAATTCTTAAATTTGGCCTTTTCATGATATCCCATAGTTCTTGTAGATTCTGTTCATGATTTCTTACCATCTTCTCTGTTTGTTCAACTTTGTTTTCAAGGTTAAATATTTTGTCTTCAATGTCTGAGGTTCTGTCTTCCAGGTGTTCTATCCTATTGGATATGCTTTCTATGGAGTTCTTAATTTGGTTTATTGTTTCCTTCATGTCAAGGATTTCTGTTTGGTTTTTTTTCAATATCTCTAACTCTTTATTGAAATGATCTTTTGCTTCCTGTATTTGCTCTTTTAACTGTCGATTGGTGCGATCATTCAATGCTTGCATTTGCTCTTTCATCTTATCGTTTGCTTCTCTGATCATTTTAATTATGTACATTCTGAACTCCTTTTCTGTCATTTCTTCTGCCATGCTGTCATTGGGTTTTATTGATGTAACATCTAGATTTGTTTGCAGCATTTTCTTTCCTTGTTTTCTCATATTGTTCAGGTATCAGTGGACCGCTGAGATATTGCAGATTTCCTCTATTGACTTACAATGTCCCTGAAGATTTCTATATATATCCCCCCTTAGCCTTCAGTAGGCTGAAGTCATGGAGGAAGTTGATAATGCGGTGCTCCACAAGGAAGCTGCCTCTCTAGGAGTGGTGGCCTTCAGGTGGGGTATAATCCCTGCTAGTGGGCAGAGGTGCCTCCACTTGTTAACCAGTGGTCATCCAAAGGGGACCTAGGCTGCGGGCTGAGGCAAGGCCTGTTTGGGCCTGAGTCTCTGGTTTTACCGTCCTTGTGGGGAAATCTCACCCAGCAGGGAAGACTCACCCGGTGGGGAGGTCTCGCTGGTCAGTTCCCTCCTAGAGGTTCCCCTCAATTTACAGCTACCGCCTGGGCTGGGCTGCCTTACTCTGCAAAGTTCCCAGGGGCCCGGCCCTACCTCCTGGGCCTGGGAGCCTCACCCTTCGCAGATGAATCTCCTTAGACTGCCCCTCCTCAGAGAATTTGCCCACAGGCCTGGAACCTTCGCTTCGCCCTAAGCCTGTCTCTGTGCGGCTCTTCCACCCAGAAGCCTCCTAGATCCTGGGACCCTGCTCTGCACCTAATCGCCTGGCTGTGTGGCCCCTCCTCTGAGCAGCCACCTGTGGCCCCGAACAATCGCTCTGAGTCCCAGAGACCCGCCACAGGCCTCTTCCTCCACACAGCTGCCCAGTATTCCGGTGCGGTCACTAGGAGTCCAAGAAACTCACTTCGTGCCTCCTCCTCCCACCAACCACCCGTAGCCCGGGGCAATCAATCACTCCGAGTCGAAGTGACCCTCCCCGTTCCTCCTCCTTCTCCAGATAACCCCCCGGGTGTTCAGGAGCAGTCCCTCTGAGTGGCTCTGAATCCACGTGACCCGCTGCACGGGACCTCTGGGCAACCACCCGGAGCTCTGATGCGGCCACTCAAGACCAAGCGTCCCACCACGCTTCTCCTCCAGGCAGCCCCCCTGTGTTCAGGAGCTGTCACTTTAAGACCAAACAACTCACCACTCGCCTTCTCCTCTGAGCAGCCGCCTGGAGCGCTAATGCAGTCACTGCGAGTCCAAACGACCCGCCGCGCTCCTCCTCCTCCTCCTCCTACTCCTCTGGGCAGGCCCCGGGGTTCAGAAGTGGTCAGAGTCCAAACAGCTCGCCACACAGCCCCTTCTCTGGCAACCGCCTGTAGCTCTGGTGTCGTCACCCGAATCCAAGCGGCCGCGCTCCTCTTCCTCCTCATCGTCCTCAGGGCAGGCCCCGGGGTTCAGAAGCGTCGTTCTGAGTCCACACAGCTCGCCGCCGGCTTCTCCTCTGGTAACCGCCTGTAGCTCTGGTGCAGTCACTCCGAATCCAAGTGGCCACGCTCCTCCTCCTCCTCCTCAGGGCAGGCCCCGGTGTCCTGAGTCCACACAGCTCTCCTCGCCACTCTTCCCCTGGGCAGCCACCAGAGCCCCAGTGGTTGCTCCGAGTCCCAGCGCTGTGCCGAGCGGCCTCCTTTACGGCGCTCCCAGCTGTCCGAGTTCACTGCTCCAGCGGGGGGAGGGGCGTCTCGCCGGCAGTTCTACTTCACAAAGTTTCCTGCGTTCCGGGACCACCGTCCCATCCGGGATGCCTCCCCAGGGGGTGAGAGTCACCCGGCTGCTTTGAGTTGGTCCCAAGCGTCTCAATATCTCCTCTTTTGAATCCTGAGTCCTGGAGCAACATGAAATGCAGCCACCCTCTAGGCCCCCATCTTGAAACCACCCCATCATTGACATTTTTTTAATAAGAATATTTTCTAGGATATAAATAAAGTAATCTTAACAAAGGATTTCCCTTAAGTTACAGTATTTAGTCTATTATGAAATGTTTTTAAGTATGTAATATCTTGCCTGTGCAAAAATTGTTTAATGCATGCTACACCTTCACAATTCTATGGCTTTATATTTTATCTCTATTCTCTAATAGTGAATTTTGCTCAGTTTCAGCCATCAGAGTATTATTATTCTTGCTCATATAGCTATCATGAATGTTATGGATTATATAAAAAAAGGCAAGATTGTAAGATCAGCTAAAAATTTTCAAAAAAGAACACATTATGTACACATTATATTTGTAAAGAATGTACATTTTTATATCATACTCTGTAAGAAATTCTCCTTTTATAAAGAGCTGGTATTGATCTAAGCTTCACTCATTCAATATGTGAAATGAATAATATTGTAAGCGTAGTATAGAACTTAAAAGTATTTAGCCTTTCTGTTAAAAAGAACAAAAAGTAATTTACATATACAAAGAAGCCATTCAGAGTTTACTTGTGAATGAATTTTGATAAATACCCGTACTGTTGTAACTACCACCACACAGTTACAAGTGTTTCGTAACCTCTGGTAGAGCAAGCCTCTATGGCTAGGCTGCATCAGCTCTGTCCTTTAGAATCTCTTTCTCTAGTCCGATGAATGTCAATTACCTGCTTCTTCACATGTCTCATATCTTTGATTAGAGGTGTATGTGAGTGTTGAATTGCTGAGTGCTTGTTTTGTTTTGTTTTGTTTTAGAGTGTTGAGATTTTATGATCAGCTGTATTAGGTAGGTGGTTTGAACTGTAGTTCATTTTAGGTAAGTTCACTTTTGCTGCTAAAATACCACTTTGGGATTCTCCTCAACTGAATGACCTAGGTATTCACGAATGTCTCTACATCTTGACTAGTCAGTGCTTTGGGAATTGTTTAGTTTACAACTCATTTTTGTGGTGAAAATTCTACTGGGGTAGAATCCAGGGCCTTGCACATGGTAGGCAAGGGCTCTACGACAGAGCTACACCTGCCTCTCCTTCACTCACTTTCACTGAGCCTCCTGGAGTTCCAACCTGTATGTGAAGAATTTGTTGTTTTGTGCCACCCTAGAGCTCTTCTCTGGGTAGCCACATCGACTGTGGTGATCTGCCTCCTTACCCTCCCCAAACACAGACCTCTGTTTTTTCCACTCTGTGGCACCTCTTGCTCTGTGTCTCAGAAATGCTTCCAGGCAGAATGCTGGGATGATCATTACATTAAATTGTATTTTCTTTTTCCAGGTATCACAGTCCTGCACTACCTTTTGTCAGTATCTGAAAATAATTTGTTTTAAATCTTTTTTTCCACTGAATTTTGTTGTTTGTTTTGCTTTGTTTAGTTTTATACCCATGGGAGGGCAAGTCTGGTTTCATTTATTTTCTCTTGGTTTATAGCATATGCTCACCATTTTTTTTAATTAAAAACATGCTTTATTTATAAATGTGGGTGCTTATAATGTTAGTACCCAAAATACTTAACCTGAAATATAGGTAAAATTGAGCCTATAATCCAATAAGAAATAAATGGAACCTGATAGGTTGATTAATATTTATACACCATTTATTAGATTGTTTAATATTAAAATTTTTCAAAGGGTTAATATAATCTTAGAATCTTTATAGTTCTTTGTCAAATAAAATAGCAAATTAGCATGTATTTAAACTCATTCAAACACACTATGAGATTCAAAAGTAGAGAGTAGCTTTTAATTACATGTACAGCTTATGTATACCAAGTTCTTTCAGAACTTTGAAATCTCTAGCCTTTAGAGTTATAATTTTAAGTAGGATTCCCTGTGTATTCCTTTTCCCATTGGATGATATTCCTTTTCAATTCTACTATAAAGACATCTTCTAAGCCCTGATTCTAAGAAATCATTTTTTCATCCTGCCTACTTCAGTATTATGATTTTAAAGTATGTTTGTGTTAGAGTAAATCTGTAAGATCCCCATTAGGTGTATTTGGAAATCACCACAGTAAAGAAAATTATTTAACTTAATGTTACTCAGCATTTCTCTGATATGTTTCACCATGAATCCTTGTTGACTCAGTGATTTTTCCGAATATAACCTTGTGATTCTAGTTATCTATAACTGTGTCTCTCAAGATGTAATTAGTATAAAAAGCACTTGGTGATCTTATTAAACACAAATTATGATTCAGGAAATCTGGGGTGGGACCTTAGATTTCACATTTCTGCTTAGCTTCCACATGATGTCAGTTCTCCTAGTATGTAGTATGGAGACCTTTCCTTGAATAACAGCAAGGATCTATGCAATAGTTTGGGGAAGTATTGTGAAGTCTTTTGTACATGGCACAAAATAACATTTGGTAGTAGTAGAACAGTTTGATAATATTATCTGATGCCAGGTTGAAAAATAGGGTAACAAATTAGAAAAAGCTTGCCCATCTCTCCTTTTTCTTTTTGTAAATTTGTTCCAATTGTTCTAATTATACATGACAATAGAATGCATTTTTGACACATTGTACACAAATGGAGTACAACTGCTTATTCCTCTGACTGTACATGGTGCTGAGATACACCAGTAGTATAATCATACATGTATACAGGGTAATAATATCCATCTTATTCTACTGTCCTACCCATTCCCATTGCCATATTCTTCCCCTCACTCCCCTCTGCACAATCCAAAGTTCATTCATTCTTCCCTACCCACCTCCAACTATGGATCAGCGTCTGCTTATCAGAGAAAACATTGGGCCTTTGGTTTTTTGGGATTGGCTTATTTCATTCTGCATATTATTCTCTAGTTTCATCCATTTACCTGCAAATGCCATACTTTCATTCTTCTTTAAGGCTGAGTAATATTCCATTGTGTATATGTACCACATTTTCTTTATCCATTCATCTGTTGAAGGGCACCTAGGTTGGTTCCATAGTTTAGCTATTGCAAATTGAGCTGCTATAAACATAGATGTTGTTGCATCACTATAGTATGCTGATTTTAAGTCTTTTGGGTATAAACCGAGGTGTGTGATAGCTGGACCAAATGGTGGTTCCATTCCAAGTTTTCTGAGGAATCTCCATACTGCTTTCCATAGTGTTTGTACCATTTGCAATCCCACCATCAATGTATGAATATACTTCCCCCCACCTCCACATCCTTACCAACACTGATTTTTTGAGACAATTCTAACCTTAATAGCAAAAGTGAGCAAGGCAATAGTATAAATAAGAATACATGCCAAATTCACCAATAAAGATAGATGAATTCTAAACATTATTTTAAAAATATTTTTTAGTGTTTTCTAGTATTTTCAGAATCTCTCCTGGAAGATGAGGAAAGGTATAAATGAGTCCTTATGAACATTTTCTAAGGCCAGAGGTGTTACTAATTTGGACAATAAGCCATAACATTATTTGCTCAGCTTTCAAGCAACAAAGGTAAGACAGAAATAAAATACTTAATATGAGATGGTGCTGGGTGTGTAGGGAATTACTCATAAAAACAACAAAAAAAAAATTTGAATTGACATAAAAACATTCATGAAATTGAATTAATCATCAAAAACTCTATAAAATTTTAGATTCTAGAAGTTTTATGTTTTACCACTACTTTTAAACCTTCAAAGAAAATTAACCCCATTGCATGCTAATTTTGTAGAAAGTAAAAATACAGAATGGTGCCTAATTCTTCTTTTGGTAGTAGTATAACCATGGTAGCAACACTGGTCAAAGAAAATATTAGAGAACAAATTTACTAATTAACACAGATGAATTCTAATTAGTATTTCATCAAACATTCAGTATTCTTGAATTCCATTCAGTTTAGTAACCAGAATGTTTCATCATCTTAAATTATATTAAAATTATTTTTTCAAATCAACGTATTAAAAGAGAACAGAAGAGAAATACTGTGGTTTCAAGGGAACTTGATGAATTTTTATAGGATTAAATAGCATTTCATCATAAGAACTCTTGGGGGACTATGATATAAGGCAATATTCTTAATTTCATAAAGTATATTTTCCAAAATCTTGTGGTAAGCATCACTGTAATAATGAAACTTAGGATTTCTTTTAATGTCATCAAAAAGACAAAGATGCAGTTCTTCATTTCTACCAGCCAAAGTAATAAAATAAGAAAAAGAAATGAGATACAGAAATTGGCAAATATAAAATATCATTATTCAAAATGATTGCTTATACAAGTGCTTCAAGAAGATATAACTATAAATCATTGAATATAAAGAGTTAAGCAATTTTGAAAGATATAAAATCAATATACAAAAATTTATATAAAAATCTATGTAAAAAATTTATATAGCATTTCAACTAGTTAGAAAATGTAACTTTAAAATTTACGTTCATAGCAGCTATATACACTTTAACTGCCAGAACATAGAGTGCAAATAACAATAGTGATAATTACTATATTTTGAAAGTAAAAAGAACTTTTCTCAAAATTTTATGTGGAATATCTTATTTATGTCTTTAAAACAACTCCATGAAGCAGGCAATATTATAATCTTAATTTTCCAGAAAGAAAAAGAGGCAGAGAAGCTAAGTAACTTGATCAAGGGCACACACTAGTGAAGGCAGAGATAGGATTAAATTTATATTTTATGACTTCTTAATCTCTTCTCAACAAATACCTCATCACATGCTAACACTGCATCTCTGCTTCATATACTACATTACATTTTTAAAAATATTTTTCAGGTATGTTATTTTAACTTTTAAAGTAGTTCACACATTGATGTGCTGATAAATAACAACTGGCACTTTGGGAACAAAAGCCCTGAATTGCAGCATTTGCTGGTTTTTGTGATGTATATATTCCAGCATGTTTAATTTCAAACCACCAATATGACATCACTAAACATGAAGTTAGTAAAAGTTGGTGCACATTTTTTGTGACTTAGTTCAAGCCAGCCCGATTTATCACTCAGCTTCTAACAGTTAATTCTTTTGTGAATTAATGTACCCATTTAAAGAATGTATATTTGACTATGAAATTTAAATTGTAGATAGTTTTCTGTGTTTGATTAGCTAGTTGCCCCTATGTAACTGTTCATCTTCAACCTAAGTTGAATTTTTACAATTTTCTGAGTTGTACCAGAAATCTTCTAAAGTCACTTAAAAGAGAATTCAAGAAAAGGCAATTTGGAAATAATTTTATACGAATTTGGATGAAATTTTTATTACATCCATAACATACTTGAAACCTTTTTGTTGGGACAATGTTTCCAAATGTATTTTTGATCCAGTAAACATTTGAAGATTGCTCCAGCTGCCCTTTCTGGAAAATGAGATAGTTTTGTTTCTTTAAAGCAGTGTGAATCGTAATGAATTTTTTTTAAAACTATAAAGCAATGAAAAAGTATGTTATGGCCATTACTCTTAATACCCAAAACAATTATACTTTATGATTAATGCAGTGATTTAAAAATTGATCACAAAGTAATGATATGCTGTGCAATTGTCTGAATAACATTTTTAATTGAGGTATAATTTAGATGTAGAATACTCAAGATATGTATACCTCCTCTTTCAGTTTTTGATTAATGTATATCAAGATTTGAATATTTTCATTACCTCATTAAGTTTTGTTCTATCCTTTTTCAGTTAATGTTTCCCACCGAATAAAACATCTATCATAAAGTCTATTCTATATTTCAAATAATGGAATTATACATATGTACTATTTGGATGATTTCACTCAGCATAATTTCTTGAGATCCATTTATCATGTCACTTCTATCAGTAGATTGTTAAACTTTTTACTTTCTAATAATATTTTTAAAAGTAAAATGAGTATCTACTCTCCTCTTAATGAATATCTGGGTTATTTCTAGATTTTGGTAATTATGAATGAAGCTGCTATAAATCTTTTTATACAGAGCTTTTTGTAATCACATATTTTTATTTCTTTTGGATAATTAATTAGGAAGTAATTTCCAGGTTGTTGATCAATCAATGTGTACTTAGCTTTTAAAGAAACTGAATATGGTATCCCAAATTGATTATAAATTTTTATTTAAAAAAAAAGTTAAGCAACACAATATTAGAAGTACTTATATTTCTCTTGAACAACTACTAAATTTTAGAACATAATGATAATCAAGTGATACTTGTAATGTACAAATTGTATGTGAATTAAGAGGACAATGAAATTATATCAACAGAAAAATGATAGTAAACACTTTTATGACTTCTATCTAAAATCACTTAAATGAATTGTTTCTTTCTCCTTAGTCATTCAGCATTTTCAATGGACTTGGGACTTGGTCAATTCTTTACCATATGGGTATTTGACTAGGAGGTTTAAAACCCAAGTCTTTCTGAGGAAGGATTGAATGGACTGTACTACAAGTTCTTGTTCCATCAATGTTTATAATCCTTAAAAATATGTGATTTTCCAGGTCTAATTTTGAAGTATTCATGAATATTGTAAAAAGATGTAAAAGTTAGTGATTTTGTGCAACTATGGCCTGAAATTAAAAAAAAAATAATTGGATCGTAAATCTCAAGAAATACTTTACGACATGAAACTTCTAAGCTTAGTAACAGTAACTAAACTTATATATGCTCTTTATTAGTAAGTTATGTCCTAAGATTATTTGAAAGGGGTATGTATAAGAAAAAAGTATATTGCCATGTATTTATTTGTTAATTAATTCAGTCATTCAGTGCTTTATTATTACATGCCTGTTATATGCCTAGTAGTGAACCAGGCATTTGTTATAGAGTGTTGAATTAAATAGATCTGATTCCTGAGCTACATGAAAATAGTATACATGAAAATGAAAGAACCAGACATACAAGCAAAATATATCATAAGAACTTGAGATGAGTACTATGAAGGAAAATTATGTATTAATATTGTATGTAGGAGGTACTTTTAATTTGTACAGTATATTTTGTAGATTTACTTTTGGATTAGATTAGTGTGAGAGGAGCATGGAAGTATTTTGTTTATATGAGGGTTGTATGCTTCTAAATGATATAATAATTTTGATTAACAATTAAAATATGGCTATGTGAAATAAAATAATACTTAGTATTTCTATTTAGGTATTAACTCCATAACCAATGTACTTACACAATTTCAAATAGTTTGTATTCACATATATTTATTGCTGAATCCTTAACAGTTATCCCAAGTATTCTTTACTTGATTGTGTTATATTTCTTTATAATTTCTTATCTACTGTGAACCTAAATGAACCCTCAGGGAACATAGCCATTCTGTGTTTGGGTTGATAGCTTAATAGCTTTACTGCCACATTCTCAAGAGAACTTGTTAAATGTAATATATCTGATGTAAGGTTTAAGTGATATTCTGCTTCATATTCTAAGAAAAGTAAAAAATAATTATGTTCTCATTTCATTGGTATGCCATTTCCCTTACTGTAGCAGTCAATTGCATTCTTCAGTGTGAGAAAGTAAACAGTGCTCCTTAATTAGAAGAGACAGATTTATTTTTTTCCAAATGTGGAGACATGTCTGTCATAAGGAAACTATAAAAACAATACAGCATGCATCAGGATAATTGCTTAAGTTCCTCCTGTGGTCTCTTGTAAAAAGTTAGCCCATGGTTAGATAGTCAACTCTTTGAGTGAAAAGTAAAAAGTAAAGTGTTCACATGCTAAAGTGTACACAGGATAGCACATGTGATTAGAAAAATCTGAAGGAAATTCTTTAAGCTGAGGGCAATTGATGATAGAGGGTAACTTTGATTTATAGGAAATAATGAAGACTAGCAGAATGACTACTATGTAAGTAAATAAATAAAATAATGTCTTAATTTATTTAACAGTAATATAAAGACATAAAAGACTTCATGGTTTCGTTCAGTTAGGATAGAATGTGCTCAAACACAAATTATCTAAATGAGATTTCATCAAAACTAAATATAAAGACCTCATTTCAGAAGTAATTTGGGTGTGGTGATGAGTGCTTATTATTCCAGCTACTTGGGAGGCTAAGGCAGGAAGATTGTTAGATGGAAGACTACCTAGACAACATAGTATGACCTTTTGTAAGAAAAATAGGGGCTGGTGATGTCACTCAGTGGTTCAGTGGTAGAGCACATACTTAAGACCCTCAGTTTAATTCACAGCACTGAAATAAACTGTGTGAATAAGAAAGCCACAAACTGGACAAAAGTAGCCATAAAATATATACTTGACAAAGAATTTATTTTCCAAATAATAAAAAACTAACCCAATAAAACATGTGAATGTATTCTTTAAAAGGAAAAATATGAATTTATAAAGTTAGTTATCAGGGAAATAAAAATAATACAGAGACCACTATACACAACTTGAATGGCAGAAATGAATAACACCAAATATTGGTTGCTGATGCAAGAGGAATAGAGTACAATTCCTTCCAGTGCTCTGTTGGTATTTTCTTATGAACTTAAACTCCTATCATATGGAACAGCAATTCCTAAGCAGTTACTCAAGAAAAATAAAAAAAAAAAATATATGTATCTACCACAAGATGTGTACATGGATTTCATGGCAGCTTTAACTGGTAATGATCCTACACTGGAACCAATGCAAATATATCTAAACAGGAGAAAGGATGAACAATTTGTCATGTACTGGAAAATTTATCAGAAGTAAAAAGTAACATACTCCTAATAAAAGCAACATATAGATAAATGTCAAAACCATGAGGTTAAAGAAAAGCAACTGGACCTTCAAGAATGCTTACTGTATTCCATTTATATAAAGTTGAAGAAATGCAAATATAACCTGTGGTGAACTCTACGAGTACGTTTGCATAGAGGAATTACAGTGAAGACTACACTGGAGTGGGTGTGAGGGAACTTTATGGGTCATGACTATTCCTATCTCCATAGATATATTGATTACGTGGAAAATGTGCTAGTCAGAACTCATTAAGTCATACATTTGGTCTTTCACTGTAAAAGATACATGAGAAAAAGAGATACTAACAAATAAAAAGAATGTTAACCTCCTAAATACAGTTTTGTGAAATGATTGATGCCTAAAATTGTCACAGTGTCTGAATATACACATTGAATATTTTATAACTCAGTGGTACGTTGGATGATAGTCATAGCTCATATCCTTAGATGACCGTATTAACTGTTCTTGATTAGACATAATACTTTGTGTGAAAGCTAGAGAGCCCATGTGCCCTATTTTTTTGATTCAATGTCCAATGAGAGTAAAAAATAGAATTTTGATTTCTTCCTTAATTATCTAACATTTCCCCATATTATAATACTGTTTCATTTGAAAGCACATGCTCATATCAATGTAGAAGTTCATTGTTCCTAACTTATAACTCTCCCTACCTAATTTAAAAGAAAGCAGAAAGAGTCATCATTTGTGTGTGTGTGTGTGTGTGTGTGTGTGTGATCTCTCAATACCAATAGTTAAGAAGGCTGGGAGTACTGAGCACAGAATGAGATGTCACTTAGAAGTATTTTCTGCCTCTAATGTGGATTTATTGATCTTTTACAAGGAGCTAACCTGTGAACAAGTCAATCTGAAATCATGATAATCCTAACAGGAAGTTATTCTATCCCAGAACTGGTATCTGAAATAGTCAATTTTCAGTGTTATTATCTGTACTAATATGAGTCCAGACCCATAGTTGAAAATTAAAAGGAAAAGTAAGATGATAGAAAATCAGTTATTCTCAATAGTTTATTATCATCCTTTTAGAGATATGTGCTACAAATTGATTTTAACCCAGGTTTTACAATTGCTTGTATGTCATTTGAAAACATCAAGATGACAGTTTTTTTTTAAATTTATTTTTATTGTAAACAAATGGGATACATGTTGTTTGTTTGTACATGAAGTAAAGGCATACCATTTGTATAATCATACATTTACATAGGGTAATGGTGTTTGATTCATTCTGTTATTTTTTCCTTCCCCCAACCCCTCCCACCCCTCTTTTCCCTCTATACAGTCCCTCCTTCCTCCATTCCTGCCCCCCTCACCCCCCCCCCATTATGTGTCATCATCCACTTATCAGTGAGATCATTTGTCCTTTGGTTTTTTGAGATTGGCTTATCTCACTTAGCATGATATTCTCCAATTTCATCCATTTGCCTGCAAATGCCATTATTTTACTATTCTTTATAGCTGAGTAATATTCCATTGTATATATATACCACAGTTTCTTTATCCATTCATCAGTTGAAGGACATCTAGGTTGGTTCCACAATCTGGCTATTGTGAATTGAGCAGCTATGAACATTGATGTGGCTGCATCACTGTAGTATGCTAATTTTAAGTCCTTTAGGTATAGGCCAAGGAATGGGATAGCTGGGCCAAATGGTGTTTCCATTCCAAGATTTCTAAGGAATCTCCACACTGCTTTCCAGAGTGGCCGCACTAATTTGCAACCCCACCAGCAATGTATGAGTGTACCTTTTTCCCCACATCCTTTCCAACACCTATTGTTGCTTGTATTCTTGATAATCGCCATTCTAATTGGGGTGAGATGGAATCTTAGGGTAGTTTTGATTTGCATTTCTCTTATTACTAGAGATGTTGAACATTTTTTCATATATCTATTGATTGCGTGTAGATCTCATTCTGTGAAGTGAGTGTTCATTTCCTTAGCCCATTTGTTGATTGAGTTATTTGTATTCTTGGTGTAGAGTTTTGCCAGTTTTTAATCACATTTTTACTTTCATATGAGGATGATTTTGAACTCTACATAATCCAAGTTAACTTTGGTTAGGCCATAGAGACAATGATGTTTTTCTAGGTTTATTTTTTTATTTTAATTTTTTTTTCTGTAATAAAAAGCTTTAACATAAAATAACTAAGTACTAAGTAAGTTCTTAGTTTTAGGATGATATTTCATCTTGAAGAGTGATTCAGAAACAACCAATATATATTTTTCCTTATGCAAATGAAATTCGAAGAATCAAAAATTAAATTTTAGATAGTAAATTTAATTTTTGTACAGATTATTTTTACTGAAATAATTGTTTATGCAGTTTTACTGAAATCATGAGTAGATAAATGAAACTATTGATTTTTAAAGTTATTGAACATTTAAAATGTTCTTGTTTGAAGTCGTTGATGGGTATTGGGCATTTTTTTCCTGTAAGAAATGAGAAATGTGTAAGGATATAAACACAAGTATCTAATCATGCTGAAATATATAATAGAAAGTACATTTAACAAAAAAAATTTATGAGCTCCTGAGTAGTCATGGTAACAAAAAGTTATACTCTCTTAAAACATTTGTAATTTTTTTTCATGTGAAAAAGCTTTTAGTTTTTAATAATTGCTATTTCCTTTAAAAATTGTGTCAAAAATATTTCCAAGATAAGAAAAAATGTAGGGTAAATTTAATGTTTTATATTAGAAAATCCACTTAACTTTTTAAAAAACAGATTTATTGAGGGGTACTTAGCATGTTACAAATGCTGCATATTTAAAACGTACAATTTGTAGTTTTAACTCATGTACACAACTGCTAAATCATCACTACATTAAGGATGATTGTGACCATCACTCCTTTTATTCCCTTTCTCCCATGTTCCCTATTCCACCTTTGGGTCCCACAAAGGTTTGTGTTATTATGGATATTTTCTAACATTTAATATAAATGTAATCATATAGTATTTTATATGTATGTATATATGTGCATAAACACACGCACGCACTTATCTTGCTTTCTCCTTCCTTTTGTGTTCTTGTATATATCCATTATGTCATTCCTCCTCATTTCCAAGTAGTATTGCATTGTGCACATGTCAGAATTGCTTATTTGTCTATGGAAATATTTTTGTCTTTGGACTGTGAATATTTGGAAACAAGATTTTTTTTTTCATACCAGGGATTGAACCTAAGGGCCCTTAACCACTGGTCTACATCCCTAGCCTTTTTAAGATTTTTTTAATTTTGAGACAGGTTCTCACTAAGTTGCTTAGGGCCTCACTAAATTGCTGATGCTAACTCTGAACTTGTTATCCTCCTGCCTCAGTCTCTTGGACCTCTAGTATTACCATCACACCCTGCTGAATACAAGATTTTTTTAATGGATTTTTATGTTTCTTGGTGAAATATCCAAGATGGAATGGATGTATGTATGGTAGGTATATGTCCAGGGAAGGGCAAAAAAAAAAAAAAAGTTTTCCAGAGTAGTTGAACTATTTTACATTCCGACCAGCAGTGTGTATGAATTCCATTTCTTCCACAGCTTCACCAATATATGTTATAGTTAATGTTTTTAATTTTGGCAATTCTAGTAGAGGCACTGGTGTGTCATTGTGGCTTTAATTTGCATTTCCTTAATTATAATTGTGTTGAGCATTTTTCATGTGATTGTCATCTGCATATCTTCTTGGATAAAGTCTGTAATGATTTTGCCCATTTTAAAATTAGGTTGTTTTCTTGATATTGACATTTGAGTTACAAAAGTAAAAACCCAAAAATAAACAATGACAACAATAAATGAGAAGAAGAAGAAGAAGAAGAAGAAGAAAAAAAAAAAAAAAAAAAAAAACCACAGTACCATTCAGAAGCAATCTGGGAATGATGAGACGTATAAATGAAGTAGGTCATGAGATTTGAAAGGTAAAGCTTTCTGTTTTAGCTCTTAAATTCATATCATATCTATGAGTCCATGAACTAGGGAATGTGTCACATTTGTTTACTTGTTTTTCAAATGAGCCAAATTGATTTACCAACATGGGATTGTTCTGAGGATTAAATGAGATGATGTAGATTGTATTTAGATAGCTGTAGCATAATATATATATATAATATATAAATAATATAAATAATATATAATATGTTATATAATAAAATATATATGTTAAAGATTATTCCTGGTGTTATTTCAACTTTGAACTTCAAATAGAAATATGATTGAGAACATGCCTCAGTTTCTGTGGTAAGATTTGTGATCTGTATTTCCCGGGAAAATTTTTGAGGTTTTTGTGTTTGTTCATATTTAAATATGACTATTACATAAAAGTCAAATCAGAATTTTACCCACTACATCAAAATTTGTTGGTTTGGGAGATTTTGGGGGTGTCTATGGCAATTAGCTGAGATTTTGACATAATTTTATTTAATACTATTTATTTGATCCTGTTGCTGTTTGTATTTTTCTCACAATTTGAGAAAGTAGGTCACTTAATGTTGAATTTTGTTTAATATATAAATAATCTAAATTTAATTTGTTTTGTTCTGGTATTATTCTAGTATTTTGAAAGATAGTAAAATTTCTTCTGTTTTCTTTTTTTTCTAAAAAATTATTGCCATTTCTTCCTTGGGTTATCTTTTAATGCAATTTATTTTTAAAAATATTCTATTTTAAAATATTACATATATCATTTGTCTCTCTGATTATTGCTTTTGAAAAACTGAACCTTATATTTTAGGAAGAAAATTATATTGCAATTTGTAAATATAACTACTATATTTGAAAATCTAGCAAGAAAATAAAGACCTTTTGCAAGATTCAAAGGAATGAGTCATGGTAGGTTGCAAATATTTTAATGAAATATCAAGAATTAAAACCCTAAAATATATTTGTTAGTGATGATGGAACTATTTAGCTAAAATTATAACAAATCAGAATTACATATTAAAAAGTCAAACAAATTGTAGATTTTTTTTTTATTTCTTTTTTTTTTTTTCTTTTCCTTTTCTGGTTTGTGTGTTTATTGACTATTTTCTCCCATTTGAGAAATCTGAGGTAAGGATTGATAATAGTTGGAAGGAATTCAACTGCAGTGCTGCTATGGTCAGAATGGTTTTTGTCATCCCCTTAAATTCATACACTGAAACTTCCATCCCCCAATGTGTAGTAGAAGGTGAAATTGGTACCCTTATAAAGAAGACTGCAGAGAGCATATCTTCCCCTTTTTCCACGTGAGGACCCAGTAAGAACATACAACTATAAAAAAGAATAGGCCTCAGCAGACATCCAGTCTTCTGGTGCCTTGATTTTGGACTCCCCAACTTCTAGTAATAAAAGTAATAAATATCTGTTGTTTATAAGTCACCCAGTTTACATTTTGTTATAGCGGCCTCAATGGAGTAAGAAAGTGCTTCCTCGAATAACCAGATAATAGATTGTCATTAGTTCAAGCTCTGCATCATACTTTTTTTTGTGACTGTGAAGATACTTATAAATTAATGAAATAAGTAATACAGTAGGATTGTCTGTACACAGATAGGAAAGATAACATACATAAAAACTAAAATTCCTTGGAATTGAATTAACCAAGAATGACTCAGCTTCATTATGTTTAAGGATATCTTTTAAACTCTTTATATTTTATGATATTTTTGTGGTAATTACTATTCTCTTGGAAAACCTACAGAGATTACACATTTTATGGGACTCATGATAATCATAAATATGGATTTTGTGGCATTTGATATAAGGAAATACTTGGAAAAAGGCATAAATGTATTAATAAGCTAGAACAAATGCATTCTAGCAGTAAAGAATTTATAGTTAAAAATATGCTAATATATCTAGTGTGATGGCCCACACATTTATTCCCAGCTGCATGGGAAACTGAGGCAGTAGGATTTCTTTAGCCCAGGAGTTCAAGGCCAGTCTGAGTAATATGACAGAACCACATCTCCTTAGAAAGAAATGCTGACAGAGCAGAGGTTCAAATCTTAAGGGGCTTGTGTGTTTCAGTATAACATTTTTTTAAAGCACAGTAAATAAATCATATTAGGTACTTATTTGGTCATCTAACTAACTAATGAACTACCTAATTAGGAATCAATAATTCTTTTGCTTTGAGATGTTGAGTCTTTATGTCATTTCGTCTATCATAAAGACCCTGAACAATTTTATTATTTTTAATTCCATTTGTTTGTCAACTTAAATAGTAATTATAGCATAAATGAAATTTAATAAAAAGTGAGCTTTTGTGAGAGTTATAACTGGAAAACTTCCGTTACTTTCACTCAATTCCATTTTACATTAGAATTCCAAAAGCCTAATTAACATTTTCTTTAGTTTTCCTCAAGAAGAGTAGTTTTTCCCCACTGTTCTTTTCAGAAGGAATGCAGATCTACTGTGGAAGTTCAGCTTTTAAAATTATGTCTCACCATGCTCCCTTTCTTCCCACCTCTGTGGTCGTTCCTTGAGAGAGAGGAGAAAAACAACGTTGAATGTCTCCACTATGGGAAGTAAATGGAGAAGTAATTAGGATAAAAATTAAAAAATAAAAAAATTTAAAGGATAAAATGATTAGGCATCTTAAGAAAAATCAAAATTTACATAGACTTTCCATAGTCAAATATATATATTTTTAAAATTTTGACTGATACAAGAAGAAGGCAGCATTTTCAGCTTTTGCTCAAGTTTATGGAGAGAAATTGGGGAAATCTTTCAGACCTTTGTCTTGGTTCTTGCCATGCTTATTATCAATGAACAATGCTCCTTCACTGTAGAACACAGGATGGGTGTGAGCAGGCTGTGACCCTCCTATGTATCAGTAAACTGTAGGGGTATCCTCATGTAATTCACAGCTAGGAGATGAGATCAGGTGGTGTGTAGTGCTGACCAAATCCTTGTCTCTTGCTGATTTTTGCTTGGTGTAGTCATACATGTAAGGGCTCCTATTCCCCAATAATCTTAAAATATATTGGTAAGCATTAGAGAAGCATCTCTCTTACACCTCGAAATCAGTTTTAGAAAGATTAAGAAAAGGCATTTTAAGTTAAAAGATGATAACATTAATAGGATTTATTTAGTTTATAACTATTGGGGTTTGATTTGTTTAAATTGAGGTTATTGCCGTAAAACTAAGCTGTATAATGATTAGTCCTGGAGTTGTGGTAATTAGTTATTCTTAACTAGTTGCAAATATGAGTACTTTGTATTTATTTCCTGGAGAAGTTTTTTTTTTTTTTTTTATTTAAGACATTTTATAAAGTTATTTTCTAAAAAACAAGAAGATGGATTTCTGTAACTTGTTCTAAATGAGGAATAAGATAAAATTAAATAATAAAGAAAATGACATTGAGATTTTGTTGTTGTTGTTGTTGTTACTAGGGATTGAACCCAGGAGCTCTCAGCCACTGAGCCACATCTTCACCCCTTTTATTTTTTACCTCAAGACAGGGCCTTACTATGTTGATGAGACTGGCATTGGACTTGTGATCCTCCTTAGCTCATGAGCTGCTGGGATTTCAGGAGTGCTCCACCGCAACTGGTGGAAGTTTAGATTTTACCTAAAGGGTGAGGAAAAAAGAGGAAGGGTAGTTTAAAGAAACAAATCAGATTTGGTTAAATTTAAATGTAAAGTCTTATGTTTGTGGCCTTCATCAGTGTTCTTTCCATGGAAAAGTAAATGAACACTTTTAAATACATAATCAGTTTGACTTTACAGTTTAATTTTCTATATTACAAATATTTAGGTATTTAAAAGGTAAAAAATTCCTATTCAGTTCAACTTAACAATTATTATGGACTCAGCTTATACACAGAGCAATAACTATACATAACTAGATATATGTGTGTATGTTCTGAGTGATAACAGATCAAGTCTAAAGGGCTATCTACTTGGAAAACCTCACAGGTTCAGCTTTATCTTGATGAAAACACTACAGCCATAGCTCTGGAGCTATGTTACAATAGTGTCCCAGTGTTGACTGCTGTCGGATACTCAGACTCATATCTATCAAATATTTTGGTTAAAAAAAAACCTTATGAAGCCAACATCCAATTTGTGTATTGTGCTAACACAGGGGCATCAGTCTTCTCTGGGAAGTTTCTTACTTTGTATTAGTTTAGCTAGAAATTCAATGATGATTCAGAATGTTGCTTTGGAGGTAGAGAACTTAGGCAAAAGTATGCAACCATTTTCTTATTTCTACTTATTGTTTACTAATGTTTCAAATAAAATGTTTATACGGTTCCAAAATCAAATAGAAAAAGGCACAGGATAAAATGTCTGTTTCTACCATCACTCATTCATCCAGATCCTTTGCCACTGTCATGGTAGCACTTTTATTAGGTTTTCCCTCTAGTTTCTCTCTGCATGCGCAAGCAAATAAAATGTATTTCATTATATCTACCCTTATTATATACAAAAGGCAACATATTGAAGAGTGTTTCCATTCTTTCTATTTTTCTTTTAATAATAAATCTCAAAGATATTTTTGTATAACTGAACAGAATATCTTATTTTTAGAGTAGCCTAATATTTCATTGTTTGTATGTAACTATATTATAGTTAAATTGTCAGTACCTGTTTCAAGGTATTTAGTTTGTTTGCAACCTTATTTCATTACAAATAGTTTTGAGTTCATATATTATTTAATACATGCCACATATATCAATGAGATAAATTCCCAGAGATAGAATTATTAATTCAAAGTATAGTGCAGTTTTGATAGATATCGCCAAATTTCCTCTTTGTAGTGATATCGATTTATATAATTCCAAACAATGCATGAGACTGCCTGGTTTTCACAGAAAACCATTAAAGTATATTGTCAAACTTTGTATTTCTGCCAATCAGCAGATGTGAAAATAATATATTGGTATAGATTTCAACTGTATTTCTCTGCAAGAAGTTGAATATCTTTATATGCTTTGGAGTTGAATATCTTTTTGTATGTTTTTAGATATATTTGATTTTGCCTCAAATTCCTTGGGTAGATACTTTAATGGGTATTTCAAACAGTTCAAGTGAGTTCTGAAATATTATCCATGTTGACAACTGAGCAAACCTCTCCAATAAAATAAATGTATCTTTCCCACAGATTTTATTTTTGTTTTAAGTGAACTGTTTTAGCACACATTCTTGTTCCTGTGTATTTGGACTTTTTGCTTTTTTATTCTAGGACCACTGATCCTACTTTCATGTTTATAGTTCATATTTTCCAAATAAGAGGCAATAGAAGATTTTGTTTTCTAAATTAACATCAGGCATTATATCCAAATGTTTTTATTGATTTTTGTTCTTAAATTTTTCATGGCCAATCTCATCACTATATCTGAACTTTACTAGTTTTAACTCTTAGAAAACATTTTTTTTTAATCTAAGGTATTGGCAGGAGAAAAAAATTTATTATTGCTGCTTGCTACCACCAATACTCATGTACAAGGATAATATTGCTCCTTGGTCTTTCTTTAAAATGCATTTGTTATTTTTTCACTTTTGCTTAACAGCACAAACTAAAATTAAATTACCTGGTTTTTCTCCCACTTTGAATTATCAAGATCACTTCTGATATTCTTTTGCCATCTTCATTCCTGGTTTTGTTTTCTTATGTAATTGTCCTTGGTTTAATCAGTCAGAATCAAGAAAATGACATGTGAAACAAAATCTGTTTCAGCTTCTTCATTTTCTTGCCATTTTTTGCACTTTCATATTATTCCTTAATCTTCAAATGTTTTTGTTGTATTTTTCACTTTAGGACAATCATTTTCTTGCATCAATGCCTTTATCTTCATAGCATACTTTGCCCCCTTTTAAAATGTATCTAAAAAATTCTGAACATTTCCTATGAGAAAGACATTGTGCTAAGTAGGCACTAAGTAGTCATGCCTTCTGTCCCATAAGGAGTTTTTTATTTAGTGTAGAGAAATGTGTAAACTAAGTCTTCTTTGGAGAAGTGGTATTGAACAGGGAACTTTTGATCTGAATTTTGAAGGATAAGCCATAATTTCTCAGATATAGAAAAAGTATCAAAAATAACACATGAAAAGGCACAGAGGGTTAAAAAGTTAGTTTCATTTGCCAACAAGTCATTTGAACTAGGGTGCTAAAACCTGAACAGGTGGTGTCTAAGGTGTAAGGCTAAACCACTGACAGATTGCAAATAGATGAGTGACACAACTTGCTTAAGGAAATCTGCAGAGGAAAGGGTGAGTAGGAAAGGGTCAAAACTGAAAGTAAAGAGATCTATTAGGAAAATAAGTGGTAAGGCAAGAAATGATGGAGTCCTGGAAGCAAAATAGCAGACCTAGAGCAGAAGAGATACTTAAAAAGTAAAATCAGCATCATTTGTCCACTGAATGAATATGGGGATGAGAGAGAGAAGTATAGGATTACTCCCAGATCCTGTCTTAGGTCATATGTAGAATATTATGATAATAAACTGAGAAAGGGAAGACAAAGAAATGAATTCAAAGATAAGATCAAATTCATCGTTTCACTTTTGAATGACCAAATGAAAATGGCTACTACTTGGTTACATACATTTTTGTATGGCTCAAGAGAAAGAACTGGACAGGTGATTTAGGTTCAGAAGTCATCATATACGAATGGATGACAATTGAAGTCACTGGTATTGACCATTCTAGAAAGCATGAGTTTAGACTTTTGCATTCCTATCAACACTGTGTTAATCAATAAAGGATGATTTATTTCCACTATTAAAAAGAAGCAATAGTTTTTTACAACGGGGCGATCCAAGAGGGCGGACTAGAGGGTGACTGCATCTCCAGTCGCTCCAGAACCCAGGATTCAAGAAGGGGAGGCATTGAGAGACTTGGACTAAAATAGAACCATGGGGTGAGTTTCCCCCACCCAGTGAAGCTCAGCTGGGTGGCAGGCCCAGATTCCAGCAGCTTATTAGAGTAGGACAGGGCAGATAGAGTCTCCCCCAGGCAGCTCTGTGCACTCTGGCGGTGGGCTCCTCCCACAGGGACAGATTCTCCAGCCTTGCAGAGCAGGCCCCCCAGTGAGAGCATTTCTGCACAGAAGCAGCGCGGCCAGCTCCGGCCTGCCCCACTGCCAGCTCCGGCCCGCCTGCAGGTTGCTTCAGAGACCAGCACAGGGCGCCAGGGATTTCCCATGCAGCCCAGCCACCTCCGGCGGGAAAAGCCTCTCTAGGCTAGCTTCTCAGGGCAGACCGCCCAGTGAGAGCCTCTGGACACAGAGCCAGCCACAAGTCCCCAAGCCAGTGGAGACCTCTGACCTGCAAGCAGCCTCTGGGACCAGGGCTGGGAAGCAAGAGACCTCTCCAAGTCTCTCTCCCTGGAACCAGTAGCAGGCTAGGGGCAGCATTCTCCAGAAGCACTACATTATCAAGTTAATACAAGACTTCAGGCTGCTGAAGGCTGGTAGGTGATACACTGGAAATCTACAGGGACACTATAAGCCAATAGAGGAAATCTACATATCACAGAGTCCCACTGACATCTGACCAATATGAGAAATCAAGGGAAGAAAATGTCCCAAACAAACATAGATACTATATCAATAAAACCCAATGACAGCACAGCAGAAGAAATGTCTGAAAGGGAGTTCAGACTGTACATAATTAAAACAATCAGGGAAGCAAACGAGGAGATGAAAGAAAAAATGCAGGCATTAAATGAATGCACCAATCAACAGTTAAAAGAGCAAATAAGAGAAGCAAAAGAACATTTCTATAAAGAGTTAGAGATACTGAAAAAAAAAAAAAAAAACAAACAGAAATCCTTGAAATGAAGGAGACAATAAACCAAGTTAAAAACTCCATAGAAAGCATAACCAATAGGATAGATCACCAGGAAGACAAACCTCAGATATTGAAGACAAAATATTTAATCTTGAAAACAAGTTTGACCAAACAGAAAAGATGGTAAGAAATCATGAACAGAATTTACAAGAATTATGAGATATCATGAAGAGGCCAAATTTAAGAATTATTGGGATTGAGGAAGGCTTAGAGAAACAAACCAAAGGAATGAACAATCTATTCAATGAAATAATATCAGAAAAATTTTCCAAATCTGAAGAATGAAATGGAAATCTAAGTACAAGAGGCTTATAGGACTCCAAATGTACAAAATTACAACAGACCTACACCAAGGCACATTATCATGAAAATACCTAACATACAAAATAAAGACAGAATTTTAAAGGCCGCGAGAGAAAAGAATCAGATTACATTCAGGGGGAAACCAATAAGAATATCAGCAGATATTTCAATCCAGACCCTAAAAGCTAGAAGGGCCTAGAACAACATTTTTCAAGCCCTGAAAGAAAATGGATGCCAACCAAGAATTTTATACCCAGCAAAACTTACTTTCAGATTTGACGATGAGATAAGATCCTTCCATGATAAACAAAAGCTAAAAGAATTTACAAAAAGAAAGCCAGCATTACAGAACATTCTCAACAAAATATTCCATGAGGAAGAGATGAAAAACAACGATATAAATCAGCAACGGGAGGAACTAGCCTAAAGGAATAGCCAAATAAAGGAGAAACCAAATCATGTCAAAAAACAAAAATGAGTCAAATGACTGGGAATACAAATCATATCACAATAATAACCGTGAATGTTAATGACCTGAACTCATCAATCAAAAGACATAGACTGGCAGATTGGATTAAAAAGAAAAATCCAACAATATGCTGCCTGCAAGAGACTCATCTCATAGAAAGAGATACCCATAGACTAAAGGTGAAAGGATGGGAAAAAACATACCATGCACACGGACACAGCAAAAAAGCTGGAGCATCCATCCTCATTTCAGATAATGTGGACAATACCAGATCTTCAACTCTATTACAAAGCAATAGAAACAAAAACGGCATGGTATTGGTACCAAAATAGACAGGTAGATCAATGGTACAGAATAGAGGACCCGGACACAAACCCAAATAAATACAATTTTCTCATACTAGACAAAGGTGCCAAAAATATGCAATGGAGAAAAGATAGCCTCTTCAACAAATGATGCTGGGAAACTGGAAAACCATATGCAACAGAATGAAATTAAACCCGTATCTCTCACCCTGCACAAAACTCAACTCAAAATGGATCAAGGACCTTGGAATCAGTCCAGAGACCCTGCATCTTACAGAAGAAAAAGTAGGTCCAAACCTTCAACTTGTTGGCTTAGGATAAGACTTCCTTAACAGGACTCCCATAGCACAAGAAATAAAAGCAAGGATCAACAACTGGGATAGATTCAAACTAAAAAGCTTTCTCTCAGCAAAGGAAACTATCAGTAATGTGAAGAGAGAGCCTACAGAGTGGGAGAATATCTTTGCCACTCATACTTCAGATAGAGCGCTAATTTCCATAATTTATAAAGAACTCAAAAAACTCTACACCAAGAATACAAATAATCCAATCAACAAATGGGCTAAGGAATTGAACAGACACTTCACAGAACAAGATCTATAAGCAATCAACAGATATATGAAAAAATGTTCAACATCTCTAGTAATAAGAGAAATGCAAATCAAAACTACCCTAAGATTTCATCTCACCCCAATTAGAATGGTGATTATCAAGAACATAAGCAACAATAGGTGTTGGCGAGGATGTGGGGAAAAAGGCACACTCATACATTGGTGGTGGGGTTGCAAATTAGTGCAGCCACTCTGGAAAGCAGTATGGAGATTCCTCAGAAAGCTTGGAATGGAACCACCATTTGACCCAGCTATCCCACTCCTTGGCCTATACCCAAAGGACTTAAAATCAGCATACTACAGAGATACAGCCACATCAATGTTCATAGCTGCTCAATTCACTGTAGCCAGATTGTGGAACCAACCTAGATGCCCTTCAGTTGATGAATGGATAAAGAAACTGTGGCATATATACACAATGTAATATTACTCCGCCATGAAGAATGATAAAATTATGGCATTTGCAGGCAAATGGATGAAATTGGAGGATATCATGCTAAGTGAGATAAGCCAATCTCAAAAATTAAAGGACGAATGATCTCGCTGATGAGGGGGGGCGGGTAGGAGGGGTTAGCGTTAGGATTAGGGATATGGAGGGTGATAAGAATGGAGGAAGGAAGGACTGTATAGAGGGAAAAGAGGGGTGGGAGGGGTGAGGGGGAAGGGAAAAAAATAACAGAATGAATCAAACAACATTGCTCTATGTAAATTTATGATTTTTAATTAAAATAAAAGAAAAAAAAAAAAAAAGAGAAAAAAAAATTCTACTCCCGGGCTGGGGAGATAGGTCAGTCGGTAGAGTGCTTGCCTTGCAAGCACAAGGCCCTAGGTTCAATTCCCAGCACCGCAAAAATAAATAAATAAATAAATAAGTAAATAATAAAGAAAAAGATTCTACTCCCACCCTGAGGAGATGATCATAAAAGCTTTGCCATTTTGATATGTGCCATCTTCGTTTTGCAAATTATTATTAATAAGCTTTATATTTAAAAAAAAAGAAGCAATAAACTTTGGAAGTTCACTATTAGTAAGATGGGAAGAAAATACAAATAAATGAATGTCATGGAACCCAACAGTAGAAATACTTTCAACAAACAACTTTAATGTTATCAAATCGTTTAAATGACAGAGAAGTCAGGTAGAATTTAGTCATGACATATGTTTTTGAGTTTATATCTAAGCTCAGTTGCCAGGCACCTATATTTGAAATTATGTGTTCTTGACTACATTGTGCCTTGTGAGTGAACATGAGTAAATGGTTCAAAGCATATTTATTTTAATGAATGAAAATATGTATAGAATGGGAAACAAGACATTAATGGGGTCAGGGAAGACCTCAGCGGGAGATATACTTTGAAATAAACCTGGAAGGATGAATAGTTTTCTAGTAGCAAAAAAGCAGATGGAATGATATGTACAAAATCATGCATGCATGCAAGAGAATGTCATTTCCTAAAGAAACTGCAAGTAATCCTTTGTCACTGGAACACAAGTTTTGAGTGGTGGGAGTGAAGAGAATGAAGTGGAGAAGAAATCAGAAAAGAAGTAGTAATGAATAGGATAATAGACTTGATTTTGTCACAGTAAGGAACTTTGAAATATTCTGAGCACAGATAAGTTACAATTAGTGCTCTCTGCCAAAAATATGGAGATCTCCCCAACTCGTTCTCTTTCCAGACACAGGATGTAATTGCACATCTAGTCTTTTGTGCTTCTGTGGAGTCATATTACTAATTCTGGTGAAAGAATCATGTGAAGACTGATGCTTTTCATCTCTAGCCTGGAGCCTTGCATGCTGATGCAAAATTCTTCAGTTTCTGTTTCTTCTGCCACAGTGATAGGCAATACCCAGTATGGTAGATACAGTACTTGGTTCTCCAAATAACTATTATCTTGTTGTGTTAAGCCATGATGAATGATTTGGAAATTGTTTCTGTAGCACAATTAAATCTCTTATGGCTTAGATAGATGGAACTGAAGAGAGTAAAGTTATCAAATCAAAACGCTATTGCAATTTATTAACAATATAAAATAAGAGGAGAAAGAAATCCAGGCTAATGAGTTGTATAAACGATTATTCACTCAATTTAGCAGTTAGGTTGCCATTTGTGATTTTCAAAAGAGATCCTGAAGGTTATGGTGGAATGCTCACTAAATAAAGTACATTGATGAACCAGAGAATACATTGGGGATATAGAAGTGGAGACAACTAGTCAGTAGCATAATTAGTATAGTAGTTGACTATGGACTATCTGATGCTGCCAAATGTAAGCATATTTGCTCTTAAGAATAATTATACATATAATCATACATGCTACATTATCAGAAAGTGAAATCAATGTATAGCAAACAAGCAAACAAAAACAAAAAAATCTATGATTGCATTTAATAGTTATACACAAACCCCATGGTTTCATTTAATTTAATATACAAGCAGCCTTAGGGAATGAAGAATTCTCAATGGATAGTAGGAACTAAAGTCATTTCTGACTTCCTTCACAAATTCTGCTAAATTTATATGACAGGAATTCATCATTTTTTTCTAGATTTCTTTATTTTCAAAACATTTTTAGTTTCCTAAATTTGTGTTTATTATCAGAAACAGGAAATATCTATATTTCATTTGGCTAACAATACAAATATAAATCAAACTGCAAGATGGACACATTTACTGTTATCATTGTTAAGAAAAGCCATATTTGTGTCTTTTTGGTTGTTACCTATAAATAAAATAAAATGACATACTAATAGTGAACAGTTGAGAGAACAGTAATATAAAATGATAGTAAAGATAAGCATAAATCTATAATAATTGAGTTCGATTTTTTTTCATTTTGAATCATATATTATCAATGAAATTGTACCCATGTGCAGTTTTAAACATGTGGTTTTGTGAATAATTTTTGTCATTAAATTCTTTAAATTTTGAATAATATTAAAAGTACCATGCCATTTTATTTTATAGTATGTGAAATTTTAATACAGATTCTGGAAGACAATATACACTTGTAAGGAGGAAGCAAGGTATTCCAGATACCCCAAAATGTAACATGGGATACTTTAATATGCTTATTTATTAAAAAAATATATCATGATAGTGGTCAAAATAGCTATTGTAGAAGTATATGCATATAGAACCTATTCAAGGTTAAGCATTTACAGTGTTTTATCATAGTAAACACTGCCCTATACTCCTTAGAGTCAATTCCACTGGCATTCAATTTCAGCAATTGTCCTAATAGAGGCATTATGATAATGCTGCAGCCTCTTGGGTATACACAGAGGTTGAATGCTGTTATGGTTTTTCCTTTTCCTCTCCCTTAAAGCTCTGTCTACAGTCCACACATTACTTGGAAGAGGAGGAAGTTAATCCCTCTTTATTTGACTATTTAGAACTTAGCTATAAAGATTGAAATGAACATCACATAAGAGAAAAATTAATGGGAGATTACAGAAAGGGGAATAATCTTCCATATGTTTTAGGTCTTTGAACACAAGAGACTCATCACAAGGACCACATGTACTTCTTCTGAGTTCTAACTTCAAAATTAATGAACATCAAATGTTTTATATTTCCCACAGGAAAGTTTCAACTTAGTTATTCTGTCATAGTATTTTGTTCATTGACTTATTATCTTTTTTTTTTTTAAAAAAGTCTATTTTAGTAAGGTGATTATCTTTTTCTCAAATAATAGGCATAATGACTGTCAGCAGGATACTTACAGTCTAAGATATAATCTCTTAATTTTTTTCCCTTTTCCATATTTTTATTGGTGCATTGTGATTGTACATAATGGTGGGATTTGTTGTTACATATTCATACATGAACAAAATATAGCATTAGAATTTGGCCAGTCCAATTCCCCAGTATTTCCCTTTTCCCCCTCTTTCCCCTTGTGAAGGTGTAATCTTGAGTAACCTGAGAAAAAGTGCAAGAGAGCAAGTAACAGAGGTGTTGGAGAACTAAGCATGGATCAGTTTACAGAAAAGGATATATTCAAAAAGAAGGTGATCACAAAAATTCTATCTTAACCAAACTGTCTGCCCAAGTAACAAAAAGCAAGCAACCACACACACACACACACACACACACACACACACACACACACCCACACACACACACACAGAGTTCCTGGGTGTAGGGTGAAGAACGAACACTAGCAGATGCTGTCTGTTTTGAAGATTTGGTGTTTAATTTAACTTCCTGCAGAACTACTCCCAGAATTTTTTTTATGTCAAAAGAAAAATCTCTGATTCAAAGCTATTTTTATCTAGGCTTTTGTTTTTTTATTTAAAAAAATTGTATTTTTAAGTGATACATAATAATTATACATATTTATGGAGAGATGTGTATATATATAATTAGCATGTCTATCACTTCAAACATTTATCATCTCTGTAGTGAGAACATTAAAAATCCTCTCATGGCTGTTTTAAACTATATAAGAAATTATTGTTTACTGTAGTCATTCTATAAGTCTAGAGAACACTAGAACTTATTTCTTCTGTTGAATTGTAATTTTGAACTTGTTAACAAACCTATCCCTATTTCCTACTTTCTCCTTCCCTTACTAGTCTCTGGTAACCATTTCTCTACTCTCTACTTCTTTGAGATAACAGTTTAACTTTCCATGTATGAGTGAGAACATGTGATATTTGTCTTTCTGTCCATGGCTTGTATCACTTAACAGAATGTCCACCAGGCTTATCAGTGCTACAAATGACAGGACTTCACTCTTTTTATGTCTTAATAATAGACCACTTCCTAGCAAGTTCTTCATCTATTCATTCATTTATAGATACTTCATTCAATATCTTGGCTATGGTGGTGGTATTGCAATAACATGGCCATGCATGTAGGTCTTTGATATATTCAATTTCATTTACTAATACCATGATTCTGATCACTGAAGTACCACAGTAGTGTGTCAAGGTGTCTATAGGGTCAGGATAATGATCCCATATTCCCCATTGAATTGTTATGAGGATTGAATATATTACATATACATAATGTTATTGGAATAGCAGCTTGCACATAGTATATGTATTAGCTATATTATTTTATGTTAATAATACACAATTAAGAAATATTGGATAAGGTACTTCAAGCAACTCAAAATATTTCCACAGATTTCAATGGATATTAATTAATCTACAGATTAGCTGATTCTTTTTTGACTGCGGGTTAGGCACTATTACATTAACTTCTTAAAGGCAGTAGAATAGCCTATTTTCCAGATTGTACTGCATTTTATTTGACTATGTAGTGGTATACACTAGAAATTTTTTCAATTTTTAAAATATTATAAATAAGATAACACTATAGTTAACTATGGGTACACATCCATGACAGATTTCCAGAAAATTCTGGGTTAAAAATTACACAGATTTCAAAGACTTTTGTCATTTACTGACAAATTAACATTTAGGGAGGTTGAATCAGTTTTATCACACCAGCAGTGAATGAGAAGGGAAGACAAAGACTTTTTTTTTTTATTGTTTGTTCTATTTAGTTACACATGACAGCAGAATGCATTTTGATTCATTGTACACAAATGGAGTCCACCTTTTCATTTCTCTGGTTGTACACAGTGTAGGGTCACACAATTCGTGTAACCATACATGTACATAGGGTAATGATGCCTGTCTCATTCCAACATCTTTCCTTTGCACTACCTCTTCCCCTCCCCTGATTTCCTTCTGCACAGTCCAAAGTTTAAAGACAAATACTTTTAACAAGTGCAGTTGATTAGGCCAAAAGGAGCTTCAGGACAACTTCAGCATTTCAAATCAAGATGTGGCATTAGAGAATAAGAGCCAGGGAAAATCAATCAATAAATCAAAATGCTTTAAAATAATTTCACTACTGAGTTAATATGCTTTTGGTAAGGTGGTAGCAAGTAGAACTAGATTATTAAGTATTAGGGCCTATGGTGGGTTTTTAACAATTGTTAGTATTACCTCATAGGGTAGTTTCAGGTGAGTAAATATCTACATATTGGAAAAGACAAATGAGAAACCCTGTTGTTTGACTTAGTGATTATAGCATTCTTTGTATTTTTGATATTAATTATCAAGAATGAAAACATCTTTATATATTAGGTTTGTGCTAGATTTTTCCTTTTTACCTGAGAGATTTATCAATTAGAAAAACATAAAGAAAAAAATCAAAATTCATTTCTTGGAAACCAGGTTTATTTTCTAAAGCTCCCTACTGTCTGTAAGGTTGGTCCTGTCCACCTCTCTCTTTTGTGTTCCTTCTCAATTGATTAATAAGAGCCATAGATTTTATTTTTTCTTTTAAGGAGCCATTTTGATGATTAATCCAACTAGATCCTTTTCAGCCTATGTTAAATATGAAAAGACAATACAGTTAATACATAATTGAGGCCACGCAGAAGTACATAGTTACAACTCCACTTTTTAGCTTGATATTTAAAAGAATGTAGCTTTTATCATCTATCTAATAGGTTAACTTTTAAGTGATACCAAGTAAAGCTTTTCTGGTTTGGATTCTTTTGACTCAGAAGAAAATTTTGAGTAATTTATAAATTACCTAAATATTTTAAAGTTACATGAGATTAACTTCTATTTATTACTCATTGGGTCTCATTTTATCAACATTTAATAAAAATGGGACTTGGGGCTTATTGAATGTCAGCAAAACAAAATTCGCAATTACATAACTGAACAGAACAGTGACTATACTCCTTTCAGTAACATACTATATTGGTTGGGTTCTTAAGTTCAGATTTCAGTCTTCTAGGCTTGCATTTTAATACCATTTCCTTGGACAAGGTCAGTGAATGTAGGATAAAGAACAAATACTAGCAAATGCAGTCTGTTTTGAAGATTCAGTATGTAAGTTAACTTCTTACAAACATAGTCCCAGAAATTGTTTTATATCAAAGGAAAGTCTCTAATATAAAGCCATTTCTTATGTTAGTGCTGTTATTGATCTTTTGAGTGTAAGAATTTAATATAGATAATGCATGGAGACATTTAGCATTATTTAATAGGATAGAGATATTCAACAAATGCTAGTCATAGCTATTGCAGTGGAATGTATGGAAAAAAGAAAGAAAATAAAAAATTAAAACCAGGTTTGCATTAGTATCATGTGTTTCCTTTCTCCACAGTTGCTGCTGATACCGAATCCAGAGAGGTGAACAGAGTTCCCCTTCCTAATAATACAACCATAGCAACAGCAGCTGTGATTAAGGAGAAAGCAGAATAACATCTCTTCAAGTGGGGACTCCCTGATTCTGCAGGCGTTATTCATTGTCTGAAGGCTGTGAAGGAGATTGATAGACTAAGAACCTTGACTGATTCTCTGGAGATAGGAAAACTGAAAGACATTCAATAATAATTTTGCTCATTAATCTTGAGATAGACAAGGCTCCATGTGCCTTCCAGTGGTCTTCTGACAATAGGGTCTTGCATTATATTGTTTTTCTACCTTGCCTTTTGTATGTATTTCCTAGGTCTCTAAGAGGGAGAAGGTCAAATAGGGAATTTTGTTTGGATTGGCTTGACAAATAGAAAAGAATAGTCCATCATAAAAAAAAAATCACAATAGCATATAAAAAGATTTCCCAACTCATGGTTCTATAGTAATGTGTTTGTATGAGCTTTTAATATAACTGTCTGCCACAGCATAATGGGTTCAGAGGGCATCTCTATTGACTTGGGTGAAGGAAAACATGTCATTTGAAGTTTGTAGCACATTTGATGGATGGAGCATGGAATTGAAAACTTATCATCATCTTTCTCACAAGGGCATATGATATTTAGATAAGTTAAATGAACCAAGACAGAATTAAAATTTCACCTTGCACACTTAAAGACCTTTACAAGAATTTTGAATACTCTCTAACGTGTTACACTTCCTTTCCCATGTTCAGAAACATGAGTCTTTTGATACATGAGTTTTTAATTCTTATGTTAGAACTAAGTACTAGTATAGAATACACAGATTTTTTTTTTGAAAGAATACCTCTCTTTAATTTTTTTGTTGATGAGTTGGTTTATGAGTTTGGGTGTTTTGGATTTTTTTTTTTTTTTGTTCTAGATGTTTTGTTTCTTCTTGGCAATAATATCCTATCAGAAATTCACTATGTACTTTCTTTAATTATCAAGATATTCATTCTTTCAGCTGAAATGAGGTTTAAACATTTTTAAACATTTTACTGTTGACTTAATAACTCTTAAGGAAAGAGTCATACCTGTGTGTTATTTTTTAAAAAATAAGGTTTTAACATATGGTAGGCACAATAATGTTACTCTCTAATCTTCCTTATGTAATTTGACTTATTTAGAGATATTATCCAGCAATTTATCATGAAGAACAATGGCCTGAAGCTTTATGTTTTATGGACTGATGTAATTTAAATTTCAGAATGGAGTATTCCTTTTAAAACATGGGACAATAGGCTTTTTTTTTTTAAGGTCATTTTGAAGGAGCAATACCTGAGAAAGTAATTAGAATATGTAGTTAGGCATGAACTGGGACTGTGCTCAAGAATGATCTACATAATTCTGATATCATGAGATTTTCCCTGAGAGACTTTTTTGTCTTTAGGTGATTAATCAGGTGAATACATTAATTTGATTCCATCTAGAGAGAACATTTGAAATTGTAACATATGAAACATTCATTTTAGAACTGCAAAGTTATCTAATTTGACTCCTCATTAACAAAGATCTTTGCTTGTTTCCATTAATTGTCTGAATGACAATGATCCCAAAACAACAGAATTCATAAGTGCTGAGAGCTATGTCTAAACCATCCCTGTAGGATCTATGATGGCTTTCCATTTTTTTCTTTCAAGTATAAATTTTTAACAGTATATTTTATTTTAATGTGTTTAAGTGTAACTGTATTTGCTGTATTAAGAAACAGACAGACAAAGGGAAGGAGGGAGAGAGAGAAAGAAAGGTGGGGGAGAGATTTTTCAGTTTTCATGGCAGTCAATTTCACCAACTCTAAGCAATCAATAAGAAGATGGGTGAGCAGGCTATAGAATGTTCATTCTCACTGTAATCAAGGTTTTCAAATTCTCTTATAGGACAATCCGAATAGTCACATATTTCCCTTGGGTCTTAAAAGGTAATTTACTACAGGTTGGATATCCCTTAACCAAAATGCTTGGGAAGGGAAGTGTTTCATATTTTAATTTTTTTTTGATTTTGGAATATCTGCATATACATTATGAAATATCTTGGGGATAGAATCCAAGTTTAAACAAAAAAATGTATTTTTTTTCACATATACCTTATGTACATGGATTTAAAGTAATTATAGGCAACAGTTTAAATAACCGTATGCATGAAACCAAGTTTCTTTACACTGAACTTCCAGAAAGTTGTCACTATTTCAGCTATCCACGTGGACAGTCTGTTTCACCTGCAGTATCACCATTATTTCTGATGCTGAATTTATATGCTATTAATAAGCAGTAACTTACATAATTCACACATAAGTCTTTAGCAGTAAAAAACTTGACATCCCAGTAATACAGTGAAAAATAACGTGTTCAGGTTACTAAGCAGCAGGGCAGCATGCTTGAGCCTGGGAATCTGGGTGTGCTCAGGAGAGAGACATGACAGCAGCAGGCGGGTGGGAGAATCTTTTTTTCCCTTGGGAACACTGAAAAAACTCTGTGTGGTATGCCTGTAATTTGACTGTGATCTGTAAATTGAGGTTGTGTTGTCATGTTGGTGCTGGAAAAGTTCAGATTTAGGATATTTTGGATTTTGGATTTTCAGATAGAGATACTCAACCTGTATATTCTCAAAGACTTCTTCCCTTATTAAACTTCCTGATGAATTATTTTAACTGTAAATTGCTAATTAAGTTACTAATTTATCTTATAACTTTCTAATTCATATATGGTATAGTTAAGTTTAGGGACAGTGCTTGTTTGTTTGCCAGTATAATAGAGTAGCTATTAGCAAACTTTTCATTGTGGTTGGTACATGGCAAGAACATTTTTTTTTTTTTTTTCGGTTTCTTCTGAGGGGCTGAGGATTCGAACTGCAGCCCTTGAGCCATGCTAGGCGAATGCTCTCCAAAGCAAGCTATCAAGAACATGTTGATACAAGTGTTTTATGAGTTAATACAGCCTTTGCTTTTGAGAAAGGTGTTGCTATAAATATGATTTGTTCAGGTGAGGAATTGGAGCACAAAGAAATTTTCATAAATTTGCATAAGATCTCACAGCTATTAAATTACGGGCTAGAATTCAAAACCAAACAGTCTGGATTCAGAGCCCTCAATCTTGACCAGTATCTCACCTGTGTTCCTGAATAAAGGGAGAAAGCTGATTTTTGTATAGTAAGTAATGCTGGCCTTTTATTTAGAGATGGCTTTAAAGTGATCAGACACTTTACTCCCAGATTGATATTCCATTCTTCAATAATACCACTCAAACTTATGATCAGAAATCCTTGGTCTATAGCCTATTGTGGGGTAGTACATTTTCTTGTTCATGGACTCCTGTGCCTGTGAACCAAGTCTACCTCCTCACCTGATATCCTTTCCTGTATTGATGGGGAGGGCATGGGCAACATGTTAGTACATTAAATAGAATGATGGGTAAGCAATACTTGAGAGTAACATGCATGCATAAAGAAAATTACAACCAGATGCTGGCAAAGTTTTGAGAGCTCTAGCATTTTAAATAGTTATTGCTATTGTAGTTGATGAAGTAGTTTACTGATTTCTTGATTTTATTGTGATATTTACACGGTTCCATAATATGGATGTCTAAGTTTATTGATTCACTTATTTTAGATTGCAAATAACTAATAAGATTTACTTAGGATTTTTCTTCTTTATTTAATCAGCTGCCTTAGATTACAGCTTAAAGGAGAAAAACTCCTTATCCAGTTTTACTTTCTTTGCCGTAATCACTGCCAATATTGAAATTTGTTTTCTAAAATTGTAATCCATGAAAGGAGGAAAAGAAAATCCTATTGAAGTAGTTGGAACATGGAATTATTCAGTGTAATTTTTTTTCATTATTTACCCTCACGTGGTTCCAAGTGGGTTTTGTAAATCCTCTTAGCCTTCTTTTCGCAACTGTAGAACAGAAATGATTTCATGGACATCGTTGGGAGGATTTGTAACTCCTGACACCTCTGACCAAAGGAGGACATTGAGAAGTCCCCCCTAATTCAAGCAATTTCTCCTTGACATTTGTAGGCTCTTCTTCCTTTTGCTTTATGTATGTCATTTTACTGAGGACTACAATGTATATTACTACCCAGAATCCAGTTTTTACTTCAAGTTGGGCTGTGGCTCTGAGTGCTCTTAAACTAGTGAACCAAAGAAGGACCTGTGTGATGTAGTACAGGATTTTCCAGACTTGCCTGCTAATAAGAATCATACAGGTCTTATAGATTTCCAGGCCCTTCCTAGAGATTCTGCTTAACTTGACCAGGAGTGAAGCATAGGAATGTATGTCTTAACCAGAAGTCTAGATGATTTTGGTGTTAAGGTTAGCATGGGAAACATGGGAATAAAATTGAGTTGGTAGATCTGAGTCAAGATCCTAGTGCCACCTACCAGATGTTACTTGTTTAACTTTCCAAGCCCTAGTTTATAGATCACTAGAACAGCTGTCAGTTTTGCAGATGGAATTCAGAGTAAGCAAATATTAAGTGGTTTGTTCATGTCTACATTAATTGGCCACCTCATAGTATTTCCTAGTGCTGGACTGGTAAGATTTAACAAGTGGCTCTGCAGAAGAGCAAACCCTGTGTTTTCTTATTTCTGTGGTGTAAATATAATATACAATATTAAATAGTATATATAGTATGCTATAATATACTATATTAAATATAATATATATACTATACTATAATATACTATAATATAGTATATTGTATATTATAGTATACAATATATATTATATATACTATATATAATATATACTATACTATAATATATAATATACTATGTATGCTACAGTATACAATATATAATATAGTATATTATAGTATAGTATAACATTGTAGTGTACTATAATATACTATAATATAGTAATATAGTATAATATACTATATCAAATAGTAAATATACTCACCATCACACATCCAGCTATTATAAGCTGGAGGGAGCCACTCCTTCCAGCCAAGCTACACATCCAAAAGTTTTCTCTCTCTTCCCTTCTCCTACATCCTTCTCTCATCTCCTTTCTTCTCTCTCCCCTTTGTATCACAGTTCAATTTCTGTATTTTGTATTTGGCCAGGGGAGCAACATATATAGAAATTAAGACAACTTGGGGAAAAAAATGACCATCTTGCAAATGGGTGGTTGACACTTGCCTTGCTGTTGAACTTACCAACACTTCCTATTAATTCTTTCCTTCATCTCATCTTTCTATGTATTCCTTTGTCTTCTACCTTACTCTAGATTAGCCTCTTACTTTCTCTTTATATTCTCTTTATATTTATGTCTTTATAAATAATTTTATAATTTATATCCTTTTATTATCTTTCCTTCTGTTGTTTCAATCTAATACATGGTTAAGTTTCCCCTCCTAAAAATAAATTTAAAAACTATACCTAAAAAACCCTGCCATGACTGTCTCAGAGTTATATTGAATCATATTATTTTATAATTAAAATTCTTGATAGAATAGTTGGATCTTTGTGTTCTTATTTCCTCACTCAATTTTATCTTTCCCTCTACAGTTTAACTTCTGCTCTTGCTACTTTAGTGAAATTATTTTTTGTTAATGGCACAGACTACCAAATACAGTAAGCACATAAAAATCCTTCTGCTATTTACACTGGGAATCCAAACAAAATGCATACTGGCAAAAAGCGCATTGGACATAATCTAGAAGAACCCAGGCACAAGATTGTAAGTACCTATTTCCAGTAGATTCACAGAGCACAGGCTTAATCTTTCAGCAACGAGTTGTAACTACACTCTGATAGAAGTTCATGGGAGACTTAGTGCCCAGGATTTTCACTGAAGACTGATCACATAGGCACCTCTGTTAGCTTTCCTTAGCTGTGGCCAAAATATCTGACATAAAGAGCTTAAAGAATGAAAGGTTTATTTTGGCTCCCATGAACAGTGGGTTTCACTGCTCTGGTCTTGTGGTGAGGCAGAACACATAATGGAAGGGTTTGGTGGAGGAAAACTATTTAACTCCTTTTAGTCGGGATGCAGAGAGAGAAAGAGAGAGAGAGAAGAAAGAACCAGGGACAAGATATAGTCCCCAAGAGCATGCCTCCAATGCCCTCCTTCCTCTAAACATGCCCCACCTGCCTATAGTTTCCACCACCTCCCAGTAGGCCATTCAGCTATCAAGGGATTAATCTACTGAAGAGGTCAGAACCCTCATGATTCAATCTCAAAAGCCCCACCTCTTGACATTGCTTCAGTGGGAACCCAGCCTTCAAACAAATGGACTTTGCGGGGACATTCCAGATCCAAACCGGAACTCTGCCTAATGCATACCAAAATTCTAGCCTACAAAAAGAAAACCAGTGTTCAGCATAAACAATAGTGCTCAAAAAATTTAGGCACAGTGAACTATTCTTATCAGGACACATTGGGAATTGTCCAGAAATTTAAGTTCTCATATACCAGCCAAGTTGCTGCCTTTCCTAGTAGTCCTTTTTAAGAACAGTAGTCTCAGGTCTGTAATGTTAACTCTTTCCTACATTCCTTCTACAGAACTTTTCTATATACATCTTTTCTCATTCCATCTTCACAATTGCAGCTGAGTGAGGCATTTAAAATGCAAATCTGGTCTTCTTTAGCTTAAAACTACTTGCAGTGCCTCCTTTCTAATTCATGATAACTGACATAAAAAAGGGGTTCATTGGGAGAAGTCTTTGGGATTATAATAGTTACTGCAATTAATGTGCTCTGAATTTGTAAAATGAGATATTCATCCACTTATTTTAACTTTAGAACTCTTAGGAGCTCCTCACTGAATGCTGAAGTTGGGAATCCCCCTTTTCTACCATTGCTCAGATTCTAGACAGTTTATATATCCACTGACTGAACTGCCTTAACAATAGTTTTCCTCTTGAAACACTTAATACTTCTTCTCTTGTATTATATTTTTTTGTGTACATGTCTCATCTCTATATTTTAAGCTTTTTGAAGAAGCAATCCATTTTTCATTGCCTTTATTCCTCAAATTTATCTCTAATAGCTCCATATTTAGCACTCAGCTTTCAATAAATACGTTGAATGAAAGAAAGAACTTAACCCAAAGTAAAAACTAATGGGCTATATTTTATTTTGAAAATGTTATTTATCTAATTTTCTGAGTAGCAGTGTATAAATATTATTCAGAATAAAACCTAAATAAACTAAAGGAAGCATAAAAGGAATTTAAGTGGAAATTAATTATAAGTACCTATGTTTAAAAGGTCTAGTCATATACTTTGATTTAATTAAACTAGAATTAAGTGCATTTGTTTTTTACTCTTTGCATCAATTTTTAAGTATTTAGAGATTTTTATTTTTATTTTCTCCTTCTAAAACCACATTTCGGTGGAAATTGTTACCTAATTAGTGCTGTGTTAAATTATATACACAGAACTTATTTTTAAGATTAAGTGAAAATGGTGGATTTATGCCTAACCAAAGACATTGTTATTTCTTGATATCAGAAACAGATTATTTCTCTGAAGCAGTATTTTGATATTTTATCATTATTAAGCAAAGATATATACTCTCAGTGTTCTGATGAAGAACCATAAGAATATATATTTTACTCATGGTAAATAGCTTTTAGTGCTTGTCAAGTGTTCGGAAGTAACTTGCTTGTGTCTTCTTAATTATAGTTAAATCAAAGGCTTTTAGATTTGGGTAGCAAAAGTTACCTAAAGAGAAGTTTACTTGAAGACATTGTTTGGTTATGTGTATGAGTATGTTTATATGTGTGTGTGTAATTTCTCTTCTATAAATGTAAAATAAATATATAGATTGTGTAGCAAATGGGTATACTTAGGAAGATATTAACAAGTTTTTAAGGCTGCTGTCATTTTTGTCATGCTAAGGATAGAATATTAACTGTCATATCTATTACATGGTGAGAAGTCTTTGGAGAACATGCCAATGCCTTATGTCCATGATAATCATGAGCATGTTGTCTCTGGCTAAAATATGGAGATGATGGTAGCACCATGCACCAGTCTAATGGTGCCTTATCTAGTCTACTGTGACAAATAATTCCACTCAGCTTGTCAGTGTTGACAGCTGAGACTTTTTGCTTAGACGCCTTGACAGTGCTTGTATTAAACAGCCAGAGCCATACACTCCATTAAGTTTCTGTAAAATGAACTGTCTGCTTCTTGCTGTTTTGCTGATAGCGGCAGCAGTTGTAAGCTAATCCTCTCCAGTTGTGGATTGCTTGACTGAGTGCTTTCACTCATCGACAGGTAGTAGATCTCATAGTTTTAGTAGGGTAGCTACAAGTCTGATAGCTATTATAGTTAGCTGGAATTTATTTCGAAGTAGATATCTTTTAGCAGCTACTTATTCTAAATTAGGCTGCAAAAATATTCCTAAATAAGAAAAAACTGACTTTTTAGATGATGAAAGTAATTGATGACGTTTAAACAATTATTCATACATCTTTGGTACAAAAGACACAAACATGAGAGAGCAGTGTCTGGGTGGGAATGTCTATATACAAATGTGTGTGTGTGTGAGTATGCGGGTGTGAGTATATTTGTGTGTTTGAGAGGGTATGTCTGTGCACTAACAAAAGGTTCCTTAGTATATGGAAGTACATTTAAGAGAATGTAAATGAATACTTTCTTCTTTTTTTTTTTTATTTTTGTTAGCCTAAGTACATCATTGGAGACACTGATACCTTATTGTTTTCAACAAATGAGGAAAATAACAACTTTGAATTGTTTTCTCCTTTAAATGAATGACAGTTCCTTTGGGCTATTTCTTATGTTTATGCATTGTATTAAACACCTTTGCTTCTTTATTCTTCCTCCTACCTCAAACAGAAACGTGTTTCTGGTGTGACAAAGACCACTAGGTTATCTAGGTGTGACAAAGACCACATTCCTCAACATATACCTTGAATTTGATTTGAAAAGCCAGTGAAAACCTTGGTGCTTCATTCGTGGTAGGCTTTTATATTCTGTTATCAGTAGGCATTATCAGTGATGAAGTAAGTCTTTGAAAAGGACAAATAAGGACAAAAATGTTTACAAGTTTGAACATTAATCCTGACAGAAATGTTAAGAATGCAGTGCTAACTTGAAGAAATTGAAAGTAGGAATAGTATTATTTATAATAGTTTATATTGTTTTTGATATACATATATATTTTTTTCCAAAAACATAATCTACCCCTGATAGAATATATATTTTATTGATAGGATATAACACCTTTTAATGAATGCCTCACTAGACATTCTATGCCTAACCACACTTCAGTGAAATGCATTTCAGCATGGTTTTTGAATACATTTTTTATTGATATTACTGATTTGGAAATTAAGTTGTGCTCTTGTCCCCAAAGCTTTTTAATCTTTAGTATGGGGATGAAGTACATTTTTTATTATATATGAGGAATCCTTGGAGTATTGTAATCTTTGTCCTAGAGCATCTTTACCCTTTGAAGTAATGTTTCAAAGATGAAAAGCTTTTTATTCAACTGGGTTGGGGGACCTTTATGCTATCATAAAGTGTTCGAAGGTATGGAGTTTGTTAACCCTTTAAACTACATGGGCAATTATTAGAAACCTGAAAGTTGTAATTTTACAAATAACTTAGTGCTCTGTAACAGTGTATTTACCTCACACTGGAGGCTATTTTCTTGCTGTAGGTCCTGTTCCAGGCAAAGTTACATAGGTCAAAGAAAATTTTCTTTATTATTATAGGAAAAAAAGAAGGTTTGTATGAATCAGAAAGTGAACCCAGAAGAAGCCTACCAACAAATCCAGCTGTAGCTGAAGTAGGAGAAGCTATTAGATGACTTTAAAGAATGAAAATTGTAGCTTCACATTTAAGGGAGATACCCAGGCCTGATCCATCCTCTTCTGAGTGCTCAAGGGCTGTCTTCTAGTGATAGCTTAGACAGATGTCCACAAATCTTTCTGCTCTGAGTTCTGCTGGTGGTTGACTTTGAAATGTAGCTTGTGGCAGCAATTCATAGAACTGGTTTTCTCTCCTGTGCTGTTAACAAAAATTAGTTGGAATAGTGTGGAAATGTAGAAAAAAAACCACAAAAACAGTAGCAATTTCACTGAAAAGATTTGGAAGGAAATCTTTTTTTTTTTTTTTTTTATTTTCTTAAACTTTGCTAAGCAATATAAATGTGTCATTTTTTTTACAGTTTTAATTCTACTTTATTTATTTTTTTAAATTTATTTTTATTGTAAACAAATGGGATACATGTTGTTTCTGTTTGTACATGGAGTAAGAGCATACTATTTGCATATTCATACGTTTACATAATGATGTTTGATTCATTCCGTTATTTTTTCCTGCTCCCCCACCCCTCCCACCTCTCTTTTCCCTCTATACAGTCCCTCCTTCCTCCATTCTTGCCCCCTTCCACCCCCCATTATGTGTAATCACCCGCTTATCAGTGAGATTATTCGTCTTTTGGATTTTTGAGATTGGCTTATCTCACTTAGCATGATATTCTTGGAAGGAAATCTTTTGGAGTATTAAGGAAAATTGCTTACCTTTTCCTTATAAGCCTGAGAAAAATATTACCAGGGAGTCTGGTTTGCTTTTCTTAGGGATCTAATGCACATCATTGACTATTTTAGCCAATTTTGTGTCACTTGAAATCAACACTTTGTATATGATGATTTTTCCCTCTCCCTTTCTCCTTCTTTTTCCTTCTGCCTCTCTCTTCCTCCATTTCTCTCCATTTTTCTGTCCAGCCTTTTTTCTTTGTCCTTTTCTTTTTTTCTCTTTCTCTATCTTTATGTCTTTTTCTTTTTCTCACTCTTTACCATAACTGGGATAAGTGTTAAGAAGTTTATCATCACTTTTTTATTTAATTAAATTCATTTTTAGCTAATACATAAAAATGTCACAATTATAAGTATTAGGTAATGTGACATTTAGATACATGCTTACATTATGTAATATTTATATCAAAATAAAGATCACTTCAAACATTTAATATTTCTTTATGGTTAAAACTTTCAAAATCCTTTCTTCTGGCTTTTTGACGTGTATAGTAAGTACATTACTAATCATGCTCACCCTACTGTGCAACAGTCTATTAGAACTTCTGGTTTCTAACTGTATCATAATAGCCATTGATCAACCTTTCCCCATCCCTACTTCTCCCTTACTTTTCCCAGCCTCTGGGAACCACGATTCTACTCTCAACTTTATGAAATCAACTATTCTAGATTCCACAAATGAATTGATCATGTGGTAACTCATCTTTTTGTGCCTGGCTTATTTTACTTAACATAGTCATCTCCTCTTCCATTCACAAATTATATAGCTTCATTTTTATGGCTGAGTAGTATTCTATTGTGCATATGAATCACATTTGCTTTATTTATTCATCAGTTCATAGACATAGATTGTTTTCATTTTTGGTTATTGTGAAAAGTGACAATGGACATGGCAGTTCAGATGTCTCTTCAACACTTAATTTCATATACATGTATATATATTGAGGAGGCATGGAATTACTGGATCATATGTTAACTTTATTTTTAATGTATTGAGGAACCTCCATAATGTTTTCCATATGGCTACACTAATTTACATCCCCACCATCAGTGTGCAATTATTCTCTTTTCTCTACATCCTTGCCAGAACTTGTTATCTTAAGTCTTTCTTTTTATAGTAGTCATTGTCACTGGGGTAAATTGAGATCTCATTGTTGTTTTGATTTACATTTCCCTGATGATTTGATGTTGAACATTTTTTTCCTATATCTATTGACCATTTGTATATCTTCTTTTAAGAAATGTCTATAGGTTTTGAAGTACACATGTTATATTAAATATCTCATATGTAGTAGTCACATAAAACATACTAAATAATTGGGTAAATAGAATCGTAGATTTTATTTTATTAAATCAAATAATGACTCTATACCTTAGAAGAAGGGTCTAGGAAATATGGAACTAAAATCTTTTTTTTTTAAGTATTGTTTTTTATTTAGCTTTTAATTTTTTACAGACTGCATTTTGATTCATTGTACACAAATGGTGTACATCATTTCATTTCTATGGTTGTACACAATGTAGATTCATACCATTCATGTACTCATACATGTACATAGGGTAATGATGTCTGGCTCATTCCACCATTTTTCGTAACCCCCTCCCTCTCATTTCCTTTTACATATTCTAAAGTTCCCCCATTCTTCTATCTTATACAGTACATTGGAAGTGTTCTGTAGAAGGTAACGCTGAAGCACAGAAGTAAATATAACACATTTATGTTGCATTTCAAACAATTGTTTACTAACATAGTATAAATTACATGTGAATATAAGGGAACTATTTTCTACTCAAAGACTACCTAGTTTGCATTCCTATTCCCAGATATCAGTCTTGGAGTTTTTATGAAGTGCCCACAGGGTATATAACACAGTACTTGATTTTGCAAATGTGTGGGAGAACATGTTTGTTAAAGGTATAAATAGGCCAAATGGGAAATATAAAATGATCATTAACTTTAACACTGCTTTTCACTAAGGAATTTCTTCAAATACTATAGATTCCATTTAGAATAGAAAAAATACATATAGGGTAATTTAAAGTGAAGTTGGGAGTAGATTGAGATTTTTGTGACAGTGTACCTTATTGCAATTTTCCTGTGTATTGTTTGATTGGAAATAGCATCATAGATTTGTGGTATTTTGTTTACATAGGACGTTAGAATTTTTCAAGGTATTCCAGGATCTTTTGTCCAGAGCTGGTCTCAATTCAGCTGGTAGTTGCGATTCCTGTTACCAAATGGTGTGTGCATATTCTTTCATTGAATGAAATAAGAAGTCGTCTCCCACTCTTTATTAATCTTCAGAGTACACATTGGTTGGGTATTAAATCTGATGCCAAAAACACATGCATTTCCTTATCTGTTGCATCGCTATTTGGAGTCAGCCAAAAAGGAAAATACTAGGAAAAATTGTACTAGGAAAACCCTAGGATGGAAAAGTGCATTCCAGAGATTGAAATATAACACTTAGGTGTTCCTATTTATAGAAACTCATCTGGTTTCTATTCTTGGTATCTTAGTATTCTTGACTATTTATACTGAGAGTTAAAACTTAAGGATACACAAATTTAAAATTTTAGGTTTAATTATATATACCCATGTTATAGTTTTAGTACTCACATTTTAATCATATGAAAATAGTAGTTAATCTCAATATCAAGGTTAAAGAAGTGACTAAAACACTAAAATTTTGAATTTTTATTCCTTTCCCTTAGTCAACTTCTTGGAGATGTCAGATATTCTGCTACGATCTACCCAGTAACATGAAAATGAAGGATATACAGCTCTTACATTAAAGTAGTATTAATGGGAAAATCTTTTGGTTTTCCTTTTTTTAACCTTTAGTAAATTTGATTGACTAAACGTGATCCACATAACCCAGAGTATTTTTTTGTATTTACAGAATTAATTTACTTGACATTTTAAAAATAAAGTATGTATTTTAGTGCCAAGATATGTGTTCCCTTTGTACCATAAAAAGAATACTAACAAGAAAGCAAATCACGAGTTTAGTCATAGGAATATCATAACAACTCTCTTCAATTTAGGTTTTATTGGAATAGGAAATACAAGTACACTTATATAAAGACTGGGTAATTTAATGTAAGAACATTTATGGTAGTAAAACATGCTTCTTTACTGGAAAGGATTTTTATATAGTGTGAGATTGATTATATCTGTCAATTGAATTTGGAGAAGTACTGAAAATAAACTCTATGTAAATAATGGAATTAATTGAAGTTCCAAAGAAATAATCCTGGCACTATTAATTAGAACTACATCTTCAGAGTTCTTTTCCTTCTATAAGAGATAGCATGGAATTCTATTGTCCAGTAAAGATTTAAGTGAATCAGGCATTTGTGGTGTTGTGTACAATACTACTAATTTAGCAGGTGCAAGAATTAGGGCTAATTTATCCAGGATAATTTATAAACTGGGTGGGTGGATCTATTTTCTTCTATTCAGATACATTTTTAAAATGTAGCTAGTATAAATATGTTTGTCCACTTCAGAGTTGGATATAGCTTATATTGTATAAACTCTAAAATGGAAATTATGATATATGAACTCATCCTCTAAAAAGGATTGTAATTAACTTGTCTCCATCTTCACTGAGGTTAAAAGAAGAGGAGAGTGTCTTAAATTAAATTGTGGAAGGAAAAAACTAGTTTGACATAAAGAGGAAATTCTTGACAGCATTAATTCCTAAACTAACTATCTAAAGAGCTTTCACATTTTTCTTTCTGGATGTCACTAAGAATGTAATAGATAGTAACTCAAAGTGGATGGTTTAGGTATAGTCATTTCTCAAAGGGTATACACAGATTTCCAGAGGTCAGTACTGCTCCATAATTCTGTGCTTTCATTACCCATTTTTAAATTTGTTCCATAAATTGCTTGTCCACTTTTAGTAAATTGCTATATTTCCTAGAGAGAAGGTTGAATAAAGACTCTCATAAATTCAGGGATGCTGTACTATGGCAAGAAGTTTTGAGTAAAGTACCAAAATATTAAAGTCTGTCAACTCTCTATGATCTCTGTCTATGGGTCTTCACTTTTTTTTTCATTCACTGTGTTTAGTAAAATATTTCAGACAGAAATACAACTTTGTTTGTTATAACACAGCAGTACCTGAAGAAAAGACTTTTTAGTTAAAGTAGTTATTTCCTGCCTTAAGGAATATATGAACCAAAAAGTCCAGGACTCATTGGGTTGATCCACTGGAAGTTATCAAGAAGCACTTGAATGTTTCCAGTTTTATAGGCTAAGAAAAGTAAATATCTTTTTTTTTTTTTTTTTTTTTTTTGAGTCAGAACTTTTAAAGCCATCTTTATATCTTCTACTTATTTGGTGATCATAATCAAATAAAAGTTCAGAGCACCATGAATGGTTCAATATAATTTGTTAAAAATACCTCTTCTCTTCTACATTTAAGGCTTAATTTTCATAAGTGTTATTTTGGTTATAAGAACAACTGTTAAAAGTGCACATTGGCTTAAGTAACTGTAACAATCTCTTGTACTAATGACAGTTTTAAAAGCTAACAACCATTTTGAGTAAAATTAAAGTCAAGGCAAGGTTTTTAAGAGACTAAAATAGGTGCATTACGCATTCAATGAATATGACAGAAAGCTTGCAATTAAATAATGATGTCTGAGTTTAATTCTTTAAAAAAATTAATGCAGAGATGATTCAAAACAATAACAAAAGTTACCTTCTTCAACATTCTGGCCGGGATTAAAGCAGAAGCAATCTCTCAAAGATATTGAAATTAAATTAGTTCTTACTAATGGGAAACAGATGGGTTGATCATATTATTTCTACTGTCCTGTTGCAGATGTTTGGTAAAATTATTCAAATTCAAATATGTATTTTCTCTTTAAGTGCTCTGAGTAGATTTTAATTTATACATTACATTTGAAATTAGCTTGAACAACCTTTCCAATCTCAGCGCCCTGGGTTTTCTTGACTTTATTGTTGCCTTTCTATCTTTTTCTATTTACAGTTGAAAAGTTGATGCCAAATTTTGTAAAACATGTCCTCTTCCATGCTGAGATCCTCTATGCCAACAGTCTCCCTGGTGTGTGTGCGTTAGTAATAAGCCCTGAAAATGGGAACTGATAATGGAAATACTGGCAGCCCCTTATACAACAGGGGTGCTAGCCTGTGTTTCTGTAATTAGGAATGTGATTAGAAATAAAAGATGCTTTTGGTCTCCAATTTCAAGCTATGAAATGAAGGGATTTGAGTTTGTCTCACTTTTGGCAGACTGCAAATTTCAGTAACACTGTAGCTTCCTCAATCTGGCCACAAAGAACCTGTTGTTTGACTGTTTTCCAAGCATGGTAACTTGTACTTTCTTATTTTGTTTGTAAGCACAGCTTTCTTTTAAAAAATAATCATTTCACTGCTTATCTTAATATTTGGTTTTTGTTCTGTTTCTACCCACCATTTCTGGAGTTGAGTGTCTTCTCATCTTTGGAAAGCATAAAATTGCAGAGCAATAGTAACAGCAGCATTTGCAAACACTTATATGAGGTACTATACACTGTGTTTGGTATTTTTCAGTTAATTCTCCTGTTAGTTTTATGATGTAGATACTGTTATTATTCACATTTTATAAATGAGAGAAGCACAATCATGTCTAAAAGTGATTGAGCCCACATTCTTTATCACTGTGCTATATAGTTCAAAGCACCCCATCCGCAGATAACTATTTTACTTAAGCTAACATTAATTCCCTTGTTCATTCCTTCAGTTCTCTTTCATTTGGCAGATATTAATTGACACCAGTTATGTTCTAGACATTGTCAAGGTTCTGGGAATTCAAACATATATGAATCTAGTCATTCCCCTGGAGATGCTCACAGATGAATTAAATAAAAATATTAACAATATGTAAAACTGTGGATAATAAAGTGTGCACAGAATCACTATAATACTGCAATAAAGCATAAAGGTACTACAAAATTTTTTTAATTTTTATGAGAATCACAGCAGTATCCATTGTATATTTTTAAAAATATTTTTTAGTTGTTTATGATTCATGAACTACTTTCAACTTATGTATGTTTTCAAATGAATTCTAAGAAGACACAAACATATCTCAAGTTATTTAGACCTAACCACGCAACAAATAGAACTTTTATTTATTTATTTTTTGCCTAGGATCTATGAAAAAATTGTTAAGGATACCTTGAGCAGAGAAGGTTTGAGAAACTCTGGTAATTTTGGTATTTTTTTAATCAGGCCAATTAAAAAAAAAAAAACAAAATAAAACTGAACTAGTGGACTGTAGGATCTCAGGGTTCAGAAGACCAAATGGGTACTGTGAAACTGATTATGAAAGTGATATCCACTTGGGTGTAGAGAAATACTTATGCATTGTACTCACAAAGATTTTTAAATCTCATTTAAATGAACTTGAGTGGCTTCAGGATAATAATTTAAATTCACATTATAAATTATTTTTAGAGAGCAGGTCAATTTGCTTTACTTTTAATGAGCTAATTAATTACATAATGGCTTAAATCTGTAATAAAAACAATGGATATCAATATTATTAATTTGATGATGGCATTTTTCAATGCTTTGTTATACTATCTTTAATCTTAGGCAAACTGAATGTACTGAATAGGAAGATCATATTATGCTGTCACCTTAAGAATATGTGATTATAGCATTTCAGTGGATGGGTAGACATAGAAAAATAACTGTAAATCCGAGGGAGAGGTGTATTTGACAGTCCAATGTCTACTCACTTGCAGTGCCCACTAGCTCAGAATTGCCACAAGTTTTCTAGTAGTTTGAGACCTAAAGCATTTTGAAATTGCTAACAGCATTCCCCTAGCTACTATTTCATGAAAAGATGATTATGTGATGCTAAGAGGATTTGTTGACAAGAGGGAGAATTTTTATTGCACAAGTCTACTTTCAAGAAAAAAAAAAAAGAATCAATGGAAAATAGCAGTTGGATCATTATCTGAAAGATTAAAGAGATTAGCACTGGAATTTGCCTCCATTATCCCAGAGGTAAGACTTATCTATACTATTTTGAAGGAGTGAAGGATAAGAAAATATGAAAGGTTATTTAGGGAGAATATATGTAGGAGAAAATAATATTTGTGAAATCAATGATTGCACTGAAGGTCTATATGTGTGTGAAGGAGTATGAAAGAATTATAGGAAACATCACATTGATTGAAAAGGATATGAACTCAACCTTTGTTTCTACAGTTTATTAAGATATATGACCTTAAACTTGTTCTTAACCTAGTTGAGCCTCTGTTTCCTTAGCTAGCAAAGAACACTGTAGAAAGAAGTAAATGAGACAACATGGACCAAGTACGTAGGTTAGAACCTTATATATAGTAAGTTTATTAGTCACATTTACCACTAGTAGAAAATACAACAATAATACAAATTAGAAGTTTGTGTTTGTTTATGAAAAGAAGAAAGTCCAGAAAGTTGCAGACCTCTTCTGTTACAGTGACTTCATCGTTCTGTTAGTATTCTGCATTGTCGTGTTCATCCTGCTCTCAAAATCTGATCTTGATTCAAACCCTCATCATCCAACTCAGACTGGAGTCCCCTGAAAAAAAAAGAAAGCCTGAGGCAGCTGTCCATGACCCTTTACAGGAGGTGTCCTAAGGGTTCTACCCAACATCATCTTGCAGTCTTTGACTGTAACTTAGTAACATGGCCATGTCTTTTAGCTAGGCACATGTACTTCCATAATAAGATAAAATAGGCCCTCTTGGTAGAGAATCTTGGAACAATGACAGGCAATTCATGTTCTCTCACATAAGCTCTCTATATTACTCATTTAACATAAGCCTTTATTTCTTCACCTCTAAACTGAGTATAATACCTATTATCTGGGATCGATAAGAGGATTAAGTGAGATCATATGTGATTTTTATCACAGTAATCATTTGCTGGGTTCAGAGAAAAGCATTGATATTTATAATCTAAGTGTCTCTTTAAGTTGTTCTAACTTCTAAATCTGTAACCAACCACTTGGATATTTTTTGATTTTGTTATTGTAAACCAATATTATTTTCATTTTTAACATCAATTTTATAACTGATTAAAGGATCTTAATGGATTTTTATAGAAAGTCATTCAAAAATATCCTTTTATAATGGAAATAGAAATAAATTACTTTATACAAAACAATGAGTGTAGTCCATTGAAATTTACTTGAAAAATGGGATGGCCTATTTAGTTGTAAAAATTTGGGATTGTGTTGGTTTAACACAAAATAATAAAAATTAGAATATGATTCATATTTATTAATATTTCACTGAACATTCTTTGACATATTAAGAAAAATTTTTTCAAGATCTTTTAAATATGTATATATTTGTTTATATTTTTAAAGTTGATGAGACACTTTTACATATACATCTCTTCATTACTAATAGTAGTAGTAATAATAATTCTAAGCATGTTTAAAATTTTTAAAAATAGGAAAGACAAGAAAGAAAAATGTTAAGGTGATAGATGCCATTTTAGAAGAATTAGATAATTCTGATCTCCTAAGTACAGTATTATTTCATTCCGTGACAATTTTTCCATATTGAACATCAGATATAAAAACATAGACATCCTGTGGATATTGTATTACTCTGATCCTATGTCAAAAGCCTACACTCTTAATTTTAGAATAATTAATAATTACCTGGATTACAGGCTTTAACAGATATGATCATCATTCTTATAACTTGGAAAGTGCTTTGGTAGTAGTCATTTAAAATTTTCTTTGAGTAATATTTACTTTCTTTTCCAGGAAACTGGGTAATAATTAGGGTTATTGGAATAGTTTTAGAAAGTCTTTCTCTGTTAACAATTTTTCATATAGGGTCTGAGGTAGTTAATATTTATAGATTGAATTATCTAGATAAGGTCCTCAGAATTTTATTGCTGTGAGCTTTATTAATTTAATGCCTATAAATTGAAAACTCAAATCTTTACTTTTTACCACCTGTGATATTACTACCATTACTAAAAACAAAAGTCCATAGAATATTGAATAATTGGTCTATTGTTTTTCCCTTTGAGGACATTTCTTTTTAAAAAACAAAGCTACCCTGAAAAAAATCCAAGTGTTACAAATAATTTTGGTACTATTTGAAAATATTTTAAACATTTGAATAATTTTTTTAGCCTTAGTAATCAGAAATGTATGCAAACATACTTGTCATTCATTTATATTCATATTTGTGAAAACTGTCCAAGTGTAACAGATAATTGACAGTAAATCTGTATGATGAAAATTACCCAATTTTCAAAAATAAAGTTTTTAAAGACTATTTTATAACCAAGAAATGTTCCCAATATGTTATGTTAGAAGATGATGCAGAACTACATATACATCTAATTGTAATTGTGGTTGATATAAATATTGTCACATGACACATAGGATGTTCAGGGCAACAATGGACAACATGGTGTCCCATAAGATTATGATCAAATTGAATAGTTCCTGTTGCCTACTGTTGTGACAGCCATCACCATATTGAAGTGCAATGCTTTACTCACAGGTTTGTGGTAATGCTGGGAAGAACGAAACTCCTGCACTGTCAGTGTTATGAAAGCATAGCACCTACATGATGTTTACTACATAATACTTGATAAAAAATGATGGGTATTGGTTTATGTGTTTCCTTATTTTTTATGGATATTTAGACTATATTCCATTTATTGAAAAGTTTACTGTAAAATAGTACACCATGCTGTATCAGTAGTAGCCTCAGACATCTCATACTTCATGTAAATACACTCAGTGTTGTTTCTTCAATAAGATCTCTTAACAAAGCATCTCTCAAACATCCCCATCATTGAACAATGTACTCACAGTGTGCACAGACACACTTGATTTATAAAAGGCTAGAAGACTATCCCCCGCAAAGTTATGTCCTTAAGAGGTTAAGTCTTTTCATCACTTATATTATTACATGTTATTCAAATTAAAGATAATTAAAATTAATTCCAAGTTTTTAAATTATTTTTTATTTATCTTTTAATTTTTTACAGACTGCATTTTGATTCATTGCACACAAATGGGGTACATCATTTCCTTTCTAGGGTTGTACATGATGTAGATTCATACCATTCATGTAATCGTACATATACATAGGGTAATGTCTGTCTCATTCCACTATTTTTCATACCCCCCTCCCTCTCATTTACATCTACATAATTAATTCCAATATTTTACAAAATATTTTTAAATATGAAAAATTAATCTGATTGATTTAAACATATTTACTTTGTACTTTTGGATACCCCTATCATATGTATGTACATTTAGAGTTTTTTGGTCATCTCATCAAAATGTGAATTATATAATGCATTGGATATTTTTATAATTTACTATTGATGGGCCTTTCACTTGTGAGATTATTAGATTTAGTAATGAAATTTGGAGTCAAAATGCTAAAGTCAACTTTGAATTTGAACATACTACATAAATGGTGTTACAGAAAATTTTACCAACTATGAATAATTTTATCACATGTTCAGTATTTCTGGGTATTATAATACTTTCGTCTTTGTCTGATAGGGAAACAATTAATTCTATTTCTTTTGAGATGAAGTTGAACTTAATTTAAAAAATTTAAAAAATTTTCCAGAATTTTTTTTGATGACTTAATTATTTATGCATTTCCCTAATTTCTGATTAGTATGATGAGTTTTTATATGTTGGTTTATAAAGTCTTTTTCATTATTTTTTTCTTAGAGATAATAAATCTTTCTATCAAGTAAGCTAATTTTTCCACTTTTTATTATTTTATTATATTTATTTATTTAGTGCCAGGCATTGAACCCAGGGGCACTTAACTAGTGAATCACACCCAAGCCCCCTTTTTTTTATATTTTGAGATAAGAGTCTTGCTAAGTTTCTAAGAGCCTTGCTAAGTTGCTGAGGCTGTCTTTGAGCTTGCAATTCTCCTCCTGACTTCTGAGCCAGACATGTGCCACCATACCTGGCTTTCCACTTTTTATTTTTAAAACCTTATTATACTAACATTTTCCTCATACAGATATTAGAAATTTTTAAATATTCAAATGTGCTGAAGTTTTTCATGGTTATAGAAGAGGTTTCAAAGAGCCTTCATTACCAGACTATACAAAAATTTTTACTTATGTATCGTAGTATTTTTATATTTCATTTTTACCAAAAAGGCTTTGGTTTCTTTGACATTTCTGTGCCTGAAATGAAAAAGTAAGAAATGAAAAATACTGATTTTATGTTTATTTTCCAATTGACATTCAGAACTCTTCTTTTTTTGTGTGTGCTGGGAATTGAAACAGAGGCTGTTTACTATGGAGGGACATCCCCAGTCCTTTTTAGTTCTTCTTCTTCTTCTTCTTCTTCTTATTATTATTATTTACTTATATTTTAATTTTGAGATAGGATCGCACTGAGTTGTTTTGGGCTTCACTAAGTGGAACTTTACTTTGAATTTTCAATTTTCCTACCTCAGCCTCCCAAGTTGCTGGGATCACAGGGATACCTCACTGCACCCTGCACATTCTGGACTCTTAATACCAAATTTTAAATAATCTTTATAATACCATTGATTTGAAATACAAATTTATCATATATAATTTTTCAGTATATGTAAGAATTTTAAAAAGAAAAAAAAAAAAAAAAAAAAAGAAAATTCCAGAATCCCAAAACGTGGATAGTTGACAAAGGTCATTCATTTATTCACAGAACTATTAGTGCTTATTTTCCTTTTCTCTTTCTTTTGTGCAGTATCAGTTTATGGTTTGGTGTTTATTACCTACGGGATCTCAAAATTGAGGGCATTTATATTTATGTGCAAAAAGAAGTTTTCTCCTTACAAACATTCTTTTTAAAAAAGAAACCTTCATTTGAAGATAGAAATCACAGAGTTAAAAAATTATCTTGAAGATTACCTATTACTGCCCCCTTATTTTACATGTAAGAATATTGTAATATGAACACAGTAAATGACTTAATCAAGATCATATTTTGAGGTAATTGCAGAGGTTGGATTAAAACTTTCATTTCTGTATTCCCAAATGGCCCCTGCATTTTGAATTATGATGGTATTCCCATAGTTATGAAGAAAAACACATGGTAATAGGGTTGTTATTTCTTTTTCTTTTAGCCTTTTGTAGCACTATGACATTATATCTGAGAGTTTATCCTGTCCTCCAAGAATTTTCTTTTGAAGTATACTGGTTTTCTTCATTGCCCAATTAATTTTTCTAACTTTGATGTACTCTGACCATGGAACATTTTTATGTGCAGGGAGAGGTGACTCATTGTTCTTTGCTTATGGGCATCTTCAAGATTTCTGTTAGTTGGTCATAAATGTCTGTATGGTGATGATGAAGAAAAGAGACAGGAAGAGACAAAAGCATTCTTTGGTACTGTAGTATATTCATAATGTAATTTTAATAAAGGATCATCACTTAAAACAATCATCCTTTGGGAAGGTATAAGTTCTCAGATCCTAAATCTGACCCTGCTTTATCTTTTTTCTTTATGTAATACCCCCTCTCTTCCACAGGGCCTATCCCTGATCTCTATGGTGAGCTTTTGTTGAGTGATTAACATTCCCTTTCTTCATCCATTCTTACCCATTTACATATGCATATGCTACAGAGTCTATGTGAATCCTTTGGATGCAAAACCTATATTCAAATAAGAATGCAGTTCTTGATAAGTGGTTAGGAAAGTGAGCAGTTTCACCCTGAACCAGAAGTGACAATTAACTCTGAGATTTTAAGTTCGAAGTATAGTTACTTATTAGCATAATACTATGCATAAGGAATATGGTTGAAGTCACTCTCAAACTTTCAACATAATACACCATTTGGAACAGATTTTAAATACATTATGGTATAATGGTTACATTTTAATTAGCTCTTTCTATTATGTAAGTGAAAGGTAATATATCTGTAATGCTTACTCATTTAAAAACCAAACTACATATATCTCTGAAACAAATGTTTTTGCACATTTTCCTTTTGTTGATTAAAGCATAATACTATTTAAAATCATTACTATTAAATTATAATTTTTATTATTTGTCTTTTAGTGAAATACCATGAAGTCACTATTTAGTAGGTATTTTACCTTTTTGAGAAAACTTGTATCATTTTTACCATCATCCATATCATAATGTGAAAATATATTTTAGAAACTTATTTAAAAGCTAATATGATTCATATATATATATTGACACATTTAGGCTTTAGAAATATATCCTCACTTCTTCTGATATTTACCCTATTCAAAAAGACAAAAGTGGAAGAAAATATTCAAACATTGGCATCAAACTTCACTGTTCCTTTTAAGCCTGTATCCCTCTTTGATCTTTTCAACCACTATTTTGGCCAAGGTTTTGACTTTTTCCAAATTTAGTGTTAAAGAAATAAGTCAGTTGGAGGAATGAGCAAGGGACACAAATGATTGTGTTTATCACTTCAATAGTTCTGTCTGTATTTATTGAAAAATTTGTTAAACAGAAAAACGGAGGTGAATTATATCAGATATTAGAAGCTATAACCTGTCTCCATCTGTCCTTACATTCCTCGTTTTAACAATCAGATAGATCCCTGGGCTTCCAGTGAAATCTGCTAGCTCACAAAGCTAAATGAGAGTCTTTCTGGTAGAAATACTTTGAGGGGAGCCTCATAATTTTCCACTTTCCCTGGGTAAAGAATTTATTCAATTTCCTTTCATTTTCAGAATGGAGTTTTGAGTTCTTTTTGGTTCTAACTTATACTCATTACTCCAGAAGAGCCTCTTATGGCATAATATTAATTCCTGTGACTGGTAAAGTCTAGTCAACAATCATTCTCACTTGTCACAGAGCCCTGGTTTATTATCAGCATCCTTTATCAGTCAGATGCTGTTTCTTTTGATTATATATTATTTATGTATCTGGTTAACTCTTATTTCAGATTTAAACCATAGATTATAAAGAACAAAAGAAGCATTTTCATGCAAAAGAACAAATGAAATAGTTTAGGCCATCTCTTTTTCTAAGTTATTCAACTATATTAATTATAAAATTCCAGTGTTAATGTCACTACCAATGTTATAATACTCTTGTCACTCAAGTCCATGGGAGTGACTGGAAGTAAAGAGTCAATAGTAGCAGCAAGGTAAGTATTATTCTCTCACATGTTCCCTATGCTAAGATGTTAACTTTGAACTAAGTGTGGAGTTTGTCTCTTTCAGTTCTGGCAAAATGCACTCTCCTCATCAAGTTCCTCAAATGCAGACTAATCTCTACTCATGGCTCTGATTGTTGTTTAAAAGCCATAAATGGGTGTGGTGAGAATAAAATATATATATGTGAAATGTGTGTAATGGGAAATGGAATTACTTGATTTTATTTTTGAATTAGGCCAGTGAAATAAAGGTAAAAGAAATGAAATAAGACTTAACATAGGTTGCAGAGTAAGTGTATGTATCATTAAATGTATGTTGTATGAGGTGTGAAGACTTCACAGATCTGTCATTTTTCACTATTTTTTCTTTCAGATAATGACCTTAGATAAATTTAAATATTGTGTATAATTTATTTTGTCTCAGCAAATGTTTCATGACATTCAGGTTACTGGATGTGAGGGAAAACTGACTGTGACATCTGTCAACACATTGATTTCCAGGGTTGATACAGATGGTCTGAGCTGATCCCTGGTCTCCCTTACCACCCCAGTGGTGTCCCTTCCAGAGCTATGTGCTCATCCAAAGTGAATGACCTTCTGAAAAAGAACGAGTCATGAAGGGTATTTAAAAGGTGTATTTTGTTACTATAATTTTTAGGTTGGCTCAGAATTTATTTAAAGATAGATAAATCTGTAGAACAAGTACACAAAGTGGGGTGATTGCTTTTCCTAACAATATAATTGAATAGAAAGGCTTGACCTTGGGGGTCCACAGACCTAGTGAGTAATTGCTTTATAACTTTGATAAGTCACTTTATCTTTTCAGCTTTAGTTTCTTTAATAGAAACCAAATAGATTCATGCTATCTCAAAGGGTTATTTTCAAAGACACTTAATTAACCCAATATTTTGGTATACTAGTTATAGGCCAAGCACTGTTATAAAAATTGTGGCTATAGCACTTATTTATTATGAATAGTAATCAAAAAATTAAAATATCTGCATCCTCATGGTGAATTACATTTAAATTTGAGAAATAGACATTAAATAAGCATATCTGTAAAATATGTACTACGCTTGATGTTGATAAAGGCTACAAAACAGAAATAGAGGAAGAACAGAAGTAAATTCTGGGAAAGAAGGATTGCAATTTTAAATCAGTTGATAAGGAAAAATCTTATTGAGACTAATTTTGAATGAAGACTTAAAGGGAAGTGCTAGACTTCAGAGGGAAGAACTATCACTTTAAACGTATTTTATTTTTAATAAAGCACAATTCCTGATTTAACCTTCAATAAGTGCTTAATGGATATGTATTATTGGAAACAAATCAGCTTGGTCCTGATTTTAAGAAGACAGTATTTTTGATATGAAATTTTGTGACTTTTCTCTGTGATAATAGGCATGACATGTGACTGAGTTGATACTGTTATTTAGTTGCTTTTCTTGTCATTCATCATGTGAAAATATAATCCAAGAATAAAACATATTTTCTAAAATCTATGATCTAAAAGATAACCTAATTTCTTTGAACACATTTTTTCCTAAGGAAAAAATTTCTTAAAATATGGAAATAGAAACTATTCTTTAAAAATGACATAGAAACTAATAAAGCCAGGTTTTATTTTTAATGGAAGAATCTTAAAACACTTACCTTGTTATAGGTAGAAAACTAAAAATAGATGAGCCTGAAACATTGACTTTTATCCATCTTGAATTTCATGGAACATCCAGAATGATGCATCTTTCCCTTCAAATATTTATCCATCACTTTCAGACAAGTAGTGTATGAGGCAATAAATAACAGACAGCTAGAACAGGAGAAAACAGTTTTTTAATGCCCTGTGCTTAAACTGTCATTCTGGTGGGAAGTAATAACTGAATGCTGCATTATTTAAGGCAAGGTAATAGACTACTTCCTTTTAGAGGCAAATTACTTGGGGTCTGCTGCCTTACCCCCAGAAGCCAGCATTTCCCCAGAAAGACTAGAGTTGTAAGATTTGAGTTATGTGATTGGCTACTGAATCCTGATGCTTTACATGCTGAGTTTCCTTGATGAGCTTCTGCCCATTATTCATCATTAAATGAAGAGTCTTGCCATACGGAAAACAGTAGAGTGCATAGACTTGGAGCTAAAATGATTGGTATTTGACTCTACTACTTATTAGTTATATGATTCTGGATAAATTATCCAGTGGAATCTTGAGATTCAGTTTTATTACCTATAAAATGAAAGGAATAAGAGTAACTTAATTGAGTTGCTCAGAAGATTAAATTAAATAGGGTATGTAAAGATCTGGACCTTATTTATTGATGTCAAAGAATTAATTCTATTTAACAGCTGAGTTAAAGATCTCAAGTTACAAAATAAATATGTAGTGTTCAGTTGTTGAGTTTCAAGTAAAGTTGTTGCAATTTCTATACTGATTTTAGAAGGCAACCAGAGAATATTAATACCCTTTCTTGTTTCTTCTTTGGAATGTTTTTTTTTTTTTTTTTATCATAAGTAGTTTGTGGTACTGGAAGTAAGTATAGTAAAACTCTACCTACACAATCTTGTGTTTCAGATGTCTGTCCAATTAAAAAAAAATCAACTGATACATATAAGAGTGTAAAATTGTATATTGACACTACTGTGCACAGTAACAGAGTCTTTTGAAGAAGCTTGACCTCAATTTTAAAAATCATGTCTATGTAAAATATTATATATACACACATACACATTTATACATACATATTTCAGAGTTTTATAAGCCTAAATTTTACTTGATTTCTTCTTTTAATAATTTTATTTTTTAAAATTATGTTTCCATATAATATTGCTTTGTTATAATATCTTGGTGATTCTTTGTGAGTAGGGTGCCAGAATAATCTGCATGGGTAGTCAGTTCTTAAATTACTAAATGTTCAAAATGCTCATATTTATTTTTAATAAATAAATACATTTTCAAATAAAATCATAGTAACAGGGTGATGATTTAATTTCACACCTTCAAACAGGCTGCCTTTTATTGCCATGTAGATGAAATTCAATTAAAAAATCTGCTGTGTTTTTGCTTTCTAAAGTGCACAATATGAGCTTATTGCATTATTTTTATCACAGTGACAAGATTGAAGACTTATCTGCATTGCTTTCATTCTGTAGGTAATCATGGACTATCCAGTTTACATCAGGTTCTGGGTAGGTCATGGAGATAGTAAAAAAAAAGAATAAGAATTGTTTTTCTTCTATTAAGACACAGAATTTAATGACAACCAATTTCATAATATAGTATTTCATAATTAAGATATTAGAAATATACATAGGGAGCAGGGGAAAAAGGATCCTAACTAGGGCTAGAGTTGCCAAGAAGCTCTATACAGAGTGATCCCTCTGAGCTGAGGCTGGAAATGTAAATCAAAGATGAAAGAGAAAGTGAGGGACATGTTCTCTGCAGGGACATGTTCTCGACAGGGAGTGACATGAGCAGACATACAACCATGGGACCAGGTGGTATTAAGAAGGAAGAGCAGACTTTTTAGGAAACCAGTGCCATCGTGCTGAGGCCTCATGCCTGGGTCATTAATTCAAGCCAGGTGAGGGGTGATAGGGAATGAAGAAAAGAGACACACCTAGAGAAAAAGGTGGGGCCAGGTGAGTCAGCCAACATCTGATGGGGGAAGACTGACACCAGAACTAGCCCACCACGTTTATTATGTAGGTTTCATCAAAATGCTAGTTGTGGGAAAGTTTCAACAAGCAGGCAATCTGAAGGACGCAGGACTGGTGAGACATTGGGATCATCTTGTTTAGCTCAGAATTCACTATCCCTAGGAGCTTGTGCCTGAACTCAAGGCCTCAACTGATAACAGATCTGTACTTTTGTAAGGTCACCATAGCAACTAGGGCATCTTGACCTGCACTTTTGAACAGGCAGCTCCCAGTGCAGACATAACCATGAGAGAGTCAGAGACCATGATTTAATTCAAATCACTGCTCTCCATACCATCTTATGAACACTGTAAGAATAATCAGTTAAGGAGTCTATGTAAGAATAGCCCATCACAGAAATAATAAAGACACTGTACTAGTCACCTCTTATCTATAGTTTTGCTCTCCACAGCAATTTTGGGTGGTTCAACAATATCAATATGTGTCTTTTTTCTTTTTTTTTTTGGTACCAGGGATTGAACCCAAGGATGTTTAACCACAGAGCCACATCCCCAGCCATTTTATTTCATTATTTTATTTTATTTTGAGACAGAGTCTTGCTAAGTTGCTGAGGCTACCCTTGAACTTGTGATCTTCTTGCATCAGCTTCCCAAAGCACTGGATCAATATGTGTCTTGATTTTCCAGAGAGGGAAATTATTCACATCAGTTTTATTATAGAATATTGTTGTAATTGTTTTATATTGCCATTTTATTGTTCTTAATCTCATCCTGTGCCTAGTTTATAAATTAAATGTTATCATTTCTGTTTTATGTACAGAAAAAAAATCATAGCATGCATAGGGTTTGGTACTATCTGTGGCTTCAGGCACCCACTGGGACCTTAGAATTTATCTCCCATGGATGAAGTGGGAATCAATATCCAAAACATGCTTTATTACATATTAACAGTACTCAGAAATATTTGTAAAGAAATTTCCTGACATGAATGAATTTTCTAATACATGGGAGAGACACTTTCATTCATTCACTCTTGATAAAAACGTTTTCACTATTTCTTTGCTTATTAAACAAGGTATAAATAACATGGCCCCGCATTTGTTTGTTTTGCTTCTTTTAGACATTTTGGAGTTGCTATAATTATCAAATATTTGTTTTACCCTTTGCTATAACACAGTATGTTTTCCTGGACTATTTCGATAGCTAGAATACTTTGTCCTTCTTTTAATTGTACTGGATTAACTGTGATTTTTATAGTTCCTGTAATAGCACTTTTCCCATATTTTATTTTCCTTGTGGTTAGTAGTTCTATGTCTGTTTTTAGTAGTCATTCTCTCATGTAGAATCTTTGATTTTGTCAACTTTGGAAATTTTGGCAATTTCTTTGGCTGGTTGGTTAAAAACCTTCTTAATTTATTTGTTTATTTATTTCTTATAGCACCCAGGGATTCTGCCTAGAGGGTGCTTAACCACTGAGCCACATCCTCAGTCCATTTTTAAAATTTTTAAATTTTGAGACAGGGCCTTACTAAGTTTTGGAGTTGGTTTTGAACTTGTGATCCTTCACCTTAGCCTCCCAGGTAACTGAGATTATAGGCATGTGCCACTGTGCCCTGTTTGTAATTTATTTTCTATTAGATTAGTTAATTTTGTCTGGCATCCCAGTCTGAAATAATTCTAGATAATTATGATGCTTTTTAAAAAAGATGTATTTGCCTATATTTGTTTATATATTTCACCATTTTTTCTTTTTATGAAATTTTCCATATCATGAAGTGAAAATGAAACTCAATCTAGAACCCAGGATATGTGGGAGCCATTTGGTACCAGGGGACTAGACCTCATTATGTGAGTCCTTTTCCAACTTTGTACAGTGACCTCATGTTGAGTGATATCATATTGGCAATGCAAAGTCAACCTTGGTAGAAGTGTTTAGAAATTGGGGCTTCCCCTATCACTCAGAGAGGTGTGGGTGGTTAAAACTATTACTGGAACACACCATTGGACATACCTTTCTGCACACTTGTTTCAAACTTTTTTTCCCCTCAGTTTGCAGGGGCAAAAAAAATGAATATTGCACGTTATGGTCTAGTAATCTTCTACTGGTTTTGCTCATGTATTCCCTAAAAGAGTTTTGAAAATCATATACCTTCTTATATTTTGCATCTAAACTCTTCATCAGAAGTTTTATTGCTTGTGAAGGTTATAATTTCTAAGTATTGTCAATGTTGTCACTAATTGTATCCAATGGAATCTAAATGTAAAAATATCTGATCGAGTTCTTTAACAAATGGGAATTTTTATTAGTTCTTTTATTCTAAACTTATGTCAGGCACCTGACGTTTAGAATTCCTGAAGCTTCTATACCGAATATCCCACTATTCTCACTCAGATTGTCCTTTAGTAACTACCTCCCAAGTTTGCTTTTTCTATTTTTTAACTCTTTTGGGACACAATTCAATTTCACCAAGTGATTCCAAAGACCCTGCAGTGTTTCTCAATCATGTCTAATCCTTGAGGAATTTCTTGCCTTTACCTTTTACAATGGCAGGGCCAGATCTTGGAATGTACATGTTCTGAATTTGGCATATGGACCTGTGGTATAGGAAAGGCAATTCAGAATATCCCTAGTAGTTGGTTGACTCCCAAACCCCTGTTTTTAGTCCATGCCCTTAGCTGCCTCCCACATAGACAACATGTACTGCAGCGTACCCAGCCAGGAAAGGGGGAATAGATTCTTTAGCATTGCTGTAAAGGAGGAATTTAAGAAATGTTCAACCCTGCTAGGTGTGGTGGTGCACACCTGTAATCCCAGTGACTCCTGAGGATGAGGCAGGAGGAGTATTTCAAGTCTGAGGCCAGCCTCAGCAACTTAGTGAGACCCTAAGCAACTAGCCAGACCCTGTCTCAAAAAAAAAAAAAAAAATATATATATATGTATATATAAATATATAAATAAATGTGGTTCAATGGTTAACTATCTCTGGGTTCAATCCCCAGTATCTCCAAAAAAGAGATGTCCAACTCTCAAAGATTGTGTGGTCCCAGGGATTCTATAAGCCTGTATAAAGAACTAGTCATCAGTTACCTATATCTGTAAACAGGAATGCCCCATCTAGAGTTTCAATAAAAGACTGACCAGTGTGTAGGATGGGAAAAGAATTAGCTCACACCTTCACCCACTCCACTTTGGCCTTGATAATGATGGCCAGCTGGACAGGCTAAGCCAACAGTGGCCACAGCCCCAGAGCTCCTTTCAGGACAGGAGTCTCACGAGGACCTAGAGAGAGCCAACTGGCCCACATGTCTGATCCTTAAGGAATTTCTTGCCTTTAGCTTTTCCAATGGCAAGGCTAGATCTTGGAATCTGCATGTTCTGAATTTTGCATATAGACCTGTGGTATAGGAAAGACAATTACTAGGCCAGGGCATTGCTTGGTGTTAGTGGGAGAGGAGACAAACAGTGGCATATATAGGAGAGGACGTTAACCATTGGGATGACACACACCACATCTAGCCCACGGTCTGAACTGTGCAAGGGTGGATAACCTGAAAAAGCATATTCCACAAGCTTCTTGGGTTTCCCTCTCTCTTCCCTGAGGTAAGAACCATTGACAGAGAACTCTTGCTATATGGATTGCTTGATTCAATGAAACACATTTATATTATATAACTCTAGAATAAATGTCTTCAGAGTCATGAAACCATTAGTTTAAGAAAGAAAGATGTTCGTGATACTATGCACTCATTCAAATTTATGCTGTGGTTCTTTTAATACCAAACAGTGTTTTTCAGCCCAAGCATTAGAATCACTACTCTCACAGAACTTACAATCTAATAGCAATAGGGTGATTGGGTGAATATAGTTGAAAAGAGACAATATACAACAAACAAATAGTTGAATGAGATGATAATACATACTTAAGTAGTTTGAAGAAGGGAACATAACATAGAAAAAGACCACAGTATCTTGACTTTGGAATATTAAAAATTGTCTATACAGTGGTTTAGTTTTGTTACTGTACATCACTTTTGGAAATAACCATTAGTGGGTATGTGTAATCAGAAAAAGAAGTCAATTCTAAGTTTAGGGTATCAAAGGATTGGAATATCATATTGATATTTAGCTACAACAGTGAAGTCACAGAAGGTCTAATGATGATAGTCTCTAAATCTAATAGTGTTTAAATCAAGAATACTTAATAAAGACTATAGAGAAAGAGCAAGAGTTGAAGAGATTCTGTACTTCTTTTATTCCATTACGGATCACAGAGACTTCCTTTTAGCTCTGTTTATGAAAATGTATCAGATTTAAAGTTACCACTACAGTAGTTCATGATGAAATTTTGTTCTATTTTTAACCAAAGAGATCCATATGTTGATATTAATAAGATTAACTTTTTTAACATGCCTGCATTTATTTATCAAAATTATTGATGATATATTGGTATAAGTTGGTCAACATAAGTAATACAAGATTTCTATATTCATTGAGATTATAATCTGACAAATGGTATGCAACGTGTATTCAAACTCCTGTGTTGCAAGGAAGATCATGTTTATGTGGCTCAAAATGGGGGCACAGATAAAATGTGGGAAGAATTCTCAGAGGGCGGAGCTTATTTCTAGTTGGAAAGGCCAAGTAAAGGATCATTGAGGGGAAGAGACTGAGGAAGACCTTAAGGAGGATTGCGTTTTCAAATAGAGATGCAGTGGAGAGTTCCAGGTAGAGTGGGATGAGTATGTAGTTACAAAGGTGCAAATCTGTGAGGAAGGAAGTGTCTACCCATGTCTGCAGTTTAAATGGAAGAGTATGAATTGGGGGAAGTTTGGGTAATACTGTGGGTGGCGAGATTCTCCGTGTAATGCTTTCTCTTCCTTATGAGATGAAGAGGATTTTTAAAACTGTTAACAATTGTATGTTGTTTTTATGTAGGACTTTTGGAGATACCTGTACCTCTTTTCAAAAATAAATCTCATGTCTGCAAAAATGGTAGTAGGAAAAGTGCTGTCTGCACATTCCATGTGGAAAATACTTCTTAGTATTAAAGTTATGTTTGCTTTAACAATCACACTTAAAAATTATATTTCTAAAAGAGCATTACTGGAACCTAGGCAAAGAGTTGTGACTGGATGCCAAGATGGAAGGAACTGCTTTCTGGGCCATCTGGAAAGAAATGAAAGGAAAGGACACCATCTCTCTCACCCTGCCATTCTCACAGAAGCTGGGCTATAGAGCAGGGAAACCCTGGGCCATTCTTTGGTTGTTCAGAAATCAGCTCCAGCTCTGGTATCAGGTTCATAGAAGGCAGGAAGAGCACTGGGATATCTGAGCATTACTGGATACCACATTAAGGAAGGTTTAAATGAAAAGTAGAATACAGCCTCTTGGTGTCTTATAATTTTGACTTTGATGTAAAAGACAATTGAAATACAATGTGGTCATGGCAGTCTTAACATACCTGGGGTAAGATTTTATCAAATTTACTGCTAGACTAAGGAGTGAGGGCTTGGTTTTAACAGTCTTGAGGAATTAGTAATTTTTGTGCATGTTGTAGTGCTATATCAAGAAAACTTGTTTGACATTTTTCTGAAAAATATATTTGGAGAAGAAACTTTAGGGTCTATGCCTAAGTAGTTGATAATATTTTCTCCTTACAAAGAGTCAATATTTTCCCCATAGAAAGATAGTTTTTTAATGAACTCTAGAACTTTTAAAGATAATTTTTTTTAATAAGAACTTGGGTCCATTTGAACATATTTTTGGCAATGACTTCATAAGTTAAATAGGTATAATTTTCAATATCAGCCTAAGATAATTTCAGCCTTACATGTCTGGAATATATAATTTATGCATATATTAAAGGGAATTACAGTTCAGGATGGATTTGTAATGATGTTACCATCAAATTTTATGGGTCAACGGAGATTATTAGACTTTCTGGAACCATGCTGCTCTTATAAAGGCCTTAGGAATAAAATGAATATTTCCTTTCCCTAATGACAAAGTTTCAGAAAGTGAATGGTAGACAATGCAAGCTTTCATGTTATATTACTCAGTGTGGAAAGAAATATTAGAATCTTTCCTTATTCTTAAATGTGTTTGTTTTTAATGCAAAAGTTAGAATACGGTATTTCAACAGTCCTCATAAATGTTTATCTATCAGCATTCAGCTGAGACCACACACCAAATAAAATACTAAAGTAGTTTCAAGGAGATTTATAATCAGAGTCACTGGGCAGTTTAAAAGAAAAGTACTGAGTAGAACCATTCAAAATACAGACTCTGTAGTTCTCAGATGGACTTGAATACTATATTTTTGAAAATAAATTCAGTTTGGGAATCACTACTAAATGAGGTCATGCAGTAGTATGAACTAGATATAGAAACACAACAGAAACAGGTGTATTTCCTTTCATTTTACTGCCAATATTGATTGAAGGAACACATGAAAACATTGATACTTTCAAAGCTAGCAAATAATGAATGATAATATAAGTAAAAAAGGATATCCATTATAAGTGTGAACAAATATTCTTTTTGTTTTTATTTTTTGAAAATTAGATAAAATACACATAACATAAAACAATTTTAACCAGTTTCTACAGTCTAGTGACACTAGAGGCTTTTGTATTGCTGTGCAATTGTCACCACCATCCATCTCCAGAAATCTTCTATTTTCCAAGCTGAAACTATGGACCCATTAAACAACCCCCACAACTCCCCTCCAATCTCCTGGCAGTCGCCATTTTATCTTATGTATTATGAATTTGACCAATCAAGGTTTTGATGTTGGACATATTTCACTTTATATAATGTCTTCAAGCTTTATCTATATGATAGCATAGGTCAGAATTCCATTACTCGGTATGTCTGAATAATACACTGTCATACATGTATAATACATTCATTTGTTGATAAAACACTTGGGTTGTTCAGTTAACTTTAAGTTACTGTGAATTATGCTGCTACAAAAATTTGAATGCAAATATCTGAGTCGCTGCTTTCAAGTTTGGAGGGATAAACTCAAATGGAATTTCTTGATCATGCGATCATTAAATCTATTTTTAGTTGTTTTGAGGGATTGTTATATTATTATTATTATTATTTATCTTTTTAAAATTATTTTATTTAGCTTTAATTTTTTACAGACTGCATTTTGATTCATTGTATACAAATGGGGTACATCGTTTCAATTCTATGGTTGTACATGATGTAGATTCATACCATTCGTGTAATCATACATGTACATAGGGTAATGATGTCTGTCTCATTCCACAATCTTTCATACTACCCCTCCCTCTCATTTCCTTCTACATAATCTAAAGTTCCCCCATTCTTCTCTCCCTTCACACCCCATCCCACCCCCATTACATATCATTCTCCAACTATCAGGGAAAACATTCGACCTTTGGTTTTTTGGGCTTGGCTTATTTCACTTAGCATGATATTCTCCAATTCCATCCATTTATTTGCAAATGCCATAATATTATTCTTCTTTATGACTGAATAGTATTCCATTGCATATATATACCAGAGTTTCTTTATCCATTCATCTGTTGAAGGGCATCTAGGTTGGTTCCACAATCTAGCTATTGTGAACTGAGCTGCTATAAACATTGATGTGGCTGTGTTACTGTAGTTTGCTGATTTTAAGTCCTTTGGGTATAAACTGAGGAGTGGGATAACTGGGTCAAAAGGTCAACTCTAGTAATTAGAGAAATGCAAATTAAAACAACTCTAAGATTTCATCTTACTCCAATTAGAATGACTATTATCAAGAATCAAACAATAATAGATTTTGGCATGAATGTGGGGAAAAAGGCCCACTTCGACATTGCTGGTGGAGTTGCAAATTGGTGCAGCCACTCTGGAAAGCAGTATGGAGAATCCTCAGAAAACTTGGAATGTTATATTATTTTTAACAGTTGCTGCGCCATTTTATATTCCCATTAGCAAGGTACAAGGTAAACCAAGTGTTCTTAACTCTCAAATAGCATACCACCTTTTTGTCAGAAAATATCTTTTGGTTATTTGTGTTTTTATTCCTAAATACTTGTTATGGTGTTGACTACAGGTATATAATACCTCACACAGACTGCAAAGAAACAAGTGGTTATTATTTGCTTACCTTTACCCAAATGCAGGTGGTTGTAAACCCGTAAAGTCAAATAGAATTCTAAAACAAATAGAAGTGAAATTTATCCATATTTGTTAAACCAGAATATTTCTATCACCAACTCATAATGGGATAATTTTTGTGTTAATATTGACTGATTCTCCTAATAATTTTTAAACATTACCTGCATATTATTGAAAGTTGTCTCTGTGTGTATTTTGTATGCAATACGCAATAACTTTGAACAGTGTTGTTATGTCTCAACAGTTACAGAAATCTGAAAAATATTTTACATTATAATGATAATGACAAACCAAAGAGTTGATGATGGCTGCATAGTACCCAGCATCATTTCCCTTCCTCTGTTGACTGTCAGAAAGCTCAGATATAAATTAACATCTAACTTCCTAATGTCAACAGTCTTACTGTGTGTGTCACTATTAACATGTGGAATCAGGAAATACCCATTTGTGTGTGTGTGTGTGTGTGTGTGTTAAACACTATATAAAAAATGAATCAGGCTGTGAAGGAACTAGTACATAAATATAAACTGAGAGGTGCAGATATTTCTAAAATCTACGCTTATTTTTTCTTGCTTTCCAAGTTTGGATAGTTTCTGGTTATATAAGTATAAAAGGAGAAACAGTACCTTAGGACCAACCTCATGTGTAAGGCTTCTGTGTTTGGATTTTAGAGTTTGTACTGATACAGAATATATGGTCTTGAAATTGTTACTAGTTAATACTTTTGTGTAAACCACTGCATAGTCATAAAAATGGATGTTTATGACTAGTTTGAATGTTAAGTCTTTAATCATTATTCTTTCTTAATTCAGAAATAGATGTTATATAAAATTTAAGATCAAATATAGTAAATAAATAAAATATTTGGATTTAGTTTAAAAAAGAAACTCAAATGAAATATGATATTAATTCATTCTCTTTTGCAATAAAATTGTTCCTTTTTTTGATTAAACAAAGGAATTGGAAGAATTTACACAATATACCATAGTGATAATGAAACAAATATCAATCATTGAATTTAGTCATTTTTATATGTTTTATCTCAGTTCACCAGTTTTATATTGCCTTCAAGATGAGCTCTTAAATATATTGGCACATACTCTATATAAGGATATTGGTCCATTATCAATTATAGGGAGTTTATTTCTTTCGTTCTACTAATTTGGGATTAGATTTGTTCTCAGATTCACCTTTAGGTTGCTTTCTTGAATCCTTCAATTTAGTTATATACAACAGTATGACAAAATTACAAAAGCATGGAACAGAACCAGCTCCAATTCAGTCTCTAACACTTCTTCCCCCTCCACTCCACTGATCTCTCTTTAATCCATTTACAGTTGTATTTATTTATTTATTTATTTTCAATTTATTTTTATTGTAAACAAATGGGATACATCTTGTTTCTCTGTTTGTACATGAAGTAGAGGCATACCATTTATTCTATCATACATTTACATAGGGTAATGGTGTTTGATGCATTCTGTTATTTTTTCTTTCCCCCCACCCCTCCCACCCCTCTTTTCCCTCTATACAGTCCCTCCTTCCTCCATTTTTGCCCCCTCCCACCCCCCACTGTGTGTCATCATCCACCTATCAGTGAGATCATTCATCCTTTGGTTTTTTGAGATTGGCTTATCTCAGCATGATATTCTCCAGTTTCATTCATTTGCCTGAAAATGCCATAATGTTATTCTTCTGTATGGCTGAGTAATATTCCATTGTATATATTTACCACAGTTTCTTTATTCAGTCATCTATTGAAGGGCATCTAGGTTGGTTCCACAATCTGGATATTGTGAATTGAGCAGCTATGAATATTGATGTGGCTGCATCTCTGTAGTATGCTGATTTTAAGTCCTTTGGGTATAGGCCAAGGAGTGGGATAGCTGGGTCAAATGGTGGTTCCATTCCAAGTTTTCTAAGGAATCTCCACACTGCTTTCCAGAGTGGCTGCACTAATTTGCAGCCCCACCAGCAATGTATGAGTGTACCTTTTTCCCTACATCCTCGCCAATACCTGTTGTTGATTGTATTCTTGACAATCGCCATTCTAATTGGGGTGAGATGGAATCTTAGGGTAGTTTTGATTTGCATTTCTCTTACTACTAGAGATGTTGAACATTTTTTCATATATCTGTTGATTGCTTGTAGATCTTGTTCTGTGAAGTGTCTGTTCATTTTCTTAGCCCATTTGTTGACTGGGTTATTTGTGTTCTTGGTGTAGAGTTTTTTGAGTTCTTTATATATTCTGGAAATTAGTGCTCTATCTGAAGTATGTGTGGCAAAGATTTTCTTCCACTCTGTAGGCTCTTTCTTCACATTGCTGATAGTTTCCTTTAATGAGAGAAAGCTTTTTAGTTTGAACTATCCCAGTTATTGATTCTTGCTTTTATTTCTTTTGCTATGGGAGTCCTGTTAAGGAATTCTGATCCTAAGTCGACATGTTGAAGATTTGAACCTACTTTTTCTTCTATAATCTGCAGGGTCTCTGGTCTGATTCCAAGGTCCTTAATCCATTTTGAGTTGATTTTTGTGCAGGGTGAGAGATAGGGGTTTAGTTTCATTCTGTTGCATATGGATTTCCAGTTTTCCCAGCACCATTTGTTGAAGAGGCTATCTTTTCTCCATTGCATGTTTTTGGCACCTTTGTCTAGTATGAGAAAATTGTATTTATTTGGGTTTGCATCCGTGTCACTAACAAAGAGAAGGAGAGAAAAAACGCATATTACTAAAATTTGGAATGAACAAGGAAATATCAAAACAGACAGGAGTGAAATACAAAACATAATTAGAAACTATTTTGAAAATCTATACTCCAACAAAATAGAAAATCTCGAAGACATCAACAGGTTTCTAGAGACATATGAATTACGTAAACTGAACCAGGAAGACATACACAATTTAAATAGATCAATTTCAAGTAATGAAATAGAAGAAGTCATCAAAAGCCTACCAACAAAGAAAAGTCCGGGACCAGATAGGTTCTCAGCCGAGTTCTACAAAACTTTTATAGAAGAGCTCATTCCAATGCTTCTCAAAGTATTCCATGAAATAGAAGAGGAGGGAACCCTCCCAAACTCATTCTATGAAGCCAGTATCACCCTGATACCTAAATCAGACAGAGACACATCAAGGAAAGAAAATTTCAAACCAGTATCCTTAATGAACATTGACACAAACATTCCCAACAAAATTTTAGCAAATCCCTTACAAAAATATATTAAAAAGATAATGCACCATGATCAAGTGGGTTTTATCCCAGAGATGCAAGGTTGGTTCAACATCCAGAAATCAATAAATGTCATTCACCATATCAACAGACTTAAAGTCAAGAATCACATGATTATTTATTTATTCTTTAAATATTTTCTAATTAGTTATACATGACAGTAGAATGCATTTTGACACATTGTACACAAATGGAGCACAGCATCTCACTCCTCTGGCTGTACATGTTGCAGTCACACTTGTAGTGTAATCATACAAGTATAGAGTATTATAATGTCCATCTCATTCCAACATCCTTCCTGTCCCGACACCTCCTTCCCTCCCCTCACTCTCCTCTTCCTAACCCAAAATTCATTCATTCTTCCCTACCCCCAGCATATGGATCAACATCCATTAATCAGATAAAATATTCAAACTTTGGTTATTTGGGATTGGCTTATTTTGCTTAGCAGGATATGCTCCAGTTCCATTTATTTACCTGCAAATGCCATAATTTCATTCTTCTCTTTGGCTGAGTAATTCTCCATTGTGTATATGTATCACATTTTCTTTATTCATTCACCTGTTGAAGGGCACCTAGGTTGGCTCCACAGCTTGGTTATTGGGAATTGTGCTGCTATAAACATTGCTGTGTCTGTGTCACTCTACTATGCTGCTTTTATAGTTTTTGGATACATATTGAGGAGTGGGATAGCTGCATCATATAATGGTTGCATGCCTAGTTTTTTGATAATCTCCAGACTGTTTTCTAGAGTGGTTGTACTAATTTGCAGTCCCAACAGTATATGAGTGTACTTTTTCCCCACATCCTCACCAACATTCATTATTGTTTTATTCCTAATAATATGCCATTCTGACTGGAGTGAGATGAAATCTCAGTGTGCTTTTGATTTTCATTTCCTTAATTATTAGAGATATTGAGCATTTTTTCATATATTTGCTGAACATTTGTATTTCTTTTGAGGAATATCTATTTACTTATTTTGCTCATTTGTTGATTGGATTATTAATATTATTGTTTTGGTGGTAAGTTTTCTGAGTTCTTTATATATCCTTACTATTAATGCCCTATCTGAGGAGCAGGTAGCGAAGATGTTCTCCCATTCTATAGGCTCTCTCTTCATGCTCTTGGCTGTTTTCCTTTTTGGTGCAGAATCTTTTAAATTTGATGCCATCCCACTTACTGATTTTTTATTTTATTTCTTGTACTTTCGAGGTCTTGCTTAGGAAGTCAGTTCCTGTGCCATGGTGATGGAGAGTTATGCCTGCATTTTCTTATAGCAGGTGCAGGGTTTCTTATTTAATTCCTAGGTCTGTGATCTGCCTGCAGTGGAGTCTTATACAGGGTGAGAGATAAGGGTTAAGTTTCATTCTTTTACATTTGAATTTCAAGTTTTTCCAGCACCATATATTAAAAAGGCTATCTTTTCTTCAATTATATTTTTGGCACCTTTGTCTAGTATCAGATAACTGTACTTAGGTCAGTTTGTCTCTGTGTCTTTCTATTCTATTCCATTCTTATCCATGCCTGTTTTGATGCCAGCCATGCTGTTTGTGTTACTCTAGATCTGTAATATAATTTGAGTTCTTTTATTGTGATGCCTCCTACATCCCTCTTCTCTCTAAAGAATGCTTTGACTTTTCTCAGTCTCTTATTTTTCCAAATGAATTCAGAACTTCTTTTTTCTACTTCTATAAAGAATGGCATTGGGATTTTAATGGGGCTTCTTTGAATTGGTTTAGCACTTTTGGTAGCATGACTCTTTAGGTTCCTATAAACCTCCTGTTTGTGTGTTTCTACTTTTCAAATATTAGGTAAATTTTCTTTCTTCTTCATACAGATATCCCTAAAGAGAAAAAAAAAAAACCTACCTTATTAAAACAAATGGTTTCTAGTATAGTACTGCCATTTACCCATGCAATTAGGAGAATACAAGATTGAACATTTAATAGTTAATTGCAACCTAGAACTTCTGAATTTGTGTATTTTCTGACCATACATTTTAAAATTATTTTATGTCATTGGGGGCTTTCACACATATGCCTTTACTTGAACTACATTTTTTCATTGAAATATGAAGATACAAAATACATGATAGATTAAAAATTGAAATTCTGTGTATTTAATTTTGCATGGTTATATCTTCAGAGATTTTATGTGTGCAGATGCATAGAAAAAGGTTGGTTTTACATCATTTAATGACTTCAACTAGATCCAATAATGAAAACTAGCTATAAAATATGTAATCTTTTTGCTTTTGTTTTGAAGAGATCCAAACCTGATTTGATATATTCTTAGTATGTAGATTGAGGTATTATAGTTTTTTTTTGGCTCCATTATATCTTATATAAATGCACTTTTATATTATACACCCTTCCATTACCTGATTATGAATATCAGACATATATAAAATCTTTGCTTTTTATACCTTTTGATTACTTAGATTATTTGTGTTTATTTGCAATACTTTTTGAAGTCATCTTTATCTCTCTGGGCACCATAATATTTTTTATTGAAAAGAAACTAGAGGGAGAGGGAAAAAAATGACAGAAATGAATGCACCATCCCCATCATACGCATGTATGTGCACACATGCACACACACACACAGCTGAGTGGAGCATACTCTAGTCCCTTTTTGTCCTCAAGTGGCAGAATGATTTCATATGTGAGCTGAAGGTGAATCCTAGAGTTCTTATTTCTTGGACCTCTTTTGTTCACAAATAATACATTGTTTTAGACTGAATATTAAAACCTTTTAATTTCTCTCAGGCAAGACTTTGCTTATTTCTGTCTTATATACAACAAAGCAGTTCTTGCAAATTTTCTGAGAATTAGGAAGATATGTAGTAAAGCACATAAATGAAGGAAAAAAATCTATAAGTCACTGTGATAAAGTTATTTCAACAGAAGCTTCAAGTTCATAATAAGACAATAATAATAGCTATGCTATAAATCATTTTTAAATTATTTTCATACATCCTGTATATGAACTGAACTTTCTTATGAGGGTGGAATGTGGTCCAGGGAGTGATTGGTTAGTCTGAACATTAATCAAAGTTTCCTTTCAGTCCTAAGAACCTATTTGTGTGCATCCCTTTCTCTGATGTTGCTATGATGAAATCTGAATATTTGTAATATATGATTTCTTAAATAAAATTCTTCTAGATGTTCCATGAAAAAGGTGAACAAGTAAGTATGCAACACACTATATATACATTTTCTTTCTTAGAAATTCACAGCTTATATAAGTACATTAAGACTTTTCAGAATATCTATCAGTATTTTAAGAAGTTGTTGAATTTATTGCGGTTTTTCACTGTAGTATTTGACCATTGACTCCTAATAGCTGTGTTAACATGTCTTGCAACTTGTAGTCAGAAGTCACTGATAAAAATCAGTCTTGAGGGTGTACAATTTCTGTTGGTGAAAACTTTTTTTTTTTTTGCTTCTTTTTAGTATTATTATAATAGCAAATGGGTAACAAATGGCCATAACTGCAGGATATTTTTTTAAAATGAGTTCATATTATAGGATGATGAGTAGAGAGAATCTCAGTTATTTGTAGAAGAAATTAACAATGCAAAAATAGGATGCAAAATATGGAAGACCTAAACAGAAATGTCTTAGCATAATAGACTTCAACAAAGTTGCTTTATTTTACAGATATATTATTCATTGATTGATTATTTATGATGTCCTGCAAAAGTAAAATAAAATACTTCATTATGTTTAGTTTAATTATTTTTTTCCCAATACACTTGGCCCTCTTTCCTTTTTTGTCTTCACCACAACTGATCAGTTTCTTTAAAAACCTTTTATATACCTTTACCTTCTTCAGAAACAAAAACAAAATCAAAACAAAAAAACTACTTTTTGTAACTTTTGCTCATATGTCTTTTTTTTTTTTTTAGCATTTTACCACTTTGAAACTGTGCAATTATGTAGAACATAATTTAAGGACTATTGTTCATGAAATTTGATGATATGTTTTTGTGGTATCATTGAACCAAAATTTTCCACTCCATTGATATCAGTGCCTATAATTAAGTTTCTTAGTAACCAACACAACAATTGTTGTCTAATGCCTACTTTTATTTTCATCTAAGCTATTAGATGTTTCATCTCAGCTATTCAGAATGTTAGCAATTAAGGGGAATAGCACTGTCTATCCAAAGGGCAAACTAGACTCTTGGATAGATAGATGTAGCCTGTAGTATAGTCAATACTGTGTATGGACAGTGATAGAAAAAGGCTTTGAAAGAAAGTTGAAAAATCTTCTGCTAACAATATGCTGCATTTATATACCATTATTTAAAACCAGCTTTGTTTATTTTTTAAAAAAATTAAAGCAATTTATTAGCCATATAACTCTTATCTGAAAGGAGAAATACTGGGGCATTGATCTGTCAAATATGTGGTTCATAAAGGGAGACAGTTCAGACTGAAATATTCTTTTCTTACTTCCTATTTGTGCTTTTTCTTTCCTAAAGGAAAGTTTTTGTGCAAAATTATATGCAAAGCACTTATTTTATTTTCTAATCACTCCAAGTTTGAATTAGTTGCTCCTTTTGCCCATCTTTATTTTTGAAAGAACATTTAAACTGAATTTATTAAAATATAGCAGGTGTATAGGTAGAAAAGTACAATCAAAAATATTTACAGCTCAGTTCATAAAACAATGACAATCATATGTCACCCAAATGAAGGAAGAGCATGTTACCAGTGTTCCAGAAGTTGATGGCAAACCCGTCCCTGGGACCACACCTGAGGAAGGAAGGTATGTTGGGTGGGACGATATTAGCACAGTGTACTTCTGTGAAAATCAGCAGTGTTGTGGAGTTCTTCACATTAACCCACCCACCGGAGGAATTTCACAGCTGCAGGAGCAGGTCTGCTCAGTATCCATGCCAGTCAGTCATTGACTGGGACTATACAATAGCCTTTCTAAATACAGTGATCTATACCACAGTACAACAGCTGGGGCTGTCAGCTAATTGTGTTCCCACAGTTGGAGATCAGTGGCATGACAGTGCCTCACAGTGAGCTCTTCGTGACTTTGTGTCAATATTTCTTAAATAGGATACTGATAATGACTATAAAATGAAAAAAAAATCATGAATCAATTAAGAACTGTGAATCAAAAGACATTATTAAGAGAGAAGGAAAACCACTAAATGAGAAAAGATATTTAGAATATAGATTCCACAAAGCATACATAGGAAGCATGTATAAGGAATTCCTACACAGAAGAAGATACACAGGTGATTAACAAATATATGAAAAAATGTTCAACATCTCTAGTAATTAGAGAAATGCAAATTAAAACCACCCGAAGATTTCATCTAACTCCAATTAGAATAGCTATTATCAATAGCAATAATAAGTGTTGGTGTGAATGTGGGGAAAAAAGGCACACTCATACATTGTTGGTGGAGTTGCAAATTGGTGCAACCACTCTGGAAAGCAGTATGGAGATTACTCAGAAAGCTTGGATGGACCCACCTCTTGACCCAGTTATCCCACTCCCTCGGTTTATACCCAAAGTACTTAAAATCAGCATACTACGCTGATGCAACCACATCTATGTTTGTAGTAGTTCAATTCACAATAGTTAGATTATGGAACCAACCTAGATGCCCTTCAATAGATGAATGGATAAAGAATCTGTGCTATATATACAAAATGGAATATTACTTGGCCATAAAGAAGAATAATATTATGGCATTTGCAGATAAATGGATGGAATTGGAGAATATCATGCTAAGTGAAATAAGCCAATCCCCAAAAACTAAAGGCCAGATGTTTTCTCTGATAAGTAGGTGAAGATACATAATGGGGTACTGGGGTGGGGGTAAGAGAAGAATGAAGGAACTTTGTATTATGTAGGGGGAAATGACAGGGGGGGCATGAAAGATGGTGGAATGAGACAGACATCATTAGCCTATATACAGGTATGATTACACAAATGAAGTGAATCTACATTGTGTATAACCATAAAAACAAAAAGTCGTACGCCTTTGTGTACAATGAATCAAAATGCAGTCTGCAAAAAATAAAAAAAAAAGAAAAATTTCATTATTTTAAACACTCTTGAATATTGAATCTTCTGAGAAGTAAGGCTAGATGTTATATTTGCCCTTATCAAGTATGACTTTAAAAAATTTAATAAAATTTGAAGTCACCACAGTGGTTGAAAAAAAAAGAATTTCTGCAACTCAAAAAAAAAAAAAAATCAACCCAATTGAGAAATGGAAAAAAGACTTGAAACTGATAGTTTACAAAACAGAATATTTAAATAGCCAGTAATCATTTGAAAAAATATGATCATTTGTAGTAGTTATCAAGGGAAAACAAGTAAAACCACATTATGAAGCCACAATGATTACAGAGAAAGGATGGACAATAAATGTTGACATGGATGTTGAAAAACTGGAATTCATACTCTGCTGAGGAAGTATAACTAATACCACATTTGGAAAAACTGGTAATACAGTAGGTGAACTTGCACATATCCTCAGTTTCCACATACACTTTTTTCCCAAAGTCATGCACGAATGTTCATGGCAGTATTGTTTTTTAATAGCTCCAAACTGGAAACAACCCAAATGTCCATCCACAGTAGAATATTAGATAAATAAATAATGGTGAGTCACACAATTGAATGCTATGAGTAATTGAAATACACAGTCCTCTAAGTTTTTGTTTTTATTGTCTTTGGGCTCCTCCTCATTCTGATGTTCTTTCTCATTTATTTGTTTTAGTCAGTCAGTAGAGCAATCAATCAGGGTGGAATAAAGGTAAGGATTCTGTTCTTTATGAGTTTATAATTCACTAGGAGAGAAAAGCATGCAAAAGAAAGACTTTAAGATGAAGTATAAGGTGTAAGTGCTGAGAGAAAGGTTGAAACATGGACAGGAGGCAATTGTCCTCATTGTGGAACTGGGTAGGGCTTCTCAGGGTAGGTAGGCTATGAGTTGATCCTTGACTCAATAATAGCATTTATGTGCATGGCAACAGCAGAGCAGCTAGGGTAGAGGCAAGTATTCAACAAACATCTTGACATGAATGTTGCAAACAGCTGGGTGTGGTGGTGCACTCCTGTCTTCCCAATGTTTTAGGAGCTTAGACAGGAGGTTTGTGAATTCAAAGCCAGCCTCAGCAAGTCAGTATGTGCCATGCCATGATTTTTCTAAGTTAGTAAAGTATACTTGGGTGCCCAATAATTGTTATCACATTGAGTTAAAATTAATACCAGAAATAAAAATTTATAAAAGATTTATCTTTTAAAGTTGTTGGTTATTTCATTTTAAAAATTAAGATTAATCAGCCAGGCGCAGTGACACAAGCCTGTAATCCCATCAACTGGGGAGGCTGAGGCAAGAGAAGCCAGTTTTCAAAGCCAGCCTCAGCAGCAGCAAGGAACTGAGCAATTCAGTGAGACCCTGTCTCTAAATAAAATACAAATAACACTGGGGATGTGGCTCTGTGGTTGAGTGTCTCTGAGTTCAATCCCCAGTACCAAAAAAAAAAAAAAAAAAAAAAAAATTAAGATTAATCAGAGATTATTATAATGAAATAATTGACTGTCTTCAAATTAAGAATCTTGTCATGTTTTCTTAGAAAGTTCTAACTTTGAACTTGAAGATGTTTTTCTCTACTGTTACAATTATTCTTCTGAACTAGCCAGCAGAAACTTTTCAGCTACATGAAATCTGGCAAAAAAAAAGTGATTTTGATATTTTAGTAAGCATGTCAGACATGTGCCCCTAAGTAATTGATGTCCTTTCAAAATCTCAAATTGAGAACTGTTCCTATGTTCCACTATTGCTCCTGTGTCCCACTATTTTTCCTGTGGTTCAAATTGAATTGATTCCAGGTCCAATTTATGTACTTACTAATTACATTACTAATTATATAATTTCAACATCATTTTATATTTTATTTTACCAAAGCTAGTACTATATTGATATATATATATATTATTTTTTAATTTAAAATTGGTGGGAATTTAAAGGAACTTCATTGTTATCTGAGAAGACATTATAAAGTATTAATAACTACTAAGGAGTAATTTTTTAGATTCCTTGATATATATTTAGAACAATACCACCAGTCATTTAAACAGTGGTGTTGTTGATGTTATTAGAGAATCACTATATATTTGCTTTACAACTGGAATTCTAGAATAGGTGAATTTTAATAGGTTTCCTCTCAAAAAGAACTTTTTGTATACTATTAAAGAAGGTTCTATAAATATTACATTGTGAAAAATTAATAATGAGGCACTTTTCTAAATAGTAAATGCTGTATGTTTTAACTATTAATCAGTATGGCCCTTTGAATATTTTTTCAAATTAAATAACTAAAATTATATAGTTTTTAATAAAAATTTAACTGCAACGTAACCTGCACTTAACATAAAAAATAGAAATATTCAGAGAATTTAATATGATTTACTTCATATTGAAATAATACATGTTTATTTACAAAACTCCCAACCAATAACTAATGAGGAGGATTTATGCTACCCTATTTTATCAGTTTTAAAATACAAATGTTTTTAAACACTTCAATTGTCTGAAAACAGGTCATTCTCTTAAAATCACTAGCATCTAGTCAGGGGTGGCAATGTAGTCATTCCTGCCTGTGCATGTACAAGCTTGTCATAACTGTTCACATTATCATCACTTCAGTTGAGTGATGTGTGTAATGGTGCTCTACACATGTTGAGTTTAATTGTTGTTTAAAAATCTTCAGCAATATGACACTATGATTTGGCATTGAAAGGAAAAAACTGTGTACCCAGAAAGATATAGCAAAAGAGTAATTCAACATACATACAAATGAAGCAAATATATGTCATTAGAGGAAGAAGCACACGTTCCTATTTCCTTGCAAAGCAACCATCAAATGTTTTACAGGGACTGGGAAAGAAAAACACCCTGAAGCAGGCGAATCTCTGTTATATTTTGTTCGTAAGATTTACTCAAACAAATGGTCGGTGATGCTCAGAAAAACCAAATTGAAGAAAAGAGAAATTGCTAAATCCCACACAATAGATAAAATAAATTTCAGAGCAGCCTAGTATGATTGATTCATGCATTGTGTCTGTTGTTGAACTTATGTTAACACATTTGCTAATTACTTTGAAGAAGCTGCTTACTTCCAGCAAGATGTGATTTAATTGGGAATAAATGCAAAAATGAATACAGTCAAATATAACTTGAAGAAAATCCCAAAGACAAAAGTGAAGTGTTTTTTCAGAAATGCTTCCTCAGCATTATTTTGTCTTTTGTTTTTAAGATTGTAGAGTAAACTGTTTAATTTTTCAGGGACATGATAAGTAAATCGATATCATCTTCCTTAAAGTTACTTTTAAAGCACATTGTATATTGACTGCTGTTTTCTCCTGTCTTCTCTCCACTGGCCCCCTTTTAAATTTAAAATTTTTATTTTGGAAATTTCCAAGTCCAAATGTACAGTGATATGGTACTACCATATATATACCACCTGGCTTCAGTAATTATCAGTATAAATACGACTAATATTTTTTTTTAATTATCTAAACTTGCTACCCAACTCTCACTTTCTCCTGGAACCTCCAAAAAATTGTTAAAATAAACCTCAAGCCATCTTAGCCTTTCATCCACAAATACCTCACATATAACCTTCAGAGATAAGGACTACTTTAACAAAACACCATTATCATGGCTAAAATATTAACAATTCCTTAAATCGAATATCCAGTCAGAGTTCAAGTTTACCCAATTTTCTTACAAATGAATTTTTAAAAACATTATTTTAGAGTAGTTTCAGGTACATAGCAAAATTGTGAGAAAATTACAGAGAAGTTCCATATATCCTCTGCTCCCACAAATGAATAGCCTCCCTCAAACCAAACCCCCACAGCAGGGCAGTGTACTTGTTATAATTGAAGCTACATTTACAGGTTATGATCACCCAAAGTCCACAGTTTTCCTTTGGGTTCACTTTTGTGTTATATTTTCTAAGGGCCTGGAAAAAATTATTATGTCTTGTGTCTGCTATTCTCATATAGAGTGTCTTCACTGCCCTAAAAATCCTGTGCTTTGCCTGTTCATTCCTCTTTTCCTTCAACTCTGATAACCATTGATCTTTTTGCCATCTCCATACTTTTTCTTTTCCTGAATATAATATAGTTGGAATCATACACTATGTAGATCTTTCACACTGACTTTTTTACTTAGTAATATATATTTAAATTTCCTTTATGTCTTTTCATAGCTTAATAACTCTTACTTTTAACACTGAACATTGTTCAGATGTAGCACAGTTTACTTATCCATATCACCTACTGAAGGACATGTTGGTTGCTACAAAGTTTTGGCAATTATGAATAAAGCTGGCATAAACTTTCATGTGCATGTTTTTTTTCTGTGGACTTGTTTACAATTCCTTTTGATAAATACCAAGGTGTGTGATTGCTAGATTATATGGTAACAGTATGTTTAGTTTTGTTAAGAGACCACCAAACTGTCTTCCAAAATAGTTGTACCATTTTGTGGTCCAAACAGCAATGAATGAGATTTCTTACTGTTTCACACCATCACCAACATCCGTTGATGCTAGTTTCTAGATTTTTGTCATTATAATAGGTATGTAGTGGAATATATTTGTTGTTTTATTTTGTACTTTTAAAATGACATCTGGTGTGGAGCATCATTTTATATGCTTATTTGCCATCTGTATGTCTTCTCTGGGTTATTTTCTTATCACAGAGTTTTAAGAGTTCTTTGTATATTTTACATAAAAGTCCTTTATCAGATCTTTTTGCAATCACATTCATTACATTTGATAAAATAGAGCATTTATGGAAAATTAGAGATGTTTACAATTCTGAGATGAAAGAGATTCAGAAGTCTTGGATTCTGAAAATGAGAAGTTGTAAGAAAACCTTAGCAAATTGACTTAGTTTATATTTTACTTTTTATATTTAGACACATTTCAATTATGAATAATTAATAGTTTTTAAATATATATGAAGTAAAAATTATGAATGATAGAAAACCTCGTAAAATGGCTTGATAATCATTTCCATTCTTGTAGTGATATTTAAGAAATGGTGTACCTGAAAATAATGGCATCATTGAGTTGATAAAATATAGCATTAAAAAAAAATATATAAATGCATTTAGAGGGACAAGTCATCCTGTTGTAGACTTCACTACTAATCCTCATTATACGGTATTTCTGCTTTTCTCCTCTTACTGTGGTTAGTCCCTGTATGCTGGTTCCTCTAGCTCCACCCTCACCTCTCTTTGAGTATGGCCTCTGTTTACTTCCAGTCATCCCCTGGAAACAGTTGGTATTCAGCCAGGTTCTTTGAGACAATATTTTGAAATGGATGTAAGAATAAGAATAAAATAAGCTCTTTTACTTTAAAAACAATGATAGAAAAATACAGTCCATGAACTATAAGCCATTAGGAATTTACTATGTAGCTACTGTTCTGAAATATTTCATATTCACAAATCTTTTTATCATAGTAAAATATATTTGTTTTGTTTTTAAAACATGAATAGAAGGAAAATTTATTTCACAATTGCTTTTGTGAATTTGGTTAAACTAGTCAGATGTCTCCACTTTCCAAATATTTTTTGCTATCTATTTTGAGCAACAAAATGCAACTTTCACCAAATAAAGGTAATTTATTCAATATTTAAATATGTATTGTGCCACGACCTACATGGTCATTAATTCAGGTATGGGATGGGGCGATGAGGGATGGAAAGAAGACAAACAAATAGAGATAAAGCTGGGGCATGGTGGTTCTCTGTCCCCTGATGTGGGATGGATGATTCAGAGTCAGCTCAGCAAGTTTATTATATAGGTTTTAACATCAAAAGGATTATTGTGAGAAACTTTCCTCAAAGCAAGCAGAAATATATAAGTTGTAGATATAAACAGCCAGATTACGATTATCACTTTGCTCCCATAACTTTCTCCCCTCAAGCAGCTGGTGTCTGAACCTCAAGGTCAAGAACTGAATAGCTCTGTGACTGGCACAGAACTTCCTATTGAACAGTGTCACTATAGCAATTGGGTGGTCTCCACCAAGCCTTTGCACTGAGAGTTCCCAAGAGTGGCATCACCTCTGTCATAGGACTGTTCAAGATCCATAATTCAGTCACCACTCCTGACGGTATTGTGTTTTTCTTACAGAATTTTCAGATACTACAAGATTGGCTTTTTTTTTTTTTTTTTTTTTTTTTTTTTTTTTTTTTTGGTATCAAGGATTGAATTCAGGGACACTTAAATACCAAGGCACATACCCAGCCCCTTTTTGTATTTTATTTAGAGACAGGGTCTCACTGAGTTTCTTAGTGCCTCACTAAGTTGCTGAGCCTGGCTTTAAACTCATAATCCTCCTGCCTTAGCCTCCTGAGCTGCTGGGATTATAGGCGTGGGCCACTGTGCCTGGTTTGAATTTGTCATCTTTATATTGTACACTCTTCAATATATATATATGCACATACATATATATATATATTCATAAGATGTAGAAAGTCAAGATATAAAGTGAATTACTCAATATCATAATATTTATTAAAAACTTTATAGATTAGTGTCAAATATCAATTTTCAGCCATCTTGATACCCATTTTATTGTAATAACAATAAACTATATCTCTGAGGATGTAAAAGGATGATTTATCACAAATGTTATAATATTAAAAGTTAATTATTATTATATAACATAGAATTTTGCATTTCATTTTTGGAATATATTATTACACAACTCATAATTGTTTGACTTTTGCAAATGAGTTGTTTTTATGATTAATACCAAAAGATAATTGTTGAAAGATAGGCAGTTAATTCATTCTTCTGAGTTCTTTGTGTTGATTCTAACATTATTTTCACCTAACAAAGCTGAGGGACAGAATAATCTACAATTCAATGCTATTTACAATAGTGACTTAGAGACAGGAGAAAACCCACCCAGATAATAGTATACATCTGTGTGATGGGAGTATTGTATTTCTTATAAGGGCCCTGGTGCTTCTCCATGGTCTTAGTACTTCCCTTTAAGTTAAGAAGTAATGAAGATATAGTGATTATGGTGCCATAGATGAAAAATCATAGAAAGCCACAATTTGCTTATGTATATTTTTTGTATGAAGATTAAAGAATTTATCTAAATCTCTTAACACAGTAGCTTGCATGTTGTAAATACTAAACATATAAATCAATTGTTGTTATTTTACAGTCAATATTTATTTTAAAATTGAGCTCAGGTAAAGGTATTTCTTTTGCTGACCTTCTTGGTGTTTTTATCTCAACTTGAAATGAAAAGTATAAGCAGAATAAAATTTCCCTCTGTATTTATTACCAAGAAGTTATTAAGCATATTATCAAAAGTATAGTTTCTTCTTTATGAGGACTCAGAGGAAAAACTTTGAGTGACAATTAAAAATTCTCTCCTAGACATTCAAAAACTTAAAGCATCATTTAACCTTGACTCATGATTATTAACAATATCAATTATTTTACTCAAATGTGATTGAGTCCTGAGGCTTGTTGAGATACAAAAGAATATTTACACCAGTAGGGAAATAGGTGAGGTAAGACAGTTTAACTGGAGTTAATAAAAACATTCCTACTGACAGAAAAAGATAGGAATAGATAAGTGGTTACCTAATGTGATGAGATGGTCTGTAAAAAAACAGTAAAAAAAATCCTAAACTTATGATGCATGAAGAAATTATTTTTATGGAAAATTTAGCTTGGCTGTGTTCATTCTTCTTACATTTGAATCATGGTATTTGAACTACTTCATATGGCCATGTTGGGTCTGATCTATGCTACCAGAGTTGCACCATTCACAGAACCCAGGAAGTAAGAGATGCAAGTTTCACGACCTTATATGTGACACTCCATTCTATATATTTTACATCGATGGCAGTCATCTAACAAAAGGTTTTGAGGTAAAGAAATATTGCTATTGTGTACCTGCTTTTATATACGAAATTTTAGTATTAGGTAATAAAATTATGATTATAAAGTTCTTTATGTAAGTAACTTGTTTAAAAATACATTCTATTACCATTAAAAAGAACTGATGCTTTTACTTTGAAAAAGTGAAAAATAAATGTCTATCTAATATATTATGGAATCATTGGAAAAAACACATTATCTTAATTCCTTTTGAAAATTTCAAGTGAGTTGAAGTCTTCATAGGTTTGGGGATTTGAAGACAATATATATATATATATATCCATTGTGAATATAATACTGACTAATAATAGAGACTTTTGTTTGACATATTCTCTGTATTTCTTGACCAACTGCAATTCAGCCTAGTACTCTGCAATTATTACAAGTGAGAAATACACCATTGCTGGGAAAATAGCTTATCATCAAAAATAGTAGTTGTAATTAAATGGAAAAATACATATAAATTTAATTTAAAAATGATAAGCAAATGTTTCTTCATAATTCTAAAATATTTTATTATCAAAAATATTTGTAACCTCCAATGACATATTCTTATTCTCTCCTAATATATTGCCCTTAAGATAGCAATATTGTGATTAAGCAAACAATCTCACATTTACTAACACTTTTATCATAATGTAAATCAGGAACTATGTCAATCTTCCTATGGGTTTTTAGGAGCACTGAGTTTCATACAAATAAGCAATCATTTTTAATAATTAATTTCAAGTACTAGGACCAATTGATACAGTCATAAATCTTTCTTAAACTTTGTGTTTATTAAAAGAGTGCTTGTATTAGTGGCACCAGTTAATGCCATATTTGATTTTAGATGTGTCAAGCTACATAAGTTTTACAGTTTATCTGTTTAGTATGTGACAATGGGTAGTATTAATGATGTGAACATTTAGCTTCTGATATCATTTGAAAGATAATTCTGCTTGGAGCTCTTAGCTGTGGCAGGTGCTATGCTTCTGTACTTGCTCCTTTGTCTCATAATTTAAGAATAATATTGATTTACTATCTCACTAGTTTGAATGTGTCTGGCATTATACATGCCAAATAATGCAAATTTTTTCTCTTTCCTGAAGTTACTTGATAGATCACTACAACCAACAAAGTCCCCCAGGTCTTCATTCTGTCTTTCAGAGGTTAGTGCAGACGAATTTATAGCATACCAAGCAACTTGTGCCATAGTGGAACATTCAGTTACTCAGCCACAAGGCTAGTTCACTATTTTTCATTTTCTAAATATCAGCACCATTTTTCACTTCAAGGTAGACTGTAAACTCAGTCTTGTGGAAATTGTGTCCATGTCTTGAACATTTATGCAGTTCTTCTCAGTAGACTGAGAAGAAAGAGTTACTCCTGTCAGGTGCACAAATTAAAGGAAAAGCATTTTCCCTGGAATTATCTTGAGCATTAAATAGAAATTTGCTCCCAACAGTAGGAGAAACAAATGGAAGCAAAAGCCTGTAATTATGAAAAGAAAATTCTAGATTTCAAAGATAGAAGGAACTAATTAGATATGGAGTCAGATAGCTGGGGTCTGAGCCTGGCTTTACACTTAGTTACTGGTGGTTCCTTCAGGTCTTAATGTTTTATATTTCTAAAGGCAACACTTGCAAGGACTAAAACTACCTTTGCTGAACTGTTTTATGAATTACATGAGAAGGTACAGAAATCATTTTCTGGGTTTCCACAGATATTATTCTATTTTCACTGACAGCAAGTAAACTTAAAATAAAACAAATATTTTAGTGAAATATAATCTTCTTACAGACTATGTCAGGTAAAAGTGTTGAATTTGAGCTTTTCAGAGTAAAAACTGTACTCAAATATCTTCTACCCATCAGAAAACAGGATATATTATCACTCCAGAAATCTTTTTTTCCTTCAAATTGTAACCATTATCCTGATTTCTAACATGGTAGCCTGGATTTGCTATTTATGGAAGTTTGTAAAGATGGACTCATTCAATATGTACATTGCAATATATATATATATATATATATATATATATATATATATATATATATATATATTTTTTTTTTTTTTTTTTTTTTTTTTTTTTTTTTGGTCTAGGGATGGAACTCAGGATCTTGCCCATACTTGGCAAACACTCTTCCCCAGAGGTACATCCTCAGCCCTCAATATATATATTTTGTATTTGGCATCATCTGTTTAAAGTTATGTTTCTGAGATTCATGCAACATTTCTGCTCGATTAATAGTCCATTTATTACATGGCTACATGCTATGCTGAAAGAATAGACAAATTTATTTATCATGTTTTCAGCCATTTGATTGTTTCTGAATATTTGTGTGCATGTCTTACAGTAAGCATTATATGTATTTTGGGAGTTATGTAGGTAGAAATCTGGGTTACATGTGTATTTTCAACTTTCAAAGATACCAGGGAGTTTTCCAAAATGGATATCCAAATTGATCTGCCTAGCAACAATATATGATAGTTCCAATTATGTCACTTCCTTGTCAACACTTGACATTGCCAGAATTTTTGTTTCAGTCCTTCTGGTAGGTTAGCAATTGTTTATTTGTTTCTTTTTTCTTGATTGGTTTTTGTATGTGTATTAGACACCTTTTGAAATGTAACATTTTTCCTTCCTTACTCTTTCTTGGTCTGTGCTATTTTATCAGATTTTCTCCCCTTCCACCACAGAATTCACTCCATGACTTGAATATAATATTTAACTGTAAGTTAGTATTTATGTTAATTCTTTTTTTAAACATTTTATACATTTTATACATTCTCTATATTTTAAAAATAATTGTTAATATTCTCACTAATTTTATTTCCTCTGGTCTTTATTCCTGGATAATAAGAGGTTTCTCATCTAAGTTATATTATAGATTATATACATTATTGATGCTTGGCTGAATGCAGTTGGTTTTCAAGTTGTGATTTAACTTTTGGTTTAATGTTTTCTACTTTTAATTATTTCTGCTGTGAATTAATAAAATACTATATAAATTTGTCTTATCTTTATTAAACTGCAGTTCTTCAGTACAATATGAACATCAAGAGATGGTTTGTTCATTTTGTGAATTTTGGAAATAACTATTCTATTTTTAAATTTATCAGTTTATGGAGAAAGATACCTAAGGAAGCTTTGAGATTATTCCTTGTTATGAGGCGAGACTGCTCAGGCATGACACTTATACTTGAATGCTATTGCAGCAATGGGTTCACCCAGTTAACCTCCTTCCAAATTGCCATCCTCTACTTTATCCTATGAAACAACTGGTGAAGGAGAAAATGTTAATTAGGAAGCTTTTCAAGATTAATTTTTTTTCATTTTCAGAAAGTGAAGTGTTCGCCACTTTCCATGTTAAATAAGGTGCCTCGCTTGGCAACATAGGCTTTGCTGCATTAATTGTGTGCTCACAGCAAATACTTGATGGTGAAGAAGACAAGTGCAAAAGGCAATTTTTGCAACAGCCAACCAGAACAGCCTGTTCTGTTCCCAATAAATTAATGGATTTAACCTTGCAGCTGTAGCGGTGTTATTATGCAAATATTCTCTGAGTATTATGAAAGCCAACTGATTCTCTATAGAGAAAGTTGTTTCCTTTTTTTCTGAGAATTCTAAGTGACTAGATAATTGACACGTTGTATTACCATGTTAAGTGAAGGGAAAAAAATATTTTCTGTAAATCTACTGAGTTTCATTTATGTTAACAATGTTTTCAGCAATTTATTGAGGCTTTTACTTAGAACAATACTATTTAGCTTAGTAAATTCCAGCGTCCACAGACAACCTCCTAGAAAAGAAGGAATTGGAAATATTAGATGACTTTTTTATTTTAATTCGGAAAGAAAAAAATGTACTTTATTGTTACTTGAAAACAGCAGTCCCATCATGTTAGCTGTATTCAGAGAAAAGCATTTGTATTCTGTTTCTTGGCAAATTAGGGCACTGTGATCTAATGACTTGATAAAGTCGATAGCCACTTTGGCTTTTGAAGCTGATCTTGGATTTATACGACATATAAAACACTTATAGTTGAGGGTTAACTCTTGGTAATTGACCAATTGTGAATATCACTCAAAGTGCTCTTCACTGATTGAAGTTTCATGGCTAATAAAATCTTCAATGATTTAAAAATATTTTAAATAGAAAAATAGTGGGAACATTGGTGGTTTCTGTGTGACAAGAATAGTCAGTATTCACTTTAAGTGAGTTTTATATCATTAGATCATATGAAATCAATTGTCATATAAATGTCCCCCAAAGTATTTTGTAAACCATTACATACATATACAAGCATTGATAATTATAATAGTTTTAGCTGCTTAATTGATAGAGCACACAATTTGCAATATGATTTCTAATTTTTGTAGTTTGATTTTGTTTTTTACATCTCAAAGATCTTTTTTCTATCAATCACAATATATGAGAATAGATTTATGAGACAATATATGTAGAAGAGTTTTAGATGCTTTAAGTCACAAAATACATATATCAGTATTCTTTACTGATATTAGTCCATATGTGTGATCTTTGTCTTTCATCAAATCTTTGTTAACATTTACCTCAAGTTAATAATTCTCAATTGTAGTCCAAAGTATTTCAAAATAATTGGTTTTTAATTTTAATTTTTTTATCATGTAGTAAGTCAATAAAGAAAAATATTTATAAAAACAATGAACTACAGTTAATAAGTATAACGTCTATTTTTTAATGCTTATTAGGTAAGTTTCCATTTTTAAAAACTCTGGAATATATAATGAGATTTGTGAAAATTCTTGATTCTTTATTGTCTTCATTTGTCATTTATCTAGTTAGATATCATTCTTTTGCTCCTACATCTTAGCATCATGAATACTTATCCACTCATTATTCAATTCATATCTATGTTAATGCTTTTTCTCAAATATATCTCTCTGCCTTCCCTAAGTGCTGCAGTGACTCTATCTGGCATTTGACTTTTATCATTTCCTTGCTCAGGTTGGAAACATGCTTTTGCCTTTAAGCAAAACCTTAATTTGTATGTTTTTGGACTTTATAATCACATTAAATTCTCCCTGCCCCACCTTTGTTTTTTCACTCAACATTGTATTATTTTGTCATTTATATCATTCATTGCATGTAGCTGAAGTTAATTTTCACAGCTGTGTTACATTTTACAGTGTGAATATACCACTAAAGACTTACTTTTCTTTTATCAATGATATTCAATATTTTTTCCATTTTGTGTTTCTAATGTAGGTAGTACTTCTATGAACATTCTTAAATACAGTTGATTCTTATTACTGATGGTAGATATGTTCTTTAAAGTTGGCTAGAAGACTTCATTAGTGAATATTAAATCATTGCCACTAAAGTAAATATGAGGTTAGGTTCATGTAATATCTAGTCACAATATTTTCTTAAATTAATGAATGCATAACCCTTTTTTACAGTGTTTCTGTTTAAAGACGCCTTATTTAATATATATTATTGGTTCATTAACATGAATGAAGCTTGTGTAGCATACACATTTTCTCTATAAGCTCTATCACAGCATTTTTGCTCTTAGGAACACTAAACACCACTTTGATACTATGCTCAGAAGCCACCTTTACTTTTAGGGAGTAAAATCAGGGAAAAAAATGTGCAACCACAAAAATGCAAAAACATGGCATTAAATCAACCCACAAAAGGGTATTTGTTTACAATATTGGAGCTAAATCAAGAAGACAGATTATCTATTCAACTTAACTGGGAATGTATCTGGGATGACTCAATATTTTGCCACTGTGTACATGTGCATGTATGCCTATCAGAAAATGGGCAGCAAGTATTAATTTTGAGGTTATAAATAAAATGTTAGCAAGTATGTGTATTCACAATACAGAACATGAACAATGAGCATAAACTGTATATCTTAGTCTAGTGCTTTTCAAACATGAGCTTGAGATGTATCACTTATAGAACATGCAAATGTCAGACCCTACCCCTGAGATACTGATTTAGAAGATCTGGACTGGGGACTGAGAATTTGCATTTATTTTATATTTTATATTGGTTTTTGAGTATTTTGTTTGCTTGTTTTTGAAGTGTTGAATATCAATCCCCCAGTCCAGGCCCCTCCTTTGCATTGTAGGCAAGCACTGTATCACTGAGCTGCATCACCAGCCTGAGAATTTGCATTTCTAGTGAGGTTTTGGATGATGCTGATAATGCCAGTTTATGGATCACATTTTGAAAATCTCCTTCTCTCCTCCCCTCCCCTCTCTCTCTCACACACACACACATCCTGGAGATTGAACCCAGGAGTGCTATACTATTGAACTACAACTCTAGCCCTTTTCATTTTTTCTATTTTGAGACAGGATCTCCTTAAGTTGCTAAGGTTGCTAAGTCACTGACACTGGCCTCTAACTTGCAATCCTCCTGCCTCAGTCTCCTGAGTTGCTGAAATTAAATTATGTGCCACTGCATCTGGTTTGCAGAACTCTTTCTTAATAAGCCTTTAGAACAGTTTTGGAATGTATATTTCTTCCCAGAATTGCCAGCTGAAAGATTGTGCTGAATTGCCAGGTAATCTTTTATGCTTACATCCAACTGTATAGATAGGATGCCAAACATTTTTTCCAAAGCGGTTGTACAGATTTATATTCCAAGTCAGCAGTGCTAAAATTGTTCCATGTCATTACCAGTATTTGATGTAATCATATTTCTTCATTTATGCCAGTCATTTTATTTCTATTTGTATATCCCTAATCACTGAAGTATTTGAGCATTTTCCTATTATGTTTATTTGCCTTACCAGATTCTTCTGGTGCAATGTGCCTGTCAGGTCTTTTGTCTATTTGCTGCTGGGCCATTATTGTGCTCAGTAAGTTAGTAAATGCATACAAGTTAGAATGTTACATTTTGTCAGTAAATTGCATCTTTTTAATTAAATACTGACCCTCTTTAGTATTCTTACTCTTGAAAAGTTAGCTCTATCCTTTAACTTCTGTTTATTTGAGGCTTGTTTACTTTTTTCCTTGGCTGGTTTTTTTTTTTTTTCCCCATTAAAATTTTTATTGATACAGGGTCAAATCCAACTAATTTTGGAGAAAACAACTTTGTAATATTTCATCTAACAATGCCACCACATTTATGGAAGATTTTAAAATATTTTTCAACAAAATTTCATAATTTCCTTCACATATCTTATTAAAATTATTCTTAAATATTTTGTTTATTGCTTTTCTGAAAGAGAAATTTTTTGTATTTTATTTTTTACTGATGACAAACAGAAGAACTACAATTATTTGGATGCATATCACCTACCCAGTACTTTAATATGACTTGATGCAAGATATTTTGACAGTTTGGGCATCCCTAATTTAAAAATCTGAAATGTAAAATATCATAAAATCTGAAAGTATTTGGGTGCTGACATGATGCCACAAGTGGGAAACTCCACACCTAAACTCAAGTAATGGGTCATCATCAAAGCACAAGCTCTCTATGCTGTATATGAACATGGCATAATTTGGTTGATTTCATTCCCAGGTATATTTCCATGTCCTTCTCTCCCTTCCTGTACTTCAGTGGTCTTCCTTCTATTTTCATATGATCCTTTTTTATTCATTTTTATTTTTCTCTTTGGCTTCTGCACATGAAGGGAAACATTTGTTTGACTTTCTTAGTTCGACTTATTTCACTTAGCGTACTGTTCTCCACTTCCATCCATCTACCAACAAACGATATAATTTTATTCTTTTTCTGGCTAAACAAGACTCCATTGTGTATCAATCACATTTTTATATCACATTTTTATAAATTATAATTATAATGCACTAATTTAAAAGTAATGGAGACCAGTAGAAGAGAGGAAGGAGATCAGGGGAGGGAGGAGGGAAGTGAAAGAGGAAGTACTGGTAAATAAGATGGATCAAATTGTGTACATGTATGAATACATCACAGTGAATCCCACTAATAATTATAATGCACCAATAAAAACATAAATAACTTACCTAGCCCCCCAATATTTGCTCTCTAAACAAATTATATTAAAGTATCTTCCAGATAAATATATGTATATATTTTTATGATATACATGAAATAAATGAATTTTGTGGTTAGTGTTGTGTCCCATCCCTAAGAGATCTCATTTTGAATATGTAAATATTCCCAAACTTGAAAAATTCCAAAGTCTGAAACACTTTTGATTCCAAGCGTTTCAGGAAACGGGAACATGAACTGTAATTTATTTCTCTCTGTGTTCCTGCAGTTTTCTAGTGCTCTGTCTAGAAGTGAATTTCTGTTCTACTTCTTAGACTTCATTGAACTTCCAAAATCTTTGCATGGGTATCTTTGATCAGTCTGAAAACTTCTTATTCTTTATCTGTTCCATCTTTCCCCCCCTTTCATTCTATCTTACTTCTCCATCTGCCATTCCAGTGGACTTGGATTTTCTAAGTCCTTTATGTCTAAACTTTTTATTTGCACACTCCACCTCCTGTCTTTCTGTGCAGTGTGGACAGTTTCTTCACATATATTTTCTAGTTCACTGGTTTCCTCTTCAAACATTTAACCTGCTACTAAAACTTGTGTCATTCAAAATTTAATTATTATGTCTTTAATTCTAGAATTTCTTTTTAGTCCTTTAACAAATATGCTGGTTCAAAACAGTTTTTTTGGTTCTTCTTAAATTTGATTTCTATAAACATAGAAAGCATGTTTTGTAATCTGTGTTCAATGATTTCAATGTTAAATTACATATGTAGCTCACATTTGTGGTTCACAGTATATCTTTATGACATGGTGCTGCTCTGGAAATTGAGCAGCCTTCTTTGATCATGAGGTAAAGGATCAAGATAGAAGGACTCTGGGAACCTGTGACCAGAAGCTGTTCTAAATTAATTTCCTTGATTTATTTAATTTGAGGCAGAATCTTCTCTCATGAAAATTGAAGTAGATATAAGAGGACACAGCAACATATTCATAAGGCCATATCTAATATATTATTGGGTCATTGATTAATGCTATGAAAAATAAAACAAGCTGATGTGATGAAGAATAATTGGAGGGATATTTAAGGTAAATTGCAAGGAGAAGATATCTATGGTGATGAGAAATGTCAGTTGATATCTAAAAAATGTGAGGTTGATGCCCACATGTCTGTAGGTGGGTTTTCTGAGAAGATGGAAAAGTATTTGCAATGAAGAAATAGGAGAACGTGGACTCTCACAGAGCAGTGCTACAAGTGTGAATTGTAGTACCTCTTGAGGAAACATTCTGGCAGCACAATTAGTAAAACTAAAAATGCATTCATTTTTGCCCCACAGTTCAATCCCAAGCACTATATTACATAGGGGAAATGTAATAAGCACATTTGTATTTGTTATATATGTACACTGATGATACTATGGTAAAGTTTTTAGTGGCAAAGTTTGGAAATAAATGTCTATTAGTGGAAGTCGCTGGTAGAATAAGTTAATACACTCTTCAACCATAAGGAAGAATAAAATTATGGCATATGCAGGTAAATGGATGGGGTCGGAGAATATCATGCTAAGTGAAATAAGCCAATCCCCAAAATCCAAAGGCCAAATGATTTCTCTGATAAGTGGGTGATGATACATAATGGCAGTTAGGGAAGAATGGAAGAAGGATGGATTGTGTAGAGGGAAATGAGGGGTGGGGAGGGACCAGGGGAAGAATAGATAATAGAATGAGACAAACATCATTACCCCATGTATATGTATGATTACACAAATGGTATGACTCTACTTTGTGTACAACCAGAGAAATGATAATTGTACCCCATTTGTGTACAATGAATCAAAATTCAAAAAATTAGTTAATTAATACACTCTGTTATACATTATCACACAGTCAAAAACATGACATATGTCATAATTATTGATATGGGAGACTTCCATGTGACACTTTGAGTGAAAAAATTAAGATGTAGAAAACATTGTATATTAAAATTCTATTTTTATTTATTTTTTAAAATATTATTTTTAAAAACACACAGAATAAATACCTACAAGGGAGAAAGTGTATGAATTTAAAATAAATATACTCCTAATTTTATTATCAATGACAAATGTGAAATTTGTATATTTGCTTATTGACATGAATCACTGGTAGTGAAAGGGGCAAACAAACATAGAAAATAGAATATATGTTATAGACCATCATATTCAAATTTTAACATGAGTGCACATTATTTATCTTTATGAAATTTTCCATTTCACACACATGGATGCCACAAAAAATAACCTTTACATCCAATTTAGTGGAATTAAAGTAAGTCAACATTTTTCTACTAAACTCCTACATTGAAGAGTAATTTGGAATAATCACAAAATATTTTATTGTAAAGTAATATATTACTGAGCATATGGCCTAAAGCTATACTGAGAGAAAATATGTAGTCTCATATATTTATTTTTAATTGCCTGGGAATCAGTAATATAGATATTCTAACTTATAATGAACCAGGATAGTACATGAAAATAAAATAAAATAAAATAGAAATAATTAAAAAGATACAACTAAAATTTATGGAAAACTAAATGTATAGGAAGGATAAATGTGATCAAACTTGAAAATACTAAAACAGAAATATATAGTAAGCTTGATGAAAAAAATGTTTTAATTTTAAAACACAAAATAAAAATATAAAGTTAGGATATGAAAGTATTAAAACAGAACAAAAGATTTTAAAACAAATGAAATTATACTAGATATTTTTACTACAGTTAAAGTTTCAAATACAGAGAGATTGTAAAACTTCTAAATTTTAAATAAACAAAATGTAAGTAAAAGATGTTGAACTGATAACAGGTCTAGTAGTGTATGTGCTAGTGATGGAACATAGGTTCATATAGGAAAACAGAAAATTAGAAATGCATCAGAATAATATATTTTAAACATCAAATTAACATATAGAATATATGAATTTATACATGAAAGTTGGGAGTCACTTATAAAATATATGAACACTATGGAGTTTGGAAATCTAAGGGAAATATATATTAAGAGAAACTACCTAAATATGATAAAAGCTTTTTTTTTTTGTAAAAATTAATACTGACTTCATTATACCAGCTAAATATTAAGGCATTTGCCATTATGACAGGAGAAAATTGATACAAATGTCAACCACCATCTCTTTTATTTACTAATGGGTTTTAGGTTATTGCTATTGTAATCACCATATACACAAACAAAATGCATGAATTTTGGGAAGGAAGTGAGAATTTTCAGTTTTTTCAATTGTATGCCTGGGAAACTAAAATCTATTATGACTAATAAATAAGGTAAGTAGATTCAGGGATAATTTTTCAAAAACTATATCCTTATAAATATTTGAATGTTAAAATTGCAAACAAATTTATTAATTTAAAAAGTTACAAAACACTTAAAAACAAGTTTCACAAAAGTGCCCCAGGATCACAAGAGTCACTTAAAAATATTATTAAAGGATAGAAAAGTATTCAAATAATTGTAGATGTTTACTTCACATAAAGACATGTTGTATTTAAAAGATGGAGCTGGGCATGGTGTCACACATCTGTAATCCCAGTGACTCAGGAGAGATAGCAAGTTGAGAACAGCCTCAGCAACTTAGCGAGGCCCTAAGCAATGCAGGGAGATCCTGGCTCAAAATAAAAAATTAAAAGGGCTGGGGATGTAGCTCAGTAGCTAAGTATTCCTGGGTTCAACCTCTGGTTAAAAAAAAAGAAAAGGATGAAATGATTTAACATTAAAAGTAAAATTTATCCTAAATTATTATGGTGATCAATAATTCCCATTCTTGGAGTCTAAGGCGTGGGAGGATACAGTAGACAGTTTCCACTGGTTACTTGACTGTATGTGAGGGGGTGGGAAATGATACTTATGCTTTATACATTTGTTTGTTTTATTTGTTTCAAAAACTTTTCATTGTGTCAAAATACCATATAAATTATTTTTTTGTATGTATGGGCTTTAGACTCTTACAGATTCTCTACCTACCTATCCATATTTATTATGTTACTCAACTAGCAAATTTTCTTGAAGGAGTTTCTTTTCCTATGTAAGTGTGAAAGAGTGAAGCTATATTCTCTTAAAGGAAAAGGGCCTCACTTTGTGTGTCTCCTCCAACCTGCTTATGATTATTTAACATTTCCCCCCAGGCTGCTGTGTTAGGGGAAATGACACTCCATTATTGGTTGCATGGAATTCTAGGCTTGGGGAGTTTGAATGTAGGTTGGCCATAATACTGCATGAATTATATTGTTTTAAACAATGATTGATGAACAAGATATTATTTATTCATCCCCATTATTTTTTGTTGTAGGCAATCTGACAAATTTACATTTCTGACCGCTTATAAAATGATTGTTAAAATAGTCAAGCTGTCAAGAGTTAAAATATTGTTTATTGACTTGTATGGATTTCTATGTTTCATTAATTTGTTAAGAACATATATTCTTGGCTTATGACTAGAAATTTCTTTACAGATAAAAAAAAATCTCTTAGTACTTCCTTGTTATACAAAATGCTGCACTGGAGTCATTCTTTTAAAAAAAATTTAAAAAACATTTTTTATTAGTTGTTGATGGACCTTTATTTTATTTACTTATTTATGTGTAGTGCTGAGAATCAAACCCAGTACCTCACACATGCTAGCCAAGTGTTCGACCATTGAACCACAACCTCAGCCTAGAGTCATTATTCTTATTTTTGAAAAGCATGAAAATTGAAGGTACCCAAACTTCAGATCATGGTCATTAGTTATAGCTGGATTATTTTCACTACATCAGTTGATAATGGTTTTTTTGTTTGTTCTGTTTTTTTTTTTTTTTTTTTTTTTCACATTTCAAGAATAAAGAAATGCCTCATTCCTGGAGCACAGTAAGATAACCAGGAATTTCACTTTAAAATTTAGTTCACTTTCTGGTAAATCGATGAAACTGGTGAACATCGTACTAATTGAAATAAAGCAGACTCAGAAAGTTGAGGATCAAATGTTTTTCTCTACCATGGGGAAGCTAGAGAGACATGAAAAAAATGAATTTAAAAAAGGGAGATCTCACAAAAATAGAAGGGAGACCAATAGAATAGAAGAAGATTATCTAGAGGGAGGGAGGAAGGGGAGAACATGGGGAAGGACCTCGGAATGAAATCTACCAACTATGCTATATCCATGTACAAATATACCACTAAGCATATATATACATATATATTCATATATATATATATATATATATAGAGAGAGAGAGAGAGAGAGAGAGAGAGAGAGAGAGAGAGAAAGAGGAAGAGAGGAAGAGAGAGAGAATACACTAATTGGAATAATAACAACAGTAATAATAGAGGAAAACCAGCAAAGTAGAGCAAATGTGTCAGAAGAAGGGAGGAGAGGAGGAAAGGAAAAATACTGAGTAATGAGATTGATCAAAAATGTTATGTGCTTGTATGATTATGGTATAATGAATCCCATTATGTATAATTATAAAAACCCAACTTTTTAGTGATTCCTTTTATGATTTGTCAGTTTTATCAAAACTTGTTTTTGTATCTTTTCAATATATTTAAATATACCTTTGATTACATCATGTGTAACATATTATGGTAGTTTCTACACTTGGAAGCAGTTGAATATTTGAAAGGAAATATGTTTCCAGTTTAATTTGAATTTCTAAATGCCAAACAACTTCATAGATATTGAATGGCTACCACTTTTGGGGTTTTTTTCTTTCACATTCTCTTGGTTCACTCCTTAGATATATTGTAGTGTCTCTTCTCACAGTGAAGCTCATGCATTCAGAAGGACAGTACTTTGCTTAAAGTGCTTTGTTTAAACATGCTTTGTTTGGATTCCCACCCCCTTTTTTTGTCATTTTTCTGAAAAGGAAAAGGATTCCAGAAAGAACACTTGATTTTGACCGAAGAATTACAGATTTTTTTACTTGACCAGCATCCTATGAAAAAATGTATCATTTTAATAAAAAGCTTATTGTCTTATTTCATTTTAAATTTGGCAGTCCAAACTCAAATGGTAATCTCTGCTTTTGAATATTTTGTGCTGAGTTAAAAATTTCTGCCCTGAAGAATTATGGGGATGGGGGAGGGAAGGTTAAGTGACAGCAATGTAGGGGTGAATGTGATCAGAGTCTGTTATGTGCATGTGCAACATGCCACAGTGAAACCCAGTATGCTGTATAATTTGAATGCACTAATAAAAGAAAAAAAATCACTGCTCTAAAGACTTAGATTTGCAAAATGACATGTAACCTATAAAGCAATGTGATATTATTACATGAATTCTGGTCTTGAGATTAAAGAAAGAATATATTTGAATGTGTTCATAAAAGAAAGAAAAAATTACTCCTCTAAAAATGTAGATTTACAAGATGACATGAAACCTTTAAAAAACAATGTGATAATATTACATGAATTCTGATCTCAAGATTAAGTAAAGAATATGATAAAGTGTGCAAAAAGATCATTCTTTCATTGAAAAAATGTTTTTAAAGTGCCAAGAAATATTTTTAAATGCAATTATATGAGTAAGGAAAAACAAGGATTAAACCCCATATCCATCTCTATGAACACGAGTTTCTAATTGGGATGAAAATATCAATTAGATAATCATATAAAAATGGGGGTGGGAGAGGTCTCCTATAATCCAAAGTTTGGGTTGGACTTAACTATGTGAGGAAAAGAGGAAAGTGTTTTTCAAGTAAAGGAAACAAAATGTTCAAATGTTCTGTTGGAAGGGAGCCGGTAGATAGGATATACTAAGGACTGGAGGACTAATGAGAGGCGAAAAAAAAAAAAAAAAGTGGGGCAGAGAAAGAGTTAAGATGGGGCCAGATCATCAGAAAATTGAAACCTCAACCCAAGGAGAAACTTTACCTGTGACACAGAACTCAATGACTGTCAGATTCCTTTTTTTTTTTTTTTTTCTGTGTGTGTGTGTGTCAGTTACATCTACCATAATCAATTCATCATTTATGCTACACACACACACACACACACACTACTGAACATGAAAATTTTAAAATGAATCTTTATACTGATTAAGAAGGCCATAATTATTCTATTAGGTGTAAATCTAATTGCCTTTTAATTCATTCCTTTTCCTCCCTGAAAAACAAGATTTTTAGCTACCTGTTTGAAGATAAGCCCAAACTATATGATTTATATCAAAATTAAACAATCTCTTTTATATCAAAATTATGATTATATCTTGGATATCATGGTAGAGTATTAAAATAATTTGTCATTTTAAAATGAATGACTAGTTTAAATTTTTAATTTTGCTCATAATTAATTTTCATATTCCACAAATAAATTCAGGACATCTCACCGACTTGCATTTAATAAGGTCCTCTGTCAATGAACCTAAGAACTCCATTCTGCTTATGATTAGGATTGACCAGGTTGAAGACTTCAGCTTACTTTCCGTCATGGAACAGTTCCTGTTTTTCCAAAAATAGCTCCTCCCTTTTGTCCTAACCTTTCTTATTAAATGTAAACCACATGAAGGATGTTTCACTTCTGAAACTGAAGACAGTTATTACCTTGATGATTGGAGTGCACTCCTGTGCAAAGGTGTATACCATTTAATTCACAGCATCAGTTTATTGATTTTGTTCTGGGTCAAAATTAGAACACCATCAATAATCTCAACACAGCATAATGTTGTACATAGTACAAAGTTTAAATATTTATTCACTGAGTTGAATTTCACAGTGTCAAGGGGAAAGCACAGTTAATGGGATAATAAGTACCTGTGGTGATAGTGAAGCAGATATAACTAGTATACGCATGATATTTACAAATCTTAATCATATTATTTGTTTCTCTTAGTAGTCATGCAAAATCATTTTCTATTTCAAATTCTGTATTTATCATTATGAAAATAATATTAAAAACAAATATTAAATGTGAATTATTTTATATGTCTGATCTATATTTCTGTATTTAACACTGACTACTTAGTGTTAAATACACTAAGACTACTTAGTGTTAAATACAGAAAGAAGCCAAATACTCGACTTAAACAAAAACTGTAAAATAATGGAAATTGTACCAGAAGGAAGAATGCCAAAATTGAACCTCAGTCATTTTATTTGCTCTAGTTTTATTTCAAAACTGTACATAATTAAAATATCATAAGATAGAAAATAATTGAAAATCTAGAAAAACCAATAAAATTATGGTTTAGTAAATATAAATGAATAGAAAAGGGTGTGTCCCCTGAAATTTATTTCCTTCTTTAACCATTTGGGATTTCCTGAACTATTCCTTGATAATATGAAGGAGAGGAACAAGAAGAAAATAGGTAACTTTTCAAAGGAAAATGTCAGTTCATCTTGACAATTTTTAGTCTTGCTTTAATGCTAGAGACTAATTTGATCACACTGTGCATGCAACTTTAATTGAAATGAGAATCCTTTTATTTTATTTTTTTCAGGACTACAGTGTGTACAATACTAAGACTGCTTAAGATAACGTGCATTTTTAAGATTGTATTAGGGAGATTTTTTAAAGAAACATTCAGATTCATTTCATTTTAATACAATTTTTAGTAGGTTTCAGTGCATTGCATTAAGGGAATATATAGGCTTCAATTTTTTTCTCATTCTCTCATGTGGAAGTATTTATTAAAAGAGGTTTGGCATTTCAGCCAGTACTTTTACATGTTAAATCCTATACCCTCCTTATTTCTCTGAGTATGCTAGAGTCACATTTTTCTCTTTAATAAAAAAGATATTGAAATTTAAAATGGTATTTCTTCACAATTATATTTAATGCTTTAGGTTTTATAGAGGTTCAGGTAGGGTCATTAATAAATATTATCTTTTTTGGAATCAATGGAAATTATAGATTAACTGTTCACATTCAAAATTATTAAAAGTGTGCACAAACCATTGCAAAATATGTTTATATATATATAAATGTCATCTATAGGTAAGCTCATCTATTCATTAAAATTTTACTTCTTGGGTCTGTTAACCTTTTTATAAAACTGTACTTGAGTTTTATAAGTTAGTTGATGTAATTATGTGTAGTTATAATGAATACAATTATACTTCTTCAAAATATTCACATTTCACAGTTATTCTAAAACTAAGTGAGGGTGATTCTATTCTGTACTTATTTAAGTACTCTGTAATCAAGTTAAACAGTACTTATTTTAAAAATTATTTTCTAGAATTAATATTACAGTTTATGGAAGATAAACTATCCTTCATAATTGTTTTCTATAATCTGTAGATGGTAGCTGTACATATGACAAGCATTTGTTGACTAAGTATGTGGTTCCTTTAAAATTTAATACACATTCATATCATAATTCTTAGAAAACTATAAAAACCTTCCTTATAGCAAGGAGCCTACCTAAACTCATAAACTGAATAATATTTAATAATGAGACTCTGAGTGAACTCCCATTAAAATCAGTAAATAAGACAAAAGTGTTCTTGGCACCTAGGCACTGTGATGTAGTAGTGAAAATGACTTCTGAATTGTCACTCAGTTTTCCTCCTACGTTAATAGTCTCTTTCTTGTCTGGTTCCTCTGATCTCCTTAACCTTTCAGGTATTGAGTTCCAGGGATTATTTTGTGCATCTTTACTTATGTACATTCCCTTTTGGTGAGCTTGCTCAGTGTTATGGGTTTTCAAAACTGAGAATTCTTAGTACTAAATGTTTATCCCAAGGCCAGATCTCTCCCCAAATTACCATGTTTAAACTACAATCCATTCTGAATTTGCCTCTCACCTTGTCTTCCCTTTCAGTAACATAACACATAGCATCTGGGAAATGTTTTTAGAAGGTAAGTTAGATCAAGTCATTTTTGTTTCAATCTGTCCAGTGGCTTCCCTTCTCACTGAGAATACCTCACAGTGGTCTACAGTTGGTCCACAACAGAGCACTGCTATTCTGCTGACCTGATTTCCTAATGCTCTCCACTGACTTTGGCATCTTTTATCACCTTCCTTGGTCAGACTTGCTGATCCTAGAACTGCGGAACCCTCCTTTCTCACAGCTTTTTGTAATTCTTTATCCTTCTGCATATAATACACTGTACTTCTGTCCTCATGGACAACCTTCTATCCTTACAGACAAAGTCCCTCCCTTTTTAGTTATCTCTTTTTTTTAACTCTCTGTTCAAAAGCAGCTGCAGTTCTGCCTAGCATATCCTATATCCCACTCCCTGTTACGATTTTTCTTCATAGTGCGTAAAATATTGGCATATCAGATGTTTACATTTTTTACTTGTATGTTTCACTGTACTAGATTTATAGGTGGTTTACTTATAAAACACTGGAGGATCTACGAAAAATGTATACGATTAATATGATAGAATTAGGTAGCCATACACAGTGGTATTCTGCTAAATGTTAAACAACTGGCTTTCTGTTGAGGAAGGTATGGGCATAGATAGCAAAAATTTAATAAAATAATTAGGAAATGAGTTTTGAGTATCTATTACCTTTGTATTTTATTACCATTTAAAATTCTATCTACATTAATATATGTAAGTCTTTAATTTCAATAATGTAATATATATATATATATATATATATATATATATATATATATATGAACCAGCCAGCCATTGAACCCTGACTCCACCATTTATGAATTCTGTGGCCTTTGGGTAAGTTATTTAGCTTCTCTGTACTTCAGTGTTTTTTTTCATCTGTAAAACAGGGCTAATAATAGTCACTTCCTAATTGCATGAATATGAGGATCAATTAAATAATGTAAAGCACTAAGACCTGATAAATAACTAAGCAGTAAGTGAATTTTAGCTATCTCTTTAATTTTTATAAACTAATTAACATTAAAATTAATCTATAAAATATAATAGACATTCTGTCAGTTGTCAAAGTGAAGGAAAATATGAAGGACAATGTGAATAGTGTTTAAAATTATCTTTTACATTTGTGAACCTTACAAAAGTTAATATACACCAACTTCTTAGAACAGTATCTGGCACATAGAAAGCAATATCTTACTATTGCAATATCTTACTATTGACCATTATTATTATTCCCAACTTGAAATATACATAATGTATTTAACTAAGAAATTATAATAAATAACTAGACAAATGAAAAATCATTTTATGTTTCTATATGGAAGGACTCTATATTTTACTGATGAAACTTAATAATTTATAAATTTAATGTTGTTAAAGAAGTAGCAATGGTATTTTTAGAGAGAAACTAGAAGAATAAACTTATTAATGAAAATAGTCTTCTAAGAAAAAGAGCAATGACAAGAAGATACTTGTCAATGTAGATTTTAAACTATGTTTTCCTTATTCTTACAAATGACCACTGAAGACAGTGTTTTCTGGGTCAAGAAATTAATTTTGAAGTCTGTACCCAGCACTGCTTGGCTTTTTGATCTTGACCAAGACGTTTAACATGTTATCTTCATAATCTTCATTTGTACTACATCAGCAGCAACAGAAATCTACATCATAAAATTGTTACAAAAACACCTTCATCACAGACTTCATAACACTTTCAAAGTAGCAAGGCAATGACAGACATAGTGTGAGAATTATTAAGAATAGTGACTAAGTATAACATAAGTATATAATGAGTTAAAATTAATGACTTTCTATTAATTTTGAACTGGTTTTGTTTTCCTCTCATGAACTGCTTATCCATATTATTTAGAATTCTCTCCAATTATGCTGCAATTTGTGCCTTGATACTGTTGTTATGTTATGGGACTCAAGGTAAGAACAGACCAATCACCACTGAGAAGTCCCAATTTGAGTGTCTTTATTAAGCTGGCTGACTGACTGTCTGACACAATGTCCCTAAAATGACTATCAGGAGAACAGCCCTGACCATAGGGTTGCAGGGGTTTTTAAATAAATCAGTACATCAATCATAAGTATCTGTTGCTATGATTAAAAATTACAAACTAACATCATGAGATCTGATTCATTAGCATTCGGGGGAAGTGGTTCAGAATGACCTTACTTAGGTACAAACTGAAGAATGGTTACTAACATCTAAACAATTACTGTTGACATCACCATTAACATGGTACACTGTTTGGGAAAAATAGGAATCAAAAGGGAACAATTTTTCATTATACAAAAATTGCCATTTTGTGTTGCCAAGCATGTCATGCTAAGCAACTGTTGATGGTGCAGAGATGGGGCATTCCCATGGGAGAAGCATTTCCTACATAACATGGAGTCTCAGAACAAAATGAAGTCTGTTTAGTCATTGCCCATATAGCCTGGCCTATAACATTTCCCTGGAATTAAATATGTCAACCTGTCACAGTTAGTCTTTTTTCCTATACCTTAATTGCCCTTTTCCTATGAGCTCTGTTTATTAAAATGTCCTCCACCTTCAAGATCTGCCAGACTACCAATTTTGCCATGGAATACTGTTTAAATTTCCCACTCTGACCTTCCTTACCAGTTGGAGCAATCTTTCTCTTTTTCACCTAACACCAAGCTGCTCTCCTGTTCCACATGAGCCTCTGACTTCCTTGCCCCTCCAGAGTAGTTTGTGAATCAACAGTGTAAGCATCACCAGGAAGTTTAAGAAATGTAGAATCTCAGGTCATCCACCATATCAAGATGCCCAGCTGATTCTTATTATAGTTTAAGAAGCTCTACTGTAATTCCTCATAAACTACTTGAGGGTGGGATGTGGTGAGGGTAGAGTTGGTACATGCCATTAGGAACATTTACAGGGCCTTGCATTGTCAAACACTCAGCACAACATACGTGTTCAGTTAATTGTGAATTCAATTTTACTTTTAGTATTTTGAAGTCAGGAAAATCCAGGTAAGGAAAACTTGAATGTTGGGAAAGGATGTTCTAAAGTCAGAGCAAGAAGAAAGCTATTCATTATTGATGTTACTCACATCAGCTAATCAATATTTCTTGGTCATCAACTACTACTGTACTTTTTCATGCATAAAATATTAGTATAGATCCTTGATCTTGTAAAAAAAAAAAGATCTTGAGTCTAACCTTCACCATCAAAGAATTCATTTAGATAACTGAATCAAAATGTGGTTGCTTTGTCATCCTTGTAAATATTTAATTTATGCTGTTAGAAGTCATGACAGAACCTTAAGGCATTGCACATTCAAAAATGACTGGTAAATATCAAGATGTGATTTATCTTAATTATTTAAACAAATCAATTCATCTGTGTCTTGATTTTCTAGAAATGACAAGCAAAAATCCATAAGCAACAATTTATTATTTATAATTAACAAAAATGATCATACACTGTGAAGTGTTTTCTTTTAAATCAGTTGTGGTATTTTTTCCAGTACATACTTAATATACTAGATTTTCTATCAAAAATTCTATAAAAGTTTTGAAAGGGTTATAAGTACCCTTAATTCACATTTACCTATATCTGTACATTGTTGGTCTGGATTAAATTAAGCATGTCTTTAATTGTTTTTTTTTTTTTTTTTTCTTTCCTAGAAAGTTGCAAGCCTGCTTCTCTCTCCTATCAGTTGATAAGTGCTTAGGGAACAGAAACTAATTTTAACATTAGCAAAAGAAAAATGCAATTAAGAAGCCTAATCTGCTGAAAAATACCCCCAGCAATATCCTTATTTTATGTAATGCCATTTTAATGGAAATGACATTTTTATGAAATACAAGTGACAAAGACTTGAATGATGCCTATGAGCCTTTTATTTAATTTTTAGCCCTAATTTATTAATAAAGGGAGAAAGTAGGAGCACTTCACTCCTATCATTTCAGATATGGAATAGATTTTTAAAGTAGAATTTTTAATGTAAATGTTCACTTTTACCTGACATAATGTTTTAAAATAATAAATCTAGACTCTAATTACTCCTGTAAATGGTGGATGTGTGTGTGTGACGACAGCCCTATACAAAAGGACTTGGAGTATCTTCTCAGGATCCTGATCACTACCCTTTCCATTCCTGTGGATGATTGACACTGACCTCGTTTGTATGGCTTTTCTTTCCTTGCCCTGTCCTTTTATTTTCTCTTAAGAACAGATATTCAGAATTTAGGATCATATACTAGGGCAATTTCAACGACTGACAATTCTCTTAAAAATAACTACTGTTGCTACGACCACGATTCATGAGTTCTTAATTTATACCAGGCACTACATTAAGTGTTACCACTTCCTCACTGAGTGTCACAGTAGTAGAAGACAAAGTCATAATAGCTGTGACAATAAAGTTTGAGGATAATGCAGAACATATCTTCTGTGCTCCAATCACTCTGTTCTGCATCATTCAAAGCTTATATTCGCAGACATTCTCCTAAATGCATGAAAATAAGGAATCTTAGTAGGAATTCTATCATGGAAAACTAACATTCCTTTAATGTGCAAAGACAAAGGTTTTGCAATGGTCAGTTTTCTTGAGGTTCTGATGCTCTCATGGGCCTCACACCGTCTCGGTCATGGTCATTCTCTGTTCCTTTCTATTTTCAACCTATCATCATTCTTTCTTTTCTGGCTTCTATTTGAAAGAAACACAGATACTTGGAGGACACTAAACCTGAATTCAAATGACATTAACTTGTGAGTTTGATGGCTAAATTGAAATTTACTTGCACAATTTGGTAATATATGTTTTATTTAGCAAATTATAACTTTTGGAGTAAAATGGAAGACTATTGAATTTTAGGATTTTTAAAAATTTTAATTTTTATTATAAATTGACATATTATAGTTGTATATATGCAAGAGACACAAAGTACAGAGTAAAATGTGGAGTAACTTAATCAGCAAGTTAACATACACATCACCTCAAATACTTGTAACTTTTTGTGGGGAAAACATTCATGGTTTTTTTTACTTTTTATTTTTTTTAGTTGTCAGTGGACCTTTATTTTATTTATTTACATGCAGTGCTGAGAATTGAATCCAGTGCCTCATACATGCTAGGCATGTGCTTTACCACTGAAGCTAAAGAAAGTTAAAGAAAGTCAATGGTTATGCTTATATTGAAAAAAACATAGGATTATTCGGTTGTGAAAAAATGATGAATTACAAAATATTTTTATAAGCTAATAAGTTTGTCTAAGCCTAATGTATCATCACAGGACTGTTGACATTAAAACTGCTAGGAAACTTAAACTTCATTGTAATCACTGACTTTGCCTACTGTTAATTACTTTGTAATTTGCAACACAATACCAGTTATATTGTGGTGGGAATGTGCCCAATTTTAGCAAGTGAATCTTGGCCAGGGAAAGAACCATCCCTCTAACAGGAATTTAGAAATATTTTAATAAGTTTTGGAGTGCCAAAAGGATGAAGACATAATGTTGAGAATTCCCTTGTTGATGCTGAGTTGTCTTTTTTGTACAGCTTATTATTAGTATTTTTAATTAGTGTGAACCTGTAATCCTATTCTGGCTAGTGAGATGAAAGGGAAATATTCTAGAGAATGAGTATATTGGTACTCTTCATGAAAACACAGTATTTCTTTTTGGATAAAATCGACTAATAGACTTACTATTTACTCAGGTAGATATGGAGCTACAGCTGCCATTTTGCAATAAGAGAAAACAAAAGCCCTCAACTCCTTTTGGAAGAATAGACATGGCAGCACTTACATAGGAGTTGAACAGCATATCTGGCATTTCTTGTTCTCTGAGTGCTAATTTTCTTTTGTGTGTGTGGGGGGGGGTAAATTTTAATTCCTTAATAATGTTCTTTAGGACATTGGATTTTTTGATACCAGTGGTTTGAACCATTATTGAATACCATCCCTTAGTAAATGCACAATTTTCTTCTTACCTCCACCTTCTTAAGCATTGAAAAAAATTAGAGATCAGGCTGGTGGATTTACCTGAAAAAAAAAGTTACCTAGCTTTTTTTTTTTTTTTTTTAATTAAAGGATTATAATCATACATAGTGTTGGGTTCATTTAGACAAAATAACATATGTAAGGAGTTTGATTTCAATTTCTATTTCCCTGCCATTTCCTTCTCTCCTCCCTCCCCTGTTCTGTCTACTCTCCTCTGTTGATCTTCCTTTCACTCCTTTATTTATTTATTTTTGGTTGAGTTACCTAGTTTTTTAAGGACAGCCTGCAATTACAAATATATTTCTCCATTACTAATCTGGGTTATTAACCTATCATGTGTGGGTTTTTCCCTCTCCCCATTTCTAGAAATAAATGTGTATTTTCTAATTGATTTCATTCGAAATCTAGGCATACCTGATGAAAAATAATAACCACATCATTGCATTATAAAAATATTTTTCATGTGTTTCAATATTTAGCTGTTCAGTGTGGTTTTCTTTTTTATTGTAAACAAATGGGATACATGTTGTTTCTCTGTATGTGGCGTAAAGGCATACCATTTGTGTAATCATAAATTTACATAGGGTAATGTTGTTTGATTCATACTGTTATTTTTTCCCTCCCCCCATCCCTCCCACCCCTCTTTTTCCTCTATACAGTCCTTCCTTCTTCCATTCTTGCCCCCCTCCCTAAACCTAACTCTAACCCTAACACTAACTCCTCCCTCCCCCCATGATGTGTCATCATCCACTTATTAGCAATATCATTCGACCTTTGTTTTTTTGAGATTGGCTTATCCCACTTAGCATGATATTCTCCAGTTTCATCCATTTCCCTGCAAAGGCCATAATTTTATCATTCTTTATAGCTGAGTAATATTCCATTGTATATATATATACCACAGTTTCTTTATCCATTCATCACTTGAAGGGCATCTAGGTTGGTTCCACAATCTGGCTATTATGAATTGAGCAGCTATGAACATTGATGTGGCTGCTTCACTGTAGTATGCTGATTTTAAGTCCTTTGGGTATAGGCCAAGGAGTGGGATAGCTGAGTCAAATGGTGGTTCCATTCCAAGTTTTCTAAGGAAACTACTGCTTTCCAGAGTGGCTGCACTAATTTTCAGCCCCAGCAGCAATGTATGAGTGTACCTTTCTCCCCACATCCTCACCAACACCTGTTGTTGCTTGTATTCTTGATAATCACCATTCTAATTGGGGTGAGATAGAATCTTAGGGAAGTTTTGATTTGCATTTCTCTTATTACTAGAGATGTTGAACATTTTTCCATATGTTTGTTGACTGCTTGTAGATCTTGTTCTGTGAAGTGTCTATTCATTTCCTTAGCCCAATGTCAATTGGATTATTTGTATTATTGGTGTAGAGTTTCTTGAGTTCTTTATAGATTCTGGAGATTAGTGCTCTACCTGAAGTATGATTGGCAAAGATTTTCTCCCACTCTGTAGGCTCTTTCTTCGCTTTGCTGATAGTTTCCTTTGCTGAGAGAAAGCTTTTTAGTTTGAATCTATCCCAGTTATTGATTCTTGCTTTTATTTCTTGTGCTATGGGAGTCCTGTTAAGGAAGTCTGGTCCTAAGCCGACATGTTGAAGATCTGGACCTACTTTTTCTTCTATAATCTGCAGGGTCTCTGGTCTGATTCCAAGGTCCTTAATCCATTTTGAGTTTAGTTTCATGCATGGTGAGAGATATGGGTTTAGTTTCATTCTGTTGCATATGGATTTCCAGTTTTCCCAGCACCATTTGTTGAAGAGGCTATCTTTTCTCCATTGCATATTTTTGGCCCCTTTGTCTAGTGTCCTCTATTCTGTACCATTGATCTACCTGTCTATTTTGGTACCAATACCATGCCATTTTTGTTACTATTGCTTTGTAATAGAGTTGAAGATCTGGTATTGGGATACACCTGCTTCACTCTTTCTGCTAAGGATTGCTTTAACTATTCTGGGCTTCTTATTCTTCCAGATGAATTTCATAATTGCTTGCTCTATTTCTGTAAGGTACGTCATTGGGATTTTAATTGGAATTTCATTGAATCTGTATAGCACTTTAGGTAGTATGGCCATTTTGACAATATTAATTCTTCCTATCCAAGACCATGGGAGATCTTCCCATCTTCTAAGGTTTTCTTTAATTTCTTTCTTTAGTGTTCTGTAGTTCTCACTGTAGAGGTTTTTCACCTCTTTTGTGAGATTGATTTCCCCAGTATTTTTTGGAGGCTATTGTGAATGGGGTAGTTTGCCTAAGTATTCTTTCCAAAGATTCATCACTTATGTATAAAAATGCATTAGATTTATGTGCATTGATCTTATATCCCGCTACTTTATAGAATTCACTTATGAGTTCTAAAAGTTTTCTGGTGGAATTTCCTGGTTCCTCTAAGTATATAATCATATCATCAGCAAATAGGGATAGTTTGAGTTCTTCTTTTCCAATTCATATCTCTTTAATTTCTGTGGTCGGTCTAATTGCTCTGGGTGGTAGAGTTTCAAGGATGATATTGAATAGAAGTGGTGAAAGAGGGCATCCCTGCCTTGTTCCAGTTTTTAGGGGGAATCCTTTCAGTTATTCACCATTTAGAATGATATTGGCCATGGGCTTAGCGTAGATGGCCTTTACAATGTTAAGGAATGTTCCCACTATCCCTATTTTTTCTAGTGTTTTAAGCATGAATGGGTGCTGTATTTTATCAAATGCTTTTTCTGCATCTATTGAAATAATTGTGTGATTCTTGACTTTAAGTCTATTGATATGGTGAATTACATTTATTAATTTCCTTATGTTGATCCAACCTTACATCCCTGGGATGAAATCCACTTGATCATGGTGCACTATCTTTTTAATATATTTTTGTATGTGATTTGCTAAAATTTTGTTGAGAATTTTTGCGTCAATGTTTATTAAAGATATTGGTCTGAAATTTTCTTTCCTGGATTTGTCTCTGTCTGCTTTAGGTATCAGTGTGATATTGGCTTCCTGGAATGAGTTTCGGAGGGTTCCCTCCTCTTCTATTTTATGGAATACTTTGAGAAGTATTGGAATGAGGTTTTCCTTAAAGGATTTGTAGAACTCGGCTGAGAACCCATCTGGTCCCAGACTTTTCTTTGTTGGTAGGCTTTTGATGACTTCTTTGATTTCAGTACTTGAAATTGGTCTATTTAAATTGTGTATGTCCTCCTCCTTCAGTTTAGGCAATTCATATGTCTCTAGAAACCTGTTGATGTCTTCAAAATTTTCTATTTTGTTGGAGTATAGATTTTCAAAATAGCCCCTAATTATGTTTTGTATTTCACTCCTGTCTGTTGTGATATTTCGTTATTCATTCCGAATTTTAGTGATTTGGGTTTTCTCTTCTCTTCTGTTTGTTAGTGTGGCTAAAGGTTTATCAATTTTGTTTAGTTTTTTGAAGAACCAACTATTTATTTTGTCAATTTTTTGTATTGTTTCTTTTGTTTCAATTTCATTGATTTCAGCTCTGATTGAGTTTAACTATTTCCTCTCTTCTACTACTTTTGGTGCTGGTCTGTTCTTCTTTTTCTAGGGCTTTGAGCTGTAGTGTTAGGTTGTTTATTTGTTGAGTTTTACTTCTTTTATTAAATGTGCTCCATGAAATAAGTTTCCCTCTAAGTACTGCTTTCATAGTGTCCCAGAGATTTTGATATGATGTTTCCTTTTTCTCTTTTACCTCTAAGAATTTTTAAATTTCCTTCCTAATATCTTCTGTTATCCATTCATCATATAATAGCATATTGTTAAATCTCCAGGTCTTGGAGTAGTTTCTGTTTTTTACTCTTTCATTTATTTCTAACTTCAATCCATTATGATCTGATAGAATACAAGGTAGTGTCTCTATCTTCTTGTATTATATGGTCTATTTTAGAGAAGGATCCATGTGCTGCTGAGAAGAAAGTGCATTCGCTCTTGGTTGGATGGTATATTCTATAAATGTCTGTTAAATCTAAATTATTGATTGTGTTATTGAGATCTATGGTTTCTTTGTTCAATTTTTGCTTGGAAGATCTGTCTAGTGGTGAGAGAGGCATGTTAAAATCACCTAGTATTATTGTGTTATGGTCTATTTGGTTTCTGAAATTGAGAAGGATTTGTTTGACATACATGGATGAGCCACTGTTTGGGGCATAGATGTTTATGATTGTTATATCTTGCTGATTTATGCTTCCCTTAAGCAGTATGAAATGACCTTCTTTATCCCTTCTGACTAACTTTGGCTTGAAGTCCACAGTATTTGAAATGAGGATGGATACTCCACCTTTTTTGCTGAGTCCATGTGCATGGTATGTTTTTCCCCATCCTTTCACCTTTAGTGTATGGGTATCTTTTTCTATGAGGTGAGTCTCTTGTAGGCAACATATTTTTGGATCTTTCTTTATAATCCAATCTGCCCTGAGCTCTGGTGCAGCCACTCCAAGACCAAGGGACCCACTGCGCTCCTCCTCCGGGCAGCCCCCGATGTTCAGGAGCGGTCGCTTTAAGTCCAAACAACTCACCACTCGTGTCCTCCTCTGAGCAGCCGCCTGGAGCTCTGATGCAGTCACTCCCAGTCCAAGCGCCTCGCTGTGCTTCTCCTCCTCCTCTGGGCAGGCCCCGGTGTTCAGGAGTGTTCCCTCTGAGTCCAAACAGCTCTCCTCGCAGCTTCTCCTCTGGGCACCCACTCAGAGCCCTCGTGGTTGTTCTGAGTCCAAGCGCTGTGCTAAGTGGCCTCCTCTATGATGCTCACAATTGTCCAAGTTCACTGTTCCAGCGGCGGGAGGGGTGTCTCACCGGGCAGCTCTACTTCACAAAGTTCCCTGCATTCCAGTTCGACCGCCCCATCCGGGACGCCTCCCCAATGGAAGAGACTCACCCGGCTGCTTTGAGTTGGTTCCAAGTCTCTCAATATCTCCTCTTTTGAATCCTGAGTCCTGGAGCAACATGAAATGCAGCCACCTTCTAGTCTGCCATCTTGAAAACCCCCCAGTGTGGTTTTACACAATTTATGAGGATAATGAAAATTGTCATGGCTTTAGCATGTCTTTATATAATTATTTTATTTTATGGGACTGAGGATTGAACCCAGGGTGGATTTACCACTGGTTTTCATTTGCAGGCCTTGTAATTTTTAAATTTTTAATTTATTATTGTTACTATTATTTTTTGGGACAGAGTCTCACTAAGTTGCTTAGGGCCTCACTTAAATTCCTGAGGCTTGCTAGGACCTATTGATCCTTTGCCTCAGCCTCCTGAGCTATTGGGATTACAGGCATTGCCACTGTGCCCTGCTTCTATTAATTCTTCTTTTTCTGGTGCAGTAGAATTCAGAGCATCTGGTTTAAGAAGAAAAAGAGCAAGACAAATCTTTTAATGAAATAGACTTTTATGAAGTACTATAAAATTTAAAATATTTTAAAATATAAAAGCATTGTTCATGTGCTAGTTGTTCAGCCAATTTATAAGTAAACACCCTTTAAAATATTTTGTATGATTTTGACTTTTCCTAAAACATACAAACAAAAATATAGTTTCTTGGTGATATCCAAGCCATTATTTTTACCACATATTTTCAGAGTTCATCCTAACCAAACAGTCTTTACATATTGCAAGAAGAGAAAAAAGTGAGAATATGGTATTTTCTTACAAAAATGTTCAAATAGGCAAGAACTTATATGGATTTTTGAATTCAGTATATGACAGAAAGACATAATCACTTATTTCCTGTGTTGAGGATTCTAGTAAACATAAAATTCATGCTTTTAGTAGTATGATATGTATTGGAAGATTTAAGGGAGATGAATTCAAAAGCTCCAAAGGCTTGTGATAGGTCACATTAGCCAAGATTCTTGAAAGTTGAAAGACACTTCTTTTTTCACACCTCATAAACAGACTCGATGATAGCAAGATATAAGAGAAATTTGAAGCTGTCAAGATAGTGACACATAATATAGTTGATATAGAAAAAACTTTTAATTTTTAGAACTGAAGGAGATATCAGGAATTATCTAGTTCAGTATTTACCATATTGAATAACTTCAATGGCTTCTTGAAATACAAACAATATATCATGGACTCTCACTTTAACATTTATGTCTCTAAATGAAAATTACTGAATCAGGCACAGTGGGGCATACCTGCAATCCCAGTAACTTTGAAGACTGAGTCAGGAGGATCTCAAGTTCAAAGCAAGCCTCAGTATCTTAGCAAGGTCTCAAGTAACTTAGCAAGAACCTGTTTCAAAATAAAAAATAAAAAAGGACTGAGGCTGTTGCTCAGTGGTTAAGTGCCTCTAGCTTCAATGACTGGTACAAAAATAAAAGTGACTCAGGAGGCTGAGACAGGAGGATCCTGAGTTCAAATCCTGCCTCAGCAAAAGCAATGTGCTAATCTATTCAGTGAGGAACTATCTTTAAATAAAATACAAAATAGGGGCTGGGAATGTGACTCTGTGGTTGAGTGCCCCTGAGTTCAATCCCCAGTACTCCTCCATGCACCAAAAAAAAAAAAAAAAAAAAAAAAAAAAAAATACTGAGATATTTAAAAACTGGAAACCACATTTATATCCTTAACGTGCGACTTTTAAAAAGTCATAGAACAAGAAAAATCAATAAAAGTAAAATTAAACTTATTATGTATTGTGTAATGTATTCCTGAAAATAAGTCATTAATATTGAGATTAATACTAGTCTTGGAAAAGGTTCTTAATTTAATCTTCTTCTTTTCAACTTCCAAAAACTTTGTTTATAATCATGTTAGTAGCATACTCTCATAGATTTTACTTATCTGATAATATTTTAATTTCACACATTTTTGAAGGAAAAATTAACTGATTTTATGATTTATTGGTTTTATGACTTAGGGTAGATGGTCATTATCTAAGAGGAGGTTGAAATTAGTATTCTATTGTTGCCTGACTTTCATAGTGCTATTGAGAAGTCTGCTGCCTAAATAATGAGATACTACACAACTGTCTTTTCTCATTCATGCCATATATATACATATATATGGAGGCACATATATGTGATCATTTGGTCATTTATGGAAAACTCAAAGCTGAGTATCTGTTTAAATATTGTCTAAACTTCATACTGTTCCCCTGTAACTTGTTTTATGTGAATGATAGACCTTTACATTTGAACATATAAATATTTGAAACTGCCTAATTTTTTTTATGTTTATTTCTTTCATGAAGTATGAGTAATTTCTTTAGCTCTATCATCTGCTAATTTTATTTTGTATTCAGTGGAGTCTAAGTAGCTGTTTAGCTATACATTTTGAATTTCAATAATTACTTCTTATTTCTAAGGTTGATTTCTAATTTCATTTGTTTCATTTTTCTCTGGTAGTTTTTGATAATAAACATTACTATTTCTTTTTATAATGATATGAGTTTTCTGTGAATATATATAGTTTTTCTTTTGTGTCTAACAGTTATTCTAATTTATAATTTCCTTGCTATTTTAAATTTTTCTTTTGTTGTCATTGTTATTTTTGTCAAATTTTACTTATGGAGTTTTGTTTTTGGTCTTATTGTGTTCTTTTTGTATGAACTAATATGAGCTAATTTGATGTTTTTAAAATTTGGGGTCCTAATTCAAAACGCTTTTCTCTGGAGAAGATTGCTTTTGGTTTTCTGAGACATTAGAAAAATTACTGTCCCAAGGAGGATCTTGGAGTGTCAAATTTACTTCTTCCCCTTGCATAGGAACTGTCATTAGTTTCAAGTCCAGTTCTTTCTCTTGTCTTTCCAGGTTTCTCACTGTGCTTGTTTACCTGTTGTTGGCTTATTTTTAGATATGAGGATTTCCCTTCTTCTGAAACACCATCATTGTAAAAAAAACAACAACAACAAAAAAAAAAACTTTATTTTTTTGCAAAATGTAGTTGTTCTGCTCTAAAAGTGCCCCAATCCACTAACCAACTGAAAGTTGAAGTTCCATAGGATACACAGTTTTGCCATAAAATATCTATTTGTAGCAAAAAACTAACCATTAAACTGTAGAATTATAAAGATTCAAAGTTTTAAAAATAGCTCAACTTTGAAAATAAATTTTTAAAAACTCAGTTTACTGAAGTTCATATCACTCTTAGACTATGTTAACATGTAGCCACTGGAAACTGATCTATGTAAATGGCCAAAACTATCATGGAAATACACTTCCAAAGCTCACCATTTAAAATCAGTATATTATTTTTTGGGGACAGCCATGAAAATGAAGCATTTATACTGGAAACCAGACTAGATTTTATACTGAAAACATACTGCTGGTCTTGACCTTTCATTTACTTTTCTTTTCCTTTTCCTTTAACATTTTTTTTTAATGGTGCTAGGGATTGAACTCAGGGCCTTGTGTATGCTAGGCAAGTGCTCTACCATTGAACTACGTCCCCAGCCTTAAAAAAATGTATTGAATTTTTTCCTGTGTGCTAGGCATGTTAACCCTGTGGCTAAAAGGTTTAACAAAAAAAAGATCACATTGTACTTGCATTATAGTGATGGAAGACAGACAATAGCCAGTAAATGAATAAATAAGCTAACAAACAGAACAAATTCAGGGAAAAGGGAAATAAAAAACTAAAATGGGATTATGTGATATAGAGTAAGTAAGAAAGTGCATAATATCCTATTTGGGTTACATTATCAGTGAAGGCTTTGCTGAGGAGACAACAGTTGAGATAATCACCTCACAGAGAGCATTTTAAGAAAGTTGCAGTAGACACAGTGGTTTTGAGTGACAGTGAAGCTTGGCATGTTAAAGGAAGAAAAAAAATGACTGTATGACTGTAGTGTAGTTATTTCTTGTTAGATTATATGACATTACAAAGATAGAAGGGGATATACAAAAACAAACTATTTGGATTACATTTCAAGTGCAGTGAAAAAATCCTATAGAATTTCTACAGTGTGAGTGATTATTTGTGTATTTACATGCATATGATAGGGGTTCATCTTCTAATTAACACTAATAAAGCATATATTAATTTTAATAAATTTTTAAATTATAATCATTATTTTAAACTATGTTAAATTGTATGCAATAGTCATAATTATACATATTTTATGACTATTATATTAAATTATGCCACAGCTGAATATAAAACTACCACTGTAAGTTACTGAGCAGATTTCAGAAAAGGGAATGGAAGTTTTGAGCTAGTTAGAAATATGAAATTGTATGCCTTTACTGATTATCTGCATCAAACAGAATACTGTGGATGTTAATCATCTTTCCATGGACTCATTTGCTTCCATAAATCTTTTCTGGCTAAATATCTACTCAAATAATTTCTTGTTATTGCTTTAATCAGTATGTAATGTTGTCTTAAAACAGATTTATTTTTACTTTTTCTCTTCCTGTTCTGCCTTTCCATCTGTTCAAAGTAAGTTAAATAAGTATCTACTTAAGTTCCAAACACCAGGGAAACAATGGAGAAGGATATTCTGTACCTGATTTCAATCAAAATATCCAAAAAATAGAAATTAAAAATTCAATGTGGTTATAATATATTCTCTTAGCTCAGTTCTATAAAGTTTATGATTAATTTATGTGAACGTTTCCTATGAAGGACAAGGTCAAGAGAGATATATAGTATTAGTTACATCAGGTCCTGCATCAGCTTTGAAAGAGTTCACACCACTTGGGAAAGCAGACAGCTGAAATGTACAGTAGCAGAAAGTAAATATCCCTGAAAATAAATAAAAATAAAAAGCCCTGAAAATAAATATTCATGTAAATAGCTTTTCTCAGAAGCAGTGGGACTTGGATCTCAAGAATTGGTAAGATTTCCATAAGTGTTTAATATGAAGAGATGTGATTATTGAGGTGAGAAGTAACAATATTTAAGTTTTTGAAAATTAAGAACGTGCTGGGCTAATTGGACTGAATAGTTTCCTGTGAATCATGAGAGTTCCACTGGCATTTGATAATAAGTGAGCAGTTTTCTTATATCAGATTATAGATACCTGTCAAAGATTATTAGTGGAGTTTATAATTATGGGGTCTTAATTTGCTAAGAAATCATCATCATCTGAATATTTTAGAATTCAGAATTTAGAAATTTTGGAATTAGAAGTCATAATGCATGACTTGGGAAATTTTTTAGTAACATAATGAGATTTTTTAGTTACACAAGATTATCCTGCAAATTTTATCTTAGCTAAGGTGCTAAGCATAGAAAGTAAAGAAGACAAGAGTTTCTTTCTAAAAACTTTTCAACCTTATGGATATCTTTTAAGTATAATGTACTCTGATCTTACAGGTTTACTTTTTCTTTTGCTTTCTCCTGTAAAAGTTAAAATAATGTCCTCAAATCCTGAGGAAGTATGATCTTTCTTTGGCCTCTTTAGGGTAGGAAAAGTTTTTGAGCTTGTGCAGGCTCTATGCTGAATTTAAACACTAAGTACTTTAAATCAGAAAGACACTATAAAAGAAGAGTGTGCTTTATTTATCTGTCTATTCAGAAAGCTAGAGGACATGGGCTCTGAGGTACTGATAATACTTATTCTAATGAAAAGGAGCAGGAGACATAGAAGCTTCAGGCTCAAGATCATTCGCTCACTAATAAATATATAGTTGCCTTTTTTTTTTTTTAAGTGACATGACAAAATGTTCTAGTGCTATCAACTTGCTGCAAAGCAGGAGCTAGGAAAAGAAAACTATATTAAGAAATAATTGCTCATTGATTCCTGTTTTATACAATTTCAAATAGAGTCAAACAAAATCATAATCAGAGAATATTCTATAGTATATTGATATGACATGGGAATTCCTGTCCAAATAAATAAAGAATATTCACATGAAGCAAAGGAAAAATGTTTATTGAAAATCCTATATTTGTTTTAATGTTTCTAATTAATATTTACAGGTTAGGATTATTAATTATAAATTCTAACAAACAGATCTATTTATAATGCCAAAACAACCATGCAGTAGGATGAATCAGTTACACACACACACACACACACACACACACACACACACACACACGTTAACAAGGTGATGGAAAACAAAACTTCAGATTATAGGGGGAAAACCATCCATTCATGCCCTGTGGATTAACTGGATAATGTTGTACTCATTCGTTTTCATTGGTTTTTTTTCTGATAATTACTGGATAGTTTGCTCCTATCTCTTGATACTAACATAATTTCTTCTGTGACATATCTAACTTTTTGTATATAACTGCTAGTTGTAGGGTTCAATAGATCTTTAGGACAATTTGCTATGAAAGAAGGACTCTTTTAAAAAATCTAATTCTGTGGACCATTAAATTCTTACAAGACTGAATAAAGTAAGAGTTGTACATGTAATACTGCTTGAAAGGCCATTCTTTCTCATGTTGAATAGGTGAAGTAATTTCCTAGGGAATATACATGCACGTGCACATACACACGCATACATGTAAAACATCTAAAATTCAGATCTTTTCTGACTTATTCTTCTGTCCATTACAATATTCCTCTATCAACTCCTATTTAACCTTCACTTAGGCTTTTATAAATATGTCTTTTTTGATCAACAGATAAATTTAATACGGTGTAAAAATTTAGCCAAAGAAGTGCTTGTATTGTTAGAATATTTGGTATCAATGAAAGTCCAGCTAATGCAAACAAATATAAGAAAGCAAACTTTGTGATAAAGCTGTCAAATTTATGGACAATTGGCTGTTGACAAGAATGCCGGCAATATAAAATATGGAAAATGTAGTCTTTTCAAAAAATGGTGCTGGGACTATTGTATATGCAAATGCAGAAGAGTGAAATATGATATGGTAGTACATATCATTCACAAAAACAAACTTATGGACTACAGGCCTAAATTTCAGAATTAAATCTGTAAAACACTTATAAGAAAATATTACAGTAACCCTCCTTCTTTTGGTCTTTGCAGTGGTCCTAAATATGACACCAAAAGCACAAGGGACAAAGTAAATAATTTAGATGATATCAAAATTAAGACTTTTGTTTTATATAGGACACTATCATGAAGTGTAAAGATATGCCAATGAATGGGAGAAAATATATGGAAATCATTTAAGAAGGGAATGTGAGAATATATTTATAGAGTATCATTTATATCTAATTATTGGGATGTTAAGTCTATTCCATTTCATCCCTTTGTTTTATTATCAGTACCAAAGTTCTCTAGTTTAACTTTCTCGGAACTTAAAACCATCCATGGTATAAGGAGCCCTAGGTTATTTATCTACAATTTCCAATGGGAAGAGTACAGTTAAGAGATTACAGGTCGTTTTTTATGGGTTTGACTCATGTTATTCTCATGTCTGTCTTTTCTACACACCTCTCCACCTCACTGTTTTATGTCTATGGAAAGGTCTAGATAGAAGAAATAGAAGAGACAAAAAGGAAACTTGGCTCATTTTTAGCAAATAAAACACTTCCCATTAGGAAACACCTCATAAAACAAACAGAAATGATATAAAGGGATAGCCATGCACATAGTTAGTTACTTGCTAACATGTTTATTTATTTGAAGTTTACATGCTTGATCCATTGGAGAACTAAAGAAATAATGAATGACATATGACCTGTTCCACTTTTTAAATAATATTTCCTAGAAAATAAACTAATCTTAATTGCATAAATCTCATGAGAAATTTCAGTCCTCCTAACAACCTCCTTCCCTGATCCTGGCAATACTCCCTAGGGAGCCAACATGTAATTACCAATGAACACCAATTAGTAAATGGTGAAACCTAAGTCTATAAACTTCGTAAGTCAAATGAGGAAAAGATATTTTCTGTTTGTTTATTTGTTGTTAAAATATATCCGAGTTGCTTAAGAAAAACAGTGTTTGACTTACCACAAATGACCTGTATAGGTTTACTTAAATTGATAGCACTTCATGTGGTTTTCTTATATTTAAACATATGAATATAAAGTTTATTTAATTTGAACTTTAAGAAGGCATTTTAGAAATACTGAAGTGGAAATTAATTTTCCATGTTTGAATTTCAATCCAATTTTTTGTTTGTTTGCATGAGAGTGATATTTTGCTTAATGCACACTACTTGAGTACAATATTTTTGAATATTTTTCTAGTTGTAATAATCTTAACTTTTAATCTTAACTTTTCAACATAATCCAAATTACTTTATATTCTCCAAATAAAATTCAGGCATTCATTATACAAGATTAAGTGTGCTTGATACATGTAATTTATTCATTTATTTAAATATAGCCCCACTAGCCACAAGATTTGAGTTACTTTGGACAGAAATTCAAGAATAAGGAATATTAATTGAGTAGAAAATAAAGAGAAGATAAAAGGAAACTGCAAACTGGTGCCCCGAGGACATTCATATTCATTATATTTGAATCTAAACTCTCTCACAGTCATGTAAGAAAGGGGAACTTGTCTCTTCCATCATATTTGTTGCCATAATGTAAAAAAGTTCCTGACTCTTAATTCTCAAAGAACTATTTCACAGAGAACATTACATAGGACTGGCAAATGACATGGTGATAAATATTTTATGGTGACAGATTTCTTAAAGAAGGCCTACCACTGAAACATGACTTCGAGAAAATTATTCTGGGTTTTTAAAGGCAGTACAGTCAAAATTTATAGTTTTCTGGTGATCTGACCTGATCCAAGGAATGAACATAGAACATAGAGAAGAGTGGCTAGACTTTAGTTTCTACAAATCTTCTTTCACAAACCTAGTTTATCATAGGTATCAAGATTTCATTTTTAAAGCAATGCTGGATGCATCATAATACCAACATCAAATTATACTTCAGAGCTATAGTAACAAGAACTACATCATACTGGTATAAACAGACAAATAGACCAATAGAACAGAAAATAAGACACAGAGACAAACCCACACATCTGCAATCATCTTATCCTTGACAAAGGTGCTAAAAACATACATTGGAGAAAAGATAGCCTCTTTAACAAATAATATTGAGAAAACTGATTATCCATATGTAAAAGAATGAAACTAGTCCCTTATCTCTCACCCTGCACAAAAATGAACTCAAATTGGATCAAAGACCTAGGAATTAGAATAGAAAATATGCAACTCCTAGAAGAAAATGTAGGGTCAATACTCCAACAGATAGGCACAGGCAACAACTTTCCCAAGAGGACCCCTAAATTCAGAAAATAATGCCAAGAGTTAACAAATGGAATGACATCAGATTTAAAAACTTCTTCTCAGCAAGGGAAACACTTAAGAATGTGAAGAGAGAATCTAAAGAATGGGAGAAAATCTTTGCTAGCTAGTCTTCTTATAAGAGATTAGTCTCTAGAATATATGAAGAACTCAAAAAAATTTGCACCAAAAAATCAATTAATCCAATTGATAAATGGGCAAATGAATTAAACATACGCTTCTCAAAACAAGAAATGCAAACAGGCAACAAATATATGAAAAAAAGTTTCAACATCATTAGCAATAAAGGAAATGCTAATGGAAACTACACTGAGATTTGATCTCACACCAGTCAGAATGGCAGTCATCAAGAATACAAATAAAAATAAATGCCAGAGAGGATGTGGGGAAAAAGGAACACTTTCACACTTTTGATGGGATCATAATGTAGTACAATCACTACAGAAATTAGGATGGATGTTCCTCAGAAGACTAGACTTGGAACCACTCTGTGACCCAGCTATACTACTTCTTGGTATTTAATGCTAAAAAGTTAATATCATCATACTACAATGATACATGCATACCCATATTTATAACAGCACAATTCACAATAGCCAAACTATGGGAACCAACCTAAGTGTCCACCAGCAGGTGAATGGATAAAGAAGTATGGGATGTGTACATAATGAAACTTGATTCAACCATAAAGGAAAACAAAATTATGTAGGAAAATGGATGAAACTAGAGACCATTATGTTAAGCAAAATAAGCCACCCAGGTCAAGTGTTACATGTTTTCCCTCATATGTGGAAACTAGAGAGGAAAGTTAGTGGTGGTATGAGGGGGAATCTCACGAAAATCAAAGGGAGATCAATAGGGGAAAGGGACAAGGGGACGGGAGGCTAGAAGGGAGAGGGGGAGTGCTGGGAGTGACATTGACCATATCATATTGCTATATTGTGTGCATATACGAACATCATTATTTATGACTACAGTGCACCAATAAAAAATGTGGAAAGAGACAGAAAAGGTTAATTTTTTTAGCCTGAAGCCAATTAATAGACCATAGGTTAAAAACCTGTATGTATTAACTAGTCTTATAAACATTATTTTGTGAAGAGTCCTGTAAATTATCCATATTTACCTCCTGGAACTTTTCAATAGCCAGATGCAGAAGAACATGAAGATAATGAGATATTAAGATTCCCCAGGCATTTGTTGTTTCTCAAATGCAGGAGTGTTGACTCTGAGAATTCATTTCTTTATGTCACGAATTGTTATTCTCATAAACTGAATGCGATTAACTTCAATATTTGTGACCTTCAAAATGCACACCACTTCCAATACATTTGTTTACATTAATAGAGAATGTGATTCCTGCTGGTACTAAATATTAAAAGTGAATTATTATCTTAATGGTAGGCAGAATTCTAAGATACCCTATGATCTTTAATCCTTGGCATATATTCTTTCCCAGTTAACTGGTCAAACATGATTCCAGGTACTGCTGTAATGACATTTTTCAGATATAACTAAGGTCTTAATGAGCTGACCTTAAGATAGGAAGATTATCTGTATGGAACGGAACTAGTCATAATGAGCCTTATGAGTCATAATTTTCAGTGACTGGTTGCCCATGAGGAACTCAGTAGTTGGAAGTACAAGAAAGATTTGAGGCAATGATGCTTTCTTTAAGGTGGAGGGGCCCTGGGGCAAGCAATGGAGGCAGTATCTAAGAGACAGGAAGGTGAATGCGGAACTAAATTCTACCAAAAAGAATAAGCTCCTAATTGATGAAATACATTTTTTTTTCTGGAGTTTTCCAAGGAATAATTCAGGCTAGCCAGAACTTTGATTTCAGCTGTGTTATATCCTCAGTATGAATGATATCTGTGCTGAACTTCTGACCTCCAGAACTGAACTAATAAACTGGTGGTGTTTTAAACTGCTTTTTAGAGTAACTTCTTTTGTAGCAATAGAAATCTAATCCAGCTACCTCACTGAAAATTCCAAGGGTAGAATAATCTTTCAATGGAGCTCATCCCTCTGGAATTCTTATGGCTATGTTCTCATATTTTCCTCCTGAGAGAAAGCTAGCTTCAGGATCTCCAGTTTAAAATCTATATAGTGAACCTTCTAGAAGTAAAGATATATAGGCTCTTCACCTATTCATCACCTATTGTTCCCCAACCACTTTGATGATTTACATTGGTTCAATGAGAAATCTGGCACCAGATTAAGGGTGTAACATTGGAAACCAAATTTTGAAAAAGTCACTGATGTGAGATCATAACAAATTTTATCCAGATTTTCTTATTCTCCCCTTAGCACCTATGTTGGTAAAAACTGTTCTTTTGAGAGGAACCTGATTTTCCTACTAACTCTATAACAACAGTTATGGTTCCATTTTACATTTCCACATATATTATGATTAATTATATGAAATACTCAATGTTTTCTACTTTCATGAAAGTACAGAGATACTTCCAATACTTGTCTTTGGTTTTTCCCAGTGTGTTTACTCAGTAAGGATAAACTTTCAATGTATACTTATTTTGAAATAGATTTCAATCAAGCTTTAATGCATACTGTTTTTCAATAGCAACCTTTATTTTCCTCAAATTGTAGGCAGTTGAGCATAGTAGATATTCTGTGCAGACTCTTTCTTAGTAAATAATAAGTTGCTTCTCAGACCAATATTCTGCATGAGGCTGCTGTATCATTCTATTCTATTATGGCACATATTACATTTCAGGATAAACGTAAGACTTTTTTACAGATCAGATTGACTTTTTTCTTACCTTTATCCCCAAACATAGACTCATTATTAGCTAGGTTATATGAGTTATTGATTCTCAATATAACCTTAAAAGTACTTTGAGAACCTGGATTGGTCATAATGGTCCCTTGATGGATAGTTTAATAATTTCTAAGAGGATAAACAAGAGTATATCCAATCTATTTTCTTAACCTATGATAACTTTATGATAATACAGTTGGTTGTTTGAACCTACAGATATAGACTCTATCCACAGGGTCAAACAACCATAGACCAAAAGTGTCCAAGGAAAAATAATTGCATCTGTATATATATATATATTTTTTTTTTCTTATCATTATTCATGTGGCATATATATTGTGTTAGGTATTATAAGAAATCTAGAGATGATTTAGTACATAGGAGGATATGCATGGGTGATATGTAAATACTTTGCCACTTGAGCATCTGCAGAATTTTATATCCCTGGGGGATCCTAGATGCAATCCCCTGCAGATCTGAACTTTCAAGGGAGGTCTATCCAAAAGTGCCCTATTAACAAACAGACTCACTTCTATCTCCAACTCTGCAGTAATCTACATAAAAAACAGAGATATGCATTTCCCTTTGTAATGATAACTTTTTTTTTAAGTCAAAAACTAGAAATGGTGGGCTGGGGTGTATAGCTCAGTGGTAGAGTACTTGCCTAGCATGTGTGAGGCACTGGGTTTGAGTCTCAGGACCACATGTAAATAAAGTAAAATAAAGGTTCATTGACAACTAAAAAATATTTTTAAGAAAATCCAACTAGAAATGGCCCATATTAGTCAATTGACTTTGCTTTCTGATTACTATCCTGAAAAATTATTTAAGATAAATCTATCCCAAATCCAAATCAATTTTGCAAATTTTTCCTCAACGATACACTGAGTTATTTTCAAAAAGTCTTTGCAGCAAGTCAGTTCTCTTTAGATATGTAGGCATGCACCTATAATAAACAACTAGTTTATTATAGGTAATTATTATAGTTATCTATTATCTATAGTTATAGTTAATAGATAACTATAATAGTTTATTATAGATGATTCATCAGAAATTGTTAGAAAAAGCCAGAAACTATATGGGTTCAATATTGAAATTATTCTATATCATTGTTATTTATATGGGCTTTCATTATTTGGAGGGACAGAATGAAATTATCAATACTACCTATTCATTGATAAAATAATTTTATTTCTTTAAGAGAAGACCATTGACGTACTCTGGTATTTTCTTTCTTTTTCTTTTATGTTCCAATTGTTTTTTTTTTTTTTTTAATTTTTACTTATTATTTTTAGATATACATGGCAGTAGAGAATATTTTGACATTTATATAAACATGGGGTAAATATAATTCCAATTAGGATTCATATTTTCTTAACTAAGCCCCATGCTAAGGTTGAGAAGCCCAATATCTAAGTATGGGCAGCCATTTTCAAATTTCATTAGGGACTTGATTTCCTCCTCTCAATCTGGCTGACAATGGAACATATTAAATCTGCCTATCATTTTCACCTAATAATCAGCAAAAACCCAGTTTCAAGAAATACTTGATATTGATAGATACAGCAAGATAGATACTGTAAGCATTCTTGGGTTGTGTTGTTTCAGTTTTTCCCATTGCTTTAGCAATGGATATTAAAAGGTATTACAATAAAAAGACAATTAAACATATCATTGTACCTACTGGGACTATGATTGGGGGTGAGAAAGTGGGAGTGTTATTGATAAGGATTTCCACACCACAGGGGACTCTCTGGGATGATTGATTGAAAAAAGTATTTCTCTAGGTTTCAGTTCTAGGAACAGTTGTGATATTCCTAAGTGATTGGTTTATACTACTTTAAAATGGCATAATTCATTCTGGTATTTTTTCTTTCCTTTCATAGCTAAAGCACTCCATAGTCTAATTTTTAGTTTGCTTCTCATTTGCATGCACCTAACTCCAAATATTTTGTTTACCAGTCTTAGTGTTAGCATTTGACTAATTCTACTTTTTAAATCCCTTTCACCTCATTTCCTCATTCACTTTCTATCTTATTATGTAGAATATTTTTAAATTAATAAATAGTCTTCCTCTATTTGAGAAGATCATTTTCTCTGATCTGGGAGGACACTGGTCTGGGAAGAAAACACAGGTGAGCTAGAAAGGAATACCTGACTAGCCAGCCAGATCAGCCATGTAAGCATATAAGCAGTTATCTATGACAAACATCTATCATATCTGTTGTTCAATGTATTGTTTGCTTTACTTTTTTTTTTTTTTTCCCCACTAAGGGGGGAGGCAGTTTCACACCTTTAATTAACGAGGATTTACACAGAGTTCAAAATATGAGGATATAATAATTCTGGTGTTCTCAATTTACAGTTTTATCAGGAAAAGAGAAATCCACATTTGTGTTATATTTCTAAATACATAAAATAAAAACATCATAATAAATTGCCATGTAGATGCATATATTTTGCTTTGTACCAATGAATAATGTGTTAAGAATAATTCTCCATTTGGAAATTAATTTTTCTGCAAAATATTGCCAGGCAAAAGTTTATCTAAAAAGATAAATACCCACCTATCCCACTCCTCAGTTTATACCTAAAGGACTTAAATCAGCTCTGTGGTAGAGCGTTTGCCTAGCATGTGTGAGGCACTGGGTTAGATTCTCAGCACCACATATAAATAAATGAATTAAATAAAGGTTCATCAACAACTAAAAAAAAAAATGACAGATGCCTTTTCTGACTCAGGTCCATCTAATCATAATCTCTGCAAGTGTAGCTAAGGAGTGTGGGTGTGTATACATATGTATATAATGGATGTGTATAAATATGTGCATGTGTGTATGTTTGTATACACACATATAAACAAGTATGTATGTGTATCTGTGATATACCTAACATATACATCATATATATATACATATATAAAATCAATCCCGAGAAATACACATACTTATCTTTGTGTTTGTGTAGCTATGTTTGAAAATTACTGTTAATAAGGTATTATCAAGGCATAGAATAAAAATGTTTTTTAAAACCTCCAGAAAATAGCTTCATGTCTGAACTATGGAAGAATAAATGCTCTGTACCTATTTGAAGTATATTAATATTCTGTAAGACACAAAATAAGAAAATGAGTATGAGATTTTAGAATTGTATTTTTTAAGACCTTGTTTTGTATAAAAATAGGGAAGACCGTATGATACATTTGGTTTTGTAATGTGGAAGTTAAAAAAAGACTTTTCTTCCTCAATGGTCTGAAAGCCTAGACTGTTTAAAACAGAGATCACCTTCAGAAGTGATATTTTACTTCCTGAATACTAATCTGAAGAGCTTGTTGGTAGAATAGGGGAGAAAGAGAACGGTTCTTAAAGCAATATCTACCCCAGTCTTCCTGGTGAGTATTTTTTTTAATTGTGTCAATTCCCAGAGAGACTCATTATAAAGCTGAGATTGAAAGAAGTAATTAATTCAGGAAGGTTGATATTGGTTTGATGCACCAGAGAATTTCAGTTCATCTGCTGAAGTGTGAAAATAATGCTGTGGACTGCAAGATAGGAGGAGAGAGAAATGACAAGCTTTTTTTTGTACACATCTAAAAATATACAAATTCCAAAATACCTTCGATTTGTAAGAAAACCTGCCTTAATTAAAAGACTGGATAAAGATTAACCACTTAATCTTTCAGTTTAGTAGGCCAAATTTGTGCTTTCAGAGACCCATGAAAAAAGGTGCAGAGTTTTTTTTTTTTTTTTCCCCACAATTCTAAAAATATTCTCAATAATTACATCCGAAGGATTTACATTTCACATCTCATTAGTAACTGCCCCTTCTAGACTTCCTTATGGATTATTGAGTATGTAGTAAGACATGACACCTTAGAATATTGCTTTAGAAATTTAGGAATTTTTTTTCCTATAAATTTATTTTTATTTTTTTCTCATTATAATTTTTTTTACACAATGTAGATTCACACCATGCATGTAATCATACATATACATAGGGTAATACTGTCTGTTTCATTCTACTATCTTTCTGTCCTCCACCCTCTTCCACCCCATTTTCCTCTATACCTTACAAAGTTCCTTTATTCTTCTCTAACCCCATTACCGCCCCCTAGTTATATATTGTCATGGACTTATAAGAGAAAATATTTGGCCTTTGGTTTTTTGGGCTTGACCTATTTCACTAAGCATGATATTTTCCAATTTTATCCATTTACCAGCAAATGCCATAATTTTATTCTTCTTTATGACAGAGTAATATTCCATTGTGTGTGTATATATATATATATATATATATATATATATATATATATATATATATATATATCACAGTTTCTTTATCCATTCATCAACTGAAGGGCATCTAAGTTGGTTCCATAATCTAGCTATTGTGAATTGAGCTGCTATGAATATTGATGTGACTGCATCACTGTAGTATGCTGATTTTAAGTCCTTTAGGTATAAACTGAGGAGTGGGATAGGTGGGTCAAATGGTGGGTCCATTCCAAGCTTTAGGGATATGAATAGGAAAAGAGGAACTCAAGCTGTCACAATTTGCTGATGACATGATTCTTTATTTAGAGGATCCAAAAAACCCCTCCAGAAAACTTCTAGACCATATAAATGAATTCAGCAAAATAGCAGGATATAAAATCAACACACATAAATCTAAAGCATTTTTATACATAACCAATGAAACATCTGAAAGGGAAATGAGGAAAACAATTCTGTTCGCAATAGCCTCAAAAATATAAAATACTTGGGAATCAATCTAACCAAAGAGGTGAAAGATCTCTGCAATGAAAACTACAAAACATTAAAGAAAGAAATTAAAGAAGACCTTAGAAGATGGAAAGATCTCCCATGTTCTTGGATAGGCAGAATTAATATTATCAAAATGACCATAACTTCCAAAGGTACTAGACAGATTTAATGCAATTCCAATTAAAATTTCTATGACATTTCTTATAGAAACAGAAAAAGCAATCATGAAATTCATCTGGAAGAACAAAAGACCCAGAATAGCCAAAGCAGTCCTGGCCAGGAAGAGTGATGCAGGAGACCATACCAGACCTTAAACTCTACCATAGAGCTATAGTAACAAAAACGGCATGGTATTGGCACCAAAATAGGCAGGTAGACTAATGGTACAGGATAGAAGATACAGAGACATACCCACATAAGTACAGTTATCTCATACTAGACAAAGGTGCCAAAAACTTACAATGGAGAAAAGATAGCCTCTTCAACAAATGATCCTGGCAAAACTGGAAATCCACATGTGGAAAAATGAAATTAAACCCCTATCTCTCACCCTGTACAAAACTCAACACAAAAATGGATCAAGGATCTAGGAATTAGGCCCAAGACCCTTCACCAATAGAAGAAAAAGTAGGCCCAAATCTCCATCATGTTGGCTTAGGATCAGACTTTCTTAACACGACCCCCATAGCACAAGAAATAAAAGCAAGAATCAGTAAATAGGATAGATTCAAACTAAAACGTTTTTTTCTCAGTACAGGAAACAATAATGTGAAAAGAGAGCCTACAGAGTGGGAGAAAATCTTTTTCACACACACCTCAGACAGCACTCATCTCCAAGGTTTATAAAGAACTTAAAAAACTTTACACCCAAAATACAAAGAACTCAATCAATAAATGGGCTAAGGAAATGGGCAGACACTTCACAGAAGAAGATATACAGGTGATCAACAAATATATGAAAAAGTGCTCATCATCCCTAGTAATTAGAGAAATGCAAATGAAAACCACCCTAAGATTTCATCTAACTCCAATTAGAATGGCCATTATCAAGAACACAAGCAATAATAAGTGTTGGCGTGAATGTGGGGAAAAAGGCACACTCATACTTTGCTGGCGGAGTTGCAAATTGGTGCAGCCACTCTGGAAATTTAGGAATTTTAGGGCAGTTTTTTTTTTCTCTTGAGTATATTGATAAGCCTATAATTCACTTTTGAAATTTTTTTAAATAAAAACTCTATTAATTACGAATTATAAGACATGCCATTGAAAAGTTTTCTAATAAAACTTTCTATTTGGGGGGTTTATTTCTTTCCCATTTCCTTTCTGAATTTGAGATCACTTATGGTTTAAATGTTTATCATTATTTTAATAGTTTATGTCATTAAATAGGACTCAAGACCATTCTGCTAATTTCTTTGCAATTGTTTACAAAGGATGACTAGCTGAAATAAGAAGTTATAATCCTGATTTGCATAATTAAAAATGAAATCACAGGAAGTTAATAATTTTATTGACCAAGAAACAGAATCAGAAAGGTGAAGTGATGGTAACAGAGTACTTAATCATAGGACTAGAACAAGAAACCATCTTCTAGAAAGTAGAGGAAAGTGACCTTATTGACTGTCCAGTTTTTGCTGCGGAAGACTAACATTATTATCCCTACAAGAAAAGGAAAGTAAGGTTCAGAGAATTACAACTAAGGTTTCCAGGATGGTGAATTTCAGAATTTGGTCTAGATACTGTCTAAATCCAAGTCTTTATCATCCCAAAGCTTGAGGAATAGCAGTTCTCTCTCAGTAACAATCTTTGCAGGGCTGCAGTCAACACAGATATTAGTAGTAGAAAATGAGTCATATCCTTTTAGGCAATGATGTTTATACAAATTAACAGAATATGATTCAGCAAGAAATAATGGGGAGAAATAATTGGAAGAAGACAATGTTTTTTCTTTTCTCTGTGAGTGTATATGTGTGTTTCTGGTTGTTTTTGAGGCTATTCTGAGTAGAGAAAAACAACCATGTGTACCTGAGAAATCTCTGATGTTATCACTGTACAGAGTGTTGCCATGCATGAAAATGACTTGAGATATGAAGAAAGGTAGTTTATATTCAGCATGCTCCATTTAATATGACATAATGCAATTCTGTAAAAACAGTTCTATAAAAATGTGGAGACATATGTTTTAAAATGTTCAGGTAGTTTAGAAATTACTATTTCTGCCACTTGTCATACCAGTGATACTAGATAACATTAATAGACCATGACACAAGAAGCTTTCTCTTGAAAATCTCCCATCCATTTATATCTTTATGGTGAATGGAGATTAAAAACACATTCTGTTTACAAATGGTCCTATGCAATTTTTTTCATTGATTTGTAATTTTATTATAATTGTGATGTTAAGAGTAGTCGATTTCCTTAACTTTAATAATAACTTCAGTGTTTGTGTACTACAATCCATGAGATTTTTGTTTCTCACTTTGCAAAGGCAGGACTAACAACCAAGGTGGTTAAAGGCCTAAGCACAACTTCACAAGATATAATAAGTGTATTCCCTAATATTGACTTTCAGGTGTTGTTAATATATATAATCATTGTTTAACTCTTTGATTATTTACTCTTTTTATTTTAACCCTAAACATAGTTGAGAGAGAAGCAGCAAAATCATCCTGAATCTGAAATGTTTGAAGCAATATTACATTGAGATAATGGAATCGTACGCTAGTACATTCTGCCAAGAAATCTGACTGAATTTGACAGTAACCTTTTTAAAATATGAAAAAGTAATTTCTTTATGAAAGACAATAGAGTTTTCATTATGCTTTAAACAAAGTATTTCAGAGTTTCCATTTGATGTATACCTTTATTAAAGTGACATTTTGACATGTAAATTATTGATAGTGTTTTTAATGCATGGTATTATTTTATTATGCTTTTCAAAATGTACATTTCACTATATTTGTGAATTTTAAAAGGAAGATGATAACTTGTCCATTAAAAAACATTTCATAGCTTCAAAGTTATAACTAATTTATTTTACATAATACTACGTTATCTAACAAATTAATCATATAAACTGTACATTATAGTTATATACATACAGGTATAGATTGATCTGTTAGATGTAATGGATTTATAATAAATATCAGTGTGTAAAGATATAAATAGGAAAGTGCTTTGTTTTAAACCTTATCATTGTTAATCTAAATTTTTATGACATGCATTTTAAAGTCTGACACAAAATATTTTGAAATAAAAGCAGTGGAACTATAGATTTGGAACTCAACCATGACATGTTTGCTTATCAGCAATGTTTAAAAGAAAAAAAATCATCATCATTACAAAAATAGGCATCAGTGATGCAGATGGGACAGCTGTTGTTCTTTAATTGTGACTAGATTAATAAAATGCCATTTTTACAATCCATTTAAAACTTACCGATAGGGAATATATTTTAGTACCACTTTGGGTGTCTTTTGGTTAATAAATTCTTGCCTTTTGAGTGTAAGTATTTGGCTTCAAATCCCAGGTACAAGTTTATTAAAAATTGTAATAGTTCGTAGAGACTATAAAATGAAATGAAGTGCACAGAATGTGTGTTTCCAGTGCTTGACTTTAAAACGATTTTTTACATGACTAATTTCAATATTTTCAACTTAAGCAGACTGTTGTTGAATTTAAATGATTTTTAAATATTTAGCCAGACAGCAAAAATATATTACTTTCAAGCAAAAATTTCTTTCAATTTCTATTAAGATATGTCCCCTAAAATAGCATGTTATACTAATAATTTTGAATATAGTAATATTTATGTGAAAATGTCTGTAACTTTAGACTTAAGTTTTAAAATATGGTTATTATGGTTAAGAAGAAAAGAGTTATGAGGAATAGTCTGTCAAATCATTTTTAAGAGGTGATAAAAATACACATTTTTGAGCACTTGAAATATGACATTAAATATATGTACAATTAGCATTATTCTACTAAACACAGTTCCCTCATTACATAAACAGATGAAAGAGAATGTTTAAAATCTATATTAGTAAACATCCTACTTCCCTGAAATATCAGTGTTTATGAAGATTGTGAAGCATTGAGACAGGAGCATAGTGGATATTGACACTGAATTCCATAATTTCCCTTCCCTCAGAAAATGACCTTGTGTCTGGTTTTAAAAAGTTTGGTGGTATGGAGGAGAGCTTGACACCACAAAACTCCCACTGAGACAAATGTATAAGCTACCACTGTTCCTAGAATACTAACTGAAGGCACAAGACTCTTGGAGTTACTCATGTGAATGGTAGAAATCAGAGTGTTTGCACAGTTTCTCCAATCCCAAAATGCCACAGATTCATGTGGCATACCAGCTGGAGCTGGAGGAGCCATGGGTTTACCACTGGAAAAGGAACCCCAGCTTAGGGGACCCACTACTTTCCAGTCATTGTACACAAGACTTCTCTTTGACCAGAGAGAGACTAGGTGCATCTCAGGATTCCCTGATGTATTTCCATTATGTGTAAAGAATCGTAACATTCCATGTGGTGACCAGTATATTTCTAATACCCACAGTAGCATTTCATTCTCTTTTTTCCAAGGAATGGACTTTTTCCAAAATTTTCTGATCTTTGCCCTCTTAGATTTTGATTAAACAGTGATGAAAAAGGTAGAGTAGAAGAACAACATTTTATTTATTGACAAAGACGTTTACTAACAGTTATATTCTTACAAATGTTACTAATAGAATCCTTGGCATATGCAAATGTAAGCTAAATATTAGGTAAATATAGATAAATTATTTATGCTTTAATTTTTAAAAATATGATTTACTTACTCTTAAATTCATAGAGCAAAAGAACATTAATTCTGTAAATCAAGTGGAAAGGTCTTCAACCCAAGGTCGTCTGTGACATTCTAAAGACAAATTTGAGTAGATTAGATGGCTACTAGATATCTTCTTTTCAAACTCATTAATTCCTGTTGTATTTTATGTAAAGTTCATGCCTATTTGAATCTCCCTAAATAGGAAAGTTTTCCCTTTATCATTTATGTGTATGCATGCATACATGTAATTTTCTATACAGATGATTCCTGAGCACATTTATAAGAAAGCTATGTTAACATACACGTTGTCAAAAACATTTCTGAAATGTGATCCAAATAGTGGTGATACATGTTTAATTGGCACGGACTATAAGTAATCCATGCAATGCCACAGTGAAGATTGCAGTCTGTCTATGCATGCTGGGAATAACCAATGTTTTCCCTTTGTTTTTAAACTATATTTTTGCTTATCTCCAGACAGATTTGGAACAATTTGAATAAAAGAGCACTTTAGAAGTTGTTTTGCTTCATGGATTATGTTTTAGTCAGCTTTTTCACCTCTGTGACTAAAGGACCCAAACAGTACAACTGTAGAAGAAGAAATGTTTATTTGAGGGCTCATGGTTTCAGAGTCTTAGTGCACACAAGACTGACTCCACCCCTCAGGACTTGAGGTGAGGCTGAATATCTTGGTCAGAGAGCATGGCCCACATGATGATCAGGAAGCAGAGAGAGAGACTCTAATGTCCAGATACTCCAGATCCTCTCCAGATACTCCCATAGAGTATCTCACAACCCAATTCTCATGTCCTCCAGCCACACTCTCCCACTTCAGTCACTACTCATTTAATCCCTATCAGGGGATTAAATCACTGATTAGGATAAGACACTTAAAATCCAATCATTTCTCCTCTGACCTTTATTGCACTGCCTCACATGTGAGCTTCTGGGGGACACCTCACATCCAAACCATAACAGATTATCAGTCTTCTTTTCTGAAACATTACCCTTTCTATCCCTTTGCCTTCAACCTACTTTCTCTTTAAGCCACTGCAGTCTCTCTTTTCACCACCACATTGAAACTACTCCCACTGTCACCAATGGCTTTCTAATTGCTAAACCCAAAGGAAGCTTTCCAAGTCTCAGTGTTGTGCCAGCCCACATCAGAAACTGTGATAGCAGGAAAAGGTGTGTCCCTACATACACTTAACAAAATACCCTCCCATGGTTTGAACTGAGAGGAAAAGGTGAATAAACACTCTCTCTTCAAAAACATATCTAAAGTCCTAGGTTGCCCAATCTATTGGCACAGCAGTGTCAACCCCATAAACCTACCCAGTGGGAAAGCAAAGGCTGCACAGGCCCGGGAAGTACAGGCTGTCATGTTGCAGGGTCATAAACAAAAACCTGCCTTTACTTAGGTATTATATTTTTGTTCATCATGGATTCTTTTTTATTAATTCTGCTTTTGCCATGCCCCTCTGCCTACTGTGCTGGAGATTGAACCCAGGACTTGGGGCATGCTAGGCAAGTGCTGCCCTATCAGTAAACCACATCCCAGCCCCTTAATTCTGACTTTGAAAATAATATCCTATTACTCCTGTTGGTTACTTGTTTTTTATTTTATGAACCTTTTTTCTGTACACCTCACCCCTAATTCCAGCCCTGTCACAATGCTTGGCCTCACTGTAGCCTTTGATACTATTCTTCATGTGTATTGAATCTGTCTTCTCTGAGCTTCTGTGACACTGTTGTGTCATGGTTCTTTATCCTTCACCGCTGAATAATCCTGCTCAGTATTTTCCTTAGGGTCTTCTTTTCTTAATGCTCCTCTGACTTTGGTGTTCTCAGCAGCTCATCCTAATGATCTAAGCACACTGTTGTTTTTACTCTTCCCGTCTGTGTTCACTCATTTCTGTTACTATTGCTTTATTTCATTCCCTCATAATTTCATGACTAGAAAATTGGGAAAGGCTGCTAATAAAGCCCTCTTATCTTCATGTTGGCCTATCTCTGATTCACAATGCAGGCCAAATGATTTTTTTCAAAGTGAATATGTTATTCATTTATTAACTAAATATTTATTTATTTTTGTATCAGACACTGTTTCAAATTCTGTATAAATCAAGAAATAAAAGAAAAAATTATAAACCATATTGGTTAGGTCAATATTATATTCAATAATGCTAGTAAAGTTAGCAATCAGTAACTTTTTTATGCACTTCTTAAAGCACAGTAAGGTTAAGCAAGGTGCCCTTGTCCACACCACTAGTAAGTATCAGGACCAAGATTTGAACCCAGAGAGTCTCCCTCCAGTACACTTGAAAGCATTTTTCATGAGTTATCTGATTTTCAATCCTCCATATAACATGATGAGATGGTATATAATATAATTTTGCCATTTTTACATAGGAGGAAATAAGCCTAAAGAGTAATTTACTTGTCCAAGGTCACAGAACTCATGGTGTAGCTGGGATTGATATCCAGAGAGTTTATATATAGCTTTCATCTATCATCTTTTTGAGTTATTTGACCAAGAAGCAATTATCCCTAAAGCCACAGATTTGAGTTTTCATTTATGGACAGCTGGCAGGGGTACTGGCATTATAAATATGAAATACAGAAATGCAAAGTAGCCTAGTGTTTTACTGGTAACTTATCAGGCTGCCCTGGTGGACTCAGAACTTGGCATACAACATAAAGCCTAAAGGACTAAGCCTTAAGTAACCATTAATGCACTGAAAATATTCTGTGCAGGAGGAACAAGACTTCTTTAACTTGCATGTGAATAATTATTTTTCTATAGTCAGTCTTATGAATGAAATAACTGTTTTTTAGAAGACTATTATTATATAAGGTCCTATGCTGAAAATCTGTGTAAATCCATCTGACATTTTCTAGATTAACTTCCTAAAATCTCCTAGCCTGCTAGTAACTGTACACACCAACTGCAGTTAATAAGAGTAATAACTTACCATCACTGAGTGATTACTGCCGACAGATTGTAATTAATGAACAGATTCTAACTAGCTTTATTAGTATTAACTCATTAGTACCCAGACAACTTCTAGGGGGCAGACACCATTTCCATTTTCCCCCTCTTCTGATGGAAGAACTGAAGCTTGGTAAGGCTAAGTCACTTACTCAAGGTCACACAGTAAACAGCAAAGCTGGGCTATGAACCCAGGTGGATTGGGTTGGGCCTAAGTAATTAAATACAACAGCCTACATCTCAAGACTATAAACCCTGGAAGAGGCGATCTCCAGAGGAGAGGCATTCACTTATTCCTTAGTTTAGTATTTATTGATTACCAACTCTGTTAAACAGACACTGTTCAAGGACATTTTTAGGTATTTAAATATAGGTTTAATTGTGTAAATTTTACAAGCTATTAGTCAGCTTTCCATCACTGTGACCAAAAGACCTGACAAGAAAAACATGGAAGAGGAAAAGCTTATTTTGTTTCACAGTTTCAGAAGTTCAGTCCATGATCCACCAACTCCATAGTCCCAGATCCGAGATGAGGCAGACCATCATGGTAAAAAGACATGACAGAGGAAAGTAGCTCGGGACATGAAGATGAGGAACCAAAGAGAGTTCAGCTCACCAGGGACACAATAAAAACCCCAAAGAAATGCCCCTCGATGACCTACTTCCTCCAGCCACAACCTACCTGCCTGTAGTTACAACCCAGTTAATCCATACAAATGGATGAATCCACTGATTAGGTTGCAGCTCTCATAACCTAATCATTTCACCTCTGAACATTCTTGCATTGTCTCACACATGAACATCTGGGGACACCTCATATCTAAACTGTAACACTAATGTTGTCCATATTATCTATTAACATACTTTTCTTTGGACTTAGTATTTTGAGTAATCTAGACAAAATTAGTTTTCTCATCTCAATTTCTTTTTATCTCATCATTTGCCAATTGTTTTGAAAAAAATATAAATTGATGTGCTATAATAATAGTGAGAATATCCTCCAGAGAATTTTCATCTTCTCACTACTTTTTAATGTGTGTGAAATCATAGCACTTAGATATGCAGAAGACAAGCAAAAAGAAAAATAGTTCATTTACCATATCCCACTAGTATTGAATAATTCTCTGTAGTATTTTGGCAAAGACAGGTTCTTGTCTAATTTTAAATGACTCAATTGAAGAGGCTTCTGCTACAGGTTGATTGTAGAGGCTAATGGACTTGCTATGAAAAGGTTTCTAACATTTAGCCTAATTTTTCACTCCTTAAATTTCAGAGCATTACTCTTAATTGCTTTCTGTGACTGACTTAGCCTCTGCTGCCTCCTTATTTCATGGCATTTGTGACCCAGTGTCCTTCCTAGATAGGTATTGTGTCTCCCAACTATAAACAGTTATTTCTGAGTGGAGCATAGTTTCTATCTTTACATAGACTGTTAATTACTAGGCAAGGGGATAATTGTTTATTCCACCTTTTTGAATTTGGACTGTGCCTTGCCTAAGTATGCCAAATTATATATTTATGAATATGTGAAATAAATATGTGGATTTTAAGTCTTTGAACCAGGATTCTAATAGTCATCAATCATTTACTAAATTCATAGGTACAAAATCCAGGCCCATATTTCCCAATTATTCTATTACATGGCAGGTCTGAACACTTTTCCTATTTTCAGTAGATATATGTCAAAATAAAAGAACTCTTAAAGGACTATTAAATAAAGTGTTTATATGGATTTTAGACATATGAAATCTATGTGCCACTCTTCAAAAGAAAAACGATTGTTATATTATTGTGGGAAAGCATAATGATTTTTATGGTTAGCAAATGATGTGAACTCTTTAGAGGCTGTCAGTCAGCAGTTTATTCTTATTGATTGATGTATGTTTCTTTTAACCTTTACATAGAGACTCTTCAATAGGTTACATAATTTTATTATGTATTTCCTTATATAGCTGTCATGATTACACCATTAAAAATATAATATATTGAGGGCTGGGTATGTAGGTGTGCCTGCTACATGCATGGTGCTCTGGGTTCAGTTCCCAGCACCACACACACACACACACACACACGATAATTACATAAATGATACATGGAAAAAAGAATGTTTCAAGAAGAAATAACATTGTTGTGCTTGTCTCATTGATTTTGGGCAATATTTTTGGTATATGACTATCCTTTCAGAGCATACCCATAGCTTTTAGAGCTAGTTCATGTTCCAGAGTGAAACAAGGAAGAAAGAAGATTTATTATAAAGTTAAAACAGGTTATTTTGTGAAAATTTTATACATTATATCATAATTTTATACACCATTATAATGTATAAAGTTTATACATTATATATTAATTTTCATGGGTAATTCCTACCTCTCACAAGGCTTGGAGGTGATTATTCTTCATTTCTACTCATACACTATCATGGAAAGTGTTATCTGGCCACATTTGTGACTGAGCTGGGGTATGCATGTTGGAACAGATCCTTGATTAGCAGAGTCCCATACTGAGTGACAGTGCCACTTCTCCCATGTCCCTGCTGAGAACCATTGTGCAAAGGTTTGTCTTGACAGGCAGTCCTATAAAATTGCAACTTATCTGCTATATTGCTTTGATATTTCAATCTATTTTTGAATAGGTTTTGCACTTTGGTATTTGGCATATTGTCTTTTCTTTGGATATACAGCTGGAGGCTGTATTAGCATTCACTGAAACTGCTATGATAATTCTCACATCAAAGTAATCCTGCTCCTCAGTTTTCTTTCACAGTAAATGCAAGGTATCATATTTCAAGACTGGTAAAAGATAGTTAGTATCTTTTAATTATTCACAATATTTGAAGAAACCAGTCTTCTATAGCTAAGCCAGGTCATTTTGGTTAGGAGCAAAACACATGTTCCTCTCCTTTTCTAATATAAAATTTGAGTGGTTCTCAAATTTTAATGTGCATTAAAATCACTCAAAGTGCTGATAAAAATGTAGAAATTGGGCTCCAACAGAAGAGATTCTGATCTAAAATCTAGGATAGCCTCTGAGATTTTTTTTCCTTTCTATCGAGTTCCCAAGTGAGGTTGATGCTGGCCGAGAGACCACCCTTGCAGAATCACTAGATTAGAATACTGTGTAACCACACCGTTTAACACATTATGTCCTGGCAACCCTGTATAGGACACCTATCAAAACCTAAATCAAGCAACAAAATTACCATGTGGGTTAAGTTTTTATAGGTGTTCCATAGTCAGGACATAATGGGTGAAGGCTGTGACTCTCCTGATAAGATCTTCTCTGGTGCCCACAGTGGAGAACCACTGATCTAATCTGCTGGTCGGGAAAGTTAATCTATAATGGACAGCATAGTAAGTATTTTAAGCTAGTGGGCTAGATGATCTCTGTTGCAACAACTCAATTATAGTTGATCTATTGTAGTAGGAAAGCAGCCATAGATAATATATAAATGAATGGGTGTGACTGTGCCCAATAAAAATTTATTTACCAAACAAGCAGTAGGCAGAATTTGGCACATGGGCCAAAAGTTTATCAATGTCTGATCTAATTAATCAGCAAGAGGCTTGGATCTTTCTTAGCTCTTAAACTGTCTATATATCTTAGGCAACAACCATGTGCCCAACATTGAGTTATGATATGTGAGGGATATATAAGTGTAAATCTGATTTTTCCAGGCTTCTTTAAGAGATCAGAATGTTGTGTTTTATAGTGTTGAAACAATTAGAAAGAAATTAAATATCAAGGCTGGAATAGACTACATGAAATAGGTTAGTCTTGGATAAACTCATCAAGAGAACAAAATAAATGTCTCAGAAGGGCAGAACAGCAAAAGAAAAGAAATGGAGAGAGTACACAGAGGATTCTTCTAAAGGATAGTGAGGGTATCCTTGATATGGAGAGGATTGTGGAAGTACATAGAAATATGTAGAAATGTCAAGTACCAAATGCCACTTACTGGCATTTGTTGTGTATATTTTAGGTATTATAACAGTGTCCCAGGTACAAAACTGATCAAGACAATAGTCCTTGCCTTCGAGAGGCTCAAAGTTGGATGGAGATATCAAAGTGTTCAACTCCATATACAAGTATTTGGGGTTGATATGTTTAGATTAAGTTGGGCTTTTAAAATGGATATTTAATTGAAAATGATATTTACATGATTGACAACAGAGCATTTTTATTAGTTTTTAATCAGCAGTAGAGTGACTTGAAGAAAACTGTTTTAGGAAAAATAGGTAATCATCTTCTAGAAACTAATAAAATGGTAACTATGCAAAAATTATTTTTTAATACCATATTAACCCCATAGGAACTTTACTACATTAGAAGTAGCATGTGTTAGTTTGAGCTGTTCTTTCTAATACACTGTGCTCAGAAAATCCTGTTAGTGTTTTAATATGTTTAAAAGACAATTTCAAACAATTGCCCCATTCTGTCTAATACAGTGATATGTAATTAAAATAATTTATGGAGATAAGAGATTATAAGTAACTGGAACTTTTCAGAGACTTTTATTGTTAAACATTGAATGTAGGATTTGGATGAAGTTGATTATAAAATAAAACCTCTCGTAGGAGATAATTGTAGATGTTGGTATGATATTCCAGTAAAATAATTGCTGATCTTCCAGTTTAAGTATTCTGACTTTAATGCTTGAAAGTTCACAAGGAACTAACTCAATCATTAGAACCTAAGAGTGCAGTGATGAGATGCCTGTAATCCCAGCAGCTCAGGAGACTGAGGAAGGAGGACTGAGAGTTCAAAACCAGCCTCAGCAAAAGCAAGGCAATAAGCATCTCAGTGAGACCCTGCCTCTAAATAAAATACAAACTAGGACTGGGAATGTGGCTCAATGTTTGAGTTCCTCTGAGTTCAATCCCTGGAAATTCCCTGCAACAAAAATAAATAAATAAATAAATAAATAAATAAAATAAAAACACCTAAGAAAATCACATCTCGAATATTCTATTTCAATGCAAGAAACTAGAGTTCATTTTATTAATCAAATTGAATGTTAAATTTGGGGTTGTGAGAAGCAAGGATCAGTTAAGGGCTCTGTCTTAGACAAGAAGACATATATTTTTAACTACCTAACCCCATAGTTTGATTATTAATCAAACATAAGGATGCAGATGGCAGCATGTCATTTAAAAACTTTTTTTTTTTAGTTGGAGATGGACACAGTACCTTCATTTTGTGTTTATGTGGTGCTGAGGATTGAACCCAGTGTCCTACATATGCAAGGAAAGTGCTCTACCATTGAGTCACAACCAAGCCCTACAGCTCGCCATTTTGATTCAGTTGGATACCAAGAGAAAGGTTAATTCAAAGTCCCATGTGACTTAACATTTTGTGAGAGTCATAGCCTGAATACTTAGGTGTCTTGGTGCACATATCTATACCTTTGTGTTTTGGTTCCTTCAATGTTGAAGGAGGGCAGAAGCCTACAGTTGTACTAAGATGATAATGGATTTGGGGCACACCCTTGCCCATGAGTAGAATGTTGAGACACTTGAGAACTGAGTAGTGTCTCTCAATCTTCTCCATTCTGTATCCCATTTATATCCAAACAAATGAGATATTCTGAAGTGTCTTTAATTATGTATGTGTGTGTGGTAAATGTATGTGTGTGTACCTGTGTTGCTGATAATGTCATATCGCTGATTCTTGAACTATAGAGTTTGAAGCATTAGTCTGCTTGGGCTGTTCTAACAAAATAGCATAGAAGGTGCTTAACCAAGGGAAATTTATATCTCACAGTTCTGGAAGTAGAGGGGAGTACGAGATCAAGGTGCCAGCCAATTTGGTTGTTGACGATTCTTGCAGGTGGCTGTCTATTTGGTATGCCTCAACATGGAATAGACAGAAAAGAGAATGCAAGCTCTTTGATGTATTCTTTAAAGGTCACTAATCCTACCATAAGACGTCCACCCACATGACTTCACCCACACCTAATTTCTTCCCCAGAGGAAACACTTCCAAATAGCATTATATTTGAAGTTTAAAGTTTGGACATGAATTTTGGGAGAACACAAATATTGAGTTCATAACATTTGAATAATTAAATCTAGGAAGCTTATAATTCTTGTATTAGCGAATTATCAACAGACTCTGAAATTTTTGATAAAAGAATTAGATAGCACTTCCAAATTAGTGAACTTATAGAATCTACTTTTAAATTTTTCCTCCTTGAAAGCAGAAAGAATTTTAAATAAAAATTCAGAAATATTATCTTATGCTTTTGGTGCTTGAGGACTGACACATTATTATATTCTATCATGTGAAGCTTAAGGAAAATGTGAGATTTTAAAATGAGGGAGAAACAGTTAGGAGAGCAGAGAAAGTAAACTAACCTCACAAAAGGGAAAGACATGTTTTTTCATGTCTTGTATGATATTGTAAGTTGACCCTTATAAAAGAAAATAATACCAGTTTCTTTTTCCTAATGATAAAAGGAGAACATAGCTTTCAGATGACTCAAAGTTAAGATAAAAATATAAAAATAATAAAGGGAACAACAAAGGATCCAATCATCAGAATGAAGACAACCTATAAAAGGCAAGAAAATATTTGATGAGAAATTGATATCTAGGATATATAAGAAACCTCAGAACTCAATAGAAAAAATCCAATTTTAAATGGGCAATAGACCTAAATAGACATTACTCAAAGGAAAACATAAAAGTGTCCAACAGGTCTATGAAAAAATGCTCAATATGAATGATCAGGGAAAAGCAAATCTAAACCACAATGAGATGTCATGTCACTCCAATTAGAAGGGTTACTATCATGAAGGCAAAAGGTGAGTGCTGGCAATGGCATGGAAAAAAAGGAACTCTTGAACACTGTTGGTGGAAATGCAAATTAGCACATCCATTATGGAAAACAGTGTGGCGGTTCCTCAAAAACTAAAATTAGAACTACGTATGACTCAATGATCTCATTCCTGGGTATATACGCAAAGGAAATGAAATTAATGCATTAAAGATATCTGCTTTCTCATGTTTACTGTGGTGCTATTCACAAAAGCAAAGAGATGGAAATAGCCATCAACTGATAAATAAATAAAATGTAGTTAATATACATAGTGGAATACTATTCAAGTGTAAAAAAGAAGTCCTATCATTCGTGACAGCATGAATGGAACTGGAGAACATTATGTTAAGTGAAATAACCAAGGTACAGAAAGACTATACTAAGAAGAAACATTAGATAATAGAAATAATTTCTGATGTTCTATTGCATATTAAGGTGATTCTACATGATATTGTACTATATTTCTTCAAAAGAGCTAGAAGAGAACATCTTGATTGTTTCACCATGAAGGAATGATAATTATTGAGGAAAGAGATGCTTTTATTCCAAGTTGAGCATTGCACAATGTATAAATGTATCAAAACATCACATGGTACCCCAAAGTCATAATTTTTATCTGTCAAATATAACAGATTAATGTAAAAGAAGAGAAAAATGAGAAGCTCCATAATTAGTAACACTTATTGCTTGATATCACAGCTAATTAATATGAAATGGGGAATAACCTTCTTGGCATTAAGAAGTGTAAAATAAAGGAATAAACTCAATGTTTTAAAATGCTATTATGGTATCATTTATTGAGCACCTACTATACGCTACACCACATCCTAGGCACATTGTAGACAGTGTTTCTAATTTTTGCAATAGTTCTAATGTTACCTGTTTTCATGTTAGGAAATTGGGAACTGTAGGATTACAGAAATTTCTCAAAGTTATGCATGCTTGTTTTCAAATGAACAGCCACTTAGTCTTCGATATACTCTAATGTACATCTCTGCCTTTTGTTAACTTTTTCTCTGCAAAGAGATAATAAATCACTTTGTGTCCAATTGTGGGTTTTCTGCTTTATCTTTTATATTTAGTAGCACAATGTATAAGGTAAACAGGCCATTTATGTTTGCTGAATTAAGGTACAAATGTAAACACATGTAAACAATGAAAGTGAGAAAGAAAATTTTGTTTTTGTGCATTCATTTGTCCTTGAGATAAAATGCTGTGCTTAAAAGTCTATACTTTCTTGACTTCCCACAAATGGTACAGAATTTCCATCTACTATCCATAAAACGAACTTATAAAGTGACATTAAAAAGAATCAGCAATAAAAAAAATTCAGGAACTAACTGATAAGTTATCTGATACAGCTCCCAATTAACTTGATTGCCTCCATTTTTTTATTTATTAACAGGAAATTAACTTTGACTGTTAGCACCTGGATGAAAACCCTGGGTTCAGATTATCAGTCTCCTGTACACTGCAAAGACCTGGTTGCCGAAGGATCATTCAATTGAAGTAAGACCTAATTAATTAGAATGTAAGAATTTTATTCTTGAATCAACTTTAATAAGGTGACTTGGCATATTTCTGCAATGTGCCTATAGTTGCTAATTTTGAAAGAAGAGAAATGTAAGCACTCTTCTCTGGCCAAATTTTATGTATTTCAATTTCTATTCATCTTTTATGGATAAGCCTATTTTCTATAATAACATTATATAAGTATATCAGTTTCTGTGTGACTCCTAAAATTGGTATAATCTCTTTGACTTTGTATGTACCAGTTCTTTTTTATTTAATTATAAATGTCATTAGAACTAATTTAATTAGGCTCTCTCTTTTTTATTGTTTAAGTTTGCCACTGATTTTATCTAAAACTTACCACAACAATGCAACCTATACCACAATACAGTGTTGATTGTATATCAGTTATTACTTCTTTTCTCAGGTATAGATAGACTTATTGGAGTTTTAGAAGATTTCTTTCTGTATGGCCACAGGTAGGCGGTGGACTACCATGTGTTCCCTGGAGTTCGAAGTCATGTAAGGAAAGTTTATAGCTATTCTTGGAGCACTGCAGTTGTTGGTAGGGGAAGATGCTACTGTGGGATGATAATACTTTCTGTAGGGCACTAGCTATCATCAATGTTCAGATGCTTGTTCAAGTTTACTTTGTATGAAATTTGACATGGTGTGGATAATGCAAAGGCCATAAAGACAGCACAGAACCAAGAAAGGACCCAGCATGACCATCGGCATACTTTAGGGACTCAGTTGAATTATTTAACCTTAGAATTCTCTTACTCCCTAATTTAAGAGGTTAGATTTGATCAGGGAAAGGTAGCAAGTTCCTGTGCCCTGAAGGGTGAGAAAGATAATGCAACTTTAGGAAATATCTGGGGGAAAGAGGCTGTGCCCCTTATAAAGCCATTCAGGTTCAGATATTTTAAACTCCATTAAGTAGTTAATTGGAGAAGAAGTTAAGAAGGGGTGGAGGAGGAAGTGGGTTGTTTTTTGGACTTTGGATTGAATAAATTCTAAGATCATTTCCAACTAAACATAAGGCTATAAGGCTATAAAATTGTATTATTATGTAAAGCACTTATTGCCTCACATCCATTGAGCACTTATATGTGTTCCTTTTCTGGTTATTATAAATGAGTAAAATACAAATAATTTTTGTTTGAATGTCTCTGAATATTATAGTGGAAATGGAAAAAAGCGTGATTTTTAACCATGTAAATTCATACTACCTGATTCTTCAGTATAATATTTCTTCCGAGGTTTCTTTTCTTTATTTTTATTTATTCACCTGAAATGAGAACTTCCAATCTCATGTAGTGACTAAGAATAAGCCCTAACCTGTAAATTACCTATTCACTCCCAACTGATATTTTCACTAAAAAATCTTATGACCCCCTAAAGAAAGAAAGTCATACCACTTGTTTGAGACTAGTTTTGTGATTCTTTAAGAAGTCCCTAAAAGTTCTAGTTTATTTTTATTAACATCAGCTAATATTTGAATTGAAACCTTATTCCATATAGAAAATGTAAAATCAATAGTTTTAATCCTTATTTCCTAGCATAATTTTCTAGCTTCATCAAATGTTACTCCTCTGATTTTCTTTATTTTCCTTTTTTTACATCAATCACATATTTTTATTCATTTTTATCACTTGTTACTGCCTTTCAAATCTGTACCTTAACTGAGATTATAAGTGCATTTTATCAGAAGCTAATGGCAATTAGGCACCAGGCCTAGTGGAAGATGGGAAGTAGGCCAAGTCAATATATCCTTGGGGTCTTGTCTATTTTCTTTGGCTCAATTTAAATCTGAATTTATGTGGACAAGAAAATGGAACCCAGGATTTTCAGAAGTCAATGTGTTATCCTAATGATAAAGGGATAGTAGAAGGTACCGGGATCTTTGTACTCTCAGTAGCACCCTTCCAAATGTTTCTTCTTATCTTTGTTATTCCTATGCCTTTTAATGTCATGAATATATACACTTATAGACAGAATCAAGGTTACTTCACTTATGATCCATTTTGAGAATGGGCATGGTGCCTGATGCTGTGTCTTTTAGGTGGTTTTTCCATGTGGTAGTAGAAACCATTACTACCATTACCACCAAATTACATTAGTTTTTGTGGTGAGAAAATTGAACGTAGGACCCTGTGCATGCTCTCTAGCACTGAGTGCAACCCCAGCCTCATATTTTTATTTTCTTTCTTTCCTTCCCTCTATCTTTTTTTTTTTTTTTTTTTTTGGTGGCAGGAGGTGGTATTGGCTAGGGATTGAACTCAGGGCTTGTTCATGCTCAGTATTCTACTGAGCTATACCAAAAATAACATTTTGGAAGGGTTTGACAATAGATGTTTTAGTCCACCTATGTTAATACAGTTTTGAGTGCTGGCTGACCATTTCCTTCACAGCCACGTTAAAGCTGAAGAACTTAAATATCAATACTCAAACTGATCAGAACTGATTACATCTGCACCTGGACTGACCCACAATATTTTATATTAGTAAAAAACTCTCAGCTCTTTTGTTTTTAAGTTGTGTTATATCCTCTAAAGACTCCACATATTCTAGAAAATAAAAATAAACATAGACGTAAAAATGTTAGCAGTTAAGGTACAGCTATGTGAAGAGGTTTTCTAGTGATGCCCCCTGTATCCTGTGATTTTGTTTTATAGAAGAAATTTATAAAAAATAAATTAGAAGAATAAGTAAGCATTTTTATTCTCCTTAAGGAATAAATTCACATGTTTACATTCAATGCTTTCATGACACAAAGTACATGGACAAAGTAGACATATATAAAACAAACCTAATTATTTGTTTCTTATCTCATGCATACATAATTAATGGCAGGAATGTCTAATCCCTTGTTTAACTCACTGATTTCCAACAGGAAAATGAGCTAATGCAAACATCTAAATGATGTATTTAATTGACACCTTTCTTTTTCATAGGTTCTGAAACTATGAACTTATATTTTGAATTCCTTCCATTGTATGAAAGATGTTCTGATATTCACTTAATATATGTTCACCTTTAGCACTTGACATTTACTGTCATGGCTTTCAAATGAAGTGTTTAATTAAAATCAAATTGCCATTGTTTTAATAACCCAGAAAAAATGGGTATGAATTAAATTCTTTTTTAAAAGATATGGCAATGGATTTTAGAGTGCACTAGCTCCTGTTTGAATATTGCAGTTGTTTGAAAAATTTCGTAAAATATTCTTATTATCAAAATCTAGTTTAGAGTTTAATGATGCAGTAAAGTTGAGACGTTCACAAAGAAACCAGAATAATAACAGTAAAAACTTAGCCATAGCTTAGTACAATCCAACCAAAATTTTCTGGTCAATTAGATTTGATTGTGTTAAACAGTGACACACTACAAAAGTAATTAGGGATCACATATTATTGATTGACTGTATGCTGAGGCTAGTTAGAGACACTTTATGCTGCCTGAGATTTGACACCACTTTCTGGAACCCTTTAAAGCAGGACAGATGCAATTATCACAATTTTTATTTTTCTTGAGAAGGATCTCCCATAACTGCTTAGTAAATGCAATTTATCCCAGAATTTACTATTTGCTATTTTATTTTCCTTAAGAGACAGTCTTTGTTGAGGGTACAAAATTAATTTTTAAAAAGGTGTGTTAAATGATCTAATGGGAACAATTCCATGAAGAAATAAAACCTGGTACCATACACCATTTGTAAAACACTCAGGATCTGTACATTTCTGACCCAATGGATTTAAATGAATCTGATACTTTAATTCTCATACAAGTTTTAAATGGGAAAAAACTCATTACAGAAACCTTGAGGTACTTTTCAATTTTTGTCCTTAAATGTACCCACCCCAATATAATTTCATCTAAAAATGGTTTTCTCATTATCTACTCATCATGAGATTAGCTTTGTTAGAAGAATCACAGTCTATTTGTTTAAAATCAGTATCTTATACTTCTGTAACAATTATTTAAAGACAATAAATATTTGCATTTTATTGTACTATTTTTGGCACAATATTAATTTTTGTATTACCATAAACCTCTTGAATCTGAGATTATATTTCATTACTATATATATCTATATCTGTATATTTTTTAAGAATATGTGCCTTGCAGGAGACAAACTTGTAAGTTTTCCTTCTAAAGATAAAAAAGGACAACATCCATATAATGAATAAAAACCAGCCATTATAATCTAATGGTATTTTAAAGGGAAAGAACCCAACTCATTAACTTTTGACTTTATTTACATATATATATAGTGTATATATATATAATATATAATTAGCTGCCTAATTTTGCAAGTTTTAAAAGTTCATCACATTAGTTTTTGATATAAATTTCAATGATATCTACTTTTAACTATATTAATCAATTTGGCAGCAATTGAGTACTTGATTCTGAAAATTGTCTTTACACAAATCACTTTCATTCTCTTATGCAAGTGGAATAAAATTGTAACATTTCTTTGCAAATGTGACATATAATCTCTTAATTTACATCATGTGATTTTCATACTTTTGTGTTTATGAAATGAAGTACTTTCTTTGTTTTTTTCTCATTAAGTTGCTTAGGGTCTCACCATGTGGTTGAGTCCAGCTTTGAACTTGCAATTCTCCTGCCAGGGCCTCGTGAGCCTCTGGCATTACAGGTTTATGCCACCATGCCTAGCATGAAGTACCTTCTTGTTCTTGGAACCTCTTTTTCTATTTTTCTTACCAATAGAATGATTTCTAAAATTGATTTTTTTCAAGTTGAGTGTTCACCTTTTTTAAATAGAAAGTTGTTTGTGCTGCTACAAAACTCATTTTCTTGATTCCCTTAGTCTTCATACACTGCTCTAAAAATTTTCAAAGATGATTCCATACAAATATTTTGGCAAATTGAATGCTATATATGATATCAGTAAAGGAACAAAGATAAATATGCTGCAGATTTTCTTTCAAAATATTCACCTTTAGTGCTGCTACAAATAATTATAATGAAGTGTGATATTACATAATGAAAGCATGTAAAAAGTAGCACAAAAGTGAGGTGATATTTTAACTCCTAATTATTTAGATCAATTTCCAACTTCAGGTCCAAAGGCTAAGGTTATCAATCTTTTTGAAATTCATACCATGCCAGAACAAAAAAGCCAACATAACATAAAATAATATGTTATAAACAATTATGTACATGTGCATTTTTAACTTTATCATTAAGTATGAAAAATGAATATTTAGTTGCTATTATTTAGTTGCTATAATATTTCATATTATTTGCTTTTCTGTTATGTAATTGTTCCTATTTGAACAAATTACACTGGGTTTAGTTAGAGGTAGAAATTAATAGGAGTACTACTTAAAGAAATAATATGTTGAGAAAAATATAACAATACTTTAATAAGTCTTTTTTCTGTTATCTTATATCTGAATTTATTTAACTATTCTTAATTTTTGTTGAATGTTTACATTTTATAGACAATATCATTGTGGATTATAAGGATAACTATGAGATTATAAAAAGAATGTAAATGTGCTAATATTTCATGCAAAGTAGCAATGATATTTTCTTTGTCTCACAATGCAGTAGGATATTTTAATTCTTTGATTACTTTTCCCATAATACCTCTCTGAACTGCCTGCAGCTGTAGGTCATCCTTCTTTAATGTAATGGTAAAACTGAATGTAGTCAAACATATAGTCCACCTTGATTTGCAGCTCTATTCTTATCAAGCTCATATTTCACTAGTTCCTGGTATCAGCCTGATGGGTTAATATCAAAATATCTTGCCAACAAAATCATTTGACTACTTAGGATTTTACTTCTTAGCAGTGGCAGATATTTATGCATGTTAGAATTAGAAACTAGAGTGTTTCTTTCAGCCTCAATTTTTGGGGCTGCATGTGTTTTGTAATTTCTCCCTAAAGTTTTGCACCCATTGCTGAAAACTGAAATGTTTTGCATTCCACAATGGGGTTTCCCAGTATATTTTTTCTTGTTTTGGATTTTTTTAATCATTATTTATTTATTTATTTATTTATTTTTTTTACAGACTGCATTTTGATTCATTGTACACAAATGGGGTACATCATTTCTTATCTATGGTACATGATGTAGATTCATACCATATTCATACATGTACATAGGGTAAGGATGTCTGTCTCAGTCCACCATCTTTCATACCCGCCTTCCTCTCATTTCATTCTACATAATATAAGGTTTTTGTTTTGTTTTGTTTTGTTTGGTAAAATCTGAACAGTGACAAGCAAATTTGACCCAAAGACCAGTGGATACCTTCAGATATAATTGGTACTCAACATACCTAAAACAGGCTTTTCTTTCCTGCGTCTATACTAAAAATATATGTTCTGTCTTGCCATATTGCACTCAATTCATTAAACAAGAAACATGGGAATCATCATATTAAATCACTTTCTCTTAACCTTTTTCCAGTAATTCATTAAGTCCTATGAAATAACATGAATTACCTTCCCATCGTTTTAAAAGTTAAAAATACTCAAAAATACAGAGAAAAGCCTATTTCATTAAAGGTTTCCACAAGGCTAAGAAGCCAGTAATCACTCTAATTAGTTTCATGTGCATCTATAAAAGTATGTGTACATGCAAATATCCATACTATTTTCAGTTGTTTCCATGTGGCAATAGTCACTGCCATTTAAAAAGGAGAAGAATGAGTGCCATAAATCAGGTGTACATTTCTAATTTCTTTAGAAATTCTGAAATCCATCTGAGTAATATTACCATTCTACTAACCAAAAGATAAGAAAATTCCTTATTTTATTCTTGGTTATAACTCATGGATTTTGGCTCTAACTCTCTTGAAGAATCTTCCATTTCCATTTTCCTCCTTAGGTACATAAAGAAAGCATTGGAGAATATCTACTCATGGGTGGCTGAGAAAGTGCTCCTGCCCATAGAAAGTTGGGAGCTTAACAATATTAATATCTCATCCAGTTAGTCTTTTTGCAACTTCTGTAACTACAGCTCTCCTCAAACTATATTTTCCCCCTCAGTTTGTTTGATTCCAGTCAGCTCTATGTGCCAAAAGAAAGTTGATTCTCTTAAATGTTTTATAAAGAAAATTATATTTTTAGGTTGTTTTCAAGTAGTCATAATTTTAGTTTTTCCTTTCATTCACACACACACACACACACACAAACACACGCACACACACACACACACATTCTTTCTCTTGTTTCTTTTCTTTACTAGTATCTTTAGTATAATGTCAAATAATTCTGATGATAGTGATTTTTTGTCTTGTGTCTGATTTTATTAAAGGCTTTTAGTGTTGCTCATTTAAGCATGTGACTGACTTTTGGGCTAAGCTAAACATAGTATACCCTGAAAAAAGATTGACTTCTAGTTCTATTTTATTGAGTATTTTAATTGAAAATGGTTATTAGATTAGCAAATGGCTTTTCAGCATCTATAAAAGGAATAAAATAGCATTTTTCTGAGATCTACTCATACCATAAAATTTTATTGATGGATGGCCTAATATAAATTTATAAAATATTTGGATAAATCTCACTTGATTATGATTGAATATGATTCCTTTTATTTTTACCTGAATTTCATGCACTAATATTTTATTTGCCTTGATAGGCATCCGTATGTCATGACATGAGTACTTGGGTATGTGGGTTGTATGTGTATAATCCTGCTTTTGTATTTTAATTTTATTTGAGGTAATGAGAATTGAACCCAGTGTCACTTTACCACTTAGTAATGTTCCCAGCCTTTTTTATTTATTTTGAGGCAGGGTCCCACTACCTTGCCAAGACTGGTCTGGAACTTGTGATCTTCCTGCCTGAACTTCCCCAGTCACTGAAATTACAGGTGCATGCCACTGTGCCTGACTGTGTGTGTATATTCTTTGTTGGAACATAAAGTTATCTTTTCTTAGCTCATATCCTGGAAAATATTTTAGAAGCATTAAATCTGATCTTTAATTTTTTTTCAATTCCTCATGAGAACTATTTACAATTACTGCTTTTTTATTTCTATGGAAAAATTTCTCCAATTCTTCTATATAGTTTAGTGTTTAGATATTCTATGTTTCTGAGGTCAGTTTTGGTGAATTATGTTTTCTTAGAAAATTACCCATTTTGTCTGTATTTCAAATTTATTTGCATAGTGTAGCAAAATAGTTGATTAAAATTCTTTTAAATGGACTTTGTGGTTATTTTTCATTCATTATTTGTCATTCATTTTTGCTTATTTATTCCATTTTTACTCCTTTCTTTAAAAAAAAAGCCTACCAGTGATTTTTTTCATTCAAATGACCAACTTTTGCATGCATTTATTCTATTTTTGTTTTCTCATTATCTTTTCTTTAACAAGTTATTCTGCTTTCCTTTACTGTGTCATTCCTCTCCTAAATCTTGAAGATATTTGCATAATTTATTTATTTCATTATTTTTATGGATAAAATATTTAATAATGAGAAATTTTCCCTAAGTAACCTGTTTAATTTTTAAGAACTGCATTTTATAGGAATGAGAATTAAAGAGTTCATGCTAAAAATTAGTCACATGTATGGCATAAAGCAAGCAACATGACATTCTTTGCTGGAACAAAACATTTTAATGTAATAATAGTAATTAAAGTGAGTCAGGTCATGGAAAGTCTCTTTTTACATTTAATTGTATGTAGTCTGATATTAACTTTTTCTATACATATAATAAGACTTGTGATGTATAATTACAATTTACACACTTTTGTATCAGTTTTGTTTATGTATGTGTCTCTAATAATTTGTAATATATTTGCTTTCTTATTGTTCCTCTTTTTCCCTAAAGATTTTACTCAAAATACAATGAGGATTAAGTTACAGATTCTCTTCCTCCTTATAACCCCTAAATTTGTTTTTAAATTTTATACTTATGGTTTTAATTGTTTTTTAGTTTACTGCATCCCAAACTTACACTTTTTATAAACAGGAGTGCTCTGAATGACCGGAGAGCTAAGCAACTTGAGAGTCTTCAAGAAGGCCTGGGTGGCAGGATGGCAAGATGAAAAGTGTCATGTGTGAGAAAGTTTAGACTTGTCAACCTCCCCTAGCCAGTTATCATCCTTGTTTAGCTATGAACTGAACTGGCCCTTCCTTGCACAAATTCACCTTTCTCTTTGGGGACATAATTAGGCTTAGATGAGACCGTGAGAGTGAAGCGTAGATGATGGCATTAGTGCCCTCATAAAAAGAGACAGCAGAGAACAGTTTTCTCTCCCTGCTTCTCGCTCTTGTTCTCACTCTTTCATGAAAGGATGTAACAGGAAAGTGGCATTCTGTAAACCACAAAACATGCCCTCCGGCAGAGCTTGACCACGCTGACACCCTGACCTTAGACCCATCCTCCAGAACTGTAAGAAGTTAATTCCCTTTGTTTAAGTCAACCAGACTATGGCATTGTGTTATGGTAGCCTGAGCTACCCAAGTTGGTGACATTTAATTTCATCTGTGGAAGCCTCTGCTAAGTATTGTATCTTTTTTCAAGGTAATAAAATGGTTATTATCTTGGTAGGAATTATAATGAGACTGGAAACATTTGGAAAATGGGTTTGTTTTATATTTTCTTTAAGTATTATGTATGTTTTTAAAATTTATATCAGGAAGGCTATGTAGAGGTATTAAAATGTTGATTTATGAAGGGTAATAAAATATTTTTAAGTTCTAATTCAGAAATTATTTAATGTTTAAATTATTGGAAAGTATGATTCCTTTGGGAATGAAGATTGAGTATGAAATAATAACAGTGTATCTGCATGTATGCAAAATTTCAGAACTTTTTTTAGGACTGGAAATTTTTATTTGATTGCTCAACACTAAAATATTTAATTTTATTTTATGTTTCAGGATGGGCAGGTTGGTATATGAATTCCATCAGAAGATCTTAGAACTCACCTTTGATTGCAATTTTAATGTTTTCTTTTAGTCTTGTACCTCTCAGGAGATTTAACATTCATTAGTAATGAAAACTAAAGTTTATATAGACATATATCACTGCAATGACTAAAGGACCAGGCCAGAATAATTTTTAAGGAGAAAGAGTTTATTTGAGGGCTCATGGTTTCAGAGGTCTCAATCCACAAATAGCAGGCTCCACTCCTCAGAGCTTCTGGTGAGACAAGAACAACATGGTAGAAGAGTGTGGCAGAGGGAAGTGGCTCACATCATGATCAGAGAGCAGAGGGAGACTCCACTCGCTAGATACAAATATATACCCAAAGCCACACCCTACCACTTCAGTTACTACTCAGTTAATCCCTATCAGGGGATTAATTCACTGATTGGGTTAAGACTCTCACAAACCAATCATTTCTCCTCTGAACCTTCTTGCATTGTCTCACAATTGAGCTTTTGGGAGCTAGCTCACATCCAAACCATAGCTATATATATGTAAAATTTATGTCACTTTGTCCTCAGTGTCTTTGGGAGATATTTTATTATTTTCATTTTGAATGAGGAAACTGAGAGTAGGAAATAATAATTGACTCACTTTGTATAACTAGATTGTAGCAAAGCTAAGGTTTAACTTAATCCACATCTTTAACCATTGAGTTAAGATTCTGAGTTATATGACTGGATCAGAAATCTTATGATAGGATCCAATGATGTTCTGTTTTCTACTTGATGACCACTTTAATACATTTTTGTGACATACTAAATATATTTTTAATAAGAAATTTTGAACTGTCTTTATTTCATTCCTCTACTAAACACATACGTAGTCTGTTGAATAATCCAGTTCTGCATATTGCCAAAGAACTTAACAGACAGAGCAAGGCATAGTGACTTATTAAGGAAAAAGAAAAAGACATTTTTTTCAATCACTGTTCGAAATTATTTCCATATAATATTTACTGTATGAAATGACAGATTGAATAGTTCATCCATGACCTCAATAATGCCTAAGGGACGTAATCAAATTTTAAACATTAACTGCTAGGTAACAGATATCAGAATAGCTTCTTCTCCATATTTACCTTCTAATGTCAGTAATTCTGTTTGTCAGTATGTCCCAAATATGGATCTGCATGCCAGCTCTTGGCTGTTGCAATTTCTAAGCAGTAACTTTATTCATAGGGCCATTGTGTAGCCAAGGACTTTAAACCAGAAGCCTACTGTGTTTATTGATCTATTTCTTCATAATTCCGTATCAGGCAATCACACAATTCATGAACAGTCTGGGAGGGAAGAAATACACACATTAGACCAGCAGGAGACTGAAGTAGCCACATACTTAGAGACTCCACTAAGAATTTTAGCCTCATCTGTGTCATGTGGAATGATTGTGAAACACCACAGTGGGACTTTTAAACAAATCGAAATTACAGCTTTTTATTCTAAAATATAAATGTTTCTTTAAGGAATCATTTTGGTATTTGCCTAAGGTTGTTTGTCCCCTTCCATTTGAATAGGATGTGAAATTTTCTGAGTCCAAATGAGGTGGTTAGCCAAGCAGTATTCAGTAATGTTCAGTCTTTGCTCTCAAATGTGTTTTTTTATTTTTCCATTTTGTGGCTCTGCTGAGTGTCTAGACTTCTGCTATATATTCTGGACCAACAATGTTCAGCTATTCTGATGTCACCTCTGCTCCATCTACTGGAATACTGATTTACTATGCAAACTCTTTGGTGATATCATTATTTTTATAACAGCTTTAAAAAAATTTTTTTCCAAAGCCTGGTGCCAAAGAGCATTAAAATTATTTAGTTAAATTGAGAAAGCTCAGAGCTGAATTAAGATGAAACTATTAAATTAATCCTATCCTCTTGTGCCCAAATATATGTAGCCAGCAGAGAACTGCTTTGCACAGGGAGACATTGGTAGATGAAGGCAGAAAAGTAGGTGAATTTTGAAATTAAACGGGTACAGTGAATATCCACAGTATTTGCTCTGCTCTGCTTCCCAGTCTCACAGCTACAGTGAGCTATTAGTTCTTATACCTGCCCTGACCTCTCAGGTCTCCTTGCAGTGTTCTTTCTTCTTAGAGCCTCCTCTCAATAGTGTTTTCTTGGAAAACTCCTCTATTTTTCAAGATTCCTGACAGTTTCTTTTATGTGTTTCCTGATGTCCCAAGCCATCTGAGAGAAAGAGAGAGAGAGAGAGAGAGAGAGAGTTCTCTTCCTTGTGCTCCTATGAGACCTCCAGTCTATTTCTCTTTTAGCATTATCAAAATATAATTAACTGTCTTCTGCATGTCTGGCTTTTCTTATTAGATTCCAAACTCCTTGAAGGTAACAGAACTTTGTGGCCATTATTATTATTGTGACTTATGATCAATTTGACTCAGGAGGAGAAATCCCAATATTTGAAGATCATTTGGCTACCAAAGTGCTTGGGTTTAAGTACTAAAACTCAGAGAACACAAGGTAAAGTGCCTTTGTTAAGCACAGACAGAGGCAAAATATTTTGAGTAGATGGTGGCAGGGCTGCCTGTGCAGTCAGTGAGAGGGGCTGGGACAGGATTGGATATGATGGTACCCCATGAATTAATGAATAAAAAAGTGAATCATAGATTCTTAGTAAAACCCAGGAGGAGTCAGTAAAGCAGTTAATTTTAACTTTCCATCCTCCCACCCTGAGAAACTAGCAAGAGAAGGGAATGATACGTAAGAGTCTGGAAGGTTACCACCACCATTCTTTACACCTGCAGGATACAGAGCTGCAGGTCCTGAGGGCCAACCTCTTGCCTCAAGTTCTACAGTTCAGAAGGGATCAGCAAGGACCCCTGTCCCCGATTTTTTTAGTCCTGAAAAAGTAAACTTCAATGTTTTAGTTTTGCGTTTTAGAATATTTTCTTTCTCTTTCAATGAAACAAAAAAAATCTCCACAGGATGTAATGTTATCTTTTCAAGGAAGCTGCATGATTTATTGAAAACCAATGGGGGTAATATGTTCAGATCCCTATGCCAACATTTTCTCACCTTTATTCACTAAAGTAATTAATTTAATAATAAAAAACACAGAACTAGCATAGAGTCAGCGAGAGTAATGCTCAGTGAACACCCCCAACCCCCAACCTCGTCATTGCATCCTTGGAACAAGCAGTCATCAGCAATATCCCAAAGGCAAAATGTCGGTAGAGTGGGTGAAGTATATGTAGCAGGAGTGTTGGAGGTAAAATCCTGGATATAAGATGAGTACTTGTAAAAGGGAAGCCTGATGCTTAGAAGACAAGTATTCCTCTTTTCCTTAGGCTTGCCCTGGAACTAGACTTTTGCCTGGTTGTAATCAGCCATCTGGCAGCAGAAAGAATTCTATCCAAGAATTTAACCTGATGCTTTTTTTTTGTCTCCACTTGAACTATGGAAATATTTCCATATTCTTAAATAGCTTAATGGTTTTGTAATGTGGATGAATGTTCAGTCTGTGTCATATGAGGCTAGCAACTCATTTTAATTTTGATCATGAGATAGCACATATTTTTTCATACTTTAGAGTTACTTTGTTTGAAAAAAGAAACTTAAGCAACATTTAAAATGAAATTAGTTATTTGTTCCCTACTGAGCTTCATCAAAACTGTTTTCTGTATCTGTAAAATGCTTATGTCTATAATTGATAACAGGTTTGACAAAAGTATATGCATGCAAATAATTATGCCAGCAAAAATTTGCCATTTATGATAGACATAGTTTTATCCACATTTTTCTTTTGTCAGTAGAAAGCATAGGATTTGTTTCTCCAGAAATTCAGAATTACATAGAAAATCTGTTTTGCATGTATGCTACCACAATTATTTGTGTATTTTGGCAGCCAAAGTTGATCTAAATTATTTTATAAATGCTGCGCTCAATGCTGTATTGTTAATTTGCATACAGATGATTTATCTGGAATGATTCAGATATTTTAAGTGGTATGTTTTTAGATTGGCAAAAAAAATCATGTATCCTTTTCACAATTTATATGAAAGATCCAGATGTACCTTTATTTGCCTGTGCAAACTCTTATGCTTTTTAAGAGATGGAATTTTCATTTCCCAGATTGATTTGAACCTAGTATATGGCCTTATTAATTGGGAAAGATGCAGTTTATAGAGATACTTAGGTTTCTGGTTAAAGTGTTTTTGTTAGCTTCTTGAAAAGAATAGTACACAAAAGTTAGAAGCAGGAATTATGTGCTTTGTACACTTTGATGACTTAGAGGTTCATTAAAGATTAGTTTTCAATTAAAATAAAATTTTATCTTTAATGAATAGATCTATCAGAAGTTTAGAAGTAGTGCCAGAATACATATAGTAAGATAGTTAGTTCTTCCTCTATGCTATAAGATACAGTAATTATTATTTTTATTTGGCTAATGCTTTACAGTCTGCAGAACATTTCATGTGCATCTTATTTAAACCTCCCTGTCTCCTGTAAAGTAGATAAAGCAGGCAATAATTTGCTTTCCATTTTATATGCAAGGAACCTAGTGCTCTGAAGCTTGAAGCAATAGAAAACAGTACAAGAGGCTGCGATTGATACCTGTATGCCTTCCATTCCAAAGTCCCCCTTACATCTCCATGTTGGTGAAGTCTGTGCATGTCATCACACTGCCAATCATTTCTCTTCTTGTTTGCAAAGAAGCCTTTCAATTAGAGAACTGCAACAGTGATTTTGCAGTGAAAAATGAAAAGTCAGTTAAAGTTTCTAACCTAATGGTAAATTTCTCAGGTTGGCCAGTGTCAAATGCATTGGCTGGATTCACTCACACAGAGAAATTCATTCAATAAGGTACTGCAATAGGGACTGTGGGAGATACAGATAAGTGAGCCCCAGATTTAGTGTGGTTCTTTGATTTATTTTGAGATCTCTTCATGGTGGAGAATTTCATTACTCATTTGTGATAATATCACTGAGAAAAGTAGCTGGGATTCATCTGGAAGACAGCTACAGGTTTGCATGTGGGTGGACACCTAATGACCTTAGCAGGATTTGCTGTCCTTGTTATGATGTGTACATGGTTATGATGAAGTCATTTATACACATATGTTATTTTATTTATATATTTATTTTTTATTTATTTTGGTAGCTGGGATTGAACTCAGGGGAACTCAACCACGGAGTCACATCCCCAACCCTATTTTGTATTTTTTTAGAGGCAGGGTCTCACTGAGTTGCTTAATGCCTCACTTTTCCTGGAGGCTGGTTTTGAAATCAAAATCCTCCTGCCCCAGCCTACTGATCAGCTGGGATTACAGGCATACGTCACCACACCTGGCCGATGCAACCATGTATAATGGACTTTCTTGACTATGATTTGGAGTTGGCAATGTTATGAACATTAGCATTTATCCATGGTTGAGAAACAATTTCTTTTTGCCATAGTTACACCATTCATACTTGTTTTTAATTCTGTCCAATAGTCTTAGTTATTGTGGTGGTGCTTTGTTTATGTTTTTGTTTTCCTACTTACTTTCAAGTTTTGCTCCTATGGATTGCTCAAGTCTGTTAAATGAGGGGAGGGGTAGATATGAGCCTACCTTATGGTTTCTTAGTTCCTAATGACTCCCACATACTTAACTTTCTTTTTCAAATCTCAGTTCCTAAATCCTGTCCACAGTAGTTCACACTGCTGTCTGTCACCTTCTCTCAGGTGCCATTTTGTCTTAATCCTTTCTACTTCTAAAGAAAATAATTATTTCAAGTAAATAATGTTAAATGCTATTTGATATTTTTCACCATGATTTTAACTGGAAAAGCAACATGCCCACAAGTTTTAATAGTACCTGGAAAACAGCAAGCTCCCATCTAAAAAGAAAGTCTCAAATGTGGAATACTTATTAATGCCTTATAGTAAAAAACAGCAAATTGAAACTTACTACATGTATGTACTTGAAAGTACATTGTTTACAATGTTCTAGAAGCAAATTTCAGAAGCATTTTCTGCTTAGATTGTCATGAATTATCATATATGTTATGACTTTTAGAGTATAAAGTATCTTATTACATTTGAATTATTTATTCTGTGTTACTTTTTGTAAGTAAATAATGTTTCCTATTTTAGGAAATTCTACATCTCTGAGCTTATATGTTCAATGTTCTATCTTCAAATCCATAGCCACTTACATCATGTATTTTTAAAGCCCTATTGAAGTGTTATATTTTTCTAATAAATAAAACAAAGCAATATATCTGGGGGAATAATCTTTCTGTACACAAATCTGACTTATTTGGAACCTCCTCATATAGACATGTTGAAAGAATTTAAATGACTTCAAGGTGACTTATTACATGAAATGTACTTGTCATTTAAAAGACTCACATTTAAAATGTAGTAATTAGAAAATAAGTCTGTAATAATATTGACAAATAAAAACTAGTGGAATTTATATTTGAGAGAAAAATTCATAATTCAGTGTGTTGAAAAGAAAAGATCCTCATAGTTTATTTATTTATTTTTTTGTGAGATGTGGTAGATGAAAGAAAGGGTGGTAAATTAGGAATAGAGAGGGGAAGACTCACATAGGAGAAAAAAAATCTTACATTCACTATTGCAACCATTTGAAATGAAATGTCCTTCCCAAAAACAGATCAGAAATCAAATTTTTCCCTTTATATTTGCCCAGTGTTTAAATGTTGAGGGAGATCATTGTTATGTGATTATAATAATTCTGCTAGGTTTTAGGATCATTTTTCTTTCATTCAGATCTTGAAATAATTATTTTGGCTTCTGTAATTTCATGGATAAATTATTGCCACCTGTCATTGTTGGCTAGATGATCCAGTGAAGTTCAGTTTAAGCTTTTGATATTTGTAGAAAAGTGACATTTGTCTTTTGTTTTTCCATTATATACATATATACCTGGAAAAAGCTAAGAAGTAGACAATCTGAAGCTATTTTGAGATCTTTATATTATTATAGATAGCTTATCACAAGCAATAATTTATTTATGCTCTATTTGTTTGTGGTAGATAAATTAATATCAGTAAAGCATGATATGACCCCAATTCATGTTGTCTTCCTGGACTTTTGAGCTAAATTTCTAAAGATTGACATGACAAGTACAATTGAAATAAACATCACTTAAATGTGCAAATTGGATAATTGCTCACACAGCAACCTACCAATTAGTCAGTTATTGATGCAATTTACTGAATGTACAGCTAATATGAGGTAAAGAAAAATATCTTGGTTCAAAATTAAGATAGCCTAAAACCTGTCTTTGGGCTAATTTCACTTAGAATAAGGAATCTGGATCCTCAGGCACATATCAACTCAGGCATAATTTTAGATATTGAAGGTAGTACATGAGCTTATGGACATTCGCTTTCCTTCCTTCATGAGTTGTAAAGCATGATTGCTTAAGGGATATATGGATCATCTTTATGCTACCTCTCAAGTCTTAAAAATCACATAACTTAATCATAAACTTTTGAAACTTAAATTCCATTATTTATAAAATGAAGACTTACAGGGTAATAGTAAGAATTAAATAATATAAGTCTAATAAAGCATAAAACAATTATATTAGAGCTGACATTTACTGACCTGTTTACCGAGTGACAGGTCCTCCAGTAAATAATTCAGACTTATTAAATCATTTTCTCTCTGTAACTCTTTTAAAGATACTGTTTGGTGCCGACCATATAGGTCATCTAGTAGAGTGACTGACTCTCATGCTGGAGGCCCAGGTTCGAGTCCCCAGCCCTCTGTTCTTGTGCAAACACCAAACAAACAAGCGAAGGATACTGTTTGTTTCCCCTTTTACAGATTAGAAAGATGAGGTTTAGAGTTTACTAAATTGGCCCCAAATCACATAATTGTAGAAGCCAACTCCATAGCTCAGTATTCTTGAAATATACCAATTACTCTGTTGCCATTTGAAACAGAACTTAACATTAAGCCTTTGATTCAATCCAATTAGCTCCTTTCACTTGTCCCTCAGGTAGGGTTAGGTCAATCCAAGCTATTTAGGGGAAGAAAGGGTAGAAAGAAATACTTTGAATTTCAAAGGATTCTAAGTCAGACTTGGGGCCTTGTGATGGGTGACCTGTATCAACATGTTTTTACATTGCCCCAAAGTCCTGAGGCAATTCCACAGCATGGCTTCTAGAAAACTGAAACTTACTACTTAGAAAATCAGATTGATGGGTACTGTTCATTCTGGACCAAATAATGTTTGCAATTAGAGTGCCATTAGTGGAAAAATCATGGATTTTAAAATTAAAGCCATCAAGAATTTTTTAAAAGATACTTTCTTATTATTTGAAATATATCATTTACAATATTATGTTATATAATTTACAATATTATGTGTGTATCATTTATATGATAATATTGGAAGTTTCTTAAAGTAAAAGTGAGGTTCCAAATAGTAACTGTGGAATATAGCCACAATTTCAGGGAAAATTAAGCAATAAACAAATGCTTTGTTTCTAGTTGTATTTCTAATGTTTGAAGCCATATTTAATCCTTATCAATATAATAATTAATGCAATGAAATCTTAGGATTTTATGCACTGGGGAAGATTATTAAGAGAGAAACATGTTGAAGTAGTATTTATCACATATTTATTTTGACTGCAGAAGAGAAAGTTCAGTGACATTGCAAAGTGTCTAATGGAGTATTAATGGAGTAGAAAGTGAAAAATACCCATAAAAATGATCCAAGTTGATGAAAATTGTAGTGTAAAATAATTTGAAATTGGACTTTCAAAGGTTCCTACATCAGTTTTTTGTTTAGTCTTCTGTTTAGTCTTCTCAGAAATCTAAGAAAAACAAATCCAAAATCATTTTAGAGCCAAAACATTTGAGAGATGATTGAAAACTGAATTTTACTAGTCAACCTCCCTCACTTATGTTAAATGAGGAAACAGACTGAGAAAGACTAAATAGGAAATAAAGTTTTAAAGGAATAAAGACGTTGGAAACCATTTAATACAATGTGTTCTTTGTGATTCAGAAAATGTAAGAGGTTTTGAAGAAACATAGAGGTCATTACTGCCACAGCCTGGTATATCCTCTGACCACTTTTTTCTGTTATTTACTATTTTTACAAAAGTTAAGATGAAACATCATTGTTCACTCACTTTCTGAATCCTAAGTAGAATTACCACATGCTAACTATTGCTATCCTTTGTGTCACAGTATTCTTTGTGTCATGATTGTTTGCTTCAATATACAGATGTAAGGTGGGCAACTTTTGTGTATCATATGTGTAATTCCCTTTCCTGAGAATAAGGAATAAAAAGCAAACAAGATGCATATCATGTTGCTGTTAGAAGGTTAAGGTTGAAATTTTTCAGAGGTGAATTTACAGAAGCATTGATCATTAATAAAATTGGTAACAGTAACTTTTGGGTTAAATGAGAATAAGAACCTTTTATTCTGGCAGCAATTGGGAGAATGGAGAGAAGTAGAGAAGTAAGTTCGTGATTAGAAAGAAATAGAAGTGGTAGATTTCTTATAAGGTGAGTTTTATTACTAGGGGAAACCAGGGGAAATTTATTGGAATGCTATCCAATAATCTCAAGCAACTATAGACAAAATTTGTTATGAAGAACTTGGAAGGTATACATGTGCAAATTACTCCCTATCTGTCTTTGTTTCTTCCTGTTTTCTTTGACAGCATGAAAATAATAGAAAGATTTGAATGGCCAAGTAAATAAAAGTCCACCAAGTGATTTAATTTGGAATGGATAAAACACCCCCCCCCCACACACACACATACACACAAAGCATGGTAATTCACAAAATCAATACTGAAACCCACATAAAGACATAAGGTACAATACCAAATGGGAAGGTAGTTTAAATAGTTGCAGGTAGGAATACACATATTTCTGTGAAATACTTGAACTTATAGTAGCTAAGATATAGTAAGTATAATTTTTCATTACCATCTCCCAGAGAAAATGCCAAGGTTTATCTTTTAAGGTTAAATGAATATTGGCAGCTTTTTCTTCCTATCGTACCCTTCTCTTCCACTGTCTTTGATCTGTATTAGAAGATGGACAGTTTCCTGTGGTTCAGAAATTTTCAAATCTTGCCATTTTTAATATAGGAGTTGAAAGGGTGGAATAGGAGTGAGCACCAGTCATAATTGTGTCTTTTCTGTGTTAATTGACAACAATATTGCTTAAGTTCACGGTCTTTCAGGATGAATTCTTGTTATTTGTTTTCGAATATAGAATTTAGGGCAGCCTTGCAGATACCACAATTTTTTATATCATTCAGTAGAATGCCATTTGTTGGCAAAATGATAACATGAGAAATTGTTTGCATTACTTTCTATCACTTGAATCTTCACACCATACAACACCTGCCACCCCAGAGGAATGTGATATCTTCACCTAACAGTGTGACAGTGAAAGAAGTAATCAGAGAGAGTCACCCTGGTACTGTGCAAAAACTGAGTGAGTTCCTGCTGCCAGCTCAGTGACAGCCATCCACAAAACCCTGGCAGGGTGACTCACTTCACTGGGCTTCTCTCTCAGGCCTATACCCGTTGAATACTCCTTGTCCCTCCTAAAACTTTGGGCACTTTGTTTCCAAATTCGTAGACTATTCATGCATTACAGAAGCAGCGCTAAAGGAAAGAGCTTTCTCCTTTCCCTGGAAAATGCTTCTTTCTACCCTATTTCTAGTTTCTTTTTAAATTCTTTTTATTTGTTCTACTTAGTTATACATGACAGCAGAATGCATATACGTATTTTGATAAATCACACATAAATGGACTATGATTTCTCATTTTTATGATTTTACATCTTTCTAGTTTATTCTGATGTTATTCAGTGCTTGATTCACCTGCGGTACTGTGTTCCATTTTTAAGTTGTTTTTTCTTTTCAGAAATTAGTCACTACAGAATCTGTTATAGCCACAGAATTGAAAAAATTCTGTTCTGGGGAACAGAATTGAAAAAAAAAAATCCCTAGGGCTTATATTCTAGCAGGGATGAAATAAAATATTGATATCTCAGTAGACTGAAAATTTGAGCCTTCATGGGCAGTTGTGCAGTTTGTGCACTGCACAACTAGGCAATCATTCACCTTATTATCCATGTGAATGGTGTACCCTAGAATTTGCAACCCTAAAGTGTCAGGCCTAGGTTGAGTCAGATTTAGAAAGAGGCAACTACTTTTGGTTCATGGCCACATATCTTCTTGACTGAATTTGAATAGACCTGAATTTTTTGAAGGAATGAGTTTAAATCTTGTTGAAAATCAGCATGAACAAGAACGTCAGTAGTAGAAACTATTAGAAATAAAAATTGGCTGCAGTTAAGCTCAAGGAACTTAGTAATGTGATATTGGAGATATCAGATTTCATGAATCTCCATATATTCTTTTAGGAAATGTGGTTAAATTGTTGACAAGACTCATTTTTCTGTTTAGTGTGAGGTTCTTCAAGATATTTTTACTAAAATTCTTTAACACCACCAGGATCACTTGAAACAAGTTTTAGACTATATCATCTGGATCTAATATTCCAGTTCTGAGAAGTTGATTTTTGGGGGGCCCTGGGCAGGGGGACCAGGGATTGAACTCAGGGGTACTCAACCACTGAGTCACATCCCCAGCCTTATTTTGTATTTTATTTAGAGACATTGTGTCACTGAGTTGTTTAGCACCTTGCTTTTGCTGAGGCTGGCTTTGAACTTGTGATCCTCCTGTCTCAGCCTCCTGAGTTGCTGAGATTACAGGCATGCACCACCGCACCTGACTGAGTAGAAGTTCTCATTACCCATCAAATAACTCTGTGCAAGGTGCCCAAACATTACATGACATATTTAGATGTGCTCTTGCCAGTCCTAGTCCGCTGATGTTACCATACTCCTTGGTGGGCTGTGCTTTGGCTTACGGGTGCCAGAAGGACTAACCTGACCAAGTTGGCCACAGCTGACCACATTTACCATTTACTGGGATATGTTCACCCAAATGTCTAGAGGTAGACTGTCCCTTGGAGCTTTTATTTTGTTTCTATTTTCTCTTTCCTCCATGTCGCATCTATTTCCTACCACTCTGACACTTGACATGGTTCTGTTGGAGTAGAGGACTCAACACTTGACACAGTTCTGTTGATCTTCCTCTCTCTTGGGGGCCATAGGTGTGGCATGTCTCCATGTGTAGTTGCTTTTTAATATTAATAATCAATATATCATTAGAAAGTTATTGGAAAAACATTGGAAAGGTTTCACTGTATTGGGACACAAAATAATACACAATAAAAATTCAGTAGTAATACATAGATAAAATATATAAAAATAAACAATTGTAGCTATGCTCAAGTTAAAAGGAGCTATGATTGCTTTAGTACAATAATTTCTAAATATAGATGGATAAAGAGGCATTCCTCTGAGCTCGGATGCGGTGTTTAGCCTTTGTTGCTTTCCTAGTTTTAATAGTTGCTCCTAGAGATACTTTATATAATAAAAATATTTGGATTAGTCATAAATATAATTTGTGTTTTTCCTATGTTTAGTCTAATTCTTTTAGAATCAAAATAAGATTGTAGTCTGCCATTTAAATGAAATAGAATAGACTATTAACTATAAGTTGATTTCTTTGCCCTTTGTTAATAATAGTAAAAGCTCTTCACTGAGTAGAAGTTTTTATTACCCATCAAATAACTCTGTGCAAGGTGCCCAGACATTACATGACATATTTAGATGTGCTCTTGCCAGTCCTAGTTAATAATAGTGAAAGCTTTTCACTGTTAAACACTGGAGTTCATGGTGGGGGTGGTTTCGCAGAAAATCTAGTGACATGTTTGTTCTGGAGGTTGAAGACTGGCAGATCATGGTGCCCTCAGTTTGGCTGGTGGACGGGGTTGTTTTGGTCTGACTGAGAAAAAAGTTTGTTTTGGACTGGACTGTCATACAGAGAGAATGTGTACTTTGAGAAGCATAGATTGTACTTTCGAAGGTTTTTCTTATTTTGAACTAACCATAAAATGATATAATCATTACTAAAGAAAAAATATGTATAAAAAGGCTGGCAGAAAAATTACAAAAAGAGAGATTCAACCTCAGAATACTTGGTGTCTCTGTCTGCTGTTTCTCCACCACGCCGATGCCTCCCATCCACCCGACTGCTGCTAGGGCTGGACCCTGGCACCTCCAAAAACAGATTTATCAAGAATATCTGAACTCAGAGGAACTCTTCTTTCTTACATTTTTGTTATAATGTGAAGTTTCTGGTGTTGAACAGTGTGATGGAGCAAAGAATATGAAGTAATTGTTCCAGTGGGAGTGAAGTCCAAAGGTTTTGGCTCTGATCTGAATTGAAAAGTTCATGGTTAAAATGTAGATCAACAAATAAAGTTGCTACCAATATAACAGAAGAACAAAAGTGAAGAGACCTACTAGGAGCTATGCATTGAATATGCCCTGTCTGAATTGCTTGGGTCCAGATATTTTTTAGAATTCAGAACATTTTGAATTTCTGGGTTTTGGAGTAGGGATGCTCAATTGGTGGTCAATGCAAATATCCCAAACTCAAAATACTCCCAAATCTCTGTTCCCAAGCATTTCAGAAAAGGGAGACTCAAACTGTATTACCTCAAATCTAGTCTGTAACATTTTGATAGAGGTTAAGTAACAAGTCCTTGGAAAAGCAAGTTGCCCAACAAGTTGGTAGAGATGGACAAAGAGAAGTGTCAGAATACACAGGTAACTTTTCTGCAAGTTATCATTTTTATATTTTATATGTACTTTAGTGTTAGCAATTCATTGCACTTTCTTTGAGTTGGAAGAATGAAATCATTTTGGCGAGGCAGAACTTTCAGCATGGATATTATTTTATAAATTTGGTTGTAAGTAAGCATAGTTCAATAATATAAGTATATAATAATGTCTTTAACTAGGAGATAGTTTGGTTTAATAATTTTTAAAAAATGAACATGTGAGTGAGATAAAACTAAGTTTATACCGTAGGTGCAAGCTATGCTGAAGACCTTGGGCATGTAACATTGGACCTGAGCCCAGTCTTTCATTATTAATAAAATGGAAATTTCAACACCTAATGTAGGGATGTTTTATGGATTAAGTCAGATAATATAAGACATCTTCTCCAGTGTTTTATCCAAATGAGATACTCAGTCAGTTGTTGCCATTACCATTACTTAATTATATGGAGATACATTAATGATATGTTTATTTATTATAGATATATTTATTTTAAAATAATTCTGTTTTTCTCACAATAGAAATTTGTCTATGATTATCATATCTTTGTCTGTGACTAGAGCAGATTATATGTTTGAAAAAATTTGCTAATGTTTGATTTCTTATTTCTTAGTCCTCTTAGTTACTGTCTTCTGTATCGATTCTTTTGAAGTTTTACATTTTATTATAATATGGTTAAAGTTTTGAAAGGCTTTGATTATTGTATCTCCACTGTCATTTTTAGTTTCGCCAGTATGTTTCTCCCAAAAATGTTAAATATTTCAATTATATGCAGTGAGACTTGAGGAATTATATATAAATGATAAACTTTTCTATGAATTCATAATTAAAACAGGAAGCAATTTGTTATGCCACATCCATTTGAACACTTTCTTAACAAAATCATAACACACAAGTATATGCACTTGCTTAGGAAGAAAACTTTACAAATGATATACAAACTTACCTGTGAGGCATGTTATCATTATGAGTTAAAACAAAGGGGATAGAACCTTGATATTAGCCTTCATTTGTACTCAATACTGCCTGCCAATCTGGAATAGGAGCGAATAGTTGATGGTTGAATCATTATGGTTGATCAGAGTCAACAGCTAGTAAGATCTTAAGATTAACACTGCCTTAGAGGTCTGAAGACCTCAAGTCTAATTCTGTGTGAGCACAGAGGATCCTGTTATTTGTTATCTGTGAAAAGGTAGGTGATTTTTAATATTTTATAAATAAACTGATTGCGTGTATTAATGAAAAGCAACTTAAAATACTAACAATTCACTAGATCATTTTCTTAATGAATAAGCTATATTAAGAAATCAATATTTTTATTTAAATTGTTTATAGGTACTTAAAGGTTTTACTCATGTGGTTTTAATATTCCTTTGGCCATCTTTTTTTTTCAAGAAATGTTTGTAATCAAATCCTTTTCTTTAAAAGATTATAAACTTCAAAAATTAAAAACTTGAGTTTTCTCTGCAGCAGAATTAATTTACAAAAATTTTGTACTTTGAATTACTGAATGTCTTTTGTTGCTCAAATATCTAGGTGTATATTTATGTTACTATGATTACTGATTCATTCTGCTCTTTAAATTAAATATATTCTGCAACCACAGGCTTCTGTTGGTGTTAGGAGTATAAATAAGAGTCAAAGCACCTGCTAGCAGACAAAAAAAAAAAAGAAATACGAAAAGAGTATAATCAAAGTATAATACCTCCATCTGTATCTGAGGAGTTGGCTAAGACACTAAGATGAAGGTGATGCTAAAAGAATATTGATATTAAATCTAGTTTCTGTTGAATGCAAGATAAGGTCCTACCCAACACCAATGCAGTGAAAAGATGGACAGGGTGGCTTTTTGATGTCTAAAGTTGTACAGGAGTGTCATATGTCCTGCACAACATAGGATCGGATAACCACGCAGAGGTGTGAGCTGGCTGAGAAACTAAAAGTCTGAAATAATTAATAAGAAATAAAAGACAAAAGACACAGTAAAATAGTTTCATAGCAGGGGCCTGGTGGGTGGATTGGACCTGAAGAGTCCAATCTCTAACAAAGAGAAAAAGCCCACCAAAACATATCAAAGGGGGATTTATTGTGAGAAAAAATTTTCAACATAAACAAGAAGCGAGAGGCTGTAGGGAAATTGACCTGATTAGTCTTATCACTTGTGCAGTAATTCTTCCTCCCCCAGGAAGCTGGTATCTAAAGGCTATTGGGCACACTGGTATCCCTTTCCACCTTTAGGGAGATGAGTTTGAACCTAGGACTCTCTGAACCAATAAATTCCGAGGTATCACAGAATTCTTTGAGCAAGATGTTTCCAAGGCAACGGAAGAGTCTCAGATGGGTGAGATAACACTTAGAGTTCTCTGAGTGGCACACCTCCACTTAAGAGATGTCTCAGACAAGCCCCCGATTCATTCCTGGCTCCCAACACACAAGCATGACTTGTTTAGGATACGGAGAGACACTGGGTGTTGCTAATAAGGAGTGTACATGAGATTTGGTGATTTAAGGACTGGAAATGCGCATGAAGAAGTTGATTGGAGCTTGATCATAAGGGCTTCGTATGTTTTCTCAAGATGCTTAGATTAAATCCTACACACAAATTGGAGCCAGTGAACACTTAGAAATGGGAGAGTGATACGCCTGTCCTGTTATTTAGAAAGTTGTCTGCAGTGATGGTACAAGGGAAGAATCTATTGGCATGGTTGTTGAGCTCCAAACTCTGAGAAAATTTTTAAGGGAGTTTAAGCAAATATGAAAATTCTAGAGACATTTCTAGGAACAACTGTCAACTTTTCATGTCTGGATTTAAAAAGGGACAGAGAAAAGATTTTTTACTTCAGGCATATACCAAATTCATCCATACTCTTATTAAACACACCTCATCAGACATTGCTCTAGGTAGGAGAGATGCAGAGACAAATTAGATACATTTTTACCCTTAAAAAGCTCATTTTATAGATGGTGAGAGGAAGTGCAGTAGACTAGAAAAAGGAGATGGGGAGGCAGGGAAGGGTGAGGAAAGAACAGGAGGGGCAAAGCGGGGGAGGGGGGATCATTAACCAAAATCAGTTTCCCTGCATGTATCAGTTTTTTGGGATGAACCCAACTATTATGTATAACCATAAAGCTCTAATAAATTTTTTTTAAGTCAAGATAGGCTTATACTTGTTTGCATATGATTAGTGATTATGACAAATAAAGTTCATTTTTCCTACAAAAATAAAATATAGAGCTCATTTCTTGGTGTTTTTCCCAGGGATATTTTGGGCTTTTTTATCGTCATAATAATTGATGCATATTTTTCTGATATGTAAGATAATACTAAGCTTTTCCAAAACATAATCTCATTAATCAGTGGATTAATTCTGATTGCTTTCTTGAAATGCTCGATCTTTTGTCTTCAATATTTTTCATGTCATTGAGCTGGGATGCTACTCTCTATTTCTTCTAAATGACTTAGAGAATGAAAATATGTAAGCAGGGGTTTTTCAAGAATAATGCATTACTGCATTAGAGAGAAATATAAATATCTTACTCCCCCCACCCCAGATTTTGATGGTAGTTGTCTATGGAATATTTGTAGATTCAAATTGAGTACACAGAATGTTAATTAGTATGCGTATTTTTAATTTTATATAGTAGAAAGCTAATTGATGTTTTCCTTAAAGAATGAATTTAAGAAAATGTGATTTGAAAAGAGTGGTATTGCTAATCTCACTGATCCAAGTAGCAGAGACTACTGATTGAGTAAAATAAGCAGTTTTTATTGTTTAATGGCAATTACATTCTGAGAAATGAATTAAAATAACTTCAAGATTTAATACATGATAATGCTGACTTAATTGTGGGCATACTTTTGTAATGGTTAACTATAATTAACTCATACAATCAATATTCTTCATTCTGGTATTGGTAGGTATAGACAGATACAAATGGTTAAAGTCAAGGTGGGAACACAAGAAATAAACACATGAAAATAATTACAGAAATATCTTATTTGTATCATCTAGTGATATAAAATGCTAAAGGGTAATCTGACAGAGTATTGGGTAAATCAAATATTAGAATGCTCTGCACTTTGTAGAATAACTCCAAGAGGAGTTAAAGGAGTTTAAGAGGACAGTATCAGTGAAGGTTGGAATGGTGGCTAATGTATGTATTTATTGATATATATGTAAGGTAGAAGAGCCATGTAAACAAATAGATTGTCAAAATAGTCCTAAATCTGGGAATATTGTGAACAAATGTGATGCCAAGACACCTGAGGAGTCTGAGCTTCATGTATGGGCCTAATGTGACTGTGGCTATGCAGGAAGTTAGAAGAGGGAAGCACAGGACAGAGACTGAGCAGAGAAGAGATTGGTCCTAGAGATCTGTTAAGGAATAGAGGCCCTAGGAGAGACCAAACATGATTTCATGGCCACTAAAAGGAAGAGAGGAAGACAGTGCTCTTGAAATAAATACCATATCCCTCAGAACAAAGGAAGCTTGTTTTCTTTTAATAGGTAGGTATGAAGTCTAAATTCAGCATCACACTGGGAACAAAGTATGCAGTCAAAGACAGACAAAAGATGATCTACGTATGAATTCTACAAGGGCTGAACTTGAGTTTACCATCTGTGGAACTAGGAAAGATCACTCAGAGCACAGATTTCCCATCCCTTTGGCTGAGGGTGATGTTGAGGTAGACTGAATATCAATGATGAGTCTTTCATCTGATACTTTGGGTGAACATATGAACATATCTATAAAATGTTATGTGTTCCTTTGATATTACTTAAATTTCTACTTATAACATATTGGGGAATAAGTGACTTTCTCATCCATAAAATATTTCTAGAATTTATAACTGGGAGATAGTAGGGGCAAGAGACTAAGACAAAGATTTCTAGTCAACACTTACATGGAATTTTAGAACACCAAACATTTTAAATGATCATAAATATTTTGAAGTTCTTTTGCTAGATAGATTAACATTAGGTGGGTACATTAATTTTTATGGTTCAACAATGATTGTCCCTTTTCTAGACTCTGACTTCTGAAGTGATGGAGTTCCAGAGGAGGGATGGGATGATATGGGTGAATATCTTTTAGCTGGGTGAATTTGAAATTCCCTCTTCATCAGTTTGCAGTATCCCTGTATCCCTGAATTTCCATTATTGCCTTATGAGAAAGTGTTTTAAATGAGGCCTCTTTTGTTGGGTGCACGTATGACTGTTCACTTTTCACTATCTTATCCACTCAGCTCACCAAACTATTCCTGTAGCCCACAGCTCCATTCTGTTGAAATTCCTTTGCCTGGCATGTGACCCACTTATATGGAATTATAAGCAGTAGGTCTGACCCTAGCTATCTTCCATGGCATATATGTGGTTCATCAGAAGCTCTGTTCTTGCCATGCCATTGGTGGAAGCATCATCCTAGTTCTCTATCTGATCCTCTTTCTCTACTTCTTCGGTGGCCTCAGAGGCATATCTGTTGGTCAGCTGTCCAAATAGACATCTAATCAGGGAATTATATGTCTGAATTCCATTCTTGAAAGCAATTCATATGATCTTTAAGTACTAGCTTAACATCCTACTCTTAGTTCCAAGGAGACTTTTATCATGATCAGATGCTCCCCACAAGCAGAAAGCTTGACAATGAGCCCATTTCTTGACAGATGCTACAGAGGAGGTGAGGTGAAGCAAAGGGCATGCTTCCACCATTTGGTGACTATAAGACCAGTTGTGTCTCCTCATAGTAATCATGTGTCTCTTCTCTACTTTGGGGAAAATCATAACAATTTCTTTAAATATAGAGTCAATAGCATTTCTGATAATTCTTCTCCAAAAGAAAGCGTCTCACATAACATCATGTTGCAAATGATATTGCAGGTGCATACTCACTATATACCTATATATGTCATTGATTCTGGACACCCTTAGTTAACGAATCACAGAAGTAATAGAAGTAAAAACTTCTCAGTTAAAAAAAAAAAAAGAAAACTTCTCAGTAATGAAAGAGAATGCTCTCAGATCTTGACTTTTCAGTGATCCAGCCTCAGTCTAAAAGCTTAGAATTACAGGTGAATTTAACAATGATTTGACAAGCTTGGTTCTAATTCTCCAAAATGGAAAGTTAGACTGCTCTATCCTTATATACTGAGAAATGACAACGGCCAGCAAGGATGGACATATGCCCTCCCACGGAGTGCTACTGTTATGAGTATAATTTGTTTTAAAAAGAAAGTAAGTATATTTAAAGACTTTAAATGCTTGATTCATATAATTCATGTAATATAAAATTCACACATTTAAAATATACATTTCAGTAGCTTTCATTGTAGTCACAGAGTTGTGTAGTCATTTCCAAAATCTAATTTCAGAATCCTTTTCTCACTTCCCCCCACAACACACACAAAACAATGCCACACTCTTTCCATGTCTCTACAACCATAGACTCTGATAACCACTAATGTATTTTCTGTCTCTAAAGATTGTTCTATTCAGGGCATTTCCTTAAAAAAATGGAGTAATAATGCGATATATAATCTGTGATGACTGGCTTGTTTCTCTTAGCACATATATTAAGGGTTATCCATGTTGTAGCATGTATCCAGAATTCATTAATTTTAGTGCTGAACAGTATTATAGATAAATTGTAGAAAGGTCTCTGATGCAAGGCAGTTTCTTCATGAAAAAATGTAGAGATGAAGTTAAGCATGCCATATTTTTATTGGTAAATACCTATGAAAGGGTGTGAGTGAAAACAGGACTGTATTGTGAGGCCGAGGGGCCACAGTTGCAGACCTCCTAACAGGGTTCTGCAGAGCAAAGAATGCCCCTTAGAAGAGTCCTGCAGTGGGAGGAAATGACGTGGCTCTCGTGCCACTGCCTTCCTCAGTTGTTAGACTGTGGTAGTCCTGAGAATAAGGTGACCTCAACCTGGAAGTCCAAGGCAAAACCACATAAAGCCAACAACTGTCAACTAATCTTGACAACTGGGCAGTCAGTGTTTCCTTAAAGGGCCATCTGGGTGTCTTCATCTGTGTAGTTAACCCATGTAAAATAAACATCTATTGAAAAGAACGTCACTTATCAGAATACACACACTGGAGATGCCAAATTAAAATAAGCCACCACTGTAAAATCATTTGTTATCTTCTTTCCCTTAGCAGTTCCTTGAAGGCAGATATTCTTACCATCCTTTTTGAATCAACTTCAAATAAGAATCTTTACACACAGTGGGAGCTTAGTGTATGTTGATTGACAGGCCTTACTCAAGCAAGACAAATACTTCTTATTTAAACTGAAATCTCTCATTTTGGGCACTAAGTAAAAGAGCACCAATCTACCTGGATCCTAAATCTACATAAGAAGTGCTGCAGGATTACAAAGTGCATGTGAAAGTTGGCCTAAGGCTGTTGGGTGACTTCCCAAAGGTTACACAATCAGCATAGTGATTCCAGAAGTAGAAACCATGATTCCACATAATGCTTACCACTCAGCATGCTGACAAACCTCATCCTACAATGAATGGCCCTGTTCAGGTAAGAGGCTTTAAGGACATACACCTCTGTTAACTCTGCACCTCCATAGCTCTGGAGCCACTTTAGAAATCTTCTTATAAATAACATTGAGCCATATGCTACACCCAGTCCCAGGTGCCTAAAACCTGCCTGACTCCATAGACCTCACTGTGAACTGAGAAACTAATCTGTACTCCCTCAGCCTTGAAATTTACCACTTAGAAAACTACATATTCACAATTTGGGAACCTGTAATGATGCATTGTAATTGACAGATGACCTAATCTCCAGGCACATATTGCTTTTGGTTTTACTTACTGGAGATAGCAGAGATTTCTCTCATTTCTGTGATGGATCATTATGTGCTTTTTAATGAATCATGGCAGCTGCGTAATAAAATTAAAAAATTCCATTGATTTAGTGTTGAATGACTCCATTGCTCACCATGCACAATAATCCTACATCATCGTTTGCACATAATATACATATTTTTAAACATGTCTCATTTCAGAGTGTGCATGGTGTGTGGTCATAGAAAACAATTAAAAAATATTTCCTTTAAGTTCCTTTGGAGTTAAAAATGGTAGAAACAGCTTTGGAAATACTGGAATTCACAAATAATTGGAATTAATTAACTAAAAAGTTTTGCTTTATACACATATTTTAATCACAGTGATAATAAAGTAACTTGCATTTGTTTACTATTATCTTTTCAAAGAACAGGACATAGTAATCTTCTCCTTTATATTTTGGACACCTATCCAGAAACCACCATCCTACCTCCTTGTAAGAAACCCCCTCTCTGAAATATACATTAAATTAGAGAATATTTTGACTAAAACCTGCATACATTTTATAGTTTATTTTAGCTAAAATATAGGAGGTATATAAAAAGAAAACATGATGTGACTCATTGCCCCCAAGTGTCTTTTCTACATTCTGACACGAAGTGGTAGGAATTATAAGTAAAACTGGATTTCAATCCCCTAAAGTTACTAAAGTTTTTGAAAATAAAATATTTTTTGAAAAGAAAATATTTATAGTTGGTATCTAATTGTTTTGCTTTTAAATACTTAAAAAAAATTCTTCTCTTTCCATGTTTTTACTATTGCATTATAGTTGTACATACTGATGGAATTCATTGTGCATATTTATATATATACACAATAAAACAGTATAGTTTGGCCAATGTCACTCCCCAGCACTTCCTCTTCCTCCCCTCCTCCCATCCCCTAGTTCATTTCCTCTACTGATCTCTCTTTGCTTTCCATGAGTTCACCATTCCCTGACCTTTTTTATTTTTTTCTTTATTCCTGTCTAGCTTCAACATATGAGAGAGAACATATGCCCCTTGACCTTCTGAGTCTGCCTTAGTATAATGGTCTCTAATTCCATGCATTTTCCTACAAATGACATAATTTAATTTTTCTTTATGACTGAATAAAACTCCATTGTGTATATAAACCACATATTCTTTATCTATTCGTCCATTGATGGCCATCTAGGCTAGTTCCATAGTTTGGTTGTTCTGAATTTTGCAAAGGTATGCATGTATCACTATAATATGATAACTTCAATTGTTTAGGATAAATAAACTCCAAAGAGTGGTATTTACTTTTAAACACTTTTGCACTGGTTATTCATCACCCAACTATTCAGTCTTTACAGGAGGCCTTGTTATAATGTTTACTTAAAGGTCACCAACTGCTAAAGGTAGAAAAACAAAAGTACATTTCTTGAAAATGATGAAAGTCAAATATACTTAATAATAACCCAATGTAGATCTGAGAAATGCTACATATTTAGTATGGGAAAACAATATTTGGACTGTTAAATATCTCTATTATTTCTGTCTTGGTGAGTGTTTTGATATCCTGAATGATTTAAAGTTAAAGGAAGGAAAAACATAGCAAAGGACATCCCAACTCAAAACTTGTCCTTTTCAATGTGGAGTTGGTTCATCCATTGTTTCTACAGTCTGAACGTCTCCCTTCTGCATGTACATGCATGTGCCCACCAACCCCCAGCTTCATGATTTAGCAGTTCCCATTGTCAATTTTCTTGTCTAAAGTTTGCAGATAACTATCAGGAAAATCCGTCTTAGAAAACAATCATTAAAAATACAAAAAGATCATAGTACTAATAGAAATTAATATATACATACATATATATATATATACTTATATATAAATGTATTGATGTGCGACTGGCATTGCAATACCATAACTATCACACAAACAGATTTTGAACCTATATTTTGTGAATGTTTAATATATGTGTACTGGAATTGTGCTAGAAATTACACTGTATTACAATTAGAGAGACATTCTGTACTTTCTATGAGTTCAGAGGAATGCAGAACACTATTTTCAGTAGGGTTCTGTATAGCCTAGGGAGAGTCCACATTTTAAGTGTCTCTGAGAAGGGAAGGGAGGACCTGAAAATTGTCTTAGATTACTAAAGGGATTTATCTAGCTTGATTGAGATAAAATTCCTTATCATATAATCTATTTCAAGGCATGTGGTATCTGTTGAATAGATGCAGGCAGAACACAAATATAATTGGCCTTTGTTGAAATGAGATAGAGCCACACTCAGATAAGTGTGAGAAAGAACAAGTACATATATGTTCATCTTTTTAAAAAAATATTCATTCTATAGGTTTACCAGGGCTATTTTTTATCAGGTTATGATCAGGATTATTATGGTTTAGATATGCATTATTCCCCCAAAGCTTATATGTGAAACAATGCAAGAAAGTTTGAAGGTGAAATGATTGTTATGGGAGCCTTCACCTAATCAGTGAATTAACCCACTTGAATGGATTAGCTGGGTGTTATGTAGGCAGGGTGGGTGTGGTTGGAGGAGTTGAGCAAGTTGTGGACCTGCCTTTGAGATACATATTTTATACCTTGTGAGCAGAGCTTTCTCTCTCTCTCTACTTCCTGATGTCCATGTCCCGAGCTATCTTCTTTCACCGTGCTCTTGTGCTATTATGTTCTACTGCAGCTTGGACCCAGAACAATGGAGTCAGCTGACCGACTCAGTCTATGGACTGAGACCTTTGAAACTTTGAGCACCACATAAACTTCCTCTTCTAAAATTGTTCTGTCCAGTATTGTAGTTGTAGTAATGAAAACACTGACTAAAACAAGATTGTTTACATTTAATAAAGATAATGTTCATTTTCCATCCTTGGAAGAGGGAGAGAGAGAGGTGGGAAGCTGAGCAAACCAAGATGAGCATTTGCCAGCAGTGTGGAGAATGCTTCCTATGTCAGATAAGCATTGGAACCTGAAGTCCCAAGTGATTCTCAAAGTTCTGAGCTTTTGTGGCTCCATATTATATGATGTAGCTACTCATTAGCAAAGGTGAATATGGTAACGACCAAATGTAAAGTATAGAAGTAAATACTGTAGGAGTTATTACAGAGGGAAATTGTTTTAGTCAGTTTTTTCACCACTGTGACAAAAAGATCTGACAACATAAAAGAGAAAAGGTTAGTTGGCATTCATGGTTTCAGAGGTCTCATCCAGACTACCAACTCTCTCACTCTTGGCCCAAGGTGAGGCAGAACATCAAAGAAGAAAAGTGTGGCAGAAGGTAGCAGCTCAGGACATGACAATGAGAAAGCAGATAGAGATTAAGTTCCACTCACTAAGGACAAAATATACCTCAAAAGTACTCAGCTCCTCCAGTCATACCAGCTACTCTATTCAACTGGGTTAATGCACGATTAGGTTAAGGCTCTCAGAACCCAGTCATTTTCATTTCACCTCTAAATTTTTTGCATTGTTTTTCACATGAGCTTTTGGGGGACACCACATATCCAAAACATAACAGAAGTACTTCATTTTTAGTGATTCAAAAACTAACAAGTAATAAGGAGAGTATTTGAAGTAGGACTTAAGGGTGCTTAGCAGGAATAGGACTTAAGGGTACTTAGGAGGAAGTGTGAAAGGAAATAGATAGTGCAGGAAGGAGAAACAGAATGAGTAAATGAACTGAAGAGAAAAATGCTTGATGTATTCAGGAGGGGTAAAATGGTGAAACCTTTTGACAGTCATAGCTTTTATAGAGGAACAGTGGGGTCTTAGCCTGGGAAAGAGGCAGGTTACCTGCAATGAAGGGTAGTGCATGCCAGGCTGTAGCAGACAGACACATTTGTGAGATATGTGACTTGGAAAAGGAATGCTTCTCTTCTTTATCAATGGAAATACGAAGGAATGTCCATGGGTTCATATATTGCTTAACATAAGATTTTATGCATAAGATGCATAAGAGATAGATCAGGGTCACTATTTCCTTTTTTTTTTTTTTTTTTTTAGCATCATTAAAACTTTAGATGTACTGGAGCCTTTTCTCCTTGTAGGGAAGTGTGAAAATACATATCCATTGTTTTTGACTGTTAACTGTGAATTTTTGGTTCACTGCTGTGAACAATTTACTTTTATTCAAGCTGTTAAAGTACTAGATAAAAACCAGAGTTTAAGTAACAAATAGATCCAGAGAATAACATTGTTTCTCACTGAGTACAAGGTTATGTTTCAATCAAGGATGTTCTCTAAGTAAAACAGTTCAAATAGAAGGTAAAAAAGGGACTTGTGCAGAAGTTATGTTAGTGTGAACGTTTTTTAATAGACTAGTTCTCTTGATTTTCAATGGTACTTTTACTGTCATGCTTACCTTTACCCAGTTGTCTAATGTGCAAATACAAATTCAGTACTTTCATTGACTAAAGAAGATGAGAAAATCTTATAAAAATCTCTGAATATAAATGTTTATATTTATTAAATGCATATGTAGAAATTTTTAATATATTAAACGTGTAGAAGTGATTTTTGTGAACTTCTGCCCAAATGAACAATAAGGCAACTACATTAAAAAAACAAGTTGAATGCATTCCATCATATTCAGGGCAAAGATACTTGACTTTTCTTGACTGGTTTCCTTTATTTCGTGTACATTCATATTGCATTTTCATGAAAAGATAGGCTGAAAATATCGTTGGTTATAAATTTTCATAATGCTGTCTAATGGTGTCAACATTTTGCTTTCCATTTGTTTTTTAAAAAAATAATTTGCATTATTTTAAACATTTATTTCCTTTTAAATTGCCCCATTTAATTGAAAATTAGAGTTTGTGTGACTTCTCAGTTGAGGGCCTCAAGTGGGTGGAGGTGTTTACTAGTCTTTATCAAAAAAACATAGACTTTTGTTTCCTTCAGGGGTCTCTGAATTTCCATTGTAAGTGTATCCCTGAGGAAGATAAGAATTGCTTCTGGACAGGAACAGCCTCAAGGGCATAGTACTAGAGATATTGGGTATTGTACTTTTCACAGGAATGTTATGGTTAAATCCTAGCCAATCCTGACTTTGCAGAGTTTCATGGTTAGAATTTGAATCCTTTGTCCTTGGTGCAATCAGATAGTGTGCATGTTTTATCCATGGCCGGTTGCCAGTCCTCTAGGTCAAATTTAGCCCATGGGCTCTTTCTTCAAATCTCCATAGAGCTTTCATATATTTCATTTTGAATACCTTAGTGAGTGTCACAACTCTTCCATTTCTTGTTTTTGATTTTCGGTTTGTTTGTTTTTTGTCTTCCATAAGATGTCCTATTTGGAGCATCAACATTATCTGGCTAGTCTTCCAATGACTGATGCTTCTGGAATCCTGCCATGTCTGGAGGGGTCTGTGGGAGAAGGGTGTGGGAGTGACAAATGATTCTTAATCCTAGCCATGGAATTCTAGTATCAGAAGGTTTGGAGGGATTTCAGTGCTTCAGTACTTCACAAAATGCTCCTGAGTGCTTCTGATGCCCAGGCAGGGCCAACGAGCTTTGTGATAGTACTTCCTTGCATTAGAGGAACAGTTTGCTTCACTAAGTGTATTAACTAAACAATCTACACTAATTCAAAGCTTAGATTGTTATAGCAGTTTTCAAGGAAAGAAAAACACTCAAATAAACAAACAAAATCACAAAACCAGTAATGAATGACTATGCTAAGCACTTTATACCTGTTTTGTTTTGGAATCCTCACATTAGTGACTCTTAAAGTTCTCTCATCCTGGGTTCTTGCCCTGGACTGCCTGTTTTCACATGTAAATGGCCTCACTCTGCTTTTTTGTTGTTGTTGTTGTTGTTTTCTGGTGTATTTACCTCATAGAAATTGATTTTTCAACCATAACTATTTTTGATTTTTTAATTGCCTTTTTCCTCCTCTGGAATGTGAACTCCATGAAGACCTTTTTTCTTGTTCATTTCTGTATTCCATGGACCTAAAAAAGTGAACTCTTCCATAATCAGATCTCAATTTATACTATTGAATAAATGAATGTTTACTCATTTAGAATTATCCTTAACTTCCTTTGACCTGTTTTCTGTTTTTTATCTTTAGTTTGGAACATTTTAAAATTTAATTTTAAATCAAATATTTAGTGGCCTAAAGAAAAATACACCTTGGTATTACTGTTTTTATTGTTACTCAATCTGAATGATTCTGGCATATAGTGGTGATTTTAATTAAAAAATCCCTGATAAAATTCCTTTCTCAATTTTTTTTAGAAGGGGGGATACCGGGGATTGAACTCAGGACAGCACTCAACCACTAAGTCACATCCCCAGACCTATTTGATATTTTATGTACAGACAGGGTCTCATTGAGTTACTTAGTGCCTTGCCTTTGCTGAGGCTGACTTTGAACTCTCTATCCTTCTGTCTCAGCCTCCTGCATTGCTGGGATTACAGGTGTGTGCCACCAAGCCCAGCTCCTTTCTCATTTTTAAACTTCTAGTTATACTTGTAATAGTAGCTATGCATACCTCACAGAAGAATTATAATGATTAATGTCTGTTTAGTAATTTCAAAATAGTAAAGCACATCCCCAAGAAAAAAGAGTCCTATAAATGTATATAATTAGTATAATTGTTTTTTTTTTTTTTCATTTATAGAACTCGGAGAGAAAATACCTATTCACATTCACAAGGGTATTATTGGGACTAATTAATTAATGTTTACAAAGCATGTAGAGTGAGGGGAAAACACATTTTCTTTGCTATTTCAAGTACATTCCAAAGGTGAAAAAGCAAACTGCGTTTGCTGTTTACAGTTATTTGCTTATTTATTTCAAATGTTCAGATTAATTGCTGTTTTTGTAATTGTCTTCCTAAACAACACATCAGATGCCACTATCCTTTCTACCTCTATATACAAGCAGATACAATAGCCTTTTGCTCTTTTTCTATAAATGGAAGTAACTAGTCAGTGCCTAATGTATTAGACCCTCTTTCTAAAGACAGCTTACTTTAAAACAAATACGGTTGTTTTAGTTCTTTTTTTAATGTTTCCTTTGCTGAGATGATGAAATATTTTATTATTCAAATGTGATTTTATGTAAAGGTACTGAGTTTGACATTCTCTTTCCAGACAGTTATGGATTTGATGCCACTGTTTTGCTTCTTTGCTTCTGTGACTGTTACACATGACTCTGCATTGCCACATTCCACTTTATATATATTAATATGTAGAACTTTTTAGTATGTATTAGGATGTATTAATGAGACATACACCATAGTCATGTTGATTTCCCATTTTCTTTGTCTTATGTTGCTTAAAATCTTTGAAGTGATAACTAAATGTTTATGATTTTTTTTAATGGGTTTCAAATGTGAAGTTTGGCTTTAAAACTTGTCACAGTGATGTTTTTCCCTGTTCGTGTTTACCTCGTTATCAGTGTGTCTTCAGCAGGCCATTCTCAGTTGACAATCTCTTTTCCTAACTTATTGCATATTGCATTGCCAATGACAGTGTAAAAGCACAGGAGTACATGATTAGCTGTGGCATCTTTACACCAACTTCCAGTTACTTAACTAGTACCAGAAGGCCAGGGCCCAGCCAGGAACTCTATTGAAATTAACATCAAACTGTCATCTGATTATTTTTGCATGATCCCTTGCTTAGCAAAAAGCTTTCTGGAAAAAGTGAAATTACACTTGTTATTCATGGGTAGAGAGGATGATTAATAGGTTCTATATCTCCTTCCTAGGCCCTTCTTGTCTCTACCTCAAAGATGACTTAGCTCTGAGAATTTTTTGGTTTGTTCTTAAGTCCAGGTAATGACTAAGGAATGATAAGATATATTGGCAAGTTATAAAACTGATTTTTGAAAAATATTTTTTAGTCGTAGATGATCTTTTATTTATTTATTTTTATGTGGTACTGAGGATCGAACCCAGAGCCCAACATATGCTAGGCAAGCACTCTACCACTGAGCCACAGCTCCAGCCCCATAAAACTGAATTTTATTTAAAAAATCAGTTTTAAAACTGAATTTTATTTAAAAAATCAGTTTTAAAACTGAATTTTAAACTTATAAATGTCATGGGTTGAAGAAGGAAGTCAAGTTTTGTTTGAATTTAAGTAGAGGGTTATCCTCTTCTATTGAGAACAGCATTCAGTTTTTCTTCTCCTAAAATACAAAAACTATCTTACAAAATAATTATGGATATCATACTATGAGGTTAGAACATTAGATACTTTTGTCATTGTAATTGTTACATCATCTAGAGATGACATAACATATTTGGGGATTAGAATTGAATTTGGATTTTTTAGATAAAATGAAATTGTTAGATTTTTTTCTTATTTCTCCTTCAAAACTGACAAAATATTTTGCAAGTAAGGGAAATATTGAAAGTGTAATGAAAACACAATGCCCAAGACTGCATAAATACATCTCATTTTATTTATATTTCTAGATGTTGCAAAGCTAAATTATTGTATTTCTTTATTGTTTTGACAGAGCCATGCTGAAAAGTAACTTAATACTTCTTTTATGGTGCTGTTTAATGGAGCTGGAACTAATCATACTAGAGGGCTAGAAAAGTCTCAGTAAGGGTTTTTCGAAAAATGTGTGTGTACTTGTAAGCTCAAGGTCAGTTAAAGATTATTATGTTTAACGTTTAAAGTAGTTCAAGAGAAGGAAATATATTACCATATAGGTCCAGAAAAATATTTTCATTTTTATAAGTTGATAGAACACTATGATCTAAATATTGTCATGTTCTATGGGATATTTTTGCTTGATTAGTTTGTTATGAATTTATTTATATTTATGTAAAATAATATCACCTACTTCTATAATAGAGTTCTCTATCATGAATCCAGATTCTGACTTATCTGAAACTTAGAGAAAAGCATACCTATGAATGAATACGTAGCTTTGATGGTACTTTCAGAGGCATATTTGTCTAAAACTTTCCAATTGTAGTATGTGAAGATTCTTTGCAGTGTAGCTCAGTTTTTGTTTGAAGAACCTGTGTCTGTCTGTTTTTGCTTTTTGATTTCATGGGGCACAAATCATTTATGTAAACAAAGCCATCCATAATCTGGTTACTATACACCATGTACTCTAATAACCAAAACTGTGCTGCATAAGATGAAATCATCTTTTGTTGAATGAATGTATTCAAGATGTGAAAGTAATCTTATAAGTTAGTGATATTGAGAGTTGGTTATAGGGGGAACAAAGCATCAAAATTGAAGTTACCAAGCATTGGAGCAAATGCTGGAAGTTTCAGCATACTGAAGTTCTCAGTACAGACTAACTGGCTTCACTAAATACTTTTTATCAGTTGAACCAAATGTGATAAATTATTGATGCTCAAGTGGAGATTTCTTTAATCAACTGTGAGAATAACCCTGTAACTCTGAATTTCTAGATGATTAATCTCTTGTGTGCCATGAACCTTTTTATCTATATCCCTTCTTCAAGCTATTAGTCATTCATTGCTTTTCAGTGTTTCTTGACTTGTTGCCTTGTATAGTTATTTAACTCTTCTTTGACCTCATGTGGAAGTTATTCACAGAAAATTATTATGATAAGGCATAAGGCATTTATATGTGTGTGTGTGTGTACATATATATATATGATCTATCGTTACATAAAATATATATTTTGTATGTGTATTTATCTGTGATCATATGCTCTGAGCTTAATAAAAATTTTTAAGTATTGCAAATTTGATAGTATCTTAAAGAAGTCCAGATGACTCAGTCCTGTAAAATGCAGTGGGACTGTATCATGTCCACTAAAATAATTATCATTGTATAATTACAAGGAAGTGCATTGTCGATAAGAATTAACTCCTAAAAAAATTGAAAATAAGAAGGGGACCTATGGACTTGCAAAGAACTGTCAGTTAATAAATATTGTGGGTGTGGGGAGAAATTGAATGCCAAAATCATCTTTATATTACAGATCTTTCCTTACTGGAATGCAAGATATAACCTGAGAGCAAGTTGGCTTTATTTTTTTTTTGTCTATGGAGATGAGTAATTTTCATGACCCTATCACAGTACATCATTTCTAGTTTTCAACTTTTTGGAGCTTATTATTGTATTAAGTACCTCTGCTTATCTAGGTTTATCTGTGATCAGTCTAATTTCTTTCAATTGCTATACTGATCTGGATAAATATATATTATTTCTTCAGCTAAATAAAGAATGGGGAAACTTTCAGCACAGCAGAGGCATATTGCATTTGAAGATTTAATAATAATGAAACACTGAGGTTTAAACTATATTACAGAAAAAGATGACTTATTACAGATTCCCATGACAAAATTGTCATGTGAAGGTAGCCTTAAAAAGACAGAAAAGAATCCAATGTGCATGTTAATTGAGGGAAAGGATTATTAGGGCAATAAACATGTGATATTAAAAGCAAATGAGTAATGGATATAAAATGGTGGTCATCATAAAGGAATAGATAAGTTATGCTGAAAAACCATCAAAGTCTAAATAATTTTAAATAAGTTTGTTCTTTCCTACCTAGAGCAAGTCAATAATAGCTCACTAGACAAAATTACAGAGTAAGAATTATTGGGCATCTGTATTTATGGATTCACATTAAATCTTTGAGATAGGACTCAACTATATTTTTCAAGTCTGGACTTTTTAAAATAAAGGATAGAGAAATATTAATGATATACCAGAAATACATTTTCCTGGGTTTCATAAAGTCAGGGATAAACTTGAGTGTCAATGTGCTGTTATACATAAACTGAAAATTCATGTGCTTTCTAGTAACTTTTATACCTCTAATTTCAATATTTGTTTTTACTGGAATGGAGATAATTTATTAGGTTAACAACAAGCTGAGCAATTCAGAATCACCTTTAGAGTGTTGGTGACTTGAAGTCGGATGCATAAATGATAATCAAAATGTATAAATGCCCTCATTGCTACCTAAAACATCTCAAAAGGGGGACTGGGGACTTTTCTAAATTCTCTGGTTATGAGATGCTGGAGAGTTTGCCTTTAACCTCCTGTAGGGTGATAATTACAGATCCTAAGAACTTGGCTTGAATGGGAGGAGTCTCCATAGAATTTGAAATGCAAATACAGCAAAATGTAGCAATGAGATATTATGGAATTTGGCATTATTGATTGGTATTAATGAGAAGAGAAATCTACTTTATTTGAAAAAAGAGAAAGAGAGGATGTGTATTTTTTTTTTTCCTAGAGCTTCCGTAACAGTATACCCATAGCCTTGGTAGGTTCAACAATAGAAACTTATTTTCTTGCAATTGTGTGAACTACAAGTCCAGGATCAAGTCGTCCTGAGGTCTGTTTTTCTCTGAAGCCTCCCTCCTTGGCTTGCAGATGGCCACCTTCACCTCATGTGGTCTTTCCTCTCTGTTGTCTGTGCCTTCATCTTCTCTTCTTATTAGGACACCAATCATGCTGGATTAGGGACTGATCTTTTGGGAGCCCTAATGAATGGTACTGATGCCGCTATAAAAGAGACCACAGAAAGACTCTCTGCCTTCCACTATGTGAGGACACAAAAGATACAATCATCTGTGGATCACAAAATAGGCCACCCACACTGGACACAGTCTACCTGTGTCATGATCTGAGCCTTCCCAGTCTCTAGAACAATGAGAAATACATTTCCATTGCTTGTGAGTCACCAATATATGGTTTGTTATAGCAGCCCAAACTGACCAAGACAGTAACGTTTGTTGCTTTAATATAGCCTATTCAGGACCAAATACTGCATCAGAACTGAAGGCTAAGAATTTTGCTTCTTTACATTTTGATGTGGCTGAGATGTTTAAATATGATGAAGATTTAATGTATTCATAATATATATGTATATATATTTAGTATATGGGTATTTATATATGTTCTTTAGGATACTTGAAAATACAAAAAATTTGCATTACAAAAACTCTATGGAGGATTAAAGTCTTTGTTCATTAAAGCATCTTTTCCCTTGAACATAGAAAGTGTTCAACAAATATTTGTTGAGCAGGATACATGGGGAGACTGTTTTGCTCTTTAGATTTTTATCATAGGCCAGATTAATTTTTAAAACTTCTCTTTTTAATGCAGGTACTCCTTTAGAACCAGACAAGCCCTCATGGTTCATGGCCTATCTTTCAAATTTATCATGGTCCTTCTCTGTGCGAGTATCTAATTTCAACGACAACTTTAAAATGAAAGCTTTCTCTACCCATGTTTATTTTGTCTGCTGCATATAACAAATTTCATTACTCTGGATCCATGACATGATTCTTATGTGTTCTGTCTCAGCTGATGGTAGATTACTCATTTTGTGTGACTATTCTCTTGTCATTTGTTCAATTCCTTTTAATCACAGTGGCATGGTACACGAAGTATAGGCCCCACACAATGCTGTCCTCATTTTGAAACAGTCACATAAAAGGTTACTGTCCAACATAGCAAATGACTTGTACTTAGTTTGACATTTGTTACTCCTCCTTTTTTTTTTGTCCTTTCTTTTCTCTTTATAAAGAAAAGTAGTTCCATCCCTTGTAAAATATTATGTTTTCCAATAAATTTAGAATCTTTAAAGATGTTGACTTTGGATTATATTAGATCATTATTTGATACCTCAAATCATTCATCTTCATATGTGATACATTCTTCTTAGAGGAAAAAAAGTTAAAATTTCAAAGTTTGAACAAAATTTGATAATATTAAGTCTGGGTTCATAACCTCTAATAAGTAGTAACAAGCATAGATAGAACATTCATTTTGAGCTGACCTTACTAAAATAAGTCCTCTCAGGGCAGAAGATAAATATGTTTCACTGCTAATTTTAAAGGGTTTGGCAATGCACTGTTTTATGTTACTTTGCAGAATTCTGAATTGGTTTTTATTGAATGATATCATGGCACATGACTTCTAGCCAAAACTGGGTTTTATCAGGCTGTTCAACAATATATTGTTAAGATATATTCTATTGACGATTCATTTGAATCAGTAAACAACTTTTATAGGGGATAGTATATGGTAAACATCATGATAGGTTCTTGAGAATCCTGCAGATAAGACAAATCACCACCAAAGCTAAGGTCAAATCACTTGTCCATTGGTAGTTCCGAATGGTAGTAAATTGTGTGATACTTCTGAATGAAGTCATCCAAAACCCTTGGTCTTTTTGTACAACATTCTGCCTATAAATGTCTTTCCCCTCAATTATAAAACAAAATAAAATAAGGTCTAATTATCATTGGAAATTGTCTTATAATGAATTCATTACTATGGTTAGCTCATAAAAGGCACATCATTTAATTATATCGACTAGGTACTGTTTAGTTGTTTTGAAACAAGATTTATATTAGTCCTGAGGTTTTTTTTTTTTTTTTAGATCTTATCACATAAGACACAGAAATATACAATCTAACTGAATATTGTGTATCAGCATAGAAGTGATTTGAATTGCATAGGTTGGAAGATACACTTGAGCCCATTCAGATTCAAAATGCTATTGCTTTAATGCTCTAAGAAATTATTTGGTTTAACAATAGGTTTCCTTTTATAAGAAAGAAAAATAAACTAGGCAAGTGTCTAATGTCTAATATAAATTATACAATTAACGGTTGCTGAGCAACTGCAGAAATGTGAAAATGCTAAGCTCCAGAGCAGTGATGAACCCATGTTTTAGTAGTTGTGGATTCATTTTCTTCCTTTTCAAAATAAAATATATGGAAAAACCTGATTTTTCTAAGACTTTTAAATATGCTTAATGTTTGGTGACAAACAGGTTAGATTCAGTGTCAGTCTTCTGCCCAATGTGAATACTCTAGTATTTACTCAGTGAATCATGTTAAGTAACTCTAAACATCTATTGGTTTTGTTCATTTTTGTTTGGCGATGGATCACCCTGTGTTGCCCAGACTGGCCTCTAACTTGCAATCCCCCATTGTCCACTCCCCTCCCCTTCTGCCTTCTGAGTTGTTGGGATATATGCATTACTGTACCTGTGCACTACTATACCTGGCTCCATATTTCACATTCTTCTTTCCTTGGTTTTAGAAGTACTAAATGAACATTTTAGAAAATATAAGTGGGGAAAGCAGTGATTTGAATCATGGTCTTCATGGCATTTAAGTATTGGCCCTATGAATTCAAGCCAATATATGATTACAATCTTCTTGCATATCTATTTTTTATATTCCAACCCTATTAACTAATAAAGGATGTGTAATTTATTTTTTTGGGCGGGGGGTGGGAGGCTCGTATCAGGATTGAACTCGGGCACTCAGCCATTGAGCCACATCCCAGCCCTTTTGTATTTTGCTTAGAGACAGGGTCTCACTGAGTTGCTTAGTGACTAGCTTTTGCTGAAGCTAGCTTTGAACTTGTGATCCTTCTGTCTCAGCCTCCTGAGTCACTGGGATTACAGGCATGCGCCACCAGACCGGGCCTGGCTAGGAAATGCAAATTTTAACAAAGGAAAAATGGGTAGCTTTCAACAGCCATAGATAATCAATTGCTAGAGGCTGATAATGATTCTTTTCCAGAGTCATTAATTAGTTAGTACCTAACCCAGGGCATCTTTCTTTGCACCTAGGATTTACTATCACAGAAAATCTTGCTCTGCATAGAGGTTTCCAAATAATAAGATACTATGGTTTTTCACATATACAGTGCAACATCCAACTTAAAATTTGATTTTAAAAAGATTTTTATTTTTCATTATTTTTATTACCACGAAAATTTAATGTACATTTGAATTTTTGAGAAATAAAGTATTGTAAATACCTGAGTTTTAGCAATAAAATTAAGGTATTAATAATCCTTCATTATTTTATTGTCTTTCCATTTGGTGAATTATTGCTTATTAAAAAAATCTAAACTATAGTCTCTAGAAAGCCCCCCTTCTCATGCAAAAATTTACATCATGGAAAAATTAAGCACTGCAGTTACAGGAGAAAAAATTATAGATTTTTATAATGTTATATTACATTTTACACTTTCATATGAAGTCTTATATTAATTTACTGTAATTTTTGAGATATGTATTTAATCATTTTGTTATCAAAAGAGTTTAAAAGGCCACCAGAAATATTGCACTTCCAGTGTGACATCTCTAACTTGGTTAGTGGGTTTTGATTGGTATTTCAGAAATGAATACTGAAAAGAGACATGTAAATTCATATCTTTATCATTGGTGAATAATTTCATCTGTGAATGTTATTACCCATATTTAAAAATATTTCAGCTGACATTTCCAAGATAATAATTCTCTTTAAATTTTTCTTGTAAGTTTTCAATTTCAAAGTTTATATCCACACTTATTAGGTATAATGCCTAATTTTAAAGTACATCACAATGGATATTGATCTTTATCATGTGCAAAGTGAATTTGCAAACATGTTCATGAACTAATTTGAATGGAAATTACAATGTGAGTGACTCCTTCTTCTCTGACTTTTGCCTTTGGATTCCATAAATAATTATAATAATAATAATTATTATAATACTAATTCCTCTACTTGATACAAGTCACGCCAAGGATTCAGGATAAAGGGTAAACAAAGCCAGCAAGATTTCTCATTTTATGAAATTTACACTATAACGTGGAGATAAATATTAAACAAATAGCCCCAAAATAAATGCGTAAATACTGATTGTGAAAAGTACTGTAAATAATGTATAGGTTAGAAAACAATGGAATGATCGAAATCTTATGGAATATAGCAGAGGAAGTGAAAAGTGCTTGTCATTCATGATTATCCCTGAAAATCACTTGAATGGTTTGTAAAATATGATACACATAACTTGTGTACGTAATGCTGTACAGAAATCTATGTACACTTAGACTAAAGAAGAAATGAAGATGGAAATTTACATGTGAAGGTCAGAACATGTTTTTCAAGTAACACTAAAATCCATAAGGTGAAAAGAATATGGATGGATAATTCTAAAATTCTTCTGTAAATGAGATTTACTCCTTTTAAAACTTTAATCCAATGATTATTTCATGTTAATATATTTATTAACATGTGGTGAAAATTAAACAAAATGCTATGCTCATCTAATTTTACTTAGGGTTTAAATTCTTTAGTTTCATAGATTTACATTCTTCCTGCCTCCTCTTTACTATCTTGAATGTTGAAAAGAAAAAGGATATATCTCAGAAAATTGCTTAGTTGCTTTAAAATTTGTGTGACTAGCTGTGTTTTCCTATTGTTTGTTTTAATGCAGCTGAGTATGACTTATTCATTGATACCCAGTATTACCTGGAGCTACTTGGCATATAAACATAAACCTTTGGCACTATCCTATTAACTGCTGATACCTATCAAGGTTTTTTTAATTTTAGTAGTAAGATGTCATGTTAATATTTCAGAAATTAATATGTATTAGTTTGAGTCTATTTTGTGAAGTCCCCTTTGTGCTGTTTTGTTTTTTTTCCTTTACTCACAAATTTTCCTTAGGCATTTTGTTATGAAAGGATGATAAACTTACTGAGAAATTGAGACTACTACCTAGAAGAGACGGTTGGAGAACCCATGAATTATTTCATCAAATGTTGCCATTGCAGATTACATTCATAATTTGAAAACAAATGGAAATATGAGACAACTAATAACTAACTATACAAGAAAAAAATCTATAACAATTATGTAAGCATGTTATGTGAACATGTATTTTAACCTAAATTATCCAAGTGACTCCCCCTGTTCTGTATTATCCTATACTGGACTTGTATTATCCTATAATTATTTAAATAAGTCAACTAACTTTCTTCTTGACTATAAGCAAGTATCTTCTCTCCCTCTATAGCAGCAGCAATTATAAACTCTTATGGAATTTTATAGCTCAAAATAATTGTTTGCAGATAACCACAAGAATATTCACTTACTTACCGGATGATGAATTAGTTATTAGGTTCCTTTATATATTATTACTAGTCCTTTGTCTCAGGTTAAGCTCCTCCCAGGACTAATTTTAGCATGCAGTTTAGCCTGTGGGAAGTCTGCTAAGGAGTGCCCTTAGGATCAATAACCATGGAATAGAGGAATCAAAGGAGGTGTAGGCCAAGACAAAATTGAACAATTCACAGTTCCAGTGACAGCCACAACCAACACACAGGGACATGTGGAGCTGTAATGGCCTTTGAATTGTCCTGAGATGGGCCAAAGGAGTCAGACCTTTTTATTTCTGTCAGTCAGTCAATGGATGTGGGACACCCAAAACATCATGTTGGGTTAAGTGGTTTTCTGCCCCTAAATCTAATCCCTAAAAGAGACTACAGCTAAAGGCTGTCTGCTGACAACACTCGCAGAAGCTAGGGCAACAAGTCTTAAAGATATATCTGCATCACAGATTTAATAGTTGTGTAAATTCTATAAGGAAAATACTATTATCCCCATTTTGCAGAGATCAAAACTGAATTGTCCAGTTGCATAGATAATAATTGCTTGATGAAGGATTCAAATTAGCATTAACCAATTTTAGAACCCTGTTATTTCCATTGTACTTCATTGTTTTCTGAGATTATGTGTTAGGGTTTTTCAGAAAGACACTAAATTTTTGTTCAAGTCTTCGTATCCAATTATCCTCCCACTGATTAGACAATAGATAAATTACATAATCCTTTTATTCCAATTACAGTTTATATTGTATTTTATCAGATATAGTATGATCATAAAGGATCATTCAGTTCTTATAGTCATTTGGAAAACAAGATAGTTTAAGCATCATTGTTCCCCAAGTATAGATTAGGGAATGGACACAGAGTCAGGTGACAACCCAGTCACAAGATAGTCAGTGAGGAAAGTTGAAAATGAGCATGAGTATTCTGGTTGCTGAGCATAGAATCAGTCATTTATTAGGAATGTGCTTGTGTATTTTAGTGTTTTGGGCTTTAGAGGATTTGAAATTTTATTAGCTTACATACTAGCATTTTACAAAGTGCTATTTTAATTGAATAACAGCCTGTCTTAGATCAGCATTTTTACTACTCTACATTTTTTTCTTCATGAATACCATCATAGTCAGTCTTTAATATATTCAACTTCTGCTTCTACTTAACAAAAATGTATACAGAAGTTGCATAGCGAAGTGAAAAAACACTGATGAGTCCATTGCATGGGGCTTGTGTTTGTTAGTTATAGGTTCTGGTCCTTGCACATACAATGCACTCAGCTGTGTCGAGTTCAAGCATAAGGATAATAGCCACTCGTTTTATCAGATATGACATTCACTGAATGCACAATTTAATTTGTGTTAAAATATTCTTTTTCCTGTTTTGCTTTTTCCCTGTACATATTTTTCTTTTGTAATTTCCTTGTTTGACATGTGGCCATGGTAATAGCTTTAGCAAGTCTGTCTTCTATGAATTTGTAGTTTGCAAGAATATGTAAATTTTTCAAATACTAGAAGTAGAAATGAGCCAGTCTTGAAAGATAAATTTGTATCTTTTGTTCTCTTATTCTGTTCTGCCTGTTGTTTTAATACTGGACCTTATTTTTTTGGTTCCCTTTTTAATGGGTAATAAAAGTAGTTACTGAGATTTGAAATGCTGCATGAAGATACTTTCTATTTTAACATAAATCAGTAAATTGAAAATAAAGGAAAATTATGTTTCTATATAGCCTTAATGTTAAAAAGAAAAATTGGTTATCACTTTTATTTCCATTGGTTTATATATATATATGTTATATATCATATATATACATATATGCATATATATCATACATATTTATTAAAAAACAGAAGCAGAATGTATCTAGTATGAATCCCAAATGAAATGCTTTCCTGTAAGGTGCACAATGTTATATTTTGTCTACTAAAGACACCCGGTTTTTGAATTTTACATTGTTGCATTGTCCTTAAAAATACAATTTATGTGAAATATGAAGTGTTTCTAGAATTATGAAAATTTTTAATGGCAAATTAGTAATTTTGAATCTCTTAACTGTTAAAAACACATACTTTAAAATTTCCAGATATAATTATCATTTGCCATGAGCAAATTCACTGTGAAGAGTTAACACTTCTAAAATAACAAAGTAGAGCATGCATTCATTCTCCACAAGAGGAAAATTAAAGTTAAAAAATTATTAAACAAAGTCTCCATGCATCTGATTAAACACTTTTTACAATGTGTTATTTAACTGTTTAGTTCTACTCATGTGATATACCTAGATGCAAATGGTAAAATAAGACAGAGAAAAAGGTGGCCACCTGTGAGTCTACCTTTTAGTGAATGTAAGTATGATTTAAAGAATTCTAAAATAGTCTTATTTTGGAAATATATGGACTAGATATTGCATTCAACATGTTAGATCATATAAAGTGATAAAATATTGCAAAAGGGAAGTAAGTACTGCAACTATTTTTATCTAACAGTCATAGTAATGTGGTCCTGCTGAAATTTCCATCCTTCCAGGGAGACGGCTATGACTTTTAATACCTTTATTATTACTCATTTTTACTTGGTAGATTATTTCCCTAAAGAGGAAGCATCTCTGATTGTTTAGTGGGATATGGAAAAATAAGATCTATTTTAGAAAAGCTTTTACAACCAACTTTCTAAAATTGTATTTTTTTGTCTTAAAATATGTCGTGGTGGGTATACTTGTCTATATGTAATCCATCCAAACATTGAATGCTTGTGTAGTATGAAAGTTCTATAAATCATACTTAAAAGTATAATTTACAGAGTCACAGCTTTTTGTAAGCCTTTTCTCATATATTAGCCAATTATGTAATCTTCTTGTTTTGTCTTAACTGCACATTTACCTAGTAGGGCGCCAGTAATTTTGAACAGCTTCATAATTAATAAATATTTTGTGTAGAAATAAGTTTTAAAAAGCCTGGTAAAATCTTTATCATAAACCTGAAGTGAAAAGGAAATAAAAATAGACAATAAAATATGCACTCAGATATGAAAATAGCACTGGGATTGTATACGCAGGCTCGATGTACATTGAAAGTATCCTGGACTATATTTTTCTGTTTGGTTCATAGAACACAGTAGCAACTGTTTCTATTAAAAAGAACTGTTTTTATGAAAAAGTAACAGAAAAATATATAGACAATGAAATTTCTGTACAGTGTATAGGAGATTACTTAAAATAAGATGGCAAAAACTTAGAGCTCTATCTTCTTGGAAATATCAATATGTTCAGATTTCACCAGTTTCACTTTGCAATAGCACAGTGAATATCTTTAATAAGTATTGACCTTCCCATAGAGACCAAAAACTTAAAAAGCTTCCCCAAATTTTCAGACAAGTCTTTGTGATGAGTTGATCTATATGAAATGTTTTATAGAAACATATTTAAGGATGCAGCATGATGCATAAATAACTACTGGGGAACAGATTAACATTTTTATTAGTTAATAACTACTTGACAGTACTAAGATGATATTTCAGTACTATTTAAGTTAGTTGGCATTTCTTGACCCTCTCTACTAACTTTATAGAACTTCTTACTTTACTGATTCATTTTTCCTGAAACTATCTATAGAAATGTAACTCCTGGTCAAATAACTTAATGTTCCTATGCAGTTACTACTGCTCACATTTTTGAAAAGTGAAACTAAATAAAAATAATATTTAAGCTCTCAAACTTTTATACAGGTGCATGGTTTTAAATATGTCTTTGACAGATAATTTATTGTCCAATATACATGTAAGGCATTACATATGCCCCTCTTCCCTGTAGGAAGAAATACACACCCCTACCCTACCACCCTGTATTGTAATCAGAGGTATTTCTTATGGAAGTTTTATGAAAATGTGAATAGTGTGGGCACAGAAAAGAAATTTGGTGTCTCTCAAACTAGTTGAAATTTTGAGGACTGTGAAAAATTTACATGTATACCTTGTTACTTTTATATATGGAATTCTATAATTGTGCATGTTTTAGTTCATCCTAATTGAATGATTAAAGGGCCATCATTGGCTGGGAGCAAAAGATCCCAGGCTTTTATTAATCCCAGAATTTCCAAGACAACAAAAGTGTATATAAAATTCCTTGAGGGGAATTCTCTAACATTTCACTTGGAATTTGAATTTTATTCTCCAATTTAACTACTAAAATGAGAAATGGTTATTAAAGATCAACTACCACAAAATAAAATTATTTTGATGAATATTTTCTAAAATATAATTGGTGTGCATATAATTATTCCATATAACAGATCTATGAGTGCATTAGAAAGTTTTATATCTTATGTGAATGACTGGTAACTCCTGCATCAATAATCATCCAGAAAAAAACAATGTCAGGCATGCTCTAAGACATTTTATGGCATGTATTTCTATAACTTAATGGGTATACTTTGTATTTGCTCATCAATAAAAAACACAAAGCGTTTTAGTCAACTATTTTACTGCCGTAACTAAAAGGATCTGACTGGCACAATTGTAGAGGAGAAAAGATTTATTTGAGGGCTCACAGTTTCAGAGGTCTTAGTCTTAGTTCACAGAAGACAGGCTTCATTCCTTGGGAACATTGTGGAAGAGCGTGGCAGAGGGAAGCAGCTTGCATCATCAGTAAGTGGATAGAGAGAGAGTCTCCACTCTCCAGATACAAAATATATACCCCAAAGCCATGCCCCAATTCTATCTCCTCCAGCCCTACCACTTAAATTAATCCCATCAGGGATTAATTCACTGATCTGGTTAAGACTCTGACAACCCAATCATTTCTTCTTTGAAACTCCTGCATTGTCTCACATGTGAGCTTTTGGGGGACACCTCCCATCCAAACCATAATACAAAACTAAATATTTTTAGCTAATATGCTGGTGGAGAAGTAAACTATTTTATTTTAAGAGTCCTGGTGCTAGTCTTAGAATATCCTTAGGTGCAGCTCTTAAATGTAAGTGGCAACCACTTAGCAAGGATACAGTTTAGATGAATTATTAGTTTGCTAGCTTCCATAACAAAATTCCACAGTTTGTGTAGATGAAATTATAGTTATATGTTTTGTCACAGTTATGGAACTGGAAGTCTGAGATCAGGGTATTGAGAGAGTTGGTTCCTTCTGAAAACTGTGAGGGAAGAATCTGTTCCAAGCCTCTCTCCTTAACTTGTAGATGGTTATCTTCTCTCACTATCTTCACTTTAGTCTCCTTCTGTACATTTCTGTGCCAAAATTTATTCTTTTAAGAATATCAGTCATATTGGATCAGGGTTCATTCTAATAAATTTATTTTCACTTATTTACTTATTTATAAAAACACCATCTCCAAATACAGACACATCTGAAGTCCTAAGGGTTAGCACTTTACTTAAGAATTTTGAGCAGAACACAATTCAGTATTCAGCAAATAATTGACATTTAGACCATTAAATTATTTTAAAAATAACAATAGCAATAACATTAAGCCTGTTACTCATTCCATTTATTGGAAAAAATCATGTCCATAAATTGTGATTTATATTCCTTCAGATCTGTATGTATAGCATAAATACACTTCACTGGTATATATGGAGGGATACATTCTTTCCTCCCCTCCTTTCCTTTCCTCTACTCCCCTCCCCTCTCCACTCCTGTTTCTCTATAGGAGAGAATAAGTTGGCAATGCACTCTCAGATAATTTTATGACTCATGCTGTCTTGAGGGCTCTGGAATCAATGTATATAGAGAAAGAATCTATCTTCTCTGAGTATATACGCATGTATATATTTTTCTTTCAGTTATTCCTTTAATAGTCTGAACTAGGGATTACCATTGAAGACACTGACACTTAGATTTATTTACCAAGGTCATTCTCATAGTAAACCAAGCAGCAGATTTTTAATTTTAATCCAGGTATGTCCTGAACTCTTGTTCATAACTACTTACAAAATCCTTCCTGATTTTGTCTTACTCAAGCTGCTTCCCCAGCTAGCCGTGACAATTTTTGCTTACACTTTGTAGTATTTATTGTTGCAAGCTAGCAGTGGGGATTTCAAAAACCTGCTCAGTGATCAGTAGTGCATGGGGATGTCTTTGCCACAAGCCTCAAATATTAGCTGTATTGATAGCAAATTATATGGTGGAATAGCCTAAAATTCCTCATATATGAGGAGAAAACCATTATAGATAATGGAAAATGTGATGGTATTATTTTATTCTATGCTTTTAGTCACTAGGTATTTTACCAGAGGCAGATACTTAAAGTGAGAAAATTTGACTTTAGCACTTTTTTATTTCTTTTGGTGGGAATAGTAGAGTGTTTGAATATGACAAATAAATATCCAGAAGAACAGAAAATAAATTGAGTGACTAGATAATTCACAGAAATCAAATAAAATGACAAAATCACCCATAATTTTGCAATTTGTTCAATTTACTAAATTGTTTATTTTGTTATAGGGTAATTGGCAAAATATCCCTACAAATGCTGTACATGAAAATATAATAATATGATTCTTATCAAAAACACTTTAAAGCAAAAACTAAGAGCAATGCATAATAAAAATTTAAAAGGAATACTTTGCAAGGGAGAATTAAAAATGTTTTTACCACTATCTGCAAAAGAATGTGTTGAGTGCTTTAATTTTATAAGTGAAGTTTTAAGCTTCTTGTGAACTCTCAGTTTACCCATTTATCCCCCTTGTCCATGACCATTTTCGATCATTTTCTAGCTTTCAAGCATGTTTTAAAACAAAATTATCAGAAAACTTGTTTATTTACTGTTGTAGATAGCTGCATGTTCACTGTCAATAATAAAAGCAGCTTCACATACTTCTTTAGTAACTTTATTCCACATAAAATTCATGATTGCATTTGCTCTTCAAAATGCAACCCCCTGGGCTTCCTTCATCTGATAACCATTTTGGATTAGTGGTTGATTTGTCTCTGTTGTAAGTACCAGGTTGCAGGCTCTTAAAGGATGCAGACTGTGCACTCTGTTGAACATCTTTACCTCATAGTGTCCTTTGAAATGCCAAGAACTCTGAAGTTGTTTAATAAAAATCCCTTGGATTGATTTTCATCTTCACAGCCAAGTAGCAGGGGACAGGTGCCATTTCCTCTAACTTTAAAATGGTCATATATTCCCAGAACAAGGATTAGGAGCTGTATTTTCAGCTTTTAAGCCCTTTCTGTATCTGTTAACTTCATGCAGAGCTTATTCTCTCAAAATTCCAGAGATGAGTGGCACACCACCTTCAGTATGGGGTCTGAGTCCCTATTAGCAACACTTAAATTTAGCTGGAGATTTTAATATCACGTGTTTTATCTGTAAGCTTTCTGTATTGCATTGTATTTATTGTTTTACTTATTTTAACATAAAAATAACACTGTATATACTTCACATCAAATAACACAGATGTACTGGGAAGCTGTGCCTCCTTTGTCCTGTATCTTCTGGTACCCCTTCCTCTACATGTCACACTGTCTGCACTCTGGAATTTGCATATCCCACTTTAAGAAGCCCTGGTGAGATCTTTCAAAAAGTTTCTTGCTCTGTAGATTACTATGAAAACGTTTTAGCTATAGAAATTCTCACTGATAGTACAAACTCAAATGCAAGCCCTTGGTCTATAGGATAAAGAACTGAGTTTTGCAGGACCCTAAATTCCTTTTGCAGTGCCCCCCCCCCCCGTCACTGCAAGGTGAATGGGAAAGGGAGGAGGCCTTGGGCTGACACTTTGTCTTCTACCCCATGCTTCAAACTGAGCCATTCCTTTTCCATACGCCTTTAAAGATCTCATTTTCTTAAAGTTTGTTTTTCTATTTTTTTTTTATCTTAGGATTTTATTTTTAATATTAACTTTCTTTTTTCATTAAAAATTTTTATCGGCAAGGAGTAAAAAGGAACTAATGTAGCAAAACTAAATGTCACATTGACAGAGTGTTTTATGAGTCATGCACAAACTCCAGGTCTAACTTCTCACACCAGTCACATCTTTACCAGATGTCAGTTGAAATACTTCAATAATGAGAGTCTACATTTTTTAATGCAGCCTATTATATTATTGGACGTTGCTCCTTGTTAGTAAGTTCTTTCTAAAGTTGAACCAGGAGGCCAGCCACAGTAGAATGTACCTGATTAAAAGGGCAATTAAAGACTGTATAGCCAGCAATGTAGGAATGTAGGGAAAAAAGTGGTATAAAGGTGTCAGGCAGTTAATTTATTTTAAAAAAGTATTATATTATTTTTATGGATTATTTTGGTGTATGAGGCATATGTTGGCCATTTAAAAATATGACATTTATTTCAAATTTATTTATCTCGAATTCACTTTCAGAACTAATTTTGCAGTTGTAATATTATGTTATTTTTTCATGTAAACCCCTGTCTTATAAATTGCAAGAATTCTAGGCCTCCAAACAAGTGGATTCATGCTTCCCCAAATATTTAGCAATAACAAACTAGCATTTTGTCTATTTTTTCCAAGTAAACTGCCTAAGGTGCTTCTTAGTATGATTATGATTTTCAGATTTTTCATCAATCACTGACTCGTGGCTCATTTGTTTATTAGCTAAGGCCATACTTCCCTATAAGGACTGTGAATTAGCAGACTTGAATATTCAGGAGAAGGCACCAATGGCTTAGTAAAATCAATACATATTAGACATAGGACCTACATCCAGAATTTGCATCCCAGAATTTCAGTTATTAATCTTTTTAGGCAATATATTTCACTTTTCACTTTAAAATTTAGTTCCTTCATCTATAAAAATGTGAATGATAATACCTGACATGAGTTTTGAGTGGTATAATGAAAAAAAAATGACCTTGCTCAGGACTGGGCATATAATAACTGATCTGGTAATGTCTGCTATTCTCTTTGTGTGTGTGTATGTGTGTGTGCGTTAACAGAAACACATGCGCTATTCTGTACCCTTCAGAGAGACTGGAGATAGTTTGATTACAATTTTTAAAAATGTGATGTTTCTTATTTTACAAGTGATGAAAAGCCTGTTTTCCCCTGGTGAGCTATCAGACAGATTGAGCAAATGAACCACTAGTCACTGAAATCAAGCCTAGCTAGGCCTGAAGGAGTTTCAAGCAATTACACAGAGTTCTGACTTCCCAGAGGACCCTGTGGTTGTCAACTGACTCCGGAAGCTTATGGTAGAACTTCTGGTGTTCCTGTGGGCCTTCTGAGTTCAATCCTGGGCAGGGAGCCAATTATCTGGAAGGAAGATAAGAACATGAGACATGGTTTAGCTAATTTATTTGTTTATGGATTAATTATCCAGATTGAGAATTATCAACAGCTTTACTTTGACAGACTCTCTTTTGGTCATTACATGTTTAACACATTAAACAGAAGAACAGCCAAAGAGAGGATTGCTAAGGATAAATAGGTATTTTAGGAGTACTGACAATGAGTTTGAATTGAGAAAATGAAGAAATCATATTAAAATTGTCTGCAATAACAAAGATAATGGTGGTAGTAAATGCCATGAATGTTTAAACTAGCTGTGGTTTTCAATTTCCCACAGCCTAGAGGTCTGAAAATCAAGTAATATACAAGGTGGGATAATGAAAACAAGTGAGATACAGAGAAATGTTTATCTGTGATAAATATACACATGTACACAGAAGGTAAGAAAAGACAAATTCAGAATGGGGAGACCAGAAGAAGGTTGATAAACCAAACAATTCTTAACTAGTACATGTAAAGCCGTTCCATCCATGATAGGCCATTTTGTATATGAAAATGCTAAGTTTTTTTTTTTTTTTCTACTCCAGAAGCCCACAAGGCTTCCTTTCCTACATGTGAACTGTGTAACTGTGTGGAGCACAGTTTGAGAAAGACACTAAAGTCTACAGAAAATAAGAATACCAGAGAACCAGCTCAAAGGGATGATCTATGAGCTGAGTTGGGTCCTGAATGATATGTGGTATTTCACGTGTATGAATATGTTTACCTGTGGTATATGTAGGTACCTCTCTGATACAGGGAAATATATGTGCATTGACAAGGAGGTGCAAAAGGGTGATTTGTTCTCCAACAGGTGCTCAACCCAGAGTGCCAATGCAGAAATATTAAGAGTCTGGAGAGAGAATTGGTAGCCAAAATGGTTAGGGAATATACATTGTCAATTGTCTTATTTTGTTTTGCTTTCCACTAGTAATCAGTTTTATGTTCCCCCTTTTAAAAGTACACGTTTTTTCCTTGATCCATTTGAAGGCACACCTTTTCACAAAAAAAAATAGAAGCCAAAACCCCAAACAAAAGAAAAACAGGCAAAAAGCAGCACCCAGAATCCTTTAGTCCTTATCTTTCTATTTGATTATAACATTTAACTACACTTTACAAAAGTAATATCTGATAAGGATGTTAAGAGCATTTAAAAGATCAGTTTATTTATAGATGCATTTTGTTCTTGGAAGTATATACTTCCATCAAAGTGGACATAATTCAAAACAAGGTTTGCTCTTCCTCCCAACTGTCTGAATTTTCCCATTTTTGTTTTTGTTTACAAAGACAGAGAAAATGCTTCTTCTTTTCCTCATAAAAATGCCTTGTAGTTTTCCTCATTGTGAAATCCTAATTAAAATGTTCCATCTGAAGGATTTTTTGTCAACCCAAATTCTTGTTAAGCAAATGCTTTATATTCTTTGCTGGAGCATAAGGCTGCAGTATTCCTGGAGGGCAAATTTGCAAAAGTCCACTGAACCCACCTAGAGCCACCTATATTATTTCAACATCTAAAAATTAAGATTTTTCCAGAAATGTTTTAATACATAAAAATGCATTAGTCAACAAATGTTATGCATATCGTTTTGGAAAAATGAAGTGGTACTTTACTATCATCTTTCACCAAAAGTGTGTTCTTCCAGTAAATGAAAGAACTGTTCAATTCTCACATTCCCCTGCTCCTCTTAATTACAGAAAAAGAAAGGTTAATGTTCTCTCTAATATTCTCACAATATTACTTCAGAATATTTCTCTTTGACTTTAGTTTTTAGTCTCATAGGAAATGAACATAAATCTGAGTAATTTCTGTAAACTAAATTTGATGTCTACTTATTTGTCACAAACCAATTCTATATGTTAGGTGGATTGATTCTTCCATTTTTTATTTTTTAAATTAATATCACAAAATTAGAAATAACAAACAGTTCTACTGTAAGATTTTTTTCAAGTAAATTTTTATTATGTCATAGGGCTTTTCTTAAAATTATACTCAGTTACACATTAATTGTGAAAATTGATGGGATTCACTCTGATATTTCCACACATACATTCAGCATGCATTAATCATCTCTATCCACTCTTCTACCATTGTCTCCCCATTCTTCAATATTTCATGCCTCCTAATATTCTTGGGAATCAGGATTTCAGAGAGTAATCAACATACTAATTTAAATGAACCATTATCTATGTTGAATTGAGTTTAATAATCTAATTTATTGCTTATCCTTTATTATGATGATAATCACATATAATTTTATTTAACTAAAGGTTATTTGTAATATGTTACATTAAAGTTACTACAGTGGAAAAAGTGGAAAAAGTTGCATACGTAGAATTCAATATTTTCACTTAAATGTTATTTATAAGCAATTATTTTTTATTTTTAGTAATTCATCATAGGAGATAGTATAAATGTATACATGATTGCTCTTATAAACAAGAGACTGTTACTGATAATTCATTTTCTTTTGTAAAATTTCAGATAGATATTATATGAGTACTACATGTAATCAAATAAAGCAAGCCTCAAAATATGCATACATATTATATTCCATATATATGAAAAGATATGATTAGTTAATTATATTTTTGAGTACATCTACTGGTAGACATTTGCAGTGGCTTATATGTCAATGATACAGTGCATCAACATGATTAACTTAACCTACAATGAAAATGACAAGACTATTTGAGTTTATTTACCATGAGCTAAAACAGATCAGGTGAATAAGTAAACTAGGGTTGAATTAAGGAAGCCACCTAGTGATTATTTATGCTGTAGAAGCCTTACTTTCTGCAACTGGATTAACTGGCCATTCAGTATGTCTCCACGTTGGTTATTTATGGGACAAAATGGCAATGCTGTTTCTCCAAATAGGCGAGTAGAGGACATGGGACATGATTAATTTTAAAAGGCTTAAGTTATTGTGCAAATAAGATTTTTAATGAAAAATTCTTAATTTGAAAGTAAAATTCAAATCTTTCCAGTATCCTAAAATTCTCATTGTTTAATTCTTTCTAACTAAACTTTAGGTTTGGCTACAATGGACTTTTATTCAATTGCAAGGAATGACCACTTTTTTCCCTACCTCTAGGCTTCCTCTCATGTTGTCCATATTAGTCAGGATTTTCCATAGCAACAGAACAAAAAGGATACATATAGATATTTACAAGATATTTATATGGTAATTGGCTCACATTATTATGGAAGCCAATAAGCCACACAGTATGTTGTCCATAAGCTGGAGACCCAGAGATAATTCAGTCTGAATTGGAAAGTCTGTGAGTCAGGAGGAATAACAGATGGCCTAAGACTTGATAACTAGTAAGGGTGGGGGGCACCGGTTTAAGTCCTAGAGACTGAAGACCCAAAAACCAGGAGCTGTAATGTCCATAGGCAGGAGAGCAAGATCTTTCCCTTGCTCTTTTGTCCTAGGCAGGCCCTCTCACACTGATGAGAATGGATCTTCATTCGTCCGTCTACTGATTTAAAACCCTAGTGTCTGCAGAAACACCCTCACACAGGCACCCAGGAAAAGAACATTCTACCAGCTCTGTGTACATCCCTAACCCCAGTAAAGTTGACAGGTAAAATTAAACATCACAACTAGTATGTTCTTCTCCCTGACCCTCAAATATTTCAATGACCGTCTCCTCATATTTTGTCTCTCCATTTTTTATTTCCTTAAACATCTTTTGATACCTCACCAGTTTTTCCATTGTATCCTGCTCTTTTCTTACATAACCCTATTATAATTAATACTTATTTTTTGGTTGTTGGCTTTTTCTCATCTCTCTCTCCAACTACAATGTTACCTCCATGAGAAGAGATTATGTGTTCATTCACTCAGACTACATATTTATTTAAGCTGAATATTCAGCACTTAGGACAGGCAGCAGATGGTTAAGGGCCACTAAAGCTGTACTGACTGGTTTGAATCCTAGCTTTGTCATTTAAAAGACCTCAGGCAGGCTTCTTATCCTTTTTGTGTGTCATCTGTAAAATGGGCATAATAATAGAACAAGGATTATGTAAATAACATATGTAAATTACAAGGCATATATGAGACCTCATTAAATGTCAGTAAGATAAATATCACTGTGTTGTAATCAATAATCAAAAAACATTTGAGGAATGAATGAAGAATGAATGGAAGAATACATATTCTATTCAGTGTCAGAAAAACTCAGGTTCAAATGCCAGTTGTATCACTTGTGACCTTGGCAAAATTATTTAACTTTTTTGAATTTCAGTTTCTTAGCGTGTTAGTTTTCACAACCTACATTTAAATATTTATCTTTTATTTCCCCCTTTCAGCTTCTTGAGTTCATTCTACCTCTTTCTTGGTTTAAAACTAGTAGATGTCATGACGTTTCTTCTCCCTCCTATAGGATGGAACACTCTTTTAGTAACTTTAAGTCATAAGCATAATTTAAATTCAGCAATTAGAATGAGCTAACATATTAGTTTTCCATTTCTGCTGTATCACATTGCAGCAAAACAAAGTTGCTGTCTTACGGTTCTGTGTGTCAGAATTCCAGTGTGGGTCCCATGGGTTGAAGCCCAGGTGTCAGCAGGATTATGGACCTTTCTGCAAGCCTGAAGGAGAATCTGTTTCCTGACTTTTGTCAGCATCTACAGTCTGCTCAAATTTAACCTATAATCCCTCCCTCCATCTTCAAAAGAAAAAAAGGCAGATAAATTATTTTCATATTGCATGTCTCTGTTGCTCTCTTCCTTCTGCTCCTCTTGTACTTTTAAGGACTCAGGTCATCAGATTGGGTCCACCATTATAATCCAGGTTAATCTTCCCATTTCAAGGTCACCTGACTAATAATATTAATTGCATCCAAAATCTTAATTCCTTTTGCCATGCAGCATAGTAAATGTACAGGTTTAAGGAAATAAGATGTTGGCATGTTTGGGGACCATTATACCACCTATTATTTCTAAACTAACATTTAAAAATACAACCTTCAAAAATTTCTGTAAATTACTTTTATCAGGCATGCCCCAGGGCTATACAGTCCTTTTTTACCTTTTAATGTTAGCAAATACATGTTACATTCTGCAGATTTCCACATGGTCCTACTGATGTCTCTCTCCCCAGGCTTGGGACTCAAAATTATCATTCTCCCAATTTTTCACTAAAAAGGTGAACTATTCTCACAGCATAGCAGTGACTATCTAGAAAGAAAACTGATGATCAATTCCTTTGCCAAGTGTTTTCTTAATTCCCCCTGATAAATCAATGCAATTGTTCAAGCTAAGAGTTCTGAGAATAGCACAACAGATTCTTGAAAACTTTTTCTTATAAATTTAATTAATTTAGCATCAAAGAGGTCTTATACTATATTCATCGAGACAGAAAGTGTCTATATATCCTGATACATAAATATTAGCCTCTGTATGGTGGCTAGGACTTCAGAAAGATGCATTAATGTAAAAGCCACAAAATTTTCATTTATTTACTGTTTCTTAAAAAATCAACTTCATTAATCTGAGCAGTTGTTCTCTGGTCCCTATTCTTTATTTCATTTTATCTTATCATCAAGCCCAGTGTCTCCTGCATGTTAGGCAAGTGCTTTACCACTGAGCTACATTCCCAGCCCTTTGGTACCTGTTTGTATGGACAGATATGGCCGTGCATATAGATTCTAAGTTTTCAAGTTATAAGCTTAGCCTTAATTGTCTCTGATTCTAAATCAAAGCTGAAACTGCACGTGTGTAATTCTAATCAATGTATAACCTGCAGGATATACTATATTACATAAGACAAAATGTTCTACCCTTTAGATTTGTAGTTAAGGGAACATTACTGTGATTAAGAAAAATGCTCAAAAATTGAGTGTCATGCAGTTTTTAAACTTTGTAGTAGCAATAGAACAAAAATAATAATCATTAAAATAATCAAAGTTCATGAAATCTTGTTATGATTTGGTTCTGCATTGTTGTATCAAATTATCACCTCAATCATACATAGAGGTTCAGATGTTATCTGTTTTAAAGAAGAAAAAAATTGAGATCCAAAGAAGTGAATTAATTTTCTCAGGAACACACTAGAAATATGTAATGGCCAGGAGCTCAATCCACATTTCTCTGATCTGAGGTCCATCAAAAAGTTATCAATAGAATGATACAGTATAAGTTTGCAAGATTAGAAAAAGCATGCATTCAAAATATTCTATACTTATTTACATTCCTGTTCATGCCAGTATCACTCTACACCAGTATTATATCTATAGGTACCTATACCATTCCCCTTCCTTCCATTTCTCTTCAGGACATATATTTAAAAATTAATACTGGCTACATCCAAGAATGGAATCATTTGTTTTATAAATTCTACTTTTTTCTGTCTACATTTTTAAAATGATCAATTCTTAGCTGTATCATAGGAAGAAGATTTTTTTTTTTTAATTTTGTAGAGAATGAAAAGTGTTGACTTTCTTATTCTGGTAGGGCTCTGGAGTGGCATCTTTTCCTTAGGTGGCTTCTTTTCTGCGTTCTTCCACAGGTCAAACACATTTGTCCTACTGTTTCCCTTTTCTAACTAAAATCTACCAAATCAAATTGTAGTAAAGGCACTGTATTATTCTTTGTAATAGTATGGCTGTATTTTGTTTTAAATGCTGTGAATATCTGCTGAGAGGCATTTATCCTTTTTTACAGCCCTGCATGAATAGAACATCTAAGTTTTAAAGGTTTTTAATTATACTACAGTTTTTCCTCTTAGGTCCCTTTTATTCAATTCTTTTTAAAGTTTATAAAGCTTTGTTTTCTTATCAACTGAATTATCAAATATTTAAATATAAAAATATTTTCCTTTATATTAGCTTATTTACCAACAACAACCAACTCAGATTCCACTTAGAAACTTAGAAAACATAAATTATGAACAAATTGTGTGAAGGTCCTTGATATTTTATGGAAAGTGCAGTTAAGGACCTCTTGTCTATTTGTTTCCTAATTTAATATGAAGAACAGTCGAGAATCAACAATAAGGCTGAAATTTTTTTCTCAAAATATAAGTAAATACATTATTTTTTGTTTATGAAAGTAAGATACAATGTGTTAAAATATCAACCTTGTAAGGATACAAGGAAAAATTAGACCTTCACCAATATTCTCAAAATGTAGAGATAATGATTGTACATTTCTAAGCACACATCTTATATATTGACAAACATAAAAAACACAATGTTTTGTGCAATCAAGAGGAATCATTGAATTGTATAGTAACTTACATAAATCATCTCTACTATAAACATACTTTGCTTTATTACATGTTACTATTATGCATTGCAGATATTGCATGTTTTACAAATTGAAGGTTTATGGCATCCCTTCATCAAGCAAGACAGTTTGTGCCATTTTTCCAATGGCATGTGCTCATTTCATTTCTCTTGTTTCACAGGTCACTAATTCCTGCAATATTTTAAACTTTTTAATTATTATCATGTATTTTATGGTGATCTGTGATCAGTGATATTTGATGCTAATATTAAATTGTTTGGGGGCATCATAAACCACACCCATATAAAGTACCAACTTAATAAGTGTTGTGTGTGTCCTGACTACTTAAACTGGCTGTTTTCCCATCTTTCTCCCTCCTTATAGGCCTCCCTATTCCTTAATACACAACAACATTGATATCAGGCTAATTAATAACCTTATAATAACATTTAAATGTTCAAGCAACAGAAAGCGTCACACATCTCTCATCGTGAATCAAGAGCTAGTGAGGAAGAGATAGCAAAAATAGGTTAAAATCTAGGCCTGCTATGCCAAATACTTAACCACCTTGTGAATGCTAAGGAAAAGTTATTGAAGGGAATTAAGGGTGCTAGAACAGTGAACACACAAATAACAAAGCAAGGCAGAATTATTGCTGTTAAGAAGAAAGTTTTAGTGGTCTGGATAGAAAATTAAGTTAACCACAACATAACTCTAAACCAAAGACTAATCTATGGGAAAGCTTTAACTCTTTTCAATTCTGTGAAGACTGAGAAGGGTTGGGAAGCTTTAGAAGAAAGGTTTGAAGCTAGTAAATTTTGGAATGTAAGATTTAAGAAAGGGAGCTGTCTCCATTACTATATTAGTCAGCTCTTCGTCACTTTAGAGTAATGCTCACTTTATTGCTGTAGTCTGAACCAAATTTGAAAAATCTCCAAGGTATGCCTGTATTGAAAAGTTAATTGCTTGCTTTATGTTACAAACACTGATAGTTATTGTTATATGTTTATTTGTGCATTCTTCTGATTAGAAGAAAATGTAGAGATAATGATTGTACATTTTTTAGCATACATCTTTTATATTGACAAACATAAAAATCACAATGTTTTGTGTAATCAAGACAAATCATTGAACTGTATAGTAAATTATATAAATCATCTCTACTATAAAGATACTTTGTTTTATTATGTTACTATTATGCATTGCAGATATTGCATGTTGTATTATCAATTTATATCATGTTTTATAATCAATTAAATTGATTAGAAGATTAGAATATTCCTTAGAAAATTTCCAGAGAGTAAAATTCAAATGATATAACTTTTATTCAATACTTTGGATCTATTTACAATATTGCCCTAAAAAACAGTTTTGCCTTTTTTGTTCTGACCATGAACAATAAATCCTATTTAAATGCCTTATGCAATGATAATAGACAAAGGAGCAAAGTATCTAAATGTAAAGTTTTCAGACATCAGGAATCAGAAAGTTAAGAACTATAATTCCTGAGAAAAGTGAAGCAAATAATATAAGAATTATAATCTCCCTGAGTTTCTACCTGGAGGCAATTTCCATAATGTAATAAAGGAAGTAAGATCCCAAATATTGCCTGAATTGAACAGGTAGGGATTCAACTTTGAGGAGAATGAACCACCAGTATTTTTGAAGATGATTTGGGAGAAAAGAGATCTGTAGGCCTTAACAGTATGCTAATCATTTCAAAGAATGAAACTCCATTAATTTGGAGGAAACATAATTATTAGAGATAAATAATCTGAGCAATTTCTGGAGCTCAGAGTGGTGGAAATCATTCATGTTCCTACCAAAAGTAGAGAAATTTGTGGATTCCCAAAGCATTAAGGAGAGCTCCAACAGTTTTAAACACCTTACTGTGGTTAAACTAGTCCTAAAGTAAAAGTTACTCTAGTTCTGCCCTAAAAACAAAACAATTCTCATGGTTATCAGGCTGATCCATGATAACAGTCTACCAAAACAAATTCAACAACTTAAAAGGAATTCAAGAAATTTCCCTACTCAAAAATCAGAGTCAAAATGTTCTGGCATCAAATAAAAAATAGAAATACAAAGAAGCAGAAATTGAACACATAATAGGAGAAATCACCCGGATTTAGAGAATTTGCAGACAAAGACTATAAAGTTGCTTTTACAAATAGGCTCTAAGATGAAAAGGCACACATGAACCAAATAGGGAGAAAATGTAAATGTAAAAAAATAGAAATCGAACTTCTAGAAAGGAAAAACAGAATATCAGAAATTAAAATTCACTGAATGGGTATAGATACTAACATCAAGTCAACTGAAAGACATAGCCAGAGAAGCTCTTCAAGTTTATACAGAAAGAAAAAAATTGAAAAAAATTTATCAGATCTTCAGTGTCTTACTGTATATATATATTTATATCTCTATGTCTATCTAAAACTTATGTATAATGACAATAAAATAAATCAAATAAAAACTCAGTCGAAAAGTCCAATAAATCAAATAAAGTAGAATATAGACTTTCAGTATTTGAAAAAGTAGACATTCTGAAATATTCAGACAATACTGAAGGGAAAAGAATAAGAAACTATAATTAATGTATCCAAGAACTCTGGGACACCACTAAGAGACTTAATTAAATTAAGGATCATAGGTATTGAGGAAGTAGCAGAAATACAGGCTATCAATATTACTTATCTTTCCAATGAAATAATAGCAGAAAAATTTCAAATACTGAGAATGATAAAAACATCTAGATACTGGTGGCATTTAGAACCCCAAATAGACAAGTCCAGAAGAAAACCTCTTTATGACACATTATATTTAATATGCCTAAAAATCCAAAGTAAGAATAAAAGTAAAATTGCAAAGGTGAAATGCCAAATCACCTACAGGAAAAAAAAATATCAGAATTGCATTGCATTTTAAAGCACAAACTGTAAAGTCCAAAGAGGGATTGGAATGACATACTTCAGATCCTGAAAGAAAATAATGACTAACCAGGAGTGTTATTCCAGGAGAGTTATCCTTAATCATTGAAGAAGAAATAAAAACTTACTAAAATAAACATCAATTACATGAATTCAGACTACTAAGCCAGCACTGCAGAAGATAATTAAAAGAATCCTATATATACTATGAAGATAAAAATAACTAAGAGAACTTGGAGAGGAAAAAACTCTCATTATAAGAGAATATGAACAAATCAGAATTAGTATCAAATCAAACACTAGTAATAAATAAAAATGGCAGGAAATAATAGACATCTCTTTATAATATAATGAATACAAATGGTCTCAATTCTCCAATTAAAAGACGTAATAGCAGAATGGATTAAAAAACAAGATTGAACCATATGTTGCCTGCATGAAACATACTTCATAGGTAAAGACATCCAGAGACTTAAAGCGAAAGAATGGTGATATTCCATGCAAATGGAATCTGGAAGCAATTGGGATTAGCTGATCTCATATAAAACAAAGCATACATAAGGCAAAAATAATCGGAAGAGACAAAAGGTGTCACTAGATACTGGTAAAAGGAAAAATCCAACAAGAAAATATATCCAAATAAATATTCATACCCTGAATGTGAGTGTACCTAATTACATAAAACAAACACTTCTTTACATGACAGCTCAGATGGATCCCAATATAAAAATACTGGGTGGTTTCAACAGACCTCTCTCACCAACAGGTAGGTCATACAGAAAAGACTTCAGAAAAAATACTACATACCTAAAACATGGTGTAAAGCAAGTAAACTAATGAGACATCTAAAGACTATATTTTGGGGAAACTACTCATAAAACTTTCTCTAAAATATGTCACAGTTTAGTCCACAAAGCAAGTCTTAGGAAATACAAAATGTTGACATAATTCCTTGCATATTAGCAGATCATGATGGAATGACAGTAGAAATAAACAAGAAAAAATACAGAAACTCTATAAACACATGAAGATTGAATAATACAGTTATGAATGATGAGTAGGTAATTGATAAAATCAGGGGAGAAATTAAGAAATTCTTAAAATCAGACAGTAATAGAAATGCAACATACCAGATTTCATGGGACATAATGAAAGAAGTTCTAAGAGGAAAGTTTATAGCCATGATATTTTGTTAAGAAAAATTCTCAATAAATGTTCATGATAGATATCAAAGTTTTTTGAAAAGTAAGAACCAAACAAGTACATAAATTACATGATTATCTCAATAGAGGCAGGAAAAGCCCTCAACAAAATTCAATACCCATTCATAATAAAAACCATGAAAAAACTAAAAATCAAAGAAAGTTCCCACAATACCATAAAGACTCTATGAAAAAACCAAAAACATTTCTATAAAAATGAGAAGAGAAGGATGTTCATTCTCATAACTCCTGTTCAATATAGTACTTGAAATTTTAACCAGAGCAATTAGGCCAAAGAAGGACATAATAGGAATACGAATAGGAAAGGAAGAAGTCAAAGGACCCATGAACAGATGGCACGATCCTTTGCTTAGAAACTCCTGAAAGCTCCACAAGTAGACTTATAGAACTGATAAACAAATTTAGCAAAACAGCAGGATAGAAAATCAACATACAAAAATCCAAAATAACCAAAGCAATTTTGAGCAAAAAAGAAAATGTTGGAGGCATCACAATTACAAATTTCAAAGTATACTACAGAGATATTGTAACAAAAATAATATGGTACTGGCATAAAAAAACAGACACAAAGAGCAGTGAAATAGAAGAAACAAAGACAACACACACATACACACACACACACACACACACACACGCACACACACTCATGAGTTGTCTCATTCCTGAAAAAGTCACCGAAAACATTCACTGGAGAAAGACAGTGTGTTTTTTTTTAATGGTGCTATAAAAAGTGGATATTCATGCATAGACAAATGAAATTAGATTCCTGTCTCTCCACCCTGAATTTGGAGTGAGCACATATGGATCGAAGACCAAAGAATCAGACCAGAATATTTCCAAGTGATAGAAGTAAGCATAAGGGAACCACTCCAACAGTTAGATGTAGGCAGTAACTTCCTCAGTAGGACTCTCAACTCAGGAAATAATATTAAGAATTAATAAATGGGATCACATCAAATTAGAAAGCTTCAGTATAGCAAAGGGCAGTGTGAAAAGAGTACCTACAGAATGGGAGAAAGTCCTTGCCAGCTCCTCTTACAGTGATAATACCAGAATATATAAAGAAGTAAAAGTTTCACACACACAGGAAAGAGAGGGGGAGGCGAGAAATTTTTAAAAAAGGAAAGAGAAACCATTTACATCACACAATTAATAAATGGACAAATGAACAAGCATCAGGATTGTGCTAGAAGAATTATATATCCATCTGGAAAGGAAAGAAATTAAATCCTCAAAGAGATAATGTTGGGAAAAATGAATATCAAAATGCAAAAGTGAGGATAAAAACAGCCCTTCTATCAAATGAAAGAATTAATTTGACATGGATCAAAGACTTTAATATAAAAGCTAACACTATAAAACACTTCAAAGAAATGTAGGGGAGCCAGGCACAGTGGCACACTCCTGTAATCCCAGCAGCTCAGGAGGCCGAGGCAGGAGGATATTGAGTTCAAAACCAGACTCAGCAAAAGTGAGGGCCTAAACAGCTCAGTTAGACCCTGTTTCTAAATAAATACAGAATAGGGCTGGGGATGTGGCTCAGTGGTGGAGTGTCCCCGAGTTCAATTTCTGATACCCCCCAAAAAAAGAAAAGGAAAAAAAGAGAAAGGAAACAAGGAAAAAGAAAAGAAATGTAGGGGAAATGCTTCCTGTCTGTATTTTATAGATACATAAATATAATACATTAACATTATATATATTTCACTCCTGTCCATTAAGATGTCTGCTATCAGAAAAACAGAAACTATTTATTCCTGAGACTGTAGGGAAGACATAAACCTTATGAACTCTTTTTGGGAATGTAAAATGATACAGTTACTCTAAAATACTATATAATGGCTCCTCAAAAAGAAAAAAAAATTGAAACATTTTCTATTTGATTCATAGAGTTAATTGAAAGCAGGGTTTTGAGACCGTTATATACTCATGTTCCTAGCAATATTATTCTTAATAGCCCAAAGTGGAAGCATACAAGTATACATCAAAGAATGAGTGAGTTAACAAAGTATGATTTATACATACAAGGGAATATTGTTCAGGCTTAATAAGGAAGAAAATTCTGACATGCCTCAACATTTGTCTTGGGTACATGATGCAAAATAAAATATGTCTGTACAGACAAGTACTATATAATTCTATTTATATGAAGTACCTATATTAGTCAAATTCATACAGACAGAAAATAGAAAGGCAAGTGCCATGGGCTCATGGGAGGAAAAATGGTGAATTACTGTTCAACTTGCATAGAATTTTAGTTTTGAAAGATGAGAATATTTTGAGGATTTGTTGCAAACACTGTTAATATATTAACACTATTGAACTATACACTTAAACTGTGTTAAATAAGTTTTTACTTTATGTATTTTACTATAATGGAATTTTTAAAAGACAAAATAAATAGATTTTTAAAAATCAATCCTTATCTGTGTTCATATGCAAAACTTAACTTGGATAAAAATCTTAAGGTACGGAATTACTAGAAGAAAACATAGGATAACATTCATTTTGATTTTATTTATTTTTTTTTTGTATTTTTTTATTGTAAACAAATGGGATACATATGTTGTTTCTCTGTACATGGCGTAAAGGCATACTATTTGTGTAATCACAAATTTACATAGAGCAATGTTGTTTGATTCATTCTCTTATTTTTTTCCCTTCCCCCACCCCTCCCACCCCTCTTTTCCCTCTATACAGTCCTTCCTTCCTCCATACTTGCCCCCCTCCCTAACCCTAACTCTAACCCTAACACTAACCCCTCCTCCCCCCATTATGTGTCATCATGCACTTATTAGCGATATCATTCGTCCTTTGGTTTTTTGAGATTGGCTTATCTCACTTAGCATGATATTCTCCAGTTTCATCCATTTGCCTGCAAATGCCATAATTTTATCATTCTTTATGACTCAGTAATATTCCATTGTATATATATGCCACAGTTTCTTTATCCATTCATCAATTGAAGGACATCTAGGTTGGTTCCACAGTCTGGCTATTGTGAATTGAGCAGCTATGAACATTGATGTGGCTGTATCTCTGCAGTATGCTGATTTTAAGTCCTTTGGGTATAGGCCAAGGAGTGGGATAGCTGGGTCAAATGGTGGTTCCATTCCAAGTTTTCTAAGGAATCTCCACACTGCTTTCCAGAGTGGCTGCACTAATTTGCAGCCCCACCAGCAATGTATGAGTGTACCTTTCTCCCCACATCCTCACCAATACCTGTTGTTGCTTGTATTCTTGATAATCGCCATTCTAATTGGGGTGAGATGGAATCTTAGGGTGGTTTTGATTTGCACTTCTCTTATTACTAGAGATGTTGAACATTTTTCCATATGTTTGTTGATTGCTTGTTGATCTTCTTCTGTGAAGTGTCTATTCATTTCCTTAGTCAATTTGTGACTGGATTATTTGTATTCTTGGAGTAGAGTTTTTTGAGTTCTTTATAGATTCTGGAGATTAGTGCTCTATCTGAAGTATGATTGGCAAAGATATTCTCCCACTCTATAGGCTCTTTCTTTGCATTGCTGATAGTTTCCTTTGCTGAGAGAAAGCTTTTTAGTTTGAATCTCTCCCAGTTATTGATTCTTGCTTTTATTTCTTGTGCTATGGGAGTCCTGTTAAGGAAGTCTGGTCCTAAGCCGACATGTTGAAGATCTGGACCTACTTTTTCTTCTATAATCTGCAGGGTCTCTGGTCTGATTCCGAGGTCCTTGATCCATTTTGAGTTTAGTTTTGTGCATGGTGAGAGAGATGGGTTTAGTTTCATTCTGTTGCATATGGATTTCCAATTCTCCCAGCACCATTTGTTGAAGAGGCTATCTTTTCTCCATTGTATATTTTTGGCCCCTTTGTCTGGTATGAGAAAATTGTATTTATTTGGGTTTGTGTCCGTGTCCTCTATTCTGTACCATTGATCTACCTTTCTATTTTGGTACCAATACCATGCCGTTTTTGTTACTATTGCTTTGTAGTAGAGTTGAAGATCTGGTATTGCGATACCCCCGATGCACTCTTCCTGCCTAGGATTGCTTTAGCTATCCTTGGTTTCTTATTCTTCCAGATGAATTTCATAATTGCTTGCTCTATTTCTGTAAGGTAGGTCATTATGATTTTAATTGGAATTGCATTGAATTTGTATAGCACTTTAGGTAGTATGGCCATTTTGACAATATTAATTCTTCCTATCCAAGAACATGGAAGATCTTTCCATCTTCTAAGGTGTTCTTTAATTTCTTTCTTTAGAGTTCTGTAGTTCTCATTGTAGAGGTCGTTCACCTCTTTTGTGAGATTGATTCCCAAGTATTTTATTTTTTTCGAGGCTATTGTGAATGGGGTAGTTTTCCTAATTTCTCTTTCTGAAGATTCATTACTTATGTATAAAAATGCATTGGATTTATGAGCATTGATCTTGTAACCTGCTACTTTACTGAATTCACTTATGAGTTCTAAGAGTTTTCTGGTGGAATTTCCAGGTTCCTCTAAATATATAATCATGTCATCAGCGAACAGGGATAGTTTGAGTTCTTCTTTTCCAATTCGTATCCCTTTAATCTCTTTGGTTTGTCTAATTGCTCTGGCCAGAGTCTCAAGAACGATGTTGAATAGAAGTGGTAAAAGAGGGCATCCCTGCCTTGTTCCAGTTTTTAGGGGGAATGCTTTCAGTTTTTCACCATTTAGAATGATATTAGCCATGGGCTTAGCATAAATGGCCTTTACAATGTTAAGGAATGTTCCCACTATCCCTATTTTTTCTAGTGTTTTGAGCATGAAGGGGTGCTGTATTTTATCAAATGCTTTTTCTGCATCTATTGAAATAATCATGTGATTCTTGACTTTAAGTCTATTGATATGGTGAATTACATTTATTGATTTCCTGATGTTGAACCAACCTTGCATCCCTGGGATGAAACCCACTTGATCATGGTGCACTCTCTTTTTAATATGTTTTTGTATGCGATTTGCTAAAATTTTGTTGAGAATTTTTGCGTCGATGTTCATTAAGGATATTGGTCTGAAATTTTCTTTCTTTGATGAGTCTCTGTCTGGTTTAGGTGTCTGGTGTGATATTGGCTTCATAGAATGAGTTTGGGAGGGTTCCCTCCTCTTCTATTTTATGGAATACTTTGAGAAGTATTGGAATGAGCTCTTCCTTAAAGGTTTTGTAGAACTCGGCTGAGAACCCATCTGGTCCCGGACTTTTCTTTGTTGGTAGGCTTTTGATGACTTCTTCTATTTCAGTACTTGAAATTGGTCTATTTAAATTGTGTATGTCCTCCTCCTTCAGTTTAGGCAATTCATATGTCTCTAGAAACCTGTTGATGTCTTCGAAATTTTCTATTTTGTTGGAGTAGAGATTTTCAAAATAGCTTCTAATTATGTTTTGTATTTCAATCCTGTCTGTTGTGATATTTCCTTGTTCATTCCGAATTTTAGTGATTTGGGTTTTCTCTCGTCTTTGTTAGTGTGGCTAAAGGTTTATCAATTTTGTTTATTTTTTCGAAGAACCAACTATTTATTTTGTCAATTTTTTGTATTGTTTCTTTTGTTTCAATTTCATTGATTTCAACTCTGATTTTAACTATTTCCTGTCTTCTACTACTTTTGGTGCTGGTCTGTTGTTCTTTTTCTAGGGCTTTGAGCTGTAGTGTTAGGTCGTTTGTTTGTTGAGTTTTACTTCTTTTATTAAATGCGCTCCATGAAATAAATTTCCCTCTAAGTACTGCTTTCATAGTGTCCCAGAGATTTTGATATGATGTTTCCTTGTTCTCATTTACCTATAAGAATTTTTTAATTTCCTTCCTAATATCTTGTTCTCCATTCATCATATAATAGCATATTGTTTAATCTCCAGATGTTGCAAAAGTTTCTGTGTTTTACTCTTTCATTTATTTCTAACTTCAATCCATTATGATCTGATAGAATACAAGGTAGTATCTCTATCTTCTTGTATTTGCTAACATTACCTTTGTGGCTTAATATATGGTCTATTTTAGAGAAGGATCCATGTGCTGCTGAGAAGAAAGTGTATTTGCTCTTGGTTGGATGGTATATTCTATAAATGTCCGTTATGTCTAAATTATTGATTGTGTTATTGAGATCTATGGTTTCTTCGTTCAATTTTTGTCTGGAAGATCTGTCCAGTGGTGAGAGAGGCGTGTTAAAATCACCTAGTATTATTGTGTTATGGTCTATTTGGTTTCTGAAATTGAGAAGGATTTGTTTGACATACACGGATGAGCCACTGTTTGTGGCATAGATGTTTATGATTGTTATATCTTGCTGATTTATGCTTCCCTTAAGCAGTATGAAATGACCTTCTTTATCCCTTCTGACTAACTTTGGCTTGAAGTCCACATTATCGGAAATGAGGATGGATACTCCAGCTTTTTTGCTGAGTCCATGTGCATCGTATGTTTTTCCCCATCCTTTCACCTTTAGTCTATGGGTATCTTTTTCTATGAGGTAAGTCTCAGGCAACATATTGTTGGATCCTTCTTTTTAATCCAATCTGCCAGTCTATGTCTTTTGATTGATGAATTCAGGCAATTAACATTCAGGGTTATTATTGAGATATGATTTGGTTTCCCGGTCATATGGTTCATTTTTTAAATTTTATTTATTTTTTGACACAACTTGGTTCCTCCTTTATTTGACAATTCCTTTAGGATATTTCCTTCCTTTGCTGATTTGCTTCTTTGTTTTTCATCTCTTCCTCATGGAATATTTTGCTGAGAATGTTCTGTAATGATGGCTTTCTTTTTGTAAATTCTTTTACCTTTTGTTTATCATAGAAGGATTTTATTTCATCGTCAAATTTGAAGGTAAGTTTTGCTGGGTACAAGGTTCTCGGTTGGCATCCATTTTCTTTCAGGGCTTGAAAAATGTTGTTCCAGGCCCTTCTAGCTTTTAGGTTCTGGATTGAAAAATCTGCTGATATCCATATTGGTTTCCCCCTGAATGTAATTTGGTTCTTTTCTCTCACAGCCTTTAAAATTCTGTCTTTATTTTGTATGTTCGGTATTTTCATTATAATGTGCCTTGGTGTGGGTCTGTTGTAATTTTGTGTATTTGGAGTCCTATAAGCCTCTTGAACTTGATTTTCCATTTCATTCTTCAGATTTCGGAAATTTTCTGATATTATTTCATTGAATAGATTGTTCATTCCTTTAGTTTGTTTCTCTAGGCCTTCCTCAATCCCAATGATTCTTAAATTTGGCCTTTTCATGATATCCCATAGTTCTTGTAGATTCTGTTCATGATTTCTTACCATCTTCTCTGTTTGTTCAACTTTGTTTTCAAGGTTAAATACTTTGTCTTGAATGTCTGAGGTTCTGTCTTCCAGGTGTTCTATCGTACTGGATATGCTTTCTATGGAGTTCTTAATTTGGTTTATTGTTTCCTGTTTCCTTCATGTCAAGGATTTCTGTTTGGTTTTTTTTCAATATCTCTAACTCTTTATTGAAATGATCTTTTGCTTCCAGTATTTGCTCTTTTAAATGTCAATTGGTGTGATCATTCAATGCCTGCATTTGCTCTTTCATCTCATCATTCAGTGCCTGCATTTGCTCTTTCATATCATCATTTGCTTCTCTGATCATTTTAATTATGTACATTCTGAACTCCTTTTCTGTCATTTCTTCTGCCATGCTGTCATTGGGTTTTATTGATGTAACTTCTAGATTTGTTTGGGGCATTTTCTTCCCTTGTTTTCTCATATTGTTCAGGTACCAGTGGACTGCTGAGATATTGCAGATTTCCTCTATTGAATTATAATGTCCCTGAAGATTTCTAGTATATCCCCTCTTAGCCTTCAGTAGGCTGAAGTCTTGGAGGAAGTCGATAGTGCGGTGCTCCATAAGGAAGCTGCCTCTCTGGGGGTGGTGGCCTTCTCGTGGGGTATATTTCCTGCTAGTGGGCAGAGGTGCCTCCACTTTTTGACCAGTGGTCATCCAAAGGGGAACTAGGCTGTGGGCTGAGGCAAGGCCTGTTTGGGCCTGTTTCTCTGGTTTTACTGTCCTTGTGGGGTAACCTCACCCGGCAGGGAAGACTCACGTGGTGGGGAGACCTTGCTGGTCAGTTCCCCTCCTAGAGGTTCCCCTCAATTTACAGTTACTGCCTGGGCTGGGCTGCCTTCCTCTGCAAAGTTCCCAGGGGCCCGGCCCTACCTCCTGGGCTTGGGAGCCTCACCCTTTGCAGATGAATCTCCTTAGGCTGCCCCTCCTCAGAGAATCTGCCCGCAGTCCTGGAACTTTCGCTCTGCCCCTAAGTGTGTCTCTGTGCGGCTCTTCCACCAGGAAGCCTCCTAGATCCTGGGACCCTGCTCTGCACCTAATCGCCTGGCTATGTGGCCCCTCCTCTGAGCAGCCACTTGGGGCCGTGTACAATCGCTCTGAGTCCCAGAGACCCGCCGCACGCTTCTTCCTCCAGACAGCTGCCCAGTATTCCAGTGCGGTCACCAGGAGTCCAAGCAACTCACTGTGTGCCTCCTCCTCCCACCAACCACCCCCTGTAGCCCTGGGCAATCACTCCGAGTCGAAGTGACCCACCCGTTCCTCCTCCTCCTCCAGGTAACCCCCCGGGTGTTCAGGAGCGGTCGCTCTGAGTGGCTCTGAATCCACGTGACCCGCTGCACGCTCCTCTGGGCAGCCGCCTGGAGCTCTGGTGCGGCCACTCGAGACCAAGCGATCCACTGCGCTCCTCCTCCAGGCAGCCCCCCTGTGTTCAGGAGCGGTCGCTTTAAGTCCAAACAAGTCACCAATCCCCTCCTCCTCTGAGCAGCCGCCTGGAGCTCTAATGCAGTCACTGCGAGTCCAAACGACCCGCTGTGCTCCTCCTCCTCTTCCTCCTCCTACTCCTCAGGGCAGGCCCCCGTGTTCAGAAATGGTCTGAGTCCAAACAGCTCGCCACGCGGTTCCTCCTCTGGCAACTGCCTGTAGCTCTGGTGCAGTCACTCCAAATCCAAGCGGCCACACTCCTCCTCCTCCTCCTCAGGGCAGGCCCTGGTGTCCTGAGTCCACACAGCTCTCCTCGCCACTCCTCCCCTGGGCAGCCACCAGAGCCCCAGTGGTTGCTCCGAGTCCCAGCGCTGTGCTGAGTGGCCTCCTCTACGAGGCTCCCAGTTGTCCAAGTTCACTGCTCCAGCGGCGGAGGGGTGTGTCGCCGGCAGCTGTACTTCACAAAGTTCCCTGAGTTCCGGGACTACCGTCCCATTCGGGACGCCTCCCCAACGGGAGAGACTCACCCAGCTGCTTTGAGTTGGTCCCAAGTCTCTCAATATCTCCTCCTTTGAATCCTGAGTCCTGGAACAACATGAAATGCAGCCACCCTCTAGGCTGCCATGTTTAAACGCCTCATTTTGATTTTAGATTTAGTCAATATTTGTTAGGTAGGCGAGAGAAAATATAAAATAATTGATAAATTGCACATTATCAAATTATAACCTTCTGTTACTGAGGAAACACTTAAGAAACTGAGTAGACAATCTATCAGCTTGGACAAAGTATATACAATCTTTATATCTGACAAAAATTTTATATTCAGATATATAAAGAATTTGTGTTTTATCATTAAGAGAAAATATCCAATAAATAAATTATATGATGGCCAATAATCATAGAAAAATATGTTCAAAATCATTAGGCTTCAGAGAAGTGCAATTTAAATTCACAAGGAAGTAATGCTATACAACTATTAGAATGGCTAAAGTTGAAAAGACAGACAATACCAATTGCTACTAAGGGTATGGAACAAAAGGAACTTTCATTAATTTGGGATAGGATTCTAAAATGATAGGACCATGTTAGATAGGGGTTTAACAATTTCTTATAATGTTAAACATACCTTTTCTATATGATTCAGCAATTCTGCTCCTAGTTACTTACCCAAAGGAGACGTAAATATATACCAAAAACAGACAAATTAGAAATGCAATTCTTTTAACATAAATTTTCTTAAATGCTTTATGCATAGTTGTTCAAGAAAATTTTTATACTTTGTTCAACAGTTTGAGTTTAATCCCTTTTCCCACCCCCGAACTTGAGTGGTAGGCTGTACTTCAAGACTCATTCTAATGAATACATTGAAGTAGGAGTGTGGATATTTGATTTGGAGAGTAGGTCATAAAGGGCATTGCAGATTCTTTTTTTCTTCTAATAGAGCATTCTGTAGAAATATACTTTGTCTTAAGGGTACTGAAGAAGCTCATTAGAATGGTCCATGTGAGTACCATCAAAGAATGAAGGCCACCAGCCAGTTTTGGAAACCAATTCTCCAACCCCAGTTAAGGCTTTAGATAATTGCAATCCTAGCCAACAGCTTGAGTTCACCATGAGAAACCCTTAACCAGAATTATCCAGCTAAGTCATTCTCAAATTTCTTTATTGTGTGAGATGAAAGAGTACTTAAGGTATGATTCCACATATAAAATTCCAGAAAAGACAAATGAATACATAGTGACACAAAGGTTATCAGTATTGACTACAGCCAGAATTGGAGTACAGAGTGGGAGTAAGTGCAAAAGGGCATAAAATAACTTCTTAGAGTGATGAAAATCACTCTAAGTGATATGGTAGTTGCAAGGTTAAATCAATTCATCAAAACTCATCAGTTATAGTTTGGATCTGGAATGCCCCCTGAAGCTTCATGTGTTGAAGACTTGACCCCTAGTTCATGGCATTACTGGATGATAGTAGACATTTTAGGAGGTATAGTATAGTTGGAAGATCATTAGAGGCATGCCTAATTAAGGGTATTATTGTGGTTTGGATATGAGGTGTCCCTCCTGAGCTCCTGTGTTAATGAAGGAATATTCAGAAGTGAAATGATTAGAAAATGAGATCTGTAACCTGATAAGTTCATTCCAGAGTGGGGAATGTGCCCTTGAAATGTTCACTTCCCTGAAGTACCATCTCTGTTCTTTCCCCCTCCTTCCCAGCCACCAAGATCAGGGCAGCACTCCTCCACCACACCCTCCCATCATGCTGTTCTGCCTCATGTTAGGCCTAGAGCAATAAATTCAGCAGGCCATGGAATAAACTTCTGGAACCATAAGGAAAATAAACTTCTTCCTCAACGTTGTTCTTGTTGGATATTTTGGTCATGGTGATGAAAAGTTGACTAACACAGATATATTGGGACCCTGGCCCCTTCTCTCCCTCTTTCTCTGCCTCCTGGTTACCTTAAGGCAGCTATCCTCTGCCCTGCTCTTTTGCTTTGTCTTTCTATCCCAGCACAGGCTCAGAAACAATAGAGCCAGTGACCATGGACTGAACTGGGAGCCAAAATAAACTTTTCCTCCTTTTAAGTTGATTTTCTCAAGTACTTTTTCACAGCAATGGAAAATTAACACATCATCCAATGGGTATTCTTAAAATGAGTGCATTTTTGCATGCATATTTTACCCACAGTAGAGAAATAAGATTATACCAATTTTTATTGAGAGAAACAATGAAAGAGAGTATTGCAAATTGTTTCTTTACATTTATAAAGATAAATTTCTCCTTGTATCAGGTTTTTGAAATTATCGAGTATAGCCACTTAATGCAATTTTTGTAAACTTGTTAATTTGAAATTCAAGTACTGCAGTTCTAATATGCTTATTTGGTGTTGATCATTTATTATTATACTTATATAATTTTGTATATTTACATAGTAACATTTGGACACAGAAACAGGGAGGAAGGCTCTCATGACTTAGCTATTAAAAATCAAAGGGTTACCTATTTAAATGCTTCAGAGTTTAAGCAAGTAAGATAAAACAAGAAGGACTATACAGAAGAACTAGGCTTGATAATGACTGGGAAGTGAATAACTATAGTTAAAAAAATAACTCTCCAGAAAACCAAAAACATGAGAACAGATAAGTCCAAAATTTGTGATATCATAAAATTACCTACAAATTAGTCAGTGGAAAGTACTCCTCCAACTTAACTTCAGTATTTTAAATTGCCTTCCAAAATTTTTAATATATTTCACAATTTTATCTTTGATGAAACTTTATCATATTTCTTAGAGGTTAATAGGAGTAATCTTATCTCAGTTAATTTTGTCACACCATGTGAATTTTGAAATATCTAAATTTCAGATTGGTCACCAATTGTGTGAAAAATGTGTTTCAAAGTTTTTAGGTAATGTAAAGAAATTAACAATTCTCTCAAACTGGAAAATGGTGATTTATGGAAGATTTTGTGAAAGAGAAAGTAGGAACGTAAGAAACATTTTGAATTATTAATCTTTCATGTCTTTTCTTAATTTTATTATTAAGATTTTGGGAGAAAGGTAGTGTAATTATGTTATGCTTTTCATTATTTAATCATCAAGCATTTATTAAATGTTTATGCATCTGGCAGGTCTAATAAAACAGCAACTAAACGCTCTGAAGGTATGCTTTGATAGCTGGAAGACAGGGTGTAATAATAATTGATATGTGAGGATACAGGGAGACAAAAATGTTTGAGAAGAGGCAGGAAGCAGATGATGAAGTAAGTTATTTCAAGCTAACTTTAGCCCTGGTATTTCTGTCCCTCTTTTCATATTTATTCATTCTTTAAATTGCTCACATGTTGTGAGTCCCTCATTGCCCAAGGTGGTCAGATAAGATGTTTTCAAGCATCATCTTGGGATATTTTCCTTTCATCGATATCTCCCCCCTTGGCCTATTATCCTGAAGAATCCATCCAAAGAAGCTGTTTATCTGTCTGTCTTCATTTGTACTTTCTTTTCCCCATTTTGTAAATCTGGTCTCCATAGGAAAGACAGCAGCTTTTCATTTTAGAGAAAAATCTATTTTAAGTATTAGCTGCTTGGGGGAAGGTTGGAGACTTTAATCCTTCATCTCCTTTTCTTTAACAATGCTAGCTGGCAGGTAGTCAGCAGGAAAGTAAAAGTGGAGCTTTCAGAAAGAAAACATTCTCTGTAGAAAGTAGTGGCCCATTATCATGTTGAACAAAGTAGTTCTCCTGGAATCATTTTCTAGGAAAGCATGCTAAGCCTTTTTGACTATTATTAAGAAAAGGAAGAAAAGAAAAGACACTAGAGAAAAAAGGAGGGTAAAAGAAAAGAAAGAAAAATAAAAGATTTAAAATGAAAGAAAACCTAATGGAACAAAATGATAAACTACTTTTTCTCTGATCCTCATAATTTTTATCATTGTCTTTTGTTCATATTTCATGAATTGAAGTAAAAGCATTTAGTGTGCATTTTAATAAGTGACAGAGTTCCTGTGTTAATTTTGGGCATGTTCATCTATTATTAATATTTTAAGATGTTAAGTAAGGGGAATAGAATGTCTCTAAAGACGATGAGAAACGTCACCTCTTACCTCAGCTGTACCCTCATGCAATTTGGCTTCTGATGGTAGTTAGAGAAAGCTTTTATCCCTGAACAACTGTTAAATGTTGTTTTCATTTGTTAGTATTTGCTGTGTCAAGGTTGGCAATAATTGTTGGTTGGTTTTTGTTTTTGCTTTGGAGTTATCATGAAGAGACTGAAGACTAGAAAATATTTCACCTCTCAGTCTGTATGACTGAGTCCTACTTGCAAAACAGTATCCAAACAATATTAAATCACTCTGAGTCACACAGATGAAACTCCTGTGTTTAGGACTGGTCATTTTCTTTCAGTGTTTGATGAAAAAAAAATTGTGTTAATAATACTGTTTAAACATTTCATTGCATTTTAAAAAAAATAACACAGGGAAATCATTCTGTATTCTTGGTTTTCCTATTAAATGTTGATATTCTAGGGTTTTTTCTCTAGATTTTTTAATGTGTCCTAAAATTCCCAAATTGATGATTTCACAATTTTATGCTTGCCTTTAGTTAGTATGTATATTCCAAAGTTGCTGGACATTAATCATTATTTGTAATTAGTCCTATATGAATTGTATCTCCAGTTATAGTTTCATGATAGTATTAAATATATTTTTAAACTTGTCTTAAATTTTCCCTCTTTGAGATGATGCTTAGATGATGCTTAGATGGCTATCATGGCCTACACCTTTGTCAAGAGGAAGCAGTATAATAAGAAAATGACTTTATGGTCTGAAAAATAGTTTAGTGCGACTGGCACAAATTTAGCCTTCAAACTCCTAGTGGATTTACATGAATGAAACTGAGAAAGCTATCAGGAGTATATTAGTTTAAAACTTTCTGACATTTAAACAAATGTTTCATTATCCTAATAAAAAGTACATAAAACTGTGTACTATGATTACAAGCATATATTTAATGTCTTGTTATGTATTTTTTCCAGAATATGGATATAGGATGCTATTCCCAGCAGCACACTAGAATGCTTTGCAGTATCACTCCTACCTGATTTCTCTAACCTGTTTCCATTATGTGCCTTTATATTAGATGAGTCACTTTATTTCTTAATTATGTGAACTTATCTGCAAACCATCAGTAATTTTTAAACAACTCTGTGTGTGTGTGTGTGTGTGTGTGTGTGTGTGTGTGTTCAACTGTAATTTGTATAGCTCCTTGGCTTCTTTATTTAACAAAACTGCGGTGGCAAGATCATTAAAATGACAATACTGTCCTTGCCATTAATTATGACTTATCTTATTTCCTTGTTAATGAATGCTCCTTAACTTTGAGTTACTCTCTTTGTTCTGCAACAATATTAATATTTCTAAAATTTTGCATGCAATTTCATGAAAAAAGGTGACAGAATTACAAGTTTAGTTAGGAGTATCTAAAAGGATAGTTTTACCTTCAAGTCAATCCTAAGACAATGCACTGTGTAGGCCTTCCTTATTTTGAGTAACTCTTTTTTATATTCATGTGTCTAGAAATGTAAATATGATTATGTGTATATTATATATTCAGATGCTTACAGTATTCCTGAGGATGTTAGGCTTTGAGAGAGGAGTTAAATAGGCTAGAAAGTTAATGCAGAATAAAGAGCCACTGGGATGGAAAATCATGGTGATAACATATTAACATTATTGGCTGTAGGCTGAAGGACTAATGAACATGTAAGCTTGGAAACTGTATGATTGCTATGCTTTAGGAAGATCACTCTGGAGGATGTAGAGAGGATAAATTAGAAGAAAGAGAGTTTTCATTTGGGGAGTATCTTGACAATAGACAATAATGGCCTCACTTAACAGAAATGAGGAATTAGAAAGGGATGAACTTCTATGACACAGGAGGCACAGAATAGAATGACTATTTAGAAAATGTGAGGGTAGAGCCAAGAATATTTCCTAAACATCTGCCTAGAGTAACTAGGTAGATGATAATACCCAGATTCAGAAAAGGGTGGTAGAATATTTTGGGTTGGTATTTCTTTTTTTTTTTTTATTATTGTAAACAAATGGGATACAACTTGTTTCTCTGGTTGTACATGAAGTAGAGGCATATCATTTGTGTAATCATACATTTACATAGGGTAATGGTGTTTGGTTCATTCTGTTACTTTTTCCTCCCCACCCCCACCTCTCTTTTCCCTCTATACAGTCCCTCCTTCCTCCATTCTTGCCTCCATTGGGGTTGGTATTTCTAAGCATGAGAAAATATTAATATTAATTAATTAATTAATATTAATTAATCTCTACCCATTTTTTTATACTATATACTTTGTTCCTTCCTTTTTTTTTGAATACCCAGCGGTCTTCTTTCTGGTAGGTCTTATAGCTATTTAGCATCTTTGAAAATCAGGCAACCCCCACCTAGGAATTCTTGGCTACAAATAACCAATAGAACTTCCAATTTCAATGAAGAATCTGGATTCTAGAAAACTAGATGATGAAATGCCTAAGTCCAACACCATATCAGGTTAACTTCATCATTTAAAAACCATTGACTTTATTTTGACCAAGAAAGAAAATTTCTTAAAGTAGCTTTAAATCAGAAAATTTTGTGATGAATTCACAACATTTGAACACATTTTTTTCCATTTGGTGTGGTTGGACAGGCTTGAGGGCTTGAATGGGGGTAATAATGAGAAAGATTCCTATTACTTACCTGACACAATGTTGAACATTTAACTATTATCACATTTAATTTTTTTTTTATAACATTGTTACTTAGCTTCTTCTCAGATCTGGAACAGATTGAAATAGTTTGAACAACTAAAGTAGGACTGAATAGGAACTATATTTGCTTTACTCTAAAATGCAGGAAATAAATAGTATTGGAAGATGCACTTGAAAAGAGAGCACATCAGCTTAATTTTTGGAACTTTAATCTTAACAATCTATCCTGGTAGCTGAGCATAGAGTTTCCCTTCAACTATTGGGATTTTTGGCACATTGGTCCCAGTCTCTCAGTAGCAAATATTTTGACTTCTGCTCAAATACTGTCTTTTTCCCCCCATTACTGGGATGCTTTACTACTGAGTTACATTTTCTAGGCTTTGTTATTTATTATTTTGATATAATATCTTGCTAAATTGGCCTCAAACTTATGATCCTCTTGCCTCAGTCCCCAGAGTAGCTAAAATTATAGATGTGTGCCACCATGCCGGGCTCTAATAATGTCTTGAAGGATTATGGTTATGTTTCAATCCTTTTCTATTCAATCTTGTATTTTTCCTTTCCTTTCCGTGGTTTTAATGACGTTACAGCCTATGGTTTTCATGAAATTAAACGAGTCTGGCATTTTTCATACCAGATGTAACATACATGTGATGCCAGTGTTTGGAACTTGGTAAACATGGTTCATAATTTTCTTCAAATTTTCACACATTCTTCCTTGAAAACCAGAACTAAATAACAATAATTAGTTCTATAACTAACCACACAGGTTTAACCTATGACATTATTCTTTTTTTCTCCATATATAGTTTATAGGTAAGACCTTCAACCTGATTGATGAATGATAGTATTTATAATATTCTCCTTTACCCTTTCTCTTCTTGAATTTCATATTGTTGGGAACAAAGATAGGAAACATGGTTGTACATATTATTTTCCATTGTGCCATTTAGGTTTAAAATACATTCAATGATTTTTACAGAAATGATTTAGAATGCATATGGAGGACCCATTCATTTTGAGCCTTTCAAGACTAAGAGAATTTTCTTGATAATTTATATAATTACATCATTTTCCTTCTCAGCATTCACTGACACTGTTCTGGGTAATGCCACCAATGCCTTTTGTTTTGGTGGTGGTGGTAGTGGTAGGGCATGAGTATGTGTGAAATTAATGCATAAACATTTTGTTTTATATTTTTCCCATTTACTTCTGCCTTGAACTCTTTTTTGGAACATTTCACTATTGTCCTCATCTCTTATATCCTTTTCCTTCTAACTTTTAGGTTTTTTGCTCTTGAAGGTAAATCTACCTACTTCCTCCATCTCTTCATTTTGAAGTTTGTAATTATTGTCTTCTGGAACAACCTCTGTCATCTTCTTTAGAAGCTATTTGCTATCTTTCTTTTCTCTGAGACCCTCTAGTTCAGCCTTTCTGATGAGGGCAATTTTATTCATCGTTGGAACAGCTGGAGAAGGTGTACTGTGTACAAGGGACTGTGCTAGCTGCTAGGGTGTAGCGCTGAACACTGGGGTTGTGACATAATAGGATGCCAGGACAGAAATAATTAAGCAGTACTTACAAAGCAATATGGCAAGAGTCATGGAAAAGTGAAAAGTTTAGAGTTGTTAAAGAGACATCTGGGAACAACTAGAAGGACCTTAATCTAAACCAGACTCAAGAAGAATTTCTGCATATGAGTTAGTCAGGCAAAGAGGAAATGAAGAAATTTCCTAGTCATGTATAAAACTTTCTGGTTATATATTTCTGAAACCTCCTGGAAAAAGTTCCCCAGGTACGTAAGAAGACTTAGAAGGGGAGAGATAGAGTATGTGTGCGTGGCACTTCATTAGTATTGTAAATGGTTCACCATAACTGAATTTATATTATTTGCTGTGGATCTACAAAAACTCTTGTGGTTTCTGGTGTTTATGTCTTTGTAATTTTTCTTGGCTCAAGAATAGAACTTCTGTACTCTACGTTCATTATAACTTCCCAGATGCCATAAGTCCTAATTCAGCTGGTAGATAATGGGTGCTTTATTACTGTTATTGACTAATTTTAGGTGCCTGGGGCAGATATGTAAATATACTTCCAAGTTTGTCATAATGAGTGAGGATTGACATGTGTGTTGCTTCTCTTATGGGGAAGTCAGAATGTGATGATTATAGTGTTATATTGGCAAACATTCAATTTCAGGTTACTTTTGGTAAAGTATGTAGCATAGTTTATATGTTATAGTATGTAATTGGCCTAGGCAAAGGAGTAGTCTTTTCTGAAACACATCACAACCTGGGTTATAAATCAGAGACTCCTGGATAATTTTGAAATGGTTTTCCATAATATATTGTGAAGCTTCTTTATATTACAGAAGAGGAACTGAGACCCAGAGAGGTAATAAATAAAATTTATGTTGATTTTTTTAAAGTTATGCTTACTTTTATTTCTGGCACTTCTGAGAAAAACTGTTCTAGCTGTTTGCCTTTCCTGTTGTTTATTTAATTTGTGTGATCAGCTTTTGCATTAATAAACTAGCAAACATGGTATACAAATTATTGCAAATAAAAAACTGAAGAACTACTACTAAGGGTAGAGTTTGAGACTTAACTTGTCTTGCAAAAGCCAAGAGTTGAGGAATTCTAGAGGGGGAAAGTGGAGATTTTCTATTTATTGTTGTAGGTGTTTTATGGTAGACAAAACTTAAACAAATCACCTTAATTTTGTGATCTTCTGTCACATAAAAATTAATATTCAGAGATAAATCTCCAATTCATGTTTGTTTTTTGCTAGAGATTATTTTTGTTTGAGGCATAACAGTTAGTCTAATTTAATATTCACCATGTTCCTATGCAAATATCAGTATTCTCCTTTTATGAATTAGGATGTTGAGATACTCCAAGATCAGAGTGTATGATCACACTGAGTTAATAAATAGCACAGCTGATGTCAGAGCATAGTCCATGCCGTCAGTGCTCCGAGAGCTTTGCATACTTTCTTCTTATTGGAAAAAGACAGAATGAAGGAGAGAAGAAAGAAGACAAAGGAAGAACAGAAAGAGGGGGAAAGAGAAAATGCTGCTTGTTTTATATTTATTATTCATCATTCACAATGTTTAGGACAGGTCATGCATTATTGTTTTTAATCCTTATACTAATCTTCTGAAATGGATATTATTCCCCCTTATAGCCAGGAAACTGATTCTCAAACAAATTATAGTCACACAGTAAGAATTAGAGACCTTGAAAGCTGCATGGACTCCCAGACTGTTATTTCCCTATATTAAAAAAATAAAATAAAAAAGGATGTTGAATAATTTAGTTAAATTTTATTTAATTTCTCTAAGAGAAACCAGAGAACCAAAATTCTGACTCTGAAGCCCAGTGTGTTGGTCATATCAACACCCTTTCAGAAAAAAACATCAGTATGTCTCTGGACTGAAGTGAAAGTACGGAATTAAAAGTTAATATCAAAACTGAAACAAAGCCACGTTTTGTGAAGCACACATTAATAGGAGTACACTGGATCAAAGGATGTGATCTCACTTCATAGTCAAACAGGTCCTGCAAGCCCAGGTAACACGGGAAGCAGAATGGTAATTATTCACAGAAGAAAGCAGGTAGTATAGTGTTACAATACTACAGTGGAAAGTCAGAAGGTCACAAAGCTTGCAGGGTAACTGACACAACTTGAAACTGCTTGGCTTCCATTAAAAAGAAATAGCAAAATGGGAGAGAATCAAGCAAGCTTGCCTAATACATCTTTGCAAGGTAAGTGCCAACAGCCTGTGAAATGTTCCCAGTCAGAAATTTAAGCGGTGTTGATAGCTGTGTGTGTGTGTGTTTGTGTGAGTGTGTATGCGTGCACACACACGCAAGCACATATGCCCCTGCCGTTTTTCCAGGTGTTCTTCCAGGGTGGGGAAAGGAGGTTGGGGTTGTTGATTGAGAACACGAAAGCTGTCTGTGTTGTGTCCAGTAACTCCACCAACGGAGAATCATAAGTTCAGTGGAAAGTAAGAAAAATCTTTTAATCTCCAATGTAATGCTGGAGAAATGGTGCAACCAACTTCCAATGTGTTTTCACGTTGAACCTTCTCCAACATTAGCAAACTGTTGATTTTTGTCTCTACCTGTGCAATTTTTACTTGTAATCAAGTGTTGCTATCTCTGGGGTATACCCACTAAGTGTCCTTGTAATTAATATAACCCCTTTTCAAAGAGAGAAAACAGGAGCTCAGGGGAGAGCTTATCAGTTAGGGAAAGCGGTTTATTTTACAAGTCTTACTTAATCAGATACCTTTGTCCTTTGAAGGGATTGGCTTTGTTGACACTGACTTGACAGGCATCTATAGTTAGGCTTGCTGGAAACATGCAAGGCAGTTCACATATTTTGCTTTTATGAGTGAGAAAAGTTCTCTTAAAAAAAATAGAAAATGGACCTAATGATTATTGATTGCAATGATTTCTGGTAGTCTTCTTTCTTGTAAATTATTTACCACCTTTATAAATGAAATTTTGGTCAAGACATATTGCTAATAATTTACTTAATGTTTACATTTTGTTTAATTATGTTCTTGTGAAACTGCAAACAATTTGACCCCAAGAAAAATATGTAAATTATGCAGTTTTCCATTAAGTGCAAATAATAAAAAATATAACTACACCTATATTACCATTTCAGAATGGTAATCAGATAATTGTAGGTGTATCTGATCATAAAATTATTTCATCTACTTTATTGTTTAGTTATTGTTTTCTTTCATTTCTTTTAGTCTTTACATTTGCTTAAGGATCCCAGAATCTTATTTTTGTCTCTGTGTGAGATGCTATTATAAATCATTTTTACATAAAAGATTAATAGAGAAGATCATTTCATGAATTTCATCAAAGAGAAACAACATAATAAAAGGATCATTTAGCATAATTCATAATTTATTTGTATGCTTTTTATGAACCAAATGATATCATGATAGTACATGATTATAACGTATTCCTTTTGTATCTGTAATATTTTTCCTTGGAATAGCATATGAGAAGAACCTAGGTTTCTAGGAATGTTCATATAGTAATGATTTTGTATAAAATGCATGTAACTGGAAACCATCGGAATAGCTTGTCCTAGGCTGTATTGGGGAATTACCTATCTGTGTTTAGGGATTGAAATAGACCAAGGAGTAAACAGACCTCTTCCCTCTTCCCTTATCATCCTTCTTTGTGTTGGGATCATGGGTGATATTTATTTCTTATATTGGAGTCCTAGAATGTGTATAGACATTTTTTTTCTTTTGATCTGTCACTTTTATGCATGTTAGGTTCCTGGCAACAGTTATGTCCTACTGTATAAACGTAACTTTCCCTTTCTCATATCCACATATATGTATAAGAATGTCACTACTTTCAGAATTAATAATCAACATATGAGAAAAACATGCACAAAATTTAATTTAAAATAAATGCTATAGTATATAATTTTAGTGCCATGTTTAAGTTAGGGGATCATGTGCCTGTGTCTGTAAGACATCTGTAAGGAACACTTGTGAGATCAGTTCTATCCTGTGTGTTTTCTTTTGTGTACTCTGTGAGAACTTTTCAGTAAGGAATGTGTTGTTCTCTTCTGATCTTATCTGAGTTGAACTGTATCCTCGGTCACTCTACAAATAGTTCAGCTCTGTCCTCTTGGAGTATTGAAATGCTTTAATTCTAGATGAATTTGCATTAAGATTATAAAGAGACTATTAATCAGATGAGAGTTGAGAAATGAACATACTTTGGTTGTTGTTTTTAAATGATATCTAAATCTTAAAATTATTAAGGAACGCACTGGGAGAATAATTTACACTTTTTTGTGTGTATAAAGGTAAAAAATTTGGATATGCTTGTGTAATGACTTATAAAAGAAATCAAATATAACCTGGAGTTGTCATTTGGAGAATTCACTAATATCATTTTGTTCATTGTGTAATACCCTGTTTTATATCTGAAATTGTTTCAAAATGTTCAATGTAAATGAAAAAGGGGTTTTAAATGTTGAATTTTGCTTTTTACTTAATAGCACTTATAAAAAAGTATGATGGTCTTTGAAATGATATTAATTATTATCAATTTTACCTACAAATGGATGTTCTGTTAAAATAACTGTGCTCAAATACTATGCTTTATACATTCAATATATGAATGATTGACTTGTATAATTCAGCTATGAGGATATCATATTATCATTAAATTATCATATATATTATCATTGGAACTCCATCTTATGCTTTGGATAATGATTTTTCTAAAACTATTTATCTAGTTATCTTGATTCACTGTACCATCTCTAGTTAAAATTTGGAGGGCATTATGGTCTGAATGTGACCCTCCAAATTCATTTGTTGGAACTTAATCCCCAAAGCAATTGTACTGGAAGATGGGACCTTTGGGAGGTGTTCAGGTTATGAGGCTTTTGCCTTCATAAATGGATTAAGACTGCTTTAGAAAGGGCTTGTGGGAGTAGATGTGCTCACTCTTGCCCTTCTACCTTCTGTCATGTGAGGATGCAGCAAGAAGGCCCACATTACCCAAGTGTAGTGGCACATACCTGTAATCCCAGCAATTGGGAGGGAGGCTGAGGCGGGAGGATAGTGAATTCAAAGCCAACCTCAGCAACTAGGTAAGACCCTGTCTCTAAATAAAATTTAAAAAGTTCTGTGTATATGACTCAGTGTTTCAGGCCCCCTGGATTCAATCCCTAGTACGAAAAAAAAAAAAAAAGCCTACACCAGATGCTGGTATCAGATGCTGATACCTTGATCTTGGACTTCCTAGCCTCCCAAACTGTAAAAAATAAATTTCTGTTTATTACCTGGTCTGTGGTATTCTGTTTGAGCAGAAAAAAACAGTCTAAGACAGAGGGCCAACATAGAATTGCTAAAGATTATTCATTTTGGTGCTATTCCTGTATGTGACTGAACTACTTAATATATCCAAGTACCTGGTTGCACAGTGCCCTTGTTATGGAGTCCATGTACTAATAACAATGCTAATGTTTTCATTAGCATTGAGAACCCATTTTTCCCTAATGAAAATGAAGTTGATCCAAGGCTATCTTTAGCATAATGTGAACAGATCTCAGTTATCCCTTCAAATATAAAAAGCAGCCTCTCTCTTTCAGATCCAATGTAACCCCACAGAGAAATTAAGATGTACATGAAGATTTATAATATTATCTGGATCCATAAAACAGTTATTTAGGGGAAGACAATGTAAAAATTATTTTTCCAATCTTTGAAAATACAAATAAAATATATAAATAATCTAACTAGTGCTTTCTAAGCATTGTTGAAGAAAGGAAAGAAGAATTATTTCCTCGTGTAACATGTGCAAACTGGTTTATACCACCAAGTGCTCTGTGTCAGTCTGTAATAGGAGCAGAGGGCTGTGGCTTAGATGATACAGAAGGCAGCCACCTTTCAAACATGCAGCCACCTAGATAAGCTTTACTCTAAGATTTTTCCAGAGCTGCCTTCTTAACCTCTTTTTATTCCCAGGATGAACAAATATTTTCTATTTGTCCTAGTGTTCTTATTAGCCAGCATGGAATGTCCTAGTCAGGATATTTTTAAAAAAGGAAATAATCTTTTATCATGCAGCTATGTATCTTACCTACCGAGTCCTTCCTATCTCAGGAACAGTCACTAGCAACTTTTTTTTTTTTTTTTTTTTTTTTTCTGTTTTCTTTCTCTCTTTGCATTTTCAGTCAAAAAATGTACAAAGTCACCTACCACTTTTTAAAGAATACAATTTATTACTTCACCCTTGGGATTATTTGAATTAAAAGAAAAAAAGTATTTCTGAATTCTCACAAGCTGGAGAAAACTTGTGAGAAGAGATGACCTTAAGTTTGGGGGGAGGGGGCAGTGAGGAGGGTGGGTCTCCTCTGTTCCTCTGGGCTGTTCAACACATATTAGGTACTCAGGCTGCCTACACAGCATCTGCAGGGATGTTTTTGAACATTTCTGATTAAAAAAAAAAAAAAAAAAAATTCCCTCAGTTCTTCTTTCTGTTTTATTTATTTTATTTTTATTTTTATTTTATTTTTGGTACTAGGGATTGAACCCAGGGGTGCTTTACCACAGAGTTACATCCCCAGCACTTTTTTGAACATCTTTTATTTGTGACAGGGTTTAGCTAAGTTGCTTAAGACCTCACTAGGTTTCTGAGACTGGCCTTAAACTTGTGATCCTCCTGCCTCAGCCACTGGATTATAGGTGTGTGCCACTGCACCTGAATCTTCTTCCTCATCTAGCTCTAGGAAATCACTACTCTAAAGGCTACAAAAGCATAGGACTCAGTTGAAAAAACAAATGTTGCAAGTGTAGAAAAGTTGGCTAGCCCCTGGGAAGGCAGTGCCAGCACTCGATTGCAATCAGCAGGAGAGATTCTTTACCAACCGACTGAAGGAGAATTTGACTGTCAGAGGAAGGAAAATAACTGGAGAATATTAATATTTTCAAGTTAGGAGAGAGCTTAGAGGTCCTCAAGTTTAATGTCTTTACATGATAAGATACCAAAAAAAGCAGAGATCCTATGAAGTTAAGAAAATTCTCTTTGGTTTTATAGAAGCAGCTGCCAGAACTCAGGTCTCCACCCCAGGCACCCAGAGCCTGTAATTTTATGGAAGAATGTGGCACAGTATTTTCTAGAGGCATTTGCTTTCTGATTTCGTAAAGGGAAACCAGTCCTATAAGTATTTTCCCTATTGACATCTTCCGTTTCTGTGGTCATGACCATGAAAGCATTGTCTAGTGTTCAGTTAGGCTATTGTGGGACTGGTCTATCCAGGCTGTGTTGTCTTTTGACTATATAGAGGTCATATTGGCTTTTAAGACATTTAGTTTCATTACAACCAGGGGTCAGTTGAAAATTCATATGTACATGCATAGAATTGTTTTATGATAATCTTACAAAATGTTATGCTTTATTGTGTATGGCTACTAAAAGGAAAACAAAATCTGGGTAGGAAGGTGCCTTCGTGTCTGTACTTCTAAGTTGCGGCCTGAGGGTAGCAGTACTGTATGTTCCAACCTGTTATACTGGTTTGGTGTGCATGTTTACTTTCTGTGGTGGGAAAAATATCTCTGCATTCATCAAGGTAAACCATGCCTGTGAGTGCCTTGAAATCTTTCTGGAACCCAAAGAGCACTTACCCATTTGTGAATCTTCTAGCCTATAGACCTTAAACAGCATTTTCAGCTGAGAGAAGTGCAAGGAGCTCTTGTTTAGCCTATCAGTTCCATGAGAAGGAAAGCTTCCAGCACCCCTTTGAGATAGGTTTGAACACTTGAGGACCTGCGGCATTTTGGAGTTGAAATTTAGGCATTGCAGTAACAGAGCATTTTGGAGTTGTGGCTTTCAGAAGCTTTGCTGGAGAGGTCTCATAAGCTAAGAGCAAATTCGAGCATGTTTGGAGCAAGTAAAATTCTGAAAATGACAAAGCATGAAATCCCAGGTGAGTCTGACCTAAACATATGGGTTAGGCAAAGGTTCATGTGAAGATGGCTTGAGAAATTCACGCAGGCACAAGAGAGAATTCCTGGAGCAGGGAAATGAGAGTAAAAAATGAAATCCAAAGTAAAACATGATAAATACTTACTGAAATCAATATATAACTGAGCTGAAGAGCTCTTTTGTTCTTTGTCTTTATCAATGAAAATAGCATCTTTCCTTTATGAGAAATAAAACAAGTGATGTATTTAAATGGAACATGAGATAAAACTGGTTAATAATGTGGTACTTGTTTAAAACCTGCTCTTGGGGGAAAAGACAGCTCAAACATTTTGAAATATAGAGCTTGTTGCTGGACTTTTAGTTTGAAAGGCATGGTTAATCCCCTTTTATTTAAATGATATTTCATGTTGCTGAAAGTGTTTCAAAGGAAAATATTTTAAGTTTCAGTTAAAGTTACTGTACAGCCTTGATGAAAAGGTGATACATACCTGTAAGATGCCATGTTTGTTTAATCATTATGATTAATAATGGTATTAAAATATTTCCATGTATTTAAAAGGTTGGATCCTTCTTTGAATCTGATGCTTTTTCTTAAAGGAATGGAACAAAAGGTGCAGCATTAATCTGATGATTATATGTGTATAAACACCATGTAATTATTACATTGTATGCTCTCCTCTGAATTTTGGAAAGAGTTTAAACAAATTTAGCTAATTGAGTAGGATAGTGAGCCAGCCTTCTTTTTATCACAGTTTATTTTGGGAGGATTATTGACCAAGCATGTACTTGACTTATTAGAAAGTAGCACACTTGATATGTAAGTAAAGGAAAAATGGGCAACTGACAATATTGCAAAGAAATGTCATTAGGATGAAAACACATAAAAGGGCATTGAGTTGATCCCTTGAGCTTCTAATCTCTCATCAGGAACTGTATGTGTGAACAGTTTTATTTGACAGGACTATTTTGTGGCTCTATTGATAGATACATTTAGCCATCTACACATTTGAATATTTTAGAAGGTGCTTTCATAAATGATGTTTAGACATTTATATTGGATAGCAATCTATCTATCCTCTTTAAACCTCTGATCAGTGTAATGCAGGTTTTATATTGTATATTTTAAAAAGTAGTGTGACTTAGAAGGTAATAGAATTTCATCTACTAAAACAGTACAAAAGAGAAACTCTTTGAAAAATCAACTGCCAAATTTAAGGCAACGCACAATAAACATGCAAAAGGTGTGAAAGTCCAACGCAATTAAATTTGCTGAGTATCTTGGTACTGGGGTGAATGATTGATTTTGAGAACTGATTAAACTCTAGAAGTCAATTCCATCTCTGTGATTCCTTTATTTTCTCAAAAATGACTTCCTCTGAAAATAGAACATGAGACACACGAAAAATTGAAGGGTCACTGTATTTTATTTTCCTCCTTGTTTATGGACTTTTAATGCAATCACAAACAAGTCCCATCTTACATTAAGCTATTGATAAATCTCAAAAAGTTCTTCACCACATCCACATTTCTTAGTGACAGGTTTCTGAGATGAGAAAATCCACTTGGCCACAAAAGGTGAAAGTTGCTTCCTCTCTCACTGACTATTGGTTGTTTTAAAACCACAGATAAGCAAGACATTATAAAGGAATCTAAGAATTTATATAGTTTCATAGAGGAAATATTATTTGAACTGACTCTGTCAACTTGACAAATTAGAATAAGTGGCTAGATGGAGAGTCTCTCCTGACCAAAAGAGCCTCAGAGACAAGGCACAGAAATTATGTCTGTCCATCTAGTTGCTTGCCATATTTTCCTCTCTTATTAGAAACAAAAATGATTTTTTAAAAAATCCTATTTTGAAATAGGCTAAAAGTAAGAAAACATAATAGCAAATAAGTTCAAAATTATATGATAGTTAAAATTCATATACAAAATATATGCTGCAACATCCTGAGAAACTATAAAACAGGTCACGAATTTGCTTTGAAGCTCCATAGAGGCCAAAAGAAAGTAAGAAGCTGGTTTCAAAATCCGTAGTGTCCAAGTGGTATGAAAATGTTCAGAAGAGGCACAGATTTCTTGATGAAACATGAAATCGAAGTCAAAATGGTTTTTAAACCTTACCAAAATGGAAAACTTATTAGGTGATAAGAATAAAAACAAAGAAGAGTTATACAGAGAAGAAAAGTAATATTATTTAATTCATCTCAGAATCTATCATCTCAAAATCTGGATGATTTTCTTTTGAGTTTTAAAAGCACTTTCTTAACAGATTATTTATCAGGAAAAGTTATGTAGAAAAAATTTAAATATACAATAAATCTGAAAATAAGAAAGGAAAAGACAAAACAATAATTAAGAAATATGAACTTGGGCTAAGGGTGTATTTCAGTGATAGAACATTTGTGTAACTTGTACTTATATGTACAAAACCCTGGGTTCAATTCCTAGCATGCAAGGAGAAAAAAAATAACTATAAGATCCAAGAATATGCATGATTTAAAACTTTAGAACATAAAGACAGAAAATTTAAAAAATTTTAAGTCTATGATATACCCAGTTGTCTCCCCTGGAGTTCCTCTTAAATTTTATGTAGGGGTTGCTCATTCATTTTGACTAATGAAGAGTTCAGTACAGTCACTGTGGCAGATATGTGTTTACGTGAGAGAGGATAAAGAGTAAGAAGAGCACATTGGCACTAATAATAAAGACATTAATCATTTGTGATCTTCAGATTGAATTAGGTAATGATTTTCCATAGAGCTAAATAGGAATTTGGGGCAGGGGGAGAGAATTTAATAATAAAATAGTAATGCTTTCATTCTTGAGTCTGATTTTTCATCAATTTGAGGATTATATTTTATGTCATTTCCAGTCTTCCATTTGACCTATGTGGATTTTTTTTGAGCAACATTTTTTTTAAGATTAGAAAACCAATAATATTGCTTATATTTCTAATAATTAGTTAAGTATAAGTCATATTATTTATCATAATATGCATGTGATTTAGTAAAATTCTGTAGTAACATTGGTACGTAAACCATAGAATATTCTAGAAAAATAGTCTTCATATGAAATTGAATTTAGCTAAGTCGATAATCACACTAAAAAAGGAAATAGCTAGTAAATTGGATGTTAATTTCAGGCAGAAATGTACAAAGGTTATTTAAATCTGACAAAAATTTTTCCATCTCTTTTCCTCCAAAAATACACCAAGCTGAACCCCTATCCATGTATACTGGTTGTTCCTGCTGAACCTCCTATGTACATTCCTTCTGTCATTCACTTACCAGATTAATATTTCAGTGAAACATTGTCTAGCTTCTCAAACTGAAGCAGCCAGTATATGTTAATGTGTGATTTTAATTTTTGTACTATCTTACCATGAGCCGTTTTCCTTTTTGCATATTTTATTTCATACTCCCTGCATAAAATGTTCTCCCACAATGAAAGACCATAGCAGGAATGTTTATTGCGGTATTTCTATTGCCTAGAACCTTAGCTAACACATAATATGATTTCAACAAGTTTAAAGTTTTATATCCTCAGAAAAAGCAAACATAAAATCATAGTGTTATTCCTGTCTATCCAATTTACATTTATTCAAACATGAAAATTAGTTGAGCATAAAGTAGCAGCAATTAACATGATCAATACAAAACAAAAAAAATTAACTAAAAATAAACCATTGTCAAATAAAAATTCTCTTAAAATTGAAAAAGCATGTCCTATAAGAATAATAGATGACACATAATCCCTTTATTCTAAGAAATTGGAAGTACTGCTTTGTTGTTCAGAATTAAAGAATGCCTCCTTATTTGCTCAGGTTTTGTAATGCAGTGATTCTGGTGGAGGTTACCTAGATGAGTTCTCACCAATGCAAAAATTGTAAGTGGAGGATAAATCTGATACCTTTACCTTTGGATATGTTCTTTTTCAGATATATTTTGTTTGTGAATCATCTAAATATTAATGTCTTTATTTATTATGATCTCTTTTACCTGATCTAGACATGAAAGAGAGTGACCCTTGCCTTTGATAAATTCTTAGTTATGTGATTATTTATTTTTGTGTGTATTGAGCATATGGTCCTCACTGGGTGATTGTGAGGATTAAAATAATGTACCTTGAACACTGTAGCAGTCTGTGGCACTTGGTAAACACTTAGGTGTTTTCCTCTATCACCCACTGCCGCCATCATCATCGTTATTTAAACTTTGAACTTTGTCCTCATCATTGTCTATCATCTCATAATGATGAAGAACTAAATCCAAGTAGTGATGGTGGGACTTGAAGACAATAAATACATTTGAGAAATGCTTGAGGTTAGATTGGCCTTTGCTAGCATGGAGTGAGGAAGGAGGGGAAAAAATGTAAAAACTTTGAGGTTTCTGGCTTAGATGAGAGAGAATAAAATTCTTCACTGATTTAGAGAATGTCAGGTGGTGAAGAGTTTAGGGAAGAGAAATATAATGAGACTGCTTTCAATAAAATTATGCTGAACTGCAAGTGAAGTCTTTTGATAAAAATGGTCAGGATTTAAATTGTAAAAAAATGAGGTTAGTCCTTGGGAAAGAGAACTAGCATCAAATTGAAGATTGGCAATTTTTAAGATGTAAGTGGTAGATGACACTGTGGACAGCTGAGATAGGTAGAAGGATACAAGAATAGGTAGAAGAGCCAGAAGATAAGAAAACAGATGACAGAGTTTAAAGTTGGAGCAGAAATGAGAGAAACTTATATGGGTTCACAGGCAAGAGAGAAGATTCACCTGACAGTTTTCAGGGAAATACATGTGTTATGGTTTGGATGTGAGGTGTCCCCCAAAAGTTCACATGTGATACAAGGCAAGAAGGTTCAGAGGAGAAGTGATTGGGTTATAAGAGTCTTATCCCAATCAGTGATTTAATCCTCTGATAGGGATTAACTGAGTGGTAACTAAAGTGGAAGGATGTGGCTAGAGGAGATGGGAATTAGGGTCATGGCTCTGGGATATGTATCTGAAGAGTGGACACTCTCTCTCTGCTTCCTGATTGCAATGTGAGCTGTTTCCCTCTGCCACACTCTTCCAGCATGATGTTCAATCTGACGTTAAACCCAGAGGAATGGAGCAAGCCTTCTATGGACTAAGACTTCTGAAACCATGAGTCCTCAAATAAACTTTTCCTCCTTTACAATTGTTCTGGTAAGATCTTTTAGTGACAACAGTGAAACAGCTGACAAAAACAACATGGTAGGAATTTCCATATTAGGAGTGTGAAAAATATCAAATGACAAAATAGTCAAGTAGCTAGAATTTGGAGATCCTAACCTGGAATTAGGGTGAGACATGAGGAAGAATGCAATAAAATAATTTGGAAAATAATCAGAAATGAGATAAAAGAGGAAGACACAATTGTAGAGTCCAGCTGTAAGGAGCTTAAAGTAATAAAGTGATATAATGAAGCCCTGGGAAACGAACAGAGTCAGGGAATAGGAGAAAGAAGAATGTACTTACATAACACTAATTTTGTGAAGTAAATACAATTTGCTCTTTTCACAAATGAGAAAACTGAATTTCAGTGAGGGAGAGAATGACGGTGCTAAAATAGAAGGGACAAGTCAGGAGAAGAAGTTGGATCACTAGAGTATCTTTAAAGAAATAAAGTACAGTTTTCTCTTTCTAGAAGGAAAAAGTGGGTATAATGACAAATTTGCTGAGTTACAAAGAAAAGTGGGTGATGGAACTCCTGCCAAGGGGCCCGTATCTTTGTAGTAAAGGATGCTTTTATCCAGCCCAGAGTTAGGGCGGGGCTCTGTGTGAAGTGTGGAATCCATGAGAGAAAAATAAAAGGATTGGCCAGCAGCAAAAGCAGTGGAGTTTGTGTCAGTGAACGTGGAAAAGCAACAGGAAAAAAATGTAGGTGATTATTATGCCATTTTTCAGAGTTGTGAGTGAGCTTATAGAAGAGAGTGTGCGTGAGGTGTTACTGGTGTCTCTTCTTATTTAGCTAGAGATTTTTACTTTAGAATACTCTCACTTTACCATGTGACACCACCCACAGAAGCCTATTCAAGCCAGTCATCTTCGGATAGTATGCCACTGGACTATAATACTACAGAGAGTGTATTTCATTCTAAATCCATCGAGCCTTTTGGAGAACAGTGGAGCACCTGGGCTTCACTACACATAAATTTTTATATGTTATCTTCTCATCTTTGTAACACTAGAAAAGCATCTGTCTACACTACTGTTCATTTAGCATGGATGTGACGGACCTATGAGATTTTGGGTTGGTAAGGACCCAATTCCATTTGACTGTGTTTGAAAAAAGCAAAATAAGGTTGGCATTAATATTTACCTACTCAAAGATTTTGAGACCCATTGATGTTTGCCATTAGGGTTTGTGTCTTTCTGTTATGACTACCATCATTGATAACAGTGATAATAAACAAAAAATGCAATTAGGAACTTACTAAATGCCAATAAGAGGCAGAGTTAAAATGTAAATCTAGATGTATTTCACTCTTTTGCATCTCCATCATTTTATTTTCCAGGTACACCATTTTAAAAGAACTACCATTAAAACTAACATAGACAATCCCAAGAGAATATATAAAATATTTATCATTTATTTGGATATGCAAAAGTTATTAAAATTTATTACTGAAAATACAATATTTTATCAACATTCCACTATTCTGCTAATATATCTGCTTTTCTCTTTGTACTTATTTTACAAAAATTCACTTAACTTCATGAATACACATAGTGCTTTCCATGTGGGTAAATCAGGATTCCTCTTGTTCTACCTATCCTTACGCCCTTATGACTTTTCCATCATACCTACATTCCTGGCACTTTTATTGAAGGTGATAAAGCTCTGAAGAAGTAGTTTGAAGTAAATGGGTTCTACTAAATTCAAGAATGTTTTGACCATTAACCTTCAGTTTGAAGTTTTAGGTGACCACAAACTAATCTTAAGGAGTATAGATTTACCTCTGTAAAATACACCTTAAAGAGGTTTTTAAACAATTGATGCTTTGCTGATGCTATGGATATTTCCTCTTCAGTGTTTCTAACTTAACAAATTACATGTAAAAGCCATAAACTCCTTTATATTATCCATAAACATAATAAAAAATGTTACACCACATAACTTTGACTTAGTCAATAATTCCAAGCTTAGCCTTAGGGTTTGAAGAGAAAATTATTCCTCTTACACATTTTAATTATGCTATAAACTTTGGGAATAGCTATTGATCTTCAGCATCTGGCGTCAAAGTTTTTCCTTTCTTGTTCTGTAGCCAGTGAAAGTTTGTCATGTGGGCTAAAAATGAAGAATTCCAGAGGAGTTTAAAGTGGTATATGTACAAAAAGGACATTTTGTTGTATTTGAGTACTTAAATGTTAAGAGAATTAAAGATCATCGCCTCTAAATATCTTTCTGCAGGAAATTAGAAATCCACATTTGAGTTAAGAAATATATTGCCTCATTTTAAATAAAAGATACTTTCTAGAGGCACTCAACGATCTCTAAAATTTTAATACAGAAATGGGAGGGCCTAAGAAGAAAGTCTTTTATTAAAAAATGGCATGCCTTTTGAGGTTCTTAAGAGCTTATATAGTGCAAAAATAATATTGTTACTATTTTTAGTGACTGCTTGTCATTAAAGTGATTATTTCACAGATTCTCATCCTTCAATCAGGAATATGTGTAAAACCCTTATTGTTAGAATTAACATATCTAGTATCTATGATAATGATTACAATGATAGTAAGAATAGTTACTGTCTGCTGCCCTTACTAGATGATATATTTACTACAAACATGCCTGATTTAAGCATCACACCCATCTGGTGAGAACTGTCCCTCATTTTCCTTTCTATTGAGGCTCCTCAGATTATATAGGAACTAAATAGCAGAATTGGGATTCAAACCCAAGGCTCTGACTCATAATCACAGTCTTAAATAAGTATAGGCTCCCTTAGTATCTCCTTTCAGCAAACTGGAAACTCAACTTTAGAGTGTTTAACTGAAGTTTATACAATAAATTTAAATGTACCAAATTTAGTATTATGCGTATTTGTTCATTGTGCTAGTGAGTATTCTGTCACTGTGACAAAATATGTAAAATAATCAGTCTTTAAGGAAGAAAGGCTTATTTCAACCCATAGTTTTGGAGGATTTTAGTCTATGGTCCGTTGGCTCTGTTGCTTTTGAGCTGATAGCAAGGCAAGCACATTGCAGTGGAGGTGGGTGTTGGAGCAGCTGCTTACCTCACAGAACCTGGGAGACAAAGAAAGAAAGAAGAGCCAGGCACCCAATGACCATCTTTAAGGACCCCTCCCCAAAGATTGAAGACTTACCGATAGGCTCCACTTCTTAAAGATTCTACCACCTTCCAATAGCACCAAACTGAAGACCAAAACCCTTAACACACAGTCCTTTGGGTGGAATTTCAGATCCAAACTATAGCATTTATTTAACAAATATTGATTGAGATACAATTATGTATCAGGCATATTATTAGAAGCCACTGAAGCTAAATTCAAGGAGACATGAACCACAGCCACTCATAGTTTACCAAGGGAGACATTACATTGTAATGTAAAAAAGGAAAAAAAAAAAAACATATACATATGTGAATAAATAATAAATATATAGATTTGTATAGATATAAATAAAATGTTTCATGTAGCTTTAGAATTCCTTGATAAACATCTGTAATTGCTCCCTCTTGAATTTTCAGAATCTAATTAAAGGTATGGTAATTTAACTTTGATACTGTGATGTCTCCTTTGGTCACTTTGGTGAACTCAGTAGCCTTTATAACCACAGCTATTAGAGATACTATTTTGAGAGCCTCATCAGGGAGTCAGTATGGATTTTTCTTGCAATAGGGCATTCCCTACCTCCTCACAGTGGGAGCTAATGAGTAGTAATTTTCACCCATTTCTTCCCCTACCATTTCCTCTTGACCTGCCATGTAATTAAGTCCATTGGCTAAAGAATCTGTTGAACATTTCAGGTACAGTGGTCCCTCGGTATCTGAGAGAGATTGGTTCCAGTACCCCCTGTGGAAACCAAAATCTCAGATGTTCAAGTGGCTTATTTAAAATGGCTTAATATTTGCATATAACCTATGCACATCAGCCCTTACATTTTAAGTCACTGCTAGCTTACTTATAATATCTAATGCAAGTAAATGCTGTATAAAACAGTATCATGCAGTATTATTTAGATAATGTGACAAGAAATAAAAGTTCGTACACATCAATAAAGATGTGATTTATTTTTCACATCTTTGATTTATGGTTGTTTGAATCCACTGAAGTGGAACTTGTGAATACAAAAGACTGAATGTATACAATGCTCTTAGCAGTAGTTATGAATGCAGTGGTATGCATTTGTTAATTTAGTTTTACATAATGAATTAATCTAAAACTATTTTATTTGTTTTTGAAATATATAAATCTATATATTTTGTTTTACAGAGAAGTGCAAGATTTTCCAACTATTTTAGTTTGGGGTCTGCCATTCAGCTTTCATTGAAGCTTTTACACATGTCACAGATATAATCTAGTAAATATGGATTATTGTCACTCAATTTGTAAATATTTCAGTATGTAAGTGAAATTTGCAAACTCCAAATTTTTTTTTTGTTTTAACCTTGAACATCTTGTCTGACATGATTTTTGTCTCCCATCCATATTATAACATTCTCCAAAGATATATATTCAGGATTTTGTAAAATAATGTGCCTTAGCTTGTTGAGTACTTTTGAATACACAGTACTCATGGGATGTAGACATTTTATAAAAATTTAGTTTTCTTTTGTTGTGGTATTGGCAATTAAATCCAAGGCCTCACACAAGTTAAGTAACCACTCTCCCACTGAGCTCCATCCCCAGCCCTAACATTTTTTAGCCAGGTATGGTGCTACATGCCTGTAATCCCAGCTATGGAAAAAAGCAAGAAGACTGCAAGTTCAGGATTAACCTAGCTGAGTCCTGACCCATTAAAAATAAACAAATAAAAATATTTGAGGATGTAGTTTGGTGGTGAGGCCTTGGGTTCAATTCCCAGGACCACACACACACACAATATATATATATATAAATTATATATATATTATATATATAAATATATATAAGTTGTATATTTATACAAGTATATATAAATATATATATATATATATTTTTTTTTTTTTACACCTTGAAAAGGAGGGATAGGCCAAGTACAGTGGCTCATGCTTGTAATCCCAGTGGCTCGGAGGCTGAAGCAAAACAATCAGAAGTTCAAAGTCAGCCTCAGCAACTTAGCGAGGTCTCAGGTAACTTAGAGAAACCCAGTCTCAAAATTAAAAGAAATAATAATAATAAAAATAAAAAGGGCTAGAGATGTGGCTTAGTGGTTAAATGCCCCTGGATTCAATCTGTGATGCCAAAATAAAATAAAGGTGGCATGGGAAACCTATTATGCACAAATTACTGGTCATGGGAATTTAAGTCACCACATTTTATTGTTATAACAATATCTAAAGATATTACTAGTTTTTAAGTTATAATAAGTGTGGGAGTCATCCTTCCTGAAAGCAAATAGTAAAAAGAAGAAAATTCAAGCAGAATAGGTTATATTTGGTTAAACCTAAAAAAAAAAAAAAAGTATTCTCCCATCAAATAAATAGAAAGAGTATTTCAGGGATAAGAAACTAGGTAAACAAAGTCATGCTGGCATGACTCTTGTCTGGAGAATTCTGAGTGTTAATTCATAGTGCATGCCTAGCAAACTTTAGACTCCTGGAGTGCTGACTTTGTTTTTTCTAGGATAGGACAAAGCTTGATTCCAGCCCACCAATTATAGTAGTTATAAGGCTAGCTAAATTTTAAACAGAGTAGATGGCATTATGCTATTTTGACTTCATATCAGTCCATGCATGTTTATGTAGTAAGGGCTTTGTGTCCATTCACCAGATTGCACATGAATATTTGTGCATGTGCTATAGATGTTAGTCACCTTTTCCATGAGCTGCTTTTATGGAAAGCAACAGATTCTCTTCACAAGTTTGCTCGTATGTTAGAAGTGAATACCAATGCCTTTTGACCCCAGACTTTCCTATGGATACTTGCATAGTGGACAAGAAGGCAGCATGGGGATTTCCTAGCCCCCTTTCCTGGCAAATTGACAGGTTGCATCGCAGCAGGTGCACAGCAAAGCAATTAAGAATGTACAGGGTGACAAAACGTGTGTTATGACTGCAGGCATTTTATGTGAATGACATGTCATGGCAAGTATTGGTCTCAAGAGCTTATACCTAAGGCTCTGGGGTGTGAGGGCAATCTGTATGCATATGAAAGCATAAAGTGAATTCTCAAGGAAAAATAACCTTTACTGGAAATCTTGACATGAACCAAGTACATTGCAATTCAAGTTAGATATTTTGCTACCTAAATATTTTACAAATGTCTTATTTATATGATAAGATGCAATAAGCATCTGTCTTGGATGATGTGATTTTTTTTACTACTAAATATCTTATTTGGCTGCCAGGAGGACAGGAAGAGCTGGTTTGTTAAAATTTATGATTGGATGAAAAAAGCCAACACCATCTTTAAGAACACATTTAGCTCTTGGTATCAATCTGTCTGCTCTTGGGATGTCTGACTTTACACATGAAAAAATTTAATATGAGCATCCATGTATTGCTCACAAATTTTCTGAACAACCAAAAAGCAGGAGTGAAAAAATAGATTTTGGATGGTAGATAAAATGGTTTATCACTCATGCAAACCAATATTTGTGTAGAAATTTGAGGAGTTATGGACTTCCCAGAAACTCCTTTATGGATCACCAGTTGATGGGCCTAAATTAAAGATTTTTGTATTCATGTACATTTTTAGAGAGGCAGAGTTTACAGAGTTCATTAGATTTTCAAAGTAATCCACAATTCCAACAGCATTAAGGTGATTTCTAAAGTCCTTTCTACATCCAAAATTGTGTGATTCACTTGACATCCTTATACATTCCTGTTGATATGTTATTTTTCTTCCAAAAAGAAGTATACCTTATTTTCTAAGAAAAAAAATGTGAATGTGTCCCTTTATTTATGACTAAAGGAACTATAATTTTCAGTATCAACATTATAATACGAAGGGATTTTCTGCATTTTAGATCAGCATTCAAAGTCAATTTCAAATTAAAGTTTCATATTGACAACAAGGGTAAAAATAGATTGTGATTTGCCTAATTTTTATTTTACATGGACTGTTAAAACTAAATGTGAAAGTGACATTGGTGTTTCAAATACATAAGTAAATGCTTATTTCTATAAATAAAAATACCTCTATAGTACTTATATTAATACTCTAATTTTTAAAAAAAATTCCCTATAACTAATAAAAATAGACAAAAGAGAAATTTGGATTTTTTAGGGGAAATAAGTACATTTTGGGAATATTACAAAAACCTAATATTTTAGTCAGCTTTCTTTTCGTTATGCATATCATAATGCATAGTTTGAATTTATTTTATGTTATCAGATATTAGAATTTTAGCAGAATAATACAGTTTGCACAAAAATATACAAAGAATCTTGTCTCTTCATTTTTGTACTTGCTGAGTTAGAAAAGGATACTGAGTAAGATTTGAACTCTTAATTCTAACCCTCCATCAGAGCAAAACAATGAGAGTGAGGACTTATAAAAAAATTCAGAGTAGTTAAGGTTTTTAATTTGTTTTTATTTTTCATCTTGTTTGCTGCATTACCTTTCTTCCACCACTAACAACCCTCTATCCCTCTTTCTCCTTTCCACTGTGGAACCTTCTTATAGTGCTTTGGCATAAAACAATGCAATAAAATCCTTCAGTTATAATTATTATTAAATATTTATATTGGGAGAATTTTTATTACAAATGGGAGAGATTTTGTGTGATATCACCTGCTCTGTGCTCTTAAAAAAAAGTTACATAAATGACAGCTGTCAAGATTTTAAGGTTTCTGAAATTTTATTATTCCACACTTCTTAATTTTTCCTCATTCTCTGGGTCACACCTGAAATTCCACAGCTTGAGAGTCTTTATTTTTAAAACAATTCTGTTGACTGTGTTAAATGATGTGTTATCTTCTTCTGCTATATTGAATTTTCATAACCATCAAAAGATGATCTGAATCAAGGCATTTTGGATGAGGGGATGTCTTGTTTGCTGTGTTAACTTGGGCTACTATACAAAAATGCCATAGATTGAGTGGTTTAAACAACAGATATGTATTTCTCACAGTTGTGGAGGTTAAAAAGTCCAAGATCAAGGCTTTAACAGATTCAGATCATAGGGAGGAATCTCCTTTTGGCTTGATGATGTTCACTTCTTGCTTTGGCCTCATCTGGAGAAAAAGCTGTGGTCCCTCTTTCTCTTCTTCTAAGTGCACTAATTCCATCATGGGATGCCCCCTCCTCTATCATAACCTCATATCTGAAGAGCCACTTCCAAATACTGCCTCTTGAACCTAGCCAGCTAAAACTGCTTCAAATTGCAAAATAAGAATTTTGAGGGAAGATAAACATTCAGTCCATAATAGGAGCCATTCTAATAATATATTTTGACTCTTAGGTAAGTTTCAGTTCTATTTTCATGTATTTTGCATCCATGTACTTGTTCCTTTTTCCCTTTTCTCCACAAAACATTAGAGCTCAGTAATTCAGTACAGCAGTTAACAAATGTATGCTTCTGGTCAATGTATTCTCAGAAATTAATTAAATTGGTTCTTCTGTTATCTCTAATTGAATCCTCCTTTCATAAATAAGTGTATGGAGTAGATAGAAATTTCCTCAGTCTTTGCTTATTTCTCTACTCTGTCAATTTCAAGCATCCAAAGAAGTCTCCCCTGTGTCCCTTAAAAGCCCTAAACATTATTTTGAATACAACCATTTAGTTCCAGGAATTTTATTACCTTTCAGATTTCTTATTTTAGGATTCACTGAATATTATTTCTACTCAGTTTTGCAAATACATTTTCCTTTCGTTAATGAGCTATAGTGGTATGCATAACTATCTTAAAGTATTTATGGATTAGAATATTTAAGTAGAACTGCAAAGGAGAAATATTAAGACCTATAGATGGTAGCTACAAGCCAACTAATGTTAACTGAATATAAGGAAGAACTTTTCTATAATTTAAAGATGGCATGATTTTTCCTTGTAATAAAATATAGTAGTCCACTATCATAAGAGTGTAAATTCCTTTTTAATAGATACAGTAATTATAACTTTAATAACCTGTAGTTAGGGGTGATAAAGAGGATTTTCATATAGTTAAATATGATGCTCTTTTAGGGTACTTCTGAAAACAAGAGCACACTTTTCAAATATTAGATTTCTATGTATAAATTTGACATGAAATGAACTTGAACAAGAGCACAAGTGATAAACTGGACCCATCAAAGATGGTTACTTATTGTCTTATTTTGAAAGGGCTTTGCAATTAAATCTGAATACATAATAAAGTGATAAATGTTTAGCACAATCTAACAAGATGTAAACGAATTTCACAAGGTACTTAGAGGAAAAACTGTTATGATTAATCGTGAACTCAACATGCAGTGAATTATTGATTGGCAATTTGAAACTCAAATGAAAGATTTCTATATATTAGTTGATAAGGTTGTTTTTTTTCCAAGTAAAGCCCTACCCACCACATACAGTTTATTGAATCTAGTAGTTGAGATTTGGCCAATCTTGCAAATTAGTATCTTTGAGAAAAGTTATGGCCTATCCAGCTAAAACTTAAATTCCCCATGACAGCATGTTGCTATAAAAGCTCCCAACATTGCAAAATCTAATGCTTTGAATTGAGTTTTTAAAAGCATCTTAATTTTTACATTTTTGCTTTCTGATATTCAATGTCTCATGTTACTCTGCACCTAGTCTTTGGTAATTGTTATTTAATCCATTAATGGGAATGAAATGGTTTTCTAGCACCCTTGGAAATTTTCTTTTTGGTAGTAAGCTCAGTATCTCTTCTGCTTCTCTTTTCATTTTTCCCTGTACACTGCAGAATGAGAGGTTATTTCTGATTTTTCCTTACTCCTCTTTCTATTATTCAGTAACGACATCACATTTGATGTCTGGCACTCTTACTCATAATTAATGTACTTCAGAAGATGCATGAGAGAGGGGAGGGGAAGCCAGGAAGATTAAAGAGGGTGCATGTAATTGTCCTCTTTTGTAAAAGAAAGCATAAAGCAAAGAATTGAACCCAGAGCACCAGTGCCATGCTCTCTTGCAGAACTTCTGAGGCCTTCAATATTTGGATACAATCTTTGTCACTATCTTTCTTCGAACTCAGCAATTGAATGTAGCTAAAATTATTGTATGTAGCTATCTGTGAGATTTTTCAGCACAGAAGACAAAATACTGTTTTTATTAAGTTTGTAGAATTATAAAAAACATTTCACAACACAAGTAGAGCCTTCAAGGTGTTTATTTTTTTACCCAAATATATTTCCTTCTATATTTACTTTATTCCTCTTTGTTAATGTGGCATGGAGAATAAGATAAGTCTATTTTATTAAAGAACAAGTCGACTATAGACTCTTTTAATTGCATAGATAAAGAAACCCAGTTTCACTCCCTCTTAATCTTGTCAGCACCATATAGATTTCCTAGTTAATTCCCTCCATTGTAGATCTACACATTATAGTCTTCTTATCTAAAGACAGAAAAAAAGCAGCTTCTTATTTTCAATGAACTTGTCTTTATATGTGTGTATATTCTTAAGTGGTTTCTGGTTACATAGTATACCTTTAAATTTTTTTCAATATTTTTGATCTTTTTTCTCTTAAGGCAAATGCTTCATTCATAATTTTTAAATATAAATTATTTTTTTGCATAAATTTTGAGTTTCAATGTATTCTTATAAATTTAGTATTATATTTCATATGATTGGCTGCTTCAAAAGAATTTTTAAATTTACACTTATACATTCAAGTGAATAAAAGATTATTCAGAATTTTCTTGGACTCACTTCTCTTTCCAAATACAGTCTTATTTTTGTTCTCCTCCTGTGGTAAAATAATTGTCTTTATTTCTCTTCTCCTATTCAAATAATTGCCTTTATTTCTCTTCTCCTATTTAATCGTAAGCCCACTTTCCACAGGTATTTTGTCCATCCATTCACCAAAACTGCTCTTATCAAGGACACTAATTATCATCATGCTCCTAAATCCATTAGTAAATTTTTAGTTCTTGTCCTACTTGACCTATGAACAGCATTTGACCGTATTGATCTCTTCCTCCTTGTAGATACTGTGCTTTCTTGGTTTTTCATCTTTACTACTCACTCTTTGCCAATCTTCTTTGCTATTTTATTTGCTTATGCCTGCTCTCTGAATGTTGAATTGCCCCCCGATTTGTCTCTGTCCTTATCTCTCTCTTCCATTCCTCCTTAGTGATCTCCTATCAACTCTATGTTAATGGCACTCCATTTTCCATTCACTCCTGACTTTAAAACACTGGCCAATTAAATGCTCACCATCTCAGTGTGGATATTTAATAACCATCAGCAACTATGCTGCCTTTCCTATAGTCTCACCTAGACATACTCTGGTATTCCACTGTTCAGTTGGAAGTTATTACAGTTCCCCCTGCCCATTGCTCAGGCTAAAAACATAACAAAATCTTTTTCACAGCCTACATTTAGTCCATGGGAAATTGTAATATCTCTTCCTTCAAATATATCCAGAATTTGACTGCTTCTCATCACTCCCACTAAGAGCACCCTGGTCTCAGTCACCATTTATTTTCAACATCTTACTGGTGCCCTAACTAGTTACCCTATTTCTGTCCTTGCCCATCTCACAGTTTGTTCTCAACACAACTGTGGAGGTCATCTTAGCTTATGCCTGGGATAGTCCTTCTTTTCAGCTTTAAAGTAATTCTTCCCTTTGCCTAGAATATTTCTCCCACATTTGGCTTACTTATCTCTTTCACATTCTTTCAGTCTTTGGTCTAATGCTACTTTTTTCAATAGCCATATTCATTTCGGCAGAGCTGCTGTAACAAGGAGCTACAAATTGAGTAACTCAAAACAACAAAATTTTATTCTTTTATATTTCTAGAGGCCAGAAGTATGAAAGCAAGGGTTGATGGGATTGGTTCTTTATGAAGGCTCTGAATGAAAGTCTATTTACTGCCTCTCTCACAAGTTCCATTGGCTGCTGGAAACCCTTGATATTCCTTGAATTGTAGCTTGACTTGTAGATTCCAATCTTGGCTGCTATCTTCCCCTGGCCTTTCTCTCTCTTGTATCTCAACTCTTCCTCTGCCCTCTCTTTTAAGGGCATCTGTCTTTGGAATAAGGACCCGCCCTAAATCCAGGAAGATCTCATCTTAAGATTCTCTGAAAAAGACCCTATTACCAAATAAGGTCAACAGTTAAGTTCTAGATGGACATATTCTTTGCAGGTGCCACTGTTCAACCCACTCAGATAAGCTTATCTTGACCATCTTTTTAAAAAAAGTTATCTCTGTTCCCAATTCTTCTTCTATTAAGAGAAGAAATTTAGAACACTTGGATTTTAGGAAGCTTGTATGTAAAGACGAAAGATTACATGTCGGCCTCAATAAAGTTTGGGGCTTAACATTATTAAACACACCAGGGCTCCTGTGGTGAAGTGCAGGTATATTCATGTTAAATGATAAATAAAACATTTGGTAAGTTTTACTTCAATAACAGGCCAGGTTTGCCTTCCCAATTATTTTGTGCCAAACTTACAGGAACTCTCTCAACATTTGTTGTTGCTTTATCATTTACCTGTTTGTTAACATCTATTTTTTTTTGTTTGTCTCCATCTCACCAGATTTCATTCTGTGAGGGCAGAGTCCTTATGTCTTTTAATCCATGATGTATCCCAAACTCCTACAATAGTTTTTGGTATATGCTCAATAAATATTTGAGTATCTCCTAATAGTGCTTCTCTCAAGAATGTTCTCTGGAAATTGAGGTCATAGAAGAATGTGCCAAGAATAGGAGATAAAGATTTCAAAAAGAGATAAAAGGGCAAGTGAGGCTCAACGTACCTTATGGATCTACTCGCGTATGTTACTTCAAGCATTCAGATTTGGGAAAAGTCTTTTGGTGAATGAGATTTTGTAAGTTGAGTTACTGAATTACTTTATCACTTTTATTTATCTACAGTGGCTTTACAGTGATGGATTTAGGCAGGAGAACCATATTTGGTCCTTTTTTTTTCAAAATTTTAATATCTTTTGTAATAATTCAGAAAAGAAACTATTTTTACCCTGCACTTAAGGTGATACAGAATATATGATATTCTTTTTACATTTAAATAAGATAGTTGAATTTTCAAAAATTATAATTTGCTGCTCACTTTCATTATCAGCGAACTTTTTTCCCTTGTGTCTCTATGGGGGTTCCTCAGTGAATATGTAAACCTGAGAACGCAGTGGAGAACTTCTAAAGTAAGTTTTAGAAACTGATATTGGGAGGTTAGAGGTTTTGTTTGTAACAATATGCTCATAAAACAATTATAAAAAGCACAAAATAATTAACTTTCTATTAGATGTCTCACATATTAAAAATATTTGATAATGGCCAAGCAAAAGAACAATTGAGGATGGTTCATCCATCAATACGTTTCAGTAAAATGGCCAAGAGTTCCCATAGTCTTAATTCCAGCATTACCCTAAAGTAGGGGTTAATATTTATTAATAGGCTGCCATATACATTTCTCAAGTTTATTCTCGTGGTTCATTTTTCTGGGCTTAAATTAACACTATGACTTTTATATTCATCAATTTAAATACTTTTTAAGAACCATTTGTTGTTGTATGTGTGGGTACAGTAGGTAATAATACAAATAATGTCTCTCCTCTTAAGAACTTACGTTCAAATGAAAGGTAAAGGAAGGAAGAGAGAGATGATTAATAAATAAAACAATGCAACCATAAGGTTATATCAGCTGGCAATCAGTGTTCCAAAAAAAAAAAAAAAAAAATGTAATAAATTCCTATGACAGAGAAGGAGGGGTATAAAGGACCTGATCTCTTTAGATAGGATTGTAAGGGTGAATCTCTTAGAAGATATAATATTTGACCTGAGCCCTAAAGGATGCAGAGAAGTCAGCAGTGTGCCTATCATGGAATACAGTACCCTTGCAGAGGAAATGGTATGAGATAAAGTTCTAAAACTTTTTCAGGCTAATAAAGAATGTCAGAGAATATGGAATGTGAAAAAGAACTAGAGAACTATGGGATGATAAGGTGAAAGAGGAGGCAGGGGCCAGGTCCTAAAAGGACTTTGCAGCCTTGGTTAGGAGTTTAGATTAAATTGAAGTATATTAGGATGTCTTTATCAGTCTAAGAAGTGAGACATATGAGTTGCTTTGTGTTTTGAGAAGATCACTCTGGCTATTGTGTAGAACATGGTAAAATAAAAGATCCCCGTCCCCTCAAATAAGTTTGTCATAGTTGTAGTTTGAATGTAGCATGTTGGATGTACAATGTTGTGCTTTTCTTCTGTGTGCTCACTGGTATTCACCCCTTAACACTGCATCTCTCCTTGGTATGCTTTCAATAAATAAATGTTAATAATATAACATGGAATAGAATTTTAAAAGGAATATGTGATAGGAACAAATATGTGACCAGTTTTTAAATAAATATAAATGCAATGTTTTTCAGATCTTAGAGACTTAGTTTTATAAAGAAGACAGGAGAATAAATTTAAACGGTTACTTGGTGGGTGTTACTTGAGTGCTCAGCATGTGCTGTATACTTTGGGGTATGTTACAATAAAAAAAACAGATACAAATTTCTCCTTCAATGAAATTCTATTATATCCCAAATTCTCCAAAAGAAGATCTTTTGTCATTCTGATAAAAAGTATTTATTTTTGTATATAAAAAACCTAATTAGATGATCACAAACATTTTCTTTGAATTATATTAAATTCATGAAACATTTCATGTAGATTTGGTTGTCTTAGTTAGTATTTCTTTAAGAAGTACTTTCAAGTTAGTACTTCTCTAGGTGAGACCAGGCCCAGTTCTTCTATTTCTTCCTTGATTGCCTTTTTTTTTTTTTTTTTTTTTTTTGTAATGATGTGTTTGTATCATTTTCCCCTTCCTATATTTCACTTCTTTGTTATTATCTTTCTACATAATTGGTATGTTTAGAATTATAAAATATTTAAAAGGAAAACCACAGTTTCAATTTTAATACATGCCATTGTCATTATCATTTTCTTTAGTTTAATGTGTCACCAATTCTTTATCTTTGTAAAAATTCCAGTGTCCTTTCCCTTCCCTTATCACTGGTATTCACTTTCAGTTCTATTCATGTAGCCTTGCTTGTTAAATTCATGTTACTTTATTATTATTATTATTTTTATATTTACATCTCTTCTTTTGAGAATTATTTTTATTTGCTTACATGTCCTCACATGGCAGAAGAGCAAACAGGGCCCCCTCTATCTTCTTTTTATGAGGCACTAATGCATTCAGGAGGGCAGACCTTCATGACCCAGTTGCTTCCCAAAGTCCTCATCTCTTCATACCTCACTTTCGAATTAGATTTTAACATATGAATTTGGGGGGATAGTCAACTATAACTCTGGCACTGATGTTATTGTAGAAGGGAATCCAGGCAGCCCTCTTACCCTCTCTCTGTCATGTGAGAACACAGTTAAGAAGTTGACGTCTGCAATCCTGAAGAAGGCCCCCTCAGCAGAACCCAAAATTGCTGGCCCTCTTATCTCAGATGTCTAGTATGCAAAGTGACTAATTGAATGGTTTCATTTTTGTCTATTAGGATTCTATTAACTGAATTGTTTAAAGTCTGGTAGGAGTTTTTTTCTTTTTTATGACTATGATGATTCTAAAGTATATTTCTAATTCATAGTTCTTGTAACTAAGTTTATTTTCACTGATTTTTATTGCTGAATTATTTCACTGAATCTAAATCATGACATTATGGAATAAGAACAATCAAACTGATAGTTGAAGGTCAAATTGCACACTGAACTGAAAAAATGGTAGAATCAGAAAATATAAAGATAAATAGGAACTTGCTCACTGATTATTACAAAAGATTACCATATTATTGGTGAGTGCAGTAGTCTTCAGTTCAAATAGCAGACTTTCACTTCACTTAAAGTTGACAGAATACTTCATCTGCTTCTTCAAAAATTGCTCTTTGGTAGCCAGTGTTTCTAATTTACGTATGAAAAAATGAGGAACTTGCTCCTCTTTGAATGTGATCCTAAGATATAGCACAGCAACTAAGGAATCTGAAGTAGTGGCCCCTCTTCCTTGGGACATTTTTTATGGAGCTTTCCAACTCAACTCTCTGAGCATTTGTATTCTATGCTTATGTCCTATTCTCAAGCCATAACTAGCATAAATATGTAATTATATGGTTTGTTTTATTGGTAATAGATTCCAAAATACTCTATTATTATGGCGCTGTTTGAATTGTGTTTACTATATCAACATAAACATATAAATTGAGTCAAATTATTTGCTTGCTTAACTGCAAACCACAAGCTATTACAGTGTTGTCAGTTTCAAAATGTTGTGTGACAATGAAGCCATTTGATTCCCTTTGTTCACACTTGAACCTCAAAAACTTTGTAATTGTTTCCTATCATCTATCAGGCACAGCCTTCACAGATATCATAAGGAGAACTCTGTAGCACCTTTTGAGGACCCTATGTAACTATTTCAACATGCTCAGTAGTTTTCAAGGTAGCTTGTGGCTTAATTGATAATTTCTGTTCAAAGTATTTTTTCTCTGCCTAAGTTACCTCTTCCTGCATATTCAAAATCAATTTTACCATTAGATAAATTCAAGATGTTTTTAGTAAAATGTTGGCATTTCCCACGCTGTTTCTTTACAGGAGTTTTTAATAGGTAACCCAATCATACATTAAACTGTTTTTCTATTTGGCAATAGAATTGTTTAAAACCCTTTCTATTTTATAGTCTCTTTAAACTGCTTCTCTTTTCTTCATCTTCAGGGTTTCAAATAAAGACAAACTAAAGGATGTGGGATTTACACCTACCTTCCTTTAGCCATGGCATTCTACCACCTGTCTGTAGTTTCCTGCTTCCTGTCCTATTGGCCATCATTACTATTATTTCCCAGCTGCACTCTCTGCCCTGTGTGTGCCCTTATATCTCTAATTCTTCATCCTTCTTTGCTTCTAGTGAAAGAAATGGGCAAATGTAAAATCAGATCCAACATTGAGACCCAGAAGATACAGAATATTTCATTTTATAATCCAAGCACTAAAGAAACATAGCATTAATAATTGAGAAGACATGAATGAATAACCTTGCATTTCCATGCAAGAAGAAAAGAAGGCTCCTAGGAATTCTGTGGATTCTTTTAATTGTTTTCTGATCTTATGATTCTCTTTCTCCTTGATATCTGTATTCAACTAAGATCAACATCTGTGTGATTAAAAGAAAACTCTGGTAATGAGAATGTCTAGTGAAAAGACATTCTTTTTAATGCTAAAGCAACTGTGAAATAAGTTTTTTTTTTTTTTTTTTTCAATATATACCAGGTGGAATTGCAAGTCTCCCTAGGGACTGGCAGCTTAGATATAGGTGTGTGAAGTTTTTCCCTTTATGTTTCTGAAAAGAACTGAATTCATATAGAGATTACTGAAGCCTTCCTCATGTAAGTCCAGGCCGTGGCTGCTATCACAGGTGGGGTGAAGATCATGAATGTCCTTGAGGTATTATCAGGATCTTCACTTGTTGGAACATTCTCTGTAGCCACCATGGCAAAGACTTGAATATTCTATGGTGATATGTATGTACCATATATGTAGGAATAAAGAAAAAATCTTTTTTCTTCTTTGTAGTTGAAATTACTGTATATTTAGAGGTATAAGGAGCACAGTAAATTTGAAATGGAGAATATCCTACCACTCATTCATTGACACTGTTAACCTAGATGAGTTCAATATCTAGTGTCAAAGGCCATGAATAATATTGGCATAAAAGGGGCAATATTAAGGAAATATTTACTTGGGAAACTGAAAAATTATCTAGAAGTACAGTTTTATAGACAAAAAGAGATGGCATTTGATGCCAAAAATACAGAAGGAATATTCAAGAATGAAGACATGGTACAAATAAAGACAGAAAAATGTGAAAGTTAGAAGGATCCAGGGTATGACAGTTTGCCCTGTGAGACTGCAACTCATTTTCCTGGTTAGGAATGGCTGAGAAAAAGTTAAAACAATGTTATAAAAATCTTCATATGCCAATGAGTTGTTGCAAGAGCATACATGATCTCAGGCAGTGTTTGTTTATGTATCATTTGGCAGGTTATGTGTGTTTATATATTAACCAAATGACATGTTTTGGTTCTGTGAATTACTAAGTAAATATAAGATAGGAAAATTATATAAAGATTGATGTCTTTTTATGTAGAAGTCAACCACTTGTGGAATCCAAATATTCAAAATGTGTTTTCTAGCCATTACTTACTTAATACTATCTTATGGAGATAATAAGGTATAAATAAGAAAATTATTTTTCTATTACCATAAGAAAATGTCTCTTTTGAATATTATTTAACTGTCAGAGAAATACTAGTACATAGAAACCAGAAATACTTTAAATCCCATGATACCATTGCCTAAAGTTTTACCTAGTAATACAAAGATATTTTCAATATAAATAAATCATATTAATGAATGGATCAGTAAGGTAGTATTTTGCTAGTTGGTAAAATTAAACTTATTAAATTTATTTATGCTTGAAATTATAGAAAGTATATGTATTAATGGGATACCGTGTGATATTTCAATACATGTATACATTGCATGATGTTTAGATCAAGTTAAGTTTACCTCAAACATTTCTCATTTCTTTATGGTGAAACTTTCAAAATTCTTTCATTTACCTTTTGAAAATTAATAGTACAATATTGTTATCTATTCCCAAATACACCAAAATCACATCTCTGTGATTAATTATCTGAGATATAGTACTTGATGGAGCTTCTGGAAAGCACATGAGCCCTATCCTTATGGTACTGTCCTAGCAATGGAAGAATGTAGTCAGACCTCATCGTCTCATCCAAAAGACACAGAGGGAACTAGTTATCACATGGACTTGTGATACGTTGTTGTTTTTAATTTCTAGGTTTCTAATAATTTCTCCTAACATACAGGACAACAGCTAAACTGTCTTAGAAAACAGTTTGATGTGAAACCAATTGGCATCACCTGTTCCAAGTTCTATTTTAGGTCTTGAGATATGGTATAGGTAAACTGAATGATTGGTCTTTTGCCCAGCACTGTGTAAAGTCCAAAGCCTGCCTGGCATACTTAGTTCAGAAAGACAGGTCAGAAAGGCAGAATGCTAGAGGCTATGGGTGGTGTGTGTTGGGGGTAATTTGGTGGACTTACATCTACAACTATAATTATGGCAATGACCCAATGACCAAGAACACCAGTCTGAATGCAGGAAGGTCCAAGAGACCAAGACAATTTTGCACATGTAAGCATGAACCTTATATGCTTCATTTTTGACCCCATAATTAGCTCCCTTGCAGAAGAACAAGAGGTTCATTCACATGATCCACTACTTTGAAAAGTAACTGGATATCTGAAGTGATAGTGACAAGGGTTCTAAGTGCCTTTCAAGTATGATACAAGGCTCACTTGAAGTTCTAATTTAAATGCAGATTCTTCCTAGGTGGTGGTGATGCTGCTTGTCTGTAGGCCACTATCTATACAACATAAGTCTAGAGAGTTGTCTAAACTTCTTTAGCCCCTTTCTCAGTATCTTTTGCTATTAGATACCAACAGAAATATATATGTGTATGTGTATGTCTTTATAATCATAATTTTTAACTCATTGACCCTTGCATATTTTAAAGATGAAATATTTTTTACCTTGTATTGTAGAATGGGTCAGAGATAATATATTTTAAACATGTAGAAGAGAACCTGGCTCATTGAAAATCCCCTCTTCTCCCAGTAGACACTAATAGTACTATAGTTACATGAAAGCAAGGAGGGGTTCAATTAAAGTAGTTGTGACTGATCATTTGAATCCAGACCCAAACATAACTCAAAAGAGAACTCACATCCAAGGATATACATGAAAGAGTATGGGAATCAACAAGTGAATATAATCTAGGCTATATTAAGATATACTAAGTATGTATATTAAGAGAGATACCAGAGAGACCCTTCTGGAACTTTTAAAGAAGATTGTGAACTCAAATGTTTATCTGTTGGTTGATAACAAGTTGATTTGGGAAATAATGTGGTTAACACAGTTTATTATTCTTATTCTGGTACGCCAGCAGAATGTGCCCAGAAGAAGGCAGCAAGGGTGGCAATTTATCCAAAAGGCATTTGAAGTGGGAAGTGTTTGGAAAAAAATTAGTAGGTGTTATTTCAGAAACAAAAGATTGGAGTGCAGCTGAGTTGGGTAGCATGGGGAACCATGTCAAGTGAATGAAGGAATAGTGCTATTTCTACCTTACTCTGGGTAACGAAACTGAGACTAATAGAAATTAGGTTAGACACATTTATGCTTAATATGTAGAAGCAACTTCTAATTGTTCAACTTTCCTAAAACTCATAAAGTAAATGTGGTAGAACATTGTGCAAATATTCCATGCCATCTCTGTAAGAGTGGCCAGACCCTTTATCTCTAAATTCCTGTATCCAAATAAATATAGTAGATATTAGGCAAAAAATGCTCCTTTATTCATTTACTTAGGAGCCATCAATAGAAATGATTCATTGTCTTCTTAAATATATTTAAGGATCTAATAATAAAATACGACCAATTAATCTGGGTTTTAAAGTTTTCAAAATATTTGCAGGTACATTATCTTATCTAATGTATTAGAAATTGAATTTTTTATTTTTTTATTTTTTTTTCTACTAGGGATTGAACCCAGGGGCCCTCAACCACTGAGCCACATCCTCAGCCATTTTTTGTATTGTATTTTCATACAGGGTCTCACTGAGTTGCTTAGGGCCTCTATAGGTTGCTGAGGCTGGCTTTGAACTTGCAATCCTCTTGTCTCAGCCTCCCAAGTCACTGGGATTACTGGTGTGTGCCACCGTGCCTGGATAGAAATTAATTTATTTTATTAATTTATTTTAGTTTTTATTTCTAATCTTTTATTTACTTCTTCTGGCTTATTTTTTTTGTAACTTTACTAAGCTTTAAGACAAAAATGCACAATGTTTATATTTTAGTTTTGATTTTTTTAGTCTTGCCTATATTTTGACTAATTTTTCTCCTGGAACATAATAGAAACACATTTAATTTTTTCATAGCTAGCGTTTAGTGATTTATTGGAAGAATCATTTTGAGTTAGGTCTCTTCAAAATTACGCATATATACCTGAATTCTGATCTATCAATCTGTCTTTATGAATCAATACACATTTATTCTCTAATATTTGGACTCCCACATTCCCATCCTTTCTTGTATCATGATTTGCAATTTTTGTTCATTTCATAGTAGAATGTAACTTAAGAAAAGTAGAAAGGCAAGTGGATAAAAAATGCCTCACTCTCTTCACTACTACTGGGCATCATGAATGTTCTCAACTGCAAATAACCAAAAGAATATTTCTATGACTTATGCAAATCCCTTCTATTTCTCTTTTTATCCCCTCCCTCCCTCCCTCCTTTCCTTCCTTCCTTCCATCCTTGTTCGTTCCGTTTTTTCCTTTCTTCTTTCCTTTCTCTCTTCTTTCCTTTTTTCCTTCTTTGCCTCATAAAATAGAGTCTGAGAGTAAGTGGCAACTTCCATTAAGATGGAAACATTTTCTCTTCATATATTGATCTTTCCTTATAGTAACAAGTGGTTGCCAGAGTTTCAAACATCATGATCATGTTCTAGCGACATGTGTCTTCTTTATGAGGAAAGCTACCTGCTAAATGTTTGTGCTACACCACCCAATTCATATGTTGACACCTGATCCCCAATACAGTGGTATTTGTAGATGGGGCCTTTGGAAATTAAGCCATGAAGGAGGAGCCCTTAGGAAGGGATCAGTTCCCTTATAAAAGAGGACCTAGAACTACCCCTCACCCTTTCTACTATGTGAGAAGACAGTTATCTGTCTAGTAACCAGGAAGTGGGCCCTCACCTACAGTGGATCTGATGGTGCTTGATACTGTACTGCCCAGCCTCCAGAACTATAAGAAATAAATTCATTTTTTATAACTACCCAGTTCATAATATTTTGCAATAGCAGTCTGAAAAAATAAAGACAATGTTAATTAATGAAAGTTGTATCTTATTGACCATTACTTTGCCAGATGACCAGCTCAGTTTGCTTGTATTTTAGGTAAACTTACCTTTATGGTTAAGGCTCACAGTGGCAATAGGTGTTGGAGTAGTGAACAAACTGTATCTGTCACTCCTACTTTTACTTTCTAGACTTTATTGGATCATTTTTAAAGTTTTGACCTAATTTTTATAGGTGGAATTCCTTTTTTTTTCTTTTTTTGTTTCAGAGAAATGTCTTAGTATGTGGCCCAGACAGATTTCAAACTCTTAGACTCAAGTGATCCTCCTGCCTCAGCCTCCCAAGTAGTTGAGATGACAGTACTTGCCACCATGCCTGGCTATAGCTCCTAATTTTTGTATTCACTTTTTATTAGTATTGTGAAAATTAAATTTTGCAATTGTAATATTAAGTAAGAGTAGAATATACATGTTTTGAGAAGAAATACAACTAATTTTTGACAAGCATACAATTCCTTGGTAAGATTAGAAATCATGGGTGGATTCTAAAATCACTACTAGATTGAAGGGTACAATGTTACCTGGATATTGGGTAGATATAATTGGGAGGAAATAGGTAATCCTGGAATAGGATTAAGTGATGAGCAATTTAAAAAGTTAAAATTATTTTTGCTAGAGTCATTTTTCATCATCATCAATATCACCCACAATTCTATTTTTAATGAATTTTTGTGAATGTCCTGATGTCCTTTATGGGCCTATACAGAGTATAAGGAATAAAAATTACAGATTTAGAAATTTCCAATTTAAATCCAGTCTTACACACAAATGCAACATAGACAAACCCACTTAACTGAGAGGTTTTTGAAGGAACAACCTGTGTCTTGCTCGTGTTAGTGTTGCTAAAAGCCAGGGCATTGGTTGTATGAAGAGGTCTCAGTGAGCATTTGCATTGGATAATAATGATAACAGTGATTGAAGTGTTAGAATACTACATCGAGTGGTAAGGTCCAACTTTTTATGAACCTAAGAGTTTTATCTTTTCAATTTCTTTATATCTACCAGTGAAGCAACTATCACTCTCACTTGTCGGAAAGTTTGCCTACCTTGGTGGCTTCATATTCCAGTATTTGGTATTGTCTACTACACAAGTAAATACTGGAATCCACCTGTTTCCTGTTTAATTCAAGTTGTCTAGACAGCACTAATAATTCTTGATTATGTGGTAATTGCAGAGAAAGCCTACCAATGCCAACATTAAAAACATGTTACTTATCTAATACATAATAGTAAAAGTCAAAAGTTTCAAATATTTAATTGGGAGAAAATGTATGTGCTTTTTCTGTAAAAACCAGAAATATTAGTGTCATTTTCTTTTACAAATGAAAGAGCTTCCTATTTTTGTTTATTTTAACAGCTGGAGCTGCCATTACTTTTATTTTGTTATTTCCATGCTTTTTATAGCTTGAGGCATTAATTCACTCAATTTGTGTGAAATAGTTGCATTCACCAATTTTTCTGCTCTGCATATTTTCATGAGGTTTGGCACAGATTTTTAATTATTAAGATTTTTTCTTCATTATACAGGATAAAGGTAATTTTAAAACACATCAGTTCAGTGTAAGTCATAAATATAACATTAAAGTTTTGTCCCTGTACCTTATGGGACATTTTTATGGATTATTTTTGAAGTTGCTATAATTAATTATTCTGTAGTAGTTATATAGTTTGTAATGACAGACTTTAGAATTATTCATGGTAAGTTTTTTTTTATGTCTAACAGATATGAATTATAATTATGATGTTTCTAATTTACAATAGTATCTTCCACAAAGCCATGTTGTTTTTCAAATAATAAAGATTTATATAGCTGATACCATCAATACTTATTCAATGGTTTTCTGTATCCTATGTTATTCAACTTAGTATTTGGATGCTGGTTGGTATGTCTCCAGCACAACCAATTAGTCATAGACTGCTGACCTGGAGTACAATTTGTTTAAGTTTGGCACTTTTCTGGATAGTCACACCCCTAAAAAAGTTAGAGTTGGTCAGGCATGGTGGGGCACTCCTGTAATCCTAGTCACTCTGGAGATTAAGGCAGGAGGACCTTAAGTTTGAGGCCATTCTCAGCAATTTAGTGAGACCCCGAACAATTTAGTGAAATTGTGTCTCAAATAAAAATAAAAGAAAGTGCTGGGTACTTAGCTCAGTGGTAAAACTCTCTTAAGTTCAATCTCCAGTTTTTAAAAAAAATAAAAGTTGCAGTTAAATAAGAAATTTTATATATGAGAATAGATTTTACAATTCATGCATTTCCCATGCATATACGTAAATTTAATTGACAGCAGTATGTTGAAGTGGCAACTGGTATTAAAGATTGTACTTGTAGATAAATTTTTCTTAAGACACACACACACACATAAAATCATCATTATGACAAGTAAAACTTAAATACATGAAACAAACAGGTAACCATTATTCTTTCTTGTTTTAATTCTATCACTGAAGATACAAAGAATTTTATCTTTCACATTTTCATATTTTGTTTTACTAATATTAATTTATGGGGGACCGTAGTAAATTGACTGAAATACCTGAGAAAGACAGGGTAGATCTGTATTTTAGTATCTGCCAATAATCTAGAAGGAACAACTGACTTCAGAGAGACCATCTAAGGAAATGTGGTTTCTAGAGATGATACACCAAGGTTATCTGGGGTGCTCATTTATAAGGTCAAAAAGAAACTATGTCCATCACCCAGAAATTTGATTTAATAAAAGCAAAGTATACACACATAGGTAATCTAAAGCATGCTGAAGTTTTAAAAAGCATTGATATATTAATTTTCCATTTTTCTGGATTCTCAATCATATTAAATGCATAGAGAGCAACATTAGATTTGTCCCCATTTAAATATCCTCATTCATAATTTACTACTGTGACACAAACCTGAAGGACACCTCTAAATATTATATAAAAGAACTGTTCAAGAAATTGTACATTCTACTGCTCAAAAATCTTTATATCCAAATGCATATAAAAAAATTCTTCTAGATCTATTATAGAAACAGGAAGCATTTCCCAAAAGAATGAATTTATCATTTTTCCATGAAATAAGAATTATACAATGAGTATCATGATCTCCTTTTACTTTATGGAGAGTTGTGCTGGGCAACATTTCAGAGGGCATCCAGTGTTCCCTGCCTCTGGGTATTCATGCCCTTTTGTGATAATGCCCCTTGATTATGGGCTGGACTGTCAGACTTGCATCTAATAGAATACAGAGTGAGTAATGGAATGTCACTTCTGGGATTAGACTTTTAGAAGATTGGTGTTATTCTTGGGTGCTCTCTTGCTTGCTCTGTGGGAAGTCAGTGCCCTGTTACAAACCCCTGTGGAGAGCCCTACATGGCAAGGAATTGAGGAAGGCCTCTGGTCACCAGCTAGTAAGGAACTGAGATCCTCATTTGGAGGGCTGAATCTTGCCAACAAGCATAGGATGAGGTTGGAAGTAGAATTAACCCCATTCATGCTTCATGTAAGATGATGGTTCCCAAAAGTACTGACTGCAAAGTCATGGGAGACTTGCAGTTGGAAGCCCCCAGCTAAGCTTTACCATGATTTTTGACCTATAGAAAGTGTGAAATACAGTGTTTGATGTTTTCAGTTGCTAAGTTTTAAAGTAATTTGTTATATAGTAGTGGATAACAATACAGAAACTAAGAGCTCCATTAATCATTTCACCTCAGACTCTAGTATCATAATTTCTTCTCTATGTGATCTCTAATCTTTCTTCTTAAGTAACTTTGTGTTGTCCCAGGTGAGTAATTTTAAACTGCTTGAAGCTCTTTTTTAAAATAAAAGTGTTATTAAGTGTAAAAATGTTTACACATTCATAACACTTTATGCCTGGTGAGTCAGCCCTCATGTAGACAATCTCATTTAATCTGATCATAATTGCAGTCATTTATATTTGATCTAAGCATACATCTTTATTTTTCGCTTTTCAGCAGAATTACCTTTTTAACACTGAGACCAAAACTATAACATAGCACCAGAGAATGCCACACTAGAATATATTTTGAATATTTTGGTGATCGGCACTTATGTTTTATAGAAGAGTAAGTGTAGATCTTAAAAAGTTAAAAAAAAAAAAAAACAAAACTTAAGCAATTTACCCAAGATGAAGTGACCACTTGTACTGAGATCTGATCATATTTTTCCAGTGCCCTTTGATTCTTGGACCATAAAGTTACTGGATGGTGAAAGGAGATGCTGAGAAATCTTTTGAGAGATGAGAGCTATCAAGCTTGGAGCTTGGACATTGTCATTTATAACTTCTGAAAGGAGATAGTCCATTTGTACTAACATTTCAAAATTAATCTCATATTTCCCATGGTTCTATATATTGTAAAGGCATGTTCTGAAAATATTGAAATTCAGGTAGTCTAATATCAACTTCTCTAACAGGTAATCTTACCTGTAAGATTGCTCACCACCAAATGACTTTTTACTGAGACTCTCAGCTTTTGCCTCTTCTATGTTGATATCTGTAAAGGTATTGTACTACCTTTTTCAGAACAAAGACATTGACACTGTTAATGAATAGCATACATAGGATTGCATTATGGATTTATTATATAGAAGGTGCTTTGAATTTATTTTTAAGTAAACAAAATGGAAGGAAGATGGATTAGAGATGCCAAATTCCCTGCATAAAGAGCCAGGTCTTTTAACAATTGACTAGCTATGGAGCTTAGAAAACTGTTCTATACCACAGTGTTGTTGTGAATGAACATTTTACTAAATTGTTAAGAAATGTTTTCAAAAGTGTCAGCTGCTTCCCAGTGTTAAGTAATGTATTTCTTTTTTATTTTTCATCAGTTATCTGATGAGAGAAGTTATGTTTGGTTTAGCCTGAAATAAAATAATGTCTTCCATTCTCTCCATTATATAAGCATTGACCACCTCTCTTGCTACCACTTGGTGGTAGAGTTATTGCATAAACAAATGCCAGAGAGTCAGGTGTTTGCTTCCCCATCACCATTCACCACTGAAGGCATTACTCTCATCTCTTGTTTAAATAAACTTCACCATCTTTTCACACCCTGAGGCCTAAATTAAATCAGTTTTGGAGCTCAAGGACAGAATAAGTCACTATGAGAAGAGGAACAAAGGAAATCAAGCACACCAGATGGAAAGTTCAGACTGGCCAGTGTCTTTAAAATGTCAAAGCTGTATAAAAATGCTTCATAAGCTATCAATCAACTATGGCTCCAGAAACAGGCGGGTGGCTACAGAAATTAGTCTTTTCTTACAAAGCCTTAGAAAATTATTTTTAAAGTGGACTGAATTTGAGGTCACACATGCTGAGATATCTAAAGAAGAAAAACAAGAAAGAAGAAATTTCCAGTAAGATCTTAGTAGTCACTAAAAATGAAACCTCTTGTTTTCATGAAGAGTAGGATCTTCAGTGAACCTAAACAAAATGTAATTTATTAAATAAAAGGCAAGATTTGAACTTTATATTTTACATTTTTATTTTATTTATGTGTTGGTTCATTGATTTGTTTAAAGTAAAATTAAAAATTAAATATTAAAAATTGACATTTCTTTTTTTATTATGACATGATTGTCATTCATGCCCACTCATTTAAAATTAAAAATGTAAGTTACATCTCTAATTTTCAAGAAGAAAAAAGGAGTCTCAAAAAGAAATAGCTACAGCAATACTCACAGTATAGGAAAAGTCTATGTGAACAGATGCAAAACTTTATGTAATTTTCTCTCTCCCTACTTTCAAGGTTTTTCATGTATAGAGTGTATAGAGTGAAAACTACAAAATGATTATGCTGAGGATTAGATGAGATAGAACATATAAAACAGCCTAGAACAGAATGTAACACATAATACACACTCAGTAAATAACAGTCATCTGTATTATTTTAATATCCTTTACCATTCACAGATAAGAAATGCACAATTTTATAAATCATTTGTTAATGTCTTAAACTGACCAAGTTAAGTATTAGAAGATATTAAAATACGTTTTTCTGCTTTCAAGTTTCATATCAGTCAGTAGAAAAAAATCACATATGCAGTGCATGCCAGTATTTGCAATGCTTTAGGCATCATCACAGTATTGTAAATAAAGCAATAGCCTTTTAATAATCAGAATAATTTGGAGGTTTGGATGAGGAGATAGATGAAGATATATTATAGATTGTTTTAAGAATAACTTTAATTTTTCTTACTTCATATATAAAAACAAATTAATGGTCAAACCTTGAAAACAAAATGGAGACTAAAGTGAAAATTACCCATAAATTAGTAACTCAGTTCTTTATTAATATTGTAGCATATTATCTCATGGTCTTTGCATACATTTCTAATTTTATATATTTTGAAACAATATTTTATTTCTCCAGGGATTTGTTATCATTTTTTCCACTCACCATTACTTTATAAATTTTTCCTGTTTATTAAATGTTGTCTTTGGAGCAGGCTACAGAGAAGGCACTCCTTAGCTTTGGGGAGGAGACTTAAGGATAAGCAGTAAAGAGAATAGCAGGGGAGTTTTGTACAGGAAGGATGAGGTTACTTTTATTTTAAAATGTCAGGAAATAAGACTCCACGTATGGTGGTGAGAATTGATAGACAGCCCTGAGGTTCAGGCAGGATGTAACTCCATAGTGTAGTAGAAAGAGCATGGCAGAGAGAGGGTCTTCATCTCAGAAGATATTAGCCATGTTCAATCCTGGGACAATAGTCCACAATTCAAATCAAATGTAACATCCACTTCCTTTGGCTAAACCCCCTCCCTTTGACTGTTTTATCTCTAAATGGAGAAAACTGAAAGATGGGTCCAAAACCAACAATGTACCAATCCAAACCAAATATACTCCCAGGCAGTATGTGGAACAGAGGAGACAGGGTCTGTGAATACTTTCACAAAGCTGCCAAATGGTGTGCAAGGGAGCACTGAAACACAAGGCCACTTGCATCCTGTTCACCTTAGCCTTCTCAGGGGCTATTACATCACTGGGCACAGGTCGTGTGCTCAGGGAATACCTGCAAAACAACTCACAAATAAGTGCAAGGGAATTGGTGTTTCCTTAAAAGTCATTTGTAAGTCACAAACATATTTTCAGAAGTACATGCTAATAGCTATTAGTTTGGGTAGTCTTGTTTGTATTTTTGCTTTTTCCTTGAAAACTGGCCAAAGAACACTTGGATCCACAGATTCAGTTCTTAAAATCATGTTGTCCCATTGTTTAGACCTTGTGTCTGGTCCATAAGCAAGAACAGAGCACAAGCAAAGGTACACCTTTGTGTAACTAAATGAGGGAAGAGAAAAGTTTTAGTCTTTTGATTAAAGTAGAATAGCAGGAACTGTATTTATCTTCCTGAGTGGAACAAATAGAAACTGTATACAGTATACGAAACAATGGCACTCAAGATATTGGCAGTGACTTCTGAGAGAAGACAGGAAACAAAAGAGGTAATGGGTAAGAATGGCCCAGCACACTGCCTGGAGAAGATTCCAGGCCCTGGTGTTTAGTGAGGCAGAACCCAGGAAGAGCAGGGGATAGTTTTGGGAGTTCGGAGAAACCAAAGTCACTAGAGATTACTAGCTTTTCAATGTTAAACTCTTTCAGTTTGAGATTCATTCATTTTTCGCAGGGTGGTGGGTGTGTGGAATGAGGTCTTACAGTTCTTTTCCTGACCATTTCCCCCTATTCCTGAGTTCATCTTTTAGGACAGTCATACCCAGGTATTGCTGAAGTCACATGCTGATATCTGCCAAGTGCCCCTTTACCAGGCAGCCTCAAGTATGTAAGCTGTACAGTCTTGAGAGTGATTTTTGAATTAAATTGTTAAAATGTGTTTTTAACTTAGTAGTTTCTGAAAAATCTATTCTCCTACTGACAGGCTTACAGCTATCTTCTATTAGAGCTGGAAATTGACTTTTGAGCCATTGACACTTGACAGGATGTTTATTTTCCCTTTATAACAATTGCCAATTGTCCACCAATGTCTCTTCTCACAGAAATAACGAAGGTCAGCTGTGATGAACTTCACTCTCTGCAGACCCTCTCTGGCAATTTCTTTATACTCATTTTTGATATTGATAATTCTATCCTTTTCCATAAAAGAAAAAAGTGAAGCCAGCCAGTGCAGAAAGCTATTGGGGTGGGGTAGAAGGAAGAAATGGGTGTTTGCATGTTATTCTCAACCAGACTACTAAAGTCATCACCTAAGGAGGATGGAATGTCAGCATGGATATACTTTTTTATTATTATTATTTTGAAAAAGCTCTGCAGCTTCAAGATAAAATGTAACCTTGCAGTTGCTAAGGTAACTGTTTTTTTATTTTTTCTTTCTTTCTTTCTTTCTTAGGAATAGCAGAACAAATTAGGTGAAGAGAATTTCTGTAAATTGTCAATACATAGATGCCCTACGGCTGCAATAGCTAAATGTTTCATTGGAATCCTAGGTAACCAATACAGTAAGCTAGGCAAGTTACCTAAAAGAGGCGTTCTGCTGTCAATCTGATTTGTTTCTTAAGCAATTTAATGCAAATGGATAAATCGTATTTACCCCTCCATTTTTAGTTTTATTTTTTTGTTTCCTTAGCTTTGTCAGCCTTTCTTAGTCTTGTTGATTTTATGCAGTTTAACAGCTATCAATGTTACTAAGAATGAGGCCCATGAGAAAAATTTTAGATACAATAAAACAAGATAAGGTTAATTGTTGGCAATGGTCTGCTTCATGATCAACCCAAATTTAGAATTATATATTGATATTTTCCTGTTGCTGTTATTCCCTGGGGCTTCCTTGTAGTGTGACTTCATTAATCTCCAGTCACTCTGCTGGCAGGATTATTTATGAAAATATTTTGAATTAGTAACCAATGGTTTGAACTTGACAAACTAGTGCATGTATTTGCTTTCAAAGTATCCCAATTTATGTTGACATTAAAAAACATTAATACCTATGATAGTTCATGGTTTCTACAATGCACATTTTCCCACATTTTAAAAGTGCTAAAAGTAGGATGCGTCTTCCAATGATAGAACTGTAGAATTGCCATTGACCATTTCTTCACATGTTAAAGAATCTTGTAATGGGCATCAATAAACTAGATGAAACATAGTGTTGAGACTATTGGTATGAAAAGAGTTTGGTAGAACTTTCCCTATAAATGATTTTCAACTGGTCTTACTAACCAATACCATACTAAACTTCTAGATCCTTCTTTGCTATTGTGGAAGTGTTGACCTAAATGTTGTCACCTGCACTTGTCTTTGTAACTTAGGGGTCTCAGGATCAGTCCTCACTATCTTCCTCTGAAGATAGTGCTTTCAGACAAACCAGTTAACAAAATATTTGGTTCTGAATGCACTTGTGGAGGAAAACCATGTTCAGTATTCATTCATCTTTCATTGCTACTGCCTCTGTCTTGTGCCTGAGCATCTGACTAGAGCAGCATACACTCAACAAACCTAGCCTGGTGCAGAACCTCCAGGTTTGGTCCACTTGGGGCAATTGCCTATGATCAAGCCATTCACTACCTGTGTTGCCTGGCAAGTCAGTTTATCTCTCTCAAGGTTGGAGTCTCACGTGAAAAAAAAAAGTCAATAATTATTTTATTGATTTGGTTATTGTATGGAGTTCAACCAAGTGAAATAATATATTGCACCATAAGTGGTCCTCAGCGTTGTTTTCTTTGTCTTTCTTCCCTTTTTCTATATCTCACATTCAGGTCAATTATTCTTTTGTACTAAATAAGTAAATCATAGTTTTATGTGTCACAATTTAAGAATTTATCATTAGTGTTCTCAGTGTTTTCCATAAAAAGTATGATTAAGTTCTGCCAAACTCTTTTCATACCATAATCATAAGAATATGATTATGAAATACAAGTCTTGTCTAATTGGGAGGTTTGAAAAATTAAGGCAGTTAACCACTGAGGCTTTCACTGAAGAAAAGTAAAATTCTAGAATTAGCTAACAAGTTTTATAATTTCTATAAGCAAAGAATTGTATATTTCATATTCAAGTTTCTTTTTTTCTGATTTTACATATTATTGTGTTAAAAATACCAGATAATTAATATTTGACATAAAATGGGATACACAGGTCATGGAATTGGGAATTTGATAGATCTGAATCTATAATAGAAGTTTGGTTCCCTCTAGACATGAGGTTTTAAGTAAGGTATTTTTGGAACCCCAGGTTCCTATAGGTAAAATTAGCCTAACAGTATTTTCATGGGAAAAATAAAAGGCAATAATGTGGTAAAGTATCAGACATAATCTATGAGTTAAAATAGGTACTAAGTAAGTTCATATAATATCACAGAAATTTCTTTTAAAAGGAAGCATTTCTCACAAAAGTAAAATTCAGTTATATTATACTTCAAAGGGAATGTTACTGTAATTTTATTAAAGATTAATTCATTGGAAGATCAATATCCTGTCTGCAGGAATTTGAAGACAAAACAAATGTGGTGCCCAGAATCTTTGTAGTTAAGTGTCAAAGTCTTTATACTCAGCAAGGAAATAAATGCAAAATATCATACAAAACGACAACCCTACAATTATTTTCTCCACTTTTGGACACAAGTCCTGATGAAAAGACAGGGATTTAGCAGTTTTGTTTCAGTTATTGTAATGTTTGAGATTGAGAAAGATGAAGGGAGTTAAAGGTTAATTGCTACCTGATATACTTAAATCAGAAATAATAACTCTACTAGTGTTTAGAATTAAACTATCAGCTCTAGTTAAGTTCTAAGTGTTCCAGAAAATAAGACAATTTTAAGAACTTGACATCTGATGTCCTAATAATTATTAGCATAAAATATTTATAAAATCAAATGATCTAATTGTAAAGCATGGGAAATTTGTAGTAGTGAATTTGCATGGTTTTCTTCATGTAACTGTGTGTATGTGGCATATTTTGAGATATGGCAGCAGAGGTGGTACCGTACTGTGATCTGCATATTACAGTGATAAAACTCAGACAGGTAAGATTTGAGGTGACCCATATTAAGATATCATGGGTTCATGGTTCAGAGGTAGGGCTTAGATTAGATAGTCTGAAGTTACTATCTCACTTCTGATAATTGACAAAAGTTTGACATAAGAATGTCATATAACTTTTAAAACCAAGTTTGCTTTACATTAAAGCAAGGAAGACCTTATGGAGCTGTTTTAAGTAGTAAAGCCAGATTTTGAACATAGATTGTCTATTCCTAGGATTTATGATAATAATGGATCTGTCAAGTATTCACAGTGTATTTCCTTTTAAAAGGTTACATTCAGGTTTTTTTCCATGAAGAAAACCAAATAAAACTATCATTGGAATTGAATAAAAATTGAATTGTAGCATATAATACTTTGGTAATTTGGGGCAAAAAATGTAAAACTTTGACCCAGTTTACTGTATAACTTTATGACTATTGTCCATATTATGTATTATAGTCCATTAAATCAGAGATTGAAAATGCAAAATATAGCTACAGTAATAGCATATAGCATGTCACATGTTTACCAACTTTGATTTTGTTTTATGTTTTTAACACTATTTTTGCCTGCTTGATGTCTTTGGTCCACCTGTTGTGATAAAGTGTTTCAGGGTTTGAAACACTTTAATAACACTATTGCATGCTAGAAGCTATTTTAAAATTAAATATTTGTTTTAATTTTGTTTCAGCAATTACTTCCAATTTTCAAAATGTAAATTAATACACAAGAGGAGGAAAGAAGATTGAATTTTTACGTGGTCTATTTTTTAAAAAGTTTCTTCTGTATTTTTCAAATGCTTTTTAAAAAATTATTTTTTATTGTTTATAGACTGAATTTGATTCATTGTACACAAATGGGGTCCACATCATTTTGTTTCTATGTTTTTACACGATGTAGATTCATACCATTCATGTAATCGTATAGGTACACAGGGTAACAATGTCTGTCTCATTCCACCATTTTTCATACCCCTCCTCCCTCTTATTTCCTTCTACATAATCTAAAGTTCCTCTGTTCTTTCAAATACTTCTTCATTTCACTTCTTGTCATGAATTCAATCAAGAAAATGAAAAGAAACATAGTATCAAAGATAGCATATTTGTAGCATCCTTACTATAGTCAAAATACATTATACATTTCAAAGCAAAAAATATACGTTTAAAAGGCTTGGTCACAATTTTAATTCTATGATATTGAACAAAGAGCCAAAACTGAATATAAATGTTTTAACTATAGCTTTGATATTGTTTAAAAGTCTCTTTGATTGTAGTAGCATGTAGTTAGAAAATATCTTCTGAGTTTTGTTTTAGGTATTCCATATTACTATTATTAGTTTATTTGAAAAACCTGTGTTCCAAGTTCTCCTTCTAAAATGACTTAAATTAATCAGACTCAACTGTATTGTTGAAATATTCAAATACGGCAAAAGTTTATTAAAAGGATTCATGTGGAATGTTACTTTTAGAAATTGTCTTCTTAGAATTTTAAAGGTCAAAACATCAATTTGGCAGGAAAATATTTCACAATGAATGTTTGAGCACAGACTGGAGCTTTCTATTTTGTCACTTATTTATTAGTATGTATTTCTTCATCTTGGTGGTGGAGCAGATTGGGATGGCACAAGATTTCATCATGCTATTTAGAATGGTGTGCAATTTAAAACTTAGGTACTTTAATTTCTGAAATTTTTCATTAATATTTTCAGACCACAGTTGACCATGGATAACTAAAATCACAGAAAGTGAAACTGCAGAAAAATGGGGGTCAGCTGTTGTAAAAATAATTTTCTAAAACATGTCAGTGTTTACTTCACTGTGAAGTTTTGTCACCACACATATAGATGCCATCATGTTTCAGTATTTTATTCCCAAGTCAACTAAGAAAATCATTTAAGCTGGTAAAAATTGTTTTTCTTTATTGCAGTCTTTGTGAAGGCATGGAAGTATAGAACAGAAAGATCAAGTTCCTGAGCATTTGACACCATCTGCCATAGTTGTGTTAGCTTGGCACTGCAGGGGTAAAATACAGAGCTTCAATTTATTCTATTCTTTGGAAGTTCACCAGTTCAAAAAAACCCATACCCTGTGCTCTGGCAGAGTGATTATTAGAAGAAATGCTATGATAGCATTCATAAATCTAACCAGCTGTGCATGACATTGAAGTATAGGACTAGATTTATAAAACCAGTATAAAATGGAGTCAAACAGTGATACTTTGTTTCAAAACTATCTGTTACATATTTTCTGTATTGAATAGATAAAAATAGCAGAAGAATTAAAAGTATAGTCACCATTTTAATTTTAATGTGTTTTTATAGGATTAAAAGTCTGTATTTTATAGAATTGTATTGTTTTTTAGGGGGTGCAAATGCAATTAGAGAAGGAAAAATAAAAAAATAAGATAAAAACTTGAATCGATTAAAAAAATAGGGATTCAAAAGACTCTAGAAGTTGTTCAGTTCAACATATTCATTTAACAGATGTGAAAACTACAGTGCAGAGACTAAAGAACTTTAAATTGTGTTATGGTCTCATCCTTCTATGAGGTTTGTATTAATCTTAATCATGGTTAGAGAAATGTTTAAAAGATACACAACTTTATTTTCAGAATCAGCTATTAGCAAATAGAAATTGCCAAGCAAAGTAATGAGAATTTTTTATTAGACAATTTTAATATTAGTTCATCAAATTATAAGGCAAAATCATAATATGCATAGCTTTCTATTAATAGATATTAATAGAATTAATTAATGTATTAATATATATTTCATTGTGAATACAATGTTTGGAATAATGATGCTTAAATCCAAATATCATTATCCTTGGATATTCCTTTATTCATGGTTGATTCATTTATTGGTTCAAATGTACAGTAAAAATGAAACTCCTAAGGTCTTCTCTCTCTCTCTCTCTCTCTCTTTCTCTCTCTTTATATATATATATATTTGTACTGGGGATTAAACTCAGGAGCACTGAGCCACATCCCCAGCCCTATTTTGTATTTTATTTAGAGACAGGATCTCACTAAGTTGCTTAGTGCGTTGCTTTTGCTGAGGGTGGCTTTGATCTCTTAACCCTCCTGCCTCAGCCCCCAGAGTTGCTGACGCGTAGGCCACTGTGCCCAGCTTCTATCCATATAGAACTTATATTCAAGTGGAGGAAAACACCCCACTTGAATCAAGTAATTAGATATTTAATGTTCACTTTTAAAAGCTGTCATATGTTATATGTTATGTGCATCTTAGGTGGTGACATTTAGGTTGAGATTGACAGAAAAAGCAAAGGAGTTAGACATGTGAAATAGAGTCATGACATGCCCAGGAGCAGTATGGTTTGTGCCAAAACTCTAAGGCTAGCAAAAGCATGGCAGGTAGGAGCATGGGAGCAGAGGAGCAGGGCTCCTGTTGTGATAGACAGACATGAAGAGTTTGGAGTTTATTATAAGTATAATGGGATATCGTAGAAGTGTATTAATAAGGCCAGTGAAATTTCTGATTTATATTTTCAAAGAATGATCCTCACTTCTATTTCTGGGGAAACAGATGAGCATCACAGCCAGTAAATGTGCTTTGATGTTTTCTTCACCTTTTTCCTCAATCTGCCTTCATGGCTCTCCATATCCTCTAAAACTTAACTATGTTTACAGAATCAAGATTAAAGAATTGTGTTGCCTTAGATTACATTTTAAATGTTATGTATATGAAAATAGATAAGTATGTTTGTGTATGTGCACATGTATGATACTGTGATTATATAAATATATGCCATGTGATTTATCACCTATATTCTTAAAATTAATAAAAATCCTGTTTGCTATTTTGCTTTGATGGAGAAAATATCACCCTTGGTCTTATCTTTTTTTCTTGCTTTACAACATATTTATCCATATACACGTGGGCAGGCAAATATATCTTGGAATCCTGTCTCTGTTTTCTTTCCAGGTGTGTAATCTTGATCAAGTTAATTAATATTTCTTTATTTGTAAAAAGGCACCTACCTCCTAAGATTTTTGTGAAGAATACATAGCATATGTGAGAATTAAACATTATGCCAGAATATAATATGTACTTAATAATTTTATCTTAAAATTTACTATAGATTGATATAGTGGGAACCTTTTAAGTTCAATCTCCTCTGACTTATCTAGGTTCCAATCAAAGCCGCCCTTGTTCTTCTCTTACTGCATTTGGTATAGACCATAAACGTTTGAGTATGATTTCCAGCAAAGACACAAAAGAGGGAAGGCTCCTGGCTACTTCTAATGTAAAGAGAAACTGAATAAATAATAATATCTGTAGTACTAAAAAATAAACTAAAAAAAATAAAATTTGGAAGTACAATAGTGAGTTCAATTGGGGTAGTTTATAAAACAAGAAAAAAATATATGTGCTGGTGTGGTGGCACACACCTGTAATTCCAGCAGCTCAGGGGGCTGAGGCAGGAGGATCACGAATTCCAAGCCAGCCTCAGCAAAAGCGAGATTCTAAGCAACTCAGTGGATTCTGTCTCTAAATAAATACAAAAAAATAGGGCTGTGGATGTGGCTCAATGGCCATGTAACCCCAAGTTCAATCTCCAGTACCCACCTACCCCTCAAAAAAAAAAAGAATATATGTGGTGGGTTTAGTTTTTCAATTTTACTTCCTGCAAGGAAAATATGTTTTTGTGTAACATATATGTAGTACCCATAATATCTTTCAGTCTTACTTTCCTGTGCACACATGGGAAGTGTTCTAGAAAGAACCTATTTCCTAGGGTGACTATGAGGATTAAATGTGTTGAATTAACACATTTGCAGTAGTTTCTGGTGCTACCACAAAAGTTAGTTTTAGAGAGTGGAGGATGTAATAATTTAAAATGTATTAGGGATATTATGAGGTTATCGATTAGAATAGACTGGAAGCTTCTTCCAAGAATTTGGTTAAAGATCTGACAACCAGGCTGATTAGCTCCTAGATTATGAGGAATGAATGCCAGAATGAATCATCAGCTTCTGAGATATGGTGATTTCTACTGTATAATGGTTTATTGTCTGCTTTCACATTGGATTTTATAACTCAAAAGTTTAAACTTCTTTTCTCACATAAAAATTATTGAGTAAATACAAATAACTTCAACAATCTATGTTATATTAATAGATGGCATTGATCCAGTTATGGCAGCGTTTTGTGTTGAGATGTGTTTTCATTTGATAGTATTTTAAACATGTTCAACAATGTCAGAGTTTGACAATTTACGGGAAACTTTAAAGACATAAAATTATTTTTGTAATTTCAACCCCTGATGGAGGCATGCAGTGCAGCTTACAGTGCCTCTTTCACCAGAACTGCAGAGTATAACGTTTCATTGCTTTCTCCCCGGGAGTTGCTGCATTACCAGTTAGGATACATCTAGCAGCATATCATTAACCAGGCACCATCAGATCAGCAAAACAGAGATACTGCTACAGTTGAATTAGATTTTCTCACTCTAATAATGAGAACGGTGCCACTGTATCAAATCAAGGCAGAGGCAGCAACACAGAAAACCTGAACTAATTTCCTGTATTTTTGAACATTAAATTATTAATTTCATTTGTTCATTCTGATTTCATTTCTCTGCATATCTTTCCAGGTTTAGGAACCATTGACTTCAGGAAGATAATGTGCAGAGGAGATTGAAATAGAATTTAAATCTACTGTTATGGTTTAGGTATTAGGTGTCCCCCCAAAAGCTCATGTGTGAGACAATGCAAGAGTGTTCAGGAGTAATTAGATTATGAAATCCTTAACCTAATCAGTGAATGAGCCCACTGATGTGGATTAACTAGGTGAAAATTGTAGTTAGCTTTGGTGTGACTGGAGAAAGTAGGTCACCGGATGTATGCCTTTGGGGTTTATCTCTTGTCTTTGATGAGCAGAGTTTACTCTCTCTGTTTCCTGATTGGTACACCCTGAGCTGCTTTCTTCCATCATGCCCTTCTGTTGTGATATTCTACCTCATTTTGAACTCAAAGCTATGAAGTTGACTAACTATGGACTAAACCTCTGAAACTGTGAGCCAGAATAAATTTCCTTCTCTCTGTTGTTCTTGTCATGTCTTTTGGTCACTACAATGAAAAAGCTAACTAAAACAGAGACTTGTACAAAGAAGTGGGGTAGTTGATGTGACAAATGTGATTATGTGGTTCAGAAGCCTTTGGAGCTGTTTTGCAGGGGGAAGAATTTTGAAAATTTAAAGATGCAAGCTGGAAAATCTTTGTAAAATTGTACCCTGAGCTTACTGGTCAATTTTGGTGGGAGTTCAAAAGACCAGAATGTCAATAGGATAGTCAACAGCAGGCTGGGTTCTTGATATTTCAGAGGAGAAGGAGGACTATATTGGAAATTGAACTAGAGGCCATTCACGTAACATTATGGCAAAGAGGTTGTGTGCATTTTGCCCATGTTCTGAAGCTTTCTGTGAGGCTGAATTTAAATGTAATGAACTAATTAATCTGATGGAGGTAGTTTCAAGTTAACACAACATTCAGGAGGTGGCATAGATATTACTGGAAGAATTTAGCCAAATTTACTGAGGTAATAAGGAGTAGAACCCACAGCAGAATAAATTGAAAAAACTTGCAGTTTGGCTAGAAAAGTGTAAGTAAAACTGGGTATGGGGAAGGTGTATTTGTAAAGAGATTACAGCCACTAAAGAGATGCTAATTATTTTATTAGAAACAATAGGACAGGCTGGGGTTGTGACTCAGTGGTAAAGTGCTTGCCTAGCACATGTGAGGCACTGGGTTCCATCCTCAGCACCATGTAAAAATAAATAAATAAAACAAAAGAATTGTGTCCATCTACAACTAAAAAAATTAAAAAAAAAAAAAAAAGAAAAGGAACAATAGGATAAATGGCTTCAGGGCATCTCAATAATTGGCAAAACCATACCCATCTTGGGCTCAAGGGTGTAAAAGGAAAATTTCTTTCAAAAGAGACCATGGGGGCACCATGCTTCCATGGGGTGCCTAGGAAGTTGTTTCACTCTGCTCAGCTACCCAGGCACTCAGAAGATGCTACAGCTATGGTCCCAGGAGGACTGGATACTGATGGAGGTGGTGGCAGACTTTGACACCCTTCACCTGGTAATGGTTCTTCAGAAATGCAGGATTCTGGAATTAGCATGTTATAGAGGCTTCAAAGGAAGTCCTGGGAGACCAGGCAAAGTGTAGTAAGGTGGGAATCCCTGAAGGCTGCCCTTAAAAGAGTGATTAGTAAAGATGTGAGAAGGAATTCAAAGTTTCAGTACACAACCCCAATATTTTGAGATCTCAGTAATGTGAAATACTGGCTAAGGAAAGATGCAGAAATAAGCCAAGAGAGAGGCCATGTAGGCTGCCACCAGCAAGCTCTTAAGGACAGAACTATACAAGCCCTGTGGAGAGCACATCATGATGCCATATGACCCAGATGCCAGATGTGGAGCTATAGGACTAGATTGCCCTGCTGAATTTCAGTCTTGCTTTGATCCATCCCTTCTTTCTATACTCCTATTTCTTTGTTGGGAAATGAAAATGCTTATACAATGCTATTAAGTATTATCCAATATATATGTGACTTGCTTTTTATGTTTAAGGGTTTGCCTTGTGTCTCAGATGAGATTTTAGACTTGGACTTTTGGATAATGCTGGAACTGTTAAGACTATGGGGTCTCTTGTACATGGACCAAACATACAATGAGAGACTGACATGGTAAAAAAAAATGTTCACCTGTGAGACAAGAATTTTCAGAGGTGAAATGATTAGATTATGAGATACTTAACCTAATCAGTGAATTAATGCACTGATATGGGTTATCTGGGAGATAACCATAGGCAGATAGGGTATAGCTGAAGGAAGTAGTCTTGGGGGTATTTCCTGGGGGTTAATATTTTGTACCTGGTTAAGTGCAGCTCACTCTCTCTCTCTGCTTTCTGGTTGCAATGTCCTGAGTTACTTTCCTCTACTTTGCTATTCTGCCATGTTGTTCTGCCTCACCTTAGTCCAGAACTATGGAACTGGTCAACCATGAACTGAATTTCTGAAACTGTGAGCCAAAATAAACTTTTCCTTCTCTACATTTTTCTTGTCAGAACTTTTGGTCATAGTGATGAAAGTCCCACTCAGGTGCTCCATTGGCAAGCTATATAAGCAACAAAATACTATAAAGTTCTCTCTTTGTAGAGAATTTTGTAGAAACTTTAACATTGCTTAAAATTCTCAAGATTTAATTTTTTGACAATGGTTAATAGTAACATATTCAAGATTACTGTTGGTCTCATGTTATTTAGAAAACATTACTTGAAAATTAAAAATAATAAATACCTAAAGAGGTGAAAGACCTCTATGATGAAAACTACAGAACTTTAAAGAAAGAAATTGAAGATAATCTTCAAAGATGGAAAGGTCTCCCATGTTCTTGGATAAGCAGAATTAATATTGTCAAAATGGCCATTCTACCAAAGGCACTATACAGATTCAATGCAATTCCAATTAAAATTCCAATGACATTCCTCATAGAAATAGAGAAAGCAATCATGAACTTCATCTGGAAGAACAGGGAGACCTCAAATAGCCAAACAAACCTGAATAGAAAAAGTGAAACAGGAGGTATCACAATACCAGATATTAAACTATACTACAGAACAATAGTAACAAAAACAGCATGGTACCAAAACAGACAGGCAGACCAATGGTACAGAATAGAAGACAAAGAGACAAAACCACATAAATACAGTCACCTCATGCTAGACAAAGGAGTCGAAAACATACAATGGAGAAAAGATAACCTGTTCAACAAATGGTACTGGCAAAACTGGAAATCCATATGCAGTAAAATGAAATTAAACCTCTATCTCTCACCCTGCACAAAACTCAACTCAAAATGGATCAAAGACATGGAATTAGACCAGAAACCCTACACCAAATAGAAGAAAAAGTAGGCCCAATCTTCATCATGTTGACTTAGGATCAGACTTCCTCAATAATACTCCCAAAGCACAAGAAATCAAAGCAAGAATCAATAATTGGGATGGACTCAAACTAAAAAGCTTTTTCTCAGCCAAGGATACAATCAAGAATGTGAAGAGAGAGCTTACAGAGTGGGATAAAATTTTTTCCATATGCACTTCAGATAGAGCACTTATCTCCAAAATTCATAAAGAATTTACAAAACTTTACACCAAAAATACAGAGAACCCAATCAATAAATGGGCCAAGAAACTGGACAGACACTTTACAGAAGAAGACACACAGGCAATTAATAAATATATGAAAAAATGTTCAACATCTCTAGTAATTAGAGAAATGCAAATTAAAACAACTCTAAGATTTCATCTTACTCCAATTAGAATGGCTTTTGCCAAGAACACAAACAATAATAGATGTTGGCATGGATGTTGGGAAAAAGGCACACTTTTACATTGCTGGTGGAGTTGCAAATTGGTGCAGACACTCTGGAAAGCAGTGTGGAGAATCCTCAGAAATCTTGGAATGGACCCACCTTTTGACCCAGTTATCCCACTCCTCAGTTTATACCCAAAAGACCTAAAATTAGCAAACTACAGTAACACAATCACATCAATGTTTATAGCAGCTCAGTTCACAATAGCTAGATTGTGGAACCAACCTAGATACCCTTCAACAGATGAATGGATAAAGAAACTCTGGTATATATACACAATGCCACACTATTCAGCCATAAAGAAGAATAATATTATGGCATTTTCAAATAAATGGGTGGAATTGGAGAATATCATGCTAAGTGAAATAAGCCAAGCCCAAAAAACCAAAGGCCAAATGTATTCCCTGATAAGTGGAGAATGATATAAAATGGGGGTGGTGGGTGTGGAATGAGAGAATAATGGGGGAACTTTAGAATATGTAGAAGGAAATGAGAGGGAGAGGGGTATGAAAAATGGTGGAATGAGACAGACATCATTACCCTATGTACATGTGTGATTACATGAATGGTATGAATCTACATCGTGTACAACCATAGTAACAAAATTATGTACCCCATTTGTGTACAATGATACAAAATGTAGTCTGTAAAAAATTAAAAGCTAAATAAAAATAATAATAATTTAAAAAAAGAAAGAAAGAAAATACCTGCCTTTTGGCTCTGTTGAAACTTAATGACTTTTTTCCTTATAATTATGGGTGTGTCTTTGGAAAAATAGTAACTTCTCTTTGAAGAAGGTATTACTTGGAATGTTAGAGATTTCATCATGGTGTAGATACATTTTCCCCTTTCAAATCCTTAATAATTGAGATGTTTTCCCCCACTGTGAACTAATTTTTGCTTCAGGAGCTACAGTTATAAATTGTTCTTCCAGTTTCTTCTGGAAATTCCTTTATGACTTTGGGAGTCTTCAATTATTAAACTATACCAGGGTTTTGAAAGAGTGAATCATGTCTCCTAATTATAGATCCTGACACTTATTTTCATAGATTTTCAACCAGCTATCATATTCTTTTTAAAAACTTCATCACAAAGTTTCTTTTGGGGGATAAAATCTTCTGTGTAATTAAGCTATATGAAAATGAATAACCAATCATTAAAATAGTTCAAATTTGATTCTTTGTTTTGCATCTTCTCCAGTTAGATAGCCATTTTGCTCTACTATCCAGAATAACAAATATCACTGAAAGATACTTTACAACCAGTAGGCTATTTCATTTCAGAAGGGGAACTCCCAAATTCTATGAATATGTTTGCTTTTATTGATAAAAACACTGAATTGATAAATATGGTGCCCATTCTGATCTCTATTTCAATGAACCACATTTTGACTTGGGAACTATATAAATGTCTGGATACGAATTTTTATAAAATTTTGCATATTGTCCATATATTTTATCCCTGTACATTTCTATAATATATGATTTTAGTCCAGTTTCATAACTATTCTGAATCATGGTTCCCTAATCCTTGGAATTACAATAAATAGGCATCTTATAGATCAAATGCAAATTAAATAACTTAGCATTTTGTCTGACATAAACTTGAGATAATCAACAATTCATCCACACCCTACTTGGTAATTTCTTATTTATTTTTACTAATACTTCTATGAATAGTGCTATTACTAACAACAAGAATAACAATCTATCCCTTATTTTTAGCATCTAACATAGGATTTCTTACCCTCTACTTTGCAGCAGAGTCTTATTGGGAGTTTTTTGTGAAAACATAGACTTCATAACTGATTTAGATAATTACATGTGAATGAGTAAATAAGTATCCTATTCTATCACTTAACTCTATTGTCTTTATATTGGTAATCTTCAGATCTCAATTTGGGAAACTCTGAATCCAGTGTAATATGTGAATACTTAAGTAAGGTTTTCAGTTTCTTATTTATTAACAACACAAAGTTTGAGGCACTATTCTATAGATTTTATCATTTAAAATATTAGTTGAATACATGTATTATGAGAATTATATTTAGGCACTAGGAAAATATCAAACAGAAATCATTATCCTTGTTCCCCAAAACACAAAAAATGATGGAAAATACAAGTAAAATATAATAAAAAATAAAGTTTGAAGAATGCTATGATGGAGGAAATACAGCATATTGCTTACAATTCTTGCTCTCGTAACTGCCAACCTTTTTAGTAGAACATTGACAGGGTTTATGAAAAATCCTGCCCACATAAAATCATGTAATCTATGCAATGTGTAAGAATAGTAATGTAGTTTTTCAAATGATTACTGCAATGCTATTTCTTGCCTAGAGTAAGATTAAGGTCTTGCTTTTCCATTTCTGGGGTATTAGCTTATTCAATTTCAGACATTTCTAAAGTTGAAAAGATCCACATATTCAATGGGTTTTCTTTAAAGTTAATTTGATATGATTGTTCCTACAGACACTGGAAAATCAACTACAAAAGTATTCATTTTTATGTAAAGTATTCATCTAATGTTGTTGCTGTAAATCAATATTAATGAGAGATTATCTTCTAGTTGCCCTAGTGTTCTTTGAAGAAATTAAGAGTCATTGGCAGATGCATCAAACTTTCTCACATTCAAATAGAATAGAAATATGGTTCATATATTTTTGTTGTAAACTATTACCTATTAATAAAAAGAAAAATTAGACCTCAGGGATATATTGGTTATATTTACATTATCTTGTATTTCCCAGCTCCTATTTCAAAAGTTGCAATTGATTGGTAGTGATGGAGTTGATATGGAGCAATAACACTGAACTATTGTAGTTTATACCAATTCAGACTAAAGCACACTTTATAACACATACTTTTGAGTAAAGAATAAATATAAGATTTCCAGTTAAAATTTGTAATATGTTGTTGTGTCCTTTTAAGCTTTCCTCTCTAATAAATACTCTATATGGTCAATTTATTCTCATATAAAAATTACCTAAGAGAAAGTAATTTTGGAACACAAGTTATGTGATGATATTCTACATAACTCTCTAGTTTTATAATCAGTTTTTCTACCATATTATTCTGTAGAGTATAAGATTAATAGAGATCCAGAAAGTCTAATAAGTCTAGCAAACTTTAAAAAATAAAGATGGGATCATTGCGATTTTATTGCTGCTTTCCATTTGCTCTATTTTTTTCCCATTATGATGGTGGGAAAGTGATTATTCATTTGGCAAAAGCAGTATATAGAAAAGCAATGTTGCATAGCATAATGTTGTTATGATTAATGAATTTTATTGTCAGGAAAACAGTGCTCTCATGGTTGAAAAGCTAATTAATACCTTAGTAACTCAGAATTCCATTAAATCTAGGGATAAGTGTTCACCATTCACAATTTCAGAGTATTTGTTGAGGACCTGGATGGGAGGAATTCCTGTATGTGTGCTTTCTATTTGCATAGAGATAATATTCTGAAACTGACTATAGTTTTATAATATATGTATTCTTCATACCAGGGAATTTAAGGAGTTATTCACTTTGTATTCCAGATGTACAGTGAAGAAGAATTATTACTCATATAATGAACTTGATCTGTGTAGATGTAGTTCTACTTAGATTTGTTACAAAATGCCTGCTCTTAGACTTGTTCCTGATTTGTTTCATCTACATAAGGTCATATATTTAATGTAGCTAAGTTGAGTGAAGTTAAAAATAAATTTGGGAATCAAGGAGTCATAATAAAAGCATTTACCTGCTATATTCCTGAAAAAGTTAAACCCAAATCAATAACTGAAGTAACAGCCCATCTTTAAATAGAAGATAAATTATTATAGCAAATACTCAACCCCTTATCCACAGCATCCCCAGTGGGTGCCCAAAGCCACAGATAGTATTGACCCGTATATATACTGTTTTTCCTATACATACAAACAGATGGTAAGGTTATTTTATAAATTAGTCACAGTGAGAAATAAGCAACAATAGCTAACAATAGACTAAAACAATTATGATAATATACTGTAATAAAAGTTATTTAAAACTCACAAATTATTCTAGGATTTTCTGTTTAATATTTTCAGAATACATTTAATGGAGAGTAACTGAAATCACAGAAAGGGAAACTGTGGATAAGGGGGGACTTTGTATTAGGGTTGTTCTAACAATACTTTAGTTGCGTTCCATGTTTTTAGGATTAAAAGTCCAGACGTTTGTGCTTATTTCTCTCCTTGTTTTGACTTGCTCAAATTCTTTCTAATGTCTCTAGAATGTCTCTTTCAAGAAGAGGTCAGCAAACTGTGGACTATAGGCCAAATCAATCCTGATGCCTATTCTATAAATTGAGTTACACTGGAGTAGACTTACATTCATTTGTTATTTATTGTCTATAAGACTGCAGAGAAGGACTTTTTGGTTAAGGGGCACAAAGAGACTTGCAGAGTTGATGGAAATGTTTGTGTAACTGATGGTGGTAAAGACTTTATGGGTATACACATACGTCAACAATGATCAAATTGTTCATTTGAAATACATGCAGTATAGTGTCCTTTACTCTTGCAAACTGAAAATTTCAAAAAGGGCTAGAGAGGTAAAAATCAGGTTTTAAAAATAAAGCATACAAAATATACATCCAAACATTCTATCATTGAGTTCAATAGACATGAAATCTATTCTATCATACTGTCATAAAAATTTCAGCACTCTTAATATCTGTACCTATCTCAACAGGGACAAATAAAAGCCTTTCACTGACAGCACCCTACAAAACACTCATGAAGTAGTAGTGCTCTAAGAAATAAAAAAGAAAGCTGAGGTGTGGCCCCTGTTCCTCTCAAATATTACAATTTGGATAACTAGGAAACAGTTATGTAAGAGTGACAGGAATATGATGTGTTTTCAAAAATAGTTAATTTAGAGCTTTGCAAAAGTCAGTAGAATGAAAATCAACAAGGTCTTGGGAAGCTAGCAGGCTAGTATTCAAATTCAATTCCTTTCATTTCCCTCCTCTAAGACTACAGGCAAGTTTCGAAACTGCTGTGAACCAGTTTTTTGTTTTTTCTTTTTTCAAAAGAAGAAATGATAAAAATAATATTCTCTTCATGGAGTTGTTTTTGTCTATCTCTTGGCAACATGCGTGTAGTACGTATTCAATAAATATTTGTTAGCTGAAATAAAGAGCTTAAAAAATTGCAGTTCCAGAGTTGCTAAGCAACTTGCCTGAATATAGTAGTTAGTGACTATTGCTGATCTCCTGCTGGTTTATGATTTCTGTCTGAGACTGGATTTAAAACATGTGCTTATATGTGAGTCATTTAATTAAAAAAAGCTAAACCAGTATTACAGCCAATATTTGCAAAATTCTAAGGTAATTTCTCCTTATATGAGCATTATAATTTTAAGGTTGTATGTGTGCCACAGATAAATCTATGTTTTATATAGATATACTCTACTATTTGTGAAATAGAAACATTTATTAAAAGTATATATGTTTATTTTTTAAGTACATGTATTTCTTTAGCAATTAATTGTTTTATTGAGCTCACTATGTATTAAGTGTAAATTCATGGTAATATGCTGTGTAAAGTAAAAATGAATCCTCTACTTGTGAAATGTATACAAAATAGGGATATGGAAAGATCACATAATCTAACTGCAATAGCTATAGATAGATATTTGTATTTTTCCTTTCATGAAATGAGAAGTAAACCAGAATTAATCAGAATCCATAGAATGGGCTCTCAACCAAGCACTTTTTCTGACATAATCTCATATAATCTCTTATAACCAACCTACAACTATAATAATGATATTGGTACTTCACAGATAGCAAAACTGAGTCTTGGAAAGGCCCACTTGTATGATGGATCATAATAGGAAAAGCAGAGATTTTCACTCAGATCTGTTTGCTACTACATTTTTCTCAGTATTACAATATGATCTGATGTCTTGCCATATTTGAAATTCTAAAAATAAATCCTGAGACTGGGGTTAGGAGTGCAACTCAGTGGTAGGTCACATGTTTAGCATGAACAAGGGCCTGGATTCAGAATTCCCCAGCAACAACAATGACAACAACAACAAACAAGTTCAACTTCACAAAAGCAAAAGGCTGAGCTACCCAAATTTTCTGTATTCATTGAGGTTTTCCAAATACATTTCTTTAATAAAATTCCCAAATGAAGAATAGAACATGGCTTGGTTCAATTGAGAAAACTTTCCTTAAAATTCCTGAAATTATGACTAGTGAGGATTTTGAATTTTATTAATTATAGGGATAAAATTGGATACATTATTTGAGGACTTCTCTTACTCTTAAATTATTCCTCATAATAAGATAGAAAAAATGCATAGCAATCCCACAAATACTTTCCAGTTCATTTCTGCTTGTATTTTGCCAATTCTTATAGGATTTTAAGACTTGCAAGGGTTTGAACTTTTAGATACTGTCTTTTTTATTTAATATTTCTCAATTGAGTGCCTTTTATAAAAAAAATAATTAATGTATGTTTGGTCTAGCATAAATAAGACCTGTGACAAAAATTCACTTTAGAGAACCAATGATAAAAAGGGCAGATTTAGAAGACACATTGCCTAAATTCAAATGCTGATTTCCTGATAACTAGCCTTATGACTGTAAGCAAACTGCAATATTGGTGTACCTCTGTTCCGTTTTGTAATAGTGGCGCCTTCTGTATTATTTGGATCTGGAACGTCCCCAACAGTCTCCTGTGTTGTGTTGGTCCCCAGTAGGGCAATGTTCAGAAGTGGGGTTTTTAGGAAGTGATTGGATCGTGAAGACTCTGACCACATCAAGGTACTAATCCATTTCATAGATGAATAATTTGAATGGACTGTTGGGTTGTGGTGAAAACTATAGGCAGGTAGAGCATGTGGAGGAAATGGGTCTTTGGGGAATGTCCCTGGCCCCTCCATCTCTCACTCGCTTTTCTTGGCTCTCACAAACTTAGTTGCTTTCCGCCACCATGCCCTTCTACCATGATGTTTCTACCTTATATCGAGCCAACCATACATTAAAATCTCTGAAAAAAATGAGTCCAAATAAACCTTTCCTCTTCTAATTTGTTTCTCTCAGGTAATTGGCACAGCCATGAAACGCTGACGAATGCATTTGCCTCACAGGGTTCTTGTGAGAATGAAATAAGGCAACACTTTAAAACACTTAGGACTGTATATGGGATTGCATATAGTAAGTTCTAAATGTATTTGTTTTTGTTTATCTTTTTCATTTATATGGACTTGAAAATATTTTTGTGATTCTTTCTTTGCAACTTTGTTAAAAAAAAGAATAAAAAAGTGAGGGAAGAAGGAAGAGGATGAGATCAAAAGAGTGAAAAAGAGAGAGGAAGAAAGGATAAAAGAAGGAAGATGGATATGAAGTGGAAAGGTCACAAGTGAGGGTACCTAGATCTCTTCCAGTTCTAATGCATTTTGACATGCAACAGAAACTTCATACAGTCTTACAATCTTACAGACATGTTGAATTCTTAAGCAAATTGGTTTACCAGTACATCATATGGATTTCATAAATGAATCTTCTACTTACTAATAAAAGCAAATATTCACAAGTTGTAAAGCTAGAACTGTCACTTACCTAACCCTTCATTCAGCTCAAAGCCATATAAAATCCTTGATATATAACTGTGCTTAAACAGGGTAATTGCCTTGTGCTCAGTTAGAGCATCATAACTTATCTAGAGTACATTTATCTCCAGGAGGGTCAAATGTATAATTTCTCTGTGAAATGATGCTGATTTTTCTATATTATAGTTATTTTGGCCAGGTTGTAGGTTAAAAGCAGCTCTGGACATTGTCTTCTTTCAACTGCAACATGAGTGCTCTTTCAATTTTTTTTCACCCGTTTCCGTATTAAGTTAGCCCAGCACTTGCAAGGGAAAATTTATAAGGCTTCCTGGAAAAGCAGAGTTGGAGTTTGATATTTTATGGTTTCACTTTGATCAAATTTATAGGCATAATCTGAATATGACCTTTTTCTAAGATTAACAATGCCTTCCTTAAATGCTGACCATGGTTGGGAATGGTAATATTAAAATTTGAATTTTTAAAAATTCCTTGGGAAGTACTATCCTTTTCAAGGACAGATATATGCAGATAATAGGACTCCTGATGAAAATGAAATTTTAAAATGATGCTAAATGTTTTTTCCTGTATGATTGCAATATTATTTTAAAAAGTCAGTGGGAATGTTTTAAGAAATCTTATGTTAATTATTTTTTGGGGTCTTCTAGTTTCTAGATTTTTTCTGGTATTATCATTGCAGATAAATAGTGACGTGTGTGTGTATGTATGTATTTCCACACACATATAATGCAAACACACATATGTGCATACACACTGTTATATATGTGTTTTGTTGTCAGTTTTTTCCAAATCATTGTTTTAAAGACTTATGCTGAGCTTTATTTTCTTATATATATTTTTTAAGCAAAGTAACTGCCATTTTAGCAACTAATAATTCCTTTTCCTAAATATATCTGCAGATTTAAATATAGCTAAGAAATGCTGTTTTTACATTTTATATATTTATATTTACTTAGACATCTAACATCTTTGATACATAGTAAATGATATATTATTAGTTTTTGCCTGCCAAACCTTCAACTAAATGTTATTCCTTTAAGAATCAAATATTGATTATTTTAGGGTTTTCAAGGATGTCTTTGGAATATGTTTGTACATAACTACATTCATGCCTATGTTGAATCCTAATATTTTCATAATGGTAAAAGTATCAAATGTCACTAACAATAACATTGGGTAGTATTTGTCTTCTCATTTGCAGTTATAATTACTATTGCTACCTAATAAATCATCCCCAAATTGTTTGCCTCAAATCAACACAAATAGTTTTCTGGTGACTTATGGTTTCTGTGAGCCAAGAATTGGGACAGTGAACAATAGAGGTGGCTTTTCTTTCTTCCATGATATCAGCAGCCTCTGCTGGGAAGGCCTTATGACTATGGTGACTCAACAGCAGGGAAGTGGAATCATCTAGAGGCATCTGCACTCACATGCTGTCCACTGATGTCAACTGTAGGTGGAATCCTCACCTGGTTGTTAACTGAAACATTCACTGTCTTAGTCCTTCCCAGCTGCTGCAATAGAATACCATAGACTGGGTGACTTAGAAACTAAAGAAGAACTTCACTTCTCACAATTCTGGAGACTGAAAATACTAAATTCAAGACACTAGTCTTTGAACTTTTAGATACTTTCTGATGATGACACTTCCTTATAGGTAGTTGTCTTCTCACTCTAATCACATGGCAGAAGAAGAGGGTCTCTTTCTGAGGAATTGTATATAAGGCACCAATTCCACTCATAAGGACTCTTCTCCTTAACCTTATTACCCCCCAAAGTCCTCCTCCTCCTGACGTCATGACCTCAGGGGAAATGATTTCAACATGAATTTTGGAGGGGCTTGAGCATTGTGACCATAGCACTTACACATAGACTCTTCAAGCTGTAATCCTTACAGAGGATTACAGCTGCAAGTGCCCCCAGAGAGCCCTTTGGGTGCTTTATTGACTGTTATGACTGAGCTAAGAAGTCATATGATGTCATATGCCATGGTTACACACCTGATCAATTTCAAGGGATGATGAGGGTTGTCACTGACACCACCTCCTAACAGGTAGAATCCCAAAGTCATATTGTAAACATGGGTTGGGGATTTGTTGTAACCATCCTTAGAAAATAAAATCATCTTTACTAGTGTATAAAATAACAAAGTCCATAATCCGTCATTATTGGCTCTTAATGTATTCTACCTCTACCCTAAGAATTTGAACCAGGACCAACCTCTGAAAAGAAACAGGGCATCAACATAAAATACCATTGCATTATGCTTTTTACAAGGGAATGTGGGTGATCTTATAGCTCAGTGTAGACAAGTGATATGTGTTCTGTCCTTTTAGGATTTGGCCAAAGAAGAAAAAGTCACCATGAGCTACAATAGCTAAATATCTAATAGAAGGCTGTGTCTTCATGGTTATGCAGAAGAAGTATGGAGCAACAATAATACTAATTTGCGTCAAATAATAACATTTTGAGGTAGCTATCCCAATCACAGGTTTCCCATGATCCTCTCTTGGAGGATCAATTCTCATACTCGTTATCCATTGACTATTTACAACAGAATCATGGTGGACAGGGGTGAGCAAACTATAGCTAGTAGGTCAGATCAAGGCTGGGACCTGGTTTCTTATGGTCCACTTTACTAATAATTTTTTTTTTAACACTTTTAAAGGTTTATCAAAGACCAACAACAAAAAAAGAACAAAGAATAATATTTGACAGGGACCACCAAGGCTTAAATTTGCTATCTGAACCTTTACAGAGAAAATATGATTGACCGCCTGATCTCCCACACTTGATAAAAATGCATATTCCTCATTTGTACCATAGAATCATAGATCATTGGGTCTGAATGCAGAGACTTTGGAATCTGCATTTTAGAGTAGTTCCCAAAAGATGTTTCAATGTCTGGTAAAATTTGACAGGCACAAAACTTTGCTGTTCACAATTATTTTAAATGTGATTTACTTGACTAATTTCACCAATCAATTCATTTTAAATATTTCATGTTGCTCTATAAAACATGCAGGAGTCTGTTCATGATAGTAGATTTTGCTTTATGATAACCAAGAAACATTGAGTTAAAAATTAAATGGCCACTTTTTACTTGAGTGCTTTGATTCTCTTGAAATTTAGGCTGTTTAAAAACATTTTCTTGAGGAGTATGTAGTATTTCTAAAGACTACAAAGCCATTTTTAAGTTAATAGCATTTGTATAGAGTAATTCCTTAAAATGGTGATGTTTGCACAATTTGTTACAATTTTGCTTTTATTTGTAAAGAATTCAAAAAAGGTTTAGTATGCCACAATACAGGATTAAACAAATTATACTATATTCATAACGTCACACACTTAGTAATTAAGTTGGTGTTATAGAAAAATAATAAAATAGAAAGGTGGTCATACTCAGGTAGATCAATGGTACACAATAGAGGACACGGACACAAACCCAAATAAATACAATTTTCTCATACTAGACAAAGGTGCCAAAAACATGCAATGGAGAAAAGATAGTCTCTTCAACAAATGGTGCTGGGAAAACTGGAAATCCATATGCAGCAGAATGAAATTAAACCCCTATCTCTCACCCTGCACAAAACTCAACTCACAGTGGATCAAGGACCTCGGAATCAGACCAGAGACCCTGCATCTTATAGAAGAAAAAGTAGGTCCAAATCTTCAACATGTCGGCTGAGGATCAGAATTCCCTAACAGGACTCCCATAGCACAAGAAATAAAAGCAAGAATCAATAACTGGGATAGATTCAAACTAAAAAGCTTTCTCTCAGCAAAGGAAACTATCAGCAATGCGAAGAGAGAGCCTACACAGAGTGGGAGAAAATCTTTGCCACACATACTTCAGATAGAGCACTAATTTCCAGAATATATAAAGAACTCAAAAAACTCTACACCAAGAATACAAATAACCCAATCAACAAATGGGCTAAGGAAATGAACAGACACTTCACAGAAGAAGATCTACAAGTAATTAGCAGATACATGAAAAAATGTTCAACATCTCTAGTAATAAGAGAAATGCAAATCAAAACTACACTAAGATTCCATCTCACTCCAATTAGAATGGCGATTATCAAGAATACAAGCAACAATAGGTGTTGGAGAGGATGTGGGGAAAAAGGTACACTCATACATTGCTGGTGGGGTTGCAAATTAGTGCAGCCACTCTGGAAAGCAGTGTGGAGATTTCTCAGAAAACTTGGAATGGAACCACCATTTGACCCAGCTATCCCACTCCTTGGCCTATACCTAAAGAACTCAAAATCAGCATACTACAGTGATACAGCCACATCAATGTTCATAGCTTCTCAATTCACAATAACCAGATTATGGAACCAACCTAGATGCCCTTTAATTGATGAATGGATAAAGAAGCAATGGTATATATACACAATGGAATATTACTCAGCCATAAAGAAGAATAATATTATGGCATTTGCAGGCAAATGGATGAAAGTGGAGAACGTCATGTTAAGTGAGATGAGCCAATCTGAAAAAACCAAAGGATGAATGATCTCGTTGATAAGCAGATGATGATACATAATGGGGGGTGGGAGGGAGGCAAGAATGGAGGAAGGAGGGACTGTATAGAGGGAAAAGAGGGATGGGAGGGATGGGGGGGAGGAAAAAACAACAGAATGAACCAAACACCATTACCCTAGGTAAATGTATGATTACACAAATGGTATGCCTCTACTTCACGTACAAACAGAGAAGATGTACCCCATTTGTTTACAATGAAAATAAGTTAAAAAAAAGAAAGGTGGTCATACTGAAAGCTGGTTATGAAACAATATGTAACATAATTCCATTTATGACATAGCTATGTAAATTTTTATATCTATAGTATCTATTCCTTTGTCCAACTATGTATCTATCTATCTTCCTGTTTATAGTATCTACATTCCTCTCTACCTGTTTAGATAAACAAATGAGAAAAGGATATTAAGGGAAAGAATAGATGAACTTTTCAAAGTGTTAGTAGCAATTTTCCAATCTGTTTTCATTTAACAAATAAAGAAAATGATATATAATATATATATGTAATACAATAATGCTAGAATCTTGATTTATATCATTTTCTAAACTGAGAACATATAAAACTCTTTGGTTAGAAAATATTTAAAATGGGACCTTCACGAGTCCTGTTGAGTTATGAAGGTGGATTTTAGGGAGGAAGATTGAAATATTAGCTTTTTCAATGAGAATGGCAAGCTCATGTTAGCCTTCTGAATGACATGGTGAGATCCCACCTCCACGTGCACATTGAGAACCTATATGCTGACAGGTTTCTAAAGTGAGATAACAAAACAGACAATGGGGATGACAGGACCCATGACCTCCATGGGTGTGGAGGAGGGTCACATTGAAAAGCATATTTCATTCTGATACTAATAAAGTGTCTGTGTCCTCCGCCCCTTCTTCCTCAAAACTTTTTGCATTGATAGTGTATGGTGACACACTGCATCCTACAACAAGTTAGTAGGAAGAGTTAAATTGATAAATAAAAGTTGCACTTAGGAAAGCTTCTTGTTGGTATAAGGATACCTTCATCTTCAAATGTTGTGTTCAGTGTAAATTGTATTAAATCATTCCTGTCTCAAAATGCCAAGCAAAATACTCCAAAGTATTTTGTAAATACTTAGTAGTTAATGTTTATTTTTCTATTCTCACACCCTTATTCTTACTGTCATAGTTTCTCCTTTCTTAAAGCACTTGTGCCGGGTGCGGTGGCACACACCTGTGATCCCAACTTCAAAGGTCAGCCTCAGCAATTTGGTGAGGCCCTAAGCACTTAGTGAGATCCTGACCCAAAATAAAAAATAAAAGGGGCTGGGGATGTAGCCCAGTGGTTATGCACCCTTGGGTTCAACCCCGGTACCAAAAAAAAAAAAAAAAAACCTGTGATGTTCCATATCATTCAAGATTTACAAATTTATCTCATATTTTTGCCTGCTGTCAAACCTCTCATCCCAGACATACTAAACTAATTTTCAGTTTTTTTTAACCTAAGATTGTTTTTCATTATCTATGCCAAGGACCCTGCTTTTTCTCTTGTCTCAAATGCCCTTCTACTGCCTAATTCATTTGGCAAGCACATATTCTTTCTAAAGGCCAAAGAGCAAACACTTCCTCTATAAAATTTCCTTTGCCAGAGCCTTTCAGTACTATTTCTTTGAAACCACTAATTCTCTACATCCTGCGATCCTAATTTGTGGTGCCACTATTGTAAAGTGTTTCTTTTATTTATACAATGCATTATCACATTCCATTGCACTAATTTTCTGTATACACTTGAAGTAGCTTCTTGTCTTATTATATTTGAATCTTCAGCACTGAGCATCTAGTAAGTACTCAGTAAATGTCTGCCTCACAAATAAATCAGTTTTTCCCTTCACAACTCTTGTAACATTAAATAGTCTGAACTAATTCACAATCTTCTTGAATACAGCTCAAAGCAATTGCTGCTTTCCCTTGTTTTAGACAGGAATTGCATGTGACAGAAATTTCCCTATCATCTCAGAGGTAATTGAATAAAGAATAAAGCCAGGGGTGTCTGGTCCTAAACACTGAGTTTGGTATGCCCATGTAGTCCCACACTTCTACTCTGAGCTACATATGTCTAGAAGTGATGAGCTGTACCCTCAATCTAGCCAGGACAACAGACACACACATATAATAGATGGGAATATTTGATGGAAACATGGTAATGAGGTTATGAGAAGACATTTAGGGAGGTTGCTGAGGTGGCTGCATTTGCAATTCACTTAATTTAGTATTCTAAATTGGAGCCTAGGCTGTTGTCTTTATAAGTGATAATAGCACAGTATGTACCAAGGATTTCTATCTACTTATGACTCTAAGGAACCGTGCCCTGTATCAGGTTTGGGCAATGAGTAGGAAAACCATGTTAGTGATTGCTTGGTACTAAGTTTATACTTGTTGTAGGTCAATTGATGACTATTAATATTTTTAGTGCCCTCCCCTTTCACTTTCAATAGTATTCCCATGTAGATGATAAATTATACATTATATGGGGAGTGATCCATCACCTTAGAAGAGATTTATAATAGGAAATCATAGAGATAGGAGATAATATTTATTGTGTCTATTAATATATTTTTATATTTAATTATTACAAAAACATCTGTGGGCAATTATTTTTATGGTTATCCTAGCTTTATTATTATGGTTTATCCTAGAGGAAATTGAGGCACAAGAAGGTTCACAAAGGTGCCCAAGTCATATGGTTAATAAATGTAAGAGGTGAGATTAAATGAAGTCCAGTTTCAAAACTCATGACTACTACTGTTTTACTATTCTGGTTAAAACTATTTTATTCAGTTAGCAAAAGTATATGAAGATTCAGGTCACTAGGACCCAGACCAGGACCAGTCTCATTCTTCCTTTTTTCCTCCCTTCTCTCTCTCTCTCTCTCTCTCTCTCTCTCTCTCTCTCTCTTTCTCCTCTTCTCCCCTTTTCCTTTCCTTTCTATCAATAAATCTTTATTGAATATCACATGTCAGGCATGGTCCTTCTGGCCCTAGGAATACATTAGCAAACAGCAACAACAAAATGCCTGCTATTATTCTTGTATAGTTCACATAAAGTTCAGGAGTTAAGATGTTTATACTGTGTTTTCATGATGATCCTTACAGTTATATATATTTTAATTTATTAGGGTTTCTTTTTAGTTATACATGATAGCAGAATCAATTTTGATATAATTATACAAGCACGGAATATATCATATTCTAGTTAGGATCCCATTCTTATGGATATATATGATGGTGGGATATACTGTATTGTTTTCATATATGAACATGGGAGAGTTATGTCAGATTCATTCAACTGCCTTGTAGATATTTTTATGAAAGTCAATGCTGCCTCCTACACATAACAAAAACAAAAATGGAAACAACCAGTTTAGCTGAGTAGAGTGGGGAAATGCAACCATGCATGTGTACCATACATAGTCCATCAACAGTGTCCATTCCCCTGGACCTTGGCACTAGGTAATTGTTCAATTCAAGAAACTTTTGTCAAGTGTCTACCCTGTGCCAGGCTCTGTGGCGGACTGTCTCCCAGAGCAGAATGTATCGTCACTCTCAAAATAGTAAGAAAGGTGCGTCTATACTCTATACTTCAATTATTTCTAAGTTGAATTAATCACTTGTTAATTACTTTTTTCCTCTTCTTCCTTTACCAACACCAAACACAAAAACACATTCAAAACAAGTCTATCCTCTGTCCTCAGTGACTAGGATTCAGGGAAATTAAGATACTTAAACCTAAATTATTTACAAACCTTTTTCTCTCTTACATAATCTTGTTTATATAAAAGCTCTCTGGTAGATTTTCATGTCTCCGTTTCTTAAAATCTGTTTAGGTATGGCCTTGGCATATTCTACCAAGGGTTTTGACCCATTAGTAATGGTCCATTTAGCAGAACTCTTATTTGTTAGGTTTTTCCCACATATGCACTAAATGGGATCAAACCCACACCCTAAACAGGCACCTGGAGTACTGACAAAATAAATAAATAAGCACTCTGGAGAACTTTAGTAAGCCTGACATGAAATGTTTGAGGTATTTTAATTATTGAAAAAAAAATAGATTTTTTTCTACTCCCTCTAATTTTAAACAATTTAGGAAATAAATATTATGCAGATGTAACCTGAATACAACTGTTTATAGCTCCTTTAAAGGTTAAATTTGCATAAAAATTAATTCATTAAGTGAAAACTGGACTGCATTGAGAGTGCATTGTATTGTGATTAACTAAAACTCCATTTATTTAGATTGACAGTGGGACTTAGACATGTTTAGATAATATTGGTAAATAAATATCAGAAGACTTAAAAAAATCAGAAAGTTTAGGGGGTCAAGCCACCTGGATACTAACTTTATGGCTAAGTTTTGCGAAGAGAATATATTGCATACACTTACAGTAAGAAGTATTTTCATGTATATATATATGTTCTTTTAATCCATTGAGATAAAATGCAATATACACAGTAAATATTCTTTTGAATGGAATTTAAATACTATGAAAATGCACAGCCAAGAACACAACAGGGAATGTTAAAATGGTACAATATAGAGAGTAACCTAGTAAAATGTGAATGAGAAAATTTGACGACCTGAGTGGTCCCCTGTTATTCTTCTGTCACTGGAGTCTATGCTAGCTAAAAGACATGGTAAAGGAGTTCATAAAACATTTATATATGTAATTAAAGGTCTCTAACTTAAGAGCTGGGGCATGTGTCCTCTGGATAATTCATGGAATTTGCAGTTTCAATTGTGGTTAGTGTAGATTCTGAAATTCCTATATCCATTAACATTAATATATTATTTATCTTTTCAAAAAGTCTTCTTATAATAAATGCTTCATGAATCCAAATGTAATTCAAAGGGCTTTTTCAAAAGTGATTGGAAACATTTGTTTTCTTATTCCTAGGAAAGATTGAAATTGTTATTCAAGTAATGAAAATGATACAATGAAGAAGTATAGCCCCCGCAGGCCATCAGTTATGGCATTATCTTCTATTTATATATGACCTTTTCTTGAAGTGAAACTACAAGTGTAATTCACTACATATTTTAAAAGTTGGCAAGTGTACCATTTCTAAAGGTTTCTATCAATTTCCACTGGTATTTTAAAAACAATCCCTTTTATATTCATTGCCAAATAAAGCAAGTTCAGAGAAGATTCCCAGACCCACTTTCTTAAATTCCTTAGTGTCCCAATGTTTTGAAACGCCAGATACCTGTTTGAATATTCCCTTCAAGTCTGTCCTTTCAGTGAAAAAGATTTGAGAATCTAATCAGTCTGAGTATTTCTTTGTTTTCTATTCGCACTGAGCACAAATAATGAAGCCCCTCAAATAGACTGGCCAGTCCAGTGTTGCCCTTGACTCATGATAGGAATTCCATTAATGTTAGCCATGAGTCTTCATGTGCAATCCACAGAGCAGTGCGAAGGCTGCACTTTTCGGTATCTAAACGCACATTCGGGCATCTTTATGAGGAAGGCTAGAACCAGGAGGAAGAGTGGATGAGATGAAGGCAGATTATGTGGGCATCCTTTTGGAGATAACAGCAGATGTGCAATGAGAAGAACATCTCCAGGCACAGGTTCATGGCAGTTTCCAGTGGATATCCCCAAGGAGAAAGACCAAAGTATCTGGTGATAATACTCTGGAATGAAAACAGATGATGAAGGGGGATTCTTTTTTTTTCTTTTTTGACTTACCTTTTCTCATCCTTTTTGAGTATTTAGTTCTATCTTTCAATAATTTCTACTTTAACTCTTCCCTTCTCTCTGTAGTTTCAGTCTTACTGAAGTCTGCTTAGCCTTTCCTTGCTCTGTTACTTTACATTATAAACCACGCTTAAGAGTGTTTTTTAATTTCTTTATAGCATCAGATTAGGACACAGAACTGATAGTCATGGTTAGCATCCTTCTTTTATTCTAAGGATGGTGTAAGTCCTGGCATCTATGCCTAGGAAGACAGCTCCAGTACAATCCTGAGAAAGCCTTGAGAGTCAGAAGAGACCTCCACCGACTTTTTCTTTCATCTCCAGGCAGGAAGAGCAGGAATAGCACAATGTGTTGGAAGAGGGTACAGAGAGAAGAGAAAAGTGAAAGAACAGATCAAGCTCCTCTTCATCACAGTTGGCTACTGGGCCTATGCCTGGGCTAGGGAAAGGAGAGGAGCTTGTTATTGTTCATGAGATACTTGCTTTACTTTTAATTTAAGTGTACTTTCTAATACTCAAAGAACTTAAATCATGGGTTATTCCCAAGATATTATCTATAAGACCCAATGTAAAAAGTTTTATTTTGAATTATTTATTTATTTAGCTTTTGGTGCTGGGGATTGAACCCAGGCTGCTCCATCACTGAACCATATCCCTTATTTTGTTTATTAATTTTGAGATAGGCTCTCACTAAATTGCTTGAACTGGCCTAGAACTTGTGATCCTCCTTCCTCAATCCCTTAGTACCTGGTATTAGAGTTACTCAAGGGATTACTTGAGAAAAATGTTTAAAAAATTTAAACTGTGGTGGGTAGACAAGTTATTTCTTGATTTCACATAGTAAATCTATCCCAAGAAATTGGCCATTTGACCAATGTAATATTTTATTCTTTGATTCAGTTTTAGGTGTGTATAGGAATGTTTAAATGAATATCATATTAAATTTAAGGGATAACAGATTAGTAGTTTCATTTTACTGGCTTTTTCCAAAGAACAAGGAAGTTCAAAGAATTGAATAAAGCACATTTTGAGAATCAGTGTATCTAAATTAGATCAAAGGAGGAAAATGTGTAAGACAGGAGGCCAAGACTTTGTTTCTGCCTACTTAATCCTTGTCCCGACTTGTAAATTCTGCATTAACCTTGGTAAATTAATATCTTCCCCCTTTGCCAATGTAGTTTGTTAATGCAGTTTCCTGTCTTTGGGACAACTTTTCTCTCCCTGACAGATGAAAAACATCTAGTCATCCTACATTTGGCTTCTTCCATGTAACTTTTCCCCCTAGCAGAGACTTCCCTTTCCCCCAAAAGGACTTCATTGCTTGGTTTTATTTCAACATTGAGCAATATTCAGACTTCTTTCGGAGTTCCTTTATTGCCTTATTACAACTGTTTACTTACAAGTCTGTCTTTGTCTACTCAGTTTGAGAGCTCCTTGAGGGCAGGAACCTTGCCGTGTTTCTATGTATATTCCTAAAGTTTAATACCATGGTTGAAATATACTAGATGCTCAATAACTAATTACCAAATAAATGAATGAATATATTTAAAGAGTGACTTTGTTCCAAAATTGAGAGGAAACCAGGTAGATGGTCCAAAGTGTCAGATATTGTTGAGCAAATATTCAAACCTGCATTATATGACTTCCTCAGTTTCTCATAATGTAAGCTTCTGTTACTTCATCAGCTATTTAAAGTTAAATGGAGTGACTCAATTGCTGATTTCATGTACAGATCAAATCTATTTATGGCTTGGTTTGCTTTTCTTCAGGGAACATTACATTTCAAACAAATGCTAGCACAATTGAAATAACTCTACATATCTATATATTTTTTTTGCTTCTTGTTTTAGCTTTCTTCCTGCATTATAAATAAGCTAATACATTTGTTGGACCCAGGGTAAATTTTAATTCTTAATGACTTCCTTCAACAGTTAGACTGCTTCCATTCAATCAGTGTGCAGTTGCTAAAGACGATCTTGTACCATCATAGTAAATTTAATTATATCAGTTGTTGCTTGTAGATGATATGATTGCTTATATTCAGTTTGTTTTATGAGGTATTTATAAGTACTTATCAGTGTAATCAATTGTTTATGTAATAACTATCTTTCAAAAAGTAATTACTTCCAAAGTGTCAGTGTGTTCTCTTGAAGTATCACACACAGTCTTCTTCCACTGGGGTTTTGATGCTGAAAGAAAATAATTGAATTCAAGAAATTGTGAAATGAATTTAGTGGACATCTGCTTTCAGAGAACTGTGACAACAGTTTCTTTAAACTGTTTCATGATAATGTACTTAGTGACATTAGAATCCTTCAAGTTTTAGTTTGTAGAAACTGGGCCAATTTTCAATTGCTTTTGCTATAGCATATGTGTTTTTCAGCACTGTTAGGGGAACGCAGCTGGCATTATGTTCCTGGTAAACTCTTTGATAGCTTTTCACAGGATCATGTAAGAGGACAGACTACCTGAAAATAGGCATTATGAAGATCTTAAAATCCAGTTAAAATAGATCCTAATCTTGGAGCTTGCTATTTTGTAGGCAGAGCAGATTCTATTGTGCCCTTGTGCTGCCCGCTGCACACAGGCCCTAGAAATGCACAAATGGAAATTGTCCTGTGGAATTATATCACAGAGGGGCATTATGTGGTAATCCCCCAAGTTGTAACAGGATTGCTGGAGTGACACATTGGAGAATTCCTCTGCCAGATGCTTCATGGAGGTCCCTGGCAAAGACATTAGGGTATGTAGGGTGATTATGTTTATTAAATGATGATCTGGGAAAGCAAAGAAATGGAAAAGGTAGCATGCTTTTTTTTCTGGTAGTGTATCTGTTGCATGGTCAGTGGTAATTTGTTATCTCTAGGCAAAGTTAAGTTGCATAAGCATTTAGAAAGAAAATCCTCCATTTTGGTGAACATATGCCCAAAGTAATGCCTCTAGTCCAAATGACCTAATTGGATACAGGGTATAAGCACTCATCCCCTAATTAGATTATGTTTTTTAAAAAGGAAAACTAGCTGGATGCAATGGCACATGCCTGTAATTTCAGTGGCTAGGGAGACTGAGGCAGAAGGATCACAAGCAAGTTCAAAGCCAGCCTCAGCAACTTGGGCCCTAAACAACTTAGCAAGACCCTGTCTCAAAAAAAAAAAAAAAAAAAAAAAAAAAAAAAAAATTAAAAAGGGCTGGGGATGTGACTCACTATTTAGACACCCCTGGGCTCAATCCCTAGTTCCTGAAAAAAATAAAAGACAAACAAATCAGATTTGTTGGAGTTACATTGTACTATTTTACTTATGAGTTGATATTCATTTCTTTAGACAAGATTTACCCTCATTTTTGCATCAGATTCTTAAAGTTAATTTATGTTCCTCAAAGGACCTTATCATTCTAAGTGAACTTCCTGGTTAGTCAGCAATATGTTTTAGGTCTGCTTATGATGATAGGAGTCTTGGTTGCTGGGCATGAGGCTACTACAATGAGGCAGACTCTGTAGTTGATGATTTAGAATGGCTTGAGATATGTCCTTAAGGTCTGTTGTAAGTAGAATGAATAAAATAATATCAGGCCATGAATGGGAAAGTCTAATTGGACATTAACCATATTGTTGACTTTGGTAAGCTACTTCATTATTCTAGTTGCCAGGGTCCTCAGTAAAGTAAAAGTTAGAAGATTATTGAAGTTCCTTTAAGTTCTATTCTTCTGTAATTCAGAATTAGTATAGATAGTACTATAGTTGATGAACAACTTTGAATCCTGCTTTTTCTAAGAACACTGAAAATTTATTGTGTTCAGTTTTCCTTGCACTAAATATGGCTGTATGTCTGAGTTCTAGCAATGGTATCTTACTCATCTTTTGATCAAGAATACACAATTGAAACTTAACGTGAATGAGAAGCAACTAAGATCTGAGTGTTTATCTTAAATTATTACTCTAAGTAATAATTTGGGATTATCTAATTTTAGGAAAATATGCCAATAGTGTTTCTCTGCTTTATTTGTCCATCTCAATATCAATACCATTTATGATATAACTTTGCAGTTAGTGAGTGGATGGAAGTTAGGGAAATCTAATCTTTGATCGTTTTAAGGAATCAAATACTATTTTATTCTAAAAACTACATTTTCTAGGATATTGAATGGATTCCTTGAAAGCTACCCACAGTGCAAGGTGTTATAAGTACTTCTAGCTAACCTAAATGATGGACTTGCCTTTTAAGAACAAAATCAAATGTTCCACTTTTCCATGTGTCTCATTGTCATAAGTATATATTTTAATTAATTCAATTGTGTATTATTAGTATCTGCAAACTCTAGAGCAGAATTAAATTTGAATTAGTTGGAAATCTTATTTATTGTATGCAACAGAGCTTAACTGAAATTATCAAGATATATTTACAGTTTGCTAATTCTGGTAACATCTATAGTGGATTGTAGTAGAAGTGATTGAAGATTGTATACTAATTTACTAGAGAAGAAATCTCAAGGCTATAAAAATGAATATGCAAATAATGTTTGTGGCTAATGCTTAGGATAAGCCTAATAGATGAGGATAAATAAATATTCAAGAAAAGTAAGGAAGTTATAATGGAAATTCTTCTCTACAGTGAAAGCTGAAAGATGGAAACCTAACTGAAAAATATATTTCTATATGCAAAATCCATAAAAGAATCTGTAGATTCTTTCTAATGTTGCTTTAAAAGCAATATTAAAGGCCATGATTTCAAGGGAGGCTTAAAAAGGACAAGCTGACCATTTGATTAAAAGTTTTGAGGACTGGGATTGTGGCTCAGTTGGACTGGGGCTGTAGCTCAGTGGTAGAATGCTTGCTTAGCTCCTGTGAGGCACTGGGTTCAATTCTTAGCACCACATAAAAAAAATTAATGAATAAAATAAAGTTATTATGTTCAACTACAACTAAAAATATTTTTTTTAAAGTTTCGAGCAAGATGGGGTATAAATGCATTTTTCCTCCTTTTTGAGTCTTGAAGCATTAGACAGAGCAAATGGAAAATGGTGGAGTCATTATATACTTAAACCAAAGGTACAGTATAGATTTTGTTTTAATCATGGTGCCCTAATTTCAAGATGAATAAACTGAGGGAGAAAATTTTAAATAACATGGTTAAATCCCATAATTAATAGCAGTAGTAGGATTATATTTCCATATACCATATGTCATTTGAAGCAATGAAAAGATTTTTGGGCTTTCCTGCCATCTTACTGTTAGTGAATTATATCTTTACTCTGCATCTAATAATAGTGATTATGATATGTATATAAAACATATAACATTTATTATCAGCCTGATGTAATTCTACATATATTAACTTATGTTATTCTCACAGCTATCCTGAGGTAACTAGTCTCTAATTTGGCCCCTCAGATTTTACCTTCTGAATTTCAGATTCTTGTGTAGTTCTCTTGGAGACTATAACCAGGTTGCTGTGAGTGATGCCTATGTCACTTCTGAAATTAGATTATAAAAGACCATGAAGCTTCTATCTTGGGTGTATACACTCACCTTCTGTCTGTGCTTCTCTTGAATCATTCACTTTGGGGGAAGATAACTGCCATGTCATGAGCAGCCCTATAAAGAGGACCTTGTGGTAAATAGGTGAGACCTATTACCAATAGCAGAGCATGAGTTTAGAAGCACAAGTTTAGAAGGTGTGCTTCTAAAGGCCATAGTCAAGCCTTTGCGTGACAGCAGCCTTAGCTAATAGCTTGACTGAAATCTGTGGAGCTCTCCTGAGCTGGAACCACCCCGCAAGATGCTTAGATTCCTGCCTTATCTTGAAGTCAATCTTCCCAATTGTATTAACACCAAAGTATTATCATTGTTGTTTTTCAAAAGTATTTACTGCTGGATTCTAAAACATACATTTTTTTACAGTCTGCAGGTTAGAGTTTGCCTCAAATGTTCAAGAAGGTTAGCTATTGTGTATAGCTTCACGTTAGGAAATCTCACAAGTAGAACATTGATAAAATGAGCCATGGGCACAAAGAAGTTAAGGAAAGGTGAAGGAGTTGCATTATCTGAGAAGAAAGGTGCCGAGGACGGGCCTACACCTCAGACAGATAACTGTATTCTGCCTGTTAAACTGGGAGCTGAAGCCTGTTTCCTTGGTTACAGAGGACTCAATGCTCAGTAGTCAAAAGTAAAATGATTTTAAGAATGTTTGTTTCATACTGAGTGGGCTAAGAGAATCAACTTTCCTTAGACTAATACATTCTTTTTATAGGACTTCGGTGATGTCAAGTTTAACCTATCTGGCTTGAATCACTGATACTCAACAGCTGAGGATATTTGAAAATAGTGTGGTTCATGTGGTTTAGATATAGAGTCAATATGAATCACATTGAATATTAATTAATAGTTAATATTTGTAGAATTATTATAAATACCTTAGTATTTATATTACAGTGATTAAAAAGTGTATTTAAGAATTTGCATTCAGGATATTGGCATGGAAAAAATATATCCATCTCAATATTTTATTTAGGTAGAAAGCAGAGAGAGATTAGAAAAAAATGGAAAAATTGTGACAGATTGGATGCATTTTTAAAATTTTGTTGTGATAGATCTTATAGTGACTATAGCATAAGAGATATGTTGTCCTTTGGAAGTGTCCCCAGACTTCCTTATCACATTTAATTGTCCTGTCACCTTTATCCCTAAGTACACACCCTTAAACTTTCCCATGGTATTATGATTATTGATTTCATGTCTGTCTCTGCCATCGTCAGATAAACTGGCAAGAATTAAGCATTATTTATCTTTATATAACTCTCTGTGTATAGTATTTGGTATATTTTAAGAAGTCAACAGAATGTTAGCCAACTGAAAAAAATGTATTAAAAATATTATTTGGAAAAGATAGCGGTTCATAAATTTTATTTCAGATACAGACGAATGCTGTTGGAAACTGCCTAGTTCGGTAAAAATTTATAATGGCAGGGAAATATTATTTGGTAATATTTCTTCAGTTATTTAAATAAAGAAGATAACCAATTATTATATTTTATAATACCAATCATTTTAAAGGTCAAAATTTAAGCTTAGAATGTACTATAATTTATTTCACCACGTTATTTTATGTGTATTAAAGCTTCTACCAAAAAAAAAAAAAAAAAAACTTTAAGCTTTTAAATGGGATTTTGAAATAGTTATTTGCATTTTTAGGATGTTTTAAAGTATTCACCTTCTTCTTTATTTACATATAATGAATTTTTTTTCATTTATACATATTTCTAGAATAACCATTTTGTGCCTGGAACTGTTTAAGCACATAATCCCCAGGACTTAATTCTTGGTAAGAAAAACTTCCTATACTTTTAGAGCTTACTCTGTAGTGGCAGGGCACATACAGTGTATTCAGTGAATCAGGAGTCCTTAATGTAGACATGCTAAGTTTAAGAAGACTAAAAGATGTCAACATGGGAATTTGAAAAGGACACATGTCTGGAACCTGGGGGAAAGATCAGATGTGGAATATAGAACAATAATGATATGTAAGGTCGGAGTATTGGGCAATGTTATCTGTGGAGACTAGAAACAAAACAGAGGAGAGCACAGAACAGAGTCAAGAAGACTTCAACATTTAGAGGTTAACAGAGCGAGTCAGCCATGAAGAGTACAAGAGAGGATGGCACCTTGAAGGCTAGAGGGAAGTTCCATTTCAATAAGGGAGTAGCAGTTGCTTATATCTGTGCTATGAGAGGTAGGAGGACAGAAAGCCATTGGGCTTTATGAGATGGCAGTCCTCAGAGACTCCTGTATTCCTACAGCTAGTTGTAAGATCAATTATAATAAAAACACATAAGCACTTCTCTAGGCCAGACACTGTTCATGTGTTTACCAGGTATTAAGCAATTAAATATATAAGAAACATTTTATTGAAGTGATGATGATTGCAAATATCTAATTACAGTGGGAGGAAAAGAAAATGGGAGGGGCAGTATTACTTTAGGTATTGCCACATTAAAAAAAAAAAAAAAAAAAAAAACATTCCCAAACTTGGTGGCTTAAAAATAACAGACATCTATTGTTTCATAACTCCTGTCAATCAGGAATTCAGATGTTTTTGTCTCTTTCTCATGGTCTCTCACAAGGAGCATTTAGATGTTGGGTGGGGCTACAGTCATCTGAAGCTTTAAAGATCATTTTTGTAAGATAGCACAGTCACAAAGCTCTTGGCTGGAAGTCTTAGTTCCCCACTGGCTGTTGGCAGGAGACTAGAGTTCCTTGCACCAAAACCTTTTTCACAGAGCTGGTCTGAACATTGTAGGCTTTCCCACAGAACTAAAAATCAAGAGTCAGAGAGGAGACACTGTGAATTTTTTTTGTGACCTATTCTCAGAAGATACACTCAGAATACATTGTCACTTCTGCACTCTTTTGTTCATTAAATATATATATCACAAAGGGGATACCTACAGAAAATTATGCTCCACCATTTGAAGTGAATGTCAAAGAATCTGTGAAACTATTTTAAGCCACTACCTTAGTGGTGAAGAAATGGAATATCCAAATATAGGTGACTATTTTGAGACTTTTCTTCTGAGAAGTATTACAAAAATATAAGAAGTTTGCTGAAATGAGAAGTGGAATTAAGATTTTTAAACGACAATACTAAAGCCTATTTTAGGATGATCAGCTTGAAAAATTAGCATAAAGGAGAGAAAGAGGGTACATATTTCAGGTCCCTGAGAAGGTTTGGCATGGAAAAAGGTCAACACAAAAACAAAGGAGCAGTGATGCTACTTTCACAAAAATCAATAGTTAGAATATGGTGAATACACAGGTGGAGTGGAAAACTAGGGAGGGAAGATGAGGTAATGTCTTCTAATATAATCTATTTCCCCCATAAATATTAGGTAAGTACAGCAGTAGATAATAAGGAATATGTAGGGGTGTACTAGGAATTTGAGAAGAGATGAAATGAGAAATATGGATTAGTTTGGAGAGGAGGAAAATAAATTTACTATGGAATTTATAGTAGAATTGTCTGGCTTTTTTGAGTGCCCGTATGAGATTCATAATCATAAATATATGTGAGTCCAGTCAGCACATTTGTGGCATTATGACCATCTTAACTGGGGTCATTATTATCATGTGCCTGAATTATTATAGTCGTTACCCACCTAGTCTTCCTTCTCCCAGGTTTCCCTTGCTACTGCCACATCAATCTTCTTAAAACACTTACCTGCATAAATTAAGCTCTAGGCCAAAATCTTCATTATTTCTTCTTGGTCTTCAAGGCCAGATCCTTAGATTTTCCTCCTTAGGCCTGTCATAATATGATCTTAGACTCTGTCTCCAAACATGGCAAACCATAAAATACCTTTCCCTGGGCAGTAACATGATCTATTTTGTATTTTGGAATGGTTTTTATGGCATTTGTATGGAGTCCCACTGGAACAGGGAATTACCGCATTCAAAGGGACCAGCAAGGGGGCCATTTTGGTGAAACTTGATGATGCCCTCAATTAAAGCATTAGCCGTGGAAGGAGGGGTGAGCTGATGTCACCAAGAGATACTAGGAAAAATCTCTTGACTTGAATGTGAGGATAAAGTGACAGGAAGGTACATAGAATGAGAAATGAATTTTTCACTTACATGATTGTATAAATGGTAGTAATACTCATTGAGAAAGAGAAAAGAAAAAGGAAAAGAAACTGGAGGAGGAGAAAGAGTTGTCCAGTTCAGTATATATTAAATTTGAGATACCAAACTGGCATGTATACGTGATGTCCAGCAGACATCTGGAATGTGTAAGTCTGAAGTTTAAGCATACAAACTGTACTAGGGATCAAAACGTAGGACTCAGTGGTAATGAAACCATAGATTGGGGTGTCATCATGCATTCAGTGTATGTATAGAACTAGAGAAGCAGGATCCCTGAGATAAACATTGTTTAAGTATGGAGGAATAAATTTCTCAGGAAGGAAAATGAGAAGTGACAGCCAGATGGATAGGAGAAATAAAATAATAAGTGATATTGCAAAAATTAGAATGTTAAGCCTACTAGTATCTTTACTCAGAAAGAACTGTGAAAAGTCAGATATTATAGTTCTCAAGCATTGGTTCTTGTTAGCATCAGCTAGAGACCTTCCTACAAAACCCAAACAAAACGAAATTTAAAAAGCAGTATCTGACTGGGCACATACCTTTTCATTTAAATCAGAATATCTGATGGGTGGCAAATGTTCCTTTCTGAAGTTTCTTGATGATTCCAGTGCAACATAAATGTAGAAGTCTACTGAAATGGAGTGATTTGACTCTCCTTGATTCATACGTTATATGAAACAAAATAAACATTAATGGAGAAAGATTAAGTTTTATGCAGCAATAAAACAGTGCTATCACTATGAAAGGGTAGGGAATGTCAACTTGCTGTATGTGATAGGTTGCAATAAATAAGTAAATAGAACTCTTCAAATAAACATTGCCATTTGCAGTTTGACTTTGCTGTTCCTCTCTGAAGACATCCAGTCTGTTTCTCTGTATCATCTGGGCGGTCTCATAACTTACTTTGACAGAATGTGGCAATAAGGATGTTTCAAAAGTTCTGCGCCTAAACCTTTCAAGACCTTGCAGCTTTGGTTCTCATTTTCTTGCTTTCCTGAGACTACACTGTGAATGATCCCATCTTATTCTTCATAAGGGTGGGACATCATGTGGAGTGAGACCCCACTGATAGCCTGTCCCATCCTCTAGACATACGAATGAGGCCATCTTGGACAGTCTAGCACCATTTGAATCATGAGGTAACTGCAGACACGTGGACGATCCCAGTCAGGATCAGCAGAGAACCCTCCATTCTTAGCACAGCCCCGATTTCTGGAACACTGGAATAACTACTGTTCAAAGCTCAACTATTCTATTTTGATGCATTTTCTAACAGTGTTTCCATGACTTTATTTCCCACAGTTCATTTTGGGTATGCAGCTTGAAAAGGTGACCAGAGATGGTTCATCATTCCTGCTGCTGCTGTTTCTGATCACCAGTACGAACAGCAGAGTAATATAAATGGCTAACTTTGTTAACCACTTCATATTAATCAGAAACAGGGCATGAATTTGGCTTTCAGTCAGTATATCATCTTATTATAAAATTCTTAAGACCTGGGTTCCATTATATCCTCATTTTTTAGATGAAGAAACTAAAGCTCAGAGGGTCTAAAGTAACTTGTTCAAGGACACATGGCTAATACATGGCTGGAAAGTGGCTTGACACAGATTTGACTGATTTTACAGCCATTGTCCTAAGTAGTTTTAGAAATCATTTAATTCCACATCTGAAGCACTGTCATGACATGTTCCCCAATTTCCTTTCGTGCATTTGCTAAAAGACAGAGACTTTGGGGACACATTATTTTTTAATAAGAAAAGAAAATTACCATTCTTTGAGGACTCACTTTGTGCCAAGCACACATTGATAGAACCTAACGTAATCCTCACAGTCATTGTACATTGCACATATAATCTCCACTATTATGCACATAAAACACAGAGATTAAATAATTTCCCAAGATTCTAAAACCTCAGTCTGGTAAGGTTCAGATGCTAACATCAGTCTGTGGGACCCTAAGTCTCAAATTCTATTTTATTATTGGTAGCCTTTTAATTAACATCAGTGAGAGTTGACACTTTACTTCCCAGAATCCTGGTTTTTCCTCCCAGGAAAAACTTTTCTAGCAACTATTCCATCCCTCAGAATCTCTTCTAAAATTTCATTGTCTCAGGGAGGTGTTTGCTGATGTCCCCAATAACATTGCTTTCACCATTCTATGTTACCAAGGTCTCTTTTCTATCATTTGTATAAAGTTCTCACAATTTTTTTCCATTTCTGTGTTGTCAACTAAACCAGAATCTCCATGAGTAGGTGCATATTTTTTCTTATGAATTTTAAGACCCCAACCCAGCACGAAGCCTAGCACAGAGAAGGTCCTCAAAATAAATGTTTTTGTGAATTAATTTATTAACTTTTAGACTATCATCAAGTCTGGAGAAATTACAATTGTGTTATTTACATTTCTTATAGCAAAGATCCCATAGCAGAATGAGAAAATCTTATAATATGAGCAGAATAAGTACAGTTTTGAGATGAGACATGAAGGCCATTATAATGTGAAATTCTACTTCATTAAAAGCCTATCACGGAACCTAGAGAAATAGCCTTGATGGCTTTGTGCTTGTACTGTCAAAGTACACATCTTAAGCCACTGCACTCAACGAGTATAGCACTGGGTACAGGTTTGTTTCCATGGACACCTATCAGCAGCAGAAGGTAGAAAATAAACTAGACCAAAACATATGGCATTGGTTAACATACTGCAGTCTTAATGAAAACAGAATTAAGGAAAAGTTCATTATCAAAATTGAGGCTAAAAATAATAGCTCACATGTCTTAGATCAAAAAATGAAGTCAGATGTTGAGCTGATTAAAATATATTTTAGTTTTCTATCATTTATTTTTATCACTTCACACTCTTTTTGAAAAGTAGCAATATTTAAATAAATAGGCAAGACATGTATCTCCTAATCGTTGATTCTGATGAGTACAGAGATGAATAATTTCTCTCTCTGGAGGAGATAACCCTCAAACAGATGACTAAGAACCAGGTAGAAAAAAATATGGTTGGTTTTATTATTCAATTTCATACTGGAACATTAACACTGCATAAAGCCAATCAGAAGACCACATTTTAATGCACTTGGAAGTAATTATTTCAAATAAATACATAAATGTGAAAAATATAATCTATGTAAATCTATGTAAATGGATGGTTACAGTGAATTAGTATATAACATTACTGAGTAGATTGCTCAGGGTTTCATTAAATAGAAAAGAGTAAAGACCTGGGTTAGCAAGAAAAAGCTCTTTTGCTCTATTTCAGTTGCTTTAGGTTGTTAATCTGGTCCAAGATGATCAACTTCTCATTAATCATAATAATTAGGGGTAGATTTACTGAGCATTAGTGTAATTTTCAATCATGCTAATAGTTCTGCAATCCTCCATTCATTAATATAAATGAGGTAAATTAGAACCATGACATTATAAAGAAACGGCAGAAGCTGCAGGAACTTTCATGGATCCTCCCTAAACTCCATTAATTTAATTGTAATATGTTGTTCCTTGATACTTATTTTCACTCTCTTTATTTTCTGGTGCTAATGGTTCTTCAGATTGGTTAATGAGCATACTAACCTCTTAATTTAAGTGACTGGCATGGTGTGGTCTAAATCATACATACTTATCTTGTCTAATTACCTTTAACCCTTTCTCAAATGTTCAGAAAACACCATTTTTTGGACTAATCATCTAGCAATTGTGTATTAGATTTATCAGTACAGTACAGAAGATATGAGTCACCCTGGTCTTCCACAGGATGAGTCCAGAAGACATTATGGATTGCATTGATATAATTAAAAATATGAATACAACTTCAAAATAAAAATTGTTCCCTTCCTCGCATCCATACAATTTTGATTTACATCCTAAAGATGCGAAACCAAATTCCATTCTTCTGTTTTAAATTTGTTTAGTCATTTCAAGAGAAGGTTTTCCTGAAAACACTACCTAAAGTAGGTATGTTCTCTTTTATAATCTTTACCTGAGTTTTTTTTTTCATAGCACTTTTCCATTTCCAAGAGTCAATATTTATTTTTATGAGCATTTATTTACTTTTGCTTCCTCTAGGTTATAAGAAAATTGAGGGCGGGTACCAAAACTCTAACCCCCAGTTTCTATCACATTGTTTGGTACAATAAAATGCCCGGTTACTAGTTATGAATATTAAATGAGTGGCCCAAAGCATTTGTGATGTTTATACAAAAATTAAATCATAAAAAATCTTACTTGGTCTTAGAATCCAGAATCTACACTGTCCCCTTTTTGCAATCAAAGAAAGTCTTTGTACTGCCTTAAGAGTTTTATTCTGTTTAATTGAAAGATGTGTTCATTTCATTAGACTTTATATTCTCAAATCTGTTTATAAGAGAAGAAAACCCATCAAATTGGGGGAAATCTCTCTGGATCAGGGGACTTGGCTCCAACTTTCCTAGACCTGTGGATCTGCAGTAACTCATCTTCTCATTCATTTGTAGGAAGATAAAAATGTTACCTTTATCCTCTTAGGATATTTTTGCGGGGGAGTGGGGCACTGGGCCTGAGAATTAAACTGACATAAGAAAGATCAACAGAAGAAATGCATGAAGATTCATTTAATGAAAGTTTTCTGTGACAAGAGATCTCTCATAAAGAAATGGAGACTTGAAGATACAAAAGTAAACCCTTCTGTTCTCTATTGGTCAAAAGGTAGTAAATTTTGAATATGTGATGGTGCCAAGGGGCTGAACCTAGGGTAGTTAATCGGAATGAAGTGGCCAAAAGTATCAGATTAGTATGACAAAGTTCCTGGCCTCAACTTCCCATCTGTGGTGATAGGAATGCTTTCCTTCTGGTATTGGGAGAATATCTTTCACCAGAGAATTTTACTTTTAAAAGAGAACATGACAGAGTAATCCCTTTGCACTGCTGTTTTTCAAGTATCTTTACCTCAAAATAATACTATATCAGAGTGGCATATTTTGGGGTATCCTATTCTTAACTACTTTAAATTCACTTTAACTTCTTTCTTTGTGCTGGTCACTGAAAATGACCATGGAGATGTCATACATGGCAAGGTCCCTATTTCAAAAGAACTTAGTCTAGTTGGAGTAACAGTAATGAAAAATGTTCATGCCACTAGTCAATGAAATACTTGGATTTGAACTTATTTCAAAGTACTAAAATCTGAATTTCCCACTAAAACACACAGCTATTTCAAAGGAGTGTGGGGCTTCATTAAAAGCACAAAGACAATATTATGCTACTAACAAAGATTATGTATGGGAATCATATTATTAGCATTTTATTTGTTTGTTGTCTTATTGTGACCAGAAAAACAGGGCATGGATTGGGGTTGGAAAGAATAAGGAGTGAGATGAGAGAGGAAGAAAGAGAACATATGGAATGGGAGAACTTGAAAGCATTTATCATCCTGGCAAAGGGCAATGAGGTAGTAGCAGTTAAGAGGGAGAGAGGGAAGAGGTTCCAGAGATGCTGAAATGGAGAAACTCAATAGGTTTTAGTGACAGACTGATGAGGAATTGAGGAGACATGTGGGGTCAAGTAAGATATTCCGTGTGTAGCTTGGTAACCTGAGAGCTCCATGTTGCTACTTCTGCAGGTAAAGAATATGGGTTAAGAAGCAAGCTGAGGAAAAAGGAAAACGACAGTTTCTACTTCCTTTTAACAGTGTTGAGAGAGACTGAGGGGCCCTGAGCATGTCGGGGATGCAATGGGTCTGTCTGCTCTTACTATGGTGCTTAATACTACGCTGCTGCTGCTGCTGATCCTCACACTTCCAAATCCCCAGCTCTGCATGAGGTTACTCTATGTCTATATTCTCTGCAGTAGTCACAATAACCCTCTGAGATAAATGTTCATCCTTATTTTACCCTGGGTAAACTGAGGCATAAGGAGGTTAGCAGTGCAAGGTGATATTTCCAAACACAGGAGCAGAGATTCAGCCTGACTCTAATGCCTAGGGTGTTTCCAGCTCTTTCCACCAACTCAATTTCAAACCATTCAAGTTTGAAGCACCCGTGGGACATCAGATTTGCTCATTTGTCAAGTGTGGATAATACTAATTACCTAAATGCACCTGAAAGTGTGAAACTGAGGTATGCTCTGAAGTATGAAAAATTGTTGAAAAGCCTTTAATGTTTTATATCATTCAATATTAATTAATTTCTGAAAAGAATTTGATTAAACTGTGGATTTCAAAGTGGCTTGCAATACTAATAAAATCTAGGCTAAAATTTTCTTGGGAATGCTAACTTTATCTTCTATTTAATGCCTCCAATAGAGAAAAGGTAATTACTGTAAATGTTTTAAAAGTTGAACTAGAAGGAACTAGAGATTATTTAATAAAAGGGTTTATATGAAGAAACTGACATTCAGGCAAAAGTTGCAACTAGCAGCCTTTAAGTTGCATCCAGAGAAGTATGTTTCCTTTCCTTACATAAGTTGGTAAAGTATTAACAATACTTTAATCTATCTGCACCTTTCTATCTGACCATAAACTCCCTAGTTGGCCACAGTCCCCACCACTTCTTATTTTCTTAACCTTAGGTAGTTTAGTCATTAATCTGCCTAGCCTCTTAGGTCTTACGTTGGTGATGCCTAATCTAGAAACGTAGTGCTTTAATTAATTATATAGGGGGAAATAGAATCTGAGGTTCAAGATTAATTATCTTTCAGTCTAATAAATCTAGCAATAATTTTTTTCTGTGATGAAGAATGTATTAGTTTACTAGGAGTGCCATAACAAAATACCACAGACAGGTGAGTTAAACAACAGAAATTCACTTTATTACAGCTCTGCAGGTAAGTCCAAGGTTAAGGCATTGATGTGTTTCATTTTCTTGAAGCCTCTCTCCTTGCCTTGCAGCTGATCAGCTTCTCTGTGTCTCAAATGGGCTTTTCTCAGCATGTATACCCTTGGTGTGTCATTACATAAGGACACTAGTCTATTGGATTAGGGCCCACCTATATGATTTCATTTAGCTCTAATTGCCTCATTAAAGGCTCTATCTCCAAATATAATTCATATTCTAAAAGTATTTGGGATTGGAATTTCAAGATATGATATATATATATATATATATATATATATATATGGAGTACAGTTTTGTCAACAAAAATTTTTTGTTGAAGAGAATGTTTTTTGAATAGGTTGGAACTGTCTTCCCAAGAAAGTTCATCACACTGTTTTTAACCTCCATTATAGTGCTGATTTGTAGTTCAATAATTTAAATACTTATTTTATCTTCATTACAGAATTGTAAATATCTTTAGGGAAAAAATTGTACCCCTGTATCCTTTATAAAAGAAAATTTTAAGAAGTAATTATTTCATAAAACAAACCCTTTCAATTTCAGTTTAACACTCACTGGTCCATTTTACTTCATAATAAGGGAATGAAACAATTGTTTTTGGTTGGAAGGAAGAATTATGGTTAATTAATTTGAAAGTATTGCAGTAGAAGCTATATGCTTTAGTCAGACTTATTAAAGTTGAGGTTAATGTATGATTGCAGTGAGTTGCATGTATCTATATCAAGTTTATTTTTGTATGGTTGTTTTTATGTAGGATTAGTGTTATAACTCTAATTGATATGTTTTTGAACTATCTAGATTTTGGAACTTCATTTCAATTTATTATGTTTATAGGAAAAATGCTACCAAGTTAATATGTATCTTTTGCCTAGTTGAAAAACTTAATTCACATTTGACATTGTACTCCAGAAACTAAAATAGGAATGCTGTTAACTTTATCAAAATAAATTGAATCACCTGGTGAATTTCTTTATTGTGACAAATTCTAAAAAAAATGATTAAACTTTATGTGTAGTTAGATACATTTTATTTGCCATTAACCTAACTTTACCAGAGAGATTTCCAGAGGTTTTCTCAATTTGATTGAATCACAAAGAAGCAAATGAGATATGTGGAAATGTAGCCTATATTTTTTTATTGTTTATTTGCAAAAGCATTGCTTTAGGAGCATAGCAACAACAGTTGAATGTTATGTCAAACAATGCCAGAGATTTCTCTTACTGGTATTTTTCAGGGTTATTATCAAATAACTTCACCATAGCTGAAGGAATCAACCTTTCACTATCCAGTTAGACTTACAGGATTTGAAGGATGAACATTTTTGGAGTCTAAAGTTAACCTTTCACAGTGTGCTGTGAAACTCTGTGGTCTTCAGAGTGAGAACTACACTCTCCTTCGTTAATTTAGTCATTTGTTGAAAAAAATCTTTATCAAAGGCCTCTCAGGTGCAAGTAAAGTCTCTTATTAGCTGTGTGACTCAAATAAGTCTTTGAACTCTTAATGGATGTTGGTTTTATTACCTGTTAAGTGTGGACATTACTTTGGATATTAAAAGAGAGTGTGAAAGCTCCTGGAACAGGGTTGGGCACACAGTAGGTAGCCTGCCTCTTGTTATTTTTCCTTCTTTCCAGTGGGCTTCCAGAATGGAAACTCCTACTTGATGATTGTCTGGAATTTAAATTAGAGCAACAACTTTGGAACTTCAAATTGGGAGAATAACCATAATAGTTTCTTGGGATTTTTTATTGTCATTGTTGTTGTTTGTTTGTTTGTTTGTTTTTGTCCTCTTTTTAGAGAATTTGAAAATGGAACTGGTCTATTTAGAAGATACAATTAATTGGTCAGTAGGAGGACATTTATTTCTTTCCCTGCACTTCCTTCAATCATTGTAGTAACTGAAAGGGAAGTTGGGGAATTGGAGCAGGGAAAGATAGAGGGAGAGAGGCAGAGAAAAGCAAAACGTTTGGGGTATATTGGCATTATTTTTCTTGCCAGATGTCTAATAATCAGGTTTCATATTTTTTTTTCTTTGTGAAAAAAGACATTTCAATTTTCAAAATACAGTTCATTTTTGAAATTTTGCTAATTTGGGAAAGTATAGAAACTTTCTTTACAGTCAATTTGGTTTTAATGAATTAATTGCCCTTTGCAAGAAAACTATTTGCCAGTTTTCTTCAGAACTGATGCCCTAGCATCAGGTTGCCATCTGTCTTTGCTTAATATAGGAACAGTGCCACAGTAGACATTTAGGGAATCAGACCGCATACCAGCACACTGGGTTCTGCCCCACAGCATTCCCTGAGTGACTTTGCAGCTCTCTGAAGCTGACTTCATGCTTTTCTGCTTCTATCTCTTCCTTAACTACTAACTATTACTTAACTATTGGGTTAATAATGATTCTTGACTATGACAGTAACACTAATTTTGAGAGATCTAATAACATTTATTGAATGTTCATGGGAAGAAGTCCTAAAAGGTATCCATAGGTGCAGCACTATTTTCAATTATATTGCAAATAGACAGCATAGTTGTGGTAGGCAGAATTCCAAGATGGCCCTTAAGATTCGCATCTCATGATATTCTGGCCTTATATAATACTCTCCCCTTGATTACGGGCAGACTCTAGGAACACGATGGAATAGTTACTACCTTGACTAGGTTGCTATATATAATGAACGGTGATGGGCTTAGTCATTATGATAATATATATCTTTTGCCTAGTTGAAAAACTTGATTCACACTTAATATTACTACTCCAAGCAAATCAGAGAGAGGCTTTTCTCCCATCACAGAAGGAAGCAAACATTTTGTGAGTTGATACTGAAAATGTGAGTCATAATCCCCAAATAGCAGTATGCCTAAAGTTGAAAAATCAGCAAAAGATTAAAATCCTAAATGTTGAACTCTGAAAGCCCAAGTCCCCCAACCTGTCATTCTCATTGGAAAAAGGGGGTGGGCCATTTAAGAGGTAGGAGAGATAGAAAGAAGAATTCTGGATAAAAGATAACACCTTTTCAGTTACATGCACAATGGCCACATCATGTGGTGCAGCTTGAATACCTCGCACCTGGTAAGTCATTAGTTTCAGTGTTTTCCGTGAGGGTGTTTCCAGAGATTGGTGTGTGAGTATGAATGGCCTAGGCAGGGAAGAACCATCCTCAGTGTACAGAAGCACCAAATGAATGCATTCTCTGTGGAAAGCCATGGAACTCCCACTCCCCAAAGGAGCTGTTCCTAGTGCTGTAAAATTTAAAAATATAAGACAGGACATGGTGAGGCATGACTGTCCCAGCTACTCCAGAGGCTAAGGCAGTAGGATTGCAAATTCATGGGCAACCTGGACAATTTTGTGAGACCCTGTCTCAAAATAATAATTTAAAAATGCCTGGGTATATAACTCAGTGGTAGAGCACCTACCTAGTATGCATGAGGCCCAGTACCACACACAAAAAAGAAAATAATTAATTAATTTGATTCAAACATAGTAAATGATTGTGAAAGTTAATTAATTCTTATGAACTACCTCCATTCAACTGCCCATAATCTGTCCTTGTAGTATTTTTTTTTCTATCTCAGATTATCTTTTTATTTTTTCCCCACCATTTCAAATTGTTTGTGTTGTTTTTTTACAATTCTATTTTTTTGCATCATTTCTTTTATTAGAATTTATTTTTTAATTTTTTTATTGTTTACAGACTGCATTTTGATTCACTGTACACACATGAGGTACATCATTTCATTTCTATGGTCGTACACAATGTAGATTCATACCATTCATGTAATCACACGTGTACATAGGGTAATGATGTCTGACTCATTCCATCATTTTTCATACCCCTCCTCCCTCTCATTTCCCTCTACATAATCTAAAGTTCCTCCATTCTTCTCTCACCTCCCAAGTCCCCCAACCTATCATTCCCATTGGAAAAATGGGGTGGGCCATTTAAGAGGTTGGAGAGTTATATATTATTATCCACTTATCAGGGAAAATATTTGGCCTTTGGTTTTTTGGGATTGGCTTATTTCACTTAGCATGATTTCTGATGCTGGAGGTATAAACTGTGTGAAGACTTTTAGAGAGTTCTAATTCATTTTATGCATTTTTTGCATTTAAATCTGTGAAATTGATTATCACAATATTGACTTTGGGTGTCAGCATTTGGGTAATTACATAAAAACTCTGAAATATCCTCAAATAAACGAAGAACTATCTTTTTTGTATATCTGCATTTATGAAAGAAAAAGTTTCTTAAGATTTATGATCTGGATGACCATATAAATGGCAGCGACTCATTGTACTTTTTGATTAATATCATCAAAAGACATAAGTTGTCATTAATAATATTTCAGAAGATGAGTTATAAAGTTGAGTGTGTACAACTACCAATTATGGTGATAACATGTTCATGTAGTTCGGATTTTGAACTATTTATAAATATCGCTAGACTGCTTAAAACTTTTATACCTTGTGACTCTCATTAGTAAACCTGTCGATGCTTGCAAAAATATATAAATTATTACGTATCTTATTTTATAAAGTGGTTTATGAAGAGTTATGTCATGTTTTTATGTCTCTCAATAAATTCTCCTTTAAAATGTAAATAGATGTCTCAAATAAATTTTTTGGTTTTTCCAGAATATTTTGGGGATTTTGATCTTTTCAAATATTACACTTCAGAGATTTTTAGACTTTTGGAATTTCAACATTCAGGTTCATGGCATTTAGGAAACTGTCTTCTGAGATTATGACCCAAATTTGACTCTGGAGCCATGTAATGAGAAACTGAGTAGGTTCTACTTGCTGAGAGCAATCCCTGGTTTATGAGATATTAGTAAACTCAACTCTTTCACCACAAGGAACTTAATTCTGCTAATAAGTTGAATGAGCCTAAAAGAGGATTTGTGGGTCCAAGTGAGAAGTCAGTGTGTTTTGCTTCTTGGTTACAGCTTTGTGAGTGCTGAGGGGAGGATCAAGCTAAGTAAAGGGCAGGCTTTTGACCCATGGAAACTGAGATATTAAATGTATGTAGCTTTAAGCTGCTAAGCTTTTTTACTGTGTAATGCAGCAAGAGAAAACTAATAGAATTGTTTAGTATAAATATGACAGACAAGACAATCTTATACTTTCATGCTTAATTCATGATTTTCTTTTTGCAACTAGTGTTCTATAAAGTATGAAAAGAACAGTTTTTCCTGTGTTTTGGAATGACTCAAAAACAGTTCTGCAAAATGATTGGTCGTATTTTTTAAAAATTATTTTACAGTTTTTGATCATAACTCAGGCAGGATGTTCTTACATTGTGTGAAGAACTAGAAGCCATCATCAAGTTGCAGTGTTAGCCTGTAAATTATATTTTAGTCATGTATAGTTAGACATAAATGAAGCAATTATTTGTTTTAGTAGAAGTCTAATTTACTTCATGTGTCTTCTTGTATGTATTGTCTTGAGTTTCTGGAAGAGAGCTGGGAGGAGGTAGCACAGTCCTGTTTGCTTTGATTCAGTAACTAAACTACTATTGACTACAGAAGCAACAGCTTAAGCCAAAAATGATTCTTCAGATTTATTTATTAGAATGTGACATTAATCCAAGCAAGCACTAAGTGTGTCTTGGTTATATTTGCTGTATTTTACAGGAAGCAAGTCTTTGACTAGATGAACCCAAACCCTCTCTGTCTTAGGGGGACCACCATCAAATGCACCCATCAAATTACACAGCCCATAGTAAAGGGTAGCAAATCATTTTGAGACCCAGAGCAATTCACTGTGAGATACTGAAACATCTTAATTCCTTTCCCAGTTCCAATAACAATGTAGAAATAGATACATAATAATATCTCATATTTTTACCAAACTCCAGGATGTTACCAGATTTGTTTTCAGAAGCTCCCTCACATACTGCTTTCATTTCTTTGGAGATTTACTCCAGCTCGCAGCTGTGAAAATGACCAAGATCTTGCCATAGACATGCGCTGGTCATTCTATTCTGGAGATCAAGAAGGCGTGCATGTAATTGTGGGCGACTTTATAGATAATGCAGTGGACTCCACAGGCAAATAGGAGGATAAAAAATGAAGTTGTGGAGGACATTATGCTAAGTGAAATATACCACACACTGGAAGACAAATATTGCATGATCTCACTTATATGTAGCATCTAAACAAACCAAACACATAGAAGTAGAGAACAGAAAGGTGGCCAAGGACTGGACCAGGGACTAGGAACAGCGGACAGAGAAATATTGGTCAAAGTGTACAAAGTTTGAATTCGGAGAAATAAGTCCTAGAGATCTATTTCACAATGTATTTTATATCTAATTACTGACAGAATAGCTTTCAGGTGTTCTCAGAACAATAAAAGGCTAAGTATGTGAGGTGGTGGACATATTAGCTAACTTAGTTTAATCATTCCACAATTTATACATCTATAAAAATAAGATTTTACTCCATAAATATAATACAGTTTTGTTAACTAAAAATAAATAATAAGAAATTTAAGATGTACTTTCAATCAATCCCAGGATAAACTTCTTTGTAGATAAGCAATTTTATAGCTCTTCCTGAATTAAATGCTATTACCGTATTGTGACCAAAAAGACAAAAGTAAAGACTGAGTTCCAAGCAGACAGGGACCATGTCAATCAATTATTTTCATCTGTGTATTTCCAGAGTTCAGAACAGTTCTGGAGCATATGAGAAATCAATATTTGCTGAACAAAAGAACTGAGATATAATGTTGACTACCCCTTCAAATGTGATAGCATATAGGCCACAATGTAAAGGTTCCGGCCTAATGGTTGTGCTATAACTGTTCTTCTGTGCCTTAATTTTATCTAAGAAGTGTTTAATGCCTTTTCTGTTAAAAACCATTCTGGGAGATTCAAAAGGGAATGAATAATTATGTAATGAAACTTGTATCAATCCTTTCCTTTAAGAAACCTGATTTTCACATTGCTCCCAGTTAATCTTTCCTATTCTTCCAGAAACTGTATGTTATTTTCCCCTCTGAACCTCATCTTGTCTTTTGTTTTCATCTGTGCAGTATGTATAATAAGGGTGAGCAGTAAATAAATAGTCTTTGCCAGTAGCAGTTTTAGACTCTGGAAAAGAATTTGTATATGTGTGAGAATGGGATCTATTGTGCTTGCCTAAGACACCAATATGTACAAAATAATAATGTTAATTCTACAGTTGTGAATCACTTCTTTATTTTAGAGGAATGAATGTTTTTTCCTCTGGTATTTAATTAGCACTGTCACTTGCAAAGATAAATAAGCAACTAGGCAACTACATACTAATGAGAAAAAGCAAACTAATACATATGCTTACATTTTTCTCAGTGGCTATCCAAAAGAGTCTTAAAACGACACTGAATGGTTTGAACTATGCTTACTTGGCATTGCTAGATAACTGAATAAACTATTTTCCCATTCACATCTACACCATAGGCATATACAGATACAGATAGCCAATACATTGCTTCTTTTCAATTCAGTTGTAATTAAACAAAATTAACCTACCCATCATTGATGGTTGTTGGTAGTACTAAGATTTAGGGAAGAAAGACCTGGTATATATTCAACTGCAATTGCTATCAATAAATATAGAATTAAAATATAAAGCCTAATTTATATAGTGACTCACTCACAGCATTTCTTACCTGGGAAGTTTATGTCCATTTTTCTTCTCTTTCTTTTTGCTTTTTTTTTTTTTTTTCAATCCAGAGCTTTAATCTGCACTTCTCTGTGATTTTCAAAGTGTTGCTTTGCCCTGTGGCTATAATTGAAAAGCAGCTGTAATTTACGATGTCAGCTTCACCATTGCCATGAATTGGCTCAATAACAACTCCAAATCAAGTTTTTAAATAAATGTGTTGTGACTATAATCACATCATCATCGGGTGTGACTGGATAAGTGTCTTTGAGAGTGATACAGCTTGTGAAGTTTACAAAGACTTATGAGTTTAAACACGAAGTTTAAACATCTCTCCCACTTTGTTTCAAAATAAAAACATGGTGTCATGTAGGATGAGAAAGGACAAGACAACTTCTGACTTCCTCATCCTCCTCCTGGTCTGGCTTCATTTCTCTTTTGCTCCTGTCTTTCCTCATTGTTTCTTTGTCTGTGAAAGTGCAGATTTGGGGAAATATTGATCAATAAGGTTTAGGTGAACAACGTAAGAATGAATCGGGAGCTAATTGTTAGCTAATCCTTCCACTTAACTTTCATTACTTCTCTCTCTTCATTTGCTTCTGTGTATAAAAAATTATGATGTGAGTGGTCTGGCAATTTGAACTGGAATGAAAAAGAAAGAAAAGATGGGAAATGTTCATAAGAAGAGAATGTGGGCCTCCTCCAAAGCTGTGGGACTGAGCTGCAAAGTGGGCAGGCTAGGTTGAAACAGGGCATCAAAAAGCCTGGGTCCTGCATTGTGGGCTCTAACTAGATCTAACCATTAGTTCTCACTGTTTATAGCCTGAATATGTTCATAGAGAAATCATTATCTTTAGATGTCTTTTGGCTACAAATTTATACTTATCAAATTATGTTTAGAACCCTTCAAATTTTGTATGGACTTCTAGTTGTGTAATGTTTAAAAATATGGGCACATTTGTACACTTACCAAGTGTAAATAAATGAATTCATTCTTGGTGCTTTAATTAATATAATCAATGAATAACTTGACAACATGATATGAAGAAAGAATGGAATCTTACTCAATATAAATTTAGATTCCATAAAGAAACTAGAGTACATATTACTGGAGGAAATTTACACACATACACACAAACACACACAGTAGAATTAAAAAATAAATTACACATATTTATAATAGGGATATAATTTTTAAATGATCTGTTTCTCCAATTATTAAAATAACATATGCTGATTAAACTTGAAAATAGAAAACAATTTAAAAATCCATAATCCCATCACTTAGTTTTAACCAGTATTAACATTTATATATTTTCTTAATCTGACAGTTATATTTATTTCTTAATATTAATCTTCCTCAGTACAGCTTTCCAATTTTCTAAGTTATTTTGATTCACTTACTTTTATATTCATGCATATCTTTTATCTCACTACTCACACACTGTATTTGTGTGTGTGTGCAAACTTTTTCGAGTAATTATTTGAGCAGAGGAATCAGTAGCAGGTGGAAATAAGAACACATAGCAAATAAGAGCTCAAATAAAATTTGAGTCCCAGGTGAACCCTTACTAGATCTATGAAATTTTCAGTAATTTAACCTTTCTACTTAAATTTCTTCATCTATAAATTAGTGTGGTTGTAAACATTAAATGAAATGATAAAGTTAATGTTCACAGATCAATGCCTGGCACATCTTATGGAATCACTTAATGTTCTTACTAACTACAGCAATGGCATGAATTTATATTACTGTCAAATCATTCTATGAAGAAAAAACAATGCAAAAAGTTTACACTCACAACTTGAAGTGAAGTGATTTAACAGTTTCCTCATGAATATGCCAGCATGCCTGTGAAAAGGAATAAAAATAATTTACAAAATTATAAAATTATTAAAATATATTTACTTTCCTTCAGAATCCAAAGTTTTTGGTTTTATTTTTCATCAATGGAGGAGAAACAAGTTATCAATCCATAGCTGAAGACTAGGTATCCCACTGAAGTAATCCCTGTGTCCTTTCATTCTGCCTCTCAGGTATCTTTGGGAACTTCCTCCATTCCTATTCATGGAAAATAAAGTAATATAGTAGGACCATACTGAGAATATAGCTGGCCTCAAATGATAGTGTCATGAACTCCAAATACTTCCTTTATTCAACCTCTTAGTTTAAGCCTCAGGTTCCTTTATAGATTAGAAATGATAATGCCTTAAAATATCTGTAGGGAAAGTAAGTGAAAATATTTAATAAAAAACAAAATAGCTTTCAGTTATGGAGCACTTAATGACTAACCTGCTGGGCATCCTGTGTATAGATGTATGGTTGCTTGTTTAAGTCATTGTTCAGAAGATAAAGGTTAGCCATTCATAGATGGTAGATAGATAGATAGATAGATAGATAGATAGATAGATAGATAGATAGATAGATAGATAGATAAATTATGGTGGGCTTACAGTAGAAAAATCTTAGATGTGAGGTCAAAGAATAAGCATTTGGAGTTAATGATTAAGACCACAATGAGCCGGAGGGTTGTGGGGGTACTATAAAGAAACTCCTACAGAGTGGTTGACAAAGTCTGCACAAAGTGTTTTTCCAATGTGACCTCCAGTACATGAATTTCAACTTGATTTAAGACTTCACCCATTTTTAGTGAAGTATTTTATTTAACTCCAATATATAAAATTAGCAGCCTCTGACATGACCCAGTTTTATTCCCTCCTCACCCTCATTCAGTACCAGAAGGGAATCCCAGGGGACCTGTAGGACTTAGGTAGAAAATACTCGTCCAGGATAGCCCAGTTTTACCCACAAGATAGTTACCACCTACAAACAGAGATGATTGTGGGGCATGGTGGCCCATGCCTGTAATCCCAGCAGCTCAGGAGGCTAAGGCAAGAGGATCTCAAGTTCAAAGCCAGCCTCAGCAACGTCAAAGTCACTAAGCAATTCAGTTAGACCCTCTCTCTAACTAAAATACAAAATAGGACTGGGGATGTGGCTCTCAGCAGTTGAGTGCCCCTGAGTTCAATCCCTTGTACCAAAAAACATGAAATAAAAAATAAAGTAAACAGGAATGATTTTCAAAATATTTAGCCAACATCAGAGAATGAGCACCAACCACTTGGAATATGTTCCAGTTTTAAATCTCCCATAATGTTTCACTGGGGAATAAGGGCCAAGATTTAGCCTTGCCTGTACTCAAGGATTTTACTCTTGGAGTAATAAATTTATTTTATTATACATGGTCAAGATATTTGATTTCTGTGAAATATTGAGATACCAAGAAAGCTGATATAATAATGATACTGTTACTGTATGCAAACCTCATTCTCAATGTTTTACATGTTTCTCACAATCATGAGGAACATAAGCACAGAGAAAACTGCCACACAGAGAAATGAATAAACTCATACAAAGACACACTAGTAAGTAGGGAAGTCAGGATTTAAAGGAGGAACTTTGCTAGCCTGTTTAGAAAGTACGGTAGAGTTGAAAATTTTAAGTTGAAAATTTCTCTCTTCCCTCTCTCTGATTTACATATCATTTTAAGTTATTTATTCTGTTATAATGTCAATTTTTAGGTAGTTATCCCTGATTGAAAGACTTGAAGAAATGCCTGTATGCTATTTGGTGAATCTCAGCAGAAGCAAAACAGTATGTTCAGAATTTACACGCTCTTTTTTATCGTTGTGGAAGAGGGCTGTTTGTTGTTAGACATTCAAAGCTAATAGAAGGACTTTTGCAAGTTATAAGAAGTCATTTACTAATTGCCACTCTGTTGGTACACTTGGCAAAGGACAAAGAAAATTTGTTAGTTTTGATCAACCATACTCTGTTAATACCACAAAATGTATGTTTTTTCTCAATAATGACAAAACATTTACTGTCATTACTTTGGAATTTGAATTGAATTAATTTAAGATAAAAGCCTCTAAACTTATCATTACTATTTAAATATAATTAAACATTCAATTATATATTATCCTAGAATATTAAGACCAATTTTGCCAACTAATTAAAAAAGGAATCAATTACACATGAGAATCCAAGAGAATTAGAAGACCCCAAGAAATGAAGTTTTCTCCCTAGAGGTGTTTAACATATTTCATATAGGCAAATGTCTTTAAAAAGAAATATTAACTAGAAAATGTCCAGTAATAAATAATGTTACTCTGTCCATGAGTCAGGAAATAATCCACATGAATAATTGGAGTATTTAAAAAATTATTTTTGGGCAAAAGGAGACAGAAGGAAGGGTTTTGATTTCTCTGAGTCAATGATACATATTTAATACATAAACAAAAATGTTTATGTAAGACAGTTTCTAAGATAATCTTCAGAATTTCTTAGTAAATTGGCTTTGAATCTCTTGGCCTTTTCTCCTAGTTCTTATTTTATTCTTCTACTAATCATAGTATTTTAATAAAAAGACTTACCAGTAAGTATTATGATGGATTTTTTATCTTATACAGCATTTCTTTTGCTATTATGTAATATAAATCTATAAAATACTGAATGATATAGCAATCTACTTCATCCAATTTAAATACATTTTATTACCTAAAAAATAAAATATGTGGCAAATTTATTAAATAAGAATATTATAGTGCATTACATACATGTAATTGAAAAAAGCTTAAAATACTATTGAGTAGATATATTTCTGGTGTGAGTGATTCTGTAATTTTTAATTAAGGAAGGCTCTGCCTCTGACATTGAAAAATATTGATCAGTTTATACCCCTGATGAAAATCTTTTAATGGTTCCCCATTACTTCCATGATAATCTTTAAACTCTTCACAGCCTAAAGCCTATTATGATTTGACTTCTTGTGACCACTTTGGCTTTATGTGTTGTTACTGTTCCATGTCCCTGGAGACAGACTGCTTCTCTCTTGCCTCATTCCCAACCTAGAATGCCATTTCACCTTTCTAAACTTTACTCAGTTTAGCAGCTGTCTCCTTTCGGAAGCTATGCCTAATCTCCCTAGGTATCCTACCATACCTTTTCCATAGCACACATCTCTGCATGTTATAATTTCTATTTAATCATTTGCCTTTTTACCAGATATGCAAACTTTTCTTAGAAAAAGACTTTTATGATTATATTTCTAGAACCTACTGTAAGGCCTGCCATACTGAAACCATTCGATAAGTATTTATTGATTGAATGCATGAAATTAAAAAATGATGATTAAAATAGTCACCCAAAGAATTCGGGCTCATAGTTTCCAAATCAAAAAGGAAAGATCAAACTATTATAATTTAATATGGATGTATTTCTTTCTTTAGTCTATTGATAAACATCCTAAATATTTAGGATAAATATAACAACAATATTAATTAGAATATTTCTTTAATGAGAGAAAAATTCTAATTATATTATTTATAGCCAACAAAATGTATTATACTTGAGCCAGGCATGGTGATACATGCCTGTAATCCCAGCTACTCAGAAGACTGAAGCGGGGGGGGGGCTACAAGTTTGAGGTTAGGCTGGGTAATTAAAAGAGACTCTGTTTCAAGATAAAACATGAAAAGTTAGCTCAGTGGTAGAGTGCCCCTGGGTTTAACCTAAATCCCAAGTACTGCCAAAAAAATGTTTAAAAAATATTATAGGGACACAGTTTTCTAGGTATTAGACTTGTCACATATAGTAAAAATATTTGCTCCTCACTCCATTATTGATTTACCATGATATGGTGTATATCCATCTTCTTAATTTCTACAGTTCTAGTCACATCCATTAAATCTTTGAGATTGCATTTTTTTAAATGCTTGACTCTTACAACTTAGTGCAAAATATTACCGATATTAAAATGTATTTAAAACTGAAGATTTATTTGAAGTTTGTAATCATTAGTTTATAAAAGATAGAAATAAAGCCTGAGGGTAAATTCCAGATTCTATAAACAAACCTTAAGTTATAACAGCAACCTTACTTTTCTCTTTAAAAATCCAAAACTTTAAAATAGTAACTGAACATTAACTTGTGTTCTCCCATACTCATTGAGACTGCAAAGTAGACTTACTTTCCCTTATATTAACATTTTTTTATCCTAAAAATTCTGTTGTATTTTAATTTACTCATGAATGACATTTTCTCAGGGAATTCGGGAGTCAGATGAGAACTCTAAGCTTAGTCACAAAATAGCATAAATGTAGACTTATCACAAAATGACCGAGCCAGGTGCAAACTTCACAGATCAGCAAAGTGTTTATTCAGCAGTGGAGTCATGCATCTGGTAGACCCACTTTCCTGATGGAAAATGAGCCACTGGCCAAAAGAGGAATCTGTGCTTATATATGTTACACAGAGAGGTGGCTTAATTATTGACAGAGCGTGTCAGTTTGGGCACTCAGGAAACAGGTTGCCAGAATTTGAAATTTGTTTTTCCCGGGCAGTGTTTTTACTTAGGGAAGAATGGAGGGTCTGGGGTCAGAGTTCAGTGCTTGTCTCTTTCCCTTCACCGTCCCATTGTACTCTCAGTGGGAAAGGATTTATTTGGGGAAGGATCAATGCTTTGGCTTCCTCCCAGAGACTGCAATTTTAGTCTTGATGGATAGCTCCTTCCCGGGATTGTCCTGTCACTGAATAATATTTGCTTCCTTCCCAGGGATTGTCCTGTCACTGGGAAAGGATGTATTGGGAAAGGATCAATGTTATCAATGTGTTGCCTTCTTCCTCACTTCCTCTTCCCAGGCCACAGTATTTGGGGGTTTGTCATACACAGACCACCTGGATAATTAAAACATATGTGAGTGTCACATGTATAAACTCCAATCTTTCCTAAAAAATTTTAAGTGCCTACAGACGAGTAGAGTAGAAAAGTAAGAACATGGGTATGTACTTAAGAGTAACAACTCAGCTCAAAGATTTAGTGTTATTTTTTTCTGGTAATCTACATGAGGAGAGTTCTAACATTTCTTTAAGGAAAAAAAAATCGATAATTCTGAAAGAATGTTTTGCAGAATTATTCATATAGAATATAATAAATAATGTAAGGGATACCATTCTATATAATGTATCAAATCAATACATTTTCAGTTTGTGTTTTTAAAAAAAGATAGCCACGTATATACTTCACTTAGGACTAAATTCAGAAAATCTCAAAATAAGAGCCTTGGCTTAAAAATAGAAAAGTTTAGCCTAGCATAGTGGTGCACACCTGTAATCCCAGTGGCTGGGAAGGCTGAGGCAAGAGGATTTCAAGTTCAAAACCAGCCTGAGCAATTTAGCGAGGCCCTAACCAATTTAGCAAGATCGTGTCTCTCAATATAAAAAATTAAAAAGGGCTGGAGATGTGACTCAGTGGTTAAGTTCTGTAGGTTCAATCCTGGTACCAAAAAAAAAAGAGAGAGAGAGAGAGAGAATAGAAGAAAAATTCTCTTTCTTCCTCTTTTCCTTTTTGGTAAAAATTCTGAAATTAGATAGTCCATTATTGGTGATAGCATTATAAATATTTCTAGCACTCACCTGCCTTTTATGCTTTTTATTCCTTACTATACCATGCCTAAGACCTACATGGCCCTTTTCTGTATAATTCATCATGACTTCTGGAGTCCAAGACATCAGATCTGATTCTCAGATATCAGATAACATGACGGAAGAAAGACCACAAAAAAGGTCCTCTCCATTTCAGAAGGTTTTGTGGAGTCACACAGCCCTTTTATTTAACACCATTTGCTGAAATAGGAACACGGTCATAGCCAGCCTCAAAGGACCCTGGAAAGTCTACATTTTTAGTGGAATTTTATCACTAGAGAAGGGGAGAGTATGCTTCCGAAGCAACTAGCAATCTCTGCAACAGGTAATTCAATTCAGCAAAAGCAATTCCACTGAAGTCAAATGCAATGTGTTTGAAGGAGACAGGTTTTAGGTCTGTTGAATCTATACATAAAAACTATGTTTAGAGCATTAACTTGTGGGTCAACAGTTTATTGAGAGCCCATTTTGTGCCGGATACTTGGGTATACAACAAGGAACTGAGGTCATGATTCCTGACCTGAAAGAATTTACAGTCAGTTTTTAGCAACCAAGCACTAATCAAGACACTCAGTACTCAATATGTAGAGTTTGGACAGGTTTTCCTGTTTTTGTATGTTACTGGGGATTGTACCCAGGGGCACTTAACCACTGAGGCAAATCCCCAGTCCTTTTTATTTTTAATTTTGAGACAGGGCCTGACTCAGTTGCGTAGGGTCTCACAAAATTGCTGAGGCTGGCTTGAACTTCCAATCCTCTGCCTCAGCCTCTCCAGCCACTGAGATTACAGGCATGCGCTACCATTTTTCTGGTTTTTTTTTTTTTTTTTTTTTTTTTTTTTGTTGTTGTTGTTGTTTTGGGTTTCATTATTGAGACACTTGTCACTGTGAGCCATATAATAAAACAACTCATATACAATAAACATTCTTCAGTGAAGTGTATTTAATCCCTACCTGAATGTTCCTCCCAATGTAACTTTAATCTCTGTATCCCCATGTAGGGACACAATGGCTTTATTGATCTTTTCTATCAGGAGATTGACAGAAAACAGGAAAGTGTAATATCCAAACCTTACAATAAATGCAGTATTCCATGAATTTGATGTAGGTGCTCTAGGTGAAGTGATCAAATTATATGCAAATGGGTAACTGATAACTTAGCAGAGAGTGCCTCTATTAAGTTAGATTATACCTGGAATTTTATTTATGGATGTAAACGAGTGAACACATGGAAGGTAAATGCCAATGAAATTAATTTCATTACTGACATTTTACAAGAGAAACTGTCCTATACGCAATTGCTATTTCCAGTCAGGAAATTAGAAGGCACTAAGAAAGTATATGGCCCAGCTCCTTTATTTTGGTTTCCAAGGGAAGGACAAGGCAGGGTCAAGTGAACAGTTTAGGATTGGCTCATTCAAGTAATTTCACTGGACTCTGGACTATGGGTTTAGATTCTAATTACCTGGCCCTGGGGAGATGTATGACGGAAGTATATTTTGATATATAAGGGTTAGAAACAGGAGGTAGTTGGAGATAGAAGTCTTGGATTGGTTGCATCTTAGTCCATTCATGCTGTCTAGCAAAACACCGTAAACTGAGTAGCTTATACACAATGGAAATTTATTTCTCACAGTTTTGGAGATTGAGATGTTCAAGATCAAGGGGTGAGCAGATTGGGTGTCTGGTGAGAGCTTGCTTTTGGCTTTATAGATGGCACCCTGTTGCTGCAGCCACACATGGTGGATAGGGAACAGCAGTTCTCTGGAGTCTCTTTTATAAGGCCTCTACTCCCATTCAAGAGGGTTTTGCCTTCAAGATCTAATCACCTCCAATCTCTGAATACCACTATGTTGCTGAGAAAGTTTCAACATGTGAATCTGGGGGGACACAAACATTCAGACCATAGCAGTCACTTTCATATGAAAGGGATGCTGGCTAACAAGTTGTAAGTTGTTTACTGTCTCTGGGAATTGGCTACTCTCTCCAGGATTAGCAAGGTTCTAAGATGTCAAAATAAAAAAATAAAAAATCATGACAAACAGATACTAGTAAATCACAGTCATCACAGCTTCTTTGCCTACTTCATCCCAAATATTTAGTCTCTCATTTCTCATGCATGCCTGTATCTTCATTTTTCTAGTTTAGGTTTTTAATTTGTTTGTTTTTGTGTTAATTATAAAATATGCCTGTAGAAGAGACTCAAGACAATAGTAGGGCAGTTTAAGGTTTTGTCAAAGAATTAAGAAACGCTTTGAAAAAATTGATGAATGTTTTGAATATTATGGAAGAAGGTGTTTTTATTTTCATGATGTAAAAGTCAAACATAAAGAATCGTGTGTCATACAATCAAAAATTTCTGAAAAACAATTTTTAAAACTCTGTAACAACTTGATTCACTATTTGTTCACTCTAAAAATTAACACGTAGCTGCAATTATTGTCTAAATCTTTTTTGGATATAAGATAAGCTTAGTTGCATTTTCAAGGTAGAGTTTTGTTCTAACCCCTTTCCTGGATGTTAAGTATAAATTTGGGTAATTCACTTCAAGTAATGACTTTCTCATTTTATTTCACTTTAGCTAATCATATCATTTAGTGTAGAATATAGATAAAAGTAGAATTGTTCTGGATATAGCTAGACTAGTAGGAAAGATATAAGAAGCCAAGAAAGACCGATTGAGTACACTCCCAACTCCAAAATCTGAAAAATGGTGGAATGAGACAGACATCATTACCCTATGTACATGTATGATTACACAAATTATGTGAATCTACATCATGCACAACCATAGAAACAAAAAGATGTACCCCATTTGTGTATAATGAATCAAAGTACAATCTATAAAAATAAAAATAAAAAAAGAAAATTTAAAAAATCATGGTCAGAAACTTTACATTCAGTGATGATCTTCTTTAGAAAACTGTAGGATTTGATCAGTGTTTCAAAAGTTTAATACAGAATTTTATGGTTATATAAGTTTTCTAACAAAGGTAAGAGGTTTTAGAAAGTGCAGGTTTCTTGCAACTATTAAAATGATAATATGCATCATGGGTCTTCAAGGAAGGATACAGAATTTCCTGCAGAACCCTTTTTTCCTGAGCATCTCTTAGGTCAAGTGTGCTGTTGAAAACACTTTAGGAAACATTGATCTAAAAACAGAAAGGAAGGAAAGTCATATGAAATCATTGTATTCTAGCTGGTTCATCTGTAAAGTGGGAAAAAATATCTGGTCAATTAATTCTCATGTTATTTTGAAGATCGATTTATATTTTTTTCTGGGAATGTGTTTTAAAACCTGATCTTGATGTGATAAGCTATATTGATATAGTACTTAGAACTTTGTGTTGAAGCTTTTTACTTATCTGTAAAATTTCTTTACTATAATCATTTTAAAAGCAGAATTTTGTCTTCTTTGTTATGTATTTCCAACATATATATTATCTTATTCGGAGTAGGTTCTCACATCCTTAAATTAATAAATTATGAGATGGCCAATGGTATCTGTGGAGAATAGTATTTAATAAAGTGATCTTTGGAGTTAAGCAGATCTAAGTTTTCCTTAACTAGTTGTGTAACTCTGGTTAAGTTATTTGCATATAAGATGCTCTATAATGATTATGTTGATTAAAACAAATTGTTAATAGATTGAGATTTTTAAAATAGTGGTCAAATTCTTCTTTGGAAACTTAGTCAAATTATCAGAATATAAAAACCTGGATTGTTGAAAATACAGGTATTATACATATATTACTATCTGGTGGATTTCACCATGGCAGATTACGTGATAAAATTATAGCACTTCTTTTTGCTCCAACACAGATCAAATAGTAGTGAAGGACTGCCTATATGTGTATGTTCTTAAGCAATCTCCCAATACCCAAGATGGGTTGCTAGTCTATCAGATTTGGACCACTGAGTGTAGTTGTTTGAATATTTTTGCCACAAATAGAACAGTGGTTCTTTAACGTGGTTCTGGGATCAGCAGCAAGGGTATCACCTGGGAACCCATCAGAAATGCAGATATTTAGTCCTAATTCCCAGATCCAATGAATCAAATTCTAACTGTGGAACCCAGCAATTTGTTTCAATAAATCTTCAGTAGATTTCAATGCATGCCAAAGTTTGGGAGCCAATAAAATAGAGAAAAAAATGTAGATTGATATCATGTTCTTATGAAAAGCAACCACAAATGAACAGCTCCTCAAGAACTGTTTGTAAGGAATTTGAGGAATTTGGAGTAAACATGAAAAGATTGAATGCACTCATGTTACCAAAAGCTAGGTCTTTATCCCTGATACCAATTCATGCCAATTTAATAATGAGGACAGGGTTTTGAGAAAAAGGATAGCAAAGGAGAATCACAGGGGACTCCAGTCTTAAAGACTGTGGTTCTGCCTATCATGGAAAACTGAGGGCCTTTAAAGAAGCTATTCAAAGGCTACATTTCAAGTGCATCCTGTGTGTTGGGGGGCAGGGTTGTCCCAGGTGTGCCCTGATGGTGTGTTGAAATTCACTTGTTAATTTGAGAGACAGTCACTTCCTCCATCTCTGGTAACATCTCCTTCCTGTAGAGGACAGATAATTCAATCTTGTTCCCTGCCCCCAGATTAAGGAGAGGGAGAAGAGGAAAAGAAAAATATGTCCCTTTTAAAATAAGAGGTGAAATGGACTACGGTAGGTCAAGCATTTGCAATTCAAGGGAGAAGGTAGTTTCTTTAAGAACAAAGGGAAGGCTGATGTGCTCACAATCCATATTATTCCTCCACAGAGTTTACAAAATATAATGTAATTTTAGAACAAATCTTTTTGAATGTACATTTGAAGCAGACTGGATTTGTCTTTACTCTGCCCCATATGAAATTGGGAATGACTTCCTCATGCTGAGAGTGGAGACGAGGGGTGCCTGACTCCCCTCCCACCTGTTTTTCTCATCTCTTCCTCCATCTCTAACATCCACTTCTTTGGTATTATAAGTTCAAAGAAAGCCCTCTGTAATACATTTTCATCATCTTAGTTAAAAATAAAATCATGTTTATCTAAAAGGAAGATACAGACGATGGCCCCAGGAAGTCCTAGCTCCTTTTGATTTTTTAAGGAAGCTCCTTTTGACTAAGGCCAACTACTTGAAGGAGGCTGAACTTGTGAAACTATTGTCTTTTGTTCTAATGCACTCCTTTGTCTCTTAAAAGCTTTCCTTGTCCCAGAACATTTTGGAGTTGAAACTTCTGAAACAATGAAGTTTCTTCCATCTTCTTTCAAAGCTGGCTTTGAATAAAAACCTTTTCCTACCAAATTGACTCAAGTGTTTCTGGAGCAGTAAGCATGATGGCCTAGCCTCTTTCATCTTGCATGGGACTGCAGATCTGTGCTACCAGGTAACACCTTTAATCATCAACCCTAGGTGAATATTTGAGAAATGTTTGGAAATATGATTCTCTTTATCTTAGCCCTTTAGTAAAATATTAGAAACTCAAAAAAGGTTTATACTGAGCTGCTGCCTCGGGTCATGGACTTTGAGAATAAAGTTTTGAGAACATCAAGACACCTATCAAGAGGTTTACAACACACTTCCACACAAATATGCCATGAGAGCTGACTACTCTGAACTTGAAACTTATGAAGAAAACAAAACACAAAACAAAAGCATTGCTATTCAGTCTTGAAATAAAATGTTAATTAAGATGATGAGAATTAGAGACTGTTCACTGTGGATCAGATCTGAATGTAACAGAATCATTGATTTTGAAGCATCAGACTATTTGGTGGAAATGACATGAAGATATAATGGATTTTGAGAGTGATCCACAGATACTGGTGAATAGCCAATTTTCAACAAAGACAGAAGACATGCATTGTTTCAAAAGTTCCATCTGAAATCTTTGAAGGTGAGCAAAGTTTTTAAATGAGAAGAGGCTGGGCTGTGAAGAGGCTGCAGGCAAGTGAGCACAAGGCAGAACTTTCACATGTGCAGATTTAGTTGGCCAGTGCTACACTGGCTGGGAATTTGTTAATCCACACTCAGCTCCTGTGAGGGAGGGCTTGCAGCCCTTAGGTGTTCATTCTCAGTATGAGGAAGTTGTTCTTAATTTCAGAGAACTCCAGAATTCAGTCTGTTTTAGTATCTCTGGTCATATTTGAATGCAAATATAATATGTTCAAATTGTTCTTTTTCTATCAAAATATAAGTTTCAAGAAAAATTGCTTGAGGTGAATGTGAGCTATGCCTATGCAATGGACATAATTTCACTGGAATCTTGGATACAAATCATGAGCTTAAAATTTTTAACTATAAAATTAAATTTTGAATAACACATCTCCATAAACATAGTCTCTCTCTTTTTAATGCTACTCTAAATGAAGCCCACCTTAGTGGTTTTGAATCTTGGTTGAGATTTGAAAGGTGTTGTACTCTCTTAGTTCCTGAGAAAATGAAGCATGGCGAATGAACATCAATATTCATATCAAATTATTGACGATTGATGGCTATGATATCTAAAATTTGTTTTCTATCTACATAAAATTAATTTAAGTTCATTTTAGATAATAAAAAGTCGTATGCTTGAAATCATAGCAGGTTATATATCAACATTATTAGTAATAAAAATTCACATATATGAATTTCTAATTATATTAGCATTAGAAAATTACCTGCCTTCCTCTGTTCAATATGTAGATGAATATAAATGTGTATATACATAAACATATTCAATCAGGATTATCAAATACATTAAATAAATTTTTTTATTATTATATTTTCATTTGATTTACTGCTTTAAAATTTATGAAGCTACATTCTCTTCCTTATTTCTCATAGTGTATATATTATTAACATTTTTTATTATTAAATGGTAGAAAGTATCCCATAATTAGAAGTGAATAATTTTATGAGCAAATTGAATTAGTGCTCATTTGCTAATCTCTAGGTTGCATAACAATTAATATATATGTTCAAAATTTGGATATTATAGATGGTTCTCTGAAGGTTTCTGACCTAAGGAGTTTTAAAATTAGTGATTAATTCTTAAAACTGTGCTGTTTTCACAATATTTCATGGTGACTTGGAATTATAACTTCATGAATATTTGTTAATAAATTATGTCCTAACTAAATGGATTCTAAGTTCTTATTTTTTAATTGGCACATAAAATTGTACATATGTATGAGTTATCTTGTGACGTTTTGATACATATATACATTGTATAATTTTTAAATCAAGGTAAGCATATCTGTCTCCTCAAACATAAATTTTTTTTTTTTTTGAATAGGGGGAAGGCTTTTATCTCCATGGGCAAAATTCAGCCACTCTAGGGATATTCAAAACTGAAGAAATGTTCTTCAGTGAGTGAAGATGATTTATCTACTTTGTATTTTCTAATTGTAGAACTTAGCAATTCTTTAACATTCTAAATGGTAATGAATAACTTCATTCATTCTTTCAGATTGAATACTTGATCACCTGGTTAAAATTTTGCTAAATTAATGCATAATATTAATTGATCATCTTGACAAAGAGTGGGATGTAGCTGTTAATGTATCTTGGCCAGTGGAAATGCATTCACTGATGCTCCTTTTCCAACAATCAACATGCAGAAATACAGGGTTTAAAGGATATTTGTTGACAATAACGTGATAAAAATAAGTATAAGCTTAATTTAAAAAATTGTAAATGTGTATTTTTGGAATTATATAAAATATTCGATTTTCCTACCATATAATCAGTAACTATAATCACAGACACTGCTTGGATTTTGTAGACCATAAAATTATATTCTATAAACTGTAAAGTAAGTGGTGGCACATGAGGACCAAAAATTGGTAGGATTAGTCATGTTTCGATTTATATCATCTCTGAGGTGAAAGTAAACTGTCAGTGTAGATAAGCAATTACAACAAGATCAGGTACATAAGTTCTGATCCTGAATCACAGTTCTGATCTAGAAGAATCCACAAGAAACTCTGGTTCTTTAACTACTGTCAGTTCCTATTTTTGCCACTCTATAGTTGAAATAACTAAGCTCTGCAGAAGTTTTAATTTGCCTTGGTATAAAGAGCATGGTGGTGCTTGCCTATAATCCCAGACTCCTCAGAGAGCTGAGGTAGGAAGATCACAAGGCAATCTTGGCAACTTAGTGAAACCCTTTCTCAAAATTAAAAACAATTCAAAAGAGGCTGGGAGCTGGGGATGTAGCTCAGTGTTAGATTTCCTGTGGGCTCAATCCCAGTACCATTAAAAAAAAAAATATCCCAGGAACCTGTGGAGTTTATATAAATTAGAATCAGTGAGGAATGAAGAGGAAGGAAAGTATTTCCTACAGTCAAGCCCTGTATTACTGAAAAAAATAGTGTTTAATAATCCTCATAGCAATCATGTGGAAATTGATACATGTTATAGTCCTAATTTATTTAATGAAAAAAATAAACTGAAATGTCAAATAATTATTTAGCCAATAATAGTTTTTCCTAGTGCTCCCATAACAAAGTGCCACAGACTGAGTGGCTTAAGCAACAGAAATTTATTGTCTCTGGACAGAGACAGTTCTGGAGGCTGGAAGTTCAAGACCAAAGTATTGGCTGGTTTGGGTTTAGTCAAAAGGCTCCAGAGAAGGATGTTTCAAGCCTCCTCCTAGTTTCTTGAAGTTCTTTGGCTTGTGGTAATATAATTTTAATTTCCACATCTTTCTTCCTATAAGCATATTTGTATCCAGGTATCTCCTTTTGATAGAAACACCAGTCATTCCATTAGAAGCATACTCTATGCTAATTTGACCTCATTTAAACTACTTACATCTTCAGTCACCCAAATATGGTCCATTCTGAGTACTAAGGGTTAAGATATTAATATACAAAATATTTGGAGACATAGCTAGTAAATGGGTAGCACAGTGAGCATTTATTTGTAAATTTTTCTGGTTCTACATTATGTATTATTTCATGGCAGAAATAAGCTTACATTTTGTTTCATGAAAGGGAATTTAATGTGGTGTTTCTATTTTTAATAAATTAGAAAAGAGAAGGAAGAAAAAGTTGTGATGATCAACTTATTGGGAACAAAATCATGTAAGGTTTATGAAGTCCAATGAAGGATTTGGGCTTTTATGTATCGATTGGGAGGACCAAGTTTTAGCAAGATAGAAGGATAAGAGTGAACTTTAAAAAATGTAATCCATCAGGAATGTGCAAGATGCATTGGAGGAAAGGAAAAAATGACATAAGAAGACAAATTCAGATATTGTAACTAAAATCCAGAGGTGGGACTATAAGGCCTGAAAGAGGTGGTACAATGAAAATGTGCTTTAGGAATAGGCAGGACTGTTTTGGAAATATATTATCATGGTTTAGAAATGAAACCTTCTCTAAATGCTCACTTGTTGAAGACTTGATTCCCAGTGCAGCAATGTACAGAGGTGGGGTTTTTGTAAGGGGATTGGATCATTAGGGCTCTAACATCATCCATGAACTACTCCATTGATGGATTCACAGCTCAATTACCACTGGGAGGTGATGGAAACTGTAGGTGGTGGGACCCAGTAGAAGGGACTGAGTCCTTGGGTGTACACCCTTGGGGACTATCTCTTTTCCCTGCTCATTTCTTTTGTTCTCTCTGCTACCTGACTGCCATGAGGTGAGCAACTTTTCTTTACCACACTCCTCCCTCCAGAATGTTCTGCCTTACCCAGTCCAGAATAAATGGAGTCAAGTGACCATGATCTGAAACTTTTGAAATCATAGCCCCCAAAATATCATCCTCCTTTAAGTGGTTTTCATCAGGTATTTTGTCATAGCAACAGAAAACCAACATACATGTATGTCATAAGACCTAGTTATTAATTACATATGGAAATAGAAGAATCAAGAAGGATAGGTTTAATTCCTGGATAAATAATAAAAATGATATCTTTCATATATAGTAAGGAAATATCTTTCATTTTAATTTTTGGTTTTAATTATATTTCTGAATTTTTCACCATTGTCCTCGTATACAGAGTTTGTTTGCTGCTTTACTTGCTGTCCCTAAATAATATCAGTCATAAATTTCATATGGGAATCATGAAAATGGATTCCTATTGAAAAAATGTGGTATCCATATGTAAATAAATAAATTTGTATGAGACTAGAATAGAGCATTATCCCTATGATTGATATTGGAGTTCCTGTCAGAGAATTGAATTTCTGTGAATGCATCACTACATCCCTTTGATAAACACTCCATTAGATCTTTGACTCAATTTGGTCCTAAATTAAGCCTATTTGATTTAATGTTATTGGAAACCTATGATATTTTTACTGTCTTATCTGATCATGTAGCATGACTGGGTTACTTTGCTGTCACAGTGTTGCACCTGAAATATATTTTTACCCACTATGTTATAAAGTAAATATATGATATCCATTATCAATCCTGGACTAAAGAAAAGGAGTGAGGAAATGAAAGCTTGTGTCTCACGGGAAATTTTTTTTTTCTAAATCAATTCAGAAAAGTTCACTCCCTGAAATATTACATATAGTTAGAGTGTTTTTAATTTGTTTTTAAAACAAATTACAGTTAAGGATTTTTGAGGATAATTTTTAAAAAATCATAACTCTTTAAATTGTGCATATTAAAAGCTGAAAGGAATTTTTCAAAGTTAATAAAACAAGGAAAAATTGGATTGTATGTAGATAGGAAAATTTGTATAAACTTCAGATGAATATGTTTCATATTCTACATAGACAAATGTAGTATCACTGCTGTCCTGGATTAATTACTCTCAGAACTGTCTGCACATGTGAATCGTTTGGGAAGCTTTTAGGAACAATACTGATGGCTGTCTTTATTCTCACTGGACACTGATTTGATGGGCTTGAGGTACATGGACTCTAGTCATCAGAATTGTTTTAAGTCTCAACTGTGATTCTATTTGTAGTCATAAGTGAAAGACCCTGCCCAATAGTTTTTATGAACTTGGAAAACTGCATTGTTGAATCCATAAAGAATTGTATTCACTATCATCAATCAATATATTATAGTGAATAAAAATGCAAGCATTTATGAATATACTCTTCACACATACCAGTGGCTATGTATTTTACAAGAACTTGCATTTCCTTGAGATGAGTATGAACTTATTGGAGAAAAAAAAAATCCTTGGGGCTTAGGAAATTATTAGCTTTGTGGAGCTCAGCAGCACAAAACTGATGAATATTTGAGTTTATCTTCCAGTACATTTATTCTTCATTCTTTCAATGAGTTTTTACTGAATAATAACTAAGTGTCAAATACTATTATAAGTTCGTGGGGTAATGCCTTGCCCTCATGGAGGTTGTATCTCATTACAGGGATTTAAAATTCATTTGACCATTAATATCACTGTTTCATTTCTTAGTATTTACTTTTAGGTTACCTATTGATTTTCCTTTTTTGTAATGATATAAAATTCCTTCTAAAAATAAACATGTAAATTTTAAAACAATCTTATAAAACATGTAAAATAATTAATAATCCAGGTAAAATGCTCATGTGTCAAAATTATGAAAATATTACATAAGTGCCATATATGGCCATATTCTTGGAATCAGTATATGAACCCTAAACTAGCTTAGTTAGTCAAAAATGTGGGATAATAGAGTAAGAAGCTTTATTTCTATTTATCAAAGTATATACTCCAAAACATTTAAATTTTTTTTCAGCATATGCTTTACTTAAACTTTGTGTAAAAGATGTCTCCTACACCATATTCTGAACCTTATATGCAGAACAACGAAAAGCTGGAAGACAGATGAAGGAGAAAGAAACCAAAAGAGAATAAGCAATTAAAATATGCCTCTGTATGGAGACAAAAGTGATAAAGTCTGTCCTTGAGAATATGTTGATTTGGAGCAGTACAGCACAGGTCTCATTGTTCATTTGAGAGAACAGGCACATAATGATCTTCACTATGAGTGAGTATTGTGCATGGGAAGAATAGCATTCAGATTAAGTGCCATTCATGACATTACTATGCGTGCATGTACATGACTAAATAAGGCCTATAGGAAAGGTAACATCTGCAAGAATGCAGTGCTTCTAATTTTCATTTTTTGTAATTCTTAACTGGAAGAGTAGATGTAAGTCATCTAAAAGTGATTGATCTTTTTTAACATATTATTTCAGAGATTGAAAGACCTAAATTTTAAAAAATTTTTATTTGTTCCAATTAGTTATATATGACAGCAGAATGCATTTCAAATCATTGCGCATGAACAAGGGCACAACTGTTCTTTTCTCTGGTTGTACCTGATGTAGAGTCCATATCATTTGTGCAATCATACAGGTACTTAGGTTAATGATAGTTAGACCTAGAATTGCTCTTAATAAATCCAAATTTTAGGGACTGGTGATGCAGGTCAGTGGTAGGATGCCTGCTTAGCACATGTAAGACCCTATATTTGATCCCTAATACCGTGCAAAAAATAAAAATTCAATTTTAAAATAAATCACAGTTTATTATTTTATTTTACTAAGGCATAATACCATGGTTACCATGGCATGTCTAGTTCCCTATCTGTAAGAACAATTTATTTTGTGAACTATTAAAATTCAGTTCAAGGTTTTGCAAAATACACCTATGACTTTGAGATACAGCAGGGAATATGATGTAAATAATTCAAGAAAAATCAGGATTTAGGGTTTATTGTTTGTCTATTTTGTGCTCTGAGGACTGCCTTTAAACTCATTGAGTTTGTCCTATAATTCTTAACATTTTAAAACTGATTTTCCTGTTATTGTGGAATAAGTGCAAAGAGAAAAGTAAGGCTCAGTTGTGATAAGATCTTTGTTGACTTGAGGCAATGTAATTTCTTGGGTTTACTAACAATGAATCTCTCAAAAACATCTTGTCTGTTTCCACGTTCAATAAATATTTTAAACCCACGAGGTAATGAACCTTTTGGGGGGGCTACAGATAATATCTATCATCAGGTAAGGTGTACTTTTTAATGCATTTTTATTTACTACACTTCCATTCATACTAACTCAACATATTTTTGCAGTTATTTTAACACAAATAGAAATTTATTTCAGAGACCTGATTTTATCATTTCTGCTTCATTTCTTTCAGATTATTTCTTGAATTTATGAATACCTTCATCAATTTTAATGGCCCTAAAGTAATAATCAACTTCTTAAAAGTTTATTTCTCTTAGCAAACCTGATATTCAACATATGGAAATTTATGATAATTTGCTATTTCAAAATTGAATAAAATGTACAGATTCAATTGCATATTAGTCAACTTTGGAATGATAGTTAAAAGAAATATATCAAATCTAGTCATTCATAAACATAAGTATTGCATTATGTAGCACGTCCTTTTAAACATAGAATTTGGGATTTGGGGTGGGTTCAGTGGTAGAGCACTTCCCTAGCATGTGCAAGGCCCTGGGTTCAATCCCTGGCACCACAGTCAGTCAATCAATCATTCAATAAATTTAGATTTCTATGAATTAAAGTGTTCTTTTAGATGGACATGTAGAAAAAACAGTAAATGAACTATCCTTCTTTATTTTGTTTGAATAGAAAGTGTTGAATTCCTGAGACTGTATGTCAGGCCTTCTCTTATATTTTAGTCCCCTCTTCCAGAGAGGAAGAGGAGAACAGGGGATATCAAGAACATGGAGGACCTTTAAGAACAAAAAAAATCAAAGCAAAAAAAAAAAAAAAAAAAAAAAAAAAATAAGGAAGGGCAGGGCACAATCACAACTGTGTCCCTGCTCCCAGAAGAATCAGTCTGGGGATAGGGGAGAGGAATTCAAGCACTCTGATTTTGGAAACAGCAAGTAATTGCCCTGTAACCTTTCTCAATGAGAATACACATGTATGTATATATCATTTTTTTTTCCATTGTTAGATTTCTCAATTTTATTAACGTTGTGTATTTTACTCCTACAAATTAAGCTCTTCCATTCTTTTAGGGATCAAAAACAAGAGTATAATTGAGGGCTGGACGTGGTGGTACATGCCTGAAACCCCAGTGGCTCAGGAGGCTGAGGCAGGAGGATTGTGAGTTCAAAGCCAGCCTCAGTAAAAATGAGGTGCTAAGCAACTCAGTAAGACCCTATCTCTAAATAAAATACAAAATAGGGCTGGGGATGTAGCTCAGTGATGGAGTGCCCCTGAGTTCAATCCCATATCCTCCCTCAAAAAGAGTGTAATCAATTTCATATGACACAGGCCAATATGTAAGAGTCTTACAAAAAGGAATGGTAATAGAGAACACTTAGAAGTTCTTCAAAAATGTGGCTGTGATGATGTCAAATTTCAGGATCTCATCTGCACAGAACTTACCCAGCTGTCATATAATTAATACAGAACAATACAATACAAATTTCCTTAGTCAGACTGTGATTTCATTAACCTGAGTCAGTTTTCGTTTAGAAATTCTCAAAATTTTAATTTGATTTAAAGACAGATCTTATTTTTTACATACTCTCGCTTTTCAAACACACAAGTTTCTATCAAATTCTATCAAGTGTGTGTTTGACTATGTACTTAAGTGGCTCCACTACCCATTTCATAGTTTCTTCATACCACGCATGACTTGTCAATGGTAAGCGATGTATAAAGGTTGCTTTTTTCCTAACCCCATCAGAGATGAAGAGATCAGAGAGGATGGGGATGCTTTGCCTGTTTGCCCTTCAGGGTTTAGGACTTGTTTACACTATCCTAAAACATTTACTGATTCTGGCATTTTAGTGAAAAGGCAGAGGAAGGGAAACAACATCAACAACAACTAGAAACAGAATGGCAACAAATACAATGGGAAGACATGAGATCCAAGTCTACACAATTTCCTATTTTAATGTGTATTTTTCAAATAGGTCATTTTAGACTAATTACACAGCTAGATCAACAGGATAAAAGTTAAACACTTTAAGCAGATTATTTATCACTCCAATTTTGTAGTGGATTTAATTTCCATGGTGTCACAAATGCATTTCTTCATTTTATTAATCTGGAAAATTATAATTTATGGCATAATAATCAAGCTGATAGCTTTAAAGAATTCATCCTTTTTGTTTTTTCTCAAAATAGGAAAACTTTTGTCAGCATTTGCCCCTAAGGCACAAGCTCCTAATTCACTCAGGGAAGTTGTTTAGATTGGCTTTTTTGTTCTCTTATGTTGATAAATTATAAGTTTTTCAGATCCCATATTTTCATCACATAATTTTCTGACCTCAATTGTGCTTCTCAGAATGCAACAGATAATGAGTAATGAAATTGTTTGTATGACTTTGAGACTTGCATTTAAAGATTGAGATAAAATCTATTGTAGAATTTTCTAACAACACAACTTTATATTCAGCAAGGGTGTATGGGAATTGGAATTTCTTAAATTCATGCTTCAAATCATAACCTTTAAATTGTTTATACCCTATTACTATTAAAAAATGTGGATGGTAAAATATAGAAATTCGGTGATTCATTTCAAAACCCTATCTGAATTGAGTGAGAAAGGAGACAGTGTTATCTGCTTATTAGTAGCATATAAAAATATTGGAGACAGTTTCAGTTTACCATATGTCCGGGGATAAGGAGAGTCAGGGGAATTGGGAAGGAAGAGGATAACAGATGATGTAGTTACTCATCACATTGAGCACATAGCAAATAATTTTCTTTTATTAAAGCCTACTGAATATTGCAAAAACCAGATGTTACATTGCAGGTTTTATACGGTGTCAATTTGGTTGATCGACCTTTCTTTAATCAACTCGCTCCATTTACCTGTACTCCCTATTCTTTTTCTAAAATATAATTAAGATCAGGTCATGTTGAATGATTCCAGAGTGCCTACTTGGCCAATGGTGAGTTGTATACCTACCTACTACCCACCTTATTGAAAACCAGCAGTCTTGATAATCTAGATCATTCCAAAGTCTCTTTATTTGCTCTGATTCATGCTTTAAATGGCAGACAGTAAAGAACCACTAATGCTCAGAAAGAGGGAATGGATATGAAACCAACAACAACAACAAAAAAAATATTAAGACATGAAGACAGGTAGAAGACAAACAGAAGTATAAACAAAAATTGAAGAAAAAAAGAGTAAAACAAAACAAAACAGAAAGAACAATGAAGTTTGGTGAAGATAACAGAGTCAACTGGTTTAATCATGTATCCTTAGATTAAGAGTTCCTTTCTCTACTTTTTGCTCTGGAAGTATTCAAGTTCCAGTCAGTGTGAATGCCATTGTCCCAAATTCCTTTTATTCTTATTTCTCATCTTCTCCATAAGTGAATAGGCTTCCAGGTATTGGGAATTATTTGATTTCTATCATAATAACAATAACAATAATAATAATAATAACAACTAACATTCATGCAGCACTAGTCATAGGCCATGCATTATGTTTTGTGCATTATATTATACATGCATTCATTTGAGCCTCACCACAACCTGTTAAGATGCCCTGTTATTAGCTCATTTTAAAGATGAGAAAACAGGTCACCAAACACTGCAGCCATACTTTATCCCACCAAACACAAAAACTTTTGTTGTAAGCCTCTAATTATAGAGAACACACTCTTTTAGACAAACACCTCTTTACACACCTGAGGAGATTCAGGTACAAAGAAAAGAAAAGCCTTCTAGGGCCTGTGGTAGGTAAGTTGGCTCAAAGTGAATCCTGGTGCTTACCTCAGGTTGCCTGATCTGCAAGTAAGATGTTCTCCATCACTGAAATTTGAGGTGGGTCAATGGAACCTGAACTAAAATTTAATGTATTTGGCCTTAATAATTTAAATACATAACCAGCGAACATTTTTACTTTTCAAATTTTCAAGTAAATCCTGGAAAATCTGTGTTTGATCAGATTTTACCAAAATATTTAGAAGGGGCCCACCATTTCAATGCAATGGGAAATTCTTTTTCCAGATTTATTTCCTATATCTAAGAAAGTACAGATATTTTATTACAAATTATGTGCCCAATTCTAAGCAAAGCCTACATATTTTAGCATATGTGAATCATGACTAAAACAGAGTTTGCAAAACTACCATCAAATTGTATCTGCTTATGTTAACAGCAATGAAGAATCATTTGTTAAATGAAGCAACACCATTTTCTATCAGTAGAAATGTTGAACTTTAACAAAAAAACTTTTATCTGTATTTTATCCTTCCTGAAAAATATAATTAAAGACTATAGTTTCTGAAGAGTGTACAAGATCATAATATGCCATTAAAAAAAGTGTAAACACAAATATTACTGACAAATTTACTGCTAGTTTTCCAGCATTTAAGGAACACAGTCTGAATTTCCTTTACAATTTGAGCAAAAGAGCACAATAAGGCACCTACTTGTTTTTAAAGTAGGAATTTAACATAAATATACTATATTTTTATCCAGTCCATTGATCTGACACTAAAAAAGTTTTCCAAAATTAATTTTATTTTTTTAACATGTAAAATGCTGATAGCAGTTAATAGGGATAAACTTATAGGCTTAAAAGGTAAATACTTTTCAATTTCCTCTATGAAAATTTACTTTTAGAATTATCTTTGTGTACTATCCATGCTTTTCTTATAGAGAATTGGTCTTGAATAAATAATAGATATATTTGATATGTATTAGATTTAGTATACTCCAGTTTACTTAATAAAAAATATCTCTTGCAATGCTTCTCATAAATGCATCAGTTATTTAAAGAATATTCTCTTAATTAGTGCCTCTGATCATAGTATTCTGATACTAAAACAATGCCATAGCTCATCAAAATAGTAAGGAATTTGTGACCAATATTTCTTTATGGAATGCTAAATGCATTGATGAATCTGGCTCCTGAATTGTGCCTGATGGTTAATTAGCTACTGAAAGTATAATAGGCAATATTAACTAAGGCTGTTCAAACTTGAATATAGATTTTTTCAGTATGGAGTTAGTATCAAAATGTTATTGTATATAACTTTTGTTTTCTGGTTTCAGTTAGATTTTGCAAGAGGAAGCAAAGAATACTTTCTCACTCCAGGTGCAGGATGTCTTGTTTTAGACTTAATTACCTTTCATTGGTTTGCCAGATAGGTACATTTGAAAAACATAAAAACAGAAAATTAGGTTTTAGCTAAGAAATTCACTTTCACCAGAAGAATCTAGTGACTATTGAAAGAAATATAAATTACTTCTCCAGTTCACTGATCTGCCCTAAATCTAAAATATGTCATATACATAAACTGGAGCTTGTAGCTCAGTTTAATTCAACATGCATTTATTGACCACCTTTTATGAACCAGGTTCTTTGTTAGATTCCAAAGAAAAAAACAAGATAAATAAACATAATTCCTGCCTTTGAGGAGCATTCAGTTCATTAAGGAAACAAATCAATAAGCACTTAATGTCAACACAATGTGGTATGGCAGTCAACGTATATGCCAGCTAATGTTCAGCCTAAGTATTTCATATGATCCTCTTTTGAAGTCTTACTAAGATGGTGTAAATAAGGTGTTGGAAAACTTTTTCTGTGAGAGCAACATTGTAAATATTTTCAATTTTGCCAGCTATCCAATCTCTGTCATGGCTTCTCAACTCTCCTGTTGTACCTGAAGAGCAGCCATATGCAATACACAAAGCAATGGGTATGGTACCCATATTCCAATGCTGGTATAAATATGCATGCCTACTGCAAGGACAAATACCTTAAACATCTTCACTCTTCTAGTCATACACTTTTTCTAGTCTTTTTCCTTTATTCTCTGCTTTCTTCTCATTCCTTTTTTTTTTTTTTTCTTTCCTAGTCTTTGTTGAAACCAGGATCCATAATCACTACCAGTCATTTTATGCTTCTAGAATTGAAAACAGTGATTTCAGTCACTTATTTCACAAGAATTATCCATCAACAATAGCTACCATTTAAAAACTTGTTTTTGTGTATAGAGTATGTTCAGTTGCATTATAACTCATTAAATCCTGAAAACTATCCTGTGACAGATACTATTTTCATTTTACACATAAGGAAGTTAGCCTTTGGAGAGGGGAAGTACTTTGCTTAAGATTATACAGTGACTGAAGATGGGAAGCAAAATGCTAATTGTACTACATCACATCCTATTTTTTATTGCTGCATATAAATTATACAGAGTAGTGGATTTCATGATGATATATTCTTATATGCACATAACATAATTTGGTCAATTTTACTCCAGGACCTCCCTTTCCCCTCCTCCCTCCTCTGATTTCTTTTCTTTATCCTAATGGTTTTCCTTCTGTTTTTATTAGATTTTTTTTTGTCCTTTCTTCTGTCCAGTTTCCATGTATGAGAGAAAACATTTGACAGTTGTGTCTGTCTTATTTTGCTTCACATGATTCTTTTCAGTTCATCTATTTTCTTGCAAATGACATATTTTCTAGTTTTTATGATTGAATAAAACTCTAGTGTCTTTATATACCATATTTTCTTTATCTATTCATCTATTAACAGACACCTTGGCTGGTTCCATAACTTGTCTATTGTATATTGTGTTGCTGTATACATGAGTATGCATGTATTGCTAAAGTCTGTTGTCTTTAATTCTTTGAGATAAATACTGAGGAGTGGTGTAGCTGGATCATGTGGAAGTTCATGTTCTTGACCTTTAAAACACTGCAGCATGCACAGAAAACCCCACACCCCTTCTATGGGACCCATAGCTCTTGTGACCAATCAACATGTCCTGAGTTGTCTTAGATGGAGAGATTACCTCCCACAGGAGACTTTCAGTTTGAAAATGAAGAACATTCCAGGCTAATAAGGACAATTTGGTCACTCCATCAATAGCCTTAAGTTCTTAATTCCAGTGCTTTTCAAACTCAAATGTTCATAGGAATCACTTAGAAATCTTGTGGGTGCAATTCTGATTCAGACTGTGATTGAAACCTAAGAATCTGGAGTTCTAGCAAATTTTTAGATTATGTTAATACTGCTAGTCTCTTTACCCTTCGAGTAGTAAAGTGTTCTTGACCAATCTCAGGGAAGCTGGATCTCATGACCTGGGGAATCTGCACTTTAAAAAGATCCCCAGATGATTTACATTGTCAAGTTTAAAGAGTTCTGTTCCTAGCACACATCTAATTGATATAAAATAATCTTGCTTGTAATGCTTTCTTTGGAAAATGGGACTTCCTGATACGTAAAGAATGAGGAAAAATTCATTATACCCATCGATCTTATTTCACCTTTCTGGGAGTCCAGATGTCTCTTCTTGCACATTTAACTATTTTCCCATTCCTCACTTTTCCTAATATCTTGTAACTTTCTTGAATCCAGTAATTTAAGGTGAACATTAAGTGTTGATTCATTACTGTGGCTAATCGTCACAAAATTATTACACTTGAAAATCAGGTGCTCAGCATTAAGGAATCCTTAAAGTCATTTACATTCAACTGTATAAATGTTCATCAGAATGTAGTATATAAGATTCTCATGATAGTAAATAACTCTCTGAAAATTATCCTCCCATGGCACCAGAAAAATTAATAAGTGAATTTTATTTGGAACAGGCACTTCTTTTGCTAGGGTATTGCATGGGTGTAATGAAAAGGATGTAGAAATTATAGAGTTGTTATTTCTGTGTTTTCACTAAGTTCATGACATTGTTCTAATTTATACTTTAATTTTATATTCATAAAGACTCCAGGAGGTAGATTCTCTTATTATTCCCAATTTTCAAGTAAAGCAGCTTTGTAGGAAAAGGTTATTAAATTGTTCAAGGTCAAAGAGCTACTAAATGGTCAAGTCATGATTACAAATCCAGGTGGTTCTGGTGTGGTGTGAAGGTTCTTAACCACTATACTGCATTGTGACTGTATTTCAGTCTTGTGTTTATCCTTCATGGTATTGATCACAATTGTAATTTTGTATGTTTTTTTCACTTTCAATCTGTCATCTTAAAAAGGAACATAAGCACCTCTGGGTTCAATCCCAGGTGCCAAAAGAAAAAAAAAAAAAAAAGATTGAACTTCCCTATGAAAAAGAAATCATATTTGTCTGACTCCCTATTATATTTCAAGTCCCTAATAACATACTGGCTGGTCAGTAAATACCTGTTAAACGAATAAATGAAAAAGGTATTTAAAGCTCTGTACTCTGCATATATTCAAAGTATAAGAAAACACAGAAGAGAGAAAGAATAAGTCAGTTGGACATTCGAAAAGAGTCTCACATAAGGAAATGTACTGACTTTGGACATAATGTGTGCTAATACTTTTACAATATTAATTGTGCATATCTCCTAAGGCAATTACAATCACTGTGTTAATAGTAAGTTGAAAAGGACTTTTAAAGAAGTTGTAAATATAATTATTTGGTTTACATATACTTTATTTTAGGTTTAAGAATTCAAAATATTCATTTTTTGCTTTCATTTTAAAGAAGTCTTGAATTTATCTGTAAATAATAATGCAATATCAGGCATCTTCAGAATGTTTAGAAATCCTGCTTTTTAAGCTGATTTGTAGGATATCACAACAGTCCTTGGCTAACAGCAGTAACTAAGATGCTACTACTTGAAAAGTTTATTAAAACAACCTGATTTGCCCCCCTGCCAAGTTTCTGATTCAGACTGATGTAGGGCATAGAATGTATTTCTAACAAATTTTAAGGTGTTGATGATGCTACTAATCAAGGTCAAGGAGCAATCTCTAAGAACTACTGTCCTAGAGGATAGAAAGAGATCAGAGAACAATTTTATTAGTCTTATCAGTATGTAGTATATTTGTATATTTAGTACTTAATTTTTTTTTTTTTTTGTATTGGGGATTTAACCCAGGGGTGCTTTACCACTGAGTTACACCTCCAGTCCTTTTTTCAAATTTTTCATTTTGAGACAGGGTCTTGCTAAGTTGCTTTGGGCCTCTCATTTTGTTATGGAGGCTGGTCTCAAAATTATAATCCTCCTGCCTCAGCCTCCTGAGTTGCAGGGATTATAGGTGTGAGTCACCATTCTGGTAGTACTTAATTTTTGTATTGTCCAAAGGATGAAAATGCCACACATAATACTTACATATATTAAAATGTTAATACAGTAATATACCACAAGAAAAGAAAGTCATGCTTTCTAATTCTACTAAAATCTAGAAGCAGGGACCAAATGATATAGTCTTTGAGTCATAAGATCCTTTGCCAATTTGATGGATTAGGTGTCATTACCCATATAACTATTTTTGCCTTCTTAATGTAAAACATTTTGTTCTGCTACATTGGAAGAAGCCAGAATGGTATCTGCAGACTATACATGAAAAGATTAATAACTCTTATTTACCTCTTGATGATGGTAAATGTCAGTAACATGGGTTGATGCTATTTTGATTAAGTTTTCTCACTGATAAATGAAGGTGTTGGACTATCGCTGGATAGTCTCAAAATACTTTCTCAGTTATTTAATTCATTTATGCCAAGAATTCAGCACAATATTGATTAGGTAGACTTTTTACTAAATGCAAAATCCAGTTTTTTATAACGTAAGCAATATTTCTTGATTTTAATCTTTATGCCAAGTCCACTTATTAGTTTCATATCGAAAAATTGTATTTATAAAGTATCAACTAACTAGAAGGAGCAAAAATCCTTGGTGATAAAATTTTGCTTTAGAAACTGATTTATTAGCTAAGGTGTTTCCTGATTGCCTTTGAGTTTAATAACACAAGGAAGGGCTTGTTTAATTGATGGGAATTTATCCCCTTCCCCCATGGTAAAGGGCAGTGGTTAGAATTGGTGCATTTGTAGTTGCAGGGTGAATTTTGATTCACCTTATACAGAATGTTATTGTAAACTAATCTTTAGTATGTAGTTTTAACATGGCCAGTAGTGTTGCTTTAATCTTTATTCCCTACAGATAAATGAAGGGAATGATAGAAGGCTCTCATTGGTTGGTTATCTGTGTTCTAAATCATGTAAAACACTAAATAACAGCCATATGGCCTTAAACTATTTCACTTTATTTCTATTTACTCAAAATCAATTATGCCACATCTCCAAAGGGATAAGTGCACACAAGGGAATACTGTGTTGAGAGAAGATCACTTGCTGAGAGTCTTAAGGCACTTGACTTTCATTTGGCATCTCTGGTCTATTCCCATAACTTGTTCTGGTATCACCATCTTGCTTCAGTGTTTATCACTTCAACACATTTGTTTTGGCAACAAAATGCTCTTAATATTGCTTTGTTAAGTGGTACTATTTTCTATCTGAACTTAAGGAATGCTTATCTCAAAGCACAAAAGTGAAGAAAAAGCTTTGTTTGATGTCATCTACTCACCAGCTGTCATCCAAGTTTTGGTCAGCTGAGGGAAAAATATATATTAAAAATTTGCTGATGGGCTCTGACTCTAGTTTATTTTAAGTGGAATGATTGGAACTTTCCTTTGCAGCTTTATCCCAGCTGTCCATTCTAGTCTTTCCAGTACACTGTGTACTAATATAGTCTAGTATCAGAGAACAAGGATACTCTTTCCTTACAGGGTAGTTCAGGGTTCTCCGATTCTAAGAGACTTTAGGTCTTCTAATAGTTTCCTACATATGATCTATATATTCATTCTCTTTTAAAATGACATAGCATTAGTTCACTTAATGTTTGGCATGAAGTAATAGGTCATCGTACTTTAAAAATATATGGGCACAAATTTTAGAATTATCTAATTTTGATTTCTCCTAAAACATCTAGACTTTTAGGATTTGTACAATTTCATCATCTACTACATAACTGACCTCTCATTCTTCCAGGGACTGACCCCTCCCCTCCATGATCCATAGCCATATTTGTACGTGGCCGTAATTCTCTTGGCCATAGTTGAGTAGCCCACAGAAGAGCTTCTAACATAACATAAACACAGAAGAAAGAATAATTCGGATTATCCCAAGTTTCATAGGTTGGGAATAGTCTTATTGACAATACACTTCCTGTGTAAAACCTCAAGAAATCTCAACAATCTATTTACCATTCTGTAAAGGGAAATGAAAATATCCTAATAGAGAAGTAAAACCAGTGTTCAGAAAAGCAGAGAGGAGAGTTGTAGAAACTAAATGTGTTCAAGTTTGTTGCTCCAGTGTTTTCGGAAGTCATGATCCATTCTAGCCTACAGTTCAGTTTGATTGTTTATTGTATACTCAGTGTTGTCCCATTTTGCTTCATGAGTTATGAGCTCGTTTGCTGCTGATTATAGTCAAGAAAGTCCTAACTAAAACACAGAATAGTAGAGGTCTTAAGGTGTGATGTGTGCCAAGAGAACTTGGTTTTAGGCCACTTAGTGGATGATGCTAAGCTGTGTCCCCACTTGCATCTCCATAGTAGATTACACTATTTGAGTACTGCAAGACTGTACTTGGTAAAGTAACTATCTTCAGGAAAATAATTTTTTTATTCTTTACAATAATGTATTATGACCATTATCATTTTATCCTTCTGGAATGAGACTGGAAAACCATAGCCCTCAGGCCAATTTGGGCCTGTTGCCTGTTTTTGTAAATAATATATATTTTTTGAGACGTAGCCATGCGCATTCACATAGCATTGTATGTGGCTGCATTCACAGCGCAGAGTGAGACAGAGCTGAGGAGCTGTCACAGAGAACATATGCCTGGCAAAGCCTCGAGGCATTATCTGGCCATTTACAGAAAAGTTTGCCAACCCCAAATCTAAAAATGCTTTTCCTCTTTTCATGTCATAAAATTGGCTTTGATTTAAATATATTTGTATAATCAACTTTTCAGAAATAAAACCTAAAACTTCTACATTAATGTCATCAATGTAGAAATGTGTATAGTTTGTGATCCCTTTGACCAGTATAGCTTAATTGGCTCTCGTGATTAAGTCTTCCATTTGGGAAAAGTCTCTGAGAATTTAAACCACAACACTGAATGTTTTCTAACTTTCTATTCCCTTCAAAAATGACCCTTCTTGTACAGTTCTCCTGGTCTCCTTTTCTCTGTGCTCTCTGAGACCTGAGAAGGATTTGCTAAATTCCTTCCTCTCATCTTCATGGATCCTGACATCTGCTTCTACTGTCTCAAATGGTCTTCAGATCCTCCTGAAGATTAAGAATTTCCCACAAGCTTAAAGCTATAAACATTGGCCCCATGACACTGAAGGTGCATGCATTGTACCAGCTCTAGATGGCATATGCTAAGAAAATTGGATCGTAAACTGACACCCAGGTAAATGAAAATAAATTAAAATCTGACATCCAGATTAAAATGAAAATGAAAACAATAGCTCTGTCATTTACCAGGGTGCTATTAGCCAAGTCATTTAACTTTTACCGTGGGCTTCGAGACTCTACCTGGTTAGAAACTCACACATGCACAGTTGTAATGCTGAGTGTCCATATGGTAAACTTCTGTCTTTGTCTTATATGAATGTTTCCTTGTTGCTGTCCTCAAACAAGACCAATATGCTGTCACCTTTGATTTTTGTCGTGATACCCTTTAATCTTGATTGCATTCTCTTAAATATCTTGGTTTATTCCCTCACATTCTTGCTTCCTTGTCTTTCCATTGAATTGAAAACTGTTTGATCCCCATTCCCTATATCCATTCCTATTCCTACTTTTACTTTGAGCACTTAACATCATCTGTCATGAACAAGATGGAGCAGTAAAATAGATTTTGTCTGTCTACCAGAAATTAGTCTCTTAGAGTTCAGAAAGGTTTTACTATTGTGTTCTATTATGTATTCTTAGTACTTAGAAATTTCTCTTAAAATCCAGGTTGAAAAAATGATACAAACCATTTGAAAATTAATTAATGACACAACATTTGGAAAGAAAGTGGTATATGTTAAATGTGTGTGAATTATAAAATAGCACATTTATATTGCAGTTTATTGCAAAAGTTTGAGTTACTTGCTTTTTCCAGAATTAGATTAGATTTTTGCACTGTTTGGGTATCTCTTCTTCATCCCTCTCTTTCATTCCCATTTTCCCTTTTCCCTCTTAAAAGAGGTGTAGGCTTCTTGCTTTCTACATATAGGTTAGAAATGCTATCTTCTAATTTAAAACACTTTTATATTTTATTCATATAATATTAATTATGTGCAATTAGTTTTTTTAAAAGTAAAACGTATGCCAACTCAGTGAACACAACTCGTGATTACCAACAAAGCAATAGCATATCATGTTGCTGGAGCACAGACCTACAAAGGTCATAATTTGGCAAAAAAAAAAAAAAAACCCTGAATTTAAAAATTCTATATTTTGAGATAAAACTAAAAAGCACACCATTTGCTAAACTTAACACTTCAGTATCATGTTCAGTTTTACTGTTTACTATGTGGAATGAAACCATGACAACATTTCAAGGCATTTTTCCAGATTTTTCAATTCATTGATGTATATGTGTTTGTGCATATTTGAAAACCTCTCAAAGGAACGTGAGGAACATATTCAAAAATAAAGATACTTGAAAATTTGGAAAATACCTGCAGGGTCATTCGATCAGTGTGGTGAGCAGTTGCTACTTGAGTGGTCACTCGTCACACTGTGGAACCGGAGGTTTGTTATCTCTGGTCTGAGAACTGATAAGGAATAACAATGCTTAATTTCCGTGGTCACTTATGGTGATATCTCTTCATCACAGCCCAGGCACTGAGAAATGTCTGCGCCTTCTCCTGCCTTGTTGAAGTCACATTAAGCATGCTGTGTTTCAGAAAACAGAAGAAGGAAAACTATAAATCATTTAGTTGCACAGTGGCAATTAAAAGCAATTTAGATCTAAACTTCTACATGTTAACATGATAAACTCTAATTTTACAAATAATATGGAACGGTTAACTTTTTAACAAAAATAATCATGTTCATGTAATTGCGATAGCCTTATAAAATAGTTTGGTGGCAAAATTTATAAAAACAAGTCATTATATGACAAGATTTAATGATTTTTTTCCAAATATTCCAGCAATATAATGCATCATTATAAAAATTTTAAAATATATGATGGGAAGTTTTCAGTTTCTATGGTATAAATCTACTGATTATCTGTACTCCATTAAAGTTTTTTTTTCTTTTTTAGGGGAAGTGATTTTCTTTACAATATAAATCCCTCCTTTCTAGGAACTCATATACATTTTGGGGAGAGCAAAGAATGATTTTTTTAATAACATAATTATTACATGAAAATCCTTTTAATATTTCTCATGTAAGCAGAAGCAAGTGATCATATCATATATTAATTATTTCAATAAATAAAAAGACCTAATTATGCTATTTCCCACTCCATCTTCACTTCTAAATGTGTATGAAGTACTTCCTAGATGTAGGTTTAATTAAGAAATATTTCTGTGTATCAATAGAAATTTTTAGGGAAAAAATGAAAAATTTGCTTCAGCTTTGTTTTCTCCAAAATCTTATATAAAGTGGAGTTGAAAAATACATTATAATTTCTATCAAAATCAATTAAAATAATAAAAGCTATATATCACATCCATCTGAAATTTTGTTTTAAATTTTAACAATACAAAGTATTAGAAATCCATTATTTACATATAAAATAAATGTACAATAAACAAAATATATAGATATTATAAATATAAATAAATATTAGTTATATAATTTTTTAAATGTTGCAAGTATTGTGTGTTTTATCCCTGTAAAAGATATGTTGAAGTTCTAACACCTAGTACTTGTGAATGTGAGCTTGTTTGGAAACAGGGTTTTTGAGAAGGCAATCAGGTTAAGATGAGGTCATACTGAATTAAGTTAGATTGTAAAGCAAATGATTGATGTACTTGTAAGAAAGCCACATGAACACACAGGGACACCCAGGGAGAGCACCACATGGTGATGGAGTTAGAAAATGGAGTGATGTAGCTACAAGCCAAGTAATGGCATGGACTGTTGGCCACCTCCAGAAGTTAGGAGAGAGGCATGGAACACATCCTCCCTCAGAGTCACAGAAAGAACGAGCTGATCAACAACTTGATTTCAGACTTTCTGCCTTCAGAACTGCAGGAGCATTAATTTCTGTTGGTTAAAGATACCTGGTTTGTGGTAATTAGTTACGGCAGTCCTAGGAAACTAACACAGCAAGTCTCTAACAAATTAGAGGAAATACCCTCATGGCCAATTAAAGATGAATCTCACTAGGTTTATACTGAAAATTGCAAAAGATATAAACATGAGGCTCTCTTATTTCAGAAAAAGCCTTAAGATAACAAGTTTATAAAATTAACAGGTGATGCTGATGTAGTTTTTAGGATAAGGAGAACAGAACTTTAACAGAATAAAAAAGTTATTACTATAAAAGGACAGAAGCAGGCAGGAAGGCCAAAGTTAGTGTGATGCTGCAATTGTCTCACTCTCCTCACATGGCTTCCATTTCAAGTCAAGGTGACTGCTTGAGCTCCAGCCACCCCTACATTTGCTAGCTGGAAAAAATAGTTACTGTTGAAGATATTTCTCAGAAGCCACAGGCAACACTTTTGTTCTTAGCCCATAGGCTAGTAACAGGACCATAATTTGCTAGAAGGTAGGCTGGGAACGTAGTCCCTTTCCAGTGGGTATGTATCTTATTCCATTTCAGGAGTTCTATTACTAATAAAGGAAAGGGGAGTGGTTGTAGCAATGTGCAATGGTCCCTGCCCCAGTCAAGAAATCCATACTGAAGTAATCCTTTAATAGAGAAAACTTTACCAGAAATAACCGGTTTATACTGTTTAAGCCAGCAGTTGAAATCATAGTATTCCACAAAGTGAAATGGACCACCAACAACCAGAACTCAGTAGTATTCACAAAATATTTCAGAGATCTTTCTACTTCCTTCCATCTCCACTAACCACTGTAATTTCCTTCCTAATTATTTTTCCTGCCTCTGTACTTTTGCATCTTTCAGTGCACTTTTACCCTTTCTTGATTCCTATTACCTTGAAGATGATGCCCGAGATTTTAAAAATGGCTTACAAAGCCCTGTGTGAGCTTCTCTCTACCACACCTCATATCCACCCACTCCTCATGGTGCCCCATGCTTCCCCATGCTGGGCTTTCCTTACTTTCTTCATTATCTAGTAGTTTCTTAAGTCCTTATGCCCATTCTCCCCACTGCCTAGATTTTCCATATCTACCACCTTTCCCTAGATGACTCATACTCATTCTTTAAATCCCAGCTTAAAATTTATGTTCCTAGGGAGTCCTTCTGCAGCTTGTTTTTATTAGCCTAGAAAGTGAGCTCCCTACCCCTACTCATTTAAAAATCTTGTATATAATTTCCTGTTTAATATCTGTAAGTCCCCATCAGAAGGATCTTTTATGTCCAATGCCTAGAATAGGACCTGAGATATAGTAATTGCTTATTTTAGATTAAAGAAAGTTTTAATTGTTTAAGAAAGCCACTCACAACATCTAGTACATTTTAGGGAATAGTGTGTATACTGATGAATTCATTGTCCTTATGCTTTGCTTTTCAAGGATCTAGCATTATTTTTGGAATATAGTGGTGATTTTTGACTGTTTTCTGAATGATTAGAATCACAAAGATTTTTTTTTTTAAATTCAATCAACAATAACTGCTGCTTCTGTGTAGTAGGCATGGTGCTCAGATTTCAACTTGCAAATAAAACAAACCCCATCCTCTTGGAGCTTTTATTCTTATAAATTGTCAATATGTCTATCAATAGGAATTTTTAATAATATAGTACATCCATATAACATAAGTATTATGTGACCCCTTGAAACAATGTGGTAGCACCACACCTATTGACAAGGAAATATGTTCAGGGCACATTACTAGGAGAAAAACCAGAAGACTCTAGTTCTGTGTCAGAATGTGTCTACAAGAATTAAGGTCACAACGCTGAAGTGGTTTTCACTGAGATATTCCTAAGAGTACTTATCTGAGATTTTTTTCTGAAATGTGTTTTATTAAAAAAGAATACACACAAAAATTCAATTTCTCCTATGTGTATTCTTTATTCAAAATACATAAAAAGAATACATATACATATAAGGAATTCTTTATTAAATAATATATAAATGAGCTTCATTAAATAAGAGAAGTAGATTGCTTTAGAATTGTTAGACTATGATTTCCAAGTAATTAAATGCTACATTTGACCCTCATAGAAAATTCAGTTATTTCATATAAATGACCTTGAAAATCAAATGGATTTGTCTTTCTTGCTTAAAGTATTTGTTAAAGATGTTCTATAATCACTTATTCCATAGAATAGGTATGGCAGAAATAATAATTGGATAGTTTTAATTGTTTTGCTCACATTTATTTACAGACACATAATTTATAAAGACAAATAATTTATACCGTGTATACTATAGAACTCATTTGTGGCATGGCAGGTGTATCAGTCAGTTTTCAATGCTGTGACCAAACAACCCAACATGAAGAACTTAAAGAAAGAAAGATTTATTTTTGCTCTTTGTTTTCAGAGGTTCCAATTCATGGTTGGCCAACTCCATTGCTTTGGGCCTGGGGTGTTGGAGAAACATCATGGTGAAAGGTCTTGGCAGAGGAATGCTACTCAACTCCTAACAGCAGAGAGAGAGAGAGTGAAGGAGGGAGGGGATATAAAGGGACTGGGAATAAGAAATACCTTTCCAGGACATGCCCCAAGTCACCTACTTCCTCTAGCAAGGTCCCCACTTCTCACAGTCTCTACCTCCTCCCTGTCGTCCACTTAGCTATTATGAATTAATCCACTCATGAAGTCAGAACCCTAATGATCCAGTCTCTTCCCAAAAGCCCACCTCTGAACATTGGTGCACCAGGACCAAGCCAGCAACATGGGTCTTTGGGGAACATTCCAGATCAAAACCAAAATGATTAGATCGAATTAAATGGAATACTCAGCCACTATTTCCTATCTCCTATGCTGTAAGCATCAGAATAAATACTTGATTTACTCTGTTGTTTATCTTTACCACCATCCTGCAAGGTAGATATAGGTAATGTGCCAAGGTTCTTTCCTAAGTGGCAGACCAGAGATTTGAATCTGTTCAACTGATTCTGGCACAGGTTGGATGTTAGTTGGAAGTGGGGAAAGGTCATTGACTTCTACACATATAAAGAATCCCCCTTCCTGTAACCCTATTAAATTGGCAATGGGTTCTAGTTGATTCTCGGAAGTTCTTCAGAGTTAGCAGACCTAGTATCATGTGATGGATAATTCCATTTCCTTAAAATACTTTCACCAAAATAAAACAATTTCAAAGACTTGAATGAAGACTCAAACTAAGAACAGAAATACCCCATTCTCTTCCCATAACGGTTTTCTTTTTTTTTTTTTTTAATGTTCTTAGTTCATACTTAAGATAATATCTAAATACACCAAATAATATTTTCAATTGTTATTCTTTTTCGGTACTAAAGCAGTTTTCTATGCTATTTCATGCTTCAAAATAAAGGGAAAGAATCAGGTTAGAGCATTTGGCATCCCCTTTTTTCCTTCTCTGTGCAGTTTTTGATATGCATGTGCATTCCTTGGGTTTCATGGCTCTTGCTACTAAGCAGAGCCCCTGAAGTTCATTACTGCAAGAAATCAGTGTTGCAAGGATATGAAAGGTGGTCCTGTGACACCATCCCTCAATGATTTAGGGACTCATAAAACCTGTCAAATATGATGTCAGCATCTAGTGCAGTCATGCCACCTTTTGGATAAGAGGTTTTCATGTTTATATTCAAAAATATCAATCATTCTAAATACTGACTCAAGCTTGTCTTTTAGTAGCAATATTTCCATTTGCAGTAAAGATGTACAGGGAGGACTCTTCTGTGTTCATAGCTCTTATATCAATGTCAAAATTAGTATATAAAACATCCATCAAATATATACACAAGGTGAATTGGCCATGCTTTTTACAAATTCCTGTATATCTGAGACTTTACTAGGGATTTCAGACACCTCTGGTAGCATGCAAATTAACAGGTACCAGGCCACTATTCATAAGCAAAATACAAAAAGCAAAAGGGTATGATCTAAGAACTCTATTAGTATATTTTCCCAGAAACTTGAGCACTTAATTTTTAAATTACACTGGAGGTGCTTACAAGTGGAAGAAATACTTTAATTTTGTTTTCAGCCATGGTAAACATAAAAGTGTATTCATAAAAGATGTGAAATATGTATTGGTTGATGACCAATTAAATGTGAAGAGTTAAGCAAACTTCATTATCTTTACCTTCAGCCCAGCATCTACACAAATATCCAATGATTACAAAAGTAAGTTATTAGCTGAGGTGTTTTTCACTACCATAGATTATATGTCATATAACGTATTAAAAGTGACAGGTATCACACTACCATGTATTCTCTTTGTACATAGGAAAACTGATTCCTCACATTTAAGAACGAAGACACCTTCAAAAGAACATGAAAAGTTTTTATCATACCTCTCCCCCAAATAATCAGTTTTTCACCTACTTGTATGGCTGGCTTTATTATGATGGAGAAACAACAAAAACTCATCACTCAAACTTTAGAAACTTCATTCAAGTTTACTCTCTTGACAGGTATTTGTGCTGAAGAATTTAACATTTTTTTTCCTACCCCCAAATGTCTCTTTTTTCCCTCTTCATTTTACAAAATATCATAGCTAATTGGTATGCCATCATGTTCTCAATCATTGCTCATGATTAGAGTGTGGCATAATATTGCACCACTGCTGCTGATTGACATTTGAATCATGCTTTATACTTTTAAAATAATTTTCACATAAATCAGGTGGCCTACCCTGAATGTATTAAACTGTACACATTGCCTTTGGAGGGTGTTCATACAAAACACCCTCAAAGGTCTCTTCATTCAATCTACAGTGCTCAGTACAGTGTGTATACATGGCAAGAGTTGAATGTGTTGAATGAGCTACTAAGAGAACTATAATCAATTAGGAAAATAAAATTTGAGAAAATAATTCTGTGTACTTATTTTGTTTTATTTATTTATTTTTATTGCCAACAACTGTGTATTCATCTATCTGCTCATAGGGGAACAACAGTAGTGAATGATTTTGGGTTTCATTGCTCATAAGCTCCAGCTAGACATGGCTTTGGCAGATTCTAATCAGTAATGTGACACAGAACATTAAACATGCACTTATCCTTGTTCCCATGAAACTAATTGAATCATTAAGCTATAGCCATTAGAAAACTGACCAAATGGTATGAACCTAAGTTTTGAGCTTACCAGTAATCTACTTTCACTTTGTTTACCAGGTTTGGCTTCTTCCTACCTTCCCTTTTCCCCATGGAACTATGTGAAACAGTTATTGAGTATAACTACGTCTTGCTTAAGGAGGACAATAATCTGGGCTCCCTGATTCCATGTTTAGAAATTCTTAGAGTATATTCTGCAGCATCAGATATTAGTCGGTATATTTATAAATATCTTTTAAAAAATGTGGCTTCAATTAATTGCCTCAAATCTATGTGCCTCTCAGTGTCAGATATGTCAGTGGAAACTTCAAACATACGCCATCCAATCGAAGGAGGTTGCTTTTCAATCCAGGAATAGTATGTGATCTCCAGAGCCCAGATCCCTCCTGTGTCTTGACTGACTCCCAGACCCATTTCAGTATATTGCATGTAATAAGCGCTCTACAAGCATAGGTGAACAAATGGATGAATGAGCATTGCAAGCTTACAGAATTTTCTTGAGACATACACAGTATTTAACATTCAGGGACCTGTTTTACTTATCATAACATATTCTCAAAGCTCGTACTTACATTACAATAGTAATTCATGAAGGAGTGGTGGGTCTTGGTTCTTGCTGTTTTTAAGAAAAAAAAATTATTTTCTATTGCAACAGTGAGCAAAGGATACTGAAGTTACAATTTATAATGAGATTTGTGAAGAATTTTCATAAGAAGGAAAGACTGCTATGGCTTACTTATATAAAATACAAACTGATCTTTCTTCAAAGCTTTGATCATGGAACTGCATTAATTGCAGCAAAATATATCATTTAGTTTCAGTCATTCTTTTGTCATACCAAATTTGTTCCTTTTCTGGTAGTTCTGATCCTTTTGATGACCTCCCCAGTCTCTCCATATGCACAGTGGGTACTATCAGTTATATTTCTGATACCAATGGCACATCATTCTTTGGCTCTTAAAAGTTTGTGCCTATACTATTTTAATATCATCTTAATTGTCATTGCTAGCTTTGCGTTTCAATAACAAGGTAGACTATATGTAATTCTTGGGTTATTATCTCAGAATATCAATTTGATTATGCTACTTCTCAGGTCAGAAGTCTCCAGGCTGTGTAATACTTTCAGTGTGAGTAGTCCAATTACTTGTATTTATAATCCTTTATACTATAGGGCCCTAGCTGCTCTCTGCTATCAATGGGTACACTGTCTCTTGTCACCTCCTTTGTCTCTGAGGTTCCTTGCCAGCATTGCCTGCCTCCAGCAAAGCTATTCTCACCTCCAGGCAGTTTGGTCTTTAGTAGCAGACTCAGTATTCTAATGCATTTTGTCTTTTGAGGAGAAACACTGTCCTTCTCAGAATTCTCACTATACAACAAAACCAGGCAAAGTTTTCTTGGCTAGTAGGAATAAACAGTACAGCAGAAGACGAACTCTTCTGCACTTTGTAGTTATCAATGAGAGGATGGTGAACCAGAATCTCCAGGAAATGAGAGGAATTTATCATCCAAAGGAAAAGAGTTGTGAAGCATGGCTCTCCTGAATTTGCTCAATTCACTACTTATTTGTTCTTCAAGATCACAAGATTGTAAACTACTTGGAGAGCAAAGATGATGCCTCTTATGTTAACCACTGTGTTTCTTGGTGCAAAGTAGACAATGAACAAATATTTTTTGAACTAATAGTGCCTAGTTACATGCTACATCTTGGGAGTACAAAGATAAAAAGATAATAATTCTGATCTTTCAAATGGCTCACAAGGTATTAGGTATTGTTAGGGGCAACACACTCATGGTATGGAAAATTGCAAATCAATGTAAGTGCTATAACGGAGGTGTGCACAGAATTCAATAGTCTCACAATCTTTTTCCTCAAGTGTTTGAAATTGAGCTTGTGGACAAATAATACTCCCAAGTCTCTTCTACACCATCTTGCCTTCATTTAAAACCTTGAGCATACAAACCCTCCTGCAGAAATGCCTTCTATATCTTCTTGCATGTGGCATTGTTCTTTAAGGGGGAAAGAGAAGGGGTTATTTATATTGCTATGTATACATGTAGTTCTTCAAATTAAATTATAAATTGAAGCAACTATTCATCATGGATTGCTTGCATGTCTGAGGCATGTGAGAGAGAATATAGCTCATGAATACTTGATCATTGTTTTTTATTGACAGATTAAATGGTAAAAAAGTCTATATATTGTAACATTGTTCATTGCTGCATTTGAAGAACTTGGATAATTTGAGGGCACTAATAAATATTCTGTAACCATTATAGAATGTTCCTAATTGGGGACTATGTGTTCTAATAGAGAAATTTCAAGGACTTTAATTGTCTACTTGATTTCAGAGAATAGAACATTGGATAATTACCTGAAAAATGGGTTCCAATTTTGACTCAGATTACAAATGTACAATATAAGAGTATGACATGCCATTACTGTCTTTTCAAATGTGCCTTTCATCCAAGTCCATAATATTTGGACAGTTAGAGAGAGTGATGTAATTAAAGGTTATGAATGTTTCTGCTCCCCGTAACCATGGCTGGTTAAACTCAGTTAGAGACAGCCCAGAGTTAATAAGGCCAGGGTCAAGAGTTTAATCTCTTCTGTGGTCCAGTTAACTTTCATTCTATTCTTGGCCAAAGACTAGAGACCAAATCCTTCCTGCCAACTCTCAGAGGCATGCTTTGGCTGAGGGAGATTGATGGAGAATATATGGATGTATCAACAGAAATCAATCTTACTACGAAAAAACAACTCAGTATGTATTACAGGTGCAGCATCTGAAATGATCATTCATGTATCTATTGCAAATTTGTGAAGTACCTGCCTTGGGGCTAACATTCTACTAAACTCTGGGGAGATGGAATATACACTATCCCTGCTCTGGAAGAACCCTCAGGTTTATTTGTTTCAAGGATCTCAAATTTGCCAGAGCTACTGTTAGGAGTATCATGATATTTTCTTTTTCTGGTTGTTGGTTAGTTAGAAGATAGTTGTACTAAAGCCTTTGTTTTTATCTGAAAGTCTTCCAATAGGATTTTTTTTTACCCATTTGAAAAATGGGAAGGTCTAAATAAATCAGTTCATTTAATTTTTTTAGATTGTGTCCTATAATGATCTTTTGAGAGCTCTTGAGAATACTGAGATAATATGGTAAATTAGAACTAACTAGAATATTTTCCTATATGCTTACAAATTAATCTTCTAAAAAGAATAATTAAAGAATAGATGAAGTATTGTTTTGAGTTCTTCTAGGTACAAGACACCAGTCTGGGGCCAGATGTGGTGGCATACACCTGTAAACCTAGTGACTTGGGAATCTGAGGCAGGAGAATTCCAAGTTCAAAACCCACCTCAGCAAAAGTGAGGTGCTAAGCAAGTCAAAGAGATCCTGTCTCTAAATAAAATACAAAATAAGGCTGAGGAAGTGGCTCAGTGATTCAGTGCCCCTGTGTTCAATACCTGTACACCCACCCAAAAAAAAGATATCAGTCTGGCTCTGGAATTACTATATATCTCCCCTTAATCCATGGAGGACATGCTCCAAACACAATAAAAGGGAAACCTAAAACTGAGTTACTACCAAACCCCATATCTTTTCCCCACATATGAACATACCTGTGATAAATTTCAATTTAGAAATTAGGCACATTAAGAGATCAACAACAATGACTGATTAAAAAAAATAGAACTATTATAATAAAGTTCTAAATAAAAGTAATGAAAATGTGACTTTTCTCAAAACATCTTATTGCACTGAACTCAAATTTTCTTTTTGTGAGGATGTGAGATGTACCGGCCTCTGATAACTGAAATGGTTACCAAGTAACTAATAGGCAGGTAGTGTACACAGAGTAGATACTAGACGATAATTCATACCTGTGCAGGATAGAGTGAAACACTGAGAGATTTACCATGCTGCACAGAATGATGCACATTTCAAAACTTACAAATTATTTACTTCTGGAATATTCCATGTAACATTTTCAGATTACAGTTGACCAAGAGTAATTAAAACATAGAAAGCAAAAATACAGGTAAGGGGGTGGGGGCAGGGACTGCCATATGATCTACAGATATAAGAAGGCCACAAATCAACACTGATATCATAGAAATATATTTACTTACTATACATTTGTAAATAAATAGTAAGATTTTTACATTTTCCAATGTATTAGGTTTTTCTTGATTATAGTATAATTTATTCATATTGAAAATTATGCCTCATTGTTCCTCAAAAATTATTTGGGGTAATCTTATAAATAGCATTCATTCAACATTAGGGAAAACAGACTAGTAGGAAAAGGAAGAAAAAATATATCACATTTTGTGATTGAGAAACTAATCTGAGTTGCATCTTCCTTTTGGCCATGAAAAAAACAAGAAATACCAATGCTTACAGAGCTTTCATCATCAGAAAGGAGAAACCTTAACAATTTCTCAGTTATTTTTGGCAAAAAATTCAAAAAATGCTTTAGACCTTTTCATACCAAGAGACTAAATAACATAATAGTCACTGTCTGTTATAGGCTTATAATAAATATACTTCTTGGCCTCAGTAAGAAAAATGAAAAGTTTCACAATATACTGCAAGACAATACATGTGATTCAACAAGAGACCAAGTTAACGTAGACAGAATAGCACACTTTCTGATACTATAACTTTGAGGAAGAGAACTGAGATTTCTGTATTGTGTGTTTGGATTCAATTTCTTCTAAATATCATCTGTCTTTGTGAATTCATTCATAGGAGTTGATACACTATTATGTATATAACATTTATCTTGTAAAGCTAACAGAATTAGAGGCTATAAAACTCATGTATAACTAATTAGAACAAAAATAAAGAAATAAAAAAAGAAAAAACATTCTGTGGAAGTATTCTTCAGTATCAGAAACATTCTTCCACCATTTTTGTTCCTGTTCACATAAACTAGTACATCCTTATATTTCCCCCTAAAAGAAAGGACAATAATACTAATTCACTGTTGTAAAAGTTTATGAAGTTGAAAATAATAATGCATATATATGATTTCATTAAGTCACATACTGTTTTAAGGACATAAGATCCACTTATTTAAAATATTTATATTAAATAATATAAAATATTATTAAACTGGATCAATCTATGTTAAAATTCTTATTACCCAAGTATTATGATTACCTCTATGGTGGTTATAAACGTATTTGTTCTTTGTATAAAATGATTGAAAACTCAAGAGAAAACTAAAAGGAGAAAATAACTAAGTAGCAGTCATGAGTGGATTATTGAAATTCAAAACAGTCAAAGTGAATATCATGTATCTTAACCTCAAATAGGAGATCCCTGCAAGATGACTGATACTTTTAAAAGAAAATAAAACATAACACATTGTAGGGAGTACATTTCATTTAAAATTATAGTAAGAGGGATGAGAAAAGTCAAATATCTTGAGAGAAAAATGCTCACTATTCTCACGATATTATTGTGTGCATAATAGTAAAAAGAATCTTTTTTTAAAAATGTAAAACAATTTTTTAATATTATAGGAGAACAGGATAATAGCATCAAAAAACCAGTAATAATCTTGCATTTTGGTTTTACTTTTTAATAGCTGAAAGCAAGTTGATAAAATTGCATATACTCTAACAGAGGTTAGTGACTTACACATTTTGGAGTGTCACTGATTATCTTGATAATACAATACAGGATATGAGTTTGAGGCTGGGATTGCCACCCATGCAAGGTATACAAATAGCATTGCATGTGTAAAACTGTTTATTAGATTTAAAAACCAGAGAAGATGAGCATGTTGAAAAGCATCTGTTAACTTTTGAATGATTTAAGTTAGATAACTAAAATGCTACATTTCAAAAAGTAAATTTGAATTAAATTCTCACTTTTTCACTTTGGTAAAAATGATTGCTTTTGATTCTAGATATTCAAACTATGATTGCTTTCTTTGCTGACCCCCACAGGCTTTCTTTGCCAAAAAAGCAATTCACTAAGCCCTACCTGGCCTAAGTGGACAGATGGTCACATTCCTCAGCAAACTACCTGTTATCTGTAGGGAAATGAAAGCAGGGAATAACATTGATTAGAGGAACCCAAGTTACTTTGATGGGAGAGATTTTTGTGACACTTTTCACAGACCAGATTCCAGAAGATAAGGATAATTCTTCCTAACCATATAACCTGTAAAAATGATTAAGAATTCAATTAAATTTGGCCTGGCCAAAGTGATTAAGTTTTCATGGCAGTAGGGACTTAAAAGTCTGATGTCACCCTGCTGCCAGTCAAAAGTGAAGTGGTGGACCTGGGCTGAACTCTTTGGAAACTTTTCTGGGATCCCCAATAAAACTGGAGAGCAGGAGAGTCACATTGTTTGTCTCCTCTCTGAGAAGACCCAGTCTAATCCTTAAGAATGTCCCCTTTCCTTCTTCCTGTCCCTTCAAAAAAACTCCATACTGTTACTCTGAGGACATGTCTAAAATCTTTCTCACTTATTCCACAAAAACTGGAGTTTAAATGGGTCTTTGAGCTGCCTCAGTTTCTTGGAAGACCCAGCTCTGTACCAATGTCAGTAATGGCTAACATTGGCCAGTACTGCATAGTAAAAGGCTATTAAAAGATGAGACAGGATAATGGTTGGTTGAGGAAAAAAAATCACGTTTAAAGTCAAATATGCACTAATCCTTGTGCTACAATTTTCTAACCATGTGATCTTCATCAAGTTTCATGAACTCTATAATTCTATTTTCTTATCAATGAAAAATAGATAATAACATCTAGGGTCATTGTTCAGAGTAAATGAAAGAGGTATTTAACAATGTAAAATTTTGGCAACATTTATTCATATCCTGTACAACTTCTAAAAGATTTGTAACAATTTATTTCCAAATGTTGTCATCAGAAAGTTTCATTAATATAGATAATATAAGATTTCAAAAACAATTAAAAGGATTAGAAGCATTTTAGTAAATGCAGAAAATGTAGGATCAAAAAAGCTCTTGGAAAAATACAGATTTGTATTCACCATCTCTCCATCTTGGTTTTTTCATCTCTGTTTAGCCATTCTTAACAATGAATTGCTTAATTAACAATGGAAGGAAATTCTCCTCTTCTAATGAAACGCCTTAATTCTGTTGATTCAATGGCTTTATAAAGTTCCAGGAAGTATCAATGAGAAAATACACACATTTAGGTATAATTTCTTGTGCTTTGGAGGCTAGGGAATTGTTTGAAGAATGGAGAAGAGATAAATATTTGGCCATAAGTAGGCAGGAGTCCAGAATATGTATCTGGAAAGTTCAAATTGCTGACTTAGTGGGAAGCAGTATCTTCCTGTTACAGATGAAAAAGCATCTGTGGTTGAATATAAATGAAAAAAACGGCCTCACAGAGGCCCCAAACTTCAATGCCTTCAGGCACAAGGCAGTTCAAATAAAGAATGAGGCTTCGTGTATGACACTAAGGAGGAGAAGAAGCTGCAATGCACTTAGGGAGGCCAACTGAAGAGATTCAAAATGTTTGGTTTCTTTCTTTCTGAAAACTAATGAGCACACTAACAAACATTTCTACAGGTTGAATTAGGCCTGCCTGAAGGCTCCCTCTGACCTTAGCTAAGCAGAATCCTCTGCATGTGGCAACAATATCATTGTAACTTCTGTATTTCAACATCATCTTTGTCATCTGTTTAGTGAAGGATGATGAATGGAGGAATTCAAGATTTTAGATTTGTGTGTTCTTTATTTTCAAGTGCAATCCTTGGAAAGAATGTTAACATTTTACCCTAGACACACCTATACTCATATACAACATACTCCATTCCTCTATGAAACAAAAACTTCATTTAACATGTATTGATTCAGATTATAGCAGATGCACATATATCTAGTAGCAAAGTAGAATTGGTGCCAGTGGATGAAAAATGGAATTGTACTTAAGTAATTTCCTAAATGCTCCCACATCCAATGAAGCACAGGTGGAGAAAAACTGTATGAAATCCAAAATTGATTCTAGTTTCAGTTGCAAATACATCTCCCTACAAAATACCATAAAAATCAGAACCATTTTGGAAAAAAAATGTATAGTTTATTATGTAACACAATCAGTTCAACTATAAAGGCCTGTATGATCAGATACTAAATGAAAAAAAATTTAGCTTGGATACCCTGATGATACCACGTAAATTCCAAATTACAATGAGTATTCAATATGCTCTTGTTTTACAAGATTTTTTTCTCTTTATCTGATCGATAGAAGATATATATTCTTCCAAGTTACCATAATCTTAATATGGTCAAATATTTTCTAGGTCAAAATAAAGGAAGAAAAAGAAGAATATGAGATAGATATAAAACACTGGTAGAAAGCAATTTGCTTGCTGCTACCTAGAAATTTTTATATTTTTGGCAATGACCCAGACTCATATCCAATACCTTGAAATGGCAAATGGTTGCTTTTTAAGCTTTCAGGTCAGATCAGGCATTTGTTTTGAACATCTAGCTCAAGAAAAAATACCTTCTATTTGTTTTGAAGTATTTTATCTTGCGTCTAGATGGAACCAAACTAAAACTATATCTGGAATTATTCACCTGTAAGAAGGCAATGTAAGTCAATACAATCAAGGGCATTTTAGCCAGAAGCTGAAATTAACCTTCAGACATTTTGCAATCCAGATGTGAACTGCTCTGTATCAGCAAGCAGAGCAGTTATCACTTAAAAGGTTTCCTGTGCCAATCAAAAATAAACAAGGTGAGGTGATCCCAATATACTTTCTTGATGTGTTTGAGTCACTTATTTTTTCTGCTTCAACAACCAAAATACTTTTAAAAAGCATTGTTTACTTTGAGGGATAAGTTGGCCTGAAACATGTATCACACCACAGACATACTTTACACAAAAATAAGCAGATACAAAGATATGTTTTAACAGTTTTCCTCTTTTGTGCTTAATAATTTTCTCACTTTAAAATGTGAAAATAAGTTAATGGGTAAGGATACTTTTTACACATTTGACATAGAGTTCAAATAAGGATTAAGATTTCTAAAATGTCCTATGTTGAGCTAGACTTAGAGAATATTTTTGTATCATTTTTCTCTTAGCCAGCAGTATTGTATTATGTACATTAATTGAAACAAAAGTTTCAGACATTTTAAATGCATCAAATTAATAATTATTAAAAAAATTTATGAAGTTTTACCTTGGAAATTCAATCTTTTGGATAAGTTATAAAATATTTTATACATCTAAAAATTAGACAATCTCCTACATGGTCAAGGGAATATTGATGACATTTCCTAGATGGTGTTAGATTTATAATATAAATATCAAAAAACATAAGCATATATTAAGGACTTAAATGAGTACAATACTTAACTTTCTAACTCCCAGTACTTTTTGTCATAAGCCCAAATCTGGAAAATATAAATCAATATTAATTCTGTTATTTGCAAATTAAACTGAAAATGACAGTGAGTCGTAAATGAGTCTCTCACTTCATTGTGCTTATACGTTCTTCATTTCTAAGTATGCATCCTTTGGAAATAAAACATCCTATAGATTGTGTATGTTATTTTTTTAAGTGGTGAGGTTATAGATTCCCTTAAGAATTAGATGAATATTATGCACTGTTTTCCCAGAAAACGGCATACATATGTATAAAATTGACATTTGCATGTACCTTCAATCTGCTCCAATTTTGGAAAGTTCACCAATAGCCTACAAGTGAGATATTATCATGAAGGATAAAAGATATATAGTGGAAGAGCTACTAATTTAAAACTTTAAAACTTTGTTTTGTAGTTAGCCTTCCTGAACTATGCCATGGATCTTCTAATTCTCTCTTCTAATTTTGTTTTTGCCCAACTGCTTCCCTTAGCCATCTCCATCCAGGAAGAGCTAAACTCTCCTTAGAGTATAATCTAATATTATTTTAATTTTAAAATTTGGTACATAAGCTTGAACCAGAAAGAGACTACTGGTTTCTCATCAAAAGACAGGAAAGGTTTATAAAGAGCATATGAAGTTTATGAAAAAATACACATTGACATCTGAATGACTCTCTGGTCCATCATGGGTTTTACAAGTACCAAAAAAACTAGGAAGATGGGTGTTGACCCATCCAGTATACCAGTTTGCAAACATATGCAGACAAACTGAAAGAACAACATAGCATCCTGGTAAAAGTAGGAAAAATGTAATTTGGAGAAATAACTGCACCTATACAAGTCTAAGTTTGTAATTTAATATGATGATTATTATTGAATAATGAAGTAAGTCTAAATTGCAACATCCTGTTATAAAATATCACTATTGACAGGGAGAATGATACTCAGGCCCACTTATCCTTCTGAGGTTTTCTTATTTTACAAACAGCACAAACACAAAAAACCCTCATTCTAAAAGAATAAGTATGTTTGGTTTCCCCAGAGGTAGTGGTCTGGAAGACATTATCTCCGTGTGAGTCTTCCAAAGATTTCATTAGCATTGTGTAATACGGGCTTTAAACACTTACCTTTTATAAAGTCTTCTTGTCAGGCCATATATATGTTAGAAATTAACAGTTCCTCCAGTTGTAAAACCTTGACATTGACTATAATTGAGGAGGTTAGTGCCGGTGTGTTCGTAAGTATTACCTGTCATTTGAAATATGACAGTGCTGTAACTGCAAGACCTTGGGGATGCTTGTGTGTTGGCACTGCCATCTGACTGCCTTAGAAACTGCCAGACAATCTTCTTAATGCCTCCGACCCCGAGATAATTAACATGGCCCTAGAGGCTTCTTCCTTTTCCATTTCCACACTTGTTGTTTAATAAGTTGTTTGCTGCCAGCCATTTTTTCCTCTGATTTAACAGTGTGCCTTTAAAGAGAAAGGTATTTCAGTCCCATTAGGTTTTCTGTTATAGACATTACCTGTGTGTACAAGTTGCCTATATATAAGTTTTGTTGCTGTCCTGAAAATTAAAATATATTTCTAATGCTGTTTTCAATCTTGTACTTGATTCCTATAAATGCATTTTACAATGAGGCAAACAACTAATCTGAGATATAGGCACTTGCTTTGACAGTTGTGTTATATAACAATGATAAAATGAGGGCCAAAAATACAACCCAAATTTAAAAGTCTTCAGGGCAGATTAGATGGGATTTTACTTTCTACGTTACCAAGGGCACAACCAAGAGTTAAAACAATTTTGCTTCTACTTCCTTTAAGAGTTATTGATTTGCAATTAGCACTGTGTAGAATTTGCAAAATTAGTTTGTAAATTCTGAATAACCATTTATAAATAAAGTTTTAAAAAACTTAAAGGGAATTCTCAAATGTAGTAGTATAAGCCTTTAATGTAAGGAGGCATAAAATATCAGAGTTTATTAACAAGCTGTTGTATTTGTGGAATGTATTTAGTTTCAGCAAAGAATTAAATGATTTTGTGTGAATAGTTAATGGAATTTAAAGTGTGTGTGTTTGTAATATATTATGTGTGAAAAGAGATATCTAAATATATTATGTGTATATGTGAAAAAATATATTTATACATTTACATTAGCAGAGAAAAATAATCAGGAAATCTGTGCCTCTCTTGAACAACTGGCACATCTGTATAACACTTGAACCCTACAGACCTTTAAACCAATTTTATACTTTATTTTGGCTGCTAGCAGGTAGGAAGCAAATTTGTGGCCTGTTTTGTAATTGTTCGGGACAACTTAGCGAGACTGTCTCAAAATCAAAAATAAAAAGGTGGTAGATGTAGCTCAGTGGTATAGTGCCTCTGGGTTCAATCCCTAGTACTGCTAAACAAACAAGACAAAAAAAAAAAAAAAAAAAAAAAAAAAACAAACAAAAAAACTCACAATGAACAAATACCCAGGGAAAACAGCGTTTTAAAGCTCAGGTTCAAAGAAGAATGGACAATTATATAGAAGTATGATTAGGAAGAAAAGCAAGAGGGGATTTGACCTAATGCTAATAAACTGGGGAACTAGAAAGACCTATGTGTTTAGATTCTTCTTGGCCTCTGGGTATAAGGATGGACATCTCTGAATTGAGGGTGTTATCACCTATCTTTGGGTGAGGTAGACAATTCCTTCATGACCATGCATCAGAGAAGTAAAGTTCTTAGTAATATTTCTTCTGTGGTTTTCTCAATTATATCATGATATATCATCCTCTGAGTTCTGACCACACACTTTTCCCAATTATAGAAATAATATGTATTAGTTATAGTAAATTTAAAAAGCATTAAATTATATAATGAATATTTCCTGGGATTTCAAACCAAAGAGATAATGATTGTTAATATTTTTTTGTTTAGTTTTAGGTGGACACAACATCTTTATTTATTGATGTGGTGCTGAGGATAGAACCCAGTACTTCATGTATGCAAGGCAAGCACCCTATCACTGAGCTACAACCCCAGCCCTTCCATTTTCTTTTCACTTGCAGTTTTTTAATCCCATTTTTTTCAATAAGTATATCATATTTTCCCTATCACTATCCTTCAAGTATGTGAAATTCATGATTTCAAAACATCCCATCAAATTAATATCATAATTTTAAATACCTAAAACCACATATCATATTAAGATTCTTAAATATTTTAGAACAAAATGTTACTCAGTTATTGCCTTATAGTAAACAGGTATTAATATCCTTTTATATGAAAGATATTAATATAGCCCTGTAATTCTTTACTATTTTATAAAATTGATAATTTCTCACAAATAAATGTGCTGGTGATATCCATATGGTGAGCACTCTGCTAAATTTTGAACAAATTCATTGATTTCTTTTTTTTTTTTTTTTTTTTTGGTGCCGGGGGCTGGGGATCGAACCCACGGCCTTGTGCTTACAAGGCAAGCACTCTGCTGACTGAGCTATCTCCCCAGCCCCAGTGATTTCTTATATCAAGAATTCTGCTCATTATTTGTGAATGATGGATGTCTACAGTGTGCCAAGTGTTCACTAAACAACCCTCATTTGCACATTCCGATATCAGCACTCAGGCCTCACCACAGAGAACTGATATCACAGAAAGAGCAGGCATAAATCCAATCAGCCAACTAACAGTGAGATTGCTTTAAAAATTCTGAGCCTTTATCTTCTACTTCCTCACTGTGTTCAAATTTCTTGAAGTACTTCACAGAAGTTTTCCCGAGTACCAGATTACTAACCCCTACCATTCTCTAATCACATATTTTTCATCATAGGACTTTGATTACTAGAAATTTTATTACAAATGTAGCTGTTTAATTATGTTACCAAGTTATTTAGGAGTTTCAACTCATTTGGGCGTGAACTAGATAGAGTTCATTTTGTCTAGTCAAGGCTTTCAACTCTAGCACTTCCTCTAATCATCCCTGAAAAGTGCTTCTATAACTCTCTTGTCACTTTTGTTTGTTGATGCTGTCCCAGTTTGACTTTCCTGCTCCTTCCCAATCAACACATATTAACGTTCGCTAAAACATAGTTTCTTTAAATGGAAAAGCAGTAATGTGATCATACCATATAACTTATCCTTCATTCACCCAGGGTTAAGAAAAGAAGGAAGGGATGGATGAGGCAGCAAGGTTGGGTGGGGAAGAGTCATGGTTCATTTTGTTTTTTTTTTGATGGGGTTGATTCTGTCAATATGGCGTTTCTATGGCTGTGTTGTTAGCGGTTTACCCTAATACTCTTGTTTCCTGAGGCACCTACCACCATCACTATAATAGATCTCTGACCTCAGTGGAGATATGAGTTCAACCCTTTCTGTGGATTGCTTAGCAGCCACACAAATAGTTCCTTCATTATCCACATGCTCCATCTACCACAGGGAGCCACAGGAACCACTTCTATAGTTTTGGAATGTCACAGAAGTATGATGGGGGTACCCTAGACCTGCTTTCTTTTAAGTCAGTTATGTTAAGCCCTGGACGAGAAGAGGATACCAGTGTCTACATTCATGTTCAACACATTTCAGGAACTCTCCCATTTCATTATTTTGGGAGAAAATATGCAGAAAAGTGCTGTGTGCCATGTTTCTGTGCTTCTGGATTATTCTTAGCACTTCTGTAACATGATCTGCTCTGGTGATAGGTGGTCCATACCATGATCCATGAAGCATTGATCACCAACTGGGGCTAAGATGTGAGTATTCCCCTGAGGCTGACTTCTTAAGACCTCATGAGGGAGTCTCTTCCAACACTCTTCATTCAGTTGCCCTAGGAAAAAGGAAAGCAGAGAAGGAAATTCTCTCTGCATGTCCCTGGTTCATCTCCCTGCTCATTGATCAGTGAATAGACTGACACTCGGTGAACAGAGCAGGCTTTTGGCTGGTGGCATTAGGACTGTCTCCCCATTCACAGCATACAAACACCAAATGTCAAATTAGCATTTATGGGATACTGAGAAACTTTTGAAAATTTTTGAAAACTCTTATTTGATCATCCATATAAATTGATCTAACCTGCCCTTTCTCTCATCAGTCTGAACCACTCCTTACTGTTCCTTCCTCCCCAACAGACTAGTGTTGATATTTGCTGTTTATGTTTTTGTTCCTAGAAAAGCTCACCTGCTCTGCCCACACCTAAATCTTACCCATGCTGAAGAGACTTAGGAGAATTCATTTCCAGTATGTATCAGAAAAACCCTTTTTGTCAGTGTCATTAGTCATCCCCTGGTGCCAGTTCCCATGGTTATGTCTCAGTCTTCAGGCTTTACCTGAGCATCCTTTCTATGCTACTCTCTCTCCCACTTACTGAATTTTATCTTTCTTCCATAGTACATATTTTTATTACTGACAGTAAGATGTGATGATGACTTAGGAGAGCGAATGCCAGAGCCAGATTGCCTGGGATCAAATCTTTGTCTTCTATTGCTCACTTGTAACTTTTGGCAATTTTCTGGAACTTTCTATAAATGGGAATAACGATAATATTATACTTAACATATGAATTATTGTGGGATAGCACAAAGCACTTAGAATAGTACAAGATATCAGTTAAAATTTAAGAAATATCAGAACAGTATGGACTCTTGTTAATGTCTTTTATGCATTTGTTTGTTTAATGTCTGCCTTCTAGCATTCAAATATAGTCTTTGAGTATTTTGTTTATTGTTATATTCTCAGTGCCCAGAAGCATTCCAGGTGTATTATAGGGGCTCAAAGATATTTGTTGAATACCTGAATGAATAATAGAGATAGCCATAAGAACTAAAAGTGTATTATGAGGAATATATAACTTTCCACATAACTAACCACTCACCACATCTCCCGCCCTATTGGACCCATGAGTGTCTCCTTGAGCATGTTAATTCTGCATGATGTGTGCATGTGTCAAAAGTTGCTATTAAGCACAGTATGAGTTGGTAAAGATGAAAGGATATGCAACAATTTCACTTGGTCAGTAATTTGGAAAGCATATAAATTCTTTTATTTTTCACTTCTTTTATGGTAAAATGCACTCATTTACCATAAAACTAAAAGTTAAAAATATTAATTATTGACCAAATTATATTGTTGTATTATATGCATGTATAACAGCAAATCTCATCAATATGCACAAATATGCAGCAATAAAAATGTGGGGAAAAAATCCCTCAAAGATTCTTAATTAGATCAACATACCACTAAGTTAGCTTTCAGCATTTTGCTTATGTACCTATTAGCATGTTTATCTTTTACTTACTATAGTTTGCATTTTTTCTTTATTTATCCTTTTCTAATTATAAAGGTAATTATAATCGTATTAGGTATTATGGAATATTTTTTTAATAGAACAAATAATACTTCCAATGCTTGCTTTTCCTTAAAGAGTAGTGATGATGCTAACCTAAATGTGTGTTTATATTCTTTTTTAAATTCATATTTATTGTAAACAAATGGGATACATCTTGTTTCTCTGTACATGAAGTAGAGGCATACCCTTTTTGTAATCATACATTTACCTAGGGTAATCGTTTTTGATTCATTCTGTTATTTTTTTTCCTCCCCCATCCCTCCCACCCCTCTTTTCCCTCTATAAACTCCCTCCTTCCTCCATTCTTGCCCCCCTCCCCCCCATCATGTGTCATCATCTGCTTATCAGCGAGATCATTTGTCCTTTAGTTTTTTGAGATTGGCTTATCTCACTTAGCATGATATTCTCCAATTTCATCCATTTGCCTCCAAATGCCATAATTTTATTATTTTTATGGCTGAATAATATTCCATTGTATATATATACTACAGTTTCTTTATTCATTCATCAATCGAAGGGCATCTAGGTTGGTTCCACAATCTGGCTATTGTGAATGGAGAAGCTATGAACATTGTTGTGACTGTATCTCTGTAGTATGCTGATTTTAAGTCCTTTGGGTAAAGGACCAAGGAGTGGGATAGCTGGGTCAAATGGTGGTTCCATTCCAAGTTTTCTAAGGAATCTCCACACTGCTTTGCAGAGCACCTGCACCAATTTGCAGCCCCACAAGCAATGTATGAGTGTATCTTTTTCCCCACATCGTCTCCAACACCTATTGTTGCTAGCATTCTTGATAATCGCCATTCTAATTGGGGTGAGATGGAATCTTAGGGTAGTTTTAATTTGCATTTCTCAAAGATGTTGAAAATTTTTTCATATGTCGTTGATTGCTTGTATATCTTCTTCTGTGAAGTGTCTGTTCATTTCCTTAGCCCATTTGTTGATTGGGTTATTTGTATTCTTGGTGTGGAGTTTTTTGAGTTCTTTATATGGTCCAGAAATTAGTGCTCTATCTGAAGTATGCATGGCAAAGATTTTCTCCTATCCTCTTCGCATTGCTGATAGTTTCCTTTGCTGAGAGAAAGCTTTTTAGTTTGAATCTATCCGAGTTATTGATTCTTGGTTTTATTTCTTGTGCTATGGGAGTCCTGTTAAGGAATTCTGATGCTAAGCCATCATGTTGAAGACTTGAACCTACTTTTTCTTTTATAAGATGCAGGGTCTCTGTTCTGATTTCAAGGTCCTTGATCCATTTTGAGTTGAGTTTTGTGCAGGGTGAGAGATAGGGGTTTAGTTTCATTCTGTTGCATATGGATTTCCAGTTTTCCCAGCACCATTTGTTGAAGAGGCCATCTTTTTTCCATTGCATATTTTTGGCACCTTTGTCTAGTATGAGAAAATTGTATTTATTTGGGTTTGTTTCCCTGTCCTCTATTCTGTATCATTGATCACCTATTTTGGTGCCAATACCATACTGTTTTTGTTACTATTGCTTTGTAGTATAGTTGAAGTTCTGGTATTGTGATACCCCCTGCTTCACTCTTCCTGCTAAGGATTGCTTTAGCTATTCTGGGTTTTTTATTCTTCCAGATGAATTTCATGATTGCTTGCTCTATTTCTGTAAGGTACATCTTTGGGATTTTAATTGGAATTGCATTGAATCTGTATAGCACTTTTGGTAGTATGGCCATTTTGACAATATTAATTCTGCCTATCCAAGAACATGGGAGATCTTTCCATCTTCTAGGGTTTTCTTTCTTTCTTTAGTGTTCTGTAGTTCTCATTGTAGAGGTCTTTCACCTTTTGTTAGATTAAAAATTTACAAGACACTTTAAGAGTGAGGAGTAAAAGATGATGCTGTTGGAATATTCTTAATCCAGCTCTACATAGAGAAAAAAAATTAAGAAAAATGAGTTTACTAACATTTTAGATGCCACTCACCTGCAGTACAAACTTTTGGTTTGAGCTTTTTGTTCTGATCCATGTATTGCCTATCCTGTCACATCTGGAGTAGTGATTACAGCTTTAGTCCATGAACACCTATTAAGATGAAACTACCCATGTATCCTCAATTCTAAGTGTCCATAAAAACATACAAACATACTTTTAGATGAGCTACCTGGTTGTTCTTGTGAATACTGTGATGTCACCATATAAATGTTTACCATTGAGGCTTTTAAAAATTTTCCAGTAATTCTTGATCAATTTTCAATCTGTGATTTTTAACTAGGTATACATATCAGAAACACTTTCCAATCCTGAAAAATAGATAGATCATTGGTCCCAAACTGGGTGACCTAATGTCAGAAAGTTGGGTTTAGGGACGGAGGATTTTTCTTCTGCTCCTCCCACCTCTTCCTTCCATCCCTCTCCTTTTCTATTCTTTTCCTCTTTCCCCTTTTTTTTTTTTTTCTTTTTCTAATCTTGTTTCTATCGTGAACAAATAATTTATCATGCAAACTTTTACACTTTTAAAAATAAAACAGGGTGCTGCTAATATTATGTTAGATAAGAGGTGTAAATTGGGACTAACCAAACCATAACATATGATCTTTGTACCTACAAGTAATTGAAATATTCTACCTAGTGAAAAATAAACAAATACACAAACCCTCAAGTAGATAAATTAATCACATGGTGAATTCACATTTACTTGTGGTCTAGGAACAGCCCATTTAGGGGCAAGTAAACACTGAACATTCCTTTCAAAGAAAGAAAAATATATTGTCTTTCCTTCACACAGTATATTTTAAATAAATTTTCCAAAAATAACATAGAACTATATGGTTTTTAGTTTCATATGTAGTATATATATTTTTCATGTAGATTTTTTATAGTTGCATATTATGATTCATGAAAAATATGCTGTTCTACCTTTATATTTCTCATATTGGAATACTTTGACACTTCACTATTATTTGAAGTAGTAGATAATAGTTTGTGTTGCTCTCAGATAGGAAATTATACCTATGAAGTATTTACTGTGTACCAAGAGTTTAGTATACAGCAAAAAAGCTGTATTCTATTTTCCCACAACACTATCATTTTTTTAACTTTTATTTATTTTTACAGACTGCCTTTTGCTACTCTATCACTTTTGTAAATCTGATTTTGACATGTTTGCTCTTGTTCTTTCATTCATTCATGAATTCATTCATTCTTTTAGTTTTACAGTTGAATATATAAATTTGCAAATGATTGTACCTAACACTACTCACTTTTAAATTTTATCTTACAAAGCTGTCAAGATTTCATAAAAAATTTAAAAAAAAAAAAGCAAATGTGCTTGTGTGAATACACACACACTCACAGGAACACACACACTCAGTCAACCTGGATCTCTCTTCTGAGCTCTAGATTTTTGTCAGCCTTACCTTCTTAACATCTTTATCTGGATGTTTCAAAGACTCCTGAATAAACATACCTGGCCCATGTTAGACCCTTTCAGACTGATTTTCTTCCAGAGTACCATTTATCCCTAAACTGGCACCCTTATTCATTCAAGTTCTCTACTTCAAAAATTTGTTTTTTAACAAAATTATTTCATTACTCTTTCTTTAACTAGTCTATAGTCATCATAAAACAGGTTCCATGCTTTTTCCTTCATCATTATATTTTTAACATTTACCATAGGAAACCACATAAAATAAACTCTCAATATAGGTATATAAAAGAATAGAAGTTTAATTTCCTGATCCTGCACCACTTCTAGTCTTGTGGTAGAGTATTTATAGGTGCCATTGCCTTAAAGTGTCAGTGTGGTGCAGGGACAAATGCTCCAGATTAGCAATCAGGAGACTTCCATTGATCTTTACCTACTCCCTCCCATCTCATCCCTCACTTCCCACTGAGTATACACCATTTTGTACCTCTACAGCACCATTAATCTCTTTTCTATGTACCATAGTATATTATTTCAAGGATCAATTGAGTTAATAAATCTTAAAGTGTTTTTTTTTTTTTTTAACTGTGGAGTCCTATATAAAAACAGTCATTTATTTATAAAATTGTCTATCATACTTTTATGGACAAATCTGTAACATAATATTCAGTCTCTGTGAAGGTTGTTCATCTGTCTGTTTTTTCAAGACATACAATATTAATTCTGCTCTAAGATATGCAGAACCTCACATTAAAAACATGCATCAGCTCAGACCTTAGAAAATGTTCATGCCAGGGCACACACTGAGTAACTGTAAATACAGTGCCTGCATGACAGTGCATATTTACAATACATTTTTATTCATTCTCTTTCCTGCTTTAATTTTTCTGTCAGCCTGAAAAGTTGTTTTTTATTCATGCCATGGCCTTATTTTCTGCAACTCCCTCCTAGAATACATTATGATTGATATTTTGCATATCGTGGATATAGCACTTTTCAGTCTGAAAATATACTTTTCATGCTGATGCTATGTTTTCTAGGTCTGGTGTCTGGAATACATCATTATTAATATTTTGGAGTAACTCTTGTTCATTTGGCACTTCTTCAAGGCTCTTAAAAATGCATCCATTGTCATTAATATTGTGCACCTCTGAGATGCTAATATGTGAGAACATCTACATTTTTACATACTCAGGTGGAGGAGGCCATGTTCAGAGTTTCCTGTTTTAAGGAATATATGTTGGTGAAATGACCTGAGATTTTGCTCAAAACAGCCTCTCTCTTCTAAACACTCTTTGCATAGTAATCGACTACATAAAGCTGTGAGGTCTTTGGAATGTTAAGATCATAGGATGCTAGTGTCAAGGCCAGAGCTATACCTTGTTTGTTTACTAGGTCTTAGTAATCTTTTCCTAATAGATAACAAAAAACATCCTAGAAAAATAAAAATATGAATGTCTTTAGCATTGTAGCTTCTATGCATTTCTTTACCAGGTTTACACAATGATACTGTAACTTGGTTAGATGCTGTCTTCATTCCTCTGAGCTTTATGTATACCTGTATCATTTAGAGTTGCATATGAATTGATGGTAAAGGATAAATTATGTCTGTATCTATCAGCTTTATGGAGGTATACTTGACAAGCAAAAATTGTAAATATTGAAGGTGTCCAAGGTGAAGGCTTGATATATGTACAAATTATGAAATGATTGCCACAATCAACCTAATTAGCATGCTGATCACCTCACATATTTACTTAGTGTGATGATACTTAAGATCTACTGTCTTAGAAATTTCAAGGGTACCAAACCTTATTTTTAATTATACTAACTACTGAATACATTGGCTCTCCAGAATTTATCTCTCTCATGACTACAAATTTATACATTTTGACCAACATCTTCCCATTTCTCTCACCCTCTGGTGCCTGCCAACCACCATTCTACCCTCTACTTCTATGAGACTTTTTAAGATTCCATAAATGTGAGATTGTGTAGTATTCATCTTTCTGGGGTCTAGCTTACTTTACTTAGCATAATATCTTCCAGGTTCACCCATGTTGAAAGAGAGATTCACATTTTCTTTATCCATTCATCCACTAATGGACTCTTCGGTTGTTTCCATTTCTTAGTCATCATGAACAATGCTGTGGTGAATATAGAGGTGAAGATATTTTTTGGACATATTGATTTCATTTCATTTGAATCTATACCTACAATTGGGTTTTCTGGATCATATGTTCTATTTTTAAATTTTTTTCGGATTCTGAATGCTTTTCCATAATGAATTTATCAATTTACATTCCCACCAACGGTATATAAGGTTCCCTTTCTTCCACATTGTTGTCAGCATTTGTTATCATTTGACTTTTTAACAGGTATAAGGTAATGTCTCATTGTAGCTTTCTGTTTGTCTGTTAATTAGTGAGATCAAGCACATTTGCAAATATTTGTCATCCAGTTTTATGTCTTATTTGGAAAAAATATCTATTCAGGTCAGGTACCCACTTTATAGTAGAACTGTTTTTGATTGTTATTGTATGAGTTCCTTGTTTATTTTCTATATTCACCTCTTATTCAAAAAAAGGCTTGTAAATATTTTCTCTTATACTGTAGGTTTTCATTTAGTTGGTTGTTTCCTTTTTTGTGAAGAAAAATTTTACTTCTGTGCAGTCCCACTTGTTTGTTTATTCATTATTTTTGCTTGATCTTTGGTGGAATATTTAAAAATATTCTTACTATGACCCACGTTATATTGTTCTTCCCTTTTTAAGATTTAGGTCTTATGCTTAATCCTTTAATCCATTTGTATTGTGTAAAATATAACATAAGGATGCAATTTTAGTTTTGCATGTGTTATCTGTTTTCTCAATACTATTGAAGAAACTATCTTTTCCACATTACATATTCTTGGTACCCTGGTCAAATTGGTTGACCATACATGCATGGGTTTACTTATGGTCTCTGTATTCAGTCTTGTTGATCTGTGTCTGTTTTCATGTCAGTAAAATACTATTTTGATTACTGTAGCTTTATAATTAAATTTGAAATCAAAGTATGAAATCAAGAAGATTATTTCAGCAATGCAGAGGCTTCTCAGATTCCATACAAATCTTAGGATTGTTTTTTCTGTTTCTGTGGAAAATTTCAGGAATTTTGACAAGGATTGCATTATCACTACAGATTGCTTTGGGCAGTACAGATGTTTGACAATACTGATCCATGACTATAGACTGTCCATCTATTTCTGTCTTTTTCAATTTCTTTCATCAATATTTTATGGTTTTCTTTTTTACTGAAATTTACTTCTTTGATTAAATTTTTTATTAAAAATATTTAAAAATTAAAAACTTTCTATAAAAATATTCTATTTTTTATGCTATTATGAATGAATATTTATTATCATTTGTTATTTAATAGAAACAACTGATTTTTTTTAATAGAAACAACTAATTTTATAACAGATGCACTATATTTTTACAGAAGCTCCAAACAGGGATTTTTCTATGTATTTTAGGCTGAACATTAGATTTCAAACTGGAATTAAATGTTAGAGATGGGAAGAATGAGTGAAATGCTCCTCTTTTGCTATTCTAGTCTGAGACATCCTGCTAGATTGATATTCGTGTGGCCTTTGCTGTCACCTCATATTTGTTGAAACATTTAGACCATAAATGAACTTATTGTCTTTCTTTCTCATTATTTATCTCATCTACTGAAGGGAGACACTGCAACTGTTATCTTCCCGGTGACTCATTAATCATAAGAGTTTTGAGCTGCCACATAAAACTCAATTAGCACATTCATGGGCATCCACATAATTTTAAGCCTAGGAAATGAGCTACATGTGGTTGTCATTGGTAACTTTTACAACATAAAATCTGACAGCCTTGAGTATTATAAAGAGATGCAATTCTAGTTACAGTTGCTGACTATGTTCCTAGTGATAAATAGGTTGTTGATGGTTTTAAATGAATTTTTCCATTGTTTAGTTTTAGATATATTTGATTTCTAGGAACTCCCTAAAGTAAAATCAGAAAGTGCCAACCTTCTATCATTTCAGATACTTGTTATAGGTAATTGACAGACTCTGTACTCAACTGCTGTTGAAAACTAATGACCAATACTACATAATGTATTTATATAGTTGTTATTTTCTGTAGGACTGTGTGGGTTGATTGTATTCATAGATAATATTGATGGAAAGAAATTCTAAAAAACTAACAGATTGGTTTTAATTTCTTTCTAGTATTCTTTACTTCTTAGTCTTACTCATTTGTTACTGCTTCTTATTGCCTGAATTATGCTCTTTGTTACATTTTATTTTTAGTCTCAGAGTAATTCTAGCCACATAGATTCAAGAAATAAACTTTCTGATATTTTAATGCCTTAAGATTATTTTATTTCCCCTGTATAATAGGGGATTTTTAGATGTTTGTATTGATTTTTCAGTTTATGTTTATTTTCCTCATTCCATACCAACCCTGATGACATTGTCTTCTATCATAAAACTTTGCTGATGAAAACTCTGAGAGTTGTTGGGTTCTTGTTCTTTTATAGAAAATGTGTTTTTCTATAAAGATGTGTAGAATTTTCTCTTTTTTCTTGAACCTGTGAAATAACTTGGCAGCAAAACTGAGTCCCATTGCCATTCTGTATCATATGCTTCATGCATTCTCTGTCTGAAGACATGAATGGCCCTTTCAAAGAGATCTCTTTCTATCTCTATCAGTTCTTTCTTTCTCTTCTCCTCTACTGTCCTTATTATATCCTGATGTACCTATTATGCCTCTGGAATTCCCAGGTCAATTAATTTTTCTTTAAATAGTCATTTTTAAATTTTCCTCCTTCATTTGTTCTCTTCTATTTAAGCATTATTTACTTACTAGTTTTGTATTTATTATAACTATTTTGTTATTGTCAAAACTGTAAAGGGTTTGTGATTTTAACCTACTTTCAGAGTAACATGTTAGCCAGTCAGTTTCGTGGATGTTGCAAGAGACATGAGACTCCTGTATCAGAGAAAAGGGATTTATGACTAACAGTATGGCAAGTGCAAAATGGGAATCAATATATTTACATCAGTTCTCCTTTGCCCAAGTCCCATGGGGGTGGCATACATGATACTGAATCACTGTTCAAGCATTACAGCGAGCAACCCCCAGCTTAGGAAACTCAAATCTTTTAATATGGGCATAATGTATGCCTGCCTTCTGTTCCAGAGGTTAAATGTCATCTTTGTCTTCCAAGGCTGCAAGCAAACTTGCCCTTTATTCTAGAGTGAAGAACGATTACTATTTTCCAAGAAGAGAATTTAAAACACAAGCTAATCATGCCTTGCTTCACAAGATGTTCAGAAATATGAGAAATTTCAAGACTCTCCCAACCATTATTATGTGTAGCCTTTAATTTTTTTCAGTTTTGGAAATAACATTTTTCAGTTTTCAAAACCTAATGTTTCTGACTTCTTGATTTGGTTTGACAAGTCAACTTGTGGGAGGAATAGAAAAAAAGAGAAAAAATATTATCTCTAATGTGATTACCTTAAGGTGATTCTCAAGAGGGCTCCTCTATTTTTTAGGATAGTGCTTATTAATCTTTCTTGTGTGGAAAGATTGGGAATTTGTCTAAATGCAGATTCTGATTTTGTGCATTTGTGGTGGGACTTTAGGTACTAAATTCCTATCAGGATCCCGCTGATGCTATCCTGTTGGTCTTGGGCAGCAGTTTGACTCTTAGGGTTAGACATATGTCCTCATGGGCCAGTTCTACTTGTTTGCCTTAAATTTAGCATTTCATACTTTTAACTTTCTTTGTAAAACTAGTGTTGTCCACATTTATGAATGGAAAACAGTGGAATGGAATTAAATAATATAATGCATGTGGTCTACGCCAGAGACCTTTGTGTCAAACCCCTCTCCCTGTGAGAAGTGTCTTTGGATCTCATCTCAGAAAAGCTTCTCAGAGGTCATCAGTGAAATAAGGATCTCAAAGAATCTGCTTTTCTTTCTTTCTTTCTTCTTCTTTGTTTTGTTTTGTTTTCTTATCTGTAAGAGCACTGGCAATAGCTATTGATTCAAACAACTTTTCGAAAACTCCAAACATATCCAAAATCTCACAACAGGCCAAGGAGCATTTGTTCAAGAAAAACTGCATTTCAGTTACAACAGCCAGCCTTGTAATGTTTTAACTTGTTTTATTTTCATCCTCCCCTTCCCAGCCTTACAGTACCTTAAAAACTATCTCCCCACAAATACAATGAAAGCCAGCAGTCTAGAGCTCTTCTTACTCTGTGTGAGAAGTGCAGAGCCTTTCTAAGTGTAACTGGTGATGTATAAACAATAGAAATTTATTTTCTACAGTTCTGGAGAATGTGAAGTCCACAATCAAGGCACTGATAAGTGCAGTGTCTGGCAAGGGCCAGCTTCCTGGTTCACAGATGGCCATCTTGTCACTGTGTCCTCACTTGGCAGAAGAGTCCTTTTTTATAAAGGCACTAATCCCATTCCATGAGGGCTGTACCCTCATGACTTAATCGCCTCCATCAGGTCCCACCTCCTGATATCATCACATTGGGGGTTAGAATTTCAAAATAAAATTTCAGGCCAATGTAAATACTCAGCATATCACACAGATACTAGATAGGGAAAATTGTTTTGAAACTCTTCCAAAACAATTGAAATTGCATCATATAGAATTGCATTTTTCACTCTTTCTGGCTAAATGAACTTTGTGAAAAAGATAAAAGACATCTTTGTCCCACAGGAGTATGGCAATGGCTATTATTTAGGACCTTTAGCAATTAAATTTTCTACTTTTCTTTTCTGGTTGTCAGGTCTGTGATAATTTCATTTTTCAAATATGTTCTGAGCATATACTTAAATAAATAGAAGGTATTACACTAGGGAATTTTCTGGTCTGTAGAAATAACTTTCTAAAATAATATGTATTTTCTTGCTGTTTTCATTTTTGTTTTGCTATGTTGTGGATCAAACCTAGTACCTCACACATGGTAGGCAAGAATTCTACCACTGAGCTACATCCCCAGTCCTAATTGTGACATGTATACACATGCAGCTTTTCCCGTGAAAAAGTTAAAATGAAACTAAAATCATACAAAAATTATAAATTTACCCAAACTCACTTCAGAGAGTTGAGTCAGGAAGTTTTAGATGGAATTTTAGTGGAAACTTCAGCATCCTTTCCCCTTTATTATATGATAAACTGATAAAAATAAAAAATGAAATTATAAGAGACAATTTTATATTATTGAATTACAGGTGAAAAACTGGCAGTTCACGAATAGGCTATCCCAATTCCTGTTTCTGATACTCATCTTTCATGTATATATTCACAACTGGCAAACACCTAGTTTTAAATAACACATTTGTGTGTGACCTTTTAAGAAAATTAACAATGTCTTTGTTTAGAGTGCAGAGGGCATGGATTTCACAGAGCATTTCCTACTAAATGGAGTATATTACTCCAATATCACAACCGTGTTGTCAGGAAGTGGCACTTCATTAAGATAATGTGACCTTTAAAATATTCTTCCAACCTCTCAGGCTTTGGAACTGGGATTTGCACTTTAATTTCTGTAGCTTTTTGATAGGTTGGAAATAAAAAATAATTGAAGACTACATTTTTTATTTTACTTCAGTTATATATTGTGTGAATGATTTTTGTTTGTTTTGGGGGGGAGTATTTTTCGACCCTAAAATGGCATTAAATGTCAGCTAAAAGATTTTTGTTCAAACCAGGAAAATGCATCTTATAATTAAAATCAATTTAGCGAGTTTATACCTATTATGGAATAGAAGGAAGGGGAAAAAATGGCTCTGTAGAATAAAGTCAATTTTTTTTTTTTTCTGTAGCATGTTCAAAAAAGCTGAAAAGGCCCCCAAAGTGCTTTTTCTTATTTTGTGATGACAGTGAGATAATATTTATTTCATTGTGCTTGCTATGGTAACTTAAAATTGTTTGTTCATCCTGAGCCATTAGTGAAAGTAGAGATTTAAGTTCTTCTAAAACCATTTTTATGGCTGAGTCAAAGTAGGCAATTTAGTGGAAAGAGGAAAGGAAATGACTATTCTGATCAGGCCAGAAGTAGTATATTTTAGGAAACATTTATGTGTCATTGGGTTTATTTACAGGATTGAATTTTATGATCAGGATTGAATTTTATGATCAGAATTGAGACTTTCACTGAGTATCTTGAAAAAATATTTACAGGAAAATTATTGTTTGTTTTAATTTGTGTATATTATTAGGTGCCAGAGAACATTTTTCTTAATCACAACTTTGGCAATTGTTGCACTCAAGTTCTCTTTGTAATTCATTTGAAATAGAATATATTACGCCCCAGGAGTGGCTGCATTGTGTGAAAAGGCAGGACTGTATGGTGGGGAGAAAGCTGACTAGTGAGGTTTTGATTTTTCTAATAGATATGCAACTTTTGACTCAGCTACCATTTACTTTTCTAAGCTTTCATTTTCCTATTAAAAAAAAAATAAGGCAGGAAACCTGGCTTTAGGGTTTGATAAACAGGATTTTTTCTCTCGTATAACCAGAAGACAGAAAGTAGGCCATATAGGTAGTCCAGTTGACGAATGTTATCATCAGAGACTCCATTTTTTTTTTTTTTGTCTTTTATTTTTTGTGATTATGTCACTGCTATCAGATAGCTGATAAATTCCCTTCGGTCATGTCTGTATTCTAGGTAGGAAGGAAGGGATAGATTTTTCTTCTGTTGAAATATGACCTTTTCATTCAAATAGGGATTCATCCCTAGTTGACTTATCTTCACTTTCTCATTAACCAGAATGATGTCATGTAATCTCCCCTAATTGCAAAATAATCTGGAAAATTAAATACTTAACTTTTGGAGTCTAAATTAGAGGAAGACAAAGAAGAAGATTATTTAAAAGGGGTACCAATCATGAGTGGATAAACAAAATATGATATATTAGTCAGCTTTTTGTTACTGTGCCCAGGATACCTTTAAAGAACTGCTTAGAAGAGGAAAAGTTCATTTGGGGCTCACAGTTTGAGAAGTTCAGTCCATTGTCAGCTGACTCTGTTGCTCTGAGCCTGAGGCAATGCAGAATATATGGCAGAAGGGTGTGAGGGAAAAAAGTTTTTTAACTCATGGCATCCAGAAACCGAGAGAGAAAGAGAATATGAATGAATATAGGGACAAAATATGATCTCCAATGACAGAGCCCCAGTGTCCTACCTCCTCTAGCCATGCCCTACCTGCCTATAGTCACCACTCAATAATCCATTCAGATTATTAATCTATCAAGTGGATTAATCCATTGATTAGGATACAGCTCTTGTAATCTTATCATTTCACCTCTTAGTATTCCTACATTGCCACCTGAGTTTTTGAGGTTTGCCTCATATTCAAACCAGAATGTAGTGTATATATACAATGTAGTTTTATTCTATCATAAATAAGAATAAAGTTACGTCATTTGTAGGAAAATAGATGGAACTGTAGGCCATACTTTTGAGCAAAATAAGCCACACGGAGAAATGTATCTTGTTTTTCCTCATATGTGGAAGCTAGTGAGAATAAAAGAGAGGACCAACATAAAAACTGGAGGGTAGCAAATAGGGTAGAAGAAGGAGAACAAGGGCAGAGGGGATGAGGAGATGGTAGGGTGTTATTGGGAACTAGAATTGATCCAGTTGTGTTTTTATGTATATGCAAATATGTCACAATGAAATCCACCATTCAGAGTAATTGAGATATAGCAATAAAAAAAAAGAAAGGGGTACAGCTTAAAGTAATCAGTAATAAGGACCACAATCAAATACTGTGCATGTAAAATCTCTTTAACATACTAGGTTATAGGTATAATATTAAGGCATCTGGAAGGAATTAATATTACCATTTTATCATTATCATGGCCATATCTGATTGAGATAGTGGTATCTTTAGTTCTGAGGCACGTGATGTAAATGAACCTTCAAAAATATGTCGGGAGCATATGAATTGTGTTGAGAATATGTCATATAAGCAAGAGTTGAAGGAATTAGCATGGTTTTACGTGAGGAAGATACCCTTTAGTGGAAGCAAATGTTTAAAATGTTTAAAGGGGACGATATACTTAGTTATTCCTAAAAATCAGTGTTATAAACTTCTTCTTTCATTTTGATTAGAAAGAATAACAGGACTGGGTATGTATATCAGTGGTAGAGCACTTGTCTAGTATACACTGGAACCTTGTTCAATCCCCAGCATCACCAACATAAAATATTAAATAAAATATAACAATTGTGTCCTGCAGATTGAGGATGGGAAATTCTCATAGTTGATCTTCAGCGGCAACAATAATGCTGAGATTTAATCATCTTTCCACTTATAATTATAGCCAAATATGGATATACTTCAGTAATGTATTAATTTTTTTTATTGGTGCATAACAAAGTAGTATAAACTTAGTCACCTAAAACAATTAACATTTTTAGGTCTCAGTTTCTGTGGGTAAGGAGTCTAGGAATAACTTAGTAGAGTGCTCTGCCCTGGATTTCACAAGGCTATAATGATGGTCAGTCAAAGTTGCATTTCTTTCTGAAGCTCACCATTCTCTGGAAGTGGTTGTTGGCAGAATTCAGTTCTTTGTGGGTATTGAACTGAGGCCTTCAGTTCCTAGAGGTCACCTGAACTTCCCTGCCCCAGGCCATCTCCATAGGTGGTTAATGTTCTAGAGGCTTGCTTGCTTCTTCAAGTTTAGCAGGAGAGTTTCTCACTCCAGTCAGCTAGACAGAGTCTTATCCAGCATAACCTGATTATAAGGGTGACATCCCTGGTCATATTCTCTTATCTAGAAGTTAATCACACTCATGGAGAAGGGACTAGACAGACGTATGGACACTGGGAGGTGAAAATTATTGTAGTCTTTCTAAGGTATGTTCACTACAAATTGTGCTTAGAATTGACTTGAAGTATGTTAATTCAGTAGGTTTAGTTAGCTATTTGCTGCTGTGACTAAAAGACCTGAAAAGAACAATTTTAGAGGAGGAAAAGTTTATTTGGGGACTCAAAGTTTCAGAGGTCTCAGTCTATAAACAGCTTGCTCTAATCATTTCACCTCTGAATGTTCCTTCATTGTTTCATGTTGCCGCCTGCAGCAACAATCTCGTGGTAATTTATCGGAGGTGGACTGGAACAGAACTACTTCTATTATCTTTATCTGGGCTACTTCTTTGCTTGTTTGCTTGTTTGCTAGTTTATAGAGAAAGAAAGGCTTTGCTTACTTTTGGTTTTAGAGGAAGAGAGGCTTTGAGAGGAAGAAAGACTTTGCTTAGAGGAAAAGAGACTTTGCTTAGAGGAAGAGACTTTGCTTAATTTTAGAGAATGCTACTCTTTCAGAGAGGCTATGCTTATCAAAGGTATACTGCTTCTTAAACGTGGGTCGCTTCTTAGAGATGTGGCGGATGGCATGTGGCATGTGGCCTACATCCTAGAACCTGCGACCCCCACCCAGGTGAAGAGAATGTCCTATATACCTAAGGCAGCCAATCAGCTTAGGATTAGCACAATTGAAGCACACCCCTCGATACCAATCAAGAAAGAATGAGGAATATCTGTTGACCACTAGCACAAAGGAGACATTAACTAATCAGGCAAAAGTAGATCACACCGATCACGCCGTGTTAACACTAACTATGCACCACCTCTTGGCTCAGTGCCAGCCGCCATCGTAGGGCTACCCAAACATGTCTCTGTAGTTTCACACATGAGCTTTTGGGGACACTTCATACCCAAACATAACATATGTGAAGGTAAAACTTGACTGTAGCTTTCAGAATCCATGTGACTCCAAAACTTAATTAAGAACCCCTGAACTTTTGAGGAGGAATCTTAACAAAAGCAGATAAGGCATTTTCATTGCTAATTGTAGATCATGTAGGTTGCATTGACATTTGCTACTTTGAAAAGGGCGGGGGAATGATATGATGGTCATGGGAGATCATTTTCTATCAAGATATTATTAATTCAAAAATAATAGCATTAGCTGGCAGCTTTCATACTCTAGATTCCATCCATTATGGAAATAATAGGCATAAAACAATAAATACCAACCATAAACATGGGGCAGGACTTTAATCATGTTATCATTTTTCCTTTTCAGTTATTATCAACTTGACATAAGTACCTGAAATAAACTCCACAGCATTCAGTTTACATAGTGGTGTCCATTTGAAAAACCAAAGCAATTCTAGATGCATTCCTATAGCACATGTAAACAGAATATGGTCTTGCTTTCCTACCCACAGTCCTGTAACCATCTCCAAGTGTCTCCATCATGGAACTAGGATCTCAGAAAGTTCCAGTGATGTAGGAGTCTTTCTGTATTTTTCTTGACTTCCTTCACCACTCTTACCCTATTGACAATTTATAACCCCTGCACCATCTGGGGAACAGACTGTTGGCTGCCAAGTAGACTCATTAACATTCCCCTCCAGGAACTCTTGCTGTTTAATTAGGCTGTCGACTGGATTCAGGCAGTGAAAGCCTTAGGTGGCTGTGTAACAAATCCATGACTCCATGCATTCCGATGTCAAGGTCACTAAGATTCCTGCTTACACTCAATATCAGAAAGGGAATCCAGATCGTTGGCTGCTAAAATCCAAGTTATCAATGACTTCACCTTAAAGGGGACTTTCCATAGTTAATTGAGACACTAAGTCATTCCCCACTGAATTCACAGCTGTCACTACTGTGCTATTTGACAATTTCCTGACCCCTAGGCCACTGGGTCTGGCAGTCAGGCTAGATTTCTTGTCAAAACTAGTCAATAGTGTTTGTCAAGTACTATCTAAACCCAATACTGATATTACTATATGTGCCATAATTAAATGCATCCGATTAAATTCTCTGAGGACAGATTGCTGAAAGTGTTAGCACTCTCAGCATACTTGATTCAAGTTGAGCAATGTTCTCTTTTTCATGACAGATTGGCAAAATTCTATTGTAAGGAAAATGCCTCTCATTTGAATTGTTTGTTTAATATTAAATACTCACTTTCTAATCACTGTTATGAAGAAAGGCGAAAGAAGGTTATTATACAAAATGTGTCCACTAAGGGTTTTCCAAATCCAGAGACAGAAATATTACAAGCAGGTATCAACCAACTCTAATACTTTTTGACTGAATTAAATATTCATACATCTACCAATATATTCATTCAGTTCCTTCATTTGTCAAGTATATATTGATCATTTCCTTCGATTAGACCCTACACTAGGGGATATGAATATAACAGGGACTCAAATTAGGTATTGTCTCCATTCTAGCAAGAGAAGCAGTTATTCATCATACAATCACAAAAACCAAATATGATCACAACAATGATCAGTAAACGTACGTACTTCCTAAGCACTCATAATTGAGACGGTTGGCCTAATCTGGTCAACAGGGAGGTAATCCCATAGAATCATGCTTGGATTGATGAAAAATGAACAATAAATTGGGGAATACCTAAAAAACATTTGGGGGAGGGAGACAGAAAAAATCCTCTAAAAAAAGAAAAAACCCACATAGATGGGTAACAAGATACATCTGTAAGATGGCAGGTAAGGCTGGTTTTTAGAGAGGAGGGAAGATCACACTGGGTGAGACCTGTGCATGTATTAAGATTATAAAACTATATTACCTAGTGTTGGTAAAGTATTATCTTCCAGGTGTGTCTTTTTGGGAACTGTGCCATTTTCTTCAGGCTGTCTAAATCTAATCTTTCCTTAGTCTAAAAGTAAAAGAAGGGAATAAATTTGCAGGCCTGGGTTTGCTTTTTCCTCCTATCTATTGTCTTGAGTAATTGTTGAGAGAAATCCTAGTTCTTGGCTGGCAGCAGTGAACATCTCAAGTGTGTAAGGAAAACTTGCAGGGAGGAGCATTCCGCTTCAGCTACCTAGGAAAGTAAACAGCTGCCCCAAGTTGACTCAGTGTTACCAAGGGAAGCAATATAGGAACCTGGTGGTCTGATCCCCCATGGCATATTGTAACTGGGCCACAGACCTATAAAATGTATAACTGTTCCTGAAATAAACAAGTTTGCAGGCTGCTTGTCACAAACCTGCTTCCACCCACAACTCCCGGAGTCCGGGTCTTGACTCTGTGCCCTTACCCTGTGTATGAGCTAGCCTGGCACAAGAGAAACTACAAGTAATGAAGAATATGATTAGTGTTCATAATTCTCATGGTGAACATGGAATTGTCAGTGGAATTACTTTAAAATGGATCTTTTCTAGCAGTGCATCAAAATGCTTGGTCCAAGAGATAATTATTGCTGTTAGCCTTTAAATAAGGTAGCAATACATTGTAGGAGGATAAAACTTTTCAAACCTGTGTTACCTGTTTCTGCATACACTTATTTCTTTTCTTCATCTTTTATCTAGCATCCTTTAAGTTCTCTTTAAACCGTAATTCTATGGAGATAACTGAAATATTTTGTTTGTTCCATATAGCTTTTTTTCTTGGTGGTTACGGATGTCAATAGTAGGCTTTGAGTTGTGCTTCCTTAGTTCCACTTTTTTTTTTTTTAATCCCCAATGTATTGACCAAGCACTCACAGACCCTGTTCAAGAGTGAGAAGTAAACTCCTAGTCTCCAAGGAAAATCATACATGGGGCTAAACAAACTCCCCTTCCCTCCAAATCCTTGTTATATAGGTATCTGTAGGGGAAAAAGAAGATGTTTAAGTATAAACACAATTTCATTGATGTGTTCCTGGAATGCTATAATATGATTTTTCTTTTAAAGACTTAATTTGCAAAAAAGGTTACAGAGTATGAATAATTCTAAGTATCCCACAAAGAGTAATACTACATTTGACATATGACATTGTTTTAAAGAGTTTTCAGTCAATGCTTTTGCTCTGGATGTTTCCTAATATTAGTCTTAATTGTATTGATAGTACTCTGTGTTTAATATCAATTATTAATATTAACATTAATAATTTAATATTGTTATTTAGACACTCAATATAATTGAAAAATGTATAATTTGAAATGATCTTTAAAATCCAGGCTTTATAATTAGTAGCTACTTTACTTCAGTTATTACATCATATTAACTACAATATACATGTAGCTGAACAAAATCTTAGAGCCATAGACTACAGACTAATCCTAATTTATTTACAAATAAATTCTTTAGAACAGAATAATGTTTCTGAAATTTTGTAAAGTCATATAGTTGTCATTAATTTTTCCTTTTATTTTATTTTAATTTTTTTTTATTTTTTAGAATATGTGACATTTAAGAAAAGAGGAGAGTAGGGCAATAATACTCATTAACATGCCAGAAAACATTACCAATGGGAGAAGCCTAAATGAATTGGAATTAGTTTATGTGCAGATGAAAATGCTAATGGTCTTTTCATAAGTCAATAATCATTTTAAGCAGCAGGGGAAGTATTTTATGTACAGGGGTGTGATCAGCTAGTTTTATTATTTTAGTGAAAATAAAGTATGAGAAAATAAATCTAAGTTGGAATTTTAAACAGAGAAATATTCTATCTATTATAGATGTCCAGTGCTATTATGCAAGCTGTATATTTTCCTGTTTAAAATCCTCATTCACAGACAATCAAATCTATAGCCTAATGGTCTTTTCCTAAGGTTGCCATAGTGGAGTGCTCCATGCATGGAAAGGGGGAGTGTGGAAGAATGTATGTTAGCATCAAGAGATATCTGAACTTTAGACCTTTTCTCAGTCTCAGGAAAGTTAAATAATTTTCTCATCTTCCATTCATTTCCTAAAGATATGACATAAAGCAGTAATTGAGTTTCATCTGGCCAATTGTTCAAAGCTATTTAAACCACAAAAAGATACATTGCAGTAAATCCATGAGCTAATGCCCAAATAGTTTTGCCTGTTTCAGCCATTCCTAAGTTGTACTAATGAAAGCCTCACATTTTTAAGGAGATATATAGAAGCACTTGGGTAAATATAGAGGTCTCCAACTGGATTCAGACAGATGGGGTTTAACCACATCTTGCACTCATACATCACAGTAGTCTAAGAGCTAGAAGACAGGTGCAAGGGGGGAGGCCCAGATTTTCTTGGTAAGTTTAAGAATGAAAAGTGGAAAAGGAATCTTTTTCTTTCTTTTATTTAACATTAAAAAAAGACATTTAAATCTTGTTAGAACAGCAGAAAGAGACGATGTGTTAATTCTGAATGAAGAGAGGAGAGATAGCTAGTGTTTTGAATCTTTTCTAAGGCATCTGTACCATTTGGGTAAGGTAATAGAGCAACTTCATCTTGAAGGAAAACTGCAGGAGCTTGTTTTGGTTTTTAAAAAATGTACTTTTGCCATCCTGACAGGATTATTGATAGAAAAAGAAACTCAAGGTCTTAGACCTTGGTGTTTTTCTCATTCTATGGTAATCTTATTGCTGGAGATTGTTGGCTCAGCTAGTTCTTAGCTAGATGCTGGGAAGATAAATTTGAACTTGGGCTTGTGACACCACTTAACTTGTAATAATGATTGTTATCAGTGCTTCTCCATCCTGTTTGGAAGGCAGGAAGTTAGGCTATGTGTGTGTGAGTGCTTTTCAAACTGTGAATGACATTTGAAATGCCCAGCTACTTTTCCCAAAGTAGTGGTTAGGAATTACTACTATCATAGAAGTATAAATGCATTTTCATTATTTAGGGCAAGAAAATGCCATTGAACCCTTTGTCTCTAACAATAAGGGAGCTAAATTGTTCATTGATTTCTTAGCCAATCATTCGGTCGGAACTAAATGTGAGTGTGTGTGTGTGTGTGTATTTAATCTAGAAAGTTATCTTTATTTACTAAAGAATGTTTTACTTTAAACTTTGTGATCTTTGTATTCTCTGTGTTTATACTTGAAAATTATTTTGTTCCATCTACATTTTTGTGCAATAGAGCTGGGCATGATTTTTTGTTTGTCAAAACAGTGTATGTACATGGTATTGAGAAAGTCAGGCTAGGAAGTGAGAGTTCAGGAAAAGGATAAAAAGGAAATATAATGCAAAGTAAACAGTCTGCCTTTTAAAGAGTTTATTTTCTAGTATTTAAAGCACTTTAAAACTACTTTAAATTAAAATCACCTATATTAAGCCACTGAATACAAATTAATCAAAATCAGTGTTTTAAATACTTTTGAACAAATGAGTTTTCTAAATATTTTCATAGTCCTAAGTCTTGCTGATATCCGAGATATCTTTTTTAATTTTTATTTTATTTGTTCTAATTAGTTGTACATGACAGTAGAATGCATTTATACATTTTGCTAGATCATACATAAATAGTGTGTAATCTCTCTTTGAGATATCTTACTAAGCTCAACTGTTACATAATAGTCAAAGCTGTCAGTTAATAGTTGAAGGGACTCTTAAAGCAGTGCAAAGGCTGGAAACCCTATACATTCAGGAATCAGACTTCCAGAATTCCGTCCAGGTCTCCTCAACCTGAAGTTGTCTGAATCAGACCTGGACTTTCTCTACAGGCAGAAATCAACATTAAGTCAGATGGAGCTGTGCTGTTATTGGGCCTAGGGTAGAGGTTTGCTAGGAAGGAAATAGTTTAAAGAAAGCAAAAGAAAACACAGCAACAGTTTCAAACAATGTAGATTCTGGTCCATACATAAACTATGAAATCAAGTGATGATGTTAAACACACTTATTTCTCCAGGCTCTAAGTTCTGAATGATATTTATTTTAATTGTGTAGTTCTAGAAACAGATGAAATATGCAGATGCATTAATGTTGTAGATAAGATTAGGGAAAGAAACTCAGGACTAGCAACAAAGGAAACTTGACCACCTGTGCCTAAAGGAGGAAAGCAGGGATGAAGTAGTAATCAGAGAGGAGAGTTTTGCAGAAGATGTTACTGAGTTGCTGTGGTCTTCAATGGACAAGGTCAACCTGCTGTTACCTGGTCGAAAGAAGTTGGTTTAAGAACACTCTGACCTCACTCTCCTACTGCCTATGTTCTACTGTTTCCTCTCAATGGCCAAATCCAACTAAAAGCAAGGAGGAAGCAGTCTCAATGATGTAGCCCACCAGCCAGCTTCTGAAACCACAGAGCAATCTAGAGAAGAGTAGCATGCTAACCTGGAGGGGCCAATGAAACCCCTCTGCTTGTAAACTCCACATAACCTAGCTGTGTTTGTAAAACTCTAACTAAGGCAGCTCAGCTTTAAGTGGAAGGAAGCTTTTTGTTATGTTTTGAGTATGATTTAATAATATGTAATTTAAAAAGCACTTCAACTAATCACTTTTGACTTAAAGATTCCTACTTAACAGTTAAATATATTAGAAGTAAACAGCAGAATCGGAAGTGAGAATAAATTATAAATCTAATATTTATCAAGAAAGAAGAGACATTATGAAGGCAGGTAGGAGACTTGGAAATTGAAGTGATTTTGATGTCAGAGAAGCCTCTTGGCTGGGGCCATACTATTAACCATTGGGTACTATTTTTCTCTATGGACCTATGTACAGTTGGCAAAGAATGACCTACTGTTTCATTGTTACCAGGACTCCCTTGATGAAATCTTAAGTACAAATCACTGAGAATACAAATAATAATCATGTTAGTATATAGCTGAGTCCTATAATGTTAAATATGCAACTAGACCTTATAATGGCAAGGTCTTTCAGAGTAAAAATAAGTGAGTATTCCATGTAGAATTTGCAAGAGATTATTATTTGTTAGTTATTTATGATGAAATTCACTGATCTTGTTAAAACATTCCAAAAGCACGTGAGATATGGTAATCCCAGTTCAATTCAATGATTTCCTACCAGACCCAACCCTGTCACCCGTGATAAGAACCAAGTCTGAGTAATTCAAATCCTTTTAGACACATATTCATGTTTGAAACAAGGAATGCAAGAGCAGGTGTCACAATACACTTTCAACATATGGTGAGCTCTTCCACTGCGGCTGGCTGCAATCCCTGTCAAAGGTCACAGAGAAAAGACATAGAATCAGAAGTAGCTATGTGCTTCAAAAGCACATTCAGGAAACTGTGCTGTTATAAACTGCATTCACTGAACCAGAGAAAAACCCTATCCCTTTCATCAATAATGTAGTGTGAATTGAAAGCTGATTCTGAATTTAGTTATGTAAGTCCCTATATAACTGTGAGCAACAGAGAAACAGAAAATTGAATTGAGGAGGTCAGAAACCTTCCACATAGCAGAATATGGTCTTAATAGCCTATCTAACTCTCGACCCAAGTGTCATCATAAACAGAGAGCGGTGTAACAGAATCCACTTTGAGATTGAAGGAGTTAGACCCTTGAGTGTCTGTATTCACTGTACCACAAAGAGCAAGGGGAAGGCCTGAAAAGTAGCCATGCTGCAATCACTGAGGCACAATGGCTACTCGGCCACTCTCCAAATCTGGCTGTGTGGAGGAAAGGTAGATAAAAGGATATACACATTTCAGGGGAAAACACAAAGTGTCACTTTCCACAAAGAAAAATGACATTGAGTCCACCTAGAGGAGAGAAGCAGCTGATTACCCGTCACCTTCTTTGAGGAGCCTTTCCCGACACCACAAGCCTGGGCCAAGCAGCTCTTCGGAGACCTCCCCAGCCTCCCTGCATGCTGGGCCTTGATCATGTTCTACAGTCTGTAATTACTTTTTGAAATCATGCACCGGACTGCAAGTTCCTTGAGGGCAGGGACTGTCTCTCCAGTGTTCTCATTTTGTCCCATCAGCCTAGATGTGGAGCACCTATAAAAATGTAAATATAGTCTACAATATATAATAATTTAATTACATTATAATATAATTATTATAATATAGATAAACTCTCTATTACTTTCCACCTATTTCTATGCACCTGTGTCAATTTCCTTTAAATGTTCTCAGAATTGAAAACTTGGAACTTAATAGGTTGCTGCTTATCCTCAGTAGCAAAGACTTGCCAGGCTTGCCAGTAACTGACTGCAGTCTTCCAAGAGCAGGTGAGCGCTCTCACCAGAACACACCTGTAGACAACCTAGTTTTTGTCCAAAGCAAAGTCAAAAACTCTCCTGAGACCAATGTTGTCATTTACCAAGAATTAAAGATTTTAAAGGAACTTTGCTAGGATCCTATAAATCTTTATGAATGTCAAGCCCCATCTGACATTTTTCTCTTTGATTTTTAAACTTCTATGACCTAGGCAATATTCAAAATGGAATCTTCAGTTAGTTTAGAAGGATGTTGTCAATGGATGTTTTGGGTAGGGAAAGGAAGACCATTTCTTCACCTCGTAACATACATCCTGCACTGCTTTCTCACCAGGGCAATGGATGATTTTTAGAAGTTCTGGAAGAGCACTATTTGAAATATGTCAAAAGTTATAGAAATAAAAGTAATGTTAGGATAAAATAAATTTAGAATTTACCCAAAAATTAACAGAGGTATTAAATAGCAAAAGAGAGCACTAAAATAATGATAGAACATCCAGCAAGAAGAGCTTTTGTGAAGGTTATGAGCACCTGGGTTCCTTCTGCCAAACTCATTTTGGAGGACTTTTGGGGGTTCTCTGGACTAAGAGGAAAGCTTCAATTTCCCTGGTTCTTGTTATAAAATCTACATATTATGAAGTGAAAAATTGAGTATCCAGAGAGGAAATCATAGTTTTTAAATGGAAAGTGAAAACTTATGAAGAAAATAATACTGGCAATTAGAATTTCTTGACTTGTAAACATCAACCTCATTATATTTTAGCATAATGAATAATCATCTAGGGGATATAGAAAATTTTCACTCCAAATACCTTTTGAAACATTGCACTTATATCCCCTGCGAAACTCACTGGAAGAATGGAGCCTTCTAAAATAAATCAACCATTTAGAAAATTGCCAGTAACTTTACATTGTCTAAATTCCCCTTATGCCACATATGTCTTAATTATTGGGCGGGGGTATTAAACTTTATTTTAAAAATTACTTAAATCTATAAATTTTCAAAATATTAATCTTATAATTCTATACAAATGTACAAAATTTTATTTTTAGGACTTGAACATAAAATTATTAGGCCTCTGTGATTATTAGGTAGAATAAGAAATTTTAAAATACTATTAGGTTAGCTTTTATTGCATGTAATGAGAATCCCCCAGATGGTATAGAAGTCATTAAAAATTAATTTTATAACCACTGGACTTGTCTTAAAGTGTCTTGAACCGATAAGCCTCCCTAATCTTCTAATGTTGCTCTAGTTCATTGATGAAGTAAAGTGGCTGGGCTTTTTAAAATTGATAATCCCATTATAATTATTAAAGTATAGCACATTCAGTTTTCCTTATGTTTTTAAAATGAGTCACTACCCCTCAAAGAAAATGTATGCTATAGTACAGTGAATCCAAAACATTTCAAGTATTATGACTCTAAGTATAAACCTTTGTTATAAACTCATATTATTGTAATCAGTATTTTAATGTTTGCTGATTGAGAAAGCATGATAAAAAGGTGCTTTCAATTCAGTATTGATTTAAAGCAAGCATTTACTAATACAAACAGCACTCTATTCATTTGAAAAATAAGAGTATGTAATACACACAATCATATATATATATATATATATATGTACATGTACATATACTAACAGCAACATATGTATTATGTGTATGCCTGAACAATTCTTGCAGTAATTCTGCTGTCCTCTTAGGGGTTTATGGATTTTGTTTCACTGTTGCTCCAGACTCTGTTTAATACAATCTACAATTCAGTGTCATGAGTAAAAGACCACTCAGGAAGGTATTCTATTAGTGGGTCAATATGTGTCTTAATGTGGTGACCTGCTTCTGTTGAGGACTTAGCTGCTTCTGATGTCACACTAGTGCTAGGAAGAAGCCTCTTCTTAGGTCACTCAGATGCAGTTAATGCACTGCTGGGACAAATACACAAACACATACTCTTGTTTTCTAAATAAGTATAAATGTCCCCCAAAGTTCCCAATCAATGCCACAGACTAATTGATGCCACAAAATGAGTCTGGATTGTTTTATTGTGAGTAATGCTTTTCAGCTCCATTTATTTTTCTGTAGATTGGGCTAAGTTCTTCTAAATCCATGCCTTCTAAATCCATGCCATTATGTATACTGAATTATATTACAATTGTTATGAAAACTTAAGCTTATTGGTTGCTTTTCAAAGGCTATTTTGCTGAGTTGTCTTCATCTGCTTCCATCCACTTATCAATTAATAGAGAAGATGTTTGTCATTTTTTCTTTTTATACCTATACAGTTTTTTCTTTATATAAAATCTGTACGTTTTTGTATACTACACTTACATGCCTCCAGGAGAGATTAACATGTTTATAACCTTCTATATGAGATGTTAAAATATTTCAACTATGTCTCATGCCTAACAGGCTTGCCATGTGAATTGGTTTTATCAGTTGGCTACAGAACATTGTTAGGTCAAATGCCCTGGCCTTAGAACAAAACAATGTTAGGGAAATTGTTTGAAGGAGATGAGACTGTTAAACTCTTTAGAGTAAAATGAGAAACAAAAACAAAATGGTGATGGAAAAGGGTGAAAAAGTTTGAGTAATGCAAAAATCTGGAAAAAAAAAAAAAAAAAAAAAGGAAAAGAAAATTGATTACAAGTCCCAGGTGATTGCTTCAGTCGGTCCTCACTAGTGTTTCGTTAATAACTTTCTGCTTTTTTGTTTTTAATATCTGCTGCCTTCTTTTCAACTGTGTGGTGTAAGAGTATGATATTTGCATTTTCTAGGACTGATTCTACTCTCTATATTCTTTTTTCCCTGTAAGTATACATGAACTTGTTGGACCACATAGGCACATTCTGTGGTTCAGAAAATATGGTCACAATGTAAAAGACACAACATCAAAACAAGCTGTTAGAGTTGTCATGTGGATTTACATAAGCTGCCATTCAAGAATGCTGAAAGAGCTATACAATGTTTACATGAAAGAAGACAGTGGTGTTGTGATTACAAGGAGGGTCTGTACTAAATTCACATTCTCATTCTGCCATTTAGTGACTATGACCATGGACAGTTGACCTTTCAAAATCTTGAATTCTTCATCTGAAAATGGGGATCATTAAAGAACCACTTCAACAGGTTTTAATGAGACTAAAGGCCTGATGTAAACTCAACAAATGCTAGCTCTTGCTGGCTGCAGTGGTATAAACCTGTAATCCCCGTGACTTGAGAGGCTGAGGAAGGAGGATTGCAAATTCGAGGCCAGACTCAGCAATTTAGGGAGGGCCTAAGCAACTTAGTGAAACCATGTCTCTAAATAAAAAATAAAACTATGGCATTTGCAGGTAATGGGTGAAATTTGAGAATATCATGCTGAGTGAAATAAGCCAATCTCAAAAAAACCAAAGGACGAATGATCTCACTAATAAGTGGATGACGACACATAATGGAGGGTGGGAGGGCAAGAATGGAGGAAGGAAGGACTGTATAGAGGGAAAAGAGGGGTGGGAGGGGTGGGGGGAAGGGAAAAAATAACAGAATGAATCAAACAAAATTATCCTATGTAAATTTATGATTACACAAATGGTATGCCTTTATTCCATGTACAAACAGAGAAACAACATGTATCCCATTTGTTTACAATTAAAAAAAAAAAAAAAAATAGGGGGGGGGTGGCCGGGAATGTGGCTCAGTGGAAAAGTGCCCCTGGGTCCAATTCCCAGTAGCAAAAATAAATAAATCGATAAATAAAACCAATGCTATTCATGTTATTTTTAGTTAACTTTATTAGATAAGACACCAAATAATTGAATATCGACATTTGAGTCTCTGTTAAAACAAAAATCGTCATATTAGATAATTTTGGTAAGAAATCTCTATAAATTCCCTCTTTTAAACCCTGTATTTTATGAATTAGCTCTCCAGTTTAAAATACAAGATGGCATATCTATATTGGATAGACATAACTACTTGATTGCCCCTTGTTATATGTATTATTAAAAGGTTTCCAATTGCTTTTCTTTCAACTAATTATTGTTTTAGTATAGATTAATTATTGAAACTTGAGAAAGTAAATCAAGATTTAAAGAGGTAACAAAGTGTGGTATGGTGGCTCAGGCCCATTAAGCCCAGCTACCTGGAAGTCTGAGGTAGGAAAATTGCAAGGTCCAAGTCAGCCTGGGCAATTTAGCAAGACCTTGTACCCAAAAATTTAAGAACTGGGTTAAGCATGTAGCTCAGTTGTATAACTCTTGCCTAGCATGTGTGAGACCCTAGGTTCAATCCCTAGTACTGCAAAGAAAAAAAAAAAAATGAAAAAGGCAAAAAAGAAATCATCCTACTTTATAAATAATTACGATAACAATTTTTATGAATATAATTTGGTTCCCTTTCCTTTTAATTCCTTAGGTTACACTATAGAACTGGATTGTAAGGTATTAACCATTTTAAGCTGTCTAAGGGCAGGGATGTACCTCAGGGGTAGAAAATTGGACTAGCATGCACAAGGATCTGGATTTTGTGTCTTGCGTGCACACAGAAATACGTTCCTAAAAAACGACTATTCCCCCCCCCCCCAATTTTTTTTTCTAAATGTGCTCATCCATATTCCAGAGCTTTCAGAGTGGCAGCTTTATCACAGCCTCATTGGCACTCAGTGATTTAAAAAAAAAAAAAGAAAGAAAAAGAAAAAATACCATTGAAGGTTTTCAGAGGCCAAATTTCTAAATTAAACAACACAATTGTCTTCTGTTCTCAGTTTTTAGTGAGATACTGGTCAGTAATTATTTTTTGTTTTCTTAACACTGTCGTCAAATATGTTTGTTTTCTATTTGAAAGAGTTAAGCAGGATCAGAATTTATCTTGTTTGTTATTTGAGTTACATTAAAGGCATTTAATTTTGTCATGTGGTGAAAAAGTGATTGCACAAATGGTGATCTTCCAGCTTTGAGATAAGCTGTGGGAATATAGAGCACCTCTACATTTCTCTTCTAAATCATCATCCTGAGTCCTGTGGAAGGTAGACACACAGCCAGTGTAATTCAATAGCTTTGAGGAGGTTACCACGGTTACCTGGAACTTCAGGCTGGAGGCTGCTTCCAAGGCTCATTGTACTAACACAATTACTTGTCTGAATCGAAGTGAAAATGTTTGAATGTTATTTTTTTAACCTTGTTAGTGGCATGGATTATATTTTTATTTATTCTGAAGCATGGTGAAGGATGTATTTGAAGTCGATTAGGCAGTTTTATGTCAAATAAATCCTTTGTGGCCTGCTTGACCTACAGATAAATTTCAGTGTTTATATTCACTGTAACTCAAGAAGAGAATTGAATGGAAATGACTGGCAATGGTGGTGCTGAACTAATAACTAATGGTTATTAGTTGATATTTCCTTAAAGGAGATAGTGGTTGGAATGGAATGATGGACACAAAAAGCAGAGAACAGTTAAAAATTCCTGGATTACATATTCGAATCTCCAACACCCCTCCCCCTTATTTACAGCTGTACCTTCTGTCTCCATCTATGGTGTTTTCTTCTATTTCCCTAACATACCACACACATTTAATTTTTTGTCTGTTTATTGTTTTTCTTACTCCACTAGAAATAACTTCCATGAGGGTGAGGATTCCACAGTTCTTTTCACTGCCCTACCACCTGTGTTTAGAAAAGTGACTAGCAGCCCACAGCAGGCACTCAATAACTGTTAGTGAATGAATTTACAAGTAATGATAATTCTAGAAAACACTTTGAAGAATAAGGTGAAATCTATGAAAACGTGTGTTAAGAATAAATGCTAATGTGCCTAACGTTTTCCCCTGTACCAGGGATTGAACCCAGACAGGGGTACTTTACCACTGAACACATCCCCAGCCCATTTTTTTATTTTATTTTGAGACAGGGTGTCACTAAGTTGCTTAAGTTCTCACTAAGCTGCTTAAGCTGGCTTTGAACTTCATGATTCACCTGCCTCAGCCTCTCAAACTGCTTGGATTACAGGCATGCACCACCACATCTGACTTAACTTTTGAATCACATCTCTCAAAGGAATATCAATCTAACATCTAGTTAATCAAAATTCTTAAATGTGAATGTATATCTGATGATACCTAAGGTATTTTAGATCAGATCATCTTTATATAGCAAAAGTATTCTCAAAGTCAACTTTTCAGTAGCTAGCAATATGGTTCGTTAAAATTAGGGAAATCTAGCAATTTGACTATTTCCTTTCAATTATTGAGTAGAAATAATAATTTAAAAATAATTTTCATTATTGAAAATGTTTTTGCGGAATAAATATAGTGATTTTCCAGCCTTTGCTACTAGAATGTATAAGTATAATTTACTTAAAAACATTTGTGATTTGAACACTCCTTAGATATTGATAATGTTAGCGAATTAATGATCATTTTAGATGAGCAATGGTATTAATAAATAGTCATTTATCTTTTAGAATTTTGTACAAATATAACTATACAAAAAAGGTTTTGTCTGATAATTTTTCCCCCCAAATATTATAAGGGGACAATGGATAAGAATGTGAGTAGGGGTAGGTTGATGGTCAGTGGTACTAGAGATGATTGCCAGGTGTGATGATTGATTCATGCATTATTCACTCTACCTCGTAATTATTCTTCATAATAAGAGGAAGAGGAAGGCAAGAAGAAAAATGTGAGACTAGAAGAAGATAAAAGTGTTGAGAAGGAATAGAGTAGGCGTTTGGGAAATACATGAGCAACTCCATGCAATACAGTGGATAAAATGAGCAGTTAACATCACTGAACACTATGTACTAACTCCTTTAATTTCCATAAACTGGGATTTATGATTATCATCAGTTTTCAAATGAGGAAGTTGCAATTCAAAGTAAACGAGAGAATTTTATAACATATAGGTGATGAAGCTTTCAAAACGTTTAGGTCATTGAACCCAAGACACCAGTGTAGGGTGTATTTACATCAAAAGGGACATTACATTGTAAGGTGCAAGTGTATTGCAAGGCATGCTATTTTTTTATGTATCTCTAAGAAGGAAAACTTAGAATTTTTATTTTATACTTATTATTAAGAACTCTTAGGTTCTTTACATAAAGCTTTTTTGGTTATGTATCACTACTCTTTATACAAAAAATAGAAAATACAAAATGAGATCTTCCTAAAACATTTCACATTCTGAAGTTAATTCCTTCAAAAAGTTATGAATGTCTGCATTTTACCTGCAATATCATCCCTGTGCCATTAAAGAAGTAGTGCCACAACTTGTGTTAGAAGAATGCTCTGTGTTAGAAGAAAGTTCTCTGGAACTTTCTTCTTAACCAGTGACAACTATTTTGCAAATTTTGATGCTAGCAACTTTCCTGAACTTACCAAAGTTATCAAGGTAAGTTTTCAACAGGACTCCTGGTCCTTCCTAAAATGACCCTTAAATGGTTCAATAACTTGAAACCTGGAGGGACTATAGTTGTTCAGTCAGGTACAGAAAAATAACCAAATTAGCACATGCACAAATAAGTGAAAATGTGTCAAAAGCACCACCTGGACCATGGTGACAGCAAAGACAGTGAATTCAGAGATATTCAAATATGGAAAAGGAGTAAACAGTAGATGTCTCAGAATAGATGAAATTAAATAAATTCCTTAACTGAATAATGGATACACAGGTGTTCAGGACATGCATATAAAATATTTCAAAACAAAAGATTAGATGAGACGTGAAGGGTGGGATTTCCTTATGCCGAGCCTTTCATTTCCTGCTGAGCAGAGTTTGCTTTTTTCTAGAGGAGAATGGGTATTTAAGGACTGTTCATAAGAAAGGTGGAGACCCAACCAAATGTACTTAATTTTAAAAGAACTCTAACAGAAATGTGTAGGATAGACTAATTATGGCTGGAAGCAGTGTTAAGAACTAAGAAAAGAGGAGAAGTTCAAGGTGAATTTAACTGTCAAAAGTGGGACAGTGGCCCAAGTGAGTGACAAAATACTCTAAAGTTTTGTGAATATTTACCTGGCATATCCAGGCTTGTTATTTATTTCATTTTTCTAAAAGTCAAATATTTTAAAATTTACTTGAGTTTCAATGTATTTCAATATCTAAATGCAATGTCTCTTTATTTCAGAGGTTCTGATTATAAATTGGGACATACTCTAATATCTAAACCTAACTCGGGAATAATTGACACTGTTATACTTAATACAATATTTAGTTTTAAAACCTAAAAATCATTTAGTCAGTGTTTTGAATGCAAATACTTTAAAAGTACTATTTATTTTTGAAGATATTGTTAGAATGTAGGTTTGTGGTACAAGTGATTTGTGTATGCAGTTGTGTAATTACTTGATATCTCTTAAAGTCCCATGATGATTAGCATATGGTGTTACATAATAGTACCTAATAACGTATGATGACTGTAATTAAGTGCATTGACTTAAGACATTGTTTTTTAATGACACTCAGTGGATACAGAATGAAAGGTAAATTAAAGGTTCATTAAGTGGTGTTCAGAAGGAAAAAATGTTTTCTAATGGCAGATGTACTGTGAAATTAAATGGATTTTATGAAGATCTGATATCTGGTGTTTTATCAAGTGACAAGTTCAGGTTGAAGAATGTGAAGTGTTTTAATAAACTTTAAAAATATCATTTGTTTTCATTTTATTCAAAATTCTGAGCATTAAGTATGTAAATTATTTGGGGAAAATCTTGGAAATTTGGCTGTTGCTACATCAAGTGACCTTTAGAGTGGTTTTGTTTAAGGTTCTGATATCTGAAAATCAAAGCAGGAAAGAACACAACATTAATGTATGCAGCAGAATTAAAAAAAAAAAAAAACTGTAGCATGCAGCATTTCCCATTTACATTAGCCAGAATTTAAGATTGTAAACCAGAAGAGCTGTGCTTGAAAATGTGTGGTTTATCAGAAAATTAGAGACAGGGAAAATAATACTGATTTTAATTCTTGTTCATTAAGGTGCCATAAAGCTTTTTTTTTTTTTTTTTTTTTTTTTTTTTTTTTTTTTTTGCTGTGCTGGGGATTGAACCAGGGCCTTGTGCTTGCAAGGTGAGCACTCTACCAACTGAGCTATTTCCCCAGCCCTCCAATAGCATTTTTAAAACAAGAAACTGGGCTCAGTGGTTCATGCCTGTAATCCCAGAAACTTGGGAGACTGAGGCAAGAAGATCACAAATTCAAAGCCAGCCTTAGCAATTTAGCAAGGCCCTATACAACTCAGTGAGACCCTGTCTCAAAATAAATAAAGAATAAAAAAGGCAGCTGGGGATGTGATTCAGTGACTAAGCACCCCTAGATTCAATTCTGTTTTAAAAAGAAAATAAAGATGATGCTATTTATATAGTAAGAGCTTTATAACTGTCATTTCAACCTCATATGGATATTTGATAGAGGCAGCTATTCTCAAAAACTTGCTTGTAATTCTGACATGCTGGGTATGAAGAGGCTTTCCTTTGCTAAACAAAAATCAGTATAGGTTTGCATGCTCATTTTATTTTTTTATTTTTTTATTTTTTTTTATTGTATGAACAAAAACAAGTATGTGGATGATGAAAGGAAGACTCATTAACCTTACCAATGGGGGAACAGGTCCTAGAGACAAAGCTTCTCCCTACCCGAAAGCTTCCCTGATGTTAGTCTACAATATTTCATTTTATTTTCATACTTCTTTTTGACTCCACCTTTTATAGATTACCTATATCCTTACTGGGAATAATTAATGAAATGAAGTTTTGTCTTAGGCTTAGGAAAGGAAACTGGAGCCAAAGGCAGAGCTAATGCCTAAGAGGAGAATGTTTTCATTTTAAAAAGTTTCATTGAGATATAAATTACCTACTATAAAAATTCACCCATATGAAATGTACAATTTAATGATTTTTAAGGTGCTCAGAGTTGTATAGTTATCACCATAATCAATTCCATTTTAGAACATTTTGTTCGTTTCTCAAATACAGTTCTCATTCATTGGCAGTTACAGTCATCTTGTTTCCTCCAATTCCCCTGTACCAGTCCTCTGTAACTGTTCATCTGTCAATAGCTTCATGTACTCTGGATTTACACATATAGTTATGTATCACTTAATGATAGGAGTTGTTCTGAGAAATTTGCCATTAGATGATTTTGTCACTGTGCAAACACAGTGTATTTACACAAACTAAAATGGCACAGTATCATCAGTCCATATAATCTTATGGGACCGCAGTATATGTGGTCTGTTGATTAAAATGTCATTATGTGATATATGACTTTAAACAGAATTATATGACACATTTGTCTGTCCATAGCCTTGGGTTCTATATCTGTGGATTCAATTAACTGCACATAAAATTATTTGAAAAAAGATTTTCAGGAAGCTCCAAAGAGCAAAATTTGAATTTGTTTGTGCCTTTGAGTACAACACTGAATTTATGCTAATGAATTGTTATGTAGGCAAACTGCTCGCCATTTTACAGATCTCATTCATTTTCCAGCAGTGTTTGAACATTGTTCATCTTCTATCTAGTTTGTGTAGTATCATTTCAAATGTACTGAACACTTGAAACATTTTCTACTATTTATATGGCATCTGCATTGTATTATTTATTACAAGTGTCTAGAGATTACTTAAATATTTAAAGAGATGATAAAATGGAGGTATCTGTAGATACATGCAAGTAATATTTTTGCCATTTTGCACAAGGTACTTCCTTGAGCATCCTTAGATTTTGGTGTCCTAGGTGTCCTGAAGTCAATCTCTCATGGTTATTGAGAGAGGACTCTGTGGCCTTTTGTGAGTGACTGCTTTTCCTAAGCACGATATTTTCAAGATTTATCTGTGCTGTGCTATGTATCAGTTCTTAATTCACTTTTATTGTTGAACAACATTTCACTGTATGAATATACTACATTTTATTTATCCTTTCAAAATTGATGAATATTTGGTTGTTTCTACTTTTGGACCACTGTTAATAATGCTTCTCTGAAACATTTGTGTACCAGTCTTTATGTAGATGTGTGTTTTCATTTCTCTGGGACTATACCTAGAAACTTGATGTTTAACTTTTTGACAACTATCAGACTGTTTTTCAAATCAGCTGCACCGTTTTCCATTTGCCGCTTGCGCTGTATGAGTGTTCCACTTCTCTACATTCTGGTGAACACTTGTCTGTCTTTTTTATTTTTGTTATCCTAGTGAGTGTGGTCTTTCATTTTGGTTTTGACTTTTATTTCTTTAATGACTAAGGATACTTGGTGTTTTTTTCATGAGTTTATTGGTTATTTGTACATGTTCTTTGGGAGATATGTCTATTCAGATCTTTCATCCATTTTTAAATTGGATTATCTGTCCTTTTGTTATCAAGTTGTAAGAGTTCTCTATATTCTGGATACAAGTCCCCTTATTAGATACACAATTTGAAAATACTTCCTCCCAATTCATGGGTTGCCTTTGTACTTCCTTGATGGTATCATTTGAAGCACATATGTGTTCCTGATGAGGTCCATCTCCCACACATCTTTTCCTTTTGTTTGTTGTTGGTACTTTCTACAATGAAGTTTTGCAAGATAGAACACACACAAAAAAAAATATACTGAGTCTTAGGTATATTTTTAAAATGGCTTCTAAAGTGTTTTTGGACACATCATCTAGATTACTCTAAATATCTGGAACTGAAGAGGTAGATATGATGTTGAAGTCATCAACCCCACATTACAGAAATGTTATTGAATTTTTGGAATCAGATATAGACAAAGGAAAGTAGTTTTTCATATACATATATTCTAGAACAAAGTAAAATGAACATAAATGGTTTTTTGAAACTCTAGAAGATGGATGCTTGGAAAAGCAAAATAATGGAAAGGAATGCTAACCATGTGTGTGCGTGTGTGTGTGCGTGACACACACACACACACACACACACACACAACCCTATTATTATTAATTTAAGTCATGTAGGATGCCCCTGACATGTTCTTCACTTAGCTTTATGTCTTAGCATTTTAGTTTTAGTGAATACAGAATTGCTATTCCTTAAAGGCAGCATTTCATATATTCCAGAAATATACAAATCCTTTCATAATATCTATTAAGAGGTTGTTTCTGTACATATTATGGTTGATATAACCCTGATTTTTGCTTTTAGGTCTTAAATTATGCTATTAAAGTAGTTTTCAGATTTTTAAAATCACTTTCGTTCTAAACTTGTTTTCCTAAATTGCCGAGGGTCTGTACCGTATCAACAAGATAACAAAAGTGTGTGTCTTTCTAAAGTACCTCCTCTTCTGCAGTTGGCAGCATTGCTTGCACATCATAATGTGAGCATATACAGACAGAATTTGCACTTCCTGCTATAATGGTTTTTGTGAACAGGGTGTTGAAATATAAGTTATCATTTATTATGGAAAAAGAAAGTATTTGTTTTCTTAAATATTTCACATACCAAAACATTTGTATTATTACTGATCTGGGTGGAAAGAACAAGTTAAAGTGGGACTCAACACCTTGGAAAGCCTGTGTTTTTAAACCAAGATTTAACTTGGTCCAGTTCCTGGTAAATCTCTTCTATGTATTAAATTCTGCTTAACTTCTGTCATAAGATCATAAGAAAAATCATAAAGATTCATAAACTCACTTTACCATGCTTTGTAATTTTCAGGAGTACATGTAAGATTCCATTTTACCTTTTGAAATATCTCTTTGGAGTTTAGGGTCTGCTGTGCTGAGTCGTTCAGGATGAGAACAGGAGAGCCTTGAGTGGGTTTCCTATCTTCTGGTTCCTCCCTAGCGCCCCACTGCTGTAAGTGGAGAGTGGGACATCAGCCTTCAGTAAGTGGTTTCCACTGCTGTCAGAGCAGTATCCAGACACAGTCCCCTTTCTTTCCAACCAAATTGCCAGTAAATAGTTTGGGAATAGGTGAATGACTGGGATAAGAATGAGGAAAACATTGCTGTCTTTACTATAAGTACATGGCAAGTTTCATTTATATATCTTTACAAGTAAGATTATAATTTTAAAATTATATAGAAATAAAATATAATTATATCAGCACCAATTATTAAATGTAACAAATATAACAGTATAACTATAAGCAATTATAAAATTCTTTTTTTTTTTTTTTTTTCAGGACTGGAAATTAAATCCAGGGCCCATCCACACACTAGGCACTTAGCTACATCCCTACCTCTTTTTTAAATTTTATTTTGAAACAGGGTCTAGCTAAGTTACCTAGGCTGGACTTAAACTTAGAATCCTCCTGTCTTAGCCTCCCAAGTAGCTAGGATTATAGGTGAAGGCCACCAAGTGATTATAAGAATCTTAAGCTAAGTGTTTGCATTTTGGATACTAAATAATTCAACTATGGTAAAGAGTGCTTGTGTTTAATATAATTGCTTTCAATCTTCATCATTATGTATCTCTTTCTCTAGGGTTTTCTGGTTATCCTGTTTCACTGTAATAATGTCCTTGATGCCAGTTTCTTCTTGCTCTATATCATCACGTTGTGAACCCAGTCCCATGTATCATTATCCTATTAGAATCTGCAATGGCCATCTTTTACATATGTATATCTGTTCTTGTTTAGAAAATCTAAACTTATTTTCCACAGACCCCTGGGTGTCTATCTTCTTATGCGTTGAAGGAGATGGTTACACCAACTACTATAAGCAAACGCTTATTCCCAAATTCCTGCTTGAGTTCACACTCACTATTTTGTACAGGGTCATCCCTATTACTTAAGCCTTATCCATTTTTCAAGGCATAGCTTTTCTTCCCATTGAAGCCCTCCTTAATCTAACTATACCTGACTTTTCATTTTAGAGTACATGGTTTACTTCCTCATTAGGCTTTAAAGTATAAAAATAAGTTAACTATAATCTTGCTGATAAATTATAGTTTGCGTGGAACAATTTCTCATTCATTTTTGGTTTATATTTTTATGACTCTTAAGACTGTACATATGTCGCTAATGCTTAAAAAATCTTAAGGGCAATGATGACTAGGAGTCATTTATGGAATGTTTTCTCTGTATTAAGGATGGTGCTAAGTTCTTGAAATTCACTCAGAGAAGCCTCAGGGTGACCCTATAACTAAAAATCACTGTGTGCGTGTGTGTGGGGGGGGGGTGTTGTACAGGATAAGAAACAGAATCTTAGAAAGATTAATTTCCTGGCCTAAAGTTACAAAGTCAGTCAGTGTCAGTACTGGAATTCATACCCATTACTATCTTAAACCCAAGTGCACAATTTTTAACAGGTTATGCTGCAAAATTCCTGTTGTTTTCTACTAATGACACCTTACATGCATATATTACAGAGGATTTTAAAGTACCTCCTAGCCTTAACAGGAATGAAACACTGTTTTTTATTATTTTAGATATGTAGTTCATTATTTCTATCCTGTTTTGTTCATAAAGTGTGTTATGTAGCCTAACTTGATTCATACATTTAGTTGTATTCCTAGAATATCTGAATTCAAATTTTATCAAAATATGTTTTGTTTTAGTGTGAATTTTCTTAGAAATGATTGATGAAATTGAGGAACAGTCTCAGCATTACTTATGACAATTTTGACTCCAGTTTGGGAGGAAAGCTTGAAACACTTTATTTAAGAAGAGGAGATTTAGTAAACCCTGTATTTACTGCATTAACAAAAGTCAAACTTGATTTAGTTTTTTTGTCTCCCCTTCCTATTTTTAAAGAAAAAATAAAAATATTTTCTTTTCTTTGGAACAATTTGTTCAAGCTTTAGGAGCCATTTAATTAAATTATTACCTGCTGGATCACCATCTGTTTTTTCCTAGAAATAAGAAGCATAGCTTTCTTTTACATAGGCTTGGTAAATATGTAGAAGGTGCCAAAAAGCAATAAATATCATCACAGATGGACTGAGGCACTTCAATCTCTACACAGTCAGTCTTGATTGTTCTGGGCAGAGCTAAATGGATTTTTCTGGATAGATTCCTTTCAAAATGTATTATGCACAAGAGGGGAGTTGGGTTGATCTTCCATAGATTCCACGTTTTCCCTTTCATGACACAGAACCTGATTTTGTTTTTAACTCCATGCTGCCCACATAACAAACACCAGTTCTGAAAGATGTGTGCAAATAGAAATGTTATAGTGTCCAAATGACTTGAAGTTGGTAAATTCTAGGATGGGTTTTCCATGGGCCACCTTTCCAAAAGCTATTTCCTTCTTTCTGCTCTCATGTCCCCCATTCCTCTGACAATACCTTCATATCTGCCCCAATGCAGGAAAGCCTGACTCATTCCCCCATTCCATGCTTTGATGTATTGTTCAGGGATTAAAATAATTCAAACATTCATAGGGGAAATTTACTTTGGATTCTCATCCTTACATTTGCTATGTTAAGGTATTGGGGTGTCTGGGTGTATGTATACATTATTATCATTTTATTATTATTACTATTAGTCAATCTTTATTCATATTTCATAATCTTTATATAATACTGATAAGTAGTACTTAAAACAAACATTTGTGAAATTATCTTATTGATTTTCACCAGACAAAATATCCAGGGCTGAGAGTACAACTCAGTGATAGAGAATTCAGTGAGCACATGCAAAGGCCCAGATTCAATACTCAGTACTGCCCATCCCTAAATCTAGTTTCATCTCTGAAGCAAAGTTATTCTCCCTGGGGTTCATGGATAGTAATTATGGATCCAGGATTCAAATATAGCTGTTTTTATTCCTAATCATTTATGATTTTAAAACAATAGCAGTTAATATAGGATTACGGTTTACCAAATGCCTTCAACGACAATATTTACCTTTATTAATAAGTTCTTAAAAGTACACAGGTTAAGTATTACTATCCTCTTTGGAAGACAGAACAAGCTAAAATTATGGCTATGCAACACATGACTAGCAAAATGACAATCAGGGCACATTAAATTCTATTCCTTTTTTAGGATGCCTTGACTCTTTGGAGTCCATTATTTACTGTGCAGCTGCCAGGTTCCATATACTATGCTACACTGTAAAGATAAAAGGTAACTAAACAAATTACCTACAGTTCAGACTGAAGTTGAGGGAAAATCAGGCTGGGGAAGAGCAAGTGCTTTATATATCTGGAAATAGCGTGAAAGCGGCGAGTTGAGGGAAGAGGCAGCACTGATGTTTAGGCCAGGCATAAAAGTCAAGTCGTATATGCTTTAGAAAGGCATCTTCCCAGTTTCCTGTTCATGTAGGATAAGGCGTTTAGCAGAATTTATTTTTCAGTGCTGGGAATGGAAGCCAGGGCCTCACACATGCTAGATAGGCACCCTACCACAGAGCTACTTCCTGGCCTCCATGGTGTAGGATTTGAAGCAGTCAGGTGATATGATCCAGTTTGTATTTTGACAAAAAAGCTGATATGTTCTAGTTATTTATTGCTGAGTAATAAATTGTTCCCAAATTTTGTGTCTTTGACCAACGATCATCTTATAAATACCTCAACATTTGATCAGGATCATGTACAGGTCTCAGCTGTCCCATTCTTTTAATCTACATGGCATCTCCTGCTTGTGACACAGTGACAATGACCAGCTGGTGGCTGGTCTGGAGCCAAAAGAGCTTCCCTCATGTGTGTGACAGTTTAGTTTGGATGCCTGACTAACCTCCTTCGCCTAGTGGTACCAAAGCCTCCCTCCCTGGGCTCTCCAACAAGGTAGTTTTACTTAAAAGAGAAAGAATTCTTAGAGATATGGTACTAGAGCTATTTTATAGATGTGGTTGAGATCAGTGTTTTGTTTGGGAGTAGTACACATGTGATAATTATGGGAGATAAGTGGAATGAAATGTCTCAGCAGTTCCAGCAGCTGAAGGAGTCTGTATAGAGGTGTTAGGAGGAAGGGTCTCTGGTTTTCATATAGAGTGACAGAGACCACAGCTCCAAAGCAGCAGGTTAAGGACAGGTCAAGTTTTCCTATTATTCTGAGGACCCAAGACTTGGTATATCTGAAATGGTAGAGAAAAACATATTCTTTGATGTGACAGTCATTTCAAATAAAATATCCATGTGTTCATTATTGTTTTACAATATTTCATTCTTAGTATATGCAAAAGAATAAAATGGACTTTTTTTATAGACAGTTATTCTATCATTTCTAAATAGATTCCTGAGGCATCAATAATGAAATAAATGAAACAAGTATGAATGAAAAAGTAAAAATGAAATAAAGGGGCAGGCTAATGGGAGGCAAAAAATATATAAATAAGAGGAGGCATTATGGGAACAAAGAAAAGAAATGTGAAAAGTAGCTAAAACTCATGTTGATAAAGTAATAATATTTGACATTTTAAAATTGAAGGACTAGGTGAATTTAAAAAAAATTCTTCTTGCATTATTATAATAAACCACCTTTCAATGGTGTCAATTGTATAGGAGTCCCATTAAATGTTTTACATTTAATGTCTTTGTGAAGGCATTTTCATGCCTTTTGCCTGACATTTAATTTCATATCAGCATTACTTTTATGTGCCATTGGAGGTCTTTCATTTTTTATAATATTCCTGATCATAAATAAAATATAAATGACATATGCAGTGCTCAGTTCGGTTTTTTAGTAAACTGTTTAGTTGCTTTAATTCAGAACACATTATTAATATGCATATATGTAAATGTGTAATAAAAATTTCTCAGTGTTGAACTGTCATGCAGATATATTGTTACGGTATTTCTCATTTTGTTTCTTCTTTACTCCTACTTTTTATTAAAAAGCTTATCTGTCATTAGTGTTATCATACATAAAGAAACACCCCTTACAGGAAGAACTTGAATTTCATACATTTAAAGTAGTATTCTAGTCACCTTTTCTCAGATAAAATTCCATCATTTTATATTAGTGGGAGGTCTAGAAGAAAATATTGTAAAAATAAATCTTTGTTTAGCTTCAGATATATGCATACTGATGAATATGACATGTTAGAAATAAAAAATAATTAGCAAAATCTCAGGCAATTTGTCTCTTCTTTTGTTGCTTAGATAATTCATGAAAAGCAATTGAGTCTTGATTCTGTCATCAATTGTCAATTGAAAATTGTTTTATATTTTCTTCGTAATGTCTAAGTTTTGCAATTCTTGGTTTTCTTGCCATTAATGTTTTTCTAATACTCAGTAAAACAAAACAATTAATAATTTCTAGCCCTACTGTAAATTGTGTTTGTCTTTTAAGGAGCATAACATGCACTTAACCTAGAAGTAATTCCTGTTGTAGTATTTTTGGTTAAATTCCCAATATTTTTTTCTTTTTCCTTTTTATTTTACTTATTTATATATATACATATTTTTTGGTACCAGGGATTGAACTCAGGGGCACTTGACCACTAGGGCACATCTCCAGCCCTATTTCATATTTTGAGACAGGGTCTCACCGAGTTGCTTAGTGTCTCACTTACTGATTCTGACTTTGAACTTGTGATTCCAATTTTGATTTTCTTCAGTTTGTGGTATAAGAGTTTGAAAGCTGAATATTAAAAATTTACATTTGGATCTTTTTATTGGGTCTTTAATTAAAAAATAAATTTCCCCAGTATAACTTTGGGAAATTTCATATGATTCAGTCTATAACTATGTAACAGAATTTTAAATGAACACGAACACACAACTGTGCTTCTTTTTCTTTCCAACCAGTTACTCACAGCATCACAGTTTATTAGTGATTTTTCCTGATAACATCCTAAAAGAACATGTATGAATAAAACAAGTTCAGAAAGTAAAAAGCACAGATTCTAAGTGCACTGGAATTCTAATCTGGGTCTCAAATAGTCTTCTGTGTTGTGATTTTAGGAAACATAGCAAAACGAATTTTAGAATAAAGCACTTTCAGGTTGTAGAAACCTGTTGATACTTTGCAAAAGGTAAAGATATTTAAAAGGTAAACCAATAGAGTACCTTTGAAAAATGTGAAAATAGAGTACTTAGTGGCCGCATGTAGATAAAAGCTTCATCTGTCTGTTCCTGGAAATCCAAAAGCCATAGTCAAAAAGCAGCAATTTAAGATCATTCATGCTGGCTGAAAGGATAAAAAATTGCAGTGTATCTATCGAGCTAAGAGGCTCCTCCTGGCAGACTGCTCTCAAAGAGCCAAGTGGTGATTGTATTGATGTGTTAACTCTCGACACCCTCAAAGCCCTCTTAGGCCGGTGCAAACTTCACATACTAGGGAGAGGGACAGGGTGGACCAAAGGGTTTGAATGGCTGAAAAAACAGGTCAGTAGCAGATTGAATGTGAACTGTATCTGTCAAGTTCTAAGCAGTGTTCTTTTGCTCTTTGTCCCCTCAATAGCAGTCGAAGAGATAAATTTTAAAAGTATTCCTAAGAAGACACCATAAAGTAGAGGTTGTGGTCTTTTCCTTGGAGCACTGTGCTTGGAAGCGATTTTCCCTTATTCAAAACTGCAGTGTCAGGAAGCATAGATGTCTGGCAGGTGCAGTACTGAACAAATAACAAAGAACTTCTAGGTCCTGGAGTCAGTAGCCCTCAGAGATCTAAAGGTCAAGGCAGGACCATTAAGAATGAATGGCTATGGAGACTCCTGGTGCTTGTGGTCACATTGGTGGCATACCAGGAATGAGTGAGCCAATAAGATCTCTGTGTCTGGTAATAGTATGTAAACTCTAGGAACTCTTAGGGACCATGAAAGCTGTAATGTTTAAAAGTGGATTTTGAGGTTTGACAGGTTGGGTAGCTCTTTACTTGCTGACAGTGAAAACAGACTGTACCACTGAAACTCAGATAACCTCCTGAGTGTAAATGAGAAGAATAACAGTACTTTATGAGATTATTTGACTAAATAGAACAGTGCATGAAAAACTCTACTCTTACAGTAAGTCCCCCTTTAAAGGGTTCAAGAAGTAATCTATTAGCCTATTATTTTGAATATAAAATGGGGATACTACTTCTGTTTACCAAAATCTAAGTATAAAAGATAAAATGAGACTTATAGATTTCTCTGACTAGAAGAGAAAAATGTCTCCAATGCAGAAATCTGCAACTCCAAAAAGAGAAAACTTAGAAAACAAAACAGAATAAGAAACAAATCTTTCAGTTTAAACTAACAGTCTTACGCGTTAACAAGTGAGATCAGCAGAAGTCTGATGGAACTTGAACAGGACCCATTACAACCTTCTTTGCCCCTGACTGCAATGAAGCTTGCAAATAGTGAAATTCAATTACAGTGGCTTTCTGTAGCCAGAATATTCGATTTTTTTCTCCTCCACTCTTCTTTATTTTGTACTTTCGTGACTATTTTATCTCACTTGTAAGCATTTCTAATGTGAGCCACTTCAAATACTTTGAAGATGCAAAGGATATAAATTCTGTGAATAAGTAAATATTTCTGGAGATTTAGACTACAAACGGAAATGATAACTGGCAAAGAAAGACCCTCTAGAATCTAGGTGGAGCTAGAATTAAACACCAAAATGGACCAGAAAGGAGTCCATGGCAGGAACAAGATCTATTTACACATCCCTAAGTCAGAAGAGTTTTGTGATGTTAGTGAGATAAGCTCACAGGACAAATATTCTAAATAGTGCTATATGTTCAAGCTACCAGTTCAGGATACCCATAGGCTGTACTTTGTATTGCTTTGGTTCATTTAAATTAATTCTTTTCTTTACCAAATCCTAAATTGAACCATGTCATTTGGTTATTGAAAAACCTTACTATAAATACAGGTCAGTGGACCCAACTAACCATCCAGTAGAGTGTACAACACAAATTGCTTTTGCACACGGGTCCCAGAAGAAAAGCTGGACTACTCAGGGAACTGGCAGGTGGTCATACATATGCAAGCGATCTGAAACAAATTTGCACAAACCGGCTGGATTTCATCAAATAATTTTCTTTCAAATCGTTCTGACTGCATTTTGCAATTTATAGCTCATTAATTTGGCATCCTATAAGCATTTGTACATGTCCTTTAGAGATCAAGGTTAGACAGTTAAGTTTTTGTCTTATAGTCTAATTTTTCTGCTCTCCACTTTGCCTAAAATTCAGTATATCATTATCTATTTTAAAGTGGGCTTTAGCTGAGGTTTATTTTCCTAAATATAAAGCACAGATGATAATTTCCACTTACTTTATACATACTGTTTATTCAGTTAGTGAGGCATGAGCAACAAATAATTATTATTTCTTTTATTGCAATTAAGTAAGGAATTGTTAATGCATTTACAGACACTATAGCAATCACCAAGGCCATTTAACAAAATCACAGATGGGAAAAAAAATCATTATACTAAAAAATCAAGCCAGAAACAGAGTCCTCTGAATTACTGTTTTTATAGTTTTATCTTTTCCTCTGCTTTTAAGTTGAGACCATTAAAGCTTTCAACAACAAAAATGCATTCCATAAACATGAAAACTTATTTGTACATACCAGGTTCATATGCAAAATTTTATCTCAAAGGGTTTTAACCTATATGGAATATTCTTAAATTTAGATTTTAAAATTCCTCTGGGTACTAATATAGTTCACTGATACAGTATCTAAAGTAATACTACATGAAGTTGCATAATGAATGCCTTTTGATGAGGCACTGACATTTCTAAGAAATGTCTTTGCCTCAAATCAATCCACTCACACCAGCAAATGATCTGACATTCAAAGCTTCAGGAAACACTGCATGAATATTTTTCTCATTGTACATAAAGATTCAATCATAGGACTGTCATAGAAAATTGAGATTCTTGACTGCCTTATGTTTTAAAGTTAATCTGCTAGAGTCATTTATTTATTTTACCTGTAGAATAACTTTTACAAGCAGGAAAGACTTGATATATTTTCTGAATTCTAATAAGATCTGCATAGTCTTTCATATTCTTTAAGTTAAAATACTATCAGGAACATTATGGCCAGTGGATCAAGTCAACCATCTCTGACAAACATAGTGCTCTATAACAGAAGTATACATGTATATATTACATAGATATACACACTTACAGAGAGAGAGTCATGTTCATAACTACATATCACTAAATTCTGGAATTATGAAAAGGAATTCTTTGGAATTTTAGAAAATCTTGAGTTTTTCTTTTTATAAAGATAGTAAAAAAGAAACGGTTCTGTAAAAATAGGATATAGACTTGGTGGTTGCAAATCAAGTTTATATAAATATTCACAAAACATCTCTTATCCATCTGAACCACAGATAATGATTAAAAGAATATTTCTCATACTCAAAAGCACTTGGTATACAACTCATTCCTCATTATCTTCAGGTGCTGGTTATTAAAACTTAAGATTTCAGGTCATGCTTTCACTTATTTAATTATGACTGTATTTTAAGCATATTTCATATGCTTCAAATATTCCTGTCTTCAACTCTTTGGAATTTCTGGAGTGACCCTTTTTTATTAGAGAGCTTACAATGTGTTAGATCCTGTTTTGAGCACTTTAAATAAATTAATCTCATTCATTTTTCATTATAACTCATAGATCTTGATATATTTATATTTCACAAATGTGGATTTTAAGCATAACAATATTAGATAGGTGACCCAAATTACATAGCAGAGTAGGATTTGAACTAGGTAGCTTCACTATATAGTCTACTATTTTGGAAATTTATGAAGTCAGATCATTCGTGTAGTAAATTTCCTCATAATTGCTGAACAAGAAAGACCTAGAGCTATAAGCATATCCCTAAGAAGAATTAGTAATTTGTAACTTCTTAAATACAATTTTTTTACCATGTATTTATTATCTAAAATATTTGCCAGACACTATGTTAGACTAAATCTTATTTTACATATCAATATTTCAGTTTATTTCTGTATTTTCCCTAATTTCTATATAATTTACATAGTTTCAGTCAGAATGTGTGAAAGAAATAACATTAAGCAGCATCAGTTTTTTTTTAAAAAATGAATCATCTGTAGTATGGATGCAAATTCATTTTTATTGATCTAAACCTGACACGGTCTAAAAAAATACATTTTAGTTCAACTTATATCTGCTTTATTTTTCCTTTTAGAGGGATAATTGTATATAAAAGATAAATGTTTTAATATATTGAATGGTAAAAACAATTTAGCCTTCAGTGTGGCCCTTGGGGTAAGGGTTTTTATCTAAGGGAATAGATCTATTGAGAGCTGGGAGAATATATTATAGTTTTCACGAAAATTGGATTCTTTAAAAAAAATTAAATTCTTTAAAAAAGACCAAGTGTCACAATATAGAAAGTAAGGATGTTATAGATATTTCCATTAGAAGAAATGTCACAAGTTTCTATGACCTTATCCACTCCAAAGTGCGTCTTTCTGGAGAGTTATGTAGTGTGTGTGTGTGTGTGTGTGTGTGTGTGTGTGTGTGTGTATTTAAAGTATATATATTCTAAAATCTACCTGTATTGTTTTTAATCATTCACAAGCCTTAAGTAATATGACAATTTAAAACAACTGAATTGTTTGCATCAGTAATAGAAAAATATGAAGTTTGAATGATATAATTATTTGATTATATCTAAGACATATCAAATATATCTATAACATTTTCATTTTGCTTAGAAGTTTGAAAGTGCTGGTTCAAAGAAATATTATATATCCTTTACTTGCCTCATAAAGCATACATATCATAGAGACAGCAACATTCTTTGTGGAAACCATGGGATAATTTACATTGTTTCAAAATTGAATATATTGCTAGATTTGATTCACAGCACTGTAAAACAAACAAACAACTTGAAATTATCACCAAAATTTTACTCATTTGGTAGTTTAGTACTCATTTGTGATTGGTTCATTACATATGTATAATACATGTAAAACCAAAGTATTAGGGCAAATATGTGTGTGCTAGAGTTTTGCGAGAAGTCTATAATGTTTTTCATAAGGGAAGAAAATGTTAAACAGACTAGTAAGTTGTAAAATATATTATAACAAATCTATATATATGTAACATCTTTATGCATTTATACTTACATATATATTTAGAAATTTCACATACACATATTTAAAACATATAATACAATGTATTTTATTTTTTTTGCCAAGTATAAGATTGAAATTCTTTATTACATACATTTGCATATACTTATTTCCTTGGCAATTTTCCTGAAATACTTTAGATTTTGTACTATCAAGTGACTTCATCTACCTTTGACCCAGATAGTGCTCTCCTGGAATACAGAATACATTGAAGATTTATTAATGTGTAATGAGTCCAGAAGTGGTAGTAAGGGTGTCATGCAGATATCCATCATGGTGAGGAGTTAATATCTGTATCTGCATTACATTCTAATTGATGGCTCTGTCCGATGTTTGAAAAGCGTTAAATTGCTGATGTACATGTGATAGAATGCCTATTGTCAAGCTGGAGATGAAAACTCTGCCTCATCTTCGCAGCTGGTTTTAAAATGATTTGTAGAGAATTGACTTTGAATGTTTGTGTTGGAGGTCAGAATTAGAAATCTTGCATTTCTTAGCAAATAGCATATACCACATCTTCCTTGAGCATAAACCACACTCTACAATTCAGTTTATTTTTTATTTTTATTTCTTTTAAGAAAAGCTTCTAGGGAGAGAGACTTCTGAAGGAGTATATTGAGACAGTACCTGAGTAAATTAATCAATAATGCTTAGCTGACATTTAAAATGTAACTATTATATCATGCCAAGATAGTAGCAAATTTATTGATATTTAAGCCAAAAAATTTCCATAGTATAGGAAATTGAAGTTCATAATACCTGTTAACATAAATTGGTTTGTGAAGTATTTAACATTAGTTTACCACCAGTTTTGTAGTCATACTTTTTATAAAACTGGAAGTCACATTAGGAAGTAGGTACCCAAACATTAGTTTTCTCAGTCCTATCCTAATAAGAGTTATTAAATTTTGGATCTGTTTCCTCTTTTGCAACATAACAGAGTTGGAATCATGGATTTTAGAAATCCTTTACTACCTTCAGATTTGTTCCTATATCTAACATTTTCTGTTAAAAGTTTCTTTACATGAAGTATAAGTTGGTTTCTTCCTCTATTAATCAACCATCCCTTAACCTATCTGAGTAGCCATGTGTCACCCTCTTTCTCTGCTTGTCCTGATATGGAAGAAAACAGAATTCAAGTACTGCACATTCCTGAGTCAGGGGCTAGGGATGTGGTAGAGCAGTACCTAGTGAGTGGGGAGGCCATTGGTACTATACTTGGTACCAAAAATAAACAAATAAATAAACCAAACCAAACAAAGCAACAGCAAAAACTAACAAATAAAAACAAAAATCAAAACAAGGATTCAGAGTGGAGTAAGGGAGGGAAAAAGAAAGTATGTGAAACCGTATCTGATGTTATTCTAATTTATACTAAATAATACTAGCATAAAAACAGTATATAGGACTTTAATTTCTATATATAAAATAAATGTAAAAAAAGAAAAAAAGCTAAACAATTTTAAGTGTCTGCATGAATATTTTGCAACCTCTTCCCCTTCTCCACAATGTCTTCCAGAGTTACAGATTTTCTTCTGCATTATTTAATTAACTTTACTACATCTAATGATCATTGACAGTTTTTTTCTCCTCTAAAACTAGAAATGTTAACTGGTGAGGGTAGTTATGCCTAGCTACTGGGAAGGATAAGGAAGGAGGATCATGAGTTCAAGGCCAGCCTGGGCAACTTAGTAAGAACATGTTTCAACAAGGCTGGGGATGTAGCTCAGTGATAGTGTGCTCCTGGGTCCAATTCCTAGCACCGAAAACAAACTAGCACAGAAATTTTGATTCAATGAGTGCCTGTGTGCACTATCTCAACTAATCCTAATGATGATCCTTTGGGGTCCATGAGTTTGATATTGTTATCATGCCTATTGCGCAGACGAATCTCTAAGTTACATGAAAGTTCAATCTTACCCCGTAGCTCCTTTTCCTAGCTTTCTCTCCTTATCTCTGGCTCTGTGCTTCATCCTCAGTCATAGCACACCACTGTGTTTTCCAAGTGGGTCATTCTCATTCCCTCTGTTTATAAATTTTCACCTGCCTCAATGCCTTCCTCTCACATTCCTCTCCTGCCATAAGCCACTCAAAGTTCACTTTCTTAAAGACTCCTTTCTCATATTTTCTACTAGAATCAATCTCACTTAAGTTACCCTGGAGCTTTTTATATTTTATTTGACTTCCTTTTTTGTATATGTTTATGATCGTATTGTTCTCTACCAGGGGAATAAGGACCTATTTTTGTCATAATGCCTCTCCCAATACCTGATACACATCTTTGAGTCAAGTCTGTATCAAAATGAATCCCTGATTATAGAGTATCACATTTCCAGGTGCAGTGACGGCACTCCAGTAATCCCAGCGGCTCAGGAAGCTGAGGCAGGAGAATCACAAGTTCATAACCAGCCTCTGCAACTTAGCAAGGCCCTCAACAACTTAGTGAGACCCTGTCTCAAAATAAAAAATAAAAAGTCTGGGTTGTTGCTCAGTGGTTAAGCCCCTTTGGGTTTAATCCTTGGTTCCAAAAAATGAAATACAATATAGAATAACATACTAAAATTCTAGTCAGAAGTACAATTATTTTCTTTTGCAAAATTTAATAACTAGTTTTTGAACTTAGAAATTCATAATTCATAATTTGAATTATGTTGGCCTCCATAAGCCAGGATGGGAGCTATGTATAGCCATAATTCTGTGCATAATGCCACTTCCTTTGATGAAGTCCTTGTTTGCAACTTTTTCATTAGAGATCACTTGTCAGTAACTAGTCATAAGGCAATTAGATAATCAATTTTCACTTGAGCTCTGTCCTTTATCCACCACAGTGGGATACATAGAAAAATCATAAAATATAGTGAGGGACCATAGAGTCCAGCTGGGGTGACAAATCTAATACACAAAAAATTTAAGTATAAATGTTCTTAATCTGCCACAATAATACACCAGTGGATTACTGAATACAGACTTAAGACCACTTGCAGTTAATTAGCCCAGTTATCCTAATTCCACTCTGTAGGATGCGACAAACTGTCATCCAAAAGTGTGTAGGGGAGAAAAACCTCCATCTGCCACTCCTGTGCTAAGTTATAAAACCAAACTCTCCTAGGCTGGGAAAAGGCTTCTCACTTTGGATTGTTGCCACACAGGATTTTTATTTAATGTTCACAGAGCCAGGCCAATTCATGTCCCTAATTCCTTGCAACATCTTAGTGCTCCCAGATAGCCCTAAAAATGTCCACTTCTTTTAGTAGTTTGTGACTATGTAATATATCACATTTTGCTGCTTCTATTTCTTTTCATTGTTGTTTTTGGTTTGTTTTGTTTTGATTTCAGGTCCTGGCATTTGAACCCAGGGCTTCACACATGATAAGCAAGAGCTCTACCACTGAACTATATCCTTAACCCTTTTTAAATTTTATTTTGAGACAGGGACTTGATAAATGCCCAAGCCGGCCTCAAACTCATAATCTTCCTTTCTCAGTCTCTGGAATAGCTGAGCTTACAGGTGTATGCCACCATGCCCAGCTGCTTCTTTTATTTATGTAGAGTATTTTATGTACTACTTAGTTATTCTGCCTATTCTTACCTGATATTTGTGTTTTTAAAACCAGCTGTGATAATGTAATCATCCTAATTTCTTTTATACTTTTCCCTCTTAATACAAGTCACCATTTTATTGGTTTTGCCCTTTAATTTTTTAAAGTTGTTTTAAAGAAAGTTTAATTTTGCCTTCATTGTAATAATTATTCTCCAGTGCAGTTGTACATTTGTGACTTCTGTATTCTGCTGAATTTCAAAGGTTAATTGTGTCTAAGTGCGTAATTTTAAAAACGTTTTATGATGTCCTCTCCACCAAGAACATTCTGCTTTTATTTTTAAAAATTTCCTTTCCTATATGAACATTAACAGCAAAATATTATTAAGCAGTTATCTCAAATATGACTTTCTATAGGGAGAAACTTTTCCCTCTATTATGATCACTAAAATTTTGTGGATACCAATAAGGTTTATTGGGTTTCTTGTTTGTTTTTCATCACCTTGTATATGTTTTAAAAATTGCTTATTTTAAGAAAATATATTTTTTATTTTCACAGATAAAAAGATGGCATATCAGAAGGTCAATGCAGATCAAAGAGCTTCAGGACACTCACAGTACTTGGACAACGATGACCTTCAAGCCACTGCCCTTGATTTAGAATGGGACATGGAAAAGGAACTGGAAGAACCTGGTTTTGACCAGTTTCAGCTAGATACTGCTGAGAATCAGAACCTTGGGCACTCAGAGACTGCGGACCTCAATCTTGATTCCATTCAACCAGCAACCTCACCCAAAGGACGGTTCCAGAGACTTCAAGAAGAATCTGACTATGTTGCCCATTATGCGAGATCTGCACCAAAGAGCAACCGCTGTCACCTTTTAAAAATACTTTGCACAGCCACCATATTATTTATTTTTGGAATTTTGATAGGTTATTATGCACATACAAAATGCCCTTCAGATGTCACATCCTCAGGAACAATCGATCCTCAGTTATACCAAGAGATTCTCAAGACAATCCAAGCAGAAGATATTAAGAAATCTTTCAGGTAGGTGTGGAAGAAATGGATGTTGGTGGGATGCATTCCTGGGAAACATGTCCCACAGGGCATATTGAACTGGCAATTTTGCCATGATTTAAGTCAGTTTTACCAACTGAGAAACATAACTTGCCAGCACACCCAGAACAGAAACTTTGCAGAGGGGGACCCATTTTCAGATTTATGGTACTGCAATACAAATTTATGATGCTGTCTCATGAATTGATAATAAGAATCATAACTACCATGAGGACTAAAAGACTCTAGCCGAAGCATCTTCTCCCTTTTGGGAAGCCCAGTTAGGCCAAGATGGGAAGCAAATATTGTCAGATATAAATGTAATAAAAACTAGTGCATTAGACATGTGATTGAAATTTTTAATGAATCAGAATAAAAGAAACCTGCATTATGCACTGAAGTCACTATCTTCAGTTATAGGCGTGCAGTGATAGTGTTCATTCTCCTGTGTTCCTGAATTTTCCAGTGAGCACTTTCGATTTAAACATTCTATGTTCCACACAGACAGTTCTAAAAATCTTTTCTCTCTCTCTGTTAAAGGTGACCACACTAGATAGAATGTGTTGATTTTAAATCAGAAAATATTTTTATTTAGTCCTTAAATTTGAGTTCCTGGGAAAAGCTTTACTGATATCATAAAACTTGGGGATAACTTAAAAATGTCTGTTATATTATTGGCATACACACCAAGTTGTAAAGGGTTTCCTAGTTTACATATTTAGTGAAATGAGAAACTGGCAGAGGAAGACTGGACATGACCTTCTACATACATCTTCCGTATTTTCAGAAAAAGGACTGTTCTGGATGAATCATCTATATCATTTTTAGACAGGTGGAGTAGAGAGGTACTACTTTCCCAGAATGTTCTTTCTGGTTTGCATTGATTTATTACAGCCAAGATGTTGGCAGGTGTGCATTTCTAGGGATCTTCTCAGGAGAGCAGGTCCACTGAAGATGTATTGTCTAATTCATGTACTGAAGTATCAGGTGTACTGACATTGATGAATTCTAATCCTCTACCTCTGAAGATAACATGTGATGAGAATGTGTTTCCCACATACTTCTATGTCTGCTATTCACTGTTGAGTAAGCATCACTGGAAATACAATATGTGGATAATAATACTTTCCATGGTATTTCACAATGTGAAATTGTTTATATCAGATTGAGCCAAAAGATATTCCATTGTATCAGTCATGATCATCTAACACAACAGAAAGCTTCTTGAATATTTCAAGTAAAGGATATTTAAAGTATGGATATGATTTCATCAGTGATGACAAATGAAAAATAGCACAGGGGATACTGAGGCAGCCCAGAAATGAAGCCATTATTAAAACAAGGCTGGGGAAACTGGGAGAGCCAAAACTTAGTTCATATACCAGTACAGAGGATAGATAGCCTCAGTCAGAGACACCACTGAAGAGAAAGGCCAAGAAGAGCCATGGCTTATCCTTTCCTCTTTCTCCTCAGTGTCTTAGCAGTTGTCCCATGACTGATCCAAACAGGAGGCTAACTCAGAGCCTGGGTAACTCATCCTAATGGGATCAGTTCCCTGGGATAAAGACTGGACAGGAGAAGGGCAATGGGTCTTTCACAAACAGATGTCAGTGGTTCAGAAATGTTATTTTAAAAACAAGCAAAGAAAGCAAGAGAAACTTGAAAATTGTGTTTACCTCAACTTCGTCATGGACACCCATTCTATATTACAAAAGTGTCTCCTGGAAAAGGATCCATGGGTTTAATTTATTTTTAATAGTAAGAATAATTACATTTTTCTCAGCCACTTATTAGCTTTTCTTTGTGGGCTAAATGTGTCTTATGATCCTGCCTACTTCCCTCTTTATTTAGCTCTTCTTAAGTTTAAAGTCAAATCTGTATTTATAAGTCCTTGAGGAAATTCATGGCATGACTTTTGTTTACCAAGTAGGCTACATACAGGGTTTCTTTCCATGGCTTTGTCTTGCTTGTTTTCATTTTTGAAGTATTGTAAACATATTTAATAGCTCAATTATAGCTTATTTGCAAATGAGTAGCTAATTATAAAATTAAAAATATATGATTAAGTAGAAATATTTATTATCTCTCTCAGAATGGAAGTTGAAGAACAGTAATGATTATATTCTAATATTACACCATGAAATCAACAAAATGAGAGATGTTTTAAAACAGACTACAAATATATGACCAAGGAATTTATTCTCCCAGGAAATATTTCATGGTTCAATACAGATTCACTATTATGCTTCATCAAGTAGTCATATTTTTTTCTTTTTAAGATAACACTTTTTTCTCCAAACTTTAGTATTTTCATTACACATATGTTTGCAATAACTTTCTCTGCACAACATTTCCTCATTCAAATAACTTTTCCCTTGATACCCCTGCTAGCTGCATACCTAATGATGAGAGCCTATGTTTACTAAGTAATTTAAGCCTTAACTCTGTACAGTATAGATTCCTGCTGTTACTTTCCATCACCTTGTGATATATGTTGAGTTCTTCTTGGCTCAATAATTGGGGCAGGAATTTCTATCTCTCCTATTGGTTCTTCTTTCCTGGTCAACCTCCAAGAGTATGTCAGGTGTTGTGCAATATTCTAACAATTGTTCAATGTAAAATACTACACAATACACTTCATTAAAAAATGGACCAAACTTGCTTTGTGCACTATTAGACTCCATGTTCTGTCAGATGTTGAGAAAGTAGCTTTTGAGGGAGGAAATAAATACAAACATAATTGTGTTTCATTCATTGATTATATTATGTAATTTGAAAACTTGCCTTTCTGTTTGAATTTTTATATTATGATCATATTCAAATATTATAGCATGAATATAATATTTATATTGTAAAATATTTTAAATTATAATATTACTCAGAGAATATGCTATGTTATGATTTTTTAAAGTAACAACTCCTATCAAAACCAGATATTATAAAAATGTTAAAATGTCCCCTTCAGTGACTTACTTCCAGCTGAGGCATGAGAACAATTGATACTACATTTCTAAGAACAGTATGGAGAACTTGGGGGAAAATAAAAAAGGTAGCATGAAGCCATAGATCATCTCCCTTTTGCAGCTTATGAGAGTTTGGATAAGCTAAGTCATAGGAGAGCAGAGAAGGAGAAATGGGTTTTGGAGACAACTGTTGGGATGCTGTAGGTCCCAATATGTTCTCAAGGAGGAAGCTTCAAATCTGGTAGAAAAAGAGTTTAACAGAACTATGTGGAAAGACATATCTGCCTCAGTCAGAGAACAACTCCCACCTGAGAAATCTAAGTAGTGAGATATGGAATGCTGCTACAAATGCAAAAGAGAAAAACACTTAGAGAGGAGAAGCTAGATCTATTGTTAGATGTCTGAGTAACTGGGCACTGTAGAAAAGTATAAGCCAGGAACTGAATGAGTGTATCACTCATGTTAAAGGAAGGTGAGAAGACTCCACCCATACAATGTGTGAGTCTCCATAGAACCTAAAATTCATGCACAAGAGAAAAGCTTGGCTGAGCTGGGTGTGGTGGCCCATGCCTGTAATCCCAGCAGCTTGGAAGGCTGAGGCAGGAGGATCACTGAGTTCAAAGCCAGCATCAGCAAAAAAGAGAGGCGCTAAGCAACTCATGGAGACCCTGTCTCTAATGAAAATACAAAATAGGGCTAGGGATGTGGCTTAGTGGTCAAGTGCCCCTGAATTCAATCCCAAGTACCAGGGGAAAAAAAAAAAAAAAAAAAAAAGAAAAAGAAAAAGAAAAGAAGAAAAGCCTACCTGGGAACTCATTCTACAATCAGAGAAGTACCACACTAGCTCATAGAGTATTGGTCAAGGAGAGCAGAAACTTTGGCTGGGATATGACTCAATGATACAGCACATGCTTAGCAGATAAAAGCACTGGGTTTGATTGCTAGCACAAAAACAAAATAAGATTTTCCAGATACTCTGGCTCCCCTTTACCTAATCTCTGTTGTTTTGTTTCGACCCTGGAGGAATCAGAAACTCTTAGGGAAGATGTATTAAAGCAGCACTTAGAGCAACCCTCACAGTTCTCTCCAAAATCCTTTTCTCCTTCATTTTTCTATGACAGCTAATCCAAACTCTCTTAAGGTACCAAAGGAAGATGGTATCTGGTTTATACTGTCTGGTTTTTTCTTTTGTTTTGTTTTGTTTTAGTTCTCCATACTGGTCTTAGAAATGTACTATTAATTGTCTTCATGTCTCAGCTAGAAGTGAGACTGATGGTGATACTTAAACATTTTTATAGTATCTGGTTTTGATAGGAGTTGTCACTTTTTAAAATCAAAAGTTGTCACCTTTTAAAAGCAAAGGAAAAGCTGACTACTCTTCTATCCTTGACTCTAAGGTTCACAATTGGGATATAGCCAAAATCAGAGGCATGTTCAACATCTGACTCTTAAATGATACTAAACATTTTAGTTATGAGAGTATCTCATGTCACTTGACAGTGAGCATGATTTCTAGAGTTTTTATCCAGGAATGGGGAAAAAGAAAACAGAAACAAATAATAACTAACCTCAATAAAGAAATGAAAATGGGGCAATGCTTACTCAATATAGAGGTTTTGTATGTATTATTTGGTATTTTAGAAAACAACATATTTGAATAATGCATTGAGTCATGGAGAATCATTGGGAGATTACTGACTGCATATCCAAATTAAAGACTCTAGTTACCAATAACAAAGCCCATGTAATGGGAACTCCTCTCTCAACTATTTGATATCATGTGGACCAAATAAAAGAAAATCAGTCAGAATTTGGCTACATTTGATGAGATCTGTTGATGTGGTCACATTAGCAGAGATATGAAGACCATGTTAGTGTATGTTTGTGTTTGTGAGTGTGTATGTGTATGTGTGTGTGTGCATCATTCAGTCTTCTAATAAGATTCTCAGTTTCCTAAGCTTTACTTTATGCTGTTTAGAAAATGCACTCACCCCTTTAGATTGCTCCCTTTTTTTCTTCTATACATCTTTCTCGTAGGTGGTTGTTTATTCAGATACATATCATATATATTCAGAGGCATCAGACTCAAAATAGGTCATTAAAATTTGCTTTGATGTTTGCTTTTGAAGCAGTGACTATTGGGAAAATGCTAATTTATTGTGAGGATCAAAACAGTGGGCTGGCTTCACAGAACAGTCTATGAATAAGAATTATTCATATGATCAGGCCCTATTGTTCCTGAATCAGGATCTAATCCACTCCAGGGACCTCAGTAGGCACAGTTCTCTGATTTCACTGAAGCATTGACCATCAAAGCAACTGAACTCCCTATCTGCACTGGTTTTTCTTTGTATTCTTGCACCTTTACCCAATATTAGCTGCTGTGTTCTCTAGCACAATATTCCTCTACTCTTCTTTTCTAGAATGAAATAAAATTATTATCCTTTTGGGGACCAGAGACATTTGTGACTCTGTTTGAAGTGCTTATCTCTAGTCTAATCTGCTTCAGCCAGTTGAGAAGCTGGTCACCTAGTACAAAACACATTTACCTGGGATTGTTGAGGGAGAACATTAACAGAAGGAACTTGAATATGACAGGTACAATGTACTACTGAGCAATATGTCATAGGTTATATTTTTGGACGGAATATATATGTGTATATATATATATACACACAGAGAGATATTAAAGACATAAAAACATTGCTGAACAAAGTATGTTGAAAACTTTGAAATTAATTAGTAAATAGAATATTGTAATAATAAATGTTTACATTGGATAAACCAATGAGGCTAAGTATATTTTTTAATACAGGAATTTGTTTGCTTTTTCACAGCTATAGATGCTGTGAAATGATAAAATGAAAAACAGAAAATGTGTTGTATTCTAATTATGGCTAATGCTTTTTTTAATGAAATGAACATTATTTTTTCTTAATTATAAGTGCAATATATAAAAAAAGTTTTAAATAGCAAAGTAGAAACCACCCATAATTCTATCACTTTTTAACAAAATCATTGTTATTTCTATTTTTACCTATCAATGAACAAAATTGTATGGTGTCAGGTATTTACTTTTGACAATTTTTTTAGAATTTTATTTACTTCAAATATCCTTAGAACCATTTTCAGACCAATATATACAAATTTAAATCATTATACTAAAAGTTGATTGGTATTAAATTATATAAATGTCACATAATTTATTTAACCTCTTCCTTATAAGTGAATATTTTGGTTGTCTCTATAAATATTCTTTGACCTAAATTTTTGTGGACTTTTTGAAATTATTTTCTTCTGATAAATTCTTGAAAACAAATCACAGTTTCAGAGGGCTTAAATTTGTTTGTTTGCCTCCTGTTTCAAAATTGCCTTGCAAACAATTAAACAAATCAGCTTTCTAGGTTCTATTACTGATTATTTTTGAAAGACCAAAAATAATGTCAACATTTTCATATGTTAATTGGCTCTGGGTGTCCTTTTGCATATGTAAACTACTTTTTAAGGAATTTCTCCCCATGACTTCTATAGAGTTTTTTCCCCATGGCCTTCACAGATTCAGAAGCTAAAATATTGTAACATCCACTCTTCTGGATTTTATTTAGTGCATCCATTTTATTTATTAAATTTCATTAACAAATAAACAACAATCAAATTTTCTATTTATCTTCTTAAATAATGTCTATATTATTTGAATAGAGACAATATTTTAAATTATTATCTGACTTGATAAAGTTAATTAAGCAGGGATGTGTTATACTGTGAAATCATCTTTATAAACATAAGTGAAACACCATTTTTTTTTTTTTTTTTTGGTGCAGTGGATTTGAACCCAGAGCCTTGTGCTTGTGAGGCAAGCACTCTACCAACTGAGCTATATCCCCAGCCCTCAATACCATATATTTTTAATTGGGGATTAACTCTCCAAAACTTAAGGAAATGTTATAAATTATCTCAATAATATGGTAACCAATGAGACCTTGTCTGGAAATCTAGTTAACATGGTGTTTCAGACAGAGGCATCTTTTATTAATGATTTAATTTAATATGATAAATAAAAATAGATTTTTCAAATCTTACTTGTTTTCTTTACTTCTGAAAGGTACTTTTAATATCACCTTCTTTTATGATTCCTTTTTTTTTTCCTACTTACTATCTTCATCCTCCTTAATTATCATCTTCCTTCTCCTTTTCTTTTGGCAGCTAAATAGTATATTTAGTTATCTTGTATATGAGTGGTATGTTTCATAGTACCAGTCCAACCTTATGGATAACACAATTTCATTAAGTTATCTTGCTTTTATAAAACAGCAAAATAACAACAACAAAATCAACAAACAGACAAATGAACTGATATTTCTCAAAATAAGTATGAAGTAAAATAAGTGTTAAGCAAAATAAGGTGTTGCATGCCTGTAATCCCAGCAGCTTGGGAGGCTGAAATGGGAGGATCACAAGTTCAACACCAGCCTCAGCCACTTAGCAAGGCCCAAACCTGTCTCAAAATTTAAAAAATAAAAAGGACTAGGGATGTGGCTCAGTGGTTAAGCACCCCTGGTGGTTAATCCTTGGTACCAAAAAGAAAAAAAAAGAAGAAAAAGAAATTAGTATGGAGGTTCCTCAAAAGATCAGGAATGGAATCACCTTAAGATGTAGCTACACCACTCCTTGGTATTTATCCAGAAGAATTAAAGTCAGCATGCTTTAGTTATACATGCATAGACCTATGTTTATATTGAACAGCTATAAATATAGCAGTTTATTATGAATGAACATAGCAGTTCAATTCATAGTAGCCAAGCTATGGAACTAGCCTAGATGTTGGTCAATACATGAATGGATAAAAAAATGTGGTGCATATATACATACTAGAGTTTAATTAAGCCATAAAGTAAACTAATATAATTGCATAATTTCAGGAGAATAGATGGAAATAGAGAGTGTCATGTTAAGTAAAATATCAGACTCAGGAAATGAAGGATTTTATGTTTTCTCTCATATGTAGAAGCCAAAAAGAATAAAGGGAAAAAAGAATCTCATGAAAATAGAAAGATACCAGTAGGGTAGGGAAGGGGAAGAGGAGGAGGGCATAGTGAAGGCAAAGGGAGGTATTGGTGAATGAAAGTGATCCAATTATTTTATGTGTGCCAATGAATCCCACCATTATGTGTTATTATTATGCACCAATAAATTGTTTTTTTTTAAGGCAAATTTACTGCATACATACTGCTACTTCTTCTGTGCAGGTAAGTCATTAGCACCCTTTACCATTTTATCATACTGCCCCAGAATCCTCAAATCACACACTTAGCAGCCCTTATCAATTAATCAGTGTCATGACCAGTGCGACCAAACTCTTGGGTTTATTGAGGGGTGAAGGGGATTGGAAAATAAATATTGACAGACACAGGTCTTGAAGATTAAGCTGGGATCAGGTGGAGCCTGCTCTCTGATGGAGATACAGGTCTAAAGCGTTATGACAGCTCTTTTTTTTTTTTTTTTTTTTTAAGGTCTCATTATCAGGTTAAAGACTATGCAACCATTATTCTTTGTATTCAAGAAACTAGGACATCCTATGTAGCTTTTCCACAGTTGCAATCCATAGTTGCAAAGTGCAATGTTAGGACCTTTGTGTTGCTCTCTAGAAAGTCCATTGTTTAAAGTTACTGTAAGGTGGGCCGGAACTGGAGAAGAGGAGCTAGTGAAACATTGTGGTTGTCTAAAATGAGAATTCCTTTCTTCCTGGGAGCTGTGTGCCTGAGATCAAGGTTAGAACTAATAGGGCTCTTACACAGAGCCTCCTCATACAGGGCATTGCTACAGTAGCTAGGCATCCTGTGCCCTTGCACAGAAACATTCCCAGGAACTGTGCATGCCACAGCCACGAGGGCATCAGAAACCCCTGATTTCAGTAACTGCTCTCCCATCCTCCATCACCACTCTCAACAAATCAAAGGTATGCAAGAGAAGATTTGCCATTCTTATTCTATGGTGTCCCTATACTAGATCACAAGATAAGAATTAAGTTCATTTAAATTATAGGGTGAATTTCGCCCTTCTGGAAAGATAAATCCCACACTTTACCAGGACAATTAGATGCAGCAAGAACCAGGCTTATGGATGCCCTTATTATTTCAAGGAGTCTAAAATCTTTAAACCCAGCTTTTTAGCATCTACTATATTTTATGGTCCTTCCTGTACAAAGTTGATCACTGAAAGGAGGAAAACTCTGTTCAAGCTATCTAGAAACAAAATGTATGATTTATCTTTTCATATACATATTTGCTTACCTGACCATCCAGAAACACAAGAAAGTAAGCAGCTACATTGCTTTCTTTGTCAGTTTCTTTTAACTCAGAACCTAGGTTAGTTTACTTGTGGAATTGTTATCTTCCTGCATTCACACATCTCCTTATTTCTTTCAGTTCGCCTGTTCCACACTCACTTCCACCACTATGCTTCTTTTCTCAAGGAATGTTCCATTCGTCTAGTTTCCTGGTCAAAAATACTGACAACAGCACATTCCCTCTATTCCTAAATGAGGAATTCTACGGAGTTCTTGGAGACACACACTGTTTTTATGGTTATCAGAGAGCTAGGAAGGCTGTTTTATATTAGTGGTTTGTCTTTCTTCAGACCTCATAGGGATTTATTTATAGCTGTTATACTTTTGTACAAATGCAAAGCTTTGCTTCTGTTTGATGATGGTGATACTATCAGCAACTATTCTCCTCTAATCTCCAGCTTTAGTTTCCCATATTTCCTTCTCCTCCCCATCATCTTCTATTCTACCCTTCATGTTATTTTATTTCATCTCCAATTTCAGTATTAGAGGGAGTGAGAATACTATGGTTGGGAGAAATGAAGAAAGCAATAAAGCAACTGCTATTTTAATTGAAGAAAACCATGTAAATGTATAACAAAAGACACATAATTCAATTTATGCAAATGATAACAAAATGATTTTAACAGTAATAGAGTGACAGTTCCTAAAGGAAGTAATTAGCTGTTCTATCATTGATCTCTCCAGATAATAAATGTACATTGTCTTAAATTTAATCACAAAAGGAATACATAGGATAAGATTTACTTAATTATGCATAGTATTTCATTGCTCTGAACTTTAGATAAGGCAATTGCTTAACTCAGAGTTTCCTAAAGTTATGCAGAATGACATTAATTCTTTTAACTAACTGGATCCAACTCAGCCATGAAAGTTTAAGCTCCACACAGTTCTTAGGCATTTGAGAACCCACCAGTAAGATGAATGAGGATTGTGGACAGAGGGGATTTTGCCTGCAGTGACCTTCTCCATCTTCACATGTTCAAATACTGGCATTCTTGGAGATCTGGCTCAGATGCCAGGTCCTTCATGGAGTTTTTATTAGTCTCCCAGCAGTTGAGGTTTTTCTCTGTCTTTATCCTGGTAACTTAAATACATCGTTCTCTCTGTTTTTATTGGTTTCAATCACTTTCTACTTTTTCAGTGGAGAAAGAGGCTCTAGCACAGTATATGAGTCATAGTATACAAGCACTCAGAAGTCCTTACTTCAAAAGAGAATGAACCCAGAATATAGATAGTCTTGACAAACCTTCATGTGAACTTTTATTTATTTATTTATTGGAAAGGAAAATAATTTATTGTATCTTATTGAAACTTTAAATTAAAGCCCTGTATACAAAAAAACAAAAACCTTTGATTTTTATATCACATTTTAGCTACATTCTTACAGTATGTACTAAAGAGTTGGTTTTGAAGGTAGAGGATTTTCTTTGTTTGCATGTAAACAGATGCTGCAAGTCAACTATATTCCAGATACTGTGATAGTTACTCTACATTTTTTAATGAAATTCTGTTTAATCTTGGAAGCACTCATTTTCTAAAACAAAGAAACAAAAGGAAAAGAACTCACAAAAAGATGGTGATCACATGATCACAGATTGTAAGCTAGCACAAAGTAGATCCCTTCATAGGTCATTTCAATGCCCATCAATTTCAGTTTCTGGAAGGTGTGGTCTCAGTCTTCCTTTCCTTCTCAGTGGTTAAGATCAAAGGGCTCTCTCTCTCCTCTCAACACCACCCCACCTTCTGCTGTCTCTCTCATATACATGAACACATACACAAATTATGTTATTCAGCAAATCACATACTGGGATTAGGTTACATACTTTCCTAGTAAGCAAATTTCCTCTTAGCCTTTTTCATCCAATACGTGTGATGTATAATATCAGGACTAATTTAGATTATTAAGTTTTAAAATTGGGAAATCTGAATTTTTATCATTTGTTTTTGTTATAGCCTTAATTGGAGGAATATATTTGTATAAAACTGCAGTGACTGTGTTCTATTATCTGTGAAACATTTCTGTTGGATAGATCAATATCATCTGTCAGTACAGGATGCCTATACTGCACATTGATCAACCTTAGGGCTAGTCACATTTTTTTAATATCTTTTTTCCTGCATTGACTATGATGCACTTTTCCATCCCTTCACTTTTTGATCTTATACATTCCAAAAGAGGGACAAGATCAGTAAGATGTAGTACAAGGAAATAACAAACCTTTTTCTTTGAGGATCAAGTATGTCAGTTTCCTGTGGATTCTCTTGACTTCCCAACACTCTTGCTGTAGAAAAGTTGGTAATGATCACATTTAGTAGAGTGAAGTATAAGTTAAATGTGGGAAGGTGGAAGACTGTTTATATGCTTCTGTCTTCCATGTTTCTTTTTAATGTCAACAAAATCAAGATTCAAATGGCAGACATGGTCCTCTGAAATTTGAAATTTGAAAGTCTCAATCCATACTTTGGAAATTAAGTAAGATATTTGAAAATTTCCACTAAAATTTTAATTGTATAATTTCCTAAGAGTTGTTTATAGTGAACATTTACAGTAGAATATAGTTTTAAATGGATTATTTATGTAAAGTCCATCAAATTAAATGCTTTATTATATTATTAATAATTTCAAATGAATGTTTCCAGCTGATCGGAGAGAAAATAAAGTCAGTAGGTAATTCAAGTGCCAAAATCTCTGCTCCACTACCCTCATCCTACAAAACTAGTACAGAATGGATATGTGATTTTATTTTCCAAATTGTAGGTGATGATTCAAGCACATTGTAATGGCCAGTTTTATGAATCAAAGTGGCTAGGTCACAGTATAAAATATTATACTAGATATTTCTATTAAGGTATTTTAAAGATGAGTAGACTTTGAATAAAGCAGATAATGTAGGGGAATCTCATAAAATAAATGGGAGAATTGACCTCTCAATAAGGGGATTTCATTCACATGCTGCCTTTGGACTTCAGCTGTGACTCTTCCGTAAGTCTTCAGTCTGCCAGTCTAACCTGCAGGTTTTGGACTTGTCAGTAGTCACAATTGTGTGAGCCAACTCCCTAAATTAATTCTCAATCTCTCATTCTCTCTCCCGCCTCTACCCTTATACCACATACCCACCACACACACACACATACATACTGTTGATTCTGTTTCTCTGCAGAACCCCAACTAATATATACAGATATAGGAACTTAAGTAAACTGATGTAATTTGACTGGATTTTAAAAATGCCTGAATAATTCTAGAATAACTTAAATAGTCAGTTGTTAATACTAAACTGTTAATGTGGAAAACTGATATTGAAAGTTAAAGAAGATTATCAATGCTCATCATTACCATTGCTGCATTAATTCATAAATTCCAGATCTAAATACTAAATTTATATAAGGATAGAATTTGAAATTATATTCTACGTATGTAGTAAGTATTTCAAATATTTTACTAAACATGTTTAATCATTTTCTTCATCTTATTTAGTTTGTGGCATTAAAATGTAACCAATTCCCTAAGCAAAAAATGCACTTTTCAAATTTTACCAAGTGTCATTCTTATCTGGAAAAAAATAGTATTGCAGTTCCCTTCCCTTTCATTATAACTGGAGCAAATATATTAAATTTTATATGCCTGATTTGGGAAATCAGTTTCTGTCTTCAACAACTGATTGTGTGTTATAGCTGGGTCCTTTACAAATGAAGTGCAGTTCTATTGCTTAAAAATTGCTTTCCTGTGCAACATGATGTAGTAATGAATTAAATCCAAATGAGCCTTATATTCACAATGTCATAATATGTAACTTGTCCCTTGTGGAACTTTTTTATTATCTAATACAAGGCAAGCTAACATCTTCCTCTCATGGCTCACTTCTCAGAAGGGTATGCAGCTTTTCAGTACTACAAATAAAGAAAACTATGATTTGAGATCAAATTACCTTTTTAAAAACTCTCTAAATCACAGGGAACACCTTAACATGTCCCCAAATATGCAAATCAATTCTGATAGAACAAGAAACAAAAGAAACAGTTACAATTCTACGGAGTATATTTCTATCTGTGATAGAAAAATGAAACTGAACAATTTTCTTTGAACAGAGATGTGTGCAGGTGGTTTTTACCTTCAATAAAAATAAAATATGTGTGGGCGTTTTTCTCTATTTCTTCACTGGTTTCATCATATTAACTCAATTCTGTAGGGAACAACTTGTAAAATCAGCTTGTACCAATATTGTAGTTCAAGCTGCTACATAGATTTAAAAGCTCTAATTTATTACCCTGATAATTGTTGTAATTCAATAAAACATCGAATATTCTCTTCTAGCTACCTTAGGTGTATCTGGGTGGCATATTCTAATTTAGCAAGATATTCAAAACGCAATTGTAGATACATATTTATTTTAGTCCAGTAGGAAAGTCAAGGCAAATTATATCAGGTTTTCATAGGCTGTTACTTCTTGTGGCTTCCTGATTGTTTTTCCCTTGGCCCTTTCAGATTATTCTGCATTCTGAGGCTTTTGGTCACCATGGCTGGATCTAGTCAGTTGCTGCTTGGCATAACACATGGTCCCAATCTAAGCCTTCCCTCTGTCTTTCTTATCTCCAGTAGGGAACCTAAATTTCCTATATGGTCAGTTTCTTCTGGTTTAATTTTAAAATTGAAATAACTGAATCACACAAAGATAAACAACTTACTTACATGTGTAGAAAAGTACTAGGGAATCAGAAGCAAGGTCCTACTCTGGGGAAAAGAGATACCATAACTTACTAATTTAAAGATTTTTATTATTCTTAAATATGTATTTCAATTTATTAATTTTTGTTTTTTTATCCTTTCAGTTCACCATTGGGCAATTTGCAGGCTCAAGTGAAGAGTTAGTGCTTTTTAGTAAAATCAATCTCTAAGTCCTTGTTACAAAAGCCTCAGAAATACAGAAAATAAATAGGCATAACTGAAAGGGCTATCTCAAGACGAAAAGGCTGACTGGATATCACTGTGGGCAGAATCACCAGAGGCCTCATCCTGCTTCTGAGTAATAATAGCCAACACTTATTGATCACTTACTGGCTCCCATCTAAGGAGGCTGTTCCAAGCTCTGTGTGTCTCAATCTAGGCAGGGCTGCAGCCACTCATGGGGTGCTTCTAATTGGTTGTAACCCACATTTTCAATAGGCAGCAGAGTGGAAAAGTGGAAAAGCCAAGACCCACAGGTGATTTATCCAGAGCCCATATTCTTTTTATGACTTTTGGTGATATACAGTCCTATACCACACAATGACATTTTGGTCAACAGCAGACCCTAATAAACAGCAGTGGTCCCATAAGATTACATCACTTAGTGCACTTGTGGTCATTTCAATTCGTATAAGTGCACTCTGTGTTTGCCCAGTGGTGAAATTGCCTGATGACACATTTCTCAGAATGGACCCTGCTGTTAAGTAATGTATCACTGTATACCTAACAATATCAACCATCCTAACCATTCCTAAGAATATACTTTGGTGGTATCAATTATCCATATTGTTATCAGCTATCACCAACATCCATTCCCGGACTTCTTCATCATCCCAAATGAAGACTGCATCCAAGATTGAGGGCTTACTAAAGTGTTGGACACTAAACTAAGAACAGACACCCAAGTGTCAAGTTAGACATACAAGATACCTGTTTTTCTGGTGTTTATATTACCATTGACCAGACTAGGCAATGGGAACATAGTTGTTTGTTTGTATGAAAAAATATATAATGACACAAAATTACACAATGTGATAAATAGGAGGGAAGGGGAAAAAGAAAGGATGGCAGGCAGGCAGGAAGGAATTGAATATTACTGGCAAAGGTCTTCAGGTGATACTTTTGGATGCAATGGTAGGTTCAAATTCTGATGTCTACTTTCTGTGTCCCAGGAGACTGGAGCAGACTCTGCCTCCTTAGGGTGTCTCTGAAATTGTCACCTTTCTCAGCACCTGAGATGGTACAGCTTGTCCCATCTCCCAGCTCTGGACTGCCATAGCACTGGTCCCCTATTTATGTATTTGCTTTTTGCCATCACATTTCAAACAAGCAACAAAATGCAAAAACAAAGATCACTTCTATAGAGCAATTCAATAGGAAGGGTTGGGAAAGAGGGTGAGGAATGGAGAGATGATGAATTTATCACTCTTGCTGAATTTCTATTTGTTTGGAATATCCAACGTGCAATTAAACTCTTTCAAATAAGAATCACTGTTTTATTCCTTTATTGAACTTATTAAAGTTAGAGTCAGCTCTATAAGGTTTTGTTTTTCATTTTAGGTAGCCTCAGTTTTAAGGATTGGCTGGTCACTTCCAGTTACTATGCTTTGAGGGTTTTCTCTATTTTTTCACACTATGCATGGAACTGGTATGGTATGAGAAGTAAGAAAACTCTCTTACAGTCCAGCCCGTTCCAAAGACCATTCCGAGGAAGATACGTTCATTTTGAATTCTGGAGTTCTTAGTCCATTTTTGATTAGTTTCATTCATTTAAAAGAGTTGTCTTTTGCTAATTATATACAATTATGGTCTAAAACCCAGTGGTGGTCACTAGCTTTTAAGACAGCAGGCAATGTCAGTGAGGGGGGTTTCTTTATGGACATAGAGGTTAAGGAAAGATATTCACCCAGTTCTTCTTAACATCTACTTACATGCAATTTCAGTTCTTCATATGGATAGGGGAGGGTTTTGGAAGATGTCCTATGGTGACCTTTTTCAGTTGCTCTTTTGGCAGGATATGACCAAAGAGGGAAATTGGGACAAGAGAACTTGACAAGGCTGAAGGCATGTGTTCTCAGAATTAAGAACATAGTACCTCTGTAGGAATCAAAAAGGTTGAGAACGTAGTGATTGCTCTAGAAATTTTCATCCCATAAATCAAGTTATTTTTGGGATCAGGGGCAAACTAAATAAGAAATGATACCAAGATTAGATATCACTATGATAATCTATAAGCAAGGGAAAACATTGGGCATTGTGGGACATGTCATTTGAAAAATAATTTGCTAATTGGAGAAAAATGGTATAAAAATAACAAGCTTCATGACTTTAAAGAGAGTTTCTAGAATAAATACATCTGGGTTAGAACATTTTCTAGAAAGGCCATGCTACTCTGAGAATCTAGTCTAAATATCTGAGGGAAGAGAAAAAAAAAGGTAACAGGGTGATGGAGAAAGGTCAACTCATGTGGTCACTCTGTTCTGGAGAATATTCATCCAGTGCGGGGGCGGTTCTCCTGCCACGCAGCCCGCACAGATGGGGAAAAGCGTTTCTGTGGGAGGATGGTGCCAGTTATCAATTAATTATCAGAAAACTTATCTAATCAAATGAACACAAGAGCCAATAATCTTTTCCAATAAAAGTGAGTGTGGTGGACTGGGCCATGCCAGAGCTGGCCTCCAACAAGATGGAGGAGCCCACCTTCACCTTTATTTATAGTCCTGCAGATACAGGGGCGCAGACTAGGAGGGGCTTCTTCTGGGAAGAACAGGATGGGGTGGAGTCAGGGAAGCCATTTTCTTGGAGAATTAGCATTTCCTCAGATGGTGAGCCAAATCTGTACAGGGCCATCTACTTCGGACTATCTGAAACAGTCTCTCATGACTGTCAGTTCCTGGAAGTGAGACCTCTGTAACCCATGGCTCAGCGAAGCCTGATTCTGCTAAACATGGATGGCTCCCCACAATTCAGCCTTAGTCTGGGTCTGGGAAATGAAGCAATACTATGAAGCAGAATCCAGAGAAAGTCTTTTGCAAAACTTAGCAAAAACAAACAAACAAACAAACAAAAAAACCCCTTTCTGGGTCTTGATCTTGGATAGTTTCCCAGGACTTTCCAGAATCCATACCTATGCTATACACTCAATGTTTGAGAGAGGCCATCAGGTATTTTCTTTGGATTAAACTACTTAATATAACTCAGTCACAGGAGTATTTGTGTCTAATCTTTCTGACATTCTCCATAGTGCTGAGTAACAGGGATAGGCTCCTAAAGCTATTATTGAAATACCAATTCTGGTGCTACAAAAGCAGTATAGAAATCAACCCCTGATACTTTTCAGGTAGTTAATGATAGTATATTTGGGAAAATGAAATAATAAAATAGGATTAAAAAGACTTGTTGCCATGTGCTGCCAAGTTACATTTACACTGAAGCTACTGATCACACATCAACTGTGGTCCACAGATAAATGTAGGTCCCTTATCTTGGAAAGTTTGACTCAGGTTTCTCATAATCCAATACTCCTACTGAGCAGGTAGTCAGTAAGGATCAATTAGGGACATTCCACATGTATCAGTATTCCTCAGAGTGCCAATGTTGTTTCTGAATGGGCATTTCATACTTTCATGAAATGTAAAGTTAGGGGAATTTATATCATGTGCCAAAAACAACTTAGAAATGGACTTAGAATCAGTTTCCCTGGGATTGAATTCCAGTTCCATTACATTCAGCCATACAGTCTTGAACAATTTTCTTAAATTTGTAATGATACCATTTACTCACTTATGAAATACAGTTAGTAATAGTCTCACCTTCATATAAATGCATCAATACTATTTAGATAAGGGCTTGGTATATGAGACATAATTAGTATTAACTGCAATTATTGTTGGTAAGTTTTTGTTAGTAAAATTCTTTAGCCATTCTCTATGATAGTTTCTCATTGGCCACCAGCCTTCATAGGCTGGCCTCTTGGAATGTGGCCTGGCCCATGTCTCTTCTTTGGTCTCTCTTCCTCTCTTCCCTTCTCAGTTTTACACACTTCCTCCTAAATTCAGGTCAATATTTTTATTGTCTTTCTTCAAGTTATGCTATTAGGGTCTCACCATTTTCCATTGTCCAAATATATTCCTAAACAAATCCTCTAAGAATTTAATGACAACCAACATAATACTTTTTTTTTTTTTTTACTCAACAACACAATATTATTTTTATAGTAAACATTTTATTGCACTTTATAAATAAGTTAAAATACCTTAGGTCTGAACACATGCATAGATGAAATTCAACTTCCCTAGTAGGGGACATACATGTTCCTCTATCATGACATTAGTTAGGTAGTCCCTATCTGGCATTAGGCACATAAAAAGCAGAAGACTGTTCTTAATTTACACTATAAGGGCACATAATCATCAAAATATTTCCTATGGAGGGCAACTTCTGAGTATATACTGAACACCAATCTGGTTTAATTTAAAATTGTATTGAGTATCTATTCTGTATATCACTGTTAAGTGTAAAATATAGATGATAGCAAAATTAGTATCTCATCCGGGAACATACATATTTACAGGATAGAGTTTTATGTATAAAAACAGGACCAAGGCATAATGAAATAAGTACAAAGAGCACCAGGATGGTGGTAGTGGAGGACATGAATTCTGTGGGGTCGAATCTGTTAAGGTCTTGAAGGGTGGATAGGGATGAGATACCCAGATAAATGGATGTGAGACATAACTTCAGAAAACATAAAGCATAGAGGTAAGAAAACACAGAGATAAATTAGGGTGGTGGGTGAGGATGTACTTTTTAAGAAAAGACATTTCATAAAAGTTAAGTCTTGAAAAGTAAACTAGAATAATTTCATGGAAGGTTTGGAGCAAAGTTGTTCATTAGAACTTGATTTCAAGTGCAACAAGAGATTTTCAAAGGGTTCTGAGGAGAGAATTACAACGTTAGACACGTCTTTTAGGATGATAAGTCTTTGGAGGATAGATTAGAAACAGAGTGGAAGCAACAAAGGCATAACAGAATGATTCATAGTAACCTCTTAATAAACATTTGTCAGATATGTGGCCAGTGAGGTAAAAACTGGTGGAACATCTGTGCAGAGATGTACACATAAAGCCCAATGCTAAAATGACAGGCATAATATGCAGAATTGCTTTTAGATTTTCATCAAAATCTCCTGTTCCATTTTGATTAAAACTAACAATTTCAGGCTTTGAGATGACAGTATCTATACCAGTTCTTGCCAAGAATCTGTCAAGATCGCAAAAGGTCTGAGATTTTTATGAAGCTACCAATTTAAGTTAGCCTGCCATAGTTTCATGAATACTTGCAGAAAACATGAGACTCCCAGGTCAAAGATGAAAGATAGTTTATTGCAGCACAGCAAGCAACCTCAGCATCATGTTTACATGAGATTTTTAAGCCCCATTTCATCCCAGGGTGATGAAAAGAGGACTAGTTGACACCTGAACATGCAGTGTTTGCATTACAAGAAAGGGGTCTTGAGATTAGGGATCCCACATTTCTTATTCTGGACAGCAAGCATGCCTGCCCATTGCTCTCAAGGGGAGCACTATTCATCTGTCCAAAGCTGTAAACAAACATGACCATTTTTCCTGGAGAAAACACTATCTGTATCTTCTGAAGCTGTTTGCTACATACCCATCCTTGGAAAGACAGCCTGAACAAAGGTCATCTGTATCTTTGCTCACAAGATGTGTAGAAAAGTGAGAGAAAGTCTCATGAAGAATAATGATTTGTCTTTGGCTCACATTTGTCAGATCTGAGTTATTGACCTAAACGTATTAAACATCTGCCTCATGTAAGTACCATTTGTTAGGAATAGAGTTCTTGGAGGATTAAAGGATAGTTCTGGTGTCAAAGAACTTGCACACTTAGTGAAGTGTAGAAAGAAAAGTAAATTCCAGTAGTAGAAACTGACTGTCATGATAGTAGCAATACAGTTGTAGACTTGGGGTCATCAGGAGAAAATAGTCTTCTCATTGGAGGAATATCAAATCACATGAGTGTGGCAATATGATTTGTAATGCTTGGATTTAGCCTCCAGAAAAAGTAACTGATAAATCAAACCTAACCTTTGAAAAAACCTGGCGCAGTCTGGGAGGAAAATAGAATGATAGTAGTTGAAAAAATGATTTTGACATAAAGTATTGGCTTTTTTTTCCCTATGGGCAACTTAATATTATTAGGCTAAAATGAATCTAACTAATTTATCTTTTGTCGTCCTAAACACACATTCATTTTTTAAATGTGAACTATCTCTTCTCCCCTACTGTGTGTGTGTGTGTGTGTGTGTGTGTGTGTGTTTGTCTGTGTGTGTGTGTGACTGTTCTTAAGAGTTACTTCAGGCATGGAGAAAATAACTAGCTAAGGCTTATGATACTCCCATGAGGCATTACTAATCACCAGTTGGCAATTAAAATCGGGATGGCAAAGTATTAGAACTAAATAGACTAGGATATGCTCTAAAACCTAAACCTTTTAGCCATGGTTGGAATAGCACAATAATATATTTAGATTTAAAAACTCTTAGAATGCAAAATTATGCCTAAAATTTGAAAAGATTGAGATGTTTGTTATATGGTGTTTGTTTCATGGGGTGGAGGGCTTAGACGAATTAGAGGGTATAAACAATAGATATGTTTCTATGGTAACATATACTGACTGTAGTAATTCATTTCAGCCAATTCAAATTAGAAGAGAAAATTATACAGAGTTTTACTTTGTCTTTATTGATTAGATGACTGATTAACTGATCTGTCTCTTCCCAAATTTATTTGATAAACTAAAATGGATTTTGAACCATTAAATAAGTGCATTTTTGAAGCACTTACAAACTTGATTGTAAATACAAAATGGAGCTATTAAACCATCATCTACAAAATGCAAAATATTGTCTCCATCAAACTACTTTGTCCTTGTAACTATTATACACTAGAATTATGTTTTCAGAAATAAATTCCTATGTTTTTCATGAGTCAAGGAAATTAATTTTGACTTCTGGATTTATAGAGTTCAAACACTTTGGGCAGCACTTGCCTACTTCCTGATGGCCCTAGCAAACTGACAAGCAAAAACATGTTTATATAGTATTTGCATTCAGTTTGTTATGCTTTTGATTTTTTTCAATCAAACTCCATCATAGGTGTCACAAAAGTATCATTTTTTGACATGTTTATGCCAAAACTCTTTCTAAGGCACATGACAGCATACATACAAATTTGACTTTAGTTTTAATTTTTCAAATAAAGCAAAAAATGTTTAAAAGTCACACATAAAATTCTAAACATTTGCAAATAACAGATAACATTCTTGTTTTAACAATGCCTTCATAATGAATCTACAAGTACAATGTGAGCATAAAAGAGAATGCTTTTAAGGGAGCATATAAATTTCTTCCACATTTTGATGAACTAACAATCCACTTAGGAAGTATATGCTAGGCATATAGGCTGTGAGATTCTCATGAACTTTAAATGAGGGAGAGGTACTGAATACTGTTACTGCTTGTGTATTTGCTCATTTTGCTTCTATCAAGTCAGATTTAAGAATTTCAACATTCCAAATTGTTCAAAATGTCCTACTAAGTCTCAACAGTAGCAGTAGACAGATTACAAAATTAAAACGAATCATCCTGATTTTGTATATCAATAAGTATATTAGCGGTAGTTGGATTATCAAAAAGAAATAATGAAATTAAACAAAAATAAATAAAAGTAGCCTTGGGAAAAACAATGACTTATCACTTTGTAATCAAAAATGATGTGATTTAATGAGAACAGCAGGCAGGAGGTGGCAAACAAACCATTAAGTTTTGAACAGACCAGTCAGCAAATGGCATGGTAGTACTGCACAAGAAAACAGTAACTTAACTCAGTTGTTTCTTTTATTCAATATTCTAAAATGTCTAAATCAAAGTTTCTAATGCACTTAAAAAATTCAAGTTATAAAAATCTGCAGTAGGGTTCTGGATCAGTGACCACTGTCAGGATAGATTATATTTCTGCACAATCTTTGCTGTAACAATATTATGATGAATAGAGAATGACACCAGCTACCCATTTATCTCCTAAGATTACTACTTTGCCAATATTGATTCTTCCTGTGGCTTCTCAGTTAGACTCAGGATTACAGCTCAGGTACAGAGATATAATCAGTTTCTTTTAAAGTGTATTCTTAATATGGTACAATTTTTAACCACTTTGACTAAGATGTGCTGGTCAATAGCTGGCAAGAAATTAAATTTTTGCTTGTTATAATGCCTACGGATTTTCACAATTAACATATAGTCAGTTATGTGCTACAAAATGACATTTCAGTCAAGTGAACTTCGTATATGGTGGTAACCCATGAGATTGCATTGCCTGGTGACTTTGCAGCCATCTTGTATAAATATACCCTAATGTTCACACAATGAAAAGTCACCTAATGATACCTTTCTCAGAAAGTATATCTGTCATTAAGTGCCATTTGACTATATACCTATTTTGTATAGTATGGTGTTTTAGAGGTGGCATCAGTAGGATATGCTGCTTTGGCAGTGAAATCAAGAAGTCATGAGTCTAGCTCTTTCTGATTATACTTTCTTTATACTGAGGAAAAGATGATTTTAGATTTTAAGTCATATAATACTTGTTTTCTCTTTTCCATGTAGTCATTTAACAATATATTTCTGAGTGCCTATTTTAAGCAAGACCCAGTACTATGAACTATCATATAATTAAACCCCTATTTAATGTGGTTTTTTTTTTTTTCTGGCTTAAAAACATAAAAAATCTATTAAAACAAATCCTCTAAAAGGGATGGATTTCTAAACAGTGTTTGTAGAAGCATCTGGTCTTCTGTATTTAGCAGTGTATTCATCTGGGATCTGTTATTAAAGCTGAGAGTTTAATCTCATAAAAAGGACTGTGTGTTGTTCCACTAAGCTAGTGTTCATGCAGTTCTAACTGAAATGACAAGAGTGAAGGCCATTAAAAAGTAATGCTTGAAATCGATCAGAGATAATGAAATTGCATTGGCCCAAGTATTAATCAATTTTAATAATTGTGTGTTACAATGGTCTTGCAATAAAAGGGCTGTTATTTTCCATTCAGTTCATTTAAGCTATGTCTACATGACTGTCACACCACTGGTTGAGAAATATAGCCATTTTCAACACCTATGCTATATATTATCTCTTTTATTATTGACCTTTCTTTCTTGGCAGATTCCATACAAAATCTGAGTTGGCAAATTGGCTGATAAAACTATTCAAACCAACTCTTGTTTTCTTGCTATGTAGATATAACCTTAAAAAACTCATCTTCAAATAGAGGAATACTAATTGGAGCTAATAAAAAAATTTTTAAAAATCAGGCCTTCAACCAATGGTGTCTTAAGTCTTTTAGAAAGCTATAGACATTATTCACTGAAGACATTATCAACAGAATCATGGGCAGCCCTTCCCTCTCTGATCGTATTTTTTTTCCTCTACTTTTTAAGTGGTGTCTTATAGTCTATATTCCTATGAAATTTTATGAAGAACGAACTCCACCAAGTTTAGGTTATTATTTCCACAGATGCTGAATGAAGACAAGTGATAAGACCGAATCTGTTCACAGAACTCAAAGGAATAGAGATCTGCCTTATATACAATTGCAGGTCTGGACAAAGGGCTGTACAGATCCAATGAGCATATGTGTTAGTGATGGCAGCTTTGTCACTCTGGTTACAAACTTGACACCTGATGTTTTAAGTTGTTTACCCCAAGCTTAAAAAAAAGAATGGAAATATATGCAACCTTCTCATTGAAAATTCAAGGTTACCCAATCCCCAAAAAACAAAAGTCCAATGTTCTCTCTGGTATGTGAATGCTAACACACCACAAGGGGAAAGAAAAAATAGAAGTTCAGTGAATTAAAAGGGGAATGAAGGGAAGGGAGGGGAGATGGGAATAGGAAAGGCAGTGGAGAGAATCAGACATACATTTCCTATGTTCAAATATGAAGACACGTGAAACTCCACATTGCGTACAGCCACAGAATGGGATCCTAATTAATATCAGTTATACTCTATGTATGTTTATGTCCAAATATGCTCTACTGTCATGCATAAAAAGAACAAAAGAAAAAAAGAAACATTTCAAAAACATCAAAAAATAGAATAAAAAGATAAAGAGTTAGTTTGGGAGCCAAATTCAGAAAAGGGGAAAAAAGAAAAAATATACATCACTCAAATATGTTGAATTTTGGTTTTCAAATTTGGCTTACAGAAGTATGTAAGATCCTAAAATAATTATCCAAATAAAAGTATTTCTGCCCAATAATAATTTAGTATCCCATTTCTTTAATGTACAAATTAATGTTTAAATAAAAGTAACTTTTGACTAGGCTGTACTCCCTAATTAATGATATTAAATGCAAAAAAATTAATCAAGCTTACTGTACTATTTTCCTGGCTATGTACTGGCCTGCAAAATGGGAGACAAGAAGTTTCATGGCCAGATAATCAGAACTTGGAGCAAACTTACAGATAAGGAGAAAAGCAAGAGTTTAGTTTGGTGACTTCTTCTGGTTAGGGAAGAAAGGATACCATGGCTGCAGCTGTACATAACAGAATGTTCCTTCCTCCTGATTTAAGGTGCCTGGGAAAAGACAGCTGAGGAACACCCTCTTTTATGAGGCTAGGTGTAAATAATTGTTGCTATGGGCAGTGACCAAGCCATTTCAATATTCAATTAAAAATCAAACCAAAATTTTCATCTCTAACATTGTTTTATTTATAGTGTGGGGCCAAAAGACTTCTAGGGTTTGAGCTAGTGGACATGGGCATTCTGCATGTCCAGGCCTCATTCCATTGAACATTGAGTTAAGACACATCCAGACTCAAGGTGGGATTTTTCTGAGCTTTTCCTCTGGCCACAGAAATTTAACTAAAGTGTACTCTTTTCCTTACTCTTCTTTAGAATCAATGCCAGTATTTGGGAGAGACTTTTGAATGCATAAAAAACAGATAAGACAGGCTCCTGCTACTTTTTACTGGTTTCATGCTCTTATTCATAATCTTTGAATTTCTCTTCCTTTCCTGGTCTTACCAGGACAATGGTAACATACTGCAGTAGTTGAAAGAAATAAGAATAAAAAATAATTGTGCTGTCCTGAATTGGTAGTTGATTAAACACAGCTTTCTATTGTTAGGGAAGTAAGATATAAAAGTGGAACAAACCTTGTGAATCTCACTTTTACAATGGAAGTTTTTTCTCTTGTCATAAATAGACCCCTGCTTATACTAATGTAAACTGGTATTTATGATTATTTCAGGATAGAAATGGATGCCCATTCAATACCCTGATTGAATGCCACTGGGCCACTGCAATCAACAGTGACAAGGAAATGTGATGGGTTGATTTATGCAGTGTAAAAATGTGATTGCATGGGTACTGGATGAGGTTTCCAATTCCACCTGATGGTGAACCAAGCTTTGATTTTGGCTTAGATTTTATTTTTCTTTTACATACTCTGGAATGGTATGGTATATCCTCCCACATGCTAATGAATAGGTATGATATATTAGAAAAGATCAAATATTAGCAATAGTTGAGGGTTTTAAAAAAAAACTGATGGGCATATCAGTAAGCAAAAACAAACAAACAAACAACAAAAACAGGAGCTGTGGGTCCCACTAGCTGAGAATTATGAGAAATTATAATGTAGTAATAATTTAAATTATGAATAGGAGCTGTCCTGTTAAATTGGGCTTGCTTCCAACTGGGGTTTGCTGAGAACAGCTACTGTTTCTTTCCTATCTCCTCTGCCATGTTCCTCCTGCCTTCCTCCCCATGTAGTACACACACTACACATACTTTTCATATTATCCAATTAGAGGGAAAATTTATGTAGACTTGTCTTAATCTGTTTAGTGTTGCTAGGACAGAATATTGCAGACATGAAGTATAAACAATAGAAACTTATAAATAATAGAAGTTGATTTCTAATTGTTCTGGACACCAGGGGTCTGGAAGTGGTGATGGCCTTCATGCTGCATCACCCCATGGCTGAAGGTATGAAGGTAGAAGGGTGAAAGAGTGAAAAAGAATGCCAACCCTCTCCTTTTGGAAGGAACTCACTCCTGTGATAGCTGACCCACTCACTCCCTCATAACAGCATGAATTCATTCAAGAGGTCAGAACATTCATGACTAAATCACCTCTAAATGTTTTGATTCCCCACTAGGTTGGGAGGTGCCCAGGGAGTTCAGGTCCAGATTCTTGGCCTCTCAAAGAAGTGAGCAAGACACCAGAGATTGGCAAGCAAAGCAAAGGTTTATTGAAAAGTGAAAGAACACCCTGGGAGATCAGAGTGGGCCAAACTGGCCAGGTAGTTCAAGGCTCTGTCTACACAGTGAAACTTGTTTTTATTGCACTTCTTTAGTTGTCCTTTTCCCCCTGGGTGGATTTTAGGTTGATTGACACTTCGATTGACAGTTGAACTTGACATAATTTATTTTCTACTGCGCTTGTGTAAGTTTCTTTTTCCCCACCAGAAGGGGAGCAATGGCAATGCTAATGATACATTAACTAACAACAAGTTGACTTTAGATTATTCCCTTAGGCTGTTGTGCATCTCAAGATCAGGGACTTTCCCCTAAGGTCTTGAATGCCTCTTGTGGTCCTTTAGCTTCCTCTCTAACTGCAAGATGGCCCAGTTTCCTCTCACAGGAAGTTTCAGCATACTTTTATGTGGGAGGGTCTTTGTCCTTTCGGGTGACCTATCTCCTACCTGACAAATGGTCCCACCTATACTGTTGCAATGAGTTCTGGAAAACATTTAAACCATAGTAGACATCCAAGGACTTCTGGTGTATTATTGCCTAGCAGGGTGACTATAGATGACAGTAATATACCTTACATTTCTAAAGCTAAAAGAAAGGATTTTGAAAGTTTTTACCATAAATAAATCATAAATGTTTGAGGATATATATATATATATATATATAAAATCTGATTCAGACATTTTACAATGTATACAGATATTGAAACATTATGAGCTACTCCATTGTTTTTGTTTTTTATGAATCACTTAAAAATATATTAAAAAGAAAAAGAAAACCTAAAAGAGCTGCAAAATACATTTTAAAATAAGAAAGACAGACCTGTCTTGAAAAAGCTCTTAGACTAAAAGGAGATTAAATATGGAGGAATTTGTTGATTGTAAGAATCTGACTTTTGAACTATATCAATAACTAATATAGCTCATAACATTACTTAAAAGATTATAAACAGTGGTACAACAGATGTTAAGAGTCATGATTTCTGTCATGAAAATTTTTTAGGTTCCCATATAGTGGAATAGCATCTCTCCAAATTAGTTCTTAGATGATCTTCCCAAACAAAAACCTGACAACATTCTTTATAACCTCATTGTTTCATTATTAATTACAGAGAAAGGACCATATACCTAATTATGGTCTCAGGGCATGACCTGGGTCCTCCTATTTCCTCCTTTCGCTTCCTGCTGCACCTCTAAACTGAGGTATATCCACTACTGTTTACTCTTCCTGTGACCTTGGGTTAAATTTCTGTTTTTGTCTTAAATGTCCATGTCTGCATAACTGGTGAATATTGTTTCATTTTTCAAGAATCAGCTCAAACATTTCACCATTATGAAATCATTCCCAGTCCCTTACCAGTCTTCTGTCCAACTTTGCTCTGAAAATACAGAGTAGTAAAAAACACTTAAACATTCTTTTTTATTATTATCTTTTTATTTTTACAAACTGCATTTTGATTCATTATACACAAATGAGGTGCAACTTTTTGTTTCTATGGTTGTGCATGATGTAGATTCATACCATTCATGTAATTGTACACGTACATAGGGTAATGTCTGTCTTATTCCACCATCTTTCATAGCCCCACACCCTCCTTAAACATTCTCAATTAACAGTTTTATTTTCTTCTACCAAATTGTAAGTTTCTTCAAAGCAGGGGCTACATACTATGCAATTTTTTTTTTTTTTTTTTTTTTTTTTTTCTAATGTGTTAATTTTTTTTCCTTTCAAGGAAAGCAAAAAGAACCTCAAAATAATTATCTAATATACTTTCTATTACTTTCTATATCAGTTTACAGGTTTCTGTATTGCTTTGCCCATCTCTCATCTTTAGTGTGTTTGTGGCTGTGTGTTTAAGTGAACTATCCAATTTAGTTCCACTCCATTTAAATATATGACTTCATCTGTGTGTAGAAGTCTCTGCCACATTCAACAAGAGTGCTGAAGTGATTTGGACACAACCAAATCTCATGATTTACACTCTGTTCTGCTTTTAGCTTTAAGTAAATGAAAATCTGGTTAACACTGGTTTAGGGAAACAAAGCAAGATGTCCACTGCCAGGTGGTTGTTGTTATAGGTTCAGCTGCCCCATGGTGATATCAGGGCCCAAGCATATTATAACATGATTTACCAATGTCAACATCTTGGCCCTCTTCCTGTGCTTTTCAGCTCAGCATCACAAAAAGGCCATTGAGGATCTAGGCATTTATGCAGGAATAAGGGGGGAAAGGCAGCTCTGGGCACATCCATCAGTTTTATCAGGAAACGATTTCTCAGAATTGCACAGCAGACTTTCACTTCACATTTGCCAGCTATCTGTTGCCTAGTGTCCCCTAGCTCCCTCCCCTTTTCTAGCTGCTTTAGGAATGGGAGCGAGAAAGAGAAAAGAAAGGATGATGTATGGAGAGGGTATTACGTTCCTGAACAGTTTTATGTGATGGTGTTATTTGATATAGAACATAAAGTAAATAGAATTTCAACAGACAAATTGGAATAGTTAATATGTTAGAGTAGAAGAAGAAGCAGAATTCTGTACATAGAGAATATCAAAGTGGGAGGCCTGCAGACTGGGGTGAAGTGAATCAGTGAGATAATGTGAAGTAGTAGATGGTACAGAGCAACACAATCCAGTAGAACTCTCCGTGGTGATGGAAACCTGTCTGATTGATCAGTGTGGTAGCCACAAGACACACATGACTAGTGAACACTTGAAATATGGCTATTGAAAACAAAGGACTGGATTTTTTTTACTTTTCTTAATTTACATTTAAATTTAAAAGCAACATATAGCGGGTGGTCACCATACTGGACAGTACAGGGTACAAAATTTTGACTTCTTGTAAGTTTTCTTTTACTCAGAGAAAACTGGAGAAGCCCCTGGAAGGCACTGAGGAAAGGAGTGACAGTTACATTTTGGTGGGATCCTTCTATTGCTGTGTTGAAAATAATGTGAAGTGGGGTAGAACAGGGAGGCCACCACACTAACATAGTGGAGGTGGTGGGAAGACATTGCATCCTGTACGTATTATAAAGTTTAAATCATCTGGTGGGTTAAATGTGAGATATGAATGGAAAGGAATAATAGGTAATATGACTGTATTTCTTGACTTAAGTGATTAGATTGAAAATCTTATTAACGAAAATAGGAAAGATTAAAAGAGGCACAGAATTTTATAGAAGAGCAGGATCTGGGACTTGGAACCTAACAAGTTGAGACCAGCTATTCAACAATACAAGAATATATGCTGAGTGTATAGTCAACAGAATCTATTTTGGAGATAAAAAATTTTAGAGTTTTCATCCTGTGAGCAGCATTTAAGGTCATAAAATTAAGTTGAGATTAACAAAGAAGTAAATGTAAATGGAAGAGAAATGAGATGCAGGATTAAATATGATTTGAAGCAACATTTAGTGGGGTGAAACCAGCAAAGGAGACTTGAAAGGAACTAGTGAGGTAGGAGGAAAACCAGGTCAGTGAAGGGTTTGAAAATCAAGGAGTTGGTCAAAATAATAGGTGTGGAACAGTGAGGTTGGCAACCAACTATTGGATTTAATGTTGGTGCTTCTGTATGGAGGCAGGAGTAATTGGTGATCACAACCAGCGGTATGGGATGCACAAAAATCTGATTGGAGTAAACTGAAAAGAGACTAGAAGAGAGGAATTGTAGATAGTAAGTGAAATAAAAGAGATAGTCAATAAAAGAGGGACTGATGAAGGAAAAAAAATTGTAAGTTCAAATAAATTCTGATTATGCAGAATATGGAATTTAATTTGATAGGAGTAAAAAGAGAAATGTACATTTTAAAGCAGACATAATTCCTTTCATTGGTTCTGGGACCAGCTGAGCTGCCTCCCTCACTGCACACAATATTGTCCATTTCACTGATTTAGAGCTGTCTTGTTAACATTATCAGCCTATCAAACTGGCATTTCAAATGTAACTGAATAATTTCATTTTAAAAATCCAGTCTTAATTCAAGGCTATGTTAAAGGAAAATACTTTCACATGACTTATAATCCCAGTGACTTTGGAGGCTGAGGAAGGAGGATTACAAGTTCAAAGTCAGCCTTAACAACTAAGGCTATAAGAAACTTGGCAAAACCCTGTATCAAAATGAAAATATAAAAAGGACTGGGGATGTAGCTTAGCAGTAAAATACTCTTTGGTTCAATCTCCTGTACCCCCCCAAAAAAGGGAAGAAAATATTTTCATTCAAATGAAGAATTATAACTTATTTTATTAGAAAAGGTGTAAGACTTATATATCATAATGGAGAACTTTATAATAACTAGGATACACCACTTTCTCCTCAACTTTTAAGCAGAGGGAAATGTGTTTATAAGTCAGTGAAGTTTATTAAATTTTGCAGATAAGTACATAAATGTGAACATAAAAATTTTCAGTGTAGTCTAGATTCATTAAAATCCAAACAAATTAAATAATTTTCCTAAGGACACATATTTTTCAAAGAATACCTTTTTCTTTCTTTCCTTTTAACTTCATTCCTCTGTTTCTTACTTTGATTTGTTTCTGGGACTGGAGCTCAAACTACTTAGGACTTCATGCTCACACATGCTAAGCAGTGAGCTGTGTGTACTTAGCCCTCTTTCTTTCTTTCTTTGCTTCTGAGATTCAATCATCTTATTAAAATATCATGGTTAATGTGAACATGAGAGAAGAGCATACTTAGCCTGAAGAAACCCAGAACCATCAGTGTGACCTTTCTGGAGCACCTTGAGATTCTTGAACTTATTTGCATTATTTTCATAACTCTGAAAATTTAGGACATTTTCAGCGGTTTTGTGAAATAGGTTTACAATTTCTTTCCCATATTATTCACATTCTGGAATTCCCACAATGTGTATATTTGATCACATGACTATGTGACCAGGTCTTTTAGTATTTCTCCATTTTAAAAATTTGTTGCTCTCGCACTCTCTCTCTCTCTCTCTCTCTCATTTTTGTTTAATTCAGTGAACTACTCTCAAGTTCGAATTTTTTTATTCTGCATTTTTATACCTATTATGAAGCTCTCTAAAGTATTTTTCATTTCATTAACTTTTTTAGTACTTAGAATTCTGATGGTTCTTTTTCATTATTTCTCTTTGGTGAATTTCTCATTGATGTCCTGCTTGTTTTATTCATTTTTTTTGATTGTTTATCCACATGGTTTTTCTTTTTATTGAGTTTTTCCCTAAGATTAGCATTTCAAATTCCTCTTCAGGTATTTCATAGATTTCCTTCAAATTCATAGTTTCTGGGGAATTATTGTTCTTCTTTGGAGATATCACATTTCCCTTCATGTTTCATGTGTGTATTCATGTTGATATCTGCATATTTGGTTCATTTCTTCCTTTTCTATGAAGTGGAGTCCTAGAAGTGAAGAGGATAGATGGGCCCAAGAACAGCTTGAGTGATTCTGAAGCTTTTTACACTAGCTACTGCAGTCTCAAGATTGTGGGCTGGATAGGAGAGCTCCCCTAGACCTGCCAATTGAGTGTAGAAGTCTATGGATTGTGGACTTTAGTTATCACGCTCACAGAGCTGCAGCTCCTCCCAAGCTCCTCATGGATAGGAGTGGGTGAAACCAGGACTATCCTGTCGTGTTCATTTTCCTGAGACTGAGGGGTAGGGAAGGAAATCTTTCTTAGAGTACATGGGGAAGGCAGACATCAGCAGGAGCCCAGAGCCATAGAGTTTGAATGAGAATTTTTCTGATTCTGGACACACAGGCACAGGTGAAACTGAGAACTTGCAGTTGCAGCCACCTTCCAGAGGACATAGGATTGGAAGTGGACTTCCCTTACATCATGCTGAGAGAGTGCAGGTGTTGGTAGAGCTCAGTAACAAAATTCCTGGGTCTGTCGCAGTCGAGCAGGAGCCCTCTCAACTCCCAATGTACAGGCATGGGTAGAACTGGGATTTTACAGTGTTGTCTACAGTTCCAAAACTGCGTTCCTATGCGGCAAGTTTGGGTGGGTCTCAGGCACATGGTGATGGTAGCCATCTCTCCTGAAGCACTAGGGTCGGGAGTAAGAAACAGTTCAATCAAGAAAGTGTCCTAAAGGACTGAACAGACACTTCTCAAAAGAAAAAAATACAAATGGTCAACAAATATATGGACAAAATGCTCAATTACACTAACATCAAGAGAAAAGCAAATAAAAACCACAATGAGATATCATCTCATCCCAGTTAGAATGTATATCATAAAGACAAGATACATATGCTAGCAAGGAAGTGGAGAAACATGAACTCATATTCACCATTGGTGGGAATATTGTTGGTAGCAAACGGTATGGAGATTCCTCAAAAAACTAAAAGCAGAACCACCATATGATCCAACAATTCTACTGAAAGGTGAACAGTACTTATACCAAAAAAGATATTTGTACTCCCATGTTTATGGCAGTATTACAGCAGCAACAATATAGAATCCACCAAGATGCCTTTCATTAGATGAATGCCATATATTTACATAATGGAATACCATTCAGTCATAAAAGTAATGAAATCATGTCATTTGCAGCAACATGGATGAACTGGAGATCACTGAATCTAGCCAATCAGCGAAAGGCCAGCACCATGTATTCTCACTCAGTTATGGAAACCAGTAAGTCAGCCTAGTGGAAGTATGGAATGGAATAGTGGTCACTAGAGACAATAATGGTACTGGCAGAAAGAAATTCAATAAGGGGCACCAAAAACAGCAGAGATTCCCCCCTGGTTCCTCTTGAGTACAATAGGGTAAATTGGGCAAAACAACCTATGAAGTATTTAAAAATGACTAGAAAGGAAGAGTATGGAGCTCCCAACACATAAAAATGATTAATCACTGAAGAGATACAAATATTATCCTGATTTGGTTAATACATACTGGATACATGTGTTGTATAGATCATACAGTTGTACAAATTTTAAAATATTGTAAACGATATTTTAACGGTGTAGGAAGTGCTTGATAATAAAATTAATTTCAGTCTTTCTCTAGGAGAAAAAAATGTAGGGTTAACTTGAAGGTTTCCACATGCTTAGATATTTTAGGAGCACAGTTGTCATATTTTTCAGCATTTACCAAGAGTAAATGGAGTAATTACTTCAACAGTTAAAGATTGACATTCATAGGAATCATAGGGCCACTTGATTATTATAATTTTCCCAATTTACCCTTTTTCCCTTTCTTTTATGTTTTTAGTAGGCAATTTTAAAGCCTGTCAAGATTTTTTCTTTTAAATTTTATTCTGTATTCTCCCCCATTGTAAGAAAACTGGAAAAATGTCTCGTTCTATTGTTTTACTTCATTTGGAATTAAATAGCAGGTATAGGGTGTAGTAGGAGAAATGCAATTTCAATATCAGGACATAAATATATATGAGTGAATTTCACAAAAAGAAGCATGAGAAGACTGACATTCATTTCTGTGATTACTTGCTGTGATCTGGTGGCTTATTTTTGAAAGATACTCCTATGGAGTCTTTCATTTATACAATGAATGTTAGCCCCATTAACTGTCATTCTGAGAATAACTTGTTTTCAGAAGACTACTAGTTATAAAAGACTCCAGTGAACTCTTTTTACTTTGGATTTTTTACATATAATGTTTACATAGGTTTGTATATAATATATTTCAAATTATAAGATATAAAATGTAGAGTAAAAACATAGTACTCTCCATAAATTGATAACTTTGCCATTTTCTTTATGTATTTTCTTTTTATGTTACCAAAATATGTTTTTATATATTGTCTATAACTCTGTTAACAAGTGGAAGGCTACTGTCCTACTAGTAATACAAATAATTACTCTTGTTCAGAAAATAATATCCTTCAACTGTTTAAACACTTATGCTTACAATCCTCAGAAATGTTCTAGAGAGTAGATTTCTCCCCTGGGATGAATGAGTTAATTCTAAGTTAATGTGAAGAATTCTAATAGAGTATCATCATTACCTGTGAGAGGTTTATTTCAAAATCATTTAACATACTTGCCAAGAAAATTGATAATTCATTGTGTTGGGAAGATGAATGAGAGCATATATTTCTTTTTACAGTAATGGAAAAATCCTTGAATTTCCTTTACTTATATCCCTAGGCCTCTCTTAGGGAATGACAGGCACCCAAGCACATATAAACCCAGATTTGTATAGTAGGCATATCTAAGTAACAAATGCCATAAACCTTATACTGGGATTTTTGCTAGCCTATGCTAAGTTTAATTTAAAAAGTTATTCAAATGATTTTAAGAAGTCAGTCAAAAAGAAAGATGTAGCTCTCAAAGTCTAAGTTTAACTGGCAATACAATAAGAGTTCCTGAGCAGTGAAGTCTGGACTCTGGAGACGGTAGTATTTCTTAGAGCAGAGCAGGTAATCCTGGACAATCCAGAGGATAGAAAAAGCTAATGTCAGGGCAATGAAGGTGTCTTGATCAAGAAAATAAGCACATATTTAAGTAATAAACAGTAAAAATTTGTCAGTAGGCCTGAGAGCTCAATTTTATGAAGTAGACTGAAAATTAGATCTAGAGAGAAATATTAATAATAAGCCCTGAGAAACTTATTATAGAAGTGTATTAAAGATCAGAACTAGAACAATGACATAGGAGAAGATAACTGAAAACTATTTGCAAACTCAAAAGTTCAAGCGTTATGGGTAGAAGAAATGAGACTACAGGAAATAAACAAGGTGACTGAGAAACACAGCTTTTCGTTTGTTGACCATTTTGAACCAACTCTTCAGGATGAAGACAGGGAAGATGAGATGAGGTGATAGCCAGACAATCTGAGGAGCCAATGTTACATAGTCTTCAGTCCAGGAGAACAGAGTTAGGAACAAATACCAGAAGGTAAGGCAAAAGAAAAGACAGAGTGTGGGTTCAAGGATTTGGAGTTGACTAGGGGTAGCAGGAAACTCTCAGGCAATTATTACAGACCAGTGGGTGTTTGATGCCAGTGTGTCTGTCTTAAATCTTAAATGGTCATTGGACATCATTTAAAAAGAGGGATAATGCTTAACTATTCCATTCCTCTAACCTTTCTGAGGAGTGTCAGGTAAAGCGGCACTGAGGCTGCAGGTGGTAGGTACATAGTTGCAGGTATAAGCTGAAGGACCCGTTAGAGGACCTGGGGTGGGGGATGGTGAGGGGCCAGGGAGCAGAATATCAGTTTGCTCCTCTGTAGCCACCTATTAGAGCAGACATTGTGATGCACATTTTTAGAAACAAGCTTGAAAAAAAGAAAAATCTTGTTTTTTTTCCCAGAGATGCTGAAAGGAGTTTTCACAGTAATGAGGCTATTCTTCAAAAATGACCTCATACTTTAAAATCTACTATCAATTAAAGGTTTGATTGATGTAGGGCAACACTATTTAGCACATTTTTACTTTCTTAGGAGACTGGAATGACTACCAGCTTTGGCAGTTAAGAGGTCACAGTGTCCTTGTGTTTGCATAAGTCAATAAAAATTATGTTTATTTGAAATGATTCATCAACTAGTGCTTTGGTCTTAAAAATAATGGTAGGCAAGAGAATTTTCTTTTTTAAATGTAGATACATCATTGATGGAAAAATATAAATGCTCATGTCGTAGCATGCTCGCTGTAAACCCTCAATTAAGCGTTTGTTCTGAGTACTTAATGATAGAATTCACTAAAATTGACCATTTACAATATGACAAATACTGTTAAAGATCTAGATGATAAAATGTAGTCATCTTAAGTATGTTTCTTTTTTACCTTAAAGCAAAATATTTCTCATTACATAACAATAATCTCTCATTATAAAAATTTTTAAATGCATAAATACAGAAAATAAAAAGATAACTTTAGTAGTCCCACCATAATTAGTATATTGATATCTTAGCTTTGCACAAGTATGCATACTTTTAAGGAGTTGCATACAAATATACCTTTTTTGGGGGATGGGTAATAGGGATTAAACTCAGGGTCACTTGACCACTGAGCCACATCCCCAGTCCTATTTTGTATTTTATTTAGAGACAGAGTTGCACTGAGTTGCTTAGTGCCTCTCCATTGCTGAGGCTGATTTGAATTCACAATCCTCCTGCCTCAGCCTCCCGATCCCTGGGATTACGGGAGTGTGCCAGCAAGCCTGGCACAAATAAACCATTTTAAACAGTTAGTTTAACCTGAATTCACACCATTAGGATATTACAACACATTATGCCTATTTATGTTTTTGCTTATTTTTAGTAATTATTTTTAATGCTACACTATCAAGTGAAATGCCATAATTAACTCCTCCCTATTATTGTACATGCCAATCATTGCCTTTCTTTCAACCTTATAAACAGTACTTCTATAAAGAATGTTGTGCATGATATAAATATATTTAGGATTGTTTTTATAGACTAGATTTCCATTAACATGACAAAATATTGATTCAGTTTTTAAAATTTCTTGATAAATATAATGCAAATATATTTTGAAAAAAGTATTTTTCCACTTCATTAATGTTCCACAATTAGAAAATACTTTTATTCCCTTTTCCAAATGATTTCCTAGGAGGATAAGGTACATTACCTAGGGGATTTCAAATTGGCAGGGTATACTGATGGGAGTTTCAAGGCACAGAATGGAGCAATAACTAAATGCCATTAAAGAAAGTAAATCTGAGAGAAAACTGGGATACTGAGCTTTAAGGAATCCTAAAGTGAATCCAGCACATTGTCATGGTGTATGTTCTAGAAGAATAGATACAGATATATGGAGACTAAGAGAATCTACCAAACAGTGGATTAACAATTAAAGAGTTATTAAAGTTCATAGGCAATCACCTAGAGGCAAAATCTACATTTTTTTTTTTACCCCAAACCCTTAGAACTGGTATATTTTGAATCCAGATATTTTAGATTTTTAGATATTTTTAGGTTTGCATATCATGATAATATATAATACCCCATTCACAGTTTTAGATAGTAAAGTTTTAAAGCATAGTAATATTTTTATACCCCAAACATTTGACTCTTGATGGGATATGCTAAGTTTCTAAGTCACTAAGATGAAATTTTGCCACCAAATTATTTTACTGCGAACTAACAAAAAATGACTTCAGTTTTCAGAGTACTTTCAAATTTAAGGAATGCATTTAAGAAATTGTGAATATGTATTGCTACTGGCAATTTGTTTTTGGAACTGTGTGATTGAGAAAGTAAATTGCTCTAACAGTCTAGATTTTTTATAATTAAATATAAGTAAGCGATGATTTATTGTTTCCCTTTTTCAATAAATATTTTTAAAGGTTGTATAAATTAGGTATTCAATTATATTTTGTTGAAAGAAGTAAAATATTTGTCTCTCTCTGCCTTTATCTATCAAATGATATATAAGTAACAAATCTTACACTCTGACAATCAATTTTTTTAATTTTTTAAAAATTTCTTGAAACTAGATTTTTCAAGTAAGTATTTTGGTTAAGTGTTTGGAAGGCATAAACTATAGTATTTAGGGAGCAGATAGATGTATCCTCAGGTTTATTCATTTCCTTGACAACTATGGCTTTTCTTTCTCTTTAAAATTTATCCTTGTTTTGGTAATAATAAAAAGAATACTATGTGGCATTGTATATTTATGTAATACCTGAACAAGTGATTCACTGGGAGAAAGAAGTCTGGATTCCTTTCTACTTTGTATTGTAGAACTGTTTTCCCTCCCTCTTTATACATTCAACTTGATCTTTCTTAGAAATGCAAAAGTCATTATTATCAGATAAGCAGGGTAGGAAAATACAATCATAAGCCTAGGAGAGGCAATTTGTTCCCTATGTCTCTGCTATTCAAATAGATAGTGCTCTTCCTACATTATTCTCACATGCTATATAGTTGGTGACTCATATATCTTCCTTTGGTATCATCTTATATTTCATTACTCCTGTTCAGAGAACTTTATTCAACTTCTAACCTAACTCATTCTTTCTCTAATTTAAATTCATTACCTCTAATCCTATTTTCTGTTGAAACAAAGAGGACACGCTATCGCCAAATTACATCTATTCTCATATTTGAAGATTGCATTAGTCTTCAACTTTCACTTCTCCATAGTGAAAAGCATTTCTTTAAAAAATTATGCATTGTAAATTACTTTCATGCCCTTTGTAGTTGGGTCAAAAGCAAAACAAAAATCTAATAAAAGGGTAATGATAATAAAAATGATGACAATTTATCATTCAGTCAACTAGTATTTATCTAGGGTTAATTGGGTGGTAAGGCACGATGTGACGAATAAACAAATGAGTTAATTAAACGGTATAAATAGGATGGACATCAGCTTCTTCCTGAGTGGCTTACAGTGCAAAAGATAACATAGAAATATAGATAATGTAGACTAGAGATTTAAATTTAGTGTAACAAATTTTGGGTCCATCTTGGGTCCCCAGATCTTATCTGCATTAGATTTTAGGCACTTGTCTGAAACCCTCAGTGCCTTGTTTCTGAGTTGTAATTAAAATCATCTGGTAGGATATTTGGAAGTATTAAATGAGATGATAAACTTTAGGTGCCTCACTCAGTTCTGACCCTCAGTATATGTCACATGTTATAATGGTAACTGTTCATTAAAAGAAAGATTGAGTACCTGTTAGGTGTCATGAATCCATGTTGAACTAGAAAAAGGACAATACATAAGATCCTGTCCATGTCCTCAAAGGGTTTATTGTCTATTGGGAACAACCATTATGCAAACAGATACCTACCCAGTACTTTGATAAGTACATGGCAGAGGCAAGAGAGGGTGCTAGCTGCAGATAAAATGGACATGTAATATCTTCTTGAGGAGTCAGGCATATGTTTCAGAAATCAACTGACATCTAAAAGATATTTGGAAATTAGCTAAGCAAAGAAGGTAGACAAAGTATGTTCAGGACAGAGTGTTCCTTTCAAATTTAAGGAATGCATATTATTTATGCATTATGTGGACCACTGTTGCAATTTGGGGTGAGGGTTGAAGAAGGAAAGCAACTCAGGCAAGAGATATATTCAAAAGATGTACAAGTAGTCTACCTGGTCACAGAGAAGTAAGAGAAGACAGGAGGTGTCTTCCTTCAGATGATTCCATGAACTAAAAGTAATAGCAGGGATAACAAACTTGATGGGTATACAAGAACTATGCTAAAAGTGATACATTATTATTACATAGAAATCTGTACATTTCATAAGAAAGTATAGCAAAGCTGCTGGGGTGTTTAGAGGTTATTAGTGCTGGGTTGCGTAATAGGCATACTCTCACACAGTGATCTGAGACTACAATATTGAGGATTTTCATCCTACTTTCTTCTCTCAGTATTCTTAGGGCAAAACCAATTAATTAAATAAAGAAATTCTGAATGAAACATTTGATGATTTATCTGAGTGCTCTACATTCAGATAATGTCTATAATATAACAGAAGACTTCACCTCATTCAAATGATGAAGGTTTTCAAACACTGGCAGAAGCAGACAAGGGTATGATTTAGGGGATCAGAAGAACCTTCACATCCCTCAAAGAACATTTTTTATCAGTTTTTTCTGAAGATTTGGTATCAATAAAAACTAGCATGGATATTTGTGTTTCTGTCTCAGCATGAGTTTATGACCTCCTGAAGTTTATTATTGGGGTCCCATTACCCAACACAATGTATGGAACGTTTTAGGCTCTCAGTACATATTTGAAAAAATTTGTGTGTTTTCTATTTGTGTCATATTTAGTCTAGCAGTGCTCTTGTCTTTCTTGAATTAATTCAGTAATTTCTCACTTGTGCATCTAAGTCTGAGAAATCCAATGTGGGTTACACAACAATGGTAAATGTCATTGTTCAATCTAAGATACTCTATAGTGTTGTTTGTAATGATGTGCGGTTTATGAAGCAATCATGTTTTACTTTTCAAACATGCTTTTGCTAACATATAGACACATCATTCCATATTTTAGTTTAATCCTTAACAACTCTATGAGATAATACTATTATCATCATTTAATGGGGGAAACTGAGGCATGAGGCTGTAAAATAATTTGCTTGAGCAGCAGAACTCAGACTTGAACTTCAGAAAGAGCCCATACTTTGTTCCACTATGCTTCATATTTCCAATTCCTTTTTAAAAATATACTTTAAATAATTTCTCATGGATTTAATGAACTGTGACCTGTGTCAAATAACATTTGCAATTCTATCTCATTTAGTATCTTATAGAGATAAATTGACTCTAAGGCAGGATCTTCATTCTAGGAGGATGATAAATCTCTTAATATTTGATTCTCACATGATTTTGGCTATTTGAAATGTATTTTAACTTGTCAAACTGTATTTGAAGAGAGATATGAATACCTGTCATTAGTCTAAAATTTTATCTGTACTATAGAATTGTGCTTTCTGTCACATTGTAGTTTTTTAATAGTGCATGATCACGTATGTATTGAAAATTATTTTTTTAAACTACATTTTTAAATTGGGTAATCTTTTTCTTCTTTCTGGAGGAAATAATATAGGTCTTGAAGTCTAATATTTGACTATAAAATTCTGACACTGAACACCACCACGATAATATTCTATGACTTTGAGCAAAGGGCCTGCGCTTGCCTCCACCTCTTCATCCACAAAATTGTAGTACTTGTCTTGAAGGATTGCAACAAGAATTGAATAATTATACATGTATGCACATGCATAGACACACACATATACATGCACACACACACACAAACTCATATACGTGGTACCTGTCGTGTTCACCTTGCAGTGCATACTCAATGAATTTTCTGTTTTAGTGCATCTAAATATTGAGCTATGTTAATTCATGCAAAGATAATTTGCAAAAATATATAATAGACAATGACAGTGGTTATTCCCATTGACTCTGAAAATAAATTCTTTCCTCTGGAAAAAAAAAATCAGTGTATGCTTTTGCCATTTTCAGAAATAGGCACATTGCAATACTGCTAATTCTGTCGTGTGCCAGTCAACTACAGTTGGCAAAAGCAATATGACTTTCTTTGGCATCTCAATATAAATTACATATTGAAAGTCCCCAGTTGTTGAAGTTGGCAAAAAGAAGAGAAAATACGTAATTTTCTCTTCTAATATAACAGAAGTCCTAGTCCTCTCTAATATAACAGAAGTCCTCTGTCACATTATAGACATTATCTGAATGTAGAGCACTCAGATAAATTATCAAATGTTTAATTCTCATTTAAAAATAACTTTTGTACAGCAGCTAGTACAGAATAAGGGAAATACTTTTAAAATGATTAAATTTTACAGAAAATAATTCATTTAATCTTGAACTCTCTGCAAATAGAACATGTTTGGAACATGGTAAGCACTCCATAGGATCTGAGAAATCCACAGGATTGCAGTTAGGTGTATTTTTTCTTTTAATGATGTGGTTACTACATTCAGAATGATTATGTCCTTGTGCAATTGCCTATAGTCAGTAAACAATGGAACTGAGATTAGACTACAGATAGTTCAGCTTCAAAGCTGCTATTCCTTCCATGACATACTTGTTGTGCACAAAATACTGGTGTAGAAACATTGATTTTTTTTTTTTTTTTGTCTCCAGGAAAAGTTTAATTAAAGGAAGTTATCCTAAATTTCATTAGGAAAATTTGGAAAGAAAAATGTAAAATTACTTTTTTTTTAAAAAAAGGTTAAAATAATTTAAAAGAGTAATAAAATTAGAACTTGGGGCTAGGTTCTCCCCACAGAATTTTTTACCTTGGATTATTAAAGAAGGCTATAAAACACAATCTTTTGAAGAGTATAAACCAAGAATCAGCCAGCATGCCAAAATGCTATTATAAGCTAGAATTAATTTTAAATTATAGCTTCATGGAATTTTAAAGTGTGCAGAGTGGAAAGGGATAAAAAGAGTCATTGAAATGCTTAGGTTAATTAAGTTTCATTCTTGTAATGTAAAGGTAGTGGTTTTACAAAGCCTTCAATCTAAGACTGATCAGACAATAGGAACTGGTTAATGTAGAAAAAGTCAATTTATCAATGGGTATTCCTCAAAAATATATGTCAAATGGAGCCTGTTTTTATGTTTTCTCCTGAATATGAAACTGATGCATACTAGCAGTATAAACTATTTATATTGAGAAAATATAAAAAGTAAAGGTGAAACTAATATTATTGCTGATTCACAGATAGCCATAGCTAGCAACTTCGAATATTTCCTCTGTTCATTCTTAGCAAATGTATTTTATCATGCCATGCACAGAATTGTGTGTGCTTCATGTTTCACTCATTTTTGTCTTCTATATTTTTGGAGAGTTCCTCAGACTTATTCTCTGAATCCCTGATTTGATTTCTTCAGGTGTCATTCTGGTCTTTAATGCTTCCAATGCTAATTTTAACTTAGACATTGTTTTCAGTCTTCTTATAATTTTGACAACCATTTTCTGAATACTCAGTCTGTATCTTCATCACATACAAGATAAAGAATTTCAAGAAAATTCGTAATCTTGTGTTTTCAATGAAATAGCTTCACAATTCTGTAGAAGTTGAAAACTTACTGCTAACAAATCTTTCTTTTTCTAAATACTAAAATATTCCCTTCTTCATTCAATGACCTGCCCTTCTTCTTTCCTTAATCTGTGATATTACTTTGTCAAACCTTCCAATTTTTTAATTTATAATTTATCTTTGAATAGGGAAGAATTCTGCAAGGTTCTGGCATTCTTCCATAGGCAAGGTGTTTTCCTTGGATCCCTTATTCTTCATTTAGGTGGTGACAAAAATTTCCTAGGCAATGCATGTTGGGAGAAATCCTAGTTCTTTGATGGCAGCAGTGAATGTCTTAAGTGTGTAAGGAAAATCACACATTCATGCCCATCAGGAAAACCTGCGAGAGGAGCATTCCGCTCTGGCCACCTAGCAAAGTAAACAACTGCCCCCAAACTGACCTAGTGTTACCAAGGGAACCTGTATTGGAGCCTGGTGGTCAGATCTCCTGTGGCACATTGTGATTGGGCAAGAAGCCTATAAAATGTATAGCTGTTCCTGCAATAAATGAGTTTGCGGGCTGCTCGCCACAAGCCTGCTTCCACCCAACTCCTGGATTCTGGGGGTCTTGACTCCACGCCCTTAGCTGCATCTGAGCTAGCCTGGCACAACTACAAATGTATACCATGTTTTGATGACTGCAATATATCAGTGTCCATTCACCTCCTCTATTGCAATATCTACTATTGACTTGGCAACATAATCTTTAACTATCTGGGTAGTAAATTTTGTAAATAGAATCTTATACTTCCTACTGGATTTAGAGGAATTTCTATTTTCCAGCATCAATCTAAGACTGATTTAGAGGAATTTCTATTTTCCAGCATACCTATATAGCAGTGGCTTTCAATAGTATCCCTCAAGTGATCTCGATGTCAAGGACTTTGAACTAGTTACATTCAGAAATCAGAGTTGTTATTCTAGAGTTCTGTGGACTTGGAAAGCAATGGATAAAACTTCCATAATCTATTTTCTTTGATTTGTGTTCTTGAGTCTGCATTTATCAAATTAGTCTAAAAATATAAATCTGTTTAGTATTAACCCAAGCACTACACTCAGGGACTTATTTAGTTCTTTGCTAATTTGGTGATTACTTAAACATTAAATTTTATATTGCTGACTTGATATTCCTCTATAGTTTTTACCTCAATTATTACTAATATTAAAATTCATGCTTACTGCTACTTTTTCACAAAAGTAATTTTGGCAACAATTATTTATGAATCATTTTATTAATCATACTATTTAAAGTTTTTAAAAAATATTATAGAATAAGTATATCAATGCAAAGAGTGTTGATGTTGATTGAAATATACTTTTGGCAAAATTAATAGACCTTTTTATCATTTCAGACATAGCTAGAATCATGTACCAACTGAATCCTGTGGATGTGGAAAATGTTTTATGTTTTTGTAGAATACAGATTGCATTAATATAATTCTCTGTTTTCACCTTCTACAGAATTCTCAATGTAGAAAATGTGACACACACTATATTTGGTTATAAGTATGATTCACGTTTCTCACAGGATAGTGAAAAATCTCACCAGTTGAAATCTCCCTATTGGCTTATTATTGCAAATTGTGTTGAATTTTACATTTTGACTATGTGTGTCAGTTGAATCTAAAATAACATTCATAGAAAAAAGTTAAGTTCCACTAAATTTTATTTTAGGTAACTATTAGATCATGAAATCCAGTTTACACAGAAACAATAGGAGAGAAGAAAACAATGCAAAGTGGCCTGAAATAAGCAATGATTGATAGAGAAATGAATAAAATCACTCTTGTGCTTATTTGAGCTTTGTAGTTTGAACTTTCCCCTGTCTATTCTTTAGTGAGACTACCAATAAGTAACTGACAAGCTAAAATGATTAATGGACAATTCAGAAGAGGAATATAAATAAGTCCAAGATGAAAAGAGATTCAGAGAGAGTCTGACTTATCCTGTTTTACAAAGTAGGGCATACAACATATAATGCTAATAGTGAGCTGTAAGAAATAGATTTTGAAGAATGAATGGCTTCAATCATTCAAACTAAATAGAGAAAATAATGAAAAAGACTTGAAGATGCTGTTTTCCATGTGTGTGCATGTGTGTGTCTGTTTTCTTGTATCTACTTTATATAAAAAGAGTAAGAAAACCACTTTCTTTACTATTTTTTCTTCTGTACATAAAATTTCTGATTAAATTATTACTTTATTTTTAACTGCATTTGATTCAATTTAATCATGCCTCCATACCATTCTTCCACGATCTGAAATGGATAACTCATTTTAATGAACAAAAAATTAAACATGCTATAAATACCTTTATTTAAAAATGTATTTATTTTTGTTGGATACATGAAATTATAAAAATTGTACATATTAATAGGTTACCATGTGATGTTTCAATATGTTGAAATTATAATGTTTAAATGAAGTTGCAAACACCTCAAACATTTGTCATTTCTTTAAAGTGAACACTTTCACAATCCTTTCTTCTAGTTCTCTGAAATATGCACTGTATTATTGTTACATATAATAAAACTACTATGAAATAGCATACCAGAACTTTGTACCCCTAACTATAACTTCTATCCATTGAATAAATTTTCCCCATCTCTCCCTGTTTCTCCCTCTCTCTCTTCCCCAGTCTCTGGTAACCATCATTCATTCTTCTCTCAACTTTTGTGAGATCAACTTTCTTATATTCGGTATATGAATGAGGTCATGTGCTACTTATCGTCTTGTGCCTGGCTTATTTCACTTAGCATAATGGTTTCCAGTTCCGTCCATGTTGTCACAAATGATAGAGTTTCATTCTTTTTTATGACTGTATCATTCCATTGCATATGGATGCCACTTTTTATTTATAAATTCTTTGGTTGATAGATCTTTGATTTTCTGTTGTTTTTCTTGTGCTGGGCTAGCTCGGACGCAAGGTATGCAGTGCGGAGTCAAGCCTCAGACTCTGGGTGTTGGGTGGAAGCAGGCAGGTGGTGAGCAGCCTACAAACTCATTTATTGCAGAAGTACATAAGACTTTTATACTTCTCTTGACCAATCATCATTTGCCACGGTTATACCTTTGATCAATCATCATTTGCCACGGTTACACTTTTGACCAGTCATCATTTGCCACGTTATACCTTTGTCCTGTCTGAATTGACATCCTTTTCTTAGGTCTCTCAAGCCCTGCCCTTTGGTTTCCTTGGTAGCACTGACGTCAATTTGGGGAAGTTGTGTACTTTCCTAGATGACCAGAGCAGAATGCTCCTCCCCACAGGTTTTCTTGTTGGGCCTGTATGTGCAAAGGTTTTCCTTACACACTTGAGATGTTCACTGCTGCCAGCCAAGAACCAGGATTTCTCCCAACAGTTTTCTATTTCTTGGCTATGTGAACAGGAGGGATGGAGGAGTGCAATTGTCTTTTTGACATGTTTTCATTTCTTTTGGAACATACCCAGAAGTAGGATTGTTGATCATGTGGTAGTTCTATTTTTAATTTTTTGTAGAACAGACATAGTGTTTTTCACAATGATTGTACTAATTTACATTTACACCAGCTGTGTGCTTTTTTTTTTTTTTTTTTTGTCCATATCCTTGCCAGCATTAGTGGTTCTTTGTTTTTTTGATAATAGGCTTCTTAGTGGGATGAGGTAATATCTCATTGTGCTTTTGATTTGCATGTTCCTGATAATTGGTGATATTGAGTGTTTTTTCATTTACCTGTTGGCTTTTTAAATGTCTTCTTGTGAGAAATGTTCATTTAATTCTATTACCCATTTTTAAATTGGTTTTTGGCTATTGAGTTTTTGGAGTTCCTTATATATTCTGGTTGTTAACCCCTTGTCAGATGAATAATTTGTAAATATTTTCTTCCATTCTGTATCTTGTCTCTTCACTCTAAAATGAATGGCTTAATTTTTAATATAGTTCCTAAATGATAACCTTCTGAGTAAAAGCATTGATTTTGTATGTGACATTCATTTAAGAAATTTCAACTAAGTATTTCAAAATTAAATTTGGAGTTATAGCAAATCATTTTTTGAAATTTTAGAGAAACATACATATTTTAAATATAATTTGTTCATAAAATTTTTGTGACTGTCAGTTTTTAATTTATAAAAGGCAACAAAAAAGCTATGGGCTGGGTTTGTAGTTCAGTGGTAGAGCTCTCTCCTAGCATGCATAAGATACTAGTTTCAGTCCTCAGCACTGTAATGTATATAGTTCATAAGTCAAGGTCTATTTTAACATCAAGAAGGAAGAACAATCTCAGATTTTAAGAATTTCACTTACTTTATTAAATGATCATTACATCTTCTTATCAACCTTTTAATGTCCTCAAAACACAGCATTATATAACTAATATCATAGCCTATTTAAAGGAGGTAATTTTCTTTTTCTAAGGAATCATATTTTTCTTCCAAATCTGACAAAATAATTTGATTAATTGTCATAAGAGTATGATGTCATTGATTTGGAAAAATGTAATAATTTTTTGGTTCATAATTAGCTGTCTTTCTTGTTTTTTTTCCTTAGTGCCATTAAATTCATTTAAATAATAAATTCCTTCCATTTAAAACTTAGCCATAAAGATGTCTATCAGTAGCACCAAAGTAGTGGCTTGAACTGAGAAGATTCACTCTTCTGTTGCAGAAAACCATTGCCACTTAATGGAACAGGATTAGTGTGTTATAATACTTAAAATCTTGGTCTACAGAAAGCTACCTGCTTCTGCTGAGGTATTTAGACAAAGACTTTTGGAAGCTGGCCAAGTTGGTGCAATACTCAAACCCACTGCTTACGTGTTTGACAATAACATCTGGTAACACAGATGCCAAATTCTAGAGAGCCATAATTATTTTAAGAAAAGGGAGAAGTTGTCTTACATAGTTATTATCATGCTACTACCTCAGGTATTAGAAAGAGGCAATCATTTTATACTTCTCTGACAGCATATGTTTTCTCAGTTTCACAGATAAAATTTCTAGATTGTGCACAACATCTAGATTAAGAATCATTATGTGTTTTAATCAAAAGAAAGATTTCAAAAGAGCATAAAGAACATGATGAAAATGTTTTGTTGCCTCCAAGTGCCTGTTCAAAAACCATTGAGCTAGGTGACAAAAATTCATAGACTAGGCTATTTCAAAGAAAAGTTGATGACAATAACCTCTCTTGGTTTCACACTCTATCTTGGAACCACTCATAAGTAAGACTGTCAGATTTTGTACCAATGAAAAGATTCTGTCTTACCTTTGTTATTCTCAGCTGTTAAGAATTCTTTTCCATTTCTTTCTCTCTCTCTCAGACAGATTATTATAAAAAAGGATATGACAGGTGCCAGTGAATCTATATGTTGTTTGTCTTTAACAGCAATATCTTTCATGCTGTGTGCATCCATGAAAATAATGATCTAGTGTCTTTTGGAAACATTTACCTGCAGGACTCGGGAACTAGCATTTATAATTTGGTAGCATTGTAACCAGTTTGGGTAGCTACCTTAATGTGTGTCTATTTACTGTGGTTAATGAGAACAACTCATCATGATACTCAAGGGATTTAAAGATTACCAGGGTAGACATCTACAATATTACCTCCCCTCTGCTACTCACCCTCAAAATCTGAATTGAGACCACCATCCATTGATTTTTACATTCTTTGTGTCATCAAATATTAATGATAGTCTACCCCATGTAAGACATTCTGATAAGGGCCAAATACACAATGGTGACTGAAACAGACACAGTCCTTGCCCTCCTATAATTCACAGTCACAGGAATTTCTAATTCAAATGCCTTCAGGGTCAATCAGGTAAAGGCGATGAGTGAAGTTGTGAATATAAGCTCATAATTAGTGGTAGAGGCTGTGACTGAAGGAAAGTGAATGTTCTACCAGATGGAATTGAATTCAAAATTTGTTTAAACAATGAATCATAAAAAAATGAATCAGAAAATAGTCACACCTACAGTCTGAGCACTTTGGCTCTCTGCCCATGAGTTTGCGCGTCTGGCAGTGAAGCAGAGCAGGGATGATCCAGATGGTGCAAAAATTTAGGAGCTGGTTCTCCGACTTACTTCTCCGATGGGTAGGCATAGGCCTTGAAGATATGTGCTATGAAGCTGTGAGGACCTGGGTGAGTTTTCCAGTTCAGGAAAAAGGCATTCTACTGGCCGCATGTTAGGCCACAGTGACCTATTACTGACAGATGCCCTGCTGGGCAGATTCAGCATTTCTGACTGATATGTTGGTTTTTTAAATTTGTAGTGGCTTGTACACCATTAGCAACCTGTTTATTATCCTGTAAACTGGAATTGTCTTTTAATTCATAGCAAATAGTTTAAATGTTTGAAATTGTCATGAGATTACTTTAATTGAATGTAGGTCAGACTACCTCTAGGTCATAGGTCTATAGATTTTTTTGATTGAGCATGATAGCAAAATAAATTTAAGACAAACTAATAATGAATAATCACTAACAATATTGATAAATAATCATAAATGATTCCACTATACACCATACACGCAAACTATGTGACTACACCACGCTATTAAATATGTGAATTACAAATCCTTTCAAAAATAGAAAATTTTAAATGAATGAGATGTTTTAATGTTTTATTTGCATACTTTAAAATATGATCATACATGTATAACACAACAAAGGATATTGATTAATAATAGTGATATTAAATAATAATAAAATTTAGCAACCACACTAAAATAACAAATGTTAGCATTGTTTGAATATTTATTACCTTTTACACACTGTATCAGAGAAATGAAGGGAAGTAATTACCAAATATGTTTATAAACTCCTTATATTATAAAATAAAATTGTTGAAGTCTACTCTATTAATGATTTTCTTTTTTATCACTTACCAGATTAAAAGTAAGGTCTTTCTCTTTTTTTATTATTTTTATTTAGCTTTTAATTTTTTACAGAAAGTAAGGTCTTTCTTATAATTTATATTTCTTTTTAATAGTTGGTATCAACCAAGTGATTCCTTATGAGGATGTTCTTTGAGGGTTTATAAACATGGTTATGATGTAGAAAGTTATCAGCAATAAATTCCAAAAATTTGGACAAATATTTGGCACAAATAATTTGGTAAAATTATGTAAGAGTCTATAGTAAACATAGCCACCTTCAAGCAGGTTTCTAAGATTATAGAGCTGGTTATTTGTTCTTGACTCTACTAGGCCATCCCTTGAAAAATGAGCCTAATACAAAACTGTTACATGATTTGAATAATCAAAATATTGTGACTAAAAAGATGGAAAACTTTTGATGATTTTTCTTCTGTAAGGGAACATGAGAAATTAGGTCTATGGATACATAATAGAGAAATGAAAGAAAACTGATACATCAACAATATTATATAGAAGTAAATTAAGGATTTGGTAGCAATGGAGGGAGAATAACATGAATAGTCAATAGTTGCTACATTATGTAAAATTCTAATATACTTAAATAAGTTCCCAAATAAAGTATCTTAGTAAAAATCATGAAAGCTACCCAGACAAGTCATGGAATCTTATTATAAAATGGTAAACTTCACAAGTTCACTTCCAAACTTGAGATGTGTGCATATTTCACATTTTTTTCTAGTTTTATGTTTAAGAATCTGCATGTTTTAGTGACAAGAAGTTTACTAACAGGAGAAGTTTTAAAACTCTTTCCTGCTGAATTACCCCAAACATTAAAGATTTACCCATTTCTAAGGTGTCTAGCTTTTCCACCCACATGGGGAGAAGAAACAGGAGGCAGTTCTTCCCAGTCACCAACTGCTGTTACTTTTCTGTACCATGTTATGTCACTGTTAAAGACTGGATTGTCCATCTTACAAATGATGTTCCAGGTGCTATGAGTCCTCCCTTACTTAGGGTAATTTAAAAGCCAACTTGATTCCGGGAGAGTGCACTGGTACTGCCTCAGTCCAACAGCAGAGTTTGCCCTGTGCATTGGCCCTCAGAGATGCAGATGTATATTTGTAGCTTTTTTGGTTCATGTATGAAGCCTTTACCTTAGATTCTAGTCTGCTCCTTTACCAGACTAGCCTAACATCATTCATCTAGAAATACTGTTACAGGATATAGTAAAGTAGTTACTAAAATTTAAACCTAACAGAACCATAAAATGGGTTTGGATAGCTTTAAATTTTAAACATTGAAAATGTAACAATTACATTATCTATTGAAAGGAGAGATTACCACTATCTGAAATTAAAAAAAAAAAAAAAAAGAAAGAAAGAAAGAAAGAGAAAGTGTATCTCTGTTAGGTGCAGCCTTGCTGAGCAAGGCATACTTCTGATCTCATTTGGATCATTGTGTTGTGGAGTACTGACAGGGGACTGGTTAATCGTGGCCTGTTCCACTAGGATGAGTTTACTGTTGATTGGCTCCCTTTCAAAGTGTGAGGCCGGTATTGATTGGCTGACTTTCAGAGGTTGTTCACTGAAGGGAGTTGTCATTAAAATTTAAAAATTGCTTCTGAACCTATATAGAAATAAGATTTTCTTAGAAATATGGGGTCTTTTTAATTCCCATCTTCTTTCCCAACGAATGCAGCTACCCACTCAGTTTATGTTAACATTTCTGAGGGACTTTGCTCAGAGTTTACTCAAAGTCACTCCTTCAAAGGAGTCTCCAATGTTTCTTAGGTTCTTAAATGATTATTTCCTAGGTGATTCCCCATGCATATACCTACATTTAGAGTACCTGTGATTGCCTTTAGTAATTTTCTGGCACCTTTATCACCAGAAAAATCCTATAAAAATCAAATTTCATTCCTGTTGCATTATCCTACTGGACTATAAAGATTAACCTGTTAATCACGAGTATGATAATATCGTAAATCACCTTTCTACTCAAGGAAGGACAATCTTCATTCTCATAAAGACAACATTCTTGTAGTTAAAAGCCCTGATTTTAAAGAACTAATGATTCTTTTTCAATTAGTTACTAGGTCACCTTAAGCAATTTACTTACTCTCTGCGCCTGTATTTTCTCATCTATATAGGGAGGTAAAATATTACCTTTGTTTTTGGATTACTAGGTTAAATGACCAACTTCCTATAAAGTGTTTAGAATTGTCCTGGTTCATAAGTGCCATATAATAATAGTCAGTCAACCTCTCTCTCTCTCTCTCTCTCTCTCTCTCTCTCTCTCTCTCTCTCTCTCTCTCTCTCGCTCTCTCTCGCTCTCTCGCTCTGTCTCTCTGTGTTATTAGTAACATGGACTTTTAAAAAGCCATACGGAGAAGAAAGGGAAGAAGCTTTTCAATTTGTCATCCTGTTTGCTATATTTTTCTCACTTCTGAGGAATAATGTAGAATGACTTTGACACCTTAGCTGTGAAAAATTGAGAATAAAGATAAATTCAACAAACTATAACAGAAGGATCAAAGTCCCAAATGTCTGTTTATGTCTGATAAAAGCCCACTCTGTGAGTGAGAGGATTTGTAGCAAATCACAATATTCTTCTTATGACAAACTGTTATTTTAAAGAATTAAAAGAAGATCAAAATGAATAAGAGCAATCTTTGATTAAGCATAAGGGAGGAAATGTCAGAAAGGAGAGGTGAAACTGTGCATGGTAGTAGGGGGATCACTTACATTTGGTCATCCTGGTGGTGTTATAATTGACGGCATCCTGTGACCTCAGAATTTTCAAACACATCTGAGGCAGTGGTTCTCCACCCTGGCTGCACATAACAGACTCCTGAAAATGCTACAAAAGGTAAGTTGCCTGAGCCAGATCTCTGGGGCAGTAGGGCCTGAGCCTTAGCCATTTTTCAAAGCTCCCCAGAACAATATAAAGTGCAACAGGGGTCGGGTATTGCAGGAGCTCCTTGGCTAGCTGTGTTTGGTCTGTGCAGCAGCAGCTGCTGCTACCTGTGACCCTTTCTTCTTTGTCAGGTAGAACACCATTCTCTGAACTTTGGCACCTGATACTCCCAGGCTCAAAGTGACAGGAACAAACCTGGAGAGCAGACAGAAGCAGGCAGAAACTTTCAGCACGTGAAAGTTTAGGAAACTTCTAGCAATAAGGAATAAAAGATTACAATGAATGACAATTTGTATAGTTCATGATGCTTTTGTATCATGTGTAATGGAGTTTCCCCCATCCCCTTTTCTTTTGGATTTCCTTTTTTATTTACTTTATGGTATATATTGGGTATAACCATGCCATCTGTGATTCCTATTCATACTGATGTTTATATTAATAATTTATATTTCTTTAGATATTTATGAGTATTATATTTAGAAGACTAGGAAGTGTTCCCAGTGGCTGGGCATTAGGATAATCTGAGAAGTTTTGAAAAGGTAAATCTTTAGACGTTATTCAAAATTAACTGATCAGAACTTTTAGAGATGAAGCACAGGCCTTCACATCTTTTTAAAAATCTCCCCTCATAACAATAATGTACAGCCAATTTTGAGAAACACTTGTTTAAAAGGTGCAGATAAAACACTAATTGAGATTAAAAAAGCAAAAAACAAAAATACAGTGACAGTCTAAGAGTAAAACAAATGGTGCTGATTAAAATTTGGCAAAAATTTTGAGGAAAAAATATAAAATACATTCTTACAGAAAAAGTCTAGACTTTCCTTTTAGGAGAGTATTTAGAAAGTAGTGTATTAAATTCAGATCTATCTAAATTAAAGGAGATGGAGAAATTACCCTTCGAGGTCAGTGTTAGACCAAGGACTCTTATTTTTAGATTTAATTGGTTGTCAGAAGTGAGTACTTCTTCTTCGGCATTTTGAAGATATTTTAAAACCTGTGTTAAATGCTGAAGTGAATCCTAGGTTTAAAATGAAACCATAATCCTTCTCATGCATGTTAGACCCCATGTTCCTATTTTTGAACAAATCTTTAGATAAATAGTTGTATTACCTCAGCGAAGATAGTATTAATAATTTTCTGCATGAGTGAAGTTCATTATTTGAAGATGAAATATGTGATTAGTATATATTGAATTACATATAATGTGATCAATGATTGATTATGCTTATTATTTCCTACATTGCCTTTTTATTTGAACACTATGTTGGAATTATACTCCTCACTGGTTTTGAAAAGTATATTAAGAAAAGAGACTCTAGAATTTGTTGTAATAAATTGTTTGCTGTGGCTTATGGTTTTTTTGGTTATTTTAATAGGACTTCCAATATGAAATATTGATTAAATTACTAAATCTTACTCTTTATTAAAACTTAATTTGTGATAATACATTGTAGCTCATCCTTCAGAAATTCTGACCAAAGGGTTTCTGGAACAAGCTCTCATCTAGCATTAACAGCCTAGAACTTCTCATGTGATCCTAAGTATCACCTGCTTAGTTGGTACAGCTCGTCTGCTCGTCTGCTAAAAGCAGGGGAGCTGTACCTCCAGGATTATTGTGTTCGAGTTAAAAATAGACATTTTAGGTTAGTTAATCTGTTAAGTCCCATCTACATCAAATCAATACAAAGGAGTTAATTGAGCCAGGTCTAAATCATTTTATTAATACCACAATGACAGTTCTTTACCCAACAAAGCATTAACACTAAGTGTCACCTTTAACCTGTCTCTGTATCTCTCTTCTTTCTCTCTCTCTGTTACTGAAAAATAAAGAAAAAAATAGGAAATGTGGAAAATGCAAAGAACTTATTTTCTAAAAATTTTAGAAAATGCTTAAGATCCATTGAGTTAGAAAATTCTTTAAAATAGTTATTTATACCAGAAATCATAAAAAGTAGCAGATGGATTAGCCTTGGGATGTCCTCCCTCCAGTTTCTGTATACCATCAGTGAGTTCTCTCAGCAGAATAATAAAAAGATCCATTGCATCTAGGTAAAATACACCAGGAAATGCAGGAGGCTGTGTCCTGTGGCTGTCAAAGATGGCATTATGAGCTAAATCTTAGTTCAAATCTTGAGTCCAGATTTGTTTGTGTCTAGTATGTATCCTTTAATTCCCTAAGCATCAGTTTTATCATTTCTACAATATAAAGACTAGTATTTAACAAGCAGAATCGCTATGGTTAAATAATAAAATGTTTGTAAATAAACTGAAAAACAGTAGACATTTGAGTAATACATTTTATTAATGTTTTAATTATGTGTATGTATAATTTTAACAAATAAGCAACTCCAAATTAGCCTTCCTTGGAAAGGTGAGAAGACTCTAAGCTGGATCTGGATATCTATTTTCCCAATCATGTTTGTATAGTAATATCATAAGATCAACTTGCTGTCACTTAGCATTTGTAGATCTACCATAAACTACCTGAAAATGAAGAGGAACAGGGAATTAGGAATTTAACTAGGATTCTTAAATTGACTGATATCTTGATTTATCAGTTTCTATCCTTTGGGATAGATATAATTTGATGCAATTCTGGGGAGTGATTAACAGTTTTCTAAGTAACTCACAGTACTGAAGTTGATTGACATACAGAACCCATTCCGTCCCAGGTTTTCAATGAGTTGTTCATTTAATTAATCAGAGTTCAATTTTTCTGAAAAATTAAAATTGGCAGTTCAGTCTGGTACCCCACCCACAAGAGGAAAAAAGTTATGGGAGAGGCCTATGTATCTTTGTAGGTAATTTCAAGCACTGTGTGAGGAAAAAAAAAAAAGTTCTTCCTTTACTTAAGTCTCTTAGTCATAGAGGAATTTCCTTAGATATTGGAGCAGAATTCAGATGGAGTAATTTTTTTCTTTAGTCACCAAACATAGTTGTATGTCTATTATGTGTGAGGCACATTCAGCTTCTTGCTGACCATCATCTTTAATATTTCATAGCTCAGTGCTATTGGCATATGTCAGAAGGATACTGATTTTGTGGCCTCATCTGGAGACAAAGGAAACCATTGCTGTCTCAAAATGAGAGCAATTTTCACCTCAAGCAAAAAAGCAAGAACACTGTGGTTTGTAATACTCTCTTCAGCACAGATATTACACTGTTCTGAGTTGGCAGATTGACAGGTGGAACAATCACTAGGAGCCCAGAGCTGGATGGCACTTTGCATTTGAGATAAGGAGCCAGTGAGGAATTGGGAGGTAAAACTTCTGGACTCTAGCTTTACTCCAAAATCCTAGGTAGTATTTTAATTTTAATTTTCAGGACATATCAGAAGAAAATAAGTAAAGTCAAAGTAGAGGTGATTTATTTGGCTTTATCTAGATAACAATTAAAATTGGGAAAGAAAGTCACACATAAGAGTAGCGATGGAAATTAAGGACTAACTCATGTTTAACTTTGTTTTAGGAAGACTGTGGAAAGCCCCCTGGTGTTGACTCTTACTGACTCTGATTTAAGGAAGTTGATATTTCTTTAGGTCTGTTGGTCACCTATAAAATGAAATTTGGAACTAAACCACTGGGTTTTCAACCCCTTAATATCACCTGGGAAACTACCTAAACATTCTGATATCTGAGTCCTATCACCAGAGATTCTGACTTAATTAGGTTGGCACATGAACAACATTCACATTTAACTTGATTTCCAAATGATGCTGTTCTGCAGCCAGGTTTAAGATCTGTTGGACCAGATGGTCTTAAGGTTCCTAATATATGGACAGAGTTAGTATAAATGTGAAGTTTGTACTAGAAAAGTGTTAGAGATATAGTGATATATACTGAATTCAATTTGAATAATATTTAAATTTCTTAAATATTCATTTTCTTTGGAAATTGTTAAAAGCAAGTCACCTTTGGTATTGTTCTGTGTATATTTTCCATCTGAAAAAGGAAATCATGCATTTTGTTAAAATTTAATGAACATTGATTTAACTTTTATTTACATTTGCTTCATATTCAGATTCTTGGCCCACTTGAAACTATATGATTATGTCTTTATTTGATTGATATTTCATTGCTTGGCTTACAAATTGCTCACCCTCCTTAAGTCATTTGCTAATATGGCTTCTTTCCTGGCCACTTAAAAAATACATATGTAAAATTATTTTACTATTTACTGTTTTTACAAAACACCTAAGACAAATCACATTTTCAGAATAGTAGTATGAAGCAATAACACAAAATTCCTAGTATTTAGCCACCAATATAGAGAAGATTCTAATCATATTTAAAATGTGTGAACACAATCGAAATGTACCTTCATAATTAAAAAAAAATTATGCTATTTTAAAGAATCTTTTAGTTCTGAACTCCAGTGTTTAAAATATAAATAACAGTGGGTTCAGACTAAAGCTTATTCTGTCAAGAAAAAAGGAGTAATTGGAGTTTCTAATCAGGACAAATAAAGTTTTTAAAATAGTCGGAAAATATGAATAGTGTTAAATTGTTGAAAACCATTCCAATTTTCTTCCTTTCTTTTTTATTCCTTTTACTTTTCTCCCCTTTACTTTTCTCTTTTAATGCCAGGAGTTGAACCCAGGACCTTGCACATGCTAAGCCTGTGATCTACCACTGAGCTATACTCCTAGCCAGCCATTCCAGTTTCTTACGTATCAACCATATTGATGAGACTACCCTAAAAAAAAGTATCCTATGCTCTTTCAAAACAATTTGTAAAGAAAATCTGAAATTTCACTGTTAGCCATATTTTAGAAATATATGTAAATCCTAATGAACCTGTGAAAAATTTGTGTCATCTGTGGGTTTTAAAAACTTTTCTGAAAATTTTGTTAATCAAATTAAAAGATCAAGAAAAATATATTTAAGTGTTCATATTGGATTCCAACAAAAGCACATGAATTCAAACTGAATATTTCAGCTTAATAAAGATGGTTGACTAAATTATTTTAGATGAACATTCACAAATTTATTTATAGATATAAAATTATCTGCAAGTGCAATGAAAAAATCAGCAATCTATATGTGTAAGACTCTCAAAAAATCTAAAACAGGAAACTTAAAGAGAGGCCTACAACATGAATGATACTGAGAATATGTGGATCAATTTAATCAGAGTTACAGAAGTCATAGAACTAGCTGATATGAATATTTGTTGTGTCTAAGCCAGTAAAGATGACATGTAAAGATGCCATGTCCAGACCTTGAAATTTTGTCAAAAAATATCTAAATTTAAGAAGGCAGAATAACAGAATGAATCAAACAATATTGCCCTATGTAAATTTATGATTTTTAATTAAAAAAGAAAAGAAGGCAGGATCAAGAGTTTCATTGAACACATGCATCTACACATGCCCCCCCCGCCCACACAACCCACAATATACATCTTTGAGTTTAGTATGATAAAATTTTTTATGGGAATTGAAAGAATTTGGGAATCTTTCCAATATTTCCATCTTTTGAAGGTCCCAATTTATGTAGTGAAATCTGAGGTAACACTGACAACACTTCAAAATCTTTGTTAGTAGTTCAAAGCTATGACATATTGGAGATATTTTGATTTCTTGAAACTACAAGGGTCTATATTTGATATTATGCATTAGTATTAGTACCTAATTATCTGGATATTACTAAGGTAATAGAAGAGGTAGCAAGGGATATTTTTAAAAATTAAATTGTGATTCACTTTTACATAGGCCACCAGAATAGTACTTAAATTAATTTACTTAATTAATAAACTTTTTTTTAACCACTCCTATTGTAAGTGGTTACCAATAATAGCAACCAATTTTGAATTGATTATTTTCCAAATTTGCTTTACCAGAGACAACTACTGCAGCAATTTTTTTTTTATAAAAGGCTTATAAGTAAAATTTTCAAAAAATGTATATAGTCTTCCCTTGACCTCCATGGGGGAAACAGTTCCAAAACCACAGGCAGCTAGCTATCAAATCTTCAAATGTATAAGTCCCTTATATGGATTAGCTTAGTACTGACATGTAACCTACACATATAATTCTGTATATTTTTAAACCATCCTTAGATTATTTGGAATATCTAATACAATGCTATGTAAATGTTGTTATACTGTATTGTTTAGGGAATGATGGTAAGAAAAACTTTACATATTCAGTACAGAAATAATTTTTTTCAAATATTTTTGATCCATGTTTAAGTGAATCCATAGATATAGAACACCTGGATATAGAAAGAAAAATATATGTATATACACACATGTGTATACACATGTATATACACATACACACACACACACAAAGGGTATAAAATATTTAATTGCTTTTTGTCTCCAAGGAGTAACCATTAATTTGGAAATCTTAGTAATAAAGAGAAATAATTATGTTATGGTCTTGAATAATCTCTAAGGGTTTCAATGTTGAAAAATTTACTTTTTCAGCAGGGGAGAAGTTTTGGAAAAAAAACCTGGTAATTTAAAAGTTATTTTTTCTATATTTTATCAGAAATAGTTCATGAAATTAATATTTATTTCCAAGCATTAGCACTCTATAAGTGAATTTATATTTGCCTTTTTGGTGAAAATTATTGAGCAAAATAAAATACAATTTGGAATTGTGTTTGGTGTGATATACATTAAATGCACACAAGAATTTTACACAAATGCAAATAGAAGAATAAATTCAATTATATCATAGTTAAGAGTTATTGATATCTGTGATCATTTTCTTTTAAGGAATTTGCCAAAGTGCTTCCCCTATAGTGTTTTAAGTAATTATTTAGGCATAAAGGAGCTGGTGAGTGTACATGTTCCTGAGTGCAAGCAACAGAAACAAATTATAGACCAACTAATAAATAGCTCACAGAATCAATATGAAGACTGTAATAAAGAGTTTGGAAAATGGATATGGACCAAAAGAAGCTATGCAAAGACTTAAGAGGAGGTCACATAAACTTTTTTTATTAGGATAACATCGTTGGTGGTGCCAACAGATGGTGAAAATCCTCAGGACCGTGCCAAAAATAATGCTCTAAATACTTCCCTGGTTTCCCATTGTTCCCTCAAGACTCAAATTCTCTGGCTGGATCAGGCTTCTCTTACTGAAGAAATACTGGAGGAACAGGAAATAATCAGAACTCATCTTCTGTAGTAGAGGTGGAATCTCTCTTCCACCAAGACTTTTTTATTCAATTAGAAATCAACCCCTCTACCCTAAAGGATGATGCTGGAATGCGTATAATCAGAGACAATAACAAAGTGCACGATATAGCAATTCTATTTCTTTGCTTTGCCCAGATTTCTGTAACAAGTGCAGAGCACTGATTTTTTATTCTTCATATGGCCTAATGATGTATTATGTATCTCTGTCATGAGAAAAAGAAAATTAATTGACTTGCCACTCTGTGGCTATCAATCAATTATTGCAATCATTCTGATAGTGCCTTAGGTACTTGCTTTTACTAATGACTGAACCAGTTTATGACATCCTTCCCATAACCTCAGTTTTGAATAACATTTTTTTAAAGAGAATCATATCTGGGTGTGACATTCTTTTACAAATCTGCCTGTCATCTATGTTATCACAGCTTCAGCAATTAGAATTTCACCCTGTAATTTTCTATACTTATAATTTGGAATGTTAGGTAGCTTTTGCTGTTGTTGAAGTTGTTTGTTGAAGTTGCTGAAGGCCTCATATCGATTGTAAGAACACATATAATGTTCAAAGAGGTTTGGTGCAAAGAATAAACTGAGTTTTGGAGAAAAGGTTATTGATTCCCTTTTTAGAAGCATATTATCTCTTACTTTAAATTCCCCACCTTTCTTTTTCCAACTGGAGTCCACCTTTTACTTAGACATAATGTTTTGTACCCCCTCTCAATATCCAGCATATTGAAAAGTTACACTGCCAGCTGGGTGCTCTGGCATGTGCCTATAATCCCAGCTACTCTGGAAGCTGAGACAGGAGAATTGCAAGTCAACCTCTGCAATTTAATGAGACCCTGTTTATAAAAGGGGCTGAGAGTATAGCTCAGTGGTAGAATTGGCCTGAGTTCAATCCCCAGCCCTTCCCACTCATGGCCCAAAGAAAAGGAGGAGGAATGGGAGAAGAGGAAGAAGAAAAGTTATAATTCATTGAGTTGTGGTGGCAGCATATTATCTAGAAGAAGGCACACCATAGATTGAAGCCATATCTTGGTATATAGTGGACAGTGTTGTAGGAGAGTAGGCATCTTTTGCCTTGTTTGTGAGGAAATACTAGACACTTTTATTTTCTTCAGCTTTGATTGCTTTCATTTTTCTCATACATAGCTAATTCAAATTATCTGTGACTCTTGAGTACATAATATGAGCCTAAAGTTGCACTACATCTTTATACTATTTGCAAACTCTCTAAGTGATTCTTGCCAGGAACCAGCACTCAAGGGGAATGTTAATATTCCAGGATATTCAAGGAGCTTGATTTGATTTGATTATCAAAGGAAGCTTTGTCAAAGTGAAGATATAAGTGAGGCATATCTTGAACTTTGTTTGTTCCTGTTAATTTGTAGGTTTGATACTTCCTTTATTGTCTTTTCTCTTTCTTTAGGTAAACTGAAATACCTGTATAATTTTTATATGTTTTAAGCTCAATATTTTTGTTTCACTTCTTAAGATGTTTCTGACCATACTAAATATATAATCTCTGATTTGTCAAGCATTCAAATGACATTGAGGTATAAAGAAAACTCAGATGAAGAAATATTGACTGAACTGACCACTTCTTTCTCTTCTTAGGGCTGGAAAAAGCACAGCTACTATAAATAATCTCTGTGATTCGATCAGCATAATATATATTGTTTTTGGGATTTTCCTAGTGCGTTAGTTTATATGCAAATCAAAGAGGCAAACCTTTGTGTGTTTGCTTAAGATACATATGAAATGAAGCTGATGTTGCAAAACTGTGGGATATAGGAGAGTAGGTTTGAATAACTGAAAAACATTATCTAGTTTTTCACTTTAAAAAATTTTATCTATGATGCAAAAGAAAAATTCATATTCATCATGTGTGCTTCTTCTACACCCCCCCATTTATGTAAACATCAGAATCTATACTCATTTCAAATGAAGAATGGTACATTCTTAGGTAGAGAGTTAGGAAGTAGTGTACAAATGTAGTTTCGAACACTTTTGCTGCTAGAGGCTTTGTTTTATATAATATCCCTTTTTTAAATAGAAAGAGGGTAGATATATTAAGGTTTTTTTTAGTATCATATAGATAGGCAAAATATTGAAATTTAGCATGAACTAAATTGGGCTAGCTAAACAAAAGCAAATAAATGTGAAGTTAGAGGGATGACTTGCATTGCTGTGGCCAAAATAAAGAAAATGAACAGTTAGAGGAGGAAAGGTTTATTTTGAATCACAGTTAGAGGTCTCAGTCCATAGAGGGCCACTCCATTGTTCTGGGTCAAAGGTGAGGCAGCGCATCTTGCGGGCAGGGTCCAGTGGAGTAAAGCTGCTCAGTTCATGGTGAGGTCAGGAAGTAGGAGAGAGAAGTGGAGGGAGAGAATAAGGGACCACAGGGAAGAAAAATTGTCTTCCATTTACCACCCAGTCAGTTCATTAAAACTACGATGGACTAGTTTGTTTTAGACTATGAGAGCTAGGTTGCAACTCTCATAATCTAATCATCTCCCTTCTGAATATTCCTGTCCTACCAGCAGATTTAAGGGGTTCCTCATATCTAAACCATAACAAGGGGAGAGATAAGGCTGAGAACACAAACTGTAATATTATACCCATGTGTTGAGAACAGGGAGGTGCATAGCTTTGTGTTTCTCCACTTCTTATTACTTTAACAACTACTCATACCTGAGTAGTATAAAGGACCAAGAGCCTATAGCACTGATATTTTTTCACTTCCTATTATATTATGAATTGATTCATTTTTCAGTCCATCTATTTATACCCACATGGTAGAGTTACACAGTTCTCTTTCTGTGCTTCATTGCACCTTTTGGTTTGTACAAGCCTTGGGTGAGTACCAAGAGGCAGCTGCTCACACACTGGGGAAGGAAATTCAATGATTCATGAATGTACACAAGAAAAGCAAAGACTGTGTTTGTTCTCAAGGATAGTCTGCAAGATTCTACTCTCAATGATGCAGAAATCTGAATGTGAAACAGGTTCTGATCTTGGCATTTTGCCAGAAGTTTCTAATTTTATTGAAGTCCATAAAGCAAACACTATACAGATTCTCATGCTTTTAAGAGAAGCTAAAAAAATGTGATTGCATATTTTACTGTGTGCACTGGCATTTACTTTTTAAATCTAATAAATTTTAAAAACTAATATTAAGTTCAGATCAAAGATATTATTTTTAAAATAGCCATTTATTGGTTTTTCTAAAAAAATAAATGCATATTCATAAGGAAACCTAAATAATATAAGCATGAAAGAAAAAAAGAAAGGAACTAGTTGTCCTATTTCTCATTTCATAGTAAAAGATATACATGTGAATATGTATTCATATGTATAAAACAAACATAATAAGCATGATATGTATAAAATATTGGTCAATGTAGGATGCATATCTTTTCATCACATATTGTTCTCCAATATTCTCTTCCCATTCTTTACATCAGCTAAAAATAGTAATAAAAATTATAAGAGAAGAAACTAGGAAACATCCTCAATATAATTCAATTGATTTAAATTAAATACATATTAATTTTACTATTTTAACATTTCAGAAGTTCTTTGAGGAGTAAAATCATGGGGTTCTCTGTACATATGAGATAACCACACATACTAAAAACTGATTTGTAGAAAATAAACAGTATAGTTCAATAATACTAGTTGTTCTGAATATGAAAATATGAACTGTGAAGAGCATATGCATGATGTGGAAGTGAGAGTGTATCATGAAATATTAAAATCTGTGGAATAAAATAGTCACACCAACCTACTTTTCTTTGATAGCTACAAGAGCCAATAGGCTTTGGGGTCATCCCTCAAGAAGGACTTTGAGAAGCACAATAAGCATTGTCTAATGAACCATGGAGCCTCTGCACCTACTCTTGTATGATTAATTCTGTGAACTATAATTAAGTGTATCTCTCCCCAAGCTTCCATAGTACTTCAAAGACTAATCATCTGTCACCCTTATAATATGTAATGTTTTAAAATCAGTCTTGTTCACTAGACTAAACATTCCTTGACAGTAAGTTTGTTGGATTCATCTTTGAGTCTCCAGTGACTCCAAGTACATGGGCACTCATACATTTTTGATCAGTATTTATAGAGTGATTAGATGAATCACTCTATGAATAGATGATAAATAAGTAATAGACTTTTCAACAGAATTTTAAAAATTTAAATTATAAAAGTTAAGTCATACTGGGGTTTTAATTAAAAGTTTATAAAATCATGAAAGTACATATTGTATATTAAACACAAGATTAAAAAATGATAAGACCATAGCATACATTTTTGTGAAAATTATAAGAAATGGTATGTATTCCTTTCTCCAAACAGTGTTCCTGTCAGTTAAGAAAGTTGACATGTGATGCTAAGTGTGTGTTGTATAATCTTGCTTAAATGCTGAAGTGTTTATGATGTAAGGCTTTGCATGCCCCTTGCTATGGTATGGCTACTTCTTGTTGATGTGTATTCCTTATCTCCCCTGCATCCTTCTTTTTGTTGGCTACCCCTCCCAAACCCAGAGAAAACTCAGATTTTTAAAAATAATCTTTTAAAGTTTAAAAAAAAAAAAAAAAACTTTTAGTTGTAGATGAACACAATAACTTTATTTTGTTTATTTTTTTACGTGGTGCTGAGGATCGAAACCAGTGCCTCACACATGTGAGGCAAGTGCTGTACCACTGAGCCACAACTCAAGCCCGGAAACTCAGATTCAAGAAGCACGTTTAATAGCTTCTCATCACTGTGACCAAAATACCTGACAAGAACAACTTAGAGGAGGAAAAGTTGATTTGGGGCTCACAGTTCCAGAGAATCAATCCTTAGTGAGCTGAATCCATTCCTCTGGACCTGAAGTGAGGCAGAGATTCATAGCAAAAGGGAATGATGAAGGAATACTTCTCTGTTTATGGCAGCCAGGAATTGGCGGGGGGGAGTACACACAAGTGAGCGAGTGAGGAAAGTGGCAGGTGCAAGATATAATCCCCAAGGACACATTCGTGATGACCGACTGCTCCCAATGCCCCTCTTGCCTACAGTTACCACCCAGTAATCTGTTCAAATTATTCATGCATCAAATGGATTAATCCACTGATTAGGTTATAACCCCATAATTGAATCATTTCTCCTCTGAACATTTCCTACATTTCTTATACATGAGCTTTCTGGGAGACACCTCATACCTAAACCATAACACCTCTCAATGTCCTTCACTCTGATTAAACAACCCTCCACCTCTTCTTGCTGTTAGCAGATGATTTACTGTTTGGTCTTCATTCACTCACATATGGACCTTGGTCCTAACCTAAAAGTCTTTCTCCTGTTACCTGTTTTGGGATCCTTCAACGTCACTATCTCCAGCATTTAATGCTTTTCTTTTTCTTACTCTTTTAAAGTTGACTAAAACAAACATCTATTATAGATATACTTGAATTATCATATTATGTGATATTTTGTAGCCACCATTGCCTTTATAGTCAAGGATTTGAACATTTTATTACTCAAACACAATTTAGTCAGTATCGTTGCTCTTTCTTTCTCTATATCCTTACACAAAAATGTGTCCTACAATAACAAATGCAAAAACAAATATGCAAAGAAAACAAAATAGAATTCTCCTATTCTCACTTGTAGCTATGTTTTAGATATGACTTGTTAACCAAAGGTTCATATGCTACAAACTTGGTAGCCAATGTGATGATGTTGAAAGACAGTGGAACTTTTGAAAGGTGGAGTCTAATGAAAGGTATTTAGGTCATGGCAGTTCCACCTTTATTAGTTGATCAATGCTGTGTCATGGGAATAGGTTATGTCTGCTATGACTGGAATATTTCTTGTAAGATCAAGTTGTTGTAAAAGTGAGAACATCTCAAACCTTGCTCTCTTCTGCATGTGGTCAGTTCCCATTATGCTTTTCTGCCATGTTATGAGACATCCAGGGGGTCCTTGCCAGGAGCTGATACCAGTGTCATGCTCTTGAATATCCAAAACTGTGAGCAGCCAAATGAATTTCTTTATAAAGGATCTTGCCTTGTCTATTTTGTCATGTAACACAAAACAAAGACATTCATGCTTTCAGTTCTCCTATCATCTTTCCTGGTTTGGAAAATTTCTCAAGAATTTACCTTATACTTGACCTCAATTTTTTCATATTTATTCTGCATCCTCCTCAAACTGTCTGTAATCTCTATTCCAGTGATAAAACTATCATGGAAGCCACTAACTACTTTCCTATTAGAAAATCCAGTGAATACGATTCTGTCTTTATTCTACTTTCTTTCAGTAGCAAACTCTTTGTCTCTCTTCCTCATGAACAAACTCTATTATTTTTGTCTTTTAGGATACCACTATACCTTCCCTTTCTCCATTATTATCAGCCATTTCTTTCTCTGATTTTGTTGACATCATGTCCCCTGGCTCACCACTAAGACCTAAAAGGTTATATTCTTTTCCTGGAAGATTTTGCTATTTCCATGGATTTAATTGCATTTCTGCTGATACCTGCCTTTGCTTTCCTCAGAATTAAAGTTCTATTGTCATAAATATAGCAACCTCTTGACCACTTTTAACTCTTTCATGGCCTCTCCAACTTTGCATGTATGAACTCTAACTCTTATTTCCCCCCTCACAATGCCGTTATCCTCACTTGATCTTGACTATTTTAATGTTTGGCATCACCTTTCACCTAGATGTTCAACCCCTAATTTATGTTTAATTGATCACTTAATATTTTAGAAAAGTCTCTTAAATATGTCTTGAATCTGCTGCCTTATATCCATATTATTGTCTACTTTTTTATCCAGGGCATCTAATCCCTCTCTTAATACTACAGCTTCTCATCAGATTTTCCTACCTGCACTCATATATCCTTCTAATCCAGAAGTCAGCCAACTTTTCCATAAAGTAATGGTGATGAATAGTTTAGGCTGTATGAACCATACTCTTTGTCATAACTGTTCTTCACTGCCATTGTCACATGAAAGCAACCATAGATAATATGCAAAAATATTCAAGTGTTTGTATTTAAATAAAACTTTGTTTACAAAAAAGGCATTGAGCCACTATCATGCTGCAGCTAGTGAGCTCTCTAAATGCAATTATTATCATTTTGTTCACTGGATCACAACTATCCTCAATGACTTCCTACTACATATAAAAGAAAATACAGGGCTGGGGAGATAGCTCAGTCAGTAGAGTGCTTGCCTTGCAAGCACAAGGCCCAGGGTTCGATCCCCAGCACCACAAAAAAATAATAAATAAAAGAAAATACAATTTTGTGTGCAACTTTCAAAGCATTGCTTGACTTGGCCTTTCTTTCCTTCCCCACTTTATCTAAGATCACATCCCCCTCAGTCAACATTTTATCAGTTTCTTAAGCATGAACAGAATTCATTTTTATTTCTTTTGTCAAAATTGTCATTGTTTGAAATGTTATATTTTTAATTTGAATCATAGAACCAATTATGATAATTATCAGTGATTTACATAGTAATGACCCAAAACAATTAACCTTGTATTGATAAAGAAAACTAGCTAGTTTGGAAAGTGAAAATAATTCTGAGTGACTATTAGAATTTTTACCCAAACTACATTGCTATCTCATTATTATCTGGGGGATGTATAGAAAAAACATATCCCTAGAACTAAGTTAGTCAGTTGTAACCCACCATGAGGAATCTTTCACAAGTATTAAATTAATAAATTGTTTTATGTTCTTCTTGAAAGAATCTATGGCAGTGCTAAAATGAAAACAAATATATTTAAAGATGACCCAGAAAAACATCTATATGAAGGACAAGGAAGTTTGTGCCTGAAGCAAATAAAATTAGGCTATTTATAGTTAATGTAAACTTCTACATGAAAACTAGATTATATAAATATTTGTGAAACAAGAGGAACCATATCCTTCTGTAGAAGTCTTTTCTGAAAGAATTTCTCTGACATCAGAAATTTTTAGGTGAGTCCTTTAATTAGATACACTATGATTCCTTGTGTGTTATGGTGTGATATAACAAGTGGTATCTTCAATTTTAAGTTTAAAAATACTCTTGTTTTAATTATGTAAACCCTGAAAATACCATATTAAATTCTGATTTTCTTCATATTAAATTCTAAATAATTTACATAATTTCCCAGAGGAATGTAATTGGATCCTTATGTACATAATCAACTAAAAATGAATAAAACACTTAAATATAAGACTTGAAACTGCAGAAATACTAGACTAAAACAAAGAGGGAGGTAGGAAACTGTATGATGTGATCTAGGTAATGATTTTTTGTGATTTAACTCTAAAAGCTCAGGCATTAAAAACAGGACTAGATAAATCCAATTACACCAAAGTAAAAATCTTCTGCACACCAAAAAAAAAAAAAAAAAAAATTAACAAAGTAGAGATACATCCTACACACATTGGGAGAAAATATTTTCAAGCAGTCTATCTGATAAATGTTAATATAAAACATGTATAAGGAACTTAAGAACAAGAAAACAGGCAAAGAACTTGAAAAGACTTTTCTTCAGGAAAACATGAAAATGCCCAAAAGATTCATGAAAAAGTACTTACTGTTAATCATCAGGGAAATTAAAATAAAACTCACAAGACATCATGTCATCTTTATTAGATAATTTGATAATTCAAAAAAAAATACAAATGTTGCCAAAGATGTGGAGAAAAGAGAATTTTTGCATATTTTTGGTGGGAATGTAAATAAGTATAGCAGTTATAGAAAATACATGGAAGTTCCTAAAAAATAAACAATCTACTAAAAATAGAACTACCATATGATCCAAAGATCCCACTTCTGAGTAGATATCATAAGGATTTGAAATCAGCCTGGTGAAGAGATATCTGCAATCTTATGTTCATTGTAACACTATTTACAGTAACCAAATGGTAGAATCAACCTAAGTGTCCATAAACAGATTAGTGGATAAAGAAAATCTCTCTCTCTCTCTCTCTCTCTCTCTCTCTCACACACACACACACACACACACACACACACACACAATGGAAGTATATTAACCATTTGAAATAAAGGAAATTCTGTCACGATGACAACATGGATGAATCCGGAGGATATTATACTATTGTGAAATAAGTCATTTGTATGTGGATTCATATTTATTATTAATTCAAAACAATCAAACTCAGAAGCAAAGAGTAGAATAGAATTTATCTGAGACTGAGCAGTGGGGATAATTTGGAGACATTGGTCAAAAGGTACAAATTTTCCTTTGGGCCAGAGGAATAAAAGAAAAATATTTGAGGTGATGGACATATTAATTAATTTGAAGTCATCCCACACTGTATTGTATCACTGTGTAGCTGACAAGAACATATAAAACTGTAATTTGTCTATATAAAATTATTTAAGAATTTGAAAACAAAATTCAAGTAATGTATAATTAGCTGTTTTCAAGCATGTATTTGTTTATTTTTAATTTAATTTTTAAACTAACACAAAAACAAAAATTTTACAAATTAATGGAGTAACATGTTTGGCACATGTATACATTGTGTATTCTTGTTAACCATCTCTCCTCAAAAATTTATCACTTCTTTATGATAAAAATTTTCAAAATCCCTTCTTGTAGTCTTTTGAGACTTATAGTATGGACTTATTATTTATAATCCCCCCAATGTATAATCACATACCAGAATTACTTACTCCTATCTGACTGTGACTTGGTACCCACTGATCAACCTTCCCTCCTATTCTCCCCAGCCTCTGGTACCCACCATTCTCCTCCCAACATTCAAGAAATCAACTTTTTTAAGATTCCACAGATGAAGGAGATATGATGTTTGTCTTTCTGTCCCTGGATTATTTCACTCAGCACAATGTTCTTCAGTTCCATCCATGTTGCCACAAATTACAGGACTTTATTCTTTTTTGTGGCTGAAGAGTATTCTATGGTATACATGCAACATATTATTTTTATCAATTCATCAACTGATAGGGCACTTAAATAATTCCCATTTCTTGGTTATTGTGAATGAAATGCAGTGAACATCAGGTACAGATGTTAATTCAAAACACTGATTTTTCTAAAAACAGTTATCTCTTACTACAAAAGAGGAGTCAAAAACAGTGAAGAAAAGATAGTCTGTTAAACAAATGGTGCTGGAAAAATGGGATGGTGTCAAACTAAAAAGTATCTTCTCAGTAAAAGAAACAATAATGTGAAGAGAGCCTACAGATTGGGAGAAAATCTTTACCACATGCACCTCAGATAAAGCATTAATCTCTAGGATATATAAAGAACTCAAAAAACTCAACACCAAAAAAACAAACAAACAAACAACCCTATCAATAAATGGACTATGGAACTGAACAAACATTTCACAGAAAAAGATATACAATCAATGAACAAATACATGAAAAAACGTTCAACACCTCTAGCAATTACAGAAATTCAAATCAAAACTAATATTTCATCTCACTCCAATTAGAATGACAATTATCAAGAATACAAGCCAAGGAGTAGGATAACTGGGTCAAAAGGTGGTCCGTTCCAAGTTTTCTGAGGAATTTCCACACTGCTTTCCAGAGTGGCTGCACCAATTTTCAACTCCACTAGCAATGTACAAGTGCGCCTTTTTCCCCACATCCACGCCAACATGTATTAGTGTTTGTGTACAATGAATCAAAATGTAGTCCGTAAAAAAATTAAAATAATACAAGCAATAATAAATGTTGGTGAGGATGTGGGAAAAAAGGTACACTCATACATTGCTGGTGGGAATGCAAATTAGAGCAGCCATTATGAAAAGCAGTATTTAGATTCCTCTGAAAACTTGAAATGGAACCACCATTTGACCCAGCTATCCCACTCCTCAGTCTATACCCAAAGGACTTAAAATCAGCATACTACAATGACACAGCCATATCCAATGTTTATAGCAGTTCAACTCATGATAGCTAAACTATGGAAATATGAAGGTGCCCTTTACCAGATGAATGGTGTATATATATGTGTGTACACACACACACACATAATGTATATGTATATACAATACATATGCAATATGGTGTGGTGTATATATGTATATATGATGGAATATTACTCAGCTTTAGAGAAGAATGAAGTTATGGTATTTGCTGGTATATGGATGGATTGGAGAATATCATGCTAAGCAAAATAAGCCAAACCCAAAAAACCAAAGGCCGAATGTTTTCTCTGTTATGCAAATGCTAATTCACAATAAGTGGGGGTGTGCTAGGGAAGAATAGTTACTTTAGATTAGGTAGAGAAGAGTGAAGGGTGGGGAAGGAGAATGGGGGTAGGAAGGATAGTAGAGAGAAACAGACATTATTACCTCATGTCCATATATGACTGCATGACCAATGTGATCCTACAATCAGAAAAATGAGAAATTATACTCTGTATGATTTATCAAAATGCATAAATGCATTCTATTGTCATGTATAACTAATTAGAACACATCAAAGACATTTTTTAAAAAAGAGCACTAATTTTCTTTCCTTTGGATATAACCCCAGGAATGAAACAGCTGGATAATATGGTCATTCTGTTTTTATTTTTTGAGGAATCTTCATACTGTTTTTCATGGCAGTTGTATTACTTTACATTCCCACCAACAGTGTTCCTTTTTCTGTACATTCTCACCAGCATGCCAAATAACTAAAAGTTGTTGAAACAAATAGTGTAGGTTCTCATTTTATGTATTATGATACATAATACATAATTTTATGTATTATGATATAAATTTAAATTTCCATCTCCCTCCTATGCTTATTACCATGTACCAATGGATACATTGCATGAGAGCAGAACTAAGAATTTGCTCAGAGGAATGACTTGCAAACTTGATTTCACCATTGACTAGCAATCATTAAGCCCTGAAAATTTTCTTATACATTTTGTGAAAACTTTTATTGGAATTCTGTCATGGCAACAGAGTTCCAAATAATACATTGAACAGTATTGGGGGTGCAGTTATAATAAGGACAATAGTATATCTGTAAAATTACATTGAGAAGTATTGAAATAGCTAATGTATTGTCAGACGTGGTGGCACATGCCTGTAATCCCAGCGACTCAGGAGGCTGAGGCAGGAGGATTGTAAGTTTGAGGCCAGTCTCAGCAACTTAATGAGAACCTGACTCAAAATAAAAAAAATAAAAAGTGGTGGGGATATAGTTCAGTGATAAAGCACCCCTGGGTTCTGGGTTCCATCTCCTGTACAAAAGAACAAACAACAACAACAAAACAAAATAATTAATGTGTAAATGCATTTTCTTATGTCAAGGAAAAGAACAGTTGACATCCTTTTTCCTCTGAACTTTGTATTTAAAAAAAAAAATCTAATCATCAATTCACAATCCATACTCAGAGTATAATTGTATTGCAGCAACATTCAGTCATCCAAATCAATGTATTCTAATATATTCAGTACATGTTAACTACAGGCTAAATATTTTCATTTTGTTGGTTACAACTACCTTTTCCTAGTTCCTCATCAGCACCTATAAACAAATACCTTATGGCCTGCTAAATGAGCCTCAAAAAGCTGCTCTGTGCAATCAACACAATTGCAGAAATTGAAATATGCTTAAAATCTGAGTTACTGCTGTCAGGGAAGGTGCTTAAATGTAATCCAAATCTATACCTCTGAGTGACTTTGGGCAGTATATATCTATGCCTTCCCATACTGTGTGACATACTGATTGTCAGAAATAGTTTTTGAATTCTCAAATTGATCTTAAATGTGTTGCTTCAGATTCTGAACCAGTATAAATCAAGTTAAAATAGCTGATAAAGAAGCCAAAATGCAAAAAATGATAAATATAAAAATAAAAATGTATTTGCTTTAGATGCCAGGAATTCATTCAAAATCATGTAATAGTGACAGTGGTTAAGACTGAGTCCTCTCTGGAAGTAACCCACATTTATGGAACCTACAAATAGCTATAAAGTTTTAGAAGTTATTTTTTAAACTAAAAGTTTCCAGCCAAATAAGAACAACAGAAAGATATTCATTTTACAGGAGAAGGGAAAACAAAAACAAGTATTTTGAATTTCTAAGAAGCACACATAACATTCCTCAGGCTATTGATTCCATCCTGAGGACCATATTCATGCAAGATAGCATTTCTTGAGTGAAAGTCATTAGCAGACTTGATACAGAGCACTTATATCTCCCTTTCTCATGCTCTCCCTCTCTTCTTCCCCCCCAAGTCCCTCTCAATCTGACCTTTGGTTCCATCATCACACTTTTCTTACTCTGCCTCCTCCTTCCTGACTCAAGGGAAAAGAGGGAGAAAAGAGGCTGAGGAGGGCCCATCAAGCTAATTCAGGGTAACCCCTTTCTCACACCCCTTGACTTAATCACACCTACAAAATCTCATTTGCCAGGGGTTGGAATGTTGTCAACTGGGAGAACCACTTTTCTACCTCCTAGAATCATCTTCTAGCATCTTCTCTCACAATGCCTAATTTATGTGCAAACTTAACAAAGGGCTGGAGCCTGAATCGTGCATTTTGAAACTGCTCTGAGATTTGTAGGACTATCAGTCAAGTTATGCAAGGTATTTCTATTCTATTTAATAAACCCAGATGTTGCTATTATTAAAGAATAATTGATTAGTATTCATTTGTCCAATGAGATACAATTCATTAAAATGAAGAGAATCTAAAATTTTAAAAAAGGGCATTTTCTTAGGCAACAGGAAATAAAGAGTTACAGCTCTGTGGCCATGAATGATATATTTACAATTATTTTACCCATGCAAACATAAAAATCATTCAGTATGAAATTCACAGATTTAAATACACAAGTTCCCAATGAAAATGGGCTTTATAAAAATTGTCTTTTTACCATCAAAATAGAATGTTGTCTTTTCAAAACAATTTCCAGATGAATAGCATATCATAATGTATATTTGCTAGCACATAAATAACTGCCTGAATACAAAAAGATGGCAAGCATAGATAAAATTTGAGATATGTATTACTCATAAAGCAGATATTTTATGATTCACTGCTATATCTAATTTTGTGCCTATATGCATCTCTTCCTAGTATGACATTTGAATATTAAGATGATAATTCCTGTATGTTTAGAAACTAATGTTAAATCCACGAGTGCAGATTGAGTAAGCATATGAATGAAATAGATCATTGGCTAAAAATTAGAAAAGATAATTGAAGTTTAAAACCAAACGCCAGCTCAATTATTCTACAATACTTAATTGTTGAAACATCTAGAAGGGCAATGTACACTTTGGATCAAAACTGAAGAAATTTTTAAAATCCATACACTTGCACCTTCAGTAAGGTGTGATGTGAAGAACACAAAACTACATGAAATGGAAAATGTTAAAATTTGATTATTAAGATTTTTTTGGAAAACAATTTAAGGAGCAAAGTGGTAACTGGATATGATACCTATAATCCCTACCATTTGGGAGGCTGAGGTAATGGGATTTCATGTTTGAGGTCAGCCTCAGCAATTTAGGAAGTCCCTGACTCAAAATAAAATACAAAAAGGGATAGGGATATATCTCATTGGTAGAGTTATTGACTAACAGACACAATGCCGTGAGTTCAATCCCAGTATTTAAAAAAAAAAAAAAAGGTCAGGTAAAAATACTGTTAAGACATGGAAGTAAATGCAAGGAATAAAATCAAGCAAAAGGCAATCCTCAAAAGTTAGAAGAGTGAGATACAATCAATGACTAGATGATGTGGTCAATGATAAAGTTATTTCAATATTCAAAGTATATTTTCACATTTAAAAATGTAATTAATTATAGATGACTTTAAGTTTGAGAATTTACAAGAAAAAAATTCTTTCAAAAATCATTGTTAAACAATGAAAGGCAAAATCATGTGGAGTTTTCTTTCATACACTAAATTCTACCTATCACAGAAGTTCTTTTATTTCTTTTTCTTTTTTCTTTTTTTAGTACTGAAGGTTGAATCCAGGGGCGCTTAACCACTTAGCCACATCCCCAGCAAATACCACCACCACCACCACAAAACACACACCGTTTTTGTTTGTTTGTTTGTTTGTTATTTCGAGGTTATTTCGAGGTTGCTTAGGGCCTCATTAAACTGCTGAGGCTGCTTTTGAACTTTTATTCTCCTGCCTCAGCCTCCCAAGCTGCTGAGATTATAGGCATGTTGCTACCATGCCAGGATCTCACAGTATGTATAAAGCATGCTCATCTCTGGGAGAAAGTGTAATTGATTGTTTTATCTCTGTATATTTGCAAGACATTGCATCCTATACAAATATCATACTTTCTTGGAAGGAACTTGTCTAAATTTCATAAAACTGATTCCTGTAATGTATAATCATGAAAATATACAATAAAATATCATGAAAATGATACAATAAAAACAAGAAAGGTAAGAAAACTGTACTTTAAAATGGAATCCAATACTACCTGTAAAATTACTATCATTGAATGTTTACAAATTTAACCACTTGACCCCATAATGTCTTCCTAATATTGTACAAGAATTTTAATGGGTTAAAATTGCTAGATTTGGTTCACTGGGGTTCTAATCCCACAATTTATTTATTTTTACTTTAATATGTATAAAATTTCTCATTTACACACATATAAATTCTTCAATTTTATTTAAAAATATTGATATAATCTGGATCAACCTATTACCAGAATCTTATATATGGTCTTTAATTATTCTAATTGTTCTTTGTAGTTAAAAATATCCATCATTTTGTCAGTCCAATAGTTCAAAATGAGCCTAAAATTAAGTATCCTTAGCATACCTAATTATTTTCATTTTTGTTCTATTTTAGTAAGTACAAGAATATTGCTTTTTATTATTTGTGTCAGCAATATAGTTTTTCCATTTTCACATTCTTTTATAAAATATTGAGAACAATATGCAAAAATGTTATTAGATATTCAAATAATTACACAGACATTGCATTTCAAATAAGATGAAAGTGCTACAAATACTTCACTGTTGTCACTGAAGAAATGCTAACATGCAGTAGTTAAACATGTTAAACAACAAATTGGGTATATAAAAAGCTGTTTAGAAGGCTATGTATATGGTAATGAGTACAAGTCCTAGTAAAATAAAGGAGAGAGCCTATTAAATATTGGTTAATCTCTAATACTGAGAGATTTTTCACACATTTGTTATATGGATTGGTCAGTAATTCACAGTATGAAATAAATGAGTATATGGAAATGTATCCACATTTTCTATATTTTCCTCCATAATATATGTATGTGAGATTAGGCATGCATTACCACAATTCATAAAACTCCCTACAATTTATTATATTCTAAACATCACTTTAGACATGACTGATGACTGGGAGTACAGTGATATATTTTAGGAAATCGTAACTCTATGCAACTGGTGGAACAAAGGTGAAAGAATTAAAAAAATCAGGAGGTGCACTTAAAATACAATGTATTTGACAAGCTGTTATTAAGGCATTGAGAATTATTCTGATATGGTTCATAATCAAAACTTTTCAAATTCATACATAAAAATTACACATGTCCAATTCAACACATTTTCTGGAATGGCAACAAACCATGCACAATGAGAACGGGGAGGACAGATGGTATGGTTTCCAGTAATCAAGGTGCTTGAAGCTGTAAAACCTCAGGCAATGAGGAAGACAAAGCTAAACAGACCAGTGGAGAATATTAAAATGAATTAAATGTGAAATAATTTTTTTTTAAATAATGTAGAGCAGACAATGGTCCAGAAAGTTAGAACATGTGTGCATAAAGCATTATACGGTGAAGAAAAAGAGGCTATGATTTAAGATCAAGTAACTCTAGTCTCCATCAAATGAACACTTTGTAAAATCTCTTTGGAATGTTTTTAAAAGACACCAACGTGAATGGTTATATTTGATAGAATAATGAAAAAATGAACTGCTATTCTTTGTTCAGAATCTTTGAGGATTGAACCCAGGGCCTTGTGCATGTTAGGCTAGTGCTCTACCACTGAGCTACAACACTGACAAGCTGGTATTGGGGTTTTTTTTTGTTTTGTTTCATTTGTTGTTTGTATTTATTTATTTGACACTGGATTTTATTATGGTCTTGAACTAATGGGCTCAAGTGATCTTCCTACTTCAGACTACAAAATAGTTAGGACTAGAGTTGTTCTCAGACACTTAACTGTAAACTTCTCATCAACACCACATATAGTATTAAAAACAAGAACAAAAACAAACAACAAACAAACAAACAAACAAAAAAACAGTTTGTGTATGAACCAACAAGGTCTGGAAGTGAAAAGAGACAAATAGTATCACAGTTCATTGAAAATGCAGGAGATGATAATTTGAATTTCTTTTCCATGAGCCAAGTCCACACTGCCATTTAGAATCCATTGCCTCATTCCTTCAACCAAGTTCCTTTACTATTCTGAATGTTCCATTTCCTGCATTCACAATTACACTTACAGTCTTAACATCTTGTTTTTATGGTCAAAATCAAGACTGTGTCTTATTCATATGTACTTTTATTATTTTTCCTGCAAGTATTTTTGAATACTTCTCAAGGGTGGGGATTATGTTCACTTCCTCAAATTTCAACAGTTCTTTTGAAAATGCTGGACAAGTAGTACATGTGTAACATTTGTTATTAAATACAGATATCTATACTGCTTTTGAACACTGATAAAGACAATAGAGGAATGGAGAACTACAAGGCTTAACACTTGGATAATGACTGGGGGTAAGCAAAGTGGTTCTTTAACCAGGGATGCATGTACATTTTAAAACTGTGACTTTGACTTATCTACTTACTTAGGGTCCAAATATGGAACTTCACATTTAGCATTCAGCATATAATGTCTGAAATGCGGTTTTCCACAAAGCAAATCTGGGCATAAGAATTCTTTTCTAGGGGCTTAGGACATGGCTCAGTGGTAAAGCACTTGCCTGGCATATGTGAGACCCTGAGTTCAATCCCCAGCATTTTTTCTTTTGTTCTAGAAAGTAAGTTTATCTATAATGTACACGAAAATTTGTTTGAAAATTATTATCCAAATTGAAACAAATGCAGCACAGATAATTGACATTAACAGATACATTTTTATTCTCTCACTTGCCTGTTTCTAGAACAGAAAAATAACTTCTGTTTTTCACACCATTCAGCACTAATGACAATGCCAACTACTTAACAGTTATGCAATAAATAATTTTAAAAAGATGAATAAATGAAAGTGTAGTAAAAATAGTTGGCTGTTTATTAAGATAACATTTTTCCAGTTACATGAAGCCCCTTTCAAAATACCTTTAAAGAAATAAAAATATAAAAAATAATGTATAAATTGGAAGGCAATGATAAAAATGGAAATCATTCTGTTTTAGTCAGTTTTTTTCCCTACTGTGGTCAAAAGACCTGACAAAAATAATTTTAAAGGAAAAAATGTTTATTTGAGGCTCATGGTTTAAGAATTCTCAGTCTAAGGATGACCGACTCCATTGCTGTGGGCCCATGGTGATGCAGAACATCATGGCAGAAATAGAAAGCAGCTTAGGACATGGCAACCAGGAAGCAAAGAGGTTGTTCCTCTTTAAGAGACAAAATATATACCCCAAAGGCATGCTCTCAGTGACCTACCTCCTCTGGCCACACCCTACTTGCTATGGTTACCACCCAATTAATCCACTCATGGATTAATCCACTCATGGATTAATCCACTCAAATGGATTAATGCACTGATTAGGTTAAGACTTTCATATATTTTCTTGCACTAACACTTGAGCTTTTGGTTAATAACTCATCTAAACCATAACATTCCAATCTGAGAGTGAGATGACTTAACTCTTCTCACTAGTTAATTGTTATGGTACATCTCATCTGTTTTGGATGGCAAAATGTGACTCTGTAAGAATTATCATGGTAACTTACATAGCTACCTATTTATACTGAGGTTTCTACATTGTGTAGTTTTGATTTTCAATCCACACTACTTCTCTGTGATATGTTTATGACTAATACGGGAATATAATAGAAATACAGAATAATAGCACCTGGCACTAATTGTAACTCTGAGATGGTTTAAGAATTCTTAAGACTTTGAAAAGCTAAATGTCTCATACCATAAGTGAGAGAAAATTTTAAAAATCACTATTCTGACTACTATATTTTAGATAATGATATTTTTCCTATTATAAGCTCTTACAAATTTCTTATAAAAATAGGCAAAATAAGGAAAAATACAAACAAGAAAAGTTTGGAATCATCTGTATTACCACTCTAATGACAGCCATTATTACTATTTTAGCATGTTTCCTTCTGGTCTTTTATGTACATTACATTTTTCTATATTTGAACCATATGGATTATATCATTTTATATCCCTGTAGCTATTACATTACATTTCAAACATATCAGTAAATACTTGTTTTAATAGCAATATCACACACCAAGGTACATGAATAGCCATCATTTATTACTTTCCTAATAGGAGATGTTTCTTTTGATTCAAATTTTCTTTATTACAAATAATATTTTGGTTATCCTTGTACAATGAATCATGTGTAAACCCTTGATAATTTCTTTGGAATACATGTGTGTAATAGTTATGGAGCCAAGAAATATAGATTATAAACTAATGAAGTGGTAAATTCAAGGCTAAAATCATCTCTGTTCTAGTCAAATCTATATATGACACATTAAACCAAAAAAAATCCTTGTCATTCATGCTTTTTGAATTAGGTATGATATAAATAGGTATGATATTATAGCCAAGTATATGTATGTTATATACATATAATAATTTTTGTTTCATTTTTATCTTGTACAATTTGTTCTTGTACTGTCATAGTCAATTTTTTTTATATAATGAAGTGAATTCTTATTCATACATATATCTGTAAATATATAGACATGTAGATGATAAAATGTGTTTTTAAAAATTTTAATAGAAAATGCTGTTGCAAGTAACCAATTTATTTTCAAGTTCTGAAGTAAAAACAGAGTAAACTAATAGGAAGTAATGTATGGCTTTGCAGTTGTTATTTTTCCTGGTTCAGGAGGAAAAGAGAAACAGTTTAAGAATTAAGAGTTCATTTCAGGTACTTTATATAACAGAAATTACCTATCAGTTCTTAATGAAAGCAGAGCAACACAGTTTGAAATATAAATGGAGTTAAACTTGTCAACAAAGTAGACTTATCAGAACACTTCTATTAAATCGAAATCCTACCAGGTTGTAAAAAGTTAAACATAAGGGAATAAAATGTGTAGAACTCACTCGATTCAAGGAAGTAGTTTGAAATATTCTCAACCAGAGAGTTTAAAATGATATTAAATTGTGTAAACTACTACCTGCAACTGCAAGCTATATCAGGAAGTTAACAAATATGTGTCTCTGGGTATCTATTCCTATGCAACATGTAACAAATCAGTGGAATAGCCCTCATTCAAAAAAAAAAAAAAAATAGACATCATCAAAGTCTGGGTGAACCTATATAATGATATACTCTAGGGCATTTCCAAACTGGCAGGGCAGAAAATGACAAGGGATAATCATGGACAGAATGAAAAAAACAATAAAGAAAAACTAAAAGGGAATAAAAACTCAGAAATCAAGATGGTCGGATAAGGGCAACTATAATATGAGACTATCACATTGAACCAGAAGAAAAAAAAAACTGTCATTGATGCTTTTTGAATTAGGTATGCTATTATGGTCAAAAAATATCACTATCATTGAAACATGTTAAGGGACTATATGTATATCTAATTTGGATCTCAATGTTGTCCTCTCTATGCAGCCAGGGACTTCTCTGACTGTGCCACATGTGAAACTTAAGACCAACAGAAGCTAAATGACCTGCCTATAGTGACAACTCCTAAGTAGCAAAATCAGAATTCAAATCTGGCTGTCCTGACTTCAGAAATGATTTTTTTCCTCATATACAAATTTCCAAAACAATGAAGAATATATGTACTGCCATTCTAAATATTTGGTAAATTGTTAGCCAAATATCTGAAAAGCCTGTGTTTGAAGCAAGCATCTGAGAAAAGTATATGCTTCTAGTTTTCTTTTAAAATAAAATTTTATATATAAGGACTTGATCATTCTGAAAAACAGACTTCAGTTTCTGATCTAATTTATTAGGATCAGCTAAAATGCCAACTCAACTTATCTTACTTCAATGTTGTTTGGTGATAGGAATCAATTTGAATAGTATAAATAATCTGGATGATCCACTTGCTCACAAAATCCATAGAACTACAAAAAAATCCTGCTGTGCCTTTTCTCTAATAACCTTTTTTTTTCATGAATATACTAAAATATTTGGTCTTGTGTCCAACAGTGCTAAAATTCCAGTCCTTAAATGTTTGTAGAAAAATAGCACAGACATCATACATCTGATCCCTTAGCATATATTTTAATTTTTAAAAAGAAATGCAAAAATATCTATAATGTAAATTCATATATGAGAGGAGAAAATTCATCAAAATCATTTTCTAGATTTGCCATTTTTAAGTCTTAAAATAACCTGAACCATGAAAATGAATAAATGGGGGGAAAAACTTGATCTCAGGATCTCAGTGTCTCACCATGTGGACATTCAATATTCCCAATACGATTTATTGAAAAGACTGTATTTTCCTCCTTGTGGGTTCTTATCACCTTTATCACCTTTGTCAAGGTGAATTGTTCATAGAGAGAGGGGTTCACTTCTGGGACCACTATTCTGTTCCCACTGCTGACTGTATCAATTTTATTTTGGTTTTATGTGCTCTAATTACTATAGCTTTATAATATAGTTTCACATCAGGTATTGTGATGCTTTTAGATTTATTCTTTGTGCCAAGGTTGCCTCAATTATTTGGTGTTTTTATATTCTATTGAACTTGGGGTTTTATTTTTCTATTTCAGTTAAATATGTCACTAGAATTTTGAAAGAGATGGCATTGATTCTGTAATCACTTTGGATAGTACAAACATTTTGACAGTATTAAATCATCAAGCCCACAAGCATGGGATGTTTCTACTTCTCAGTTTCTTTCACCAATGTTTTATATTTCTCAATGTAAATATCTTTTATTTCCCACCTAACTTTAGTTTTAAGTATTTTCTTTCTATTACTGTCGTAAATGGATAGTTTTCTGGATTTCTTTTTCAGATACTTGTTAAGGTGAAGGAATACCACTGATTTTTGTGTATTGATTATTTATGTGGTAACTTGTCTATATTTGTTTATTAGTTATGATTACTTTGACAGACTATTTAGGCTTTTCTATTTACAAGATTATACTATCATCAAACAGGAAAAGTTTCACTGATTATTTTCTGATTGGGATTGCTTTTATATTTTCTTTTGCATAACGGATCTGATAAAGACTTCCAATTCTGCATTTAATAGAAGTGGTGAGAGTGGGTGTCCTTGTCCTATTTCAGTTCTTAAAAGAAAAACTTTCAACTTTCTCCTTTTTAATATGTTTGCTGTGGGCTTATGGTAATTGATGGTTCTTATTGTGTTGGGGTACTTTTTTCTATACCTAACTTTTTGTTAGTGTTTATCATGAAAAGATGTTTAACATTGTATAAGACTTTTTTGGCATCTAATGATATGATCATTTAGTTTTGTCCTTCATTCTGTTTATGTAATATATCACATTTTGTAGACTTGCTTCTGCTAAGCTATCATTGCATCCCTGGGATAAATTCTACTGGATTATGTTAAATGATTCTTTTAATCTGCTATTGCATTCAATTTGCTATATTTTGTTGAGAATTATTGCACCTATGCTCATTAATTACATTTTTTTTATTTTGTATTTTCTAAGCTAAGAAGGCAACTATTTTGATAGAATTCTGAGTCCTGTTATTTCTCACTTAGTTGATAGAGGATGAGGCTCAATATATCTTAAACAAATCTATATGTGCATTTATTGGACAAGATTATGAAAGTGCTACTTTGTCACTGGGTAGCCACCATCAAAATGAGACTATATTTCCATCCTTTCTCATGTTCTTTCAGTTGCTCTCTTCATACTGTGTTGCTACCGTACTTCTCCCTTTCTGATTTTCTACCACTATTGCTCCTCAAAGTTGCTGTCTCTTGTACCACACTTGGTGCTCTGTCTCCATGCTCTTAGGAAGTTCCTTTAACCCTTTTTGGCCTGTGGTTTCCTGTGTGCCCTATTTCTTAAAATTCTTATATGAACCTATGCCATATGGCAAAATACAGTTTATATGAGAATGACTTTAAATACTGTTTGATTCTTTTTAGAGGCTTAGAATTTTGTTCCCCTTTAATACTATGCAAGGCTTAAGGTGCTGATTGAAAAGTTGTATCTAAGTAAGAGAAAGACAGGGATGTGCTAAGTTCATTAAACTCACAGATAATTGTCTAAATTCACTGCACCTAATTATTTACCTACTATTGCAGCATTTAACAGTGTTGTGGTCATTTAGTACAATGAATTAAGTTTTTTATTCTAACTAGTTAGTTTATTTTGTGATCTCTTGTCTTCTCTGGAAGACTACTGGAGTAAATATTGAAGGGAACCTCAGTTGATACCATAGTTTAGCTGTTGTGCATTGAGCTGCTATGAACATGGATGTGACTGTGTCACTGTAGTATGTTCATTTTAATTTCTTTGTGTATAAACCTAGGAGTGGGATGATTGGGTCAAATGTGGAGTAAACACTTCAGGTTCTAACCTATAACAGCTGCTTTTACATAGTAGAGAAAGCCCTGGATCTTGACTAATTTAATTTGTATGCTGACTCTCATTTACCAGTTATGTTGCAATCTATGTAACTGAACTTCTGTCTGATTTTTCTGTATTTTTCTTAAAACAAGAACAAGAACACCTTCATTACCAGCCTTATTTCAAGGACTAAATGAGATAAAATACATTAAGTACCTACTACTATGCTTAGCAAATAATTGTCACAGAGTAAATAATAGCTGTTATTGTCATTTTAATTACTCCATCTTGGGTTATATATTTTGGTTGTTTGCTTAGTAGTATTGTTCCTTTATCCGCGCCATTTTAAGGATGAGAGATAGGAACATTCTTTGGTCTTTTTGATTCTGGGAGTGATGCTCAGTTTCTGAAGCCTAGAGTTTTTACTTGTCTCATGCCTGCATTTGAAAAGATTGTGATGCAAGGCAGAATAAGAACCCATAAAACAATTAAAATTTATTAAGAAATATACTGAAAAGTATATTTGGGAGATCACAGATAATTTTATTTATTTTGGTAAATTTGGGTAACTACTTGATATCTAAAGCCATATGTGTATATTACTTACAACTCAGAAATTCTACTCCCAGAGTTTTCCATACATATACAAGGAGGTTTTTAGAAGAATGTTAGCAGTATAGTTTGTAAAAGGAAGAAATACAAACTTCTCCTTCTACCTAAACAGGTAAATTGTAGCATATTTCTACAAGGACTGTGAAAATTTACCAAGTATTTTTTTTTTATATTAACATGAATGAATTTCACAAACATCAAAACAAATGAAGGAAACCCCCTATATATAAAAAAGTTACGTATATATTGACATATTTATATAATGCTTTAATTCATACAAAGCATTATACACAGATGCATGATATATATATTACATATATGTGTACACATATGGAAAATCATAAATCCATACATGGATAAAAATTAGTATTTTTTTGGTGCTGGGACTCAAATCCAGGGCCTCACTCATGGTCGGTAAGTGCTCTACCACTGAACTATATCCCCAACTTGTTATTAATACAAAATGTGAGATAGCAGTTATTGTTGGTGTGGAGAGATGGGTTATGTAATTTATTTAATTTGTTTCAATACCTCAAATATTTAATGAAATAAAGCAGTAGAGTATGCATTCATAAATACATGGCCAAAAAATGACTTGGAATTTGCAAATTGTTTCTGATCTTATTTTTCCGATATCATCATTCTTTTAAAACTTTAGATATATATACTTTTAGTTTGAAATTTTAAAAATTCTATTTTATAATTATTGGAAGAGATTTCAGGATCAAATGTTGGAAAAGCAGTCCAATTTTCATTTCTAGTAACCTCTTTTTGTATTTCTTTCAACCTAATTATTTAACAGCTGGAGGTGTCAGCCAGCAATATTGAATAGCATAACTTAGTAAGGCATGAGTTTAAATATTTGACCATTTGAGTGATGTCTGACATATTGTAAATGTCGAAGAATGAACTTAGAGAACCAAAATGAGGAAAATTACTTTAATTTTAGTGTCAGTCTTCATTATACAGAAATCTTGCATATGACTCTCTTATGTCCCAAGAGAGTTATCTTCCTCATTTCAGCTGCATCTTTGACCTTTTCAGTATCATACATACAAGGTTCCTGAAACCAGTCAAGAATGAAGAACAAGACTTTCATCAGAAGTCTCTTGCCCTTTTTTTTATAATTGTGCTTCAGTAAAACCAATGTCATGTGGTTTTTACTATATTCTCACATCAACACTGACATCAGATCATGTGGGTAAAAAATTTTTCTCTGCATTCCAAACAAGTGATCAGTTCTTCTGCAGTGTGTAGCAGCTGAGTGTCCTCTAATCCAACTCAGTTCTGATACCAAGTACTTGAATGTAGTGTCAGATCCTACAGGTTGATGGCTCAGTTCCTAAGATATAACCCTCTCCCCACTTCAAATGCCACATCATAGGTGGTTTTGACCTGTGTTTTTGACCAATCGGCTATAAATGGGGATTTCCACAATCTGATCCTTGGATTTAATTAAATTTGCATAAGTGGCTCATAGTGGCTCACCTAACTTTCCTTAAGTTTACTAACTTGTGATAAAGGATATTACACAGGATTCAGATGAAGAGATACAAAGAGCAAGGTATAGGGATGTGGGCACAGGGCTTCCATGTGTGACTTACTCTACAGGAATCTCCTCAAGTCAGCTCTCTGAAAGTTCCCTAAACCCCGTCCTTCTAGCGTTTTATACAGACTGTACTACATGGACCTTGTTGAACGGGGACATGATCACGTCTAAATGTGACTACACAAAAATGGAATGTTCTAATGTTAATAGAGTGAATGGGGGCCCTCCATTCCTCTTCCCCTCTGTGTGACATTCTTCCATCCAGGATACAGGACAGGACTCCTCTGCAAATGAGAAGGTATTAGGGCCAACTTAAAGATAAGGGTAGGTCAGAGAATTTCTTTGTTTGACTCCAAGACAGAAAAGTAGGGTAAGTTTGGTTTCTGTGACCCACCTTGGATAAGAAAACTCCCAGGTTCTATGGCTTGCCATAGTGATGGTGTTATGAACCAAAAACAGTGCTCAAAAACTGCTTTATGTATAATATCATAAAATATCTCTTATTTTTCCTTTCACATAAAAATAATAATTGCTTGACTAATTTTAAAATAGAAAATTACCATTTGTTGAGGATCAAGCTTTGAATACCCGAGACTTTGGGGAACATTCCACATCCAAACTCTTGTAAGTCTTCACATTATTTTATAATGCTTATGTTATAGAAATCCATATAGGCATGGAATTGTATCCATGAATATTTCCAACTCTGCTAGTTTATGTGGGGCAACAATTATAAGGAGCACAAAATCATTTGTGAAATGAATAAATTGCAATTTAACCAGAAAAGAAATTTGAGTCCAAAGAAGGTGTGTTTGCTGAAGAGTTTAGTGCCATTAAAAAGCCAAGTATTTTGCACCTGGAGGATAGTAAAGATGCCTTGAGGCATTTCAGGGATTGGTCATACCCCACTCCTTACAGGCTTAAGGTGTATAAGAAAATTATATAAGTTCGTTTGAAAGTCAACTTTGAGAAGAGACAGTAGAGCACCCTGTTTGCCCAGGGCCTTCTAAGAAATAGTTTTCTGGGATTCATTTCCCTGTACTCAGGATTCCAGGCAGTCAGTGGCTGCTGGAGTCATGATCCAAGTAGGTCCACTACTATCTAAACTGGTGGAAGACCTTGGCTTCACCACATGAAGGGAAGCCTTCATGTGTCTTGTTCTGCAGAACAGAATAAAAGAATTGTGCAGTCCTGGAGGTTTCCACCAAGACTTCAAGGGAAATCCAGGTAGGATAGGCAGTGTGTGCACCCAGATCAAACTCCCTGAACATACTGCCTGAGAGGAAGATGCATGCAGCTGTGAGAGTGAAGCTGGAGCCAAAATCAGGTGCCCAGGTTATAAAAACTCCCCCTAGAACTTTTAACATCTGCCAAGGAAAGCCACAGGCAGCAAGAAGAACCAGCCTGAAACAGTGGTAGTGTGAGCTGAAGCTGTCAATGACACAGGGGCAGGCCCATCAAGCCTTTGGTGCTTGCCTTATGCTAGCACCTTCCCCAGATGCCAGATATGACATCTCAAGAATTTTATGTTTGCCCTTCTGGGTTTCAGTGTTACCTTTGTCCATTCTTACCTTGGTATTCTTTCATTCTTCTTTTTTGAAATGAGAATGTTTACTCTGTACTATTGTATGTTAAAAATGTGTAGCATGGTTTTATATTTTTACAGGGGCTCTCAGCTAAGAATTCTCCTTGAATCTTAAAGGAGACTTTGGATAGGACTTCTGAGCAATGCTGTTAAGACTATGGGGAGTCTTGGAGACGGATCAAATGTGTTTTGCATTGTAAGAGCTACAGGAGCTTTGGATGCCAGGGCAAAATTCTATAGTTTGGATTTGGAAGGTTCCCAAAAGACTCATGTGTTGAATGCTTGGTGGCATATTGGGGCATGGTAGAAACTTTAGGAGGAGGGACCAAAATGGAGGCAGTAGGTCACTGGGAATGTGTCTTTAAAGACCATATCTTGACTTTGTTCCCTTTCTCTCTGCTTCCTGATCACCATGAGGTTTGCAGCTCTGCTCCATTATATGCTCCCTTCCATGATGTTCCACCTTAACCAAAATAAATCTTTCCTCCTTTAAGTTGAATTTCTTGGGTGTTTTCTCACAGCAATGGAAAACTAACAACAAACACATGAGTCAATGTTGATTATCACCGATTTTTGTGGATCCCAGCATTTACATTTCTCTTACATCACTTTCAATTTTATGATGCTTTTTAAATATCATAAGTTTTTAGTAAGTTTCAAGTTTGAATCTCCATTTCTTTTTAAACTTCTCTTTTTTCCCACAAGTCTTTGATTAGGCTAATATTGTATAGATTATAGAATGCAATGTTACCAAATAATTTTATTATATGGATTGATAATCCATTCAATAATGTATGAGAACTAAACATTTTTACTTGGTGAAATTTTCAAAAATATTTTGAAATATACCAAGTAGTTTTAAATAATCAGTTCAGCTATAACTATTGACCATCCCACAAAGATATGTGAAAATGATCAGAAGAATAGTGTTTATATCCACTCAGAAAGTATTGACTGCCTTCCATACATGTACCAACCACCATTCTGGGCCCTAAATTGAATTGATGAGATTATGAAGATGAGATAACATAGTCCTTGCCCATAAGGAGCAAAAAACACTCTTTTAATAAAAAGTAGCTTTAATTTTACATGTACTCTTATAGTGCTTCTCATTTTGTGCTTTAAATATTTTCCTTGTTTAATATGTACATTTTCCTGTGATTTGAATGCATCCCTACTCTTAAGCCAGTGTGGGTTAATGCAACAAACTAAACTGCTGATTCTAGGTCAGCAAGAATTAACACTCCACACATCAAAAGCTCTTTATCCTGAAATATGTGTTGTTGACTCCATTATGAATTTTCATTGTCATTAGTTTTGACAGGGAGAGCTTTTGGGTAGGCATTTTTAACCTATAATACCTGGCAGCAGTAATACAAGTGATGATGTTCAAGCTTCCACAAAGGAACAACAACAACAAAAATATTATGCAGGATCCCAATGCAAATTTTAAAGGCAAGGACCATAGCGACTCATGTTTATAGTCTCTTTAGTTCTACCTGGGCCCAGAATAGTGTTTTTCACATGATAGAGAAGGCCATCAGTGCTTTCTGAGTGGGTACATATCCTATTGGTCAGAACATTCTCACATATTCCTCATGGATAGCCATGGCACTTGAAATGAATCAGTGCCCCAGCTCCCAGGGACTCAGAGCCTTGACTGAGTTGAGCATTCACACTTTCCAGTGCCTGAGCTGATGTGGTGGGTCCTACCTTGAGGAGTTGCCTTCTTGTCTGACCCAGGTAGTCACACCTTATTGACCCCAAATGATGTAATACCCATCTTTCCAGGAAATCAAAGCCTTTTCTTAGCTGTGTCATTCCCCACTCCAGACTTAACAGCTCTATTACCCCATCTTTCTGAAATTAGATAAGCCCCCAGAGGATAAGCTGCTTAGGCACTTACCCCTCTCAGTTATGGAGTCAACAGTGGGCTGCTCCTACTGAAAATGGGGCCCAATCCACAGAGTTGTCCTGCCATTCCTATTCCCTTACTCCTGGTGCCCTCTGGCCTCAGAGACTATAATACTGCAGTGTCCCACCTATCAAGGAATCAGTCACCACAATGTGGTACAGTTTCTCATGGGGCCTAAGTTCCTGCTGTACCCTGTTAACTCTGCCACCAAAATCACAGCCATTCGCTGCTCCTGGAGCCCGAGATTCTGGAGCACCTTTTCTCCTCACAGTCATGCAGGTGCCATGCCTGTCTCCCACCCTAACCCTCAGCAAGTTGAGTCATAACTTGGCCCAAGCAGCTGAGTTATGCCTCAGAGTCACAGACCCTGGCTTTGTGGGCAATCACTATCCACTCATGTCATTCCTAGTGTCTTCATTTACTTTAATAGAGTTTTATAATTACCATTGTAGAGGTTTTTCACCTTCTTGGTGAGATTTATTCCTAGGTTTTTAATTTTATTTTTTGAGACTTAGTCGTAATGGGATTGTTTTCCTGATTTCTTTCTCAGCATGTTCATTTTGGTGTAGCGAAAACTGCTGCGGATTTTTGTATGTTGATTTTATATTCTGCTGCTTTGATGAATTTATCATTTCTGAGTCTTTTGGTGGAAATTTTAGAGTTTTCTAAGTGCAGACTTATATCTGCAAACAGGAATAATTTGCCTCATTCCTAATCATTTTACTTCTTTAACTTGCCTAATTGCTCTGGCTAAAATTTCCAGTACTGTACTGAGTGAGAATAGTGAGGGTGAACATCTTTGTTTTCCTTCTTATTTTAAACAAAATGCATTCAGTTTTCCTGCATTCAGTGTGACATTGGCTATGGATTTTTTCACATGTGGTCATTATTATTTTGAGATACTATCTTTCTATATATACTTTATTTTAGGGCTTTTATCATGAAGGGATATTTAATTTTGTCAAAGTCTTTTTATGCATCTATTGGGATGACCATGTGATTTTTATTCTTGCTTGTATTTATGTGTTGCCTTATGTTTGTGAATTTGTGTAGTTTGAATCATTCTTGTATCCCTGGAATGAAACCAACTTGATTAAGGCCTATGATCTTTTTAATGTGTTGTTGAATTCAATTTGCAAAAATTTTATTAAGAAGTTTTATATCATGTTGCTGTATCCTTATCAGATTTTTGGTAGCAGGGTGATATTGACTTCATAGAAAGAGTTTGGAATATTTCCTTATCCCTCCATTTTATGGAATAATTTGAGGGTCATGGATATTATATCTTTCTTTAAAAGGCCGGTAAAATGAATCCATAGTCCTGGGCTTTTCTTTTTGGTAGACTTTCACTACTGCCTCACTCTCATTGCCTATTATTAATCTATTTAGTTTTTTTTTATATCCTCTTGGTTCAATTTTGGTAGGTCCTATGTGTTCATAAAATTTTCCATTTCTTGTAAATTTCCCATTTATTGGCATTTCGTTTTTCAAAATATCTCCAGTGATACTACAGATTTGGATGATACATATTTTAGTATCAACTTTTGTGTCTTTTTTATTTGGGTTTTTGCTTTCTTTCTTTCGTTAGTTTAGCTAAGGCTTTGCCAATTTTGTTTATTATATGCTCTTGGAAAACCAACTCTTTGTTTCATTGATCCTTTGTGTTGTTCTTTTAGTCTATATATTGCTACTGTGATGTTTGTTATTTCTTTTCTCCTACTGATCTTTGACTTGGTTGTTTCTAAGTTTTAGGATGCATCATTAAGTTATTTATTTAAGATTGCTCTGTTTTTAAATATAGCACTTGTGGCAATGAACTTTTTTCCCTATGTCCTGTAGATTCTTGTGTGTTGTGTTTCCATTTTAATTTGTTTCTAGAAATTTGTAAGTTTCCATTTTGATTTCTTCAGTGACAAATATTGATTTGAAGTCTGTTTTGTCAGACAGGAGTATAGTTACTACTGCTTGAATTCAGATTTCTTTGGTTTGAAATATCATTTTCTATCCTTTTATTTTTAATCTACGTATATCTTTGCCAGCGAGATGTGTTCCTTGCAGACAGCACAGTTTTGGGTCTTGTTTTTTAATCTTTTAACTTTTATAATCTTTTAAATTAATACTGTTTCATTCAGGGTTATTATTAAAAGGTGTGTCCTTATTCCTGTCATTTTGTTGTTTTTCTTCTGGTTAGTTCTCATCTTAGAGAACTCATTTTAGTTCCTGTATGTATTGCTAATGTTTGATTCTTTCCTAATATTGCCTTATTTACTCCTCTACTGAGATTAATTTTTTCCCATGCTCTCACAATTGTGTTTATATTTTTCCTCTTCTAGAAGTAGGATTCACATCTGGTATTATTTCACCGAATAGATTTTTCTACACCTCAGTCTGTATCTCTTCCCTCTTACTTATTCTGATTGTACATCATACATTTGGTGTATAATGGTGTCCCTAAGATCTCACATATTCTGTCCTTCTTAGAAGACTTTTCAATTCTGCTATATTATCAAAGTGTGCTTAGAATTATAAAATTGATCTGCCATGTCTTAGTTTTGTTTTGTTCAGATATAAAATCACAGGACATTGTGCAAGAATTTATTTAGAATAAAAAAGGCAGAAAAATTAAATGGAAACATTAATTACTAGTTAAGCTTAATGTGATAAGCATGATGCCATTAGAATTTTTAAAATATTAAAATGCTTAATTAGTGTATAAAATGCTAATATCCCTTTTTGGAGTATAGATATTATATGTATAGCTCCCCATGTGACAAAAATAATATATCCTACATGTATATGTTTCTTGGTTTGTGTAAACTGAAATGCTTAAGAAGGTCACTAGAAAGAACTTAGTTAAAATATTGAGCCTAAAATTCAATGCCTCATATTTTAGAAGTTAGTTTTAAAATGATATATCATTTTTTTTAAAGTAAGACTTTTAATTAAATGATTTTTATGTTGGAACAAAAGTTAACAGGTTGGGTGAAATTTTGCTTATGGCATCTGTTGCCATTTTTAGTAGGTGATTAGTCATTTTCTTTTCCTGTATGTATTTGACAGAAACTCAAACAGAGATGAATCATAGTTTCAAGCTGTTGCTCACCTCATCCCTCCCAGAAAAAGGAGAGCCTAGAAATCATTCCAATAAACCCAAGAACTAAATTCTGACAATGCCTTAAGGGACTTGACAGAAGTATTTAGCAATCTGAAAATTACAGCAATCTGTCACATTAACTTTTAATGAAAGGTAGGCTATGGAAACATAGATGTGATATTTCTACACAAATCCAAGAGAAAATCTCTCTTTAAATATATGAAAACATTTTTTCCTTCATAAATACTGAGTTGTACTTGGGTTAACTTTTGTAGAGGTGAATTCATTAATAATCAGAAAATTTTATGTATATTAGATGAGGCTTTTTTTTTCTTAAAGTTATGGCATAACTATTATTCTGTTGATATGTTTTCACAATATTATTGTATATACATTTAAGAATCACATTTGCTTCAAAATATGAAGATGTTTTTCTAATAAAGGGACCACACATATCCTTGAAACTTTGAAATAGTCATATTAAGAACATCAAATTTTTTAGTAATGAAGTTTTCCTCTGCCATGTTAATATAAGCAAGAAATATAATGTTTAGGAAGTTGCCATTTTATCAGAATCAAGTTTCACTAGAGTCACCATTTAAGTAATGTAGTATCATTCCATTAATGCTTTATATCCTTGAGTCAATTTTCTAATTCCTCTCTCCACCAAGACTATATATATATATTTTACTGACACACATGTGCATAGGTTAATGCCACAGAGAAAACTTATTTATGCTCATAATGGTAGCTTATTTGGATGATAACTGAAAAAGAAAAAGTCAATTTATTCTCTTTGCTTATTTATTTACTCATTTAAATATATTTTGGAGAGTCTACTATATACTGGGCGTTGTTTTGGGTCTTCAGAGAGGACATTGAAAAAAACAGTTTTTTGCTTTTATGGCACTTGTGCTCTAGTTGGAGAAGAAAAGACAATAACCACATAAATCAGTTCATAGACCATATGTCACATAAAAATGTTATTAAAAGTGATATTATGAAAAAATTAGACAATTTAAATGGAATCTGGTGTTGAAGAGGAAGTATGGGATAATTTTTCATATAAGGTGGTATGTAAAGGCCCTTCTAATAGGTGGGCTTTGACCACAGACCTGTAGAACTGAAAGGAGGAATGGAGGAAGCCTCAGCCACTCTTTAAGGAGTGTTTTGGGCAATATGCTGGGGGCATCCCTGATAGATCTCAAGTGTAGCAAGGGGCTCTGAGTAACTGGTGCTGCATAAACATGAAGGTAATGAATTCAAAAGGATGAAAAGGAGGATAGCTTATTTAGGCATATTTTTAGGATGTGGGCTTTAATTTTGAATGTAAAGGGGAAGTATGAAATAGGATGATATAGAGAAATTATATAATACATTTTAAAAGGACTTATTAAAGAAGAAACCACCTGGCCATGAGAATAGCAGAGTGACAAATTATAATGCTACTGTAGAAATCCAGGTACATGATCAAAGTGGTTTTTAGAAGATATGGTTATATATTTATTGGAGGTGAAAAATGATCACATTATGAATGCATTTTATAATCGAAGTCAACAGGATTTACCAGTGAGTGGATGTGTGGAAGGAAAGAAAAGACATTGATCAAAAATAACCCAGAATATTTGGTCTGATCAACCGGAAGAATGAAATGGTTCCATAGTTGAAATGGGAAAGACCACAGTAAAACTATGCTTGCATAAGAGGAGCCTGTACGGAAGCTCTGACCTTTCGGATTGTTACATTCTTATTATAAATCCCATTGTAGATTTTGAGTAGGAAGTTAATATTGCTTCTGGAGTTGAGAAAAGTATGGATTATGGATATAAATTTAGAAACGATCAATACATACTTAGCCATGATGTTGCTCCCTGTCGGGCAGCAAGGTCTGATGTACCTCCTCAGGGCCCGTCTGAGGAGAATACAGGGCCGAACAGGATGATGAGTGTCGTGGCAAAGGAAACCCACCAGAGCCGGGAGGTCTGTCAGCACAGGAGGCACAGCAGGAACTCCTTTATTGAGGAAATCACACAGCTTTTATGTAGGGTGGGGGCTAGGCGGGAACCAATCAGCTTAAAGGTCAGCAAGGCATGGGGGGTTCACGCAGGTGAGAGTCCCATAGGACTATAGCAAGCACAGCTGATCACGTTCGGAACTGCTGTTAACCAATCCCTGAGGGTGGTCCGATTTATCTTCATTAACCTTTGAAACCACCTTTGAGGCCTTGATCTTGCTCACTCACCAGGGAGTAAGGAGTCAGCCTGAGTTAGTTGACATGTCATTAGTCCCAACACCATGAGTCCTGATAATCACTTAAGGAATGAAACCTGAGGATGGAGCCATGGAACACCTAAATATTCGGGGATTGAGGAAATGGGAAATTTGCAAAAAAAAAAAAAAAAAAGCTGGCAACTGCAAAAGTGGTCCACTTTTTTTTGTTTTCAGAGGATCTTTCTTTAAGAAATTCTTGCTTGTATTCTTTATATTTTAGAGTTTTTGTGATTCATTTACCTATTTTAGTGCATGAAGAAGTTTGATTCCTTTACTGAAATTCTTTTATAAAATTTTTTATTTGTATGGAGGGGTATTACAAAATGAAATCCTAGTCAATTGTTAATTTAATACAATTTGTACCTATGACCGCGAAATTATAGTAAGTACTGGGAATAAAAAATAACATAAGCTTCCTCCCCTCTCTGCTTGGGGGAAACAAATATGTATTTACTGGTGACAAATAATGGTTATGTGTCAGTGAAGGGGTGAATCTTAGCAATTCACACAATTATATTTAAAATTATTCATATGCTCCTTATCTGGAAATGGGGATGATAATACCAACCGATGGAAGACTGTTAGGAGGAACAAAAGTGTCTCAGTAGTGATGGAAATACAGAATGAAGAATGGGCTGCAAAGATAACTTCTCCGGGGGATTTTCTTTTTTTTTTTTTTTTTTTTTTTTTTGATCTGTGAGAGTCTTTACTCAAATTTCATTGGGGTTATTGGGGAAAGTGACATTGCTTTCAGAAATATCTCTGAGCTGGGTTGTATATACAAGCTAAAAGTTTTTGATGGTTTATTCAACCACATGTGGAAAGAGAAGTCAATACAGAGGGAAATCAAACCTACATGAGAGGACAGACACTTAACATCTTTTTTTTTTAAATTTATTTTTATTGTAAACCAATGTGATACATCTTATTTCTCTGTTTGTACATGAAGAGGAGGCATACCATTTGTGTAATTATACATTTACATAGGGTAATGGTGTTTGATACATTGTTATTTTTTCCTTCCCCCCTACCCCTTCCACCCCTCTTTTCCCTCCATACAGTCCCACCTTCCTCCGTTCTTGCCCCCCTCCCACCTCCCATTATGTGTCATCATCCACTTATCAGCGAGATTATTTGTCCTTTGGTTTTTGAGATTGACTTATCTCACGTAGTATAATATTCTCCGATTTCATTCATTTGCCTGTAAATGCCATAATTTTATTATTCTTTATGGCTGAGTAATATTCCATTCTATATATATATCACAGTTTCTTTATCCATTCATCAACTGAATGGCATCTAGGTTTGTTCCACAATCTGGCTATTGTGAATTGAGCAGCTATGAACATTGATGTGGCTGCATCTCTGTAGTATGCTGATTTTAATTTTTAAGATCAGCCATGGGGTCTATCTTACTTTCATTTCAGTTTAAGTATGAGTGGCAAAGTTGCCTTTAAGTTCTTTTTAACCTCATTTCTAATTGTTAACTTATTATAAACTCATGTCTAGTCCTGGAAGTTTATCACTCTCTCCTAAACACCAACCTAACACTTTGCCAGATGTTACCATTTTTGTTTTTGTGTAGCCATGATTATACTTCCTATTCTCCACACAACAAATACATCCATTTTGGCCCCAAGATGGACAGTGATTTCTTAGGTGTGGTGCGTATAAAACGTGAATGGACCTTGTGAGACACAGGAAATTAAACTGGTTTGTCCAGTGTTATTCAAACTTTAATAATAAGTATTAGTCAATTAAGAAAGGTTGAACAACTGAGACAAAAGTATGAATTGTGGTTATTTATTTGGGAGTTGATCTCAGGAAGTTCTCACAGAGAAATGAGGAAGTGAGAATAAAGTCAACAAAACTGCAATATGTAGAACTCTGCAAGATGGTCTAGGACATTACTTCTTAAGTTCTATGAAGAGTTTGTGGGAAGTTTTTTCTTTTTTTTAAATATAAATTTCTAATCTGTGGAAAATTCTTTGATGCTCTTAAAAATTAAATCCAATATAAACAAGATTACCCTGTAAAGTTACTATGTAAGATTCAATCATTTTCTTTCCATTTCTATGTTTATTTACTCATGAATCAATAACAAATCATTCTCGGAACATACTTTAAATACCAGTTGTACAGAATGTGCTTTATAGTTGTCCCCAGCTCTCACTTATAGCAAGAATTTTAACACTTGTACTCAAGATAAATTTTATATTCTAAGAATCTAATAGTTTCCTTAGTTACTGAATTGTAATTACATATTAATGGGAAAAGTGAAAAAAGTCTTCTTTTAAGGTTTAAAAGCACATTTTCCTATTCCTATCACTTCCTACCTGATAACCTTCACCTGTCATAAAAGTCTATTGTACACACATATAATATTTTATATAATATTAGTTGCCCAAAATTTGCAACTGAATTACCAATGTAGGTATATTAGTTACATATGTATAAATAAATGTACACTTACATGAATTCTATCTGCATACTAGAAGAATTTATAATCTTGTATAGTTCCTTAAAATGTTTGGGCTTCTTTCACTTTGTCTTGCCCTGAAAATGTTGGAGGGATGTTCCAATGACAAACATACCAAAGGTGGGGAGGAAAGAAAACTCAAAGGTCTCTCTCTCCACGGCTTCTGTGTCCTGACAGGAAAACTACCTGTAACATAGAGTAGTTCTCAGATTCTAACTTTAAGTGGCAGCATTCCCCTGCCCCCCAAAAACTAGGAAATTTCATAAGATCACCATCATTTTTAATTTCACATACATACAATATGCTGACTGGGTGTAATCCTAGTGGATTGGGAGACTGAGGCAGGAGGATCACAAGTTCAAAGCCAGCCTCAGGCACTTGCATTCAGCAAGACCCTGTCTCTAAATCAAATAGAAAAAGGGTTGGGTTGTGGCCCAATGGTTAAGTGCCCCTAGGTTCAATCCCCAGTACCAAAAGAATAAATCAAATCAAATCAAATCAATGGACTTCAGTAATTTGATAAGATCTAGATGGAAACCTTGGGCAAACTGATTCATGTATTTCAAAAATAGGAACTATTACTTTTATAAGAAGCTCAGAACTGAGATTAACTTATTCAGTGCATACACATATCTGGACATTTGTAAGGACTTTTTCAACAAATAGTTTTAAGTAAAACATTGTATTGCATGCCATGCTATTTTGTCTTTGAACAGGGGATCCTGTTGGCCAGCAGGCTATTCTAATCTGTGTTTTTATGTCTAAGGGTAAAAGTGGAGATGCCTGCTGCAAAAAGAGCACACAGCTTTCTCAAGGTCTCTTCTGACGGTGAGGGTGGAACAGTTTCATCTCCAGGGTGGTTTCCTCCCTGAGTTTATGCTTCATCTAGCAGGAGACAAGTAGAACTGTAGACATGTCTGAAGGTAGAAAAACAGGTTACATTCTCAACATCTTGTTTCTTTGCTGTCTTTAGGAGTTACACATAACTCTTGCTAGACATTTTGGACACAGTCTTATATTAAATATAAATGTGAGTCAAGTGTTGTTTTTCGTGTTTTTCTGCAGAAAAGAGAAATAAATCCTTGAGCAAAGTAACAAGAAAAATATATCATATTTGACTAACATCTTCAGAATGAGAAAAATGTGAATGTTTCTCTTTTTCTGTGATAAAATTGTTCAATAAACTTTCCTTTTATAATTTTTTAAATTGACAACTTATATTACTATTTATCTTAACACCTACAAATCCCTGCAAGTTTGTATATTTTACCAATTGAAATTCAATTTTTTGCAAAAATATTTTATCTTTTGTCATCTATTGCCTGACATTCTTCTCAGGCAAATTCTATTTTAAATTCAAATGATTCAATATATAATTAAATTTTCTAATGGAAAAGTAGTATATGATAATTGTCAAAAATTTAGAAAGTGTAGAGTAAAAGAAACATGATAGTAACTCGTAATCCTTCAGCTCAGGTTAGCCATCTCAAAATTACCATTTCAGAACATTTCCACTTGATATTTTTCTGATAAATAGTGTGTATGTGTTTACACATATTACAAGTACACATAGGTGAGAGACAGAGTGAGTTAAGTACTTTTCATTCAGTTTGTGGTATTTTTACATGGTGTTACAACTTTTTATAGACAGCATAATTCCCTAATGTGTGATACTATTATTTATTTAATTAATGTCTAAGCATTGGGTATTTTATTCGCTATGTTAATTAACATACCACTACAGACAGTGAACATCTGTTTATAGTGGATGAGGCTCTGCTTCCGCAAGGTATTTTAAAATAATTTCAGAAGAGACATTTTCTCTCTGGGTTTCAAGTACTTTCAGTTTACTCTGGAAACATTCTTGCAAGGTTAATATTGTTTTCTCATATCTTAAACATAAACTCCTAAAAATGTGTTTTTATATTGTATATTCCAATCATTGTTAGTCCTAAATTTTTCTTATATTTTAAATCCAACAATCTTGGAGGAGAAGTGTGCTGCTGGTATCTTGATACCAATTTTGCTCCTTTTAAAATTTTTCCTACTGTGTCGGGTTGTTCTGTTGTTTTTCCATATCATATGTAAACAATGCTTGAAAGCTCCCACGTGAAGGAGCCGTGTGCCCTGTTCACTCTTGTAACTCCATCTGCTTGCACAGTTGTAGGCATGTTGTAAGCATCCAATAAGTATTTGTTAAGTATGTGAACTGATGAACAAATAAACATTCAAAAAGCGCTGTACTGTGCAGGATGAAGGGATCCTCATTCACCGGTGTTCCTGGCCTCTTTCCTAGTCTTTAGCTTCACTCCTAGTTGCTCTGTATCTTGCATTCCTTCCTAGTTCTCTATTAGGACAAATATTTGACTTATTCCTTTAGAACTGTGGTCTTTTAATCATGTTTTGAGAGTGAAGGAAAAGCACTCTTTTGTCTTTAGTCCATCTAAAGTAAAGTTAGTATTCCAAGAGAACTGTGGGGAAAATAATAGGTTAATTAAAAAGTGAAGGTACAAGCATAGATGTGGATGAACTTTCAGACCATAGCTTCCCACAGTCCAGCTGCACAATGACTTAGCTGTCATGACTCTTCCACCCAAAGACTTGCAATGCCCTCTCTCACCCTCCCTAAATAGTCCTTCCGTCAACTTGTTTGAAACTACCTACGTTGAATTATTGGTACTTTTGTTTGAGTTTAGACTCATCTTTTATTATTTTAAATGGATCAGTGGACTTCAGATATGTGAAATGTTTATGCTTTTAATGGACCATAACTCTGAATCTGATTTTAACCTAAGGAATCTTGGTTGTTCCCAGTTCAGTTTGAAAACTATGATAATTGATATTTCATGAATTCAATAGGATAAAAGCCTTTCTCATTAGGTTAACAAATTTCTCTCTTTTTTATTTAAATAATTTCATTCTTTCTTCACTTGAAAAAATGAAGAACATAATTGTTATATAACAACAATAATGCACAGCGCAGAGATGCTCTTTTTCTGTAATCTTTAAGTGTAGGAAATTATTTTCACTAATTTAAAGGGAAGAGTAAAAGGAAAACTAACTGCCAAAACTGTGCATTTTCTGAACACATATATAAAATATATCTTCTACTAGATTCAGGGGCGCATGTCTGTAATCCCAAGGATGGCTCCAGAGACTGATGCAGGAGGATTGTGACTTCAAAGCCAGCCTTGGTAAAAGTGAGGCACTAAGCAATTCAGTGAGATTCTTTCTCTAAATAAAATACAGAATAGGGCTGGGGATGTGGCACAGTGTCAAGTGCCTCTGAGTTCAATCCCTGGTGTCCTCCAAATATATATCTTCTTATATATTTTTATTGTATATTTCATAATTTTCCCAAACTTTTCTGAAACATTATTCTCACTTTCTTCCTGCTTTCCTCCAGTGGTGACTAAAATAATCACCCAGTAAATGGGATCCAGAAAGCTAAATGTTAAACTTGACCCCCTTCCAACGTGTCCTGAAAGTCAATGACTTTGATTACCTCAGTGCTTTTGTCTGCGTTTGCTCCTATCATTCTTTACCATTGTCAAAATTTAGACCCTCAGCATTTCTTATTCGAGTTACTAAGGAACCTCTTTCTCTCAAACTTAATGCTATACAGTTCATTTCTAATATACAAAGCAGGTCATGAGTCTCCAATGTGCCCACACCTTTAAAAGAGCAAATTTAAATTAAAAACTGTGCAGCCTGCCCTTTTCCTGACTTCTCGCCAGACCTCCTCCCTTCCATAGGACTCACATCATCGAGAACTTTTCTCTTGATCATTCTTCATGGCCCTTCCCAGGCTAACTTCTTTTGATACTTTAAAACACACACAGATGGCACCTACCTCTACCAAACCTCTCCAAAACTTACTGTCTCAACTTACTGTCAGAATTAAGGAGACGTTAAGAAAACTTTAAAAAAAAAAAAAAAAATTGTACTGGGGATTGAACCCAGGGCTGCTTAACCACTGAACCACATTTCCATCCCCTTTTTTATTTTTTAAATTTTGAGACAGAGTCTCATTAAGTTGCTTAGGGCCTCACTAAGTTGAGGAGACTGGCTTTGAATTCACAATCCTCCTATCTCAGCCTCTCACAAGCTGCTGGGATTATAGGCATGCACCACTGCATCTGGCAGGAAATTCATCTTGTGTTTTATAACATTTTTTAAATTTTTGACTCTGGAAATAATATTTTGATTGCTTCTTGAGTGCCTGGGTGCCTCTGCACTATAAACTCCCCGAGGGAGGGCTGGGTCCATGTCTTTAACATTTAGATTTAGTGCCTCTTTTCCCCCAGCATGTCCTGCATGCTCCCTGACATTTGTTGGAAACAACAAAAATACACAAATGAGGCAAAACATGTCATAGTTGATAAAAATTACATATCAACATATGCATGTTTATACTTTAACTTTTATAAGTCTCCTCCACCCATTAGTAGCTGAAATATTTCCCAACCACTTAATGACTTCCTACAAGTTTGTTAATATTCTTCTCCTATGATCAATTGCATTAAAATCCCAGAATTTCTTATTTTAATATTATAGTAATTCAACATATCCTGAGTTCCATGCTGTAATTTAACTTTTCACCCTCAGGTTCTACATAGGAAATAATAAAACATTATAAAAATTTCTAAAAGTGAATCTAAATCATTTCAGATAATACATCTTCTTACCTTGTTTCTCTGAAAACAAAACTTCACTTAGCTTTTTCAATTCTTTAAATAACCATATTCTTTCAACTTTGTACTCTAATTTCCTTTTGTATGCTTCCTACCATCTGTTGTGTATCTCTTTTTCACTTAAGAATCATTACTTGCCCTAGTTAGCTAGTTATTCAATAGAAGGTACTTATTTTTTTAAAAACACTCACAAAGCAATTGCTAAAAGGAACAGTGGAGGGGAAGATTTGGAAAAAGCAGGGGGATAAATAGAATGTCTTTTTAATCTACCCTCCCTCAGAAATTATGCACTTACTTTTTTAGTGTATTTCTTAGCTTTAGCTCTTTTATGCTACTAATAAGTTTTAAGCACCTTTCAAATATTAACATTCAATACTACTTGTACTAACAAAATCAGTTCTGATACCATCATTCCCGTGTTTTTGATAAGAAAACTGAGGCATAGAAAGTTATGTTATCTTGCCTAACAAGGTAAGAACTTAGGATTTGAACACAGCCAGCCAGGATGCAAATGTATACTCTTTTAATTCCTGTGCTATGATGCCTCGTTGAGAAATTGAATTCTCCAGAAGGAAAGGAGGTTTCCATCTGGCCAGCTTCCTCCACCCACTCAGCACTGGGGCTTCCTTTCCAAATGGCTGTGGTGGTTTCTAGTCAACACAGCCATGTTGCTCCTGTTCCAGATCTTTTCTTCCTCTTCTGAGAAGGAGAGGTCTGTGTTTGAGTATCCCTCTGAAGTCTTTTCCCACCATGCTAATCCATGTGTTTCAGTCAGCATTTTTGCCACTGTGACCAAAGACCAGAAAAGAACAATTTTAGAGGAGGAAAAGTTTGTTGGTGCTAATAGTTTCAGAATTCTTAGTTCATAAATGGTCGGCTCCTTTACTCTGGGCCAAAGATGAGGCAGAACATCATGCTGAAAGAGTGTGGAAAGGAAAGAAGCAGGAGACATGGTCATCAGGAAACAGAGAGCGTGCTCCCCTCACCATGGACAAAATGTAAACTCTAACGGCATGCCTTCCAGCAACCCTCATCCTCCAGCCACGTGCTACCTGCCTACAGTTGCCATCCATTAAGTGGATTAATGCACTGATTAGGTTAAAACTCTTATAACCCAATCATTTCGCCTTTAAACTTTCTTGCATTGTCTCACAAATGCGCTTTTGGGGGCACCTCATGTCTGAACCATAATACCATGCAACTTTTCCTTTGGGTTAATGACAGGTCTGGACTGGGTAGGTTTGTGGGTTCAGCAATGCCTTGCATACTTCATTGGAGTGGTGAAGAATTGTTCATCTAACTTGCCAATAGCTCTTTCTCACCAATCCAGGGGAAAGCAATTTTATCATGCTTGGCTAACTAGACTCAGGATGCACAGAGAGAATATATGTTTGGGAATAATGTAAGATGTCATTGGCAACAGAACAGGGGGGTAAAGTCACTTTTACTTTTTCTACCTTATTCAGCTAAGTTTTCCAACCTATTTAGAGATGGAGTGACCCAGATCAGTCTTTCCTTTTTAATACCCTATAAACTTTCTTAGGTCTTTAAAGATTCAATTCATGTGGAAAAAGGAGAAAGAATAGGCAAATGAAGAGAAGACTGTGTAAAAAGTTCAGAGAACTGGTTACTCGTCCTTTATATACTGGATATATACAATAAAACACCAATACATCACTGTACCTTACAATTTTATGTTTATATTTAGAACAGTTACTTGGAGGGACATAGTAAAGGGCTGACCCTGAGGACACACACACAAAAACACAGTGTACAGAAGTGTTCTTTTATCATTTGTTGAGTTAATGATTGAAAAACTAAGCTAGTTGATCAAATCTGTGCTATGTCTCACTAAATTCAGGTATTTATATTAGGTTGAATCCTATTATTAGCTTTGTTTTCAGAAACTAGAAAACTTGGGAAGTTCGGAAATGAGGGCAGGTAAAAAATCACACAGGTAGATAAAGGTATAAAATATATAATTTGAATTTTTGTCTTAAGTGACATTTTATAAAAGAAAACTATGAAAGTTAATGACAAATATCATATTCCAACTCTGCCTTCATTTTTAAAGATTTAATTAATACTGGATTTTGGAGTGCCTTTTTACTCTACAACTATGGTTTCCTACATCTGTTTTTCAGGATTAAACATTCATAAAGCAAAACGGTTTATTTGTATATTTTGGTTGGCAGTTCAGGTGATTGCACATCAGAACACATTGTTACTAGGGGGCATTTTTGGGCTTAATTTTAATACCTGAACATCTGCATTTTGTAGTTGCTTGTTGACACATTTCCTTTCTCCTGTTTTCCCTTGTTTGATGATTCGTTCCTTTAATGCTCCAGTGATGGGAGTCGGAGACACATTAAGCTGAGAGAAGCTTATTAAATCTTCCCTTTATCTAGTGTTTAGATTTAAGTGTTTAAACATATCTGAAAAAAATGGGGCTGCTCTAAAGTGATCCAGAATTAAATGCTCTGACAGAACAGTGATGTTTTGTCCTTCATTTGACAAATGAAAGAAATGGACCTGACTTCAGACGAAAGGAAATCTGATTGGGCCACTGAATTAGAAGCCATAGAATCAATGACTTGAGAGGAAGATTTACTTAAGGGAATATAAACTGAACAAGGACACAAAAACTCTCATTGGAAAGAAATATAAAGTGCTCCAGAAGCTAACCAAAGAGAAAGGAAGCAAAAATAGACAACATATCTCTTGAGAACAAAATGTTCAACATGTCTTTTGTTTGTTCATCTGTCTTCTTTTTAGGTAATCACAAGTACTGGAACCATCTTTAGCACTAGAATAACTAATCTCCTTTTCCTACTGATAGTTCTTTCTTTCTTTTCTAACTTGCTTATGTTTTTACCTGTTTGCATTCTGTACTTTGGTTCCACTAGTTGGAGGATGTTCATTCTTTAGCAGTCTAGGTGAATACTCACTTCTTTGGTCTAAAACTCTTTCATTTTGATGGTATTTTTGCTTTTGGATCTGCCAGGCATCTTACAGTTCACAATGTTGTAGCCTACACAAGCTTCTGTCTTGACTTTATGGGTGCCTGCTTTGTTTTGTATTTCCATTCAGGACATGAACAGCCTCTAGCAAAGCCTTTTTATTCTCTCTGCCTTTGGTGGCCACCATGGCCCCTGTCATTTGGCACTAGTTGTTTGGTCAGTGTGTGCTGAATGAATTGATTCCATTAGGAAGTAGAAAGCTGACAGCCGATCAAGTGACTCCACTGAAGTGTAGACGAGTGTAATGATTTAGTTTCACTCCCTAGAGATATGACATCATATTATCTTCTTCCAATACTGTGTTATCCACTAGGCATACACACGCCTTCATACTGTTGAACTTTAAAACTCAATTTAGATAGAGAGGAAATAAATAATATGGAAAATGGAGAAGTATATTAAGGCCAGAAAAAGTTTAATAGATAATACTATTTGAAGAACAACCATGACTCATTTCTGCCTTGGGAATATATTTTTATTCTTTGCGGATTATAAGGGTCAGTCCAGGCATAGATTGAACTGGCTGGATTGCATTTTACAATGTTTTGCCTTCTGAGTGATAGACAATTTCTAATGTTGTTTTCATTTTGTTTTTACATCTACTGACTTTTCAGTAGCTACAAAATTATATTGTTTACAGAGGGATTTCTGTTCTGACATTAAAAAGCAAAAGCCTTATTTAATTGAAGGACAGGCCTTTATTTTGTCGAATGTTTGATCTCCTTTCTTTACTTTTAGTGGGTCTTAAATAGAACATGCAATAGGAGAAAGAACATAAAAGAAAACATGTCTATTCTAAAATCAATTTAAAATAGTAAAAAAATGTTTTTCTGACTGTGTAAGATAGATTGTACAGATATTTTGCAGTTATAAAAGATATTGTTGAAGATAAAAGTGCAGAAAACATTTAGTTCATGCAGAGAATGTGGTAGGGATACTGTAATCTTTCTATCCACTTGTTAGGGAAAAAATATATTTTATTGAAGAGTGGAAACAGAACTAGTACATAGTTATATTTCCATTTTAACATTCTTAAAAAAGACAAAACCTTATTCTTATGATTTCCACTTAAACTACTTGTGGTAATTGTCATTTATGTAATGAGCCATAACAGTACTTTGATATTTCTGTAACTTTGGAAGGTCTACCACAGGAAAATTGGATGATAGCTTGTGTATAACACTGTACCCCATGATAAACAAAAGATTAAACACACATGATATAAATCAAGAGAAAACATATGCTACTAATTTGCAGTGACATATTACTAATACATGTGTTACTTATTTTGGATACATGGGCAGGCATTACTTAATGGTAGGGATATGTTCTAAGGGATGTGTTATTGGGGATTTTGATATCATGCAAGCAATGAAGAGTGTACTCACACAAACTAGGATGGTTACCATGTAGGAAGGGAATGTGATCTTATTAGACCACCTTCATATATACAGTCTTTCATTGAGCAAAGTGTTGCTATGTGGTGGAAGAGTATACATTTATAAATAGTACATTGTCCTCATGAGCAGTGGTAATGAATATTTGTGTCATGCAACATAAGTGATTTTACCTTTTATCTGAAAACTTTGAATAGCTATAAATACCATCAATGTGAACAGTTATTTCACTGCTTACATTTACTTGCTCAGCCATATTTATTAGACATCTAATAAATGATGGCATTATAGAAAATGACAAACTCAGTGTGAATGTTATAATAAAATCAGGAAAATATTTAAAATATCATGTGAAAAGTGTGATTATGGAGGCTTGTGATGTGTGCAGTGTGATACAGGGACCATTGCATGCTCGTTGACCTGGGATAATTCCACTTGTGCAGCTGTTGATCTGGCTCATGCCAGGTTTTGCATTTACCATGACTATCTTCTGTTGCTTTCTTATTGTATATGATTTGTCAAACATTTCTTTTTAATTGATACATAATACTTATACATACTTATAGAATAGAATTTGATAATTTGATACATATATACAATGTGTAATTATCAAGACAAAGGTAATTAGCATTGCCGTCTTCCTAAACATTTATCCTTTATGTTTAGAACCTACTAATTCCTCTCTTCAAGTTCTTTATGAAATATTTATGTTGTTGTGAACTGTGTAGTAGGACACTGGAACTTATTCCTTCCATCTAACTAGATTTGGTACTCATTATCCAACCTTGTTCTAGCTACCCACTTGCCTTCCTAACCTCTAGTAATCACTATTTCACTCTCTATTTCTCTCAGTTCAAATATTTAGCTTACACATAACAGTGAGAACATGATTTGTCTTTTAGTCCCTGTCTTATTTAATTTAAAATAATATCTTACGTTTCCATCCATTTTGGCACAAGTGACAATCTTTCAGTCTTTATGGATGGATAACATTCCTTTGTGCATTTGTACATTTTCTTTACCCATTATCCATCAATGAACACCTTGGTTGATTCCATATTTTGGCTGTTGTGAATAACAAACAGTAAATATGGGAGTGCAGATACCTATTTGATACAGTATTTCATTTCCTTTGAATATATACCAAGCGGTGGTATAGCTGGATTATATTATAGTTCTAATTTTAGCTTTGGGAGGAGTCTCAATACTATTTTACATAACATCATCTGGAAATTAATTTACTCTCCCACTGCAGTGTACAGGAATTCCCCTTTATTTGCATCCTGGCCAGCATTTGTTATTTTGTAAATCTTCTTTTCATTATAGTGCTTTTAACTTGGGTGGGGTAATAACTCACTGTGCTTTTGATTTTTTTTCCATGATGGTTAATGACAGAATTTTTCTGTATTTGTATGTCTTCTAAGAAATGGTTATTCTGATCATATGACTATTTTAAATTGGATAATTTGGGGGTTTTGCTACTGGGTCTTATGAGTTCCTTAATATTCTAGGCATTGATCCACTTGCAAGACAGGTTGCAAGTATTTGATTAATTGTGAGTTGATTTTTTTTTAATGTTGTGAATATAAGGGTCTACTTTCTGTACATGGACATAAAGTTTTTCCAATACTTTTTTTGTTATTGTCATTACTAGGGATAGAACCCAGGAGTGCTTTACCACTAGCTACATAGCAAGCACTTTTATTTTTTTTATTTTGAGACTGGACTCACTCTACGTTGCTGAGGTTAGCCTTGAACTTGCAATCCTCATGCCTCAGTCTCCCAAAGTACTGGGGTTACAGGCATGCACTACTGCAGCTGGCTCCCTGGAGCATTTACTAAATGGGTATTCCTTTCTTCACTGTATGTTTTTGGTGACTTTGTCCAAAATTATTTGGATTTAAGTCAGATAACCTCATGAACAACCACAGAACACAAATCTGATAAATATAATATTTATTTTGAAAGTTAGTATTTATTTCAAGAATGATTGTTGGAATTTGACACAACTTCTGTTTTTCTATCACTCTGTAATCATTGTATTTAAATTAAATGATGGGTTTTTTAGATCATATGATGGATCTTATAAATTAAAAGTACTTACTTTCAATTCCAAGTTCTTCGTGTGTGTGTACCTATGAAAAGTGAAGCTATCTCTGTTAACTGTGAAGTTCTTTAAAAGTTAACTACTGGATGATATCAGTGCTGTCTGAGGTGTTGAGAGAAAGTACATTAATTCCTACAATGACTCTCTTTTGGCATTTACTTCATGAAGTCAAAAATCAAGTTCTTGGAGCTGAAATCTAACCAAGTGGAAATCTTAGACTTTGATAATGTTGTATATGTAGTTAAAAATTGTAACAACAAAGAAACTAATTTTGATGACAATATGAATACAAATTTGGTAGCATACAACATTATCATAAAAAATCAAGTTCATATAAAGTAATGAAATATTTCGAGCATAACCTATATGTTTGAAATGGGAAGGTAATAATATAGGAAATGGAAGAGTAAATAGAATTTATAGATTACCAAAATAAGGAGAATGTAAGCATTGGATATACTTCTAAATTTATAGATTAAAAACAGAATAAACTCTGTACCTATCAATATTGAGATAAATGTGTTAAGAGGGTTTAATCTGATAATAATGGTAACAGGAGATTTTATTTAAAGTATATAAAGAAAGTCACACAATCTTGATATAGGTTATACTTTTAAAATTATCCATAGAACATGTATAAAAATGAATTGTATTCTAGGTAACCAAGAAAACCTTACTGGTTTATTTAAAGAGATATTTTAATTAGACTTGTTACCAAATCTAATATATTCAGTCACATAAAAAACTTCAAATAAACATTGAAAATTGAACCGCACCAAATATATACTTTTTACATAATATTTTCTTCACACTGACCTGGTACTAAAATTATAATTATCCTGATAAAAATAAAAGAGAATGATTTATCATCAACAACCTATAGAGTTAGCTTATAGCAAAACTTCGGCTTACAAGACCATCACAGTTTTAAGTACTTCATTATTAAATAAGAAAGAAGATAAGTATAAAAATGTGAAAGCCAGAGGAGATGGTGTAGGACTGTGATCCCAGCTACAAGGGAGGCTGAAGCATGAGGATTGCAAGTTTGAGGTAAGCCTCAGCAACTTATCAAGACCCTGTATCAGAATAAAAATCAGAAAAGGTCTGGGGATGTAGCTCAATGGTAAAGTCTGGGTTCAATCATCAGTACTGAAAAAAAAATTAAAAAAATAAAAAAGAACATACTGTTCATCTAATGTAATTAAAAATAAATTCTAAAGTGAAATAAATTATTAATTTATGATTATCCATAAAAAATAAGTAAAAAGAAAAATGGAACTAATAAAATGATTAAAAGTTGCCAGTTGTGGTGGCGCACACCTATAATTCCAGTCTTTTGGGAGGCTGAGGCAGGAGGATTGTGAGTTCAAAGTCAGCCTCAGCAAAAGTAAGGCAGTAAGCAACCCAGTGAGACCCTGTCTCTAGATACAATATAAAATAGGGCTGGGGATGTGGCTCAATGGTTGAGTGCCCCTGAGTTCAATCCCTGGTACCGCCCCCCTGCAAACAGCTAAAAGTTATTAAATAAAGTGTGGTTGTTGAATAAAAATAAATAAATTAGATTGATATTCTCAGAAACCCAGTTTAGGAAAAAAGAGAACAAAAGAAGCTAAGAGTACAAATACAAAAGCAAAAATTAACATAGATAAAAATATCATTAAGTCACAAGTGATAGCAGGACAAAACATACAATTGAGGCATCAAAATTTAAAACCTAGAAGACATGGATAATTTCTAGCAAAATAAAAATCTTCAAAATTTTGTATTTTGTTAGTAGGACAGCAAATTATTAGTATGGAGATTCTTCAGAAGACTAGAAATGGAACCACCATATGACAAAGCTGTTCCACTCTTTGATATTTATCTCAAAGTGCTGAAATCAGCATACTATAGTATGAACATTCCAATATTTAAAGGACCACAATTCACAATAGTCAAGTTATGGAACCAGAACAGGCATCTGTCAACAGATGAATGGATAAAGAAAATGTGGTATGTATACACAATGGCGTCCTACTCAGCCACAAAGAATAAAATTATGTTATTTGCTGTTAAATTGTTGCAACAGAGAAAATTTTAAGTGAAATAAGCCAGATTGAGGAAGTGAAGCATCAAATGTTTTCTCTCATGTGCAGAAACCTAGCAGAAACAGGAGCTTTAAAGAAGGAATCCCATCAAAATAAAAGGGAGAACAATAGACTAAAACAAGGGGGTCAAGTGGGGGGGGGAGTAGATAAGGGGAGGAATTGTGGAATTAAATCATCCAAATTATGCTACATGTATATATGAATATATCATAATGAATCACATTTTTAAGTATAATTATAATATACCAATTAAAAATTAATAAATAAATACAAGAAAGAGCAATGGAGTAGAAGAAGTGGATCAGGGTATGGGAGGAGGGAAGGTAAAGGGGAAATACTGGGGAATGAAATGTAGAAAATTATGTTATATGTATTTATGAATATGTAATTATGAACCCCACTATTTTGTATAACTGTAATGTATTAATAAAAACAACAATTTTATCACACTTTAAAAAAGTAAATAGCCTAAATTTTCTTTTAAAAAATTAGAAATGTGTTTTGAGATTTTCCATAGGAAAATAAAAATACAGTACAAAAAGCGAAATTATGAATCAGTGTTATCTGTGAATATAGAAAAAAAATAAAAATAAAATGTTATAAAAGAAAATGACAGTGTATCAAAAGTTGAATATAGTATATCAGACAGGGCTAATGCAAGAGTTAGGAAAAATAATGCCATTATTCATGATGTCAGGTAGCTGAAGATAACTAACTCTATCTGGTCATGTCAAGAGCCACTGAATAGGCATTTGATAAAAATGTAGTGGCCAAACTTGATGAAAATGCTAATTATAAGAGAAGAGAAGGAAACTAAGCAATAAATGGATAAAGATGCCATTTAAAACAGAACTCCAAACCTAAATAAAAACCAAGAATTACAAAATTCCATTAGGGAAAAAAACAGAAACATTTGAAAGAATAGATGCAACTGGCTTTTTGCTGATAATGATATATACTTAAATTTTTTTCAAAATCTAGGGAAAACAGAGCTTGATGAAATAGCTGCATTTAAGAGACAAGGAGAAATAAAAGTACTTAAATTTATTTACACAATCTATTAGTGCCAGGAATTGGGACAATGTTTAATTCTTCTTTTGGTAACAAAACCAATGAAATAATAATTTAATAAGAAAGTAATGATGTTGATTTTTTTAAAAAAACTATAAAAACTTTTGAAGGGTATTACTTAGTATTGGTTAAGTAGAATGACATTGTTCTTTTATGTGAAGACTTTAAATTTTTTCTAAAAATACATATGTAAGTTTAAGGCAACTCTGATTAGAATTTTGTATACTTTTCAATTAAATTTTATAAACCAAATATAAAAGAAAAAATGCCTGAACAAGCGAAAGAAATTATGAAAACAGGTAACAGTGATTAAAGTTACAGATAGACATTCGGAAGAGACATTAAAATGTGAGGCAGATAAAAGTAGCACATTAATAGTTTAAAATAATTTATTAAACAAAATAAATAATCCAAAATAGAACTGATGTTAAAAATAAGGACTTTTTCTACAATAAAGGTAATATTTCAATTTGGCTACTAATGGAGAACTTTGTTAATGGCTTTGTACAACTGGCAAACCATGCCTAAGTAAAGTAGAAAATTTAACTTAAATTATATGAAAGTCAACTTTCAAAAAGATTAACATAACTTTGTAAAAATATGTATAAATAACTTAGAAAATTTTAGAGAAAGTCTTAAAGTCTTCATTTTCAATATAATCATAAAGTAAAGAGTCAATCTATGAAGGGAAATCCTGAAACTAGTAAAGAAACAGAAACAAACAATCCTATAAATATAGAAAGATTAATTAAAATTATGCTTCAAATATATTCAAATATATTTCGCATTGCAAAACAAATAAGAATGGGGTGGATACATGAAATGTACAGAAAGCCTCTTCAAATTGACAAGAAAAAGACAAATAAACAACAAAAAGAAATTGCCAAGGACATTTACAGATGTTAAATGTAAATGGCTAAACAAAGTATGAAGAGACAGGACTCAGACTCTGTAGTTGTCAGGAAAACACAAGGATAAATATGTGAATGAAACAATGGGCATGAGTTGAAGAACCAACATTTCATGATATCCTCTAAAGTATTACTTTTGCAATCCAATTAATAATAATAATCAGAAAATAAATAAAAATCAGAAAATGATGTGGAGGGATTTTTAAGTGGTGAGATTTAAGTAGTAAAAGCAGGATATAAAAATATGTGTACATTTTTATCTTACCATTTTTTATTGTAAAAGAGTTTATAGATAGGTATGTGTATGCATGTATGTGTTCTAGGAAGAGGACTGAACAACACATGTAATGTACATTACTATGTAATTATCACATTATCTATTAAGAATTCATAAATTATCAACATGAAGTATGGAATAGGGAATGTAAGTAAACAGGACAAAGGCAAAACAAAAGGGAAAAGAAGAAAAAAGGAAAAGTTAAAAAAAATCACAAATTATGTCAGATGATGAATTTTACATGAATATATATAATTTACATGAATATATATAATTAAATTATAAAGGTAAATGATAAAAAATATTAGTCCCCTAGATTCATGTTTCCTTTTCCAGTTTTCTGCTTTGCTCTATTGCTTATGTCTTTTTAGAAACATCTTAAATTTCCAAATGAACATATTTATATTTAAACTTTAGATGCCTTTAAAATTACTATAATTATAGAGGCTGAGCAGGATTTATTTATTTATTAATTGGCATTTTCCATAATTACATTTTTGGTGTTTCATTAAGACCTAATGTTTTCAGTGTTGTAAAATTTTATTCACAGTAAATTAAATCTAATATTTGAAATAAAAAGGTCCATTAGCTCTGAGCATTCTTTATATTTTAACAAGTATAGAAATCCTGTAATTAGACCAAAGAACCAAACTTTTGAAATGGAGCAGTTTATTTCAGTAAAGCTTTCTGGAGTGGTGGTGGGGGGAAGTGCATCAGTCTAAAGTGATACTCATTTTAATTTAATGTATTGAAACTCTCTTGGAAAAGTACCAAATAAATAAGAATACCCCAGAGTCTTTATTATGTTTTATACACATGCTCAAAAATGCTCTGGAAGAATTGAAACTTGAATAATGGGCAGAATTTGAATAGAACAAATTTAGGGAGAAGGCATCCCAGATGGAAATGAGTTATTAGAGGTATCCAAAAATTGGCTCAGTGATTATATTTGATCAAATGCTAACATTGCCTACTGAATCTAGAATATCCCATTTAGACATGATCTCTTTGTCTAACTTTTGCATACATGCCTCTATTATATAGCAACATGTCTGTTATTTTATTACCCTGTATTTAGAACACTTAGAACATTTGTATTTAGAATTATTCAAGATGAACTACTAACCATTCCTAGAGATTTGTTATTTCCATTACCATCATATTTACATAGTGTCATATATTCCCTGAAATTATACCATAATTAAAGTAAATCTTGAATATGCTGTCTGATGCTTCCTCATGCTAATTGAACCATTGTGTTTAAATATATAGGAGTTGCTTATTTACCAAAGACAAATTAATGTAAAGATAGCACATTGTGATGTATAACTGTATTTCTTAATGGAAAAACTATTAACTAGGCACCACTCTTTCAAGTCCATTTACAAAACGACTTGCCTAATCCAAGAATTGCCATTCCTCCCATTTTTTAAATGCTACTGATGCTAGGGGTGAATTCCATCATTCACAGAAGGAACTGCTTAAATACTAAGAAATAGTTATATGTTGGAAGTGTCTTATTTTTTATCAAGATAGTTGGCATCATTTGGACACAACTTAGGAAAACTGTTTCTTGTTCTCAAGAGAGGATTTTAAAGGACATTTTATTGCTCTCCCCTGAAAAATAATAGCAGTAAAAGTAGAACAGATGAAACACATCAATCTAGAACTGTTTCTATTATGTTTAGTAACAAGATTTCTATGTGGTGCTGTGCCCATTAAAGAAGCAAATGAATGCTAGCTTATTTCTTATATATTTTGTAGACATCTATACACTAGGGACCTAGTAACTGACAATCACACTGTAATGCGATTTATAATCACACTGTAAAGAGTTAATTAATCAAGTCACAATAAGATGAAAAATGGGTTATATTCTGATAACTTGGGACATGAAAGAAAAAAGTTAAAAGGGTCTATTATGTTTAAATCACGTCATGATTTGATTATTGGGTAAAATCAAATCTCCTAAAGAAATGCAAAGAGAAACATTACAGAAAACAGTGTGTCTTTCCAAGTATGAACAATGACACATCATGCATCAGGAATCAGCCAAAACAATGCATCATAAATTAATTTGTTCCTCTTTCTTCCTTCCCTTCCTTCCTCCCCTACTCCTCTCTCCTTCCTTCAGGTTTACTTCTTGTCTTTTTTGATTGCCTACTACAGGTATACTTTTAAGTCTGCTTTCCAAGAAATAATCTGTAATAAAATAACTTTAGAAGTCGGTTTCTACCCTCAACAAACATAGCAAAAGAGCTTCTGATTCAAAAAGTTCAGGTGAAATAATTAAATGACCTTAGAAGATTAAGTAATGCTTTGAACCAGATGTTCAGTGTTGAGAGGACAGAGAGTTTAGCTTGACTGGCTTGTGCAGAAATGGCTTTCTGGAGTGAGTGAGGAGACAAGAAATGCTGGTGGCAGGGAACATGACAGCCAGGATGGACAGGCCTGGGAGACATGAGTAAAATTTTTCACTTCCCACTTATGGAATATTTGGAAGAATTTGAATTGCATAGTTTCCATCTAGAAGTTACTTATTGAGTGCTTATGGTATGACTACAGTATACTAAGCAGTTTGAAAACAGTACTTCTTTTGATTGCCTAAGCAACTTAAAGAAGCAGGAACCATTCTGAGACATGAAACTTGAATAGGCTAGAATATGTTGTCTAACATTTTACATCTAGAGAGTAAAAGACTCTATGCCAGATTGGTTCCCAATATTTATTCTTAAATATTGTGATGGACTTTCTGTGAATCATTAAACAGGTATAATTATTATAGTAGATCTGATTAGAAATGAGACCAAACCTAAATACTGAAATGTAGGGTTTAAGTTTGTCTTATTGGTGGTGAAAAAGATTATGGGTAACTGTAAAGAAACTATGAAATGAAAACAAAAGTTATACTTCATGTCTAGAATATTTTCTTAGACCACAAAGAAGTGATCATTAAGTGGTCACTTAGACCACCAGTGTCAGGTCATATATGAGCTGTGCTATCTGCCAGTCAAAAGTTTACACATTGCCTGAGAAATTAGGTAATTAATTTATCATAATCAAATGACTGTCCACTGCTACTGAAAGATGACATAAATCTGTCTTTGAGTTGGGTAAGTGAAATCTCGATAGATAACTGCGTTTACATAGTATAGTAGGTACAGAAGACAGATTGTGATGGATTAGGGGGAACTGAGTGGTCATGAGCTAAGTCCTTTATAGGATTTATCATATTTAATCATAGCAACCTAATAATGGATGTAAATATTATTATCTATACTTCCAATAAAGATATTGTGGCTTAAAGGGCTTAGTACCTTGCCCAAGGTCATTTAGTAAGTGGAAGAGTAGATATTTGAACACATTTTGTCTCTAGAATCACACTTTCAATCTTCATCAATTTGCTGCATCCCTCTCTGACATGAAGTGGAGTATCCTAGTAACTTCTAAACTTTATACCTGTATACTACAAGAGGGAACTTTAAGCCAAGCACAATTGTGCATACCTGCAATTCCAACAACGCAGGAGGAAGATTTCAAGTTCTAGGACAGCTTCAGCAAAAAGTCTCAAAGAAAAAAAAAAGTTAAAAAGAAGAAAACATCTAAAGACAGGTATGTAGCACAATGGTAAAGTGGCCCTAGGTTCAATACCCAGTACCATATAAAAAAAAAGAGAGAGAGGGAGAATTTTTATAGTTAAATCACAATGCAAAATTCCCTAATGGCTTTATACAAGTAATGGGAAGAAAACCATTGTGCAAATTTGAAAACTAGATTGCTACTGTTATATTTTACAAGAAATATATATTCAATATGAAGAAACATGTATGTTTTTATAACTGAAATTACTTTTCAAAGCAAACATCAAGATATTTTGAGAAGGAATTCTGACATTGCTTTTATGTACAGTATTTACTATTGTCATTTATCTGACAGAATTTTGCCTAATGACTGTAATGAATTCATAATTTACATAAAAGTCATAGAAAAATAGACACATTTCTTATAAATCAGTCTTTGATATGGTATTGACTTTCCTAGCAGAGCTGAAAATTCTGTGTGTTTCAGAAGAAACATGCTTCCAGTAAAGGATAGTTTCCTGACAGTTATTTATCTTAAGAGGCTATGAACTTTGGATTAATTGCATGTTTTGTACAAATGTCAGATACTTATTTAGTTTTGATGGATCTTTTCATGCCCTGTCTGAGCTTTAGGTGAAATAAGGTATTGCTTATCATCAGTCTTCTTTGGCTGACCCCTGAGAAATAAAAAATTGTATGTCATCAGAAAACCATTTTTTCCCTTATAGAGTCTTCAAGAGACAATAAACATATTCTTGTCTTGTTAGAACTATGAAGATAGTAGAGATATTAAGAATGAAATTGGAGCTATTTTGTTCATTCTTAGTAAATTTACAATATTGAACTATGTAGATAATGCAACAAAATGTAGTTAATAAAGATGTCATTTCATTTCAACACATTCCTTGTTAACTTATTCCCTAACTTTTAGGATCTGCAACTTAGCAGTATGGACATCCTTGTACATTAGTTTGGATCCCTATACATAAATGCTTAATTTTGTTGTGGTGGGACTTTCATGAGATGTATTCCTGTCATTTAATGGTGCCTCCTAATTACTTATGAGTTCACAATATTGTAGACAATACAAATGGATTCCCTGTACATGAGCTCATCTAGTGGTCCCTAGATACCACAGCTCCTTCTTTTCTAGCTGAAGTCACCTTTACCTATATGTAGTATAACTGCCTCAGCTTTGAAAATCAGTCACTAAGAGGAGCTATGAGAGCCTCTAATTAAATTGAACTTTCTGAAAATCAGTTTTCTCATCTCTAATGTTTTATTATAACTATTTTTGAGGATTTATGTGAATATTTATAACCATCCTTATTATTAGTGCTAGTTCATCAATAATCAGATATCATCAAAATAATCTTCTTTCTCCTGTATTAATATTACATCTCTTTTTCTTAAATAAGATTCCAGCACTTGAGTCACAATCCTGACACTTTGCTTGTTTCCTCTCCTCATGGGAATTTTACTTGCATATCTTGCTTTTCTGTGTCCAGGCCCTAAAGACCCCAGGTTTGTAAACCTGCGCAGGATCCCTGCTCCTGCAGGGATTACCTGACAATTGACTGCTTACCTAGATTTTTTCACTTTGCCGTGTTCTAAATTTCTTATCACCAGGCTCTATACACCTCTCAGGTCTCATCTATGGCTTCCTTAATGTCCTTTTGAGCATCCTGGCATCAGGAATTCTGCAAGTAATATTCCCTAACCACTGTGTTGGAAGTCACTTCAGGTGATTATCTGCCTCATTCTTGGAGGGGATATATTGTCTCCAGATAACTAATTTATCAAATCAGTTCTCGAATTTTTGCTGTACAGAATATTCTATGTTCCTCCCATTTAAAAATTTTGAAACAATCTATAAGTTCAGGACTTGACTCTTATAATTAAAATGATTCTGGATAGTGCAGAAAGTAAGGTTGTGGAAATTGGGCTAGTCAGACAGACAGGCTGGGTGCTAACAAACATATTCCTGGAGAAAAATGTAGAACTAATGGAATTATCTCTAAGTAGAATGATTTCTTTTCTATTAATTTCTATGACATGGTGACATGTCAGTAGATCCTTAATGGAAGAATAATTTTAGTGCCAATTTGTAATCATCTTTCCCAAAGATAATGTAAGTACATTTTTGAGGCTGCCAACAATCTGTCACAAGTATACTGCCTGGATTCTTATTTGATTTGTAAAATTCTTTTTTGACTTCTAATATGACAAGAAGTACTATAACTATAGTCATGAGAAAAAGATGATCAATTTTGAGTGTTACATACTTTGATTCCCCATTCCCTCATCTTTTCAAATATACATGTTATTGATATTGAAACAAAGTTAAATTTTGCTGCCACTATTTCTTTAGTGTGGTTATTGATTCTGTTAATTTTTAGGAAATAAGTTGAATTTCTTCAGTATTAATGAGGTTTCAAGAGAGTATTAAATGCTCTTCATTTAACAACAGATGCAGATAATTACAAAAAATTTGTAGAAAACTGGGTAGTTCTTTATAGTTGTTACCTTTTAAAAGTTCAGGTTACTAAAATTAAAATCTCCTTAGGACAAGCAGAAAATGTAAATAAATAAAGTAGCAAGTTTTATAATATGGGGGGCAGAGGCCTGTAGTGAACCGCTCATGTCTGATCTAAAACAGACAAGCAGGCTTCAAAACACACAAAGCTGTACTAATCAAGGTAGGTAGCATGGTGTCATAAAACCCAACGCACAGACTAAAGGAACAGAATAGAGAGCTTAGAAGTAAACCTACACATCTATAGTCACCTTCTTTTCAACAAAGGTGCTAAGAACACACTTGGAGAAAATACAGCCTTTTCAAGAAATGGTTTTGGCAAAAGTGTATTCACATGTAGAAGAATGAAGCTAATAAGACTCCTATCTCTCACCAGTTACAAACATCAAAGCAAAATGAATTACAAATATAAATATAAGATCTGAAACTATGAAATGATTAAGAAAAAATAGAAGAAATGCTTCAGGACTTTGAATAGACAAAGGGTTTCTGGATAAGACCTCCAAAACACAGGAGCAAAAGCAAAAATGGACAAGTAGAATTGCATCAAAATCAAAAGTTTCTGTAGAGCAAAGTAAATATCAAGAGTGAAAAGATAACATATAAAATTGGAGAAACTATTTGCAATGTATGCATTCAACAAGGTATTGATATCTGGGATATACAAGAAACTCTAATAACTCAAAAGCAAACAAAGAAAACAAATAACCAATTTTTAAAATGGGCAATAGAGCTAAGTAAATGTTTCTCAAAAGAAAACCCAGAAGGTTCAATAGATACAGTAAAAATGCTTAATGACACTAATCATAAGGGAAATACAATTCAAAAGCACAATAAGAGAGCACCTCATGCCACTGAGACAGACTGTTACCTGAAAGACCAAAGATAGTACATGCTGTTGAGGATGTGGAGAAAAAGGAACTCCTGCATACTGTTGGTAGGAATGTAAATTAGTATAGCCATTGTAGAGAACAGTATGGAGGTCCTGCAAAAATTTAAAGACAGAACTACCCTATGATTCAGTAATTCCACTATTTTGTTTTTATATCCTAAGAAATTGAAATCAACATGTAGAAGCAGCATTTGGATGTTCATGTAGATGAGACTCCCGTGTTCATTGCAGTACTATTCATATTCAAGAAGTGTCCATCAACTAGTGAATGGGTAAAGAAAATGTGGTATGAATTATGTGTATGTAGATACATTCTATATTCATCCCACATACCGTTCAGTCATCAAAAGGAATGAAATTCTGTCATTTGCAACAACATGGATGGAACTGGAGATCCTTACGTTAAATAGCCAGCACAGAAGGACAAGTACAACATGATCTCACTCATTTGTGATATCTAAAATTTTGATCTCAGAGAATTTTAGAGAAGAAGGTGGCTACCATATGCTGGGAAGGGTAAGGGTAAGGAGAGATAGAGTAAGGTTGATCAATGGGTATTAAGGTACAGTTAGATTAGAGTAAGAAGTTCTGGTGCACTATTATACAGGATGGTGACAGTAGATAACAACAATGCACTGTATATTTCAAGAAGAAAGAAAGAAAAATTATAAATATGGAAGAGATAAATGTGTAAAAATCTTTTAGTTTTAAATGTTGGTAAAAACCAAGATACAGGATCACCAAATACAGTTTCACAGAAACACGTTTTCTATCTCTGGAATGTATTTGTCACATTTTATGGGTGTTTTAGGTATTCTGTGTACTCTTGTATTCAGATTATTTTTTTGTGACAAAATTGCATTCAGAAAAAATTCAGAACAATTGCATTCTCTTCATTTGCTTCTGGTCAGACATGTGTTCAGTATAGCCTAGCTAGATACACATGTAATGATATACAGACGGAGATAAAGAAGAATAAAAATAAGGACATTGAAATTCTCTGAGAGAAACCCTGAGGAAAGCCTGCCTCTAGAGCATGTGCTCAGTTTCAGTTTGTAGTCCTTCAGAAGATTTTTTTTTTTTTTTTAAATAATGGCCAAAAGAAGCAACTCTGCTTTATCCCATGTTCTTGTTTAGGATTCAAATTAGATACTTTTGTTATGTTAATTTCACTTGTGCCAAAAACTTTCTAGTACTCTCAAAGAGCATGATTTAATTTGGAAATCTATGTATGTGTTTTTTATATTTAAATCTAAAAATGGTTTGCTGGCCATCCATGAAAAGTAATGGTAAAGGTAGCAATTAACAGAAGTTGCTTGGTTGGTACTTATTTCTCACAGCTTGATGGAGTTCATGGAGTTATATAACAATAAACTGTGAAAAGAATAGGGACTATCAGAAAAATCACAACTGTAGTTTGAACTATTATGCCTCCTTGAACTAGTCATTGAAGCAAACTATGAAAATAAGCTTGCACCCATATTTCCATGAATTATTTTTTTTATTGTAAACAAATGGGATACATGTTGTTTCTCTGTTTGTACATGGCGTAAAGCCATACCATTTGTGTAATCATAAATTTACATAGGGTAATGTTGTTTGATTCATTCTGTTATTTTTTCCCTTCCCCCCACTCCTCCCACCCCTCCCACCACTCTTTTCCATCTGTATAGTCCTTCCTTCCTCCATTCTTGCCCCCCTCCCTAACCCTAACTCTAACCCTAACACTAACCCCTCCCACCCCCCATTATGTGCCATCATCCACTTATTAGCAATATCATTCGTCCTTTCGTTTTTGAGATTGGCTTATCTCACTTAGCATGATATCCTCCAATTTCATCCATTTACCTGCAAATGCCATAATTTTATCATTCTTTATGGCTGAGTAATATTCCATTGTATATATATACCACTGTTTCTTTATCCATTCATCAATTGAAGGACATCTAGGTTGGTTCCACAATCTGGCTATTGTGAATTGAGCAGCTATGAACATTGATGTGGCTATATCTCTGTAGTATGCTGATTTTAAGTCCTTTGGGTATAGGCCAAGGAGTGGGATAGCTGGGTCAAATGGTGGTTCCATTCCAAGTTTTCTAAGGAATCTCCACACTGCTTTCCAGAGTGGCTACACTAATTTGCAGCCCCACCAGCAATGTATGAGTGTACCTTTCTCCCCACATCCTCGCCAACACCTGTTGTTGCTTGTATTCTTGATAATCGCCATTCTAATTGGGGTGAAATGGAATCTTAGGGTGGTTTTGATTTGCATTTCTCTTATTACTAGAGATGTTGAACATTTTTTCATATGTTTGTTAATTGCTTGTAGATCTTCTTCTGTGAAGTGTCTATTCATTTCCTTAGCCCATTTGTCGATTGGATTATTTGCGTTCTTGGTGTAGGGTTTTTTGAGTTCTTTATAGATTCTGGAGATCAGTGCTCTATCTGAAGTATGATTGGCAAAGATTTTCTCCCACTCTGTAGGCTCTTTCTTCGCATTGCTGATAGTTTCCTTTGCTGAGAGAAAGCTTTTTAGTTTGAATCTATCCCAATTATTGATTCTTGCTTTTATTTCTTGTGCTATGGGAGTCCTGTTGAGGAAGTCTGGTCCTAAGCCTACATGTTGAAGATCTGGACCTACTTTTTCTTCTATAATCTGCAGGGTGTCTGGTCTGATTCCGAGGTCCTTGATCCATTTTGAGTTTAGTTTCCTGCATGGTGAGAGATATGGGTTTAGTTTCATTCTGTTGCATATGGATTTCCAATTCTCCCAGCATCATTTGTTGAAGAGGCTATCTTTTCTCCATTGCATATTTTTGGCCCCTTTGTCTAGTATGAGAAAATTGTATTTATTTGGGTTTGTGTCCGTGTCCTCTATTCTGTACCATTGATCTACCTGTCTATTTTGGTACCAATAACATGCCGTTTTTGTTACTATTGCTTTGTAGTAGAGTTGAAGATCTGGTATTGCAATACCCACATGAATTATAAATAGAGATTTGGAATAATGGGTTCTGTAAAACTAATTCATTTTCCTTTGATATATTCTTAGGGTTTTTGTCTTCATTTGGGTTGGAATTTGATAGAACATCCAAACATGAGCTCGGCTGAGCAGTGAGTCATGGTTGTACATGTTAAAACCACAGAAATGGTGAAGATTATTTAAGGAAAGGGCATGGAGACATGATAGAGTAAGGTTTCTCTTGATTTAACTGTCTTCAAGGCATAGCATGATAAATTTCTGGAAATTGTTATAATATACTTCAATTCTTTGCTGGAATATATACTTTGTTTTTGTAATTAGGATACATTTTAAATTTATATTTAAATTTTATACTTTCAGTTTTTGCTTTAACTTTTTAAATTTTGTGCAAATGAAATATACCGAATGAAAGATGTTTCCTTAAGGAATTAAGCTAATCATCTTGTTACTATTTATAAGCCAGTGTTTCTAAAACAACATAAAAATCTTAACCCAGATTTTATTTATTTTTTATATTTTTAAATTTTCCACAGAAGACAATTAGTTCAAGGGTACTTACTAGAAATCCTTGGATTAATAAAAGAAGAAATATCCAGAATTCCAATCAGAGATTTCAAAAGGTTTTAATAGTTCATTACACTTATACATGATGATAGGTGGGTTCATTTTGACATAATCAATGTGCATGGAATTTAATTTGCCCCATTTCAGTCCCCAGTGCCCCGCTTTCCTTCCCTTCCTCCTTCTCTTCTTCTCCTTCTCCAATTTCCTTCCTCTACTTCACTTGTCTTCCATTAATTAATTTACTTTTAATTGGTGCTTTATAGATATACATAAAGGCAATGTTCACTATAATATGTTTATACATGCACAAAACTTAATTTTGTAAAATTCTTTCTGCATTTCCTCCCGTTTCCTATCCCTCCAACTTCCCCTCAATTTCCTTCTACTACACTGATGTTCCTTTTATATTTGTGACATCCCTTCACCCCTTTCCACCCTTATTTTGGTCTAGCTTCTGCATATAAGAGAAAACATTTGATTTTCTGAGTCTGCCTTATTTCATTTAGCATGATATTCTCCATTCACCAGCAAATGCCATGATTTCATTCTTCTGAATGATTGAGTAAAACTCCACATATACCACATTTTCTTCATCCATTCATCTATTGCCAAGTACTTGGGCTTTTTCTATAATTTGGCTATTGTGAAGTGGACTGCTATAAATACTGTTGTGGGTATAATATTCTGATTTTAGTTCTTTTGGATAAATACTGAGGAGTGGGATAGGTGGGTCATATGGTGGTTTCATTCCTAGATTTTTGGAATTTCCATACTGCTTTCCAGAGAGAATGGTTGTACTAATTTGCAGTCCTACCAACAACGTATGAGTGTACCTGTTTACTGACATCCTCACCAGCACTTATTACTATATTTATTATTAATATTTGCCATTCTGACTGGAGTGACATGAAATCTCAGTGTAGTTTTGATTTTCATTACCCTGATAGATAAAGGTGTTGAACATTTTTCCATAAATTTATTAGCCATTTGTATTTGTTTTGAGAAGTGTCTAGTTCTTTTGCCCATTTATTGATTTGATTATTTGGAAATTTTTGGTGGAAATTTTTTTTTTTAAGATATTCTGGATATGAATTGTCTGTCCAAGAAGTAGCTGGTAAAGATTTTTCTTCCATTCTGTAGGTTCTCTCTTCACATTCTTAATCATTTCCTTAAATCAAACTTTTAAACTTGATGTCATCCACTAATTGATTCTCAGTTTTATTTCTTTAGCTTTAGGGGTCTTGTTAAAGAAGTGAGTGCCTGCACCAATATGTTGGAATGTTGACCCTATGTTAGCTTCTAGGAGTTGTAAAGTTTCTGTTCTAATTCCTAAGTCTTTGGTACTATTTGACTTGAGATTCATTTGTTTTTATAGTTAAGCCAGTTTTATGAAATAATCCTCACTTAGTCATAGTGCCCTGATCTTTTTATATAGGTATAATTTCCTAACATTTTATTCATAAATTTTACAACTATTTTCAAAAGCAAGACTTAATTGTAATTTTCCTTTCTTACCTGTCATGTTTTGATGTCAGAGTTTTGTGGGCCTCATAAAGTTCTGGCCAAATTCTTTTCTGTCCTTATTATAACACATTTATTTTTTGAGCATGCAAAAGAAATCGATTAGGAAAACTCTTGGGTTTAAGATAATTATTTTGTAGGAAGGATATAATAAATGTATTTTATTATATTTTAAAATCAATATTGTATATTTGGATTTTCTCTTTATTGACAGTTTGAGAAACAGATTTTTCAAGATTTTTCTATTGTACATTATTTTTAAATGAGTCTGCATAATTATTAAATATATCTTTTTTAGTTTTATACAATCTATGATGATGTCTCCTCTGTTCTTGAGTGTTGTAGTCAGCTTTTGTGTTGCTGTGACCAAAATACCCAACATAAATGACTTATAGGAGGAGAAGTTTATTTGAGGCTTATGGTTTTAGAGGTCTGAGTTTATACAGTCAGTCCATTGCTCTGGGTTGAAGGTGAGGCAGAGGAGGAAAGCTGCTCAGCTCATGAAGCATAGAAGAAGAGGGAGAAAGAGAGAGAATCGCAGCAGTCACAGGAGAGTAGCAGCAGTCACAAGTAGTCACAGGAAAGCAGCACCCTTCCAGTGCATTCCACTGTGACTCATCTAATCCAGTCATGCCCTACTGGCCCACAGTTATTACCCAGTCAGTTCGTTCAAACTAAGGAGGACTGATCAGGTTGCTGTTCTCACAATCTGATATTCTACTTCTGAACATTCCTGCAGTAACAAGAGCTTTACAGGGACATCTCATATCCAAGATGTAATGTTGAGATTGATAATTTGTGCCACCTGCCTCCCTTATTTTTGTGCAGTCTTATCAGGAGGTTGATCAAATATATGCCTATCTTTTGGCTTTGTTGACTTTTTCTTTGTGCATATGTTTTTATATTTCATTCATATTTGCTCTCTTTTTATTACCTTATTTTTGTATTTCAATGAATTTATACTCCTACTATTTTTCTAAATTTTTGAAATTTTTCTAATTTTTGAAAATGAAGCTAGATTTTAACTTTTTACTTTCCTTTTTATGTATTTCTTATAGTGATATAATTTTTTCTGAAAACTGCTTTAGTTGCTTCTCAATAACACTGATATATCATATTTTCACTATCATTTAAATATTTTATAATTCTATTTAATTTCATCTTTGACTTGTTGAGTTGTTTTAAGAAGGAATTTTAAACTTTCCAAGCAATTGGGATTTTCTAATTCTCCCTTTGCTTCTGTTATCTATTCTACTTCTTCTGTGATCAAAGCATATATTTTGTGTGAGTTTAGTCTTTTAAAGTTAATGAGACTCACCTTATGAACTAGCATATAGGCAATTTTAATAAATGATCCATATGCACTTATAAAGTCATTGGATATATTTTTCTATATATGTGCAATAGTCAATTTTTAAAATTATGTTAATTAGGTAATCTATTTTTTTTCTACTTTTCCTGCTTATTCTATTAGGTACAGAGTGAGGTTTGTTAAAATTTTCAGCTTTATTGATTTACATTTTTGTAACTTTAATTTTTGCTTTATAAGCTTTGAAACCTGTCTTACTCGAATAGAGAGTAGAAAGATATGTCTATTTTGTTTAATCACTTAACTCTACAGCTACACATTGGCTGTCACACACTAGATATTTGGTGGTTATTTATTTATTGTTTGTTTAAAAAAATAATAAAGAAAAGTGAGGGTGAGAATAAGTGTCCAATGGCAGAATCCAGAAAACATACCTAAGGCAGTAAAAAGTGACATTTGGTCAATTGCCAAAGAAATTAAGATGGTTTTACCAGATTCTGCCAGAAGGATAACATTTATGTGTCTTTGGACATAATAGTCAATATGTTATCATATTATCCTTATTATATCAATAAGGATGCTTATTGAAATAATGACAATCCTATGTCTTTATTTCTTCCTCAATCTGTGACCATATTAGTCTTTGGTTTGTGCTCTCATCTGCTCGATTAATATCACTGATACACAGTAGATAAGATGAAGCCAGGTGAGCGTGCTTGCACACAAGCAGATGGCTTTGACTGATACTGGAGAAATCATCACCATCTCTTATTCTTACTGGAAAATTATCTGAAACTTTGCCTGGTTTTGTACCTTCCAGACTTGATGTCGTCAGCTCATTCTGCCAGAAATGCTGACACATAGGGTCAAAAGACATTTACATGCACAAGATCATCTTAGCTTACATGCAAAAACCAAAATTTAAACCTTCTTTTGCTGAGACCAAAATCCAAAAATCTTTTCATTCTTTATCCTGCTGCTCCCAAAGCTCCCACTTCCTTTCACATAGTATTCCCTGCCAACTTTTGTTGACAGTTAGCTTTCCAAGTATTATGTATTATTCAGTGGGTTCAGTAGACTAGATTCTGGCCCATTAGAAATAGTGTATGTCAGAAATATACCAACATCAGCTCTGCTCATTTCTTGTCTAACAACAAGCCTCATTTTACTTTCTTCGTGTATACAGTAGAGATAAAGCATTTAAATGATAGCTTATTCAAATACCTCAATGGACAAAACAGTTTTCATGTCAAAACTCTCTTTATCTCTATTGTTTTAGCACTGTCTGTGTTTATTTCTGTTTCCATACTGTCATCACTTCCAATTGCCAGTCATCATTACAGACTGATTTTGATGCATTCTATAAGTTTGAATGGATTAATGGTTAGTTGTCTTGTGATTTATGAAACTTGTCATGTAATTAGTATGGTTTAACAAAGAAGATTTTATTTTTGAATGACGAAATCAGTCAGCTCATGAAGGAATACAGTTTTGGTTAATAAGTGAGAAGTAATATTTAAATTCTTATCGGTTTTGGTTGTTGCTGTGGCATAAGATTATCATTTACTGTTCTGATATAGCCTACACTTATTTGGAGCATCACAGAAAAATGACATAGAACAATAATTTTGAAATTTATTCTCCCCCACCACTGTGTAAAATTACTTTGATAGTGTTAGTTAACTTTACAGTCCAATCAAGATTTTATTTACTATACTGGAAAGTAAAATAAAATGTTTATATCTTATTAGATTTATACTTTTAATACAGCCTTAAAGTTATATTTATTCAGTAAAAATACATATTGAATCTTGGTTATGGTAATTATTTCTAAGTGCAAGGGATTGTAGATAAAGTTTGGAGATGTTAAAGGAAAAAACCTCACTACTTGTCTTAAAATATATATATTTAAGGTTATTAAAATATATTAACAATTTTATATTATTGGTAGAAAGGAAATCAAATTAGTGTTTTGGTAATTTCAAAATTCTCAGCAAATATTTTGAAGTATAATTGAAATCAGTCATTTCGGTTCCATTCTTGTTGAAATGGAATGTTTCTAATGGTTATCTATTCAGTAATATATTAATTTACCTTCAGGAACACTGGAAATGACTCATTTAATCATATGGCTCTTAAAGTTTCTGCACTATCCAAGTTTATGTCATTGCATTAGAAAACTAAGCAGATGAAACCGAAGGCCTATAATGTCTTACTGATGGAATTAATTTGTCTATTTTGTGAATCTGCTTTTAGATTTATTTTAGATAAATTAAAGTAATTTAATATGAAAAGTGACCTTTGACAACCATACTCCCTGAAAAACATAGAGCAAGAGAGTCTCAGGAGCCAGATACTATTAAGAGTAAGTGTAATATTCTTGTGCAGGACTGGTATAGTCTGTAAAATCTTATTAGTCTCAATGCCTTGGATAGCCTCCATTTGATTCTGTCATAGTTCTCCCTTTTAAAATATATTTTTAAATGTTTCATTATGAGATGCTGTATTGTGTTTTCTTCCTTGAAATCCAAATATACACTCTATGCTAACTAAAGATGAAATTATTTCCTATGTAAGTATGTGGATGGGTGAAAGATTTAGAATTATTGTACTGAATTTTTTTTTTCTGGCATAAGTAGTAATAGATGTCCTGGCAGTTTATTTAATTTTCGTGTTCTGTTTTCTTAAATAAAGCTTATTTTACTTCTGTAACTTAAGTTTGGCATACATGTCATGTTAAACAGCATTTATTGAATATTGGCTGAGTTCATGAGCATGCCCTTTTTACTTTAAAGCAGCTATTTACATCATAGCACTTGATCTCAAGGAGAAGGGGATTTTAAGATAGCCTGAGGATAATCTAATTCTGGAGTAAATTTTTTAAATGTGATATGTAAAGAGTCCATTTTCTTCTTTCTTGTTCAGATGGTTCTCAAACTCTGAAATTTGACCTATTGTATTCTCCAATCACTATTAATTTCCCCAAGTTTCATTTTCTGTTGAACATAAAGATCTCATCCCCAAACTCTCACACCATCTATTTCCCCTGTCCTATCCCTCTATACCACCTTTCTTCTCTCTTTCAGTGCTGGGAAAATACCCAGGCCCCATGCATGCTAGATAAGCTCTGACCCCTGAGCTATACCTCCAGTCCCTTAACATTTATTTATTTTATCCAGATACTGTATTTTGTAGTATTCAAAATTATTTTTAGAAAGTACCTGAGATCGGAAAACTATCTGCTTCTTCTAAACAGCAGTGTGGTTTAGTGGAAATTTGACTTATTTTATCTGGGATATTTGACATCTTGGCTGAGTTATCTGACTTCCAATTTCCTTATCAGGAAAATGATAATGAAAGTAGTAGGTGTTTGTGTGATGATTAAGCTGAATATTTTGATTCCATAGATTGGACATTCAATATAAACCTTATAGTTACTATGTTATTTTAGAAACTAAGAAGCTGTTGATATTTCCTGTCCTCATTCATGTACAGGGTATTCTTGGCACTCACCCTGGAACTAGGACTGCTACATGCCTCGCTTCCTCCAGTTCTGACATCAGTGTCGCTCTGTGGTTCATCCAGTAGCAGGTGTTGAACATTGATATAAACAGAAGTCTGTCTTCCAAAGCCAAGACAGAAGCCCAGATCCTTCCATTTCCAGTGTTTATTGGCCAATGGAACACTAATGCCAAAGTTACCTCCAAATTCAAGTCTCAGGCATGACAGTTCATTATGCTACCTGCCAAAACCACTGGTCCTTAATTTAAAAAATTAAGGCAGGGTAAAACTTTCTATTAAACAAAGACCTTATGATTTGAGGTGATCCACTTCCATTTTTGCAACTTTCTCTGTATTCACTAGATTGAAACTATATTGCATCTAATTCTTTAATGACATTTCTCATTTAATATAGCAAACTATTCATCATAAATCCTAAAATATTTGTTGGGGGATGAAATTTTAAGAATGTGGAAATTCTCAGTAAAATCTAGCCTTGTTAACATTCTAAGCAATTTTAAATCATTCATAAATAAAATCATTTGTCCAAACCATTTGTATTGACAAGACATTGTCTTTAAGACTACTGCTTTATTTAACATAATTTATAGCTAAATATGTAATTTCAAAGCAATGAAATTATGTCTTCTTTTAAATCATTTTTAAACAAGATAGGTATAACCAAAAATTAGAATAATTCAAAATATAATTTTAAAAGGTAGCACAGTTCTTAAAAAACCTTAGTGATGGAAGTTGAACAGATAGTTATTAAGTTATGATTAACTGTTTGGAATGTTAGTCACTATTTATTAAGAAATAATGTTCCTACTATCATTTTTAAAGAACAATATGTTTATGATTGTGTGTATCCAAAGACTCTATCATCATCTTTCAGGGTAATTCTTTATTTTACTCTAAAGATGTTCTCAAATTTTCTTGAATCATCAACAATTATGATACAGGAGATTTGAATAATCTGATCTCTAATAGGTAAGATAATGAGTGAAATAATAGCCTATCAATAAATTTTGAACAAATATCTGCATTATAAGTCCATGGAAGAAGAAACTTGGGTCATGATTCTTAACTACTTTTCTAGTGTTCTCTGTTTGGTCATTGTACAAATAGCAATCAATAGTTGAAAAGAAATTATATCTTAGTCATAAGATGTTCAAGTTAGTGCACTTGTGTTTTATTTTTTTTTATTTTATTGTAAACAAATGGGATACATGTTGCCTCTCTGTTTGTACATGGCGCAAAGGCATACCATTTGTGTAATCATAAATCCACATACAGTAATGTTGTTTGATTCATTCTGTTATTTTTCCCCTTCCCCCCACCCCTCCCACCCCTCTTTACCCTCTATACAGTACTTTCTTCCTCCATACTTGCCCCCCTCCCTAACCCTAACTCTAACCCTAACACTAACCCTTCCCTCCCCCCCATTATGTGTCATCCTCCACTTATTAGCGATATCATTCGTCCCTTGTCTTTTTGAGATTGGCTTATCTCACTTAGCATGATATCCTCCAATTTCATCCATTTGCCTGCAAATGCCATAATTTTATCATTCTTTATGGCTGAGTAATATTCCATTGTATATATATACCACTGTTTCTTTATCCATTCATCAATTGAAGGACATCTAGGTTGGTTCCACAATCTGGCTATTGTGAATTGAGCAGCTATGAACATTGATGTGGCTATATCTCTGTAGTATGCTGATTTTAAGTCCTTTGGGTATAGGCCAAGGAGTGGGATAGCTGGGTCAAATGGTGGTTCCATTCCAAGTTTTCTAAGGAATCTCCACACTGCTTTCCAGAGTGGCTGCACTAATTTGCAGCCCCACCAGCAATGTATGAGTGTACCTTTCTCCCCACATCCTCGCCAACACCTGTTGCTTGTATTTTTGATAATCGCCATTCTAATTGGGGTGAGATGGAATCTTAGGGTGGTTTTGATTTGCATTTCTCTTATTACTAGAGATGTTGAACATTTTTTCATATGTTTATTGATTGCTTGTACATCTTCTTCTGTGAAGTGTCTGTTCATTTCCTTAGCCCATTTGTCGATTGGATTATTTGTATTGTTGGTGTAGAGTTTTTTGAGTTCTTTATAGATTCTGGAGATTAGTGCTCTATCTGAAGTATGATTGGCAAAGATATTCTCCCACTCTGTAGGCTCTTTCTTCACATTACTGATAGTTTCCTTTGCTGAGAGAAAGCTTTTTAGTTTGAATCTATCCCAGTTATTGATTCTTGCTTTTATTTCTTGTGCTATGGGAGTCCTGTTGAGGAAGTCTGGTCCTAGGCCGACATGTTGAAGATCTGGACCTACTTTTTCTTCTATAATCTGCAGAGTCTCTGGTCTGATTCCAAGGTCCTTAATCCATTTTGAGTTGAGTTTTGTGCAGGGTGAGAGATATAGGTTTAGTTTCATTCTGTTGCATATGGATTTCCAATTCTCCCAGCACCATTTGTTGAAGAGGCTATCTTTTCTCCATTGCATATTTTTGGCGCCTTTGTCTAGTATTAGAATGATATGATTATATACTTAGAGGAGCCAGGAAATTCCACCAGAAAACTGTTAGAACTCATAAGTGAATTCAGTAAAGTGGCAGGTTACAAGATCAATGCTCATAAATCCAATGCATTTTTATACATAAGTGAGGAATCCTCAGAAAGAGAAATTATGAAAACTACCCCATTCACCATAGCATCGAAAAAAATAAAATACTTGGGAATCAATCTCACAAAAGAGGTAAAAGACCTCTACAATGAGAACTACAGAACACTAAAGAAAGAAATCGAAGAAAACCTTAGAAGATGGAAAGATCTCCCATGTTCTTGGATAGGCCGAATTAATATTGTCAAAATGGCCATACTACCAAAAGTGCTATACAGATTCAATGCAATCCCAATTAAAATCCCAATGACGTACCTTACAGAAATAGAGCAAGCAATCATGAAATTCATCTGGAAGAATAAGAAACCCAGAATAGCTAAAGCAATCCTTCGCAGGAAAAATGAAGCAGGGGGTATCGCAATACCCGAACTTCAACTTTATTACAAAGCAATAGTAACAAAGACGGCATGGTACTGGTACCAAAATAGACAGGTAGATCAATGGTACAGAATAGAGGACACGGACACAAACTAAAATAAATACAACTTTCTAATACTAGACAAAGGCGCCAAAAATATGCAATGGGGTAGTACTTTGAAACAGACATTCTCACACATGGATGTTGTCTATATAAAAATAAACCTCCTTTCAAAGACAACTACCCTGAATTGACAGAGCAGTAAGAGAAATCAACAAGGGAAGAAAATCATAGGAAAGAGTACTATGACAAGTGGTGAAACCAAAATATGAAAATGTGATGATCACAGCAAAGAGAGAGGTGGATTCAAAGAAGAAATAATTTCTTACAATATTGAGTCAGAAGTTCATAGTTCTCCCATAATATGAACACCAAGTACAACAATTTCTAATTTATGAATGAATTCTTTCTCCCAAATTCTATTACAATAAAACCATTATTACACAGAAATGATTCCTGAGAGAAACATCACATACCAACTTTCTTTTCAAAATAAGATATGAATATTATAAATAAATTATTTGGAAAATAAATCACATCTAAAATAATAATGCATTTTAAGTAGATTTTATCTTAAAAATATACATCTGATTAAACTCTAATCAATCAATTAATATATTCATCATACTAAAGAAAAGAATCATATGATTATTTTAATAAATGCATCAGAAGTTCTTATAAAATCCTGTTCAAAGAACATCTCTTAGCAACAGGAGAACAGGCAGAACTTTTTAAACCTGATAGTCACAACATAGACTAACACACCTTATTAAATATCTTATGAAATATTTTGGGTAATCAGAGCATCTAGTAATCCAAACAATAAATAAATAAAATAATCTCTAAATTATAAGAAAGGTAATAATGAAAGCTTGGTTGTTTGCTTATGAAATATTTTTACATAGAAAACAAAAAGGAAAATATCATAATTAGTAAGAATTGAGCAGAATTCCTTTGTAGTACAATGCAATAGTATTCTATGGCAGCAATAAATAAGCAGAATTTTAAAAATTTTAAATCACATTGCATTATTATTCACCAGATATCTAAAATTTTTCTTAGGCTATTCAGTTTGTTATAACAAAATACTTTAGATTGGGCAACTTATAAACAAAAGAAATTTATTATTCACGGTTCCAGAGCTGGGAAGTCTAAGACCAAGGTGCTTGAGGTGTCTGGGGATGGTCTGCTTCCTCACAGATGTTGCCTTCTAGCTGTATTTTTGTACTCTGTGGAAAGAGCAAGAAACCTCCTTCAGCCTTCTTTTATAGTGGTACTTACTTTATTCTGAGGACTCTGCCCTCATGATGTAATTCTCTCTCAAAGATCCCACCTCTTAATGCCATCACTTGGGGATTTAGGATTCCTATATATGAATTTTGGCCATATGCAGACATTCAGATCACAGCAATAATATTAAGGATTTAACAAAATTTTGTGTAAGGATGATAAATCTTCCCAAATTGATTCTTAGTCTCAGTGTAATTACACTCACAACCTGAACATTGGAATTAGAAGTTCAGCCCAATTAATACAGAAGAGAAAAAAATTATTAAGATGTTCTTGGAGAAGAATAAGTGGGGCATCTTGCCATTCTGAATATTAAGACATTATAAAGTAATAATAAAATAGCTCATCATTATTAAGATGGATCTAAAAGACTAATGAAATTGGGGAGCTCAGACAGGCCCATGTACATATAGAAGTTCACAGATGACAGTTGTTACTGTGTGTTAGTGGGGAGAGTATTTGACATGGACCCTAGGACAGTTCTTCATGTGGGAAAAGTGAAATCGGAGTCCCACCTCACAGTATTCCCTCTGGGCCTTCCCCTGCCCATTTCCTCATCTTTCTCTAGGTAAACCCTGTGATGAGAAAAATAATTCTTTAAATCCCTCAGAAAAAAATGAGAATGACTTTATGAACTCAGGTTTCAGAAACATTTTGAAAGCATATCAGAAAATGTGTAAACCATATGTTATATTGAAAAGTATGTACACTGAAATCATAAATGTGTGTTCATCATAAGATAGCAAATTGAAAATGAAGGAATAAATCAGAAACCTGGAAAAGATTTATGTCATACATATATAACCTAAAAAGGACTATCTGGAACATACAAAAACATCTATAAATATGAAAAAGAGATGAGAGCAGTTATTATAGTGAACAGGACACATGGATAAATAAATAATTCATGAAAATATCCTCATCAGTAATCCTGGAAATGCAAATTAAAACCACAATAGGATAAAATTTTACCTTCGTTGGATTGCAGTAATTAAATACACTGACAGTGGGGCATCTTAAATAAGCTGGTGGTATAAAATGCTTTGGAAAACTAGTTAGCAAATCCTGCAAACAAGTGATTGTACTTCTGAGTTAAACATAATGAAATACAATTTCACACCTACCACATTAGCAAAAGTATAAAATAAGTACAGTAAAATTAAAAAAAAAGACAACACCAAGTGTTGGATGGAAGGAAGGAGTAAGAGCTGTTATGAAAAGCTGGGGGGTAGTAATCAAAACCTTCCAAAAGCATTTTGGAATTGCTTACTATATATATTTAAAAGAACAGTATTAATGCATCTTCTCAACGACTTTTTCATCAAATTGAATGCAATTTTAACTCAGCTTACCTACCTTATCCCCAAAGTGCCTAGAGAATGCAGTAACAGTAAAGGAAAGGGGTGGGTGGGAGAGAAGAACAGATAAAGCAACAACTGAACTGGGCAGAAGGCAGATTTATGGGGAACAAAAAAATGAAAGTTCTTCTAGTTTCATAAAGTATGTTGTTGACTGGTCCAACTGGATATTTACAAGGAAAAGAAAGAATTAATACAGGTAGCCTCAAAAAAAGATGCAAAACAACTAGAAAACTGCTTATTATTTGCATGTTTACACATAGGCATGCTTCCAAGCCAAGTCAGTGGGCCCACCCTTTGTCTCTCTCAGTAATGCTTTCCTGCACCCTTGTGTCCACCTCTCATTCTTTTCTCATAAATGCATGTTTCCAGTTTCCTGAATGAACAGAGTCCTGAAAGAAATAAGTATGTGTGAGAAAAAACAATCCTATGGGCACAGCAATAATATCAAAATAAATATCAGTAATACCCTTGAGAGCAATAAAATTCTCATAAGAGTACATATTTGTTCAAAAAAGAAGCAAACCCCTTTTCAGTTGCCACACATATACACACACAAACTTTATCTGATTTTCATACTTTTCATTAAGTTTCCAAGTTTGGTTCTCGTTTACATACTATAATACTATATGTAGCAGATTTTGTCTAGATACTAAGATGTCATCAGTGCAGTGATGTTGGAATAAATACAGGAAAAATATATAAACTATAAAAAACAGAACAAACATGAATTATATATTGGTTTGGCACTGTGTTTTGGTTTTATCATCATATACAGATTTTATCAAACATTTTGCTCAGAGTATCATGTAATTTGGCAGGTAAATTGGGTCTAATGTGCTATTATTTTAAACAGGGACAGTTATATGTTAATAGTTTTATGTGGAACCATATTAATCAGAATGCAGAACTATCTCAATCAGTATGATAACTAGTTTTGGAACTGAGTTTTAAACGGATTATGTTGATGTTGGTAGAACAAGTAAGGGAAAGGGTAGGCATTGATCACTCTTCTCTGTAGTCCTAAGTGCTCTATTAGTTCTTAAGAAATTAATTCATCCTGTTTTATTTAATCTAATTTCTATGCAGGTCTATCACCTCTGCCACACTGTAAATCCTATGCTAGGATCTATTCTCATTATCTTTCAACATCCCATAACATTGATTAATAATTATTTACAGAGTGAACAGTCATATCTTAAAAGAACAAAGATTTTTCACATTTTTTAAAGCACACTTTCAAAATGTCTTTCAGAAATTTGGTAGAACTCTATAAAAATGAAGATGACATGGAAATTTCAAAGAGGATTAAGACTCACTGGACTTCTTTGGGCCTAGAAGATGTACACTTTGCAAATTACTCTGTGCTGCTGAATCTGCCAGGTCCTTCTCCCAGCACTGTGACTGTGAGCAGCAGTGGCCAATGCTTTCATCCTGATGGCCAGCCTTGTAGCGAAGAAGCCAGAAAAGATAGCAGCCAAGATCCGCTGTACTCCTATGCAGCCTATTCTGCCAAAGGAACTCTCGAGGTAATATGACCATTTGTCTCTGTCATTTACAGTGAAATGGAATTAGAAAACAACAGCTTTCATCTAAATTGAACTAACTGGCAGGACGCAACATATAAAAGTAACCATTAAATATTCTCAGTGTGTAGGTGCCAGGAAAGGGAAGGAAGATATGGATTGTCTGAGCCTTTTCCTATCATATTTTGAAAGTGAAAACGTGTTAGAAAGATTTAATTCAAAGGTGTTGAATGTGTGACTGAATCATTCACATTTTGCTCAGTCCATATAGTGCAGTCTATTTCATTCATGGTTTTCAAGAGGCAAATTTTAATGCATTGCTATGGAGAGAAAGAATAGAACCAGAGAGGACTGTGTTTTGAGACTGTGCACACAAGAAATGAAGTAGAAAATTGGTGTGATTATTCACACATTTAAGTTGTGAAATACAGAGCATCTGCCTTCATGATGGAAAACACATGTGATAGGGAACCAGGTGTGGATTGTTTCTCCACCTTTTCTGGGTTAGGTAGATTTTGGCATGGTGAGTTCTTTGGGTATGGTGGTTAAGTTAAAGACTTTTACAGCCACAGGTATTAGTTTTGAATCTCATCTCTGTGGTTACCCACTGTTATTTAGTCACCAGTGCTAAGTGTCCTTACCTCTGTAATAGGAATAGTAATAGTTCCAGCTTTCTAAATTCACTGTGAGAATTAAATTAACTAATATATGTGAATCTTAGAGGACACAGTATAGGCTACAGTAAGGTTGATGCAATGACATATACTTGATTACTAGTTTCTTTCATATAGGAAGGTTTTCTGTCCCTATGTAAAAGTGAAATTTTAACAGAAAGTTTAATATTTTAAATGAAATTATGGATTGTCTCTTTCAATGCAAATGAAATAATGTCATTTGTAACTAGTGTTTATGGATAAATTTTTGAAAATCTTATTAACTATGATTAATATATGGAATATTTAAATTATATAATGCTACTCTACAGAAATACTAAAAAATAATATAAAAATTAAGCTGGTTTTTAATACATCTTTTTCCTTTTGTGGGGCCCAGGGATTGGGGTGATGCACCTTTACAGGTGCTTTAGTACATTTCTTTGCTACGTTGGTTGTATCACATTCTTGGCAGAACAGCATATAACCCATACAACCTCGAGATGTTTTACTATTAATTATAATTTAATTTAATGATAAATATCCACAGTGTTTCTACTGCAGGACTCATGTAATTTGAATTAATGTACACTCTTTCTGGTGTAATAATGGAAGCTAAATATACCTGTATATTAATGAAAATAGGAGAGCCAGCTAGCTACCTTTTCTTCGTCAGAAGGTTTGGACTTAAGCCAAGATTTTAAAAGTAAACTGTTTCAGTCAGCTTTTTCACCGCTATGTCCAAGGACCTGACAAGAACAATGTAGAGGAGGAAATGTTTATTTGGGATTCATGGTTTCGTAGGTCTCAGTGCATAGATAGCTGACTCCATTGCTCTGGGCCTGAGGTGAGGTAGAACATCAAGGCAGAAGGGCATGGAGGAAAGCTGCTCAAAACATGAAAATCAGGAAGCAGAGAGACTGCTCTCCTCATCAGAGTCAAAATATGCACTGTGAAAGGCACGCCCCCAGTGACCCACCTCTTCCAACCACACCCTACCTGCTGACAATTAGCACCAAGTTAATACATTCAAGAAGATTAATACACTGGCTAGGTTAAGGCTCTCATAATTCAATTATCTTACCTCAAAACTTTTTTGCATTGTCTTACCATGAGCTTTTGGGGACCCCTCATATCTAAACCATAGTATAACTCTGGGCATTTAGTCTAGATTTTTAACCCTGCATATGCCCGCATACTTACAGCATTCTCTTTATTCCAATTGTCTCAAGTCCAACAACACAATTGTCTCCCAAGCAAACACATGTCTGAAACAGAACAACCACAAAGACAGGAGTAGTTTTAGGAAATCCTTGGAATCATCCCCTATTTATTTCATTTTCTTCTGGCAACCACTGATCATTCCTTGCCTGAGGAGATAACCTGAAAAAATCATGAAACTACAGCTTAGGTTCCTGTTTCCTTAGCATATGATAATCTGCTGGCCCTTTAGATTAGAGGTAGAATAAGATTGAATGAATTTTATAAACAAGAGTCGATCACTCTGAGAATTTTCTAAATATATACCTTAGTTATAAAAGTTCTATTTTTTCCCTTTGTTTCATAAATAAGAAAGCCTAGAACTGCTGCTTATTCATGGAATTATACAAATGTTTCTGAAGAAATCAATCCTTATTGGGGTCTGTTGAACCATTTGCAAATGTATTAAAACTACCCTTTAGAATGAAGATGAGGTAAAAGATTTTTTATAAGGTAGCTATTAAAAGGCAGAGTTAAGTATAGATGTAGAAATACTCTCCATATTTGAAATGTTAGGACTAAGCAAAAGGGAAACTAAAACTCAAAACTAACTAAAATGCAGTTATGCATAAAACAAATACTTTGTACTTGAAGAAAACAATTTGAGAAATAAATCATACAAATGAGATGAAGATATTGAAAACTATTTTAATTATTACTTTAATAATGCAAATCTATTATACTAAGTACATATTAATTTAAATATCTATATCAAAAAGCACATAAATTATTAATACTGATTCTTAAAGCGCAAACTATATTAGTATGACTTCCAAAAACAAAGTGATTTCTAGGTGACTATTGTATATGCATACTGACCACTGGCAGTACATACCTCTTCTTTGATTTTGAGAACTTCTGTTTGCATGAATTTTTATCAGACTGAGCCTTTACTAAGTTCTTAAACTGTTCTGTCTGCCAGCAAATCTCACCACAACTTTTGCTTTTGACAAGGTTGTTTGTGGAAGAAAAGTGCCCCTTTATTTTGAAGACATGTCATGTCCATTCATCATATGACCGTTTTGTATAAGCTTCCAATTTGTGCTTTCTGGTAACAGTCTAAACAGCATTTGTGATATCTGAGATCTACTTCGAAAACCTACTTAGTGCCAGTGTGATGGATGGTGTACTTTGCAACTTCTTTGTAATTCATCGTACACTAGAAAGGTGACATTGTTTACCCCATCATAATGACAGGTGGGTCAGAAGGGAGTCCTAAGGAGAGTTGTCCTGTCAGATGCAAAATACATATTAAAATGGATACATAAATAATTTAGATGAGTGAAGTTAGCTTTAGGGAATAAAAGTGATTTATATTTTTATTAAAGGTTAAATATCAATTAAAATATCATCATAAGATTAAAGACATTGGTAGTGATTTCTGACAATACTTGTCAATTTTATAGAGTACATATGGTTTTTATGTGATTCTTGTGCAATTTATTCTTTTGTTCTTTGGGAAACCAAGTTAGATGCAGTAAAACAGAATACAATATTTAACCTACATTTGCTAGATGGGTTAGATTGGTTAGATTGGTTAGATGGGTTCTGCTGTGTTCTACTTTTTGAGCAGGGAATTGTTCTTATTCCTGTACATTTTATGGATATTGAATATTTTTCTTTGGTAAAACTTCATTTATTTATTTGGGTTTGTTTTTTTTTTTATTTGTTTGTTTTTTTGGGGGGGGGGTTTGCCTGAAATATAAAGTCAAATACTGCAATTATTTTTGCCAACTCTTTCAGGAGACTTCCTTATCAGCTGCACAAATGTTGTATTGGGTCTTTTCAGTTCTCTAAGACTTAGGGTCCTCATTTGTATAAGGGGGATTATAATAGTCACTTAGATCGTTGTCATGGGGAAGAAATAATAAAAATATATAAAGTGCCTGGTACTTAACAAAGTACTCAATAAATGTTAGCTCTTGCCTGGCAGAAATTAGAAACATTTAAATGGAAGAAATTAAGAAAATATCAGAACTAAATATCAATATTTGGAAGTTCCAACTTCTGTCATATTCATCATGTATCTTAATCTTCCTATCTTTGTCTTCATATGAAAAATATTAATCATTAGGGAAGAAAATGCTTTGACAAGCATGAATAAATAATAGAATATACATAATACCCTGATCATATTTTCTAATTAAATTGAAGGCTCAAACAAATTAGGAATGAAATTTTTTTTTTCTTGAATGTGGAATGATAAATCATGTCATGTTGGGCCTGAAGAACATTGCTTTGTTTAAAATGTGAAGACATAGTAGTGTGACATATAAAATCTGAACACTGTATCATATGTTTTGTCAGAAAGTTTTAGAGAGAAAAAAATATCACCACTACCAGGAACCCTTGAATAACTTACAATATGATATCTATTTTCTCAAGGGTGGGAAAAATCTGTCTTTTTTACGTTTTGATATTTTCAAATCAAAACACTGTTATCAGTATTATGGCAAAACGAAAAGCTATGTACATTTGGTGCTGAATGATTCTTGTTATAGATCAAAAACATTAGAAAGCTAGGGGAGTAGAATGGGATGATCTTATTTGAATTGTGGGGTTTGAAGAGGAAGCTACTGTCTTACTGACAGAAATGTGAGCTTGGAACAGTTTTTCAATGTTGAAACTGACTTAGCATTTTATCTGTCTCTCTTCTTCTCTAGTGGTATTCATCCTTTGACAATGAGGCCCAAATGTGAAATAAATGACTGTGAACACAGCTGTACATAACTGTTACTAATTTTTTAGAACTGTGCATAAAGTTCCTGGGCTCAATATGACCTTCTGTTTATGGTCTCATCAGTTCTGTTCACTAACCATTTGAGTTAACAAGAACAGTAGAACAGTTCCATATTGCTACTTTCTTATTTGGTTAGTTTCAACATATTTAAAGTATATTTGCCCCTGTATTTAAGATTTAGTCAGAAGTACATACCAAAAAAACCAAAACAAAACAAAAAAAAAACAACAAAAAAAAAAAAAAAGAAGAAGAAGAAGAAGGAGAGGAGGAAGAGAAGAAGTAATCAAAGTAATCCAACAAAACATATTATCCATAGTTAAATCTTAAATCTTGGGTAGAGAAGTTACATTTTCTATGTGGGAAAAATAGCCTATTTTATGAAATAAAAAATCTTAAAACAGAGGTAGTTGAATTCAGATAAGTGGGTAAAGTGCAACAGACAATTCTCTACTGGAATAAATGTGGCATTTTCAGTGAGAAAATGTTTGAATGTAGACTTTTATTTAAACTAAAGTTATTTCTAAAGGTTCTAAACCACCATAATAATTTGGCAGAAAATTCTAGTGTTTTCAAAGTGTCTGATTTGATTTAAAGCATAGCACTTAGAGTTAAGTAATACTGTAGTTTTCTTAGCAAAATTTTGGGATTTTTGTTTTTAGCAAATTTAATTTATATCTTAATTTCTATGAAATGTAAATACTTAAATAAGACAGTTTACAAATAAGATTTCCCTCATTTCAGTAAGTTCCACAAATTCAATCTTTTCAGAACTAGAGAGTTATTTGGAAAAGATGGTTCCTATATTTTTGCAGTATTTCAAAACACTAATCCAATTTATTTTAGAAGGAAAGTTTTGTCATATTAGTTTCATAACCTTTGACTTTCTTGAATAAATTTTCAACTCCTCCAACACCCTTACCATAATAAGTTGAGTATCTTTTATTAAATAAAACACCTTTCGATTATTAATTTATTATCTTTATATTTTAATTTGGCTGACAGATGGGTTTTATGTTTAACATTTAGGAAATATATACTGAGTGACTTTTATATGAAAATCAAAGAGCATACAGTGATAAATAAGAAAGTTTTGGCCTTACCACATCAACTGGAAATCTAGCGGGAGAAATGTATTTATGTATGGAAATGTATAAATGCATTCTACTGTCATGTACAACAAATTAGAAAAAACAAAAAAATTTAAAAAGTGAATTAAAAAATAATACTAAAAATAAAAATATATAAAATTGCATGACTTTATGTTGGTATGAACTCTAGCAAGTTATTTAAATACTCTAAGCTTCAGTATCTCTGTATATAAAATGGTCAGAAATATCTATCAAATAAAAATATTTTGAAGATAGGCAGAAAACAATTGATAAAATCTTCTTAGTAAAATGTCTAGCACAGGGAGCATAAATGGTTGTTTATTTTTTTTTCCCATTTTAACATGTCAGACTATTCCTATATAGTTTAATCCTTCTTATAACACACAAACACACAAAGATACACATGCATGTATACACACATCTTTGATTAAATTTCTCAGTAGATGCCATTTCATGTGAAACTATTCTTGCCTTGTCTTCCTTTTGTCATTACACACTTTTTGCTCTCATCTGCCTTTTGAGAAACTTAACATTTTATCAATGCCCTCACACCAACTTTCACTTCTGTTTTCATCCACCTAGCAAACCTTAAGTTGTAGGTGCCCTACCATTTTAAAAGACTGTGTGCCAGTGTTCTAGTGGTATACTAGAACCAATCAAGGTAACTCTTTTTTGCTGCTTGAGGGTTAATACTGTGCATATTTATGAATTCTGTTCAACTGCCTCCCCCCAATTCCTCATGAACTGATGTCCTATTGGCACCTCGAAATCAGCTTTATTGAGAATCTTTAAACCATAGAAATTTTCCACTACCATATATAATGATTTCTTTTCTTGGTATCAGAGAACCATTTTATTAGTATACAGCTTCCTAACATTCAGCAAGAGCTAGTGGGCTAGACTGCCAATATCAGTATGGTCACAATATTGGGGTGGGTGGACAGAGCCAAGAACAACGCCATTGGGTTAAATGTGAGCATGCCCTCAGATTTCACTTGCAATCCCCTACCTCCTTCATCTATGGCCAAAGAAGTTATTCAAAAGTCACTCATACAATTCAAAGGGGCAGATGGTTTCCTTTAGATTTCAAGGTCTGATGTGAGCAAGTAAAATTGATTTTCATAATACAGATGGTAGATCAAGATGTAAGTTCGTTTCAAGAATTCCCTCAAGTTTTCTGTGAGATGTAAACCTTCTTGGAATACTTCTGGATCCTGGACTGCAAATATATACTACAAAATATATAGTATCGGTTGATCTTTCATGCTCTTCTTCAAACAACTGTCTGGGCTACCAACTCTGCTTGGAATTTTGGTGGACATTAACTCATTTCCCACCATATCTTCAGTTATATCTTTGTTAATGGCTTGCTCCCTACCTCACCCCCCAAGATAAGATTGAATTTTTCACAACTTCATTCCTGGACGCTTATCTCTGAGATAACCATGCAGTAATGTCATCAATAATTTATTTCGTGTTTTGTAGGAGTCTTGATTTAACCAGAGGAAGAGCAGTAAATAGGTTTAAGCATGTAGAAAATGACAAAGTTGCAGAAACTCTTATGATCAGTTACTGCTGATATTCATGGAAATATAAATGGAGTAGGACTTCTTTTGCACTTACTTATTTGGTCTTTTTTAAGAAAGAATACTCCAGGTAAGTTTCTCTGTACTTCCATCATTACTAGGATTTGTCATACAAATGGAACAAAATCTTTTTGGAATATAGACATTCTTAAATCTCATTTTTGGTTAAAAGCTGACAAAAAAACCAATATACTATCACCACTATCAGCTGTACATTAGCTCAGATTTACCACCTCACTTTTATTCTTTCCTTCATTGATACATTTCCTAAAATTCTATCATTATCTAATCCCCATATTTAGAAGAAAATCAATAACTCCGTACTTCAAAATCCAATAGTAATGTCTTACTCTTAACATGTCTGATGTCTTAGTTTCATTTGATAAGAGTTTTTCTTTCGCTCACAGACTTATAGCTGCCTAAAAATATGTTTACCAGGCCAATGCACAGCTTTTCTTCACTTGGATATGATCTTGGCAATATCTGACATCCTTAGTAAAGAATTCCTCATCACCCATATGTTATTGTCTTTAAGGCATATTGTAACTGAAATTTTTCTCAACTTTTAATGTGTTTGTTTACTTTCCTGTCCATCTCTCAGAATATAAGCAGTATGAAAGGTACATTTGTAACTAATTTACCACCATATCTTCAGAAACTAGAATGTAGTCTGATATGAATTATTGAAAAATGACATAATTATCTTTAATATTCTTCTTGGGTTTCCATAAATCAGTTTCTTCCTGCTTTTTTCCTACTTCTCTACATGTTTTCTATAATCCCTCTTAAAAAGTATACTTTTTGGTTTTAAAATGAGACTCTGTTTGATTAATAGAAATGGCTAAAAGGGATATATTCCAGTTGACTGTGTTATTTTTAAAATGCTGGACAAATAATATAAGTGATAGCCATTCTCAAAGGAATGCTTTATCAAATTCTGGAGAATTCTGGAACTCTTAATCAAAATCAGGAATAAAAATATTTTCTTCCTTTATATTTTCTTAATCTGGTATGCAATCTTATTCTAAACTTGTATGAATTTTTTCTACTAACTTTAGAGACTATATACTTAGAATATGAAAGTGAAATTTAGTTTTAATTAAGTTAAATTTCATATTTCAAATATTTTAACCTACTTTCCATCATATATATACATATATATATTTGTTTATAAAATTAAAGACATGCTTAAAATTTATTAAAGAATTGTTATGATTTAGATGTGAAGAGTCTCCCAAAAGTTCACATGTGAGACAATGCAGGAAGGTTCAGAGGAGAAAATGATTGGGTTGTAAAAGTCTTAACCCAATCAGTGAATTAATCCCTGAGGGGATTACTTGAAGTGGTAGGGTGTGGCTGGAGGAGGTAGGAATTGGAGCCTGGCTTTGGGGTATATGTTTTGTACCTGAAGAGTGGAGACTTTCTCTTTCTCTGCTTTCTGATCACTGTGATGTGACCTGCTTTTCTTCACCACCCTTACCTTGAGCCCTGAGAAATGGAGCGGGCCTACTATGGACTAAAATCTCTGAAATCATGAGCCCTCAAATAAACTTTTCCTCTTCTACAGTTGTGCTGGTCATTTACTAACAGCAGCCAAAAAGCTAACTAAAACAACAATCTATGCTAAGGCAAGTAGCAACTGTAGTTTATCTTTGTTATTTCTACTATTATAATGTGATCATTCTTACATTAAGCATTACATTTAGTATATCCATATTGTAAATATTTTTTTCAACAATCACAGGAAAGAAAAGATGACAAAATTGAGAAACTCTTTATCTGAAGCCACCTCATTATCCTTTGCAAAAATAACCAAAAATAATTCAGTCTCAAATGCCGAATTCAGTTGAGATATACCAATCTAATCCTCTATCTAGTGTTGCCTCTGATTGGTTGCAAATATGTTTTAACTTATTGGTACTTGTGCTGTACTAGTAATGAAATATTTTAAGTATTTCTGCAGTTTACACCGACCCCTAATTGGTTTGGGCAACTATTTTGAAAAGGTGATGCTTGATTAGTGAGTGGAGGGAAACAACATTGGTCTTCATGCTTGGATGCATTGAGGTCTGTATGATAATGTTCATGATGGAAAACCCTTGAGGGAACTTAACAACAGAAGAACTGATTAAACCTTAACAAGCTCTGAACTTTTAACTCTTTATAAATATTGACATACTAATGCTTTTAAAAAGGAAAATGTTAAACACGGATAATCATTTTGATTTTCCAAGTTTTGTTTAACATACTTTATTTTGAAAAGAATTCAAAAGGTGGATTACACAAGGTAATAATAAATTCAAAAGTAAAAACTTGTTTTTAGATCATGGGTACTTGAGATAATATTGTATTCTGTCATCAGAAGACTTGGGTTTATCATTTCTGAATTTGAGTAGAAAATTGCTATTTTAGTCAAGGCAAACTTTTCTAACATTCTGTACATTCTGAATCTCTCTTAGATAACTACGAAGGCTCACAGTGATTGATTTGATTGAAAATGTCATCTGAATAATTTCAAAGCATTAATAATTTCATAAGAATGAATAAATTTTGCTACCTCAAGATGGGGGAGAAGGAGCACTGGAGTGTTCCCCAGTGTGGATTCCAAATCAATCATGATGGGAATGCCCCAGGGACAATTATCTGACTTAGTTACTTTCAATAATTTTTTCATTTATTTTGTTTAGCTGACTGGAGGAAATGACAACTCTGCCTTTCTTTTATTTACTCTTCAGTTGCTTCTGCTTAGGGTAGTCTTGCCATTCATGTGTAGGTAGGAATGCAACTTTGCAAACTCCTGTGTCCTAAAAGCAAACAGATAGTCCATTTGGTAATGCCATTAAAATTTTTGCTGCTGCTATTATGAGAAAGCAAGAAAAAAATTAATGACTTTTCTAGGAGTTTCAATTTTTCAGTTTCTATTTGGAAACAATATAGAGATTATTTTCTCACTTTTACCTGAACTCTCATTATCTCCAGAGTCACAGAGGTTGAAGAGTGTGCTGAGCTTTGCTACGTTAAATTTTCTAGCTGGCAATTCTTTAAGCAATTTTGTTTTGCTTTGGCGTGTTTGTCCAGGTACAAAGACCCTACCCTAATGGAACTTAAACATTGTAGAGGAAATAAAATTATATTAATATATTACATATACAATTAGCTATTGTTAGAAGTTGAAACATAATGTAGATAATAAAAGCAGAGTGGAGGGAATAGAAAATATTTTCATGGGTTAATGTAGTCTTGAACAGGGTGTTCATATTGGGAAAATTACACTGCAGAAATTGGAGGGAAGATGTAAAATGGCAGAGGAATAAGTCAAATTGATCTGGGGTAAAGTGATGCATTTCCAACTAGAGGTAACAGAGGTAACAGTTGAAATCCACGTTCTAGAGGACAGTGTGCATGGCACAGCCAGCTTCTGGTGTTGAACTGGCAGACCAACAAAGTGGGAAGAAGCAGGCAGTATTGGTTATGTAGTGCTAGGACCCAGTGCAAAATGAAAATTCAGGATCTCTTGTTCAAAAATTGTTAAGAGTTTCAAGATAGTGACAGCAGAACATTAAACCATGCAGAGGTCCCTGTGCATATGACACAAGCCCCTGAAGCCAGCACTGTATAAGAGAGGAGGTCATAGAGTGTGGAGAGAGGGGCATACCCGGCACTAGAGGCCATGTAAAATTTTCAACTTTTCTTATTATTGCCATTGGATTCCATTGAGCTAATTCACTGCTGTGTCTTGGAGTTGTCATTTCAAAAATGGGAGTGCAGAGATTCAAAAAAGATCATGTACATCATGTATAACCCTAGAAACGAAATGATGTATCCCATTTGTGTACAATGAATCAAAATGCAGTCTGTAAAAAATTAAAAAATAATTTAAAAAAAAAGTTCATTTACAAACCTTTTTTTTGGGGGGGGGGTGAAATCAGCCTCTTATCTGTGTAATCCTCAAAAGGCCCATTTCCTTTCCATTTACCTTCCATCTTTGTATCAACCATAACTACTTTCTTTCTGGCAAAGGTAAAATTCATAATAATGTGGGTACATATCATATGTGGAATCTAGATGATAGACTGTCTTTGAATTACTTTTCTAATATTTAATAAAGGTGTCACTGTAAATATGTTCTTATATCTCTTTTCTTCAATTTCCTCATATAAAATGAGCATGAGGCTGGTAACCTATCTCTTTGAACTATTATTGTGATTAAAGAAGAAAATTAATAAATAATACTTGGAGTAGTGCTGAATATATAGAATGCACTCATTAAAATATTTATTTTTGGTAGTGGTGGGGCTTAAACTCTCAGTCACTAAAAAAAATAGGATTATGTGTTGGTTCATTTATTATTTATTTCTTTACATCAGCTTCCCCTAATTTTAACAAGTCTCTTCTCTCTGTAAACTCCAAACATAAATCTCTCTATTTGATTTATAACCCCTCTTTTTCAGCATCAAATATTGTGTACATATACGTGTGTGTATGTATGTGTGTGTGTGTGTATATTTATTCATTCATTCATTCACTCATTTTATTGTGTGCCTACTATGTGACAAGAACTGTGATTAGGTGCTAAAGACAGAGGATGACTGTGACTACTTTGAGAATGTAGGGGTGTGTCCATGTGTATCTTTATCTGCATATGTGCAGGTCTTAAGTATATATTTAAATATATATCCATTCCATAGCAACATATGGTTTTTTTTTGTTCAGTAACAAGAGTCCACCAGAATCCTAGTTGTTTTGTTTCTTTAAACTCTGCAGCTATCTCATATTCAGTGAAGAACATAGCAATCTGATATGAACAATGTGGAGCCATTGTATATATGAAATAGAATTATAAATTTCTATACCAGTAATTTTATGATAATAGCAATTTGGAACTCGATTTAATGTTCATTTCTCTGTAGTAGTATGGATATTGACGTTTAGAAAATAAAACTTAACAGAAACAAGAAAATTATCTAGTTGAGAAATTAGCAATTCTTATTTATGTTTCCTGCTCATATGTGAGCTGTTTTTAATAATTGAGGCCAATAGATTTTAAAAATTCTTATATATTTTTTCTTTGTTGATAAGGTAGAAAATTTATTGCTTGGCAACATTTCCTCTAAAATTTTATCATCGGAAAAAAATATTTGTTATAAATTAAAATTCTAATTAAAGATCGAATGTTTCATTTGTAGGAAGTTTCATATTAGAAGATAACAGGATTTTCAATGCTGCAGAAAGTAATGTGAAATAGGAATGTCTGCTTTTATTTCTACTGTGTCACATAAATTAGAGAATTTGACACAAAGTGTCTTTGAATTCTTATGCCTTATTTATGTTTCTAAAAAGGTACAAATTTAATATTTGCATTTTCTCTTTATCATGAATGATGGGTATTTTAATTTTTCATTTGAATTACTTTATCATGATATTTTCCCCTCACTCTAAGGAGACAATCTCTGAATAACAAGATCTGAAGTTTCTTCTGCAAATAAAAATCATAATATTTGAAGCCATTTTTTATTTATTTTTATTGTTTATTAACTTTGTTCTTCCCACTATGTAAATCATACTGAAGAGAATAAGAATTTTATGATATATAAGAAAACTATATTCTAGGACTCATCTAAGAACTGACTTGTGTCCCACCCCTACCAAAAAAAAAATGCACATTTTGAACCTAAGCCCCCTGTTTGACTGTATTTGGAAGTGGGGCCTACAAGAAGGTAGTTGAGGTTAAAGAAGGTCATAAGGGTGGTACCCTGATCTAATTGAATTAGTGTCCTTATAAGAAGAGATATCAGAGGGCTTAGTCAAGAGCAAGAACCATTTTCTCTCACTGTGTGTGTGTGTGTGTGTCTCTGTCTGTCTTTGTCATGTGAGGCATAGAGAGATGCTGGTTCTCTGTAAGCCAGGCAGAGAGCCCTCATCAGAATGAGACAGACATCATTACCCTATGTACATGTATGATTACATGAATGGTGTGAAACGAAACAAAACGAAAAGTTTTACCCCATTTGTGTACAATGAATCAAAATGCAGTCTCTAAAAATAAAAATTAAAAAAAATTTAAAAAAGATTTATAATGAACTTGCACATTTAAATGTAATCTCTATAGATTAAAAAATAAATAAATACAAAGAAAGAAAGAAAGAGAGAGAGAGAGAGAGAGAGAGAGAGAGAGAAAGAAAGAAAGAAAGAAAGAAAGAAAGAAAGAAAGAAGGAAAGAAAGAAAGAAGGAAAGAAAGAAAGAAAGAAGGAAAGAAAGAAAGAAAGAAAGAAAGAAAGAAGGAAGGAAGGAAGGAAAGAAAGAAAGAAAGAAAGAAAGAAAGAAAGAAAGAAAGAAAAGAAAAGAAAAGAAAAGAAAAGAAAAGAAAAGAAAAGAAAAGAAAAGAAAAGAAAGGAACCGATTGGCCAGCATCTTGATCTTTGAGTTCTCAGCCTTCAGACATATGAGAAAATAAACTTCTGTTGTTTAAGCTACCAACTCTGGTATTTTGTAATGCAAAAAAAGCCTGAGCACATGAAAACAAGCCACTTGGAGAATCTGGTTTGATAGTTGTTGGATGAAACAAAACAGATTTTTAACAAGAGCATTTTGCTCTTCAGGTAGACTTATGTTTAACCAAACAGTGCTGCTGGGCATTTCTCTCCAGTGACTGCCAAGTGTTCATTGTCCTTGGTAAAATAGCCTGCTGGAAGGTCAATTGAGAAAATCTGTTCCACTCTTGAATTCCAGTCACAGAACTTGGACAGATTCTTATATTTCTCTGAGGCTCACCTTCCCTATCTATGAAATGGTGACAATGTTATCTGAGAAGATGGGATATTGTATGCACAGTTCTGGCACATGGGAAAAGCTAATTAAGTTTTTTTGTTCCTAGGTGCAATATGTCTCCAAAAATTCTGAAGCCTGAACTATTTAACATTTCATTTCTTCATCATAAAATTGGAACCCTGTTAACAAGTCATTGATAAACAATGTATTTGTGTAAATGATTTGCTTATTTTAGCATTTCATGGCACTCTTATCAAACAAGAATAGAACCCCTCTGAATTGGCTTCAGAGTTGCAAGATGAAGGACATCAAATTTCTATGGTTTTTATTTAACAATTTTCATGATTTATGTCACTTAGATTAAAAACCATGGAGTTGCTGATGAATGGAATGTCAACTTTTAATGTTTTGGTTTTTAGTCTTTGCTAATTGTCTGGTTGATGATTCCTTCTAATTGCATATTTTACCACAGACAGAAGGTAATTGTATTTTGACCTGAATTTTTAAAGTGTGCCAATTTTCTGCTCAGCTGTTTCAATGTGGCCCATGACCCTTTGATATTATCTCAATACCTTGGTTTCTTTTATACATGGGATAAAATATTTTGTTCCCATTTAATTGTTGCTATTATTCTAGTTCTTTGTTCCTAGTTCAAAAATTAATGTATAGAATTTAAATGAAATTCAACCTGAAGACTTTTATTTTGGGGGTGTACTAGAGATTGAACTCAGGAGCACTAGACCACTGAGCCACATCCTCAGCCCTATTTTGTATTTTGTTTAGAGACAGAGTCTCACTGAGTTGCATAGTGCCTCACTTTTGCTGAGGTTGACTTTGAACTCACAATCCTCCTGCTACAGCCCCCCAAGCTACTGTGATTATAGATGTGCACCACTGCACCTGACTAATCCATAGACTTTTTAATATTTGTCTCTCGTAAAATATTAAAGAAAAAAGGAATTAAGTTCCATTTCACTCTGCACCCCTCAGTCACTCTGTTATATATGCCAACAAAATTCTCATTGGAAAATCTATGGTCCACAAAGGTTAAATAGTTCAACAAATATCTGGACACCTAGTTTCTGATAGGGACTATTAGGGTGTGACTCAGTCCCTGACATTTGGACATAAATTAAACCTAGAACCCTAACTAGTTGAGTGGATGATTTTCTAGTATGACAGAACAAATGCAATAAGAATAGTTCTCTGTGGCAATGAGACTATGTGGAAATAAATGGGTTGACATTTTATCATATCATTGTATATTGATCTATGCTTCAGAAAAATTCAATGTGTACTCTTGCAACTGTGATTTTCAGTTTGCTTGAAGGTAAATAGAAAAGATACATTCTTTTTATTGCCTGTCAAAGCATCAGAATATTGAGACTACTATAATTATTGATTTTTAATACATAGCCTCAATGGGTAGGAGAATGAATTGATATCTGTATTGAGAAACACTTTTGTGAAAAATTGTCGTACATGCTAAAATTGTTTGATATGTTGACATGTGCTATTTATAGAAGATGAATTGAAGACCTTCTTCACGGAAATTATCGTTGTTGATTCAAGCTGTTGGTATTTTCTAATACCCTAAATGTTTTTTGTAGTATTGGTGTTTTTCTAAGTGTTATACCTCTCTGGCATATACAACAAAAAGTCACAGTATAGCCTTTATCCTCTCAAAGCAGGGAGATTTTTCCTCAAATTCTACTACATATGAAAAATATGTTCATTAATATAACCAATTGAGTAATGACCCTGTTTTAAGATGCTGTCACTGAATCACAAATAATTAGTATGAAGCTGAGAAATTTGAAATGAAAAATATGAATTCTCTCATTTTTGCAATGCAATCATTAATATTATGTGATCATTTATTTAATCAGACTTTTAAAATCATAGATCAACAGTTATTTATATGGTAATAGCATCAGCAAACTCAAAAATTATATTAAAGGCAGTGATTTAATCACATTTTAATAGGAAGAAAATTATAACGAAAAACCATACTGACAGAAGCATTTTTAACAATTAGGTTTTTTTTTTTTTTTTTTGGCAAATCCACTTGAAAGTACAGCTTAACTTTTCAGAGATTTTGCATAAGCTATGAGCATTTCAATTCAAGACCAATGAACCTATAGTGTATGCCAGACACCTAGATGAGCAGTATGTAATGAGTCCTTCACCAAGGAATCTCCCTGTGCTGGAACCTGAAGCCAGCAGATAAATATAAATATATATGTATACAAAGGGACCTGTCCAGTCCTTAAGAACGGCCTTAAGAATTGCAGATACAGGGCTGGGGTTGTGGCTCAGTGGTAGAGCAGACGCCTGGCATGTGTGAGCCCCTGGGTTCAATCCTCAGCATTGCATAAAAACAAACAAACAAACAAGTAAATTAAATAAAGGTCCATCAACAACTAAAAAGAAAATCTAAAAAAAAAGAAAAAAAAGAATTGCAGAAACAGATTACAGATTACTCTGGGATTTGAAGTAGAGGGAGGTCATAAATAAATGGGTAACAGAGAAAGACGATTCATCAAATAGGTAACATTTGAAAATGACTTGGTTGTATTAGTAGTGTTTTCACAGATGCAGATGAATGTGATGGCAAAAGAAATATTTCATACCAGAAATGTTTTCTCCAGTGGATTTACCCATCTCTCAGTGTTATTCACTTGTTGTTCTAGAAGCAGCAGAAATATTTCTTGATATGAAACTTCTGCGGAAGCCCTCTGTATAAAACTGGTCAAAGTGCATTTGCTTCAGCTGAGAATGGTGGAAAGTTTTGAGGACTGAAGTGTCCCTCTCCATTTCTTCCACTATTTGCCACCAATAACTCCTTTCCTCAGCATGTCTGTAGAAATGTGCTATAATATGAAACAGTGTATTATAATATGATTGCTGGAATGCATAACTGTTTATTTTAATGACAAAGTATAGTTGAAAAGAGTCATCTTGGCTGATGGGAATAAGTGTGTGGTAGACTCTTTAGGACAGTATTTATCAAGGAGTCGGAAAGGGCTAATACCCAGGGGACTGCTATTAGATTTAGAAACTCATGAACTTTTCACATTACTAAAAGGGGACTTAAAAATGAGTGATATTGATGTAGAATAGAGTATAACTGTAGGTATGGAATAGTAGGAATTATAACAGAAATGGTAATTTGGGACCATAGTTTAAACTCTTGGAATACCAGACAAGTCCATGTGCTGCTATAGTTTGTATCCTGCACAACTCAAGGGCCTGTCACTCACCGTTGATCATGTGGACAATCCCAGCAGCTATGCACAATGATTGTGCAAATAGAGATATTTGCCCTTGATCTGGATGAAAATGAAGAATCATTGAATTTTTTTCAAGTCAGAGAATAATATAATCCTTCATGAACCTTAAGGAAATTAATCTTCAATATTTTGTAAAATTACTCAAATCCCAGAAATATGAATATAAAATAAACCAAACTTTATGGTATTTTAGAAGAATATATTAAGTTTGTAATTTGTTTAGAAGAGAAAGAGCAAAGCAAAAATGACTCTTTCCCCGAGTGATCAGAAGAATTGTTATACCCAGATAGAAATAGAATAATTGCGTCTATCATAATTAGGATCAGGTAAGAGACAGAATTAGCTCTTTTTTGATCCTTTCAATCACTGCACATAATTTTATCATATTAAATATCAATTTGTCTAATTCTTACTTCATGGTTTTAATTTTTTCTTTTTTTTTTTTTTCTTTCAGGCTGAAGTCATAGATGTGAGTTATGGAACAGCAGATGATTTAAAAAGGATTAAAAAAGTGAAAAATACAACAAATCAAATTGCTCTCCTGAAATTAGGAAAATTACCTCTACTTTATAAGGTTGGTCCAATGGCAGTTATTTTGTGTTAGGGTGAATACTATTTTTGTTTTGCTCTTTTGGAGTCATGAGCCTTTGTGAGGATGGAGTGTGTGTGTGTGTGTGTGTGAGAGAGGAGAGAGAGAGAGAGAGAGAGAGAGAGAGAGAGAGAGAGAGAGAGAGAGAGAGAGAGAGAGAGAGAGAGAGAGGGGCAGGCACAAAGGGTCATAGACTGTCACAGGAAGATGACTTTTTCCAAAATAGAATATTCTAAATTAAAATCTTTAAGAAGTAATGTTCTTAGTCCTTAAAAGAAACATTACCTTCAGCTGGGTATTGGTGAGTTTATGGGACCTTGATAAAATTAGCATGCTCTTTATAATAGCACCTATCTGAAATGCTGAAAGGGGGAACCACAGTGTCCTCTTCTCATGACATAAGTGAAACTTGTAATCTATCACCCAAACTGACTAATTACCTTGTGCTTCATGTTACACTAGTATCTACTTGATTTATATTCCTTAGTGATTGATGTTGTCAACTGTAGAACTTCACAGTTACTAACTGTGCTCAAGAATTTAATTAAAATATAATAGGCTAAGGAAAAGCAGAATTTTGATTTATTTTATTTAAATAGAAGTTTATTAACACTCATCCACTAGATGCATTTACATAATTAAAGCAGTTCCATCTTAGTATCTGATAATGAAGCACCACAATAGAGAGCCACTGCTGCTCATTCTTACCTCGTTTTCTTTTTCTATTGGTGAAGAATGGTCAATGTAGTCATATCACTGGACGTCCCTGGTTCTGAAGATAAATTTGATTTCTCCTCATTCAATCTTTAATGAGCTTTGCTAAGGTCCAGAAATGTTTCCAGAAATCTCTTAGCACCCTCTTTTAGGAAAGAAGAGAACATTCTGTACCTATTTTTCATTGTTGTTCAAGGATATCCTTGTACTTAAATCTGATAGTGTCTGATTGTAGATACATGGTCAGAATTTTAAGATAGTTTTGAAAATAAAATTCAAAATGAAATTATTATTTTCTATTGGATAATTTTCAAATATATTAAATGCCTTAAAATAATCATATTTTGATCCAGCATTCTCCTATTAAACATATTCTAGCCTGGGAAGGGAACAGAAATGATAAACACATTCATGATTAATGATGTGACTAATATTAAAAATGTTACATACATTCACTTTAATATAGAAAATGATTTTTGTACTGTTAAATACCACACAACTATTAAAAGTAATGAAATACACATCATCATAAAGTTATAAAGAGAACATTTACAATAATAATGACTTTTTTATTATTATTGTCTCTGATAGAAACACTGTTACCATATGGGATAGACATTTTTCTGTGCATGTTTTTTATGTTATTACATTAACATTAACAATAACACTGTTAACCATAATGTTGAAGTAGGGACTATTATTATCTTCAACTTTCAGATGAGGTAACTAAGGTAGAAAAATGATGAATGACTGACTCAAAGGACAGAGATGTAGTTAAAGGAAACTATCAGGACTTTATTCAATCCAGGCAAACTCATCTCAAATCCTGAGTTTTTAAGGCCTGTGTGTGTTTTGGTGGTGTGGTGTGGTGGTAGTGGTGGTAGTGATGTGTGTGTGTGTGTGTGTGTGTGTGTGTGTTTTGTTAGTAACTCAGTAGATAGGTAATCAAGATGATAAACTAGGATTTTTAACTGATACTCTAAGATAAAGAGTGACATGAAATGCCAGCTATCAAACATTAATATTTCAAAGGAAAAACCTGAAAATACATAAAAATATTGCTAAGACCCTCACTTATATCTGGGATATAAGAAGTTTGGGTATTGAAGGGTGAAGGTTTTATGAAGAAAATTTTGGAAAGATGTATGGTATGTTCCACTGCATCACTGGGGACAGGGGCTTCGATGGTACATGTGGAGAAATTAATGCATGTTCCCTGCAGTGTGGAAGAAAGGGTAGACTGGTGGCTCATAAACTTGAAAAACCTGAAGATAAGACATAAGTTTACTAAGCTGCTAATATGGAAACATAAAAATAGTATCTGTGTTGGGTTGGCCTGCAACTCTGAGTTGGCGATAGAAGAATATCCGTATATTTTCTAGTAGGTCAGACGTAACCATATGACAGAACCAGTGTCATCTGCTTTCACTCCTGCCCCCTGGACTATCCATGCATATGTCAGTCACAGGGCGCATTAGAATTGCATTTGTTCAGATCAAGGAAGCTGCAATATAGGCTGCTTCAATTAACTCAAAACTACCCATAAACCCCAAAGCAGATTCTAAAAATGAGCTCCAGAGGGTGTATAGGTCTCTTAGGACAGGAACACTATAGTCAGAAAAAATCCTACCCATGAAATCTCTAATATTTTCAACTCCATTTACTAACTATACTTCTGCCCCTCCAACACCAGAGGAAATTTTAAAATGATAAAATTTAAATGAATGGTAGAGATTTGAGACATTCTAATTACTTATTAAGATTGGTGACTCAGATTGATTATGGGACTTTTTATTGTCAGCAATCAGAAGAATAATGGAAAGGTCCTAGTTGTCTTCTAAGACTAAGAGAAAAAAATTGTTCCTATTTGAATATTTTTAGAGGGGACAGTATGTTGCTTGGATATATTACATTACATTTCATTACATGAAATTCTGCTTCTTTTCTACCTACCAGTTACTAAAATGTGTATGTTAAGGGGTAATTATATACTGGGTAGGTAGAATTATGAATGTTTTGTATTTCTTTATATTTTTTCACATTTATAATTATTCCAAAAAAAAAAAAAAAAGGCCTTTAAAATCTCGAGTTAAAAAGGGTTTTTTTCCTAGTAGTGCTTACGGGTCAATTATTCAAAATCCTAACACCCAGGATATAATGTATTAAGACAAAGCAAGTTTCTTTGTATTAGTGTCAGAGGATACTTGCATTATGAAACCCTTTGATAAGTCAAAAAGTAGTGATTTAGTGTTTTATATGGAATAGGAAACAATTAACGAGAACCTGGTAATACATTCCTGACCATTTTCATTATAAACCTATGAAGATTTTTAACAGAGCATTGTGTGCAGAATCTCCCTCCTGACAGATCTTTGCTAAAAATTTAGCATTATCTTCTAGACAGAGGGACAGGGCATTCTTTCTTTAACTTTTTAAATTCCACTTTAGCCATCAGTGTTTTCTGTGGATATACCAGAGCTTTGGGGGTGTATATCCATATGGCATCTATTAATACACAGTCACATGGTAAAGAAAAAAGAAGCAGAATCCTGGGTCAGATAGGATTCTAGAGCAAAATTCCTGATGAGCTTGTCTCACCTGTCCATCAACTATATTCTAGGTCTGAAATTCAAAAGTGAGGTCATACAATTGACATTAAAAAGGCAGAGAACCAACTGACTTCTTTGTGAATCACAATTGTTAATTATGATTCTAAATGAACATTTGTTCTGGCAACGTGCAGCTGAATGGGTAGAGAGAAAAGTTAATCTTATTTTAGCTGAGCAGTAGTTACTAAATCACAGTTCAGAAATGAATTGGGAAGGGAATCTGTGTATCTGAGATAGGGAGGGCAAAGGGGAAGCATAATTGGTATATTAAATTATCTCCTAAAATGAATAGAAAATAACCTACAGACGAGAAGGAGATCTGTTTAGATTCATCATAAATTTCCAATGTTAATTTAATCTCATTGAAGGGATTGGTGAGAAAATCCCTACATTGTGTGGCAGGAAAGGTGGAACACAGTAGCGTTTAGATGTGTGCCTTGATATCCACACATATTGCTTCAGAAAACTGGAAAGAGTTCTCCGGAACTCTGTGCTAGTTTGCTGCAGCTTAAAATTTAGAGGACAGGCTTTGGGTTCATTTTTGGTATGTATTTATAGCAGTTTATTTTAAGGGGGAGTGTTTTGTTTCTTTTAAATTTTAGGGCAAAATAGTCTTTTATTTGTCCTAATGGACTCAAATTTTTCTCACTGACATTATTAGACATAGTAATGTGGACCCTGAGACCTTCGCAAATTCTTAAATTTCTAGAAAGAACTCTCCTATGAAATTTATTTTACAAAATGCAATAAAATTTGACATTCTTCTTGTGACCATTTTCACCAAAACAATAAGAAAAATATTGTAAACTCTGGGACAACTAGAAATACATTAAACCTTACTGAAAAGCAAAGTCTACACATTCTCCAGTCCCAAGCACACATCAGTGCCATGTCCCAAAGGAGTCAATTTTATATGCCATAGATTTACAAATGAATATATCTTAATTAATTATGCCATTTGTGCATTGTGAAATTACCCCAAACTCCACAAATACTACTACTACTTTATATATGGGATAATGCACACCATTTTCCTAGTGCTGTCCTATCGTAAGATATTAAAGATTGGTTAGCTTTTTTCATTATTATTTTTTAAAAATATTTTTAGTTGTAGATGAAAAAATGCCTTTATTTACTTATTTATTTTTATATGGTGCTAAAGATTGAACCCAGTTCCTCACATATGCAAGGCAAATGCTTTACCCCTGAGCTACTACCCCAGTCAAGTTTTTTCATTATTTTAATACACATTTGTAATCCTATGAGAATTTTAATGATATAGGAATCATGGAGTTTTTTTTTAGTTTCTGGAGAAAAAAGTATGTTCTATCTATCAGGTAATATTTATATCTAATTATATATGGGAACAATGAAAGGGAAATGCCTTTTAGACCTGTGCCTGCATGGTTGAAACTGTTTGGGCCCTGTGTGGCTCACCAACACTTAAGCCCAGAAATCACATTTAGATGGTTAAACCTTTGAGAAGAGCCTGGGGAAAAAGAGAAGTGGAAACATATTTTATGTGTTTCTACTTTCAAATATGTAGATTGCTTCCTGCAAATTAGGGGGGAATAGTATTATTTAAAGAAAAGACAACTTCATATTACTTGAATTTTAAACTTCATCCACAAAATTATTAAAGTTTAAAAATACCAAATTGATGGTTGAGAAAATATCTACAAATATTGGTGATATATAATTAATATTCAAAGACAATATTAATGACAATGGACAACTGGACAATTATTAGAAATCCTATAGTTTAGGTAAAGTTAATGGTGAGAAGAACTTCATTTTAAAAATTAATTTTCAGGAAACATTTGCATACTTGTCAAATTAGCTGAACTATGAGTTTAATTTCTCTAATTTCCTCTTCTTCCTGAAAACATTTGTTTAATCCCTATGATAATCACACTCAAAAGAATTGTTTTCCTTGTTCTAGTTGACAAAAAGCAACATTTTCTCTGTCATAGATTAGATGTAGTTGAACTCAAATTTAATTTATTTCCCCCAATTATATTATATATGCATTTATTTAATGAGTATCAAAAATCCATGGTGTCTAAAATATGTATAAAAGAGGAAATCAATAGTTTTTGAAGATAAAATACTCATGATGTGTGATATGTGTGTGTGTGTGTGGTATGTGTATTTAATTTATATTTTACATATATATGTTACACATACATACACATGGACACACAGTGAGGCTAAGAAGATATGAAAAATGAAAGGAAAATAGTTTTCCTGTTGAAATTTTTGGTTCATCAAAATTTTCCCTGGTATGGATGAACTTAGAAGATCTCTTTAAGTGGCAATCTGTGAATATTTTAGATGAAAACAAATGCTTAATTCTGTGTCATTGAATAATGCTTTTAAGTATGATTCAGAATATAAAGGAAGACTTGCTTCTTTATTTTTTAAGACAATTTTTGATGACATTTTGTGAACAAAAGTAGAAAGCAAATATTATCTTGAATCTTAAAAAGAGTATGCTTGTTCACTGAATTATTTAATAAGTCACTTTGTACACAATTCTCAGAAGTAATTACAAAAGACCAATGCCTCCATATTTTTTAATTTTAAGACTGAAGAACTGTTCTGTTTGTCATGGGAAACATGGTCAGCTTCCAAACACAAAATCACAAAACAACAGTTTAATGAATTTTAAAGTAAAATCTGCTGCTTTCTTGTTCAGAGTTCTTTCCATTTTCCACCGACTTAAGTTATTTTAAGTTAGACTAAATACTACTATATCTTCAAAAGGTTATTTTTTGTTTAATTATGACTTTGATCATAAGGTTATAATGAAAAGATTTTATACTATGCCACTTAACAATCTAACTTTAAGAAAGTGATTGTAGAGCAAAAATAAATAATTGAATGCCTCACATTCCATTTCTAATATCAAAGTATTTTTCATGACTTCAAACAAAATGGAAGCCTGTCTACAAATCCTCAAAGTCTGCCACAAATTAAGCACATAATTTAGAAGTCATGCATATGTTTTTCCTACATGATAATCTAATTTAATTATGTATTTGGACCATTTGAAATATGAAGTCAGAGCAAGTGACATCAAGTGTTAGAAGGGTTGATTTTTGCCTGTATCTTATTGTAATATATTTAGCATAAATAATCTGTAAGTATTCATGTAAGTTTAATAGGAATAGAAGTGGGGAGAGAGAGAGAGGGAAGAAAGAAGGAAGGAAAAGAGAGCTGGAGGGAAGAAAGGAGGGAAAAAGGAGGTAATCCTTTCTAATTTAACCCCTAAAACTACACATATTCCAGATGTTTTAAAAATAGGTATTACATGTTCTAAAACTTGAAACAATAAGCCATAGACCTATGTTAATTTTTTGGTTATTATTTAGACTCATCAACATATCTGCTATGGTACTCAGTGATAATAATACTGACCTATTCTTTTATGTTTTATTTTTGCCCATTCCTGTTTTGTAATTATTACATTTTTTCTACGGTTATTAGGCTTCCCGCTTCTCCCAATTTTTTTGTACTTGCTCAGTGCTCTACAAGCAGCTTGTTTAAAATAGGGAAACACAACATTAAACTATGCCAAAAAAGTATAAACAAATTCAAGTTAAGTTTTTCTTTCTACTTGATGGTAATGTGACCTCTGAATATTGTCTAGCAAATCTAAAGTCTTAAGGGATTTTTTTTTTTTCAAATCTATACCATAATCTCAACTCATGAGGTTGTGTGAGGAGTAAATCCGAAATGTATGAATACAATTCCTTCATACATATTAGATATTATTGGTATTATTATTAAGTTCTTAAAGATCTAAAGAGGAAGGGGGGAAATTTAATAATAGAGAAATGTGACTGCTCACTCAAACTTCTCAAACTGAAATAATTATATACTGAACTGAAAATAATAATATACTTATTTGATAAAGCAATTGCAGAAAAATATTTTTTCCCAAGATCACATTTTTGCATTAACAATAAAGATTATGTTGGTGCCATGTAGCATAATTTGAATCTTTGAGTTATGCAAAATACTCAAAATCTTTATTTATCTATGTGGAATACATAGATGGAGAAATGAATGTTAAAAATAAATATACCTTGACTTTAAAGATAAATATAGATAGTGATCTAATAGAATCATTCATGGTTTAGATTTTTACGTTGCTCAATTCTTTTTTAACTGTAGATTGTATAGTGGTGATAGTCATATACTATTAAGAAAACACTATCTTAGAAATTTAAAATATATCACATTTATAGAGTAATAGTATAAATATTTAATATACAATTTAAATTTATATTGAAAGTTAAGGTGCAATGTTTGGTTCAAAGAACCTTATTAAATCGCTTATCTCTTGAAGTTATTGTAAAATTAATTAAAATAATACATGTAGGTACTTAATATAGTGCCTCACATATACCTAAGTGTAAGCTAATATTTAAATTAATCATGCTAAAATTATCAAATACCATATTTTCTCCTTTATATTTTCCAGTGCTTATCATTCTATGTGGTCAAAATCTAACATTTTTTTCATTTTTTTAATGTTATAACCTCTTTTCTGTTTTATTTTAGATTCATTATATGTTTTAAAATAATTATAATGTTGAAATTTGAACTTGAGGTCTTCGTGCATATTTAAATTTAGAATTTCCTAAAACTGACTGTAGGGGCTATTACAAAATTCCCTTCACTGCTGCATTGATATTTTAGAGGTAAGGTGAATATTAAAACAAAAACAAAATGAATAAAACCCTTAGATCTATGCTAATGATTATTTACTATATATGCACGTAAGTTCTCTTTTCTCACATTTTCTTGATTAAAAATCGATGATTATTATAATCTTGCTGAGGAAAACATTGGCAAAGAGTACTAAACACTAGTTTGGGTTTTACTAATCTGTAGCTATAAAATATGTAGGGGCAAAGTTAAATTACTTCTTGAGATACACATCATTGAAAATTGAATATTTGTGAAAAAATTATGTCTCTAAAATTTATGCAATTAAAATTACAGCTATAGAATTCACTGTGTCTGGTTTTGAATTTGATATTCCATTTTTATAACAAATTAATGTTTAATTAGCTATAAAACTTTAACTATATTAGCATAAAATATTCTCACTTGAACACTGCAAACAACATATACTCAATAAGATATTTTAATAACTTATTATTAACATGTTAATTTATTCTCATAAATATTCATTAAATTACTTTTAACTGAAAATATATATTTGCTATGTTTATATAAAAGCTATTGGAATGGTTTTATAGCCCATACATATCACAGTTTTTATGAAAAGCTTTTGTGGTTTCAATAATGAAGAGTTTGAAAAAAGTCTTTATATTACAGGTCAAAATTTACTTTTTATATGCTAGATTTATAATTCCAATATTATTTTGTTTGCATTATTTTATTTTTCTTTCATATTTCAATTTAGGTTATGTTTAATCTCATTTAATATATAAATTTCTTATGAATTTTCTTAAATTAATTCTAAATCCATTATCATTTCAGTATTAAAATCATCCAATTTTTAAACACTACACTAATAATTCCAATCATTATATAATAATCTAACATTTTAGATTAATTTTACATTCAAATTTTTGGAAAAACTGAATAGTTTTTAAAGTCTACAAAGATGTGTTTTATAATAGCAGACAAATTTAGACTGATATTCCAATTAAGGAAGAACTATGAGTAAATTCTTCTAAGAAAATCATGTTTAATTTTCAATTTTCAATTATAATTCTTTCTGTTTTAATTTAAGGCAGCTAATACATCGAAGATAGCACAAGAGCAGAAAAAGTTGCATTGGAAACAAAGTGAAATATGGCTATAAACATCTTAATCTGAGTGATAGTTGATAAAAGACATAAAAATATTTTCACTTGGATTTTTAAAATTTTCTAGCATGACTTAGTAAATAATTTGGATTTTTTCTTTTATTTTGTGTGGCTTCATAATTTGTACTAATTCATTACAAAACAGTTAGATATAATCTATTTTTAAAAATATGTGTCACACATAAATAACGCAAATACCTAGCTGTGGCCAGCCAAGGGTGTGGTTTGCTTCTGCGTTTGGCCGGTCACACCCTGCTGTTCACACTGCTGCAGTGTATCTTCAGAACCACTTCAGGTTACAAGTCATGCAGGCTTCATGAACCCTTTAATGCTCAAACTCTGCTAAATTTATTTTGTCAAAAGTTTTATTTTTAAAAAATTTTTACAGACTGCATTTTGATTCATTGTACCAAATGGGGTACAACTTTTCGTTTCTGTAGTTGTGCACAATGTAGATTCAGACCATTCATGTAATCACACATGTACATAGGGTAATGATGTCTGTCTCATTCCCCCATCTGGTCAAAAGTTTTTAACCAGGGGCTGAGGTTGTAGCTCAGTGGTAGAGCACTTGCTGTGTGTGTGAGGCACTGGGCTCGATTCTCAGCACCACATATAAATAAATGAATAAAACAAAGATCCATCAACAACTACAGAAATATTTTTTTAAAAGTTTTTAACAAAGGTAAATTGTGTTTGGATAATAACAATTTAGTGGTGAGAATATTTAGGTGAGAGTATTATATCTGGGACAACGACTAGAGACATTTGAATTCTTCGTAGTTCTGACATGAGTGGTCTTCACATTTACATTTTTATCAATTGTTTATCTGTACTTATGACAAATTTCCTATCTCATGTCCCATGGGTATAAAATCTGAACAGAAATAGGAAAGTTAAGTTCCAGTTTAACCACTTAATTGCTGTGCCAGATTCTTACCTCTCTAAAACTTTATTTTCTTCCTTGTCAAACCAGTTAAACAACAGTCTTGTGTTTGTGTTTCTTCATGTTTACTAAATGTTTGACAAATATTCATTAGTAATACTGTGTATTATAAATTTGATAAGGAACAGCTGCTACTTTACAGATTTTTGAAAACCATAGTTGCTTGAATAATATCTGTGAAAGAGTTTAGCTTTCTTTTGGAGACAATATCTCCTGTACATACTCCTACTATAAAAATCCCTCTGTAAGTAGGGATGAACACAATTCTGAGGTAACTTAAGTCTCCAGAGTTAGGGCGAGTGCTTTAATCCATGTCCTACATTTATTTCATAGGAGAATTAGGGATATCATTCCAAACTCAGTACTTTTTCTGTTCCCCCCATTGTTAATTTATTTGTGTTACTAAATGAACTTCTACATTAAGATAGCTTCTCTCAGATGTTAGTTAACACCTCTGTGTCTGCAATCATATTCTTTACCACTACACAAAGAAGTTTTCAGATTATTTTCAAATGGTTCAGAGTAAGAAAGATACATAATAATAAAGAAAATGTGAAAAAAAATCAGTAACTTGTGAAATCAGGTGATTGGTATGTGAGTGTTCATGCAATCTTTTTCTTTCTGTTGGATTCTATAAAATAAAATTTTCAAAAAAAAAAAAAAATGGGAAGAGGGACTTAACTGGGATTCTCAGTCAGTACCTGAAAATGCCTCTGAGTTTTAGCACTAATTTAGCTTTTCCCTCATGTATGGGAGCTGATTGAGTGGTTACAAGGAATTCTCTACATTTGGACAGGATCTCTCATTTATGTGGAGAGTCTCAGTCAGCTTCTGCTGTTAGTCAATCAGGCATACTAATCAGAAGATTCAGGCTTTCCGATTTAGCTGTCCAGAATCAAACTTGACTAAAGGGGTAGAAAATACCACTTGATATTCTCCCTGCAAAAATGTGGCAAAAATCAACCTGTGGGTTGGATATGGTCATTATAGTGAAATCACTCTTCATCCAAATTGACTTTTTATCAGATTACTGACAGCCAGGAAGACATAGCCTCAGGCCCCTAAACAAAAGAATACTGAACATGTATTGGTGTTGAATTTGTTCCCTACCAGAGTGCCTGGTGAAATCATAGGGTACTGGTATATCTGAGCTCGTTTATTATTAGAGAAAAGTTCTCATTAACTTCTTTGAGAAAGTGTTGCCATTAAATCTTATTGTGAATGAGAAGAATTTGTAACTTGAAAACGTTTATGAATATTTCATAAGAATCGTCTTAGGGTGCATGCTTGTGTGTGATAGCCTGGCAAAGGTTGATAGATATGTGAAGTATTGTAATGACTTGATGGATGCATATGGAATGTTTAATGGAAAAGTGCAGAGTGCCTGCTGGGCGGCTGTGAACATCTTCCAGTGTTGGACTGATTTAGTTGGCTGTTAAAATCCTTGCAGAGGAATAGCTTTTAATTAATGAATTGAAAATGATAGGATTTCTTTTTCTTATTCTAAATAGACCTATAAGAAACATGTTTGGGACTAAGGATCAGTGACTTTTTTTTCTTTGTTTCTTTTTATTAAGACACATTTTAAAAATATAATGATGAAGAAAGTAGTTTTGAATGAATAGATATGCATTTTTCTCCCTCAGGTGGAGATTCTATATAATTGCATTTGCTTACTACTTTGTTACCTCAGAATCCCAAGACACTGTCACCAAATTGCAGTTACAGGAGAATATAGGTAGTTTTGGTCAGTAACAATAAATACACACCACAAGATATTTAGACAATATCATTAAAGAAAATAACAAAAACAAAAAGTAAAACAACTTACTGAGTTAATATTAGAAAGATAAAAATTGGAATCTTTCCCAGGCATTGTTAATTAGTAAATTATCAGGTTTGGTTTAGTTTGCTTTATTTTAAAATGAACAAAACAAACTGAGAAATGGTTACAAATGATCAGCAGATCCAGAAAATGAGTTAAGTTCTTTATTTGTGAGTTATTAAGTATGAAGAAAAGAAAGCTGAGGAGAAAGTTAAGAATAGCTCAAACTATGAAATGGAAAGGGTTGTAAATTAGGACCTGAAAGTAGCTCTGAATGAATCTCCATATTGCAGAGGTTAAGGGTGTATAAAATATGGACTTCAGTTGTAGTCAAATAATATCTTAGGTTACGCATAAGTCATTTTATGAAATAAGAAGAGTGAAATACTGGGAAAGTCTTTCATAGGTTGTTCTTTTAGCATACTACGAGCACATCTAGAATATTTAATGCCTCATGTTTCCTGATTTTTAAAAATCTTTGACATTTCACTTCTGGGTGTAGAGGTGGGTTTCATATATATTGTATAGTAGTCATCTATACTTGTCTTTATGCCAGTTTAGTAACTGGTAAGAAACTTTTCAAGCAAAATGTAGGAATGCCCAGAATGGTTTTGTGATCTAAGATGATAAGGAGTTTGTCCTTTTGGGAAGCAGGGACCGTGGCATTGATGAATTAATTCATTTAATTCATTTTAGCAGAAGATAAGAGGTTGGACCCTTCCTTTTAACTTATGGTAAATTGTATACTTTTCAAAAAGCCTATTCCAGGAATGTATTAATTTAGTATGACTTTTTAAAAAAATAATAAAAGGAGTTTTTGTCTATCTTGTTAAGAAATTGAATTTATCATATTTTTCAGTCAAATAATCTTTATTATAAAAATGAATGTCATATAGGTAAATTAATAAAATTTTTATTTGTAATGTCGACCATTGTATCTCTGCTACCCAGCTGGGTACAATCCCTGTTAGAAATGTATTGGTACTATAGGAAAGATACTACCTTAGTCTCACTGCTGCAATCTTAGGCTGATCTGCAAAAACCACTACAATGAGGCCTGGGCCGGATTTTTTTTTTTCCTTTTGTTAAAGTCACTTGTGCTATACTGTAATAAAATTGATTATATTTCATTTTATGTTATCCATCAGTTATGTTGACAATTCCATGATTCTGACTGAAAGAGAACTGACCTAACCATGCATCATATGTAGATTCCCAGAACATACTCTAAAAAGTAAGATTCAGGAGCCATTAATCCTAGTTACCTAGGCCCTGTCAATTGCAAGTTTACCAAATAAAATAGAAGGCCAAATCATTTGAAATGTGCCACCTATGCTTTATGATATCATTCTATTCAAGGAATCTTAGTGACGGAGCTAAGATTAATTAGCTTACTGGATCTGATTACCATAGACCCTGATTTCTGTTAATAGCCATGTTTATCATCTTAATGTAAAATTTGCTTCTAGCAATTTACTTGATCACATAAATGTATGATGCATTGATTCTGCTGCATTTGACATCAGATAAATATTAAGAGTCGAGAGGCTCACATCTACTCTAATATGTCACCTCTGGCTCTGCCCTCTCTATCCCACCAAGCAGATTAAGTCATTATTTTTTAATGTACAAAATGGATTTGGGAAGATTTGAAAATCGCATATGCATTCCTTTTCTCATATCCAGTGGGATGATTACAACTGTAGTTCCAGCTCTGTTATGGGCTAATCAGTTCTACTGAGGTAGTTATCTGACTTTAGGTCAGGCACTGATATTTTGTTTTAAGTACATTTTTTTCTAATAGGAGGAAAAATCAATAGTAAAATGTAGTGTGTGGGAAAAGTAAATATAATTACAGCAATATAGCAATAATAATGTGCAGATAAACTACAGATTAGGACGAGAAAAGAACCACCATTGTATATTTCATCTCTACAATATCTACTTTTCATTGATTTGTAAACATTTAGTTCATTTAAATCATGAGTCCTGTAATTTAGTATTAGATTAAAATAATAATGTTCATATATTGTTCATATTAATTGCAAAATATTAGTCTGCTTGGAAGCAATGCTGTTAACAATTTTCCTGTAAGTTCATGAACATATATAAATGTAAATGTTTAGTGCTTGATAGAATGTTGCAGTCATTTGTGTATTTATGCACTTATCTTGCAATTTAAATTTCCACACATATGTCTATAGACATGAAAATTCACCTTCCTTATTTGCCCCTTTTTAATTTAGCAGCATATTTTTAAGTAACCAAGATAATGTATTATTTTATAAGTATTTCATTTTAAAGTACTCTACTGCAATAAAAAAATGTCATATTCCAAACCCATACGAAGGATTTTTCAATTACAGCTCTTGATTACCTTTCATATTAGAATCTTCTATTTTTCATTTATTTAAGAAAGATAAAGTTTATTCATAGTAATTTCTTAATTTTAAGATAATATAAAAAGAAGCTAAGAAATTTGCATAGATTAATAGTTGCTTAAATAAGTGGAAAAATCCCCATTTATTCTCCTTTTTAATCCTAATACAAGAATATTTCAGGATGTATCTGTGTGTGTTAAGGAATTGACATTTTCATCACATTTTTAAATTTTTTATTCTAATTAGTTATACATGATAGTAGAATGTATTTTGACATGTTATACATATATGGAGCATAAGTTCTCATTCTGGTTGTACATGATGTAGAACTACATTGACTTTGTGATCACATGTGCACATTGGATAGTAATGGCTGATTCATTTTACCTTCTTTCCTATTCCCATTCCCTTCCCTTCCCTTATTCCTCTTTTTCTAATCCAAAGTTTTTGTTTTTATGTACAACTCCAATGGATATACAGATTTTTTACATATACATATTTTTTTCTTCACAAGGAGCAGTATTATTATGTATTTTTTAATTAACAAATAAAAATAGTTATGTCCTTAAATAATAAATATTTCTTTGAATCTTTTGGATACTTTAAATAAACTACCTGTGGATTAATGTAGTTCTGTTAAATATAATCAGAAATGTTTCCCAAACTTGCAAAATGGCATGTTACTACAACAAAAGACTACTTGAGAGTAAAATCAATATATATTAGGTAGATTTTGAACTTCAATTTTTAAAAATTTTTTTAAGTTTTATTCTTTTTAGTTATACATGACAGTAGGGTCTATTTGACAGAGTTATAGAAACATGGAATATATCTTATTATATTTAGGATCCCAGTCTTGTGAATGTACATGATGTTGAGATTCACTGTGGTGTGTTCATATATGTACATAGGAAAGTTATGTCAGATTTATTTCACTGTCTCCTATTCCTATCTGTCTTTCTCTTCAATCCCCTTTGTTCAATCCACTGAACTACTGTTCTTCAATATTTTAATGTTAGTCTATGGCTTGGAGGTTATATAATCAAATTTTGAAATATTAGTGGGTTATGGGAACTCCTTTATTAATATGCCACATTTTCCTTCTCACATTCAGAATAGGTATCTTCACAAAGTTAACCAGTGAGGCAAAGAAACTCAGTAATCAATAGCATGGACTCTTGAAAGCAAGCATTTTGGATCCCTAATTGGATTTAACCTATGACCTTGAAAAAAATCACTGCATTTACATATACACTGATTCATCTGAATATTGACTTAATAGTATTTGCCATAGTGTTCACTGAGGGAATTCACAGTGAGCTCACTCTTTAAATGATATATACCTTTTTCCTCAAGTAAGAAAAGATGAATTTGACCCTTCATTTTCATATACTTAGAGTTATATTTTCATTCCATTGGACATCATTATTTTTTCCAATTATGGCATTGTTTAGTTGAGAAGAGCCGTCAAGGTGATAGATGCAATAAAGTAAACACAAAGGAAGTTGTAAGACCTATAGCATGAAATACCTGTGATTTCTACCTTATTTTACCTTATTAGTCAAACTGTTCCTCAATGCATACCAACTTTTTACTGACTAAAGATATGCACACATTTTCAAATGGTGATAGAAAGGACAATGTTAGCACTACAGAATTTTTTCTATTATTAGAAACCAGTCAAGGTACAATGGGGATTGAAATAAAATATGATGATCAAAGGCCAAATATTTTCTGATTGGAAATTTATTAAGAGAAAACCCAGACAATTTCTGAGAATGTTCATGCAAAGAGCTTTGGTAAAGAATATACACTCACATAAAAATATGTAGGTTAATTTCTTAATGTTTTCAGGAAGATTTCAAGGTTCTCAAAAATTAAACAATAAATTTATATTCTTACATTTATCTGAAAAATTAAAAGTCTTATGTAGTCTTTCCATTTATACCCAAGTTTGGAGCTCTTTTAATGGGAAGACTCTATGAAATCAAGTGGTTCACATCTTATGGAGCAATATTCATAATGTAGACATAAGGAATTTGTGTGTTTTGTACAAGCATTTTCTGGCAGATGGCAGTAAAGTGTCTCCTTCTAACAAAATCAGTATATTATGACAAAATTTAGCCAGATGGAAGTCAAGTGTCTTGAGGACACTTGTCTTACATGCACCTTGTAATACATATGGTATCTTTATGCACATTAGGAAGGACTCAAAATTTAACCAATATAAAATTATGTCATTTTCTTATCCTAAAATACAAAGATCAAATAGGATAATGAGTGAAAACTCTGAGTACTATGCCTAGTCTTTCAAAAAAAATCTATTACTACTCAGTTAACATTTACAATACTAAGTATAATAATTTTAGCATTATAGTAATGATAGTTAACAAAACCTCTGAATGTCATTTCCTTTTGTAGAATCCATGAGTGCTCTCTGGTAACCACCAGAATTTAGCATGGTACTCACATGATGTAAGCCATTCTAAAGTTGTTTTTTAATTCAGTTATAAATAATAAATTTTATCAAAAATGCAACCACATGAAAAAGGTACTTTACATTTTATAAAAATTATATCATAACAAATATTAATATCCATTAGATAAATTTCTAGAAGGTGAATAAATATGAGGAACACCAAAGAAACAAGATTGATAATAATTATTATCTGTCACTTGATCAGAATTAACTAATTTATTGTTGAATTTATTTGACCTACAAAGTCCCCATTTCTCTTTGTGATATAATTGAAAAGTAGTTCTTGTTCAAACAAGTGTTTCAAAGATCGCTTTGCATATATATTCTTTAACTCCATAGCTTTCAGCAGCTTTTGTCAAAGAAAGAAATGTACTTAGTTATGTAAAAATGACAAAGTATATATGAAAAAAAGAAAAAACTTTCCAACATCTTTTAGAATTGCAGTAGATAAAAAAAGAACTTGTATAAATATATTTAGAGTTACAAGGAAATTCAGTTTTCTTTAACATGAGATCTATTTATTTCATTGTCCAACCTGAAAAGCACAAACCAATTTAGTTAGCCCCCTTAGTCAATTCCAGAGGCACTAAGATATGCTAACTGCTATTGGATAGACCTAGTTCTTTGAAAAGATGTCAACATGCTTAGGATAGCTCTTAGCAAAAAACATTGATAACTGAGCAGACTAGGAGTTTCAGTATGTATACTCAAAGACCAAGGATATAGAATCCCTGAAGTTAATATATTTAATATCTTTGCCCTGTATGTTACTGCCCACTGAAAGTTTTTTTTTTTTTTTTGCTTTGCTAAGATTTTAGCTCTGCTATATCAAGTGCCCATAGTTTGACTAATTTATTACAGAAAATATATTATGTGACTATTTCAAGACTAAGTTATTATTTATTTATTTATTCTTTCTAAAAACTGTAAGGTTATAGTACAGTTGTGAATTTAGAGTGCAGTATAGGCAAATGAACAATGGAAACCTGTGTGTCAGTCTAATGTAATGACCATGCTTTCAGAGACTTCTTCATCCTATCTTCTCCCTTTTCAAACTACATTTCATTCAGCAACTAAAGTGATCTTTTTCTAACATGAGTCTAATCATATCAACCCATGCTTAAAATTCTCTGATGCATATTCATTCCCACTGACATAAAGACCAAAATGCTTAATATCACTTACAAATCCCTTAAGAATCTGACATCTGTATAATCCATCTTGTACAACTTTACTACTTACCAACTTCTTTTAGTTTCTATAATATACCATTTTCCCTCCTGTCTTAGAATATTTATTCGTTCTCTTTTCTTCTACCTGGGTCTTCTTCCTATTCAAATTCTATTCAACCTTCAGATCATATCCTATTACTTCCTTAGGGAGTGCTTCCTTTATCTCATAGAGTTAATATGTCAAAGAGAAAACCCAAACCTATTTTCAACTCTAGAAGAGTTTGGTATTAGCTGATTGAGTAGCTGTGTCTAACCATCTAATATAATTGAAGTTCAAAGGAACCAGACAACTTCAGCCAGTGTATGATTTAGCTAAACCCTAATCAAAGTAATTAATTTTAAAAGTATCAACTTATCCATGGTATGCCAACTTTTTGGATGGATTTAGTCTTCCTTTTTCTATAATAGTGTCCCTTTTTAAAGTCCTGTTTCAGTGAGGTGAATTTACACTGTACAAGGTGATGTGCTTATGTGACAGTTAAATTCAACTCCTTTCCACAACTCTTCCTTTAAGGTAGTATTATATTCACTGTGCAGACTGGTAATCTGACATACTCAGTGATTAATTATTTTGCAATTACACATTTTGGTAAATGATAGAACTTAGAGTGGAGGATTGGAATCCAGGACTTGAAAACATATGCCTTTTTGTTTCTTCCAAGTTGTAGCAATTCCATCTATAGATCCAGGGAAACTTATGAAACATTTACTTATCTATGGAACTATTATCTTACAGTGCAACTTCTCTAGAAGTAAAAATCCAGATTTGTTTGGCTGTTTTATGCAATAGGTCCATTCCAAATACCATTTTATTCCTTTTGCAAAAGTTCACACTGTGTATCCTTCATCTCAGAAGAGTTTAACTCTTCAACTATGTACAGATCTACTTTTGCAATTAGAGCTTTATTTTGCTGACAGAAGTATATAGGTCAGCAGACATACTCCCTACCAGTAATGCACCTGACAGTGACAAGTCACAAGCAAAGGGAACTCTCAAACTCAGATTCATTTTATACAGAACCCTAGGGCAAGTGGATATTTAATCTAGGCTAACAGAGGAGATTTATTCTTATCATCGCCAATGCACTCACCGAAATTACTAAAGTATTCCAGCAACAGCTCTAGGAAAAGAAAGCCCATCCTACCATCTAAAAGAATTTACTGCTCATAATTCTGCCTGAAAGCTAAACCTCGTTAATGTGGATTTTAATGTCAGTTTTCATTTTAGATTCATATGTAAAGTGCTGATGCTTTTGATTGAAAATATACCTTTAATTAAAAGCATAAGAGAAGTTTTTTTTCTTTCTTTTTTTTTTTTTTTTGAAAAATCTTCCCATTTGGGTTAAAACACATAGTAAATCTGTAGCTTGAATGCATTCTAGACATAAAATCATATATTATGTCTCTTCAAAACCGCATACTTTAATTCCTAGTTCAAACCATCTGGGCTTTTTTTATGGCAGAAGATATTACAGAGTATTTTATTGCTTCCTGAAATTTGGAGAGGGAAGAATGATCTAGAGTGATAATGTCAGGAAGGCCAACGTGGTAAAAAATGGTTTTGAATTTTACAACAATCTCTGAATAAGATCCTCTACATATTAGTATGTGTATTCAGTATAAATAAAGATGCACACCACAAGCTGCACTCAGACATCAAAAACATATGGTTATGGGAATTAATCACTGAATAGATAAGCAGTTTCCTAGAATTTAGGAGCAAAAAGCCACAGAGATTTATGTTAAAAAATTGTGGGGACAGGATTTTTTTCTTTATTCTTCCTTGATGGAATAAATACACAAGAAAGTTGTCTTTTTCATGAATATTTCTCCATCTTAAGACATCTTTCAAATATTGTTTTGGGTTTAGAGAGGATTCTGGGAAACAACACCCACATTTATGCTTTTTTTTTCCTCAGAAAGCATCTGATCTCTTTGGAATTAGAAATTTCTCTTTCTTCTTGCCATTCCACTAACTATCTAAGTTGTAATTTTTATTTCTAGTTCTTCATTTTTTTGATTTTTTTTCTCCACTTATTTCTTCCATTTATGTTCTTGATTTAAACATTTTTTTTTTATTTTTATAAAATCTGCCTTGAAAAGAACAAGATGAAGACCATTTGCTTCATTCCTTCTGTTGTTGTGAAGATGTTAATATACTCAGGGAAAGAAAAAACAAAACAAACAAACAAACAAAAAAAAAACGCCTAATAGTGTTAGTTTGTGAGTAACCACCTTATCTACATTATACTTCATAGTAAACTGGGGAAAAACCAAAACAAATAAACAATGAAACAAACAAAAAGGTCTATTGCACCCTACTAGGAAATAAGGAGGGAATAGACTGTGGCAGGTTGTGTCTCAGCAAGAGCTATGGGAGATGCTACTTGAAGTACATATTATTATCACTGAAAAATTATTATCATTTGCTTAGGAACCTTCTTATGGAATGGAAAAACAACCACTGTTTGAGAGAACTAAATTAGCCTTTTCTCTTCCTAAAACACTTAACCATATTCTGCTACATAAAAACACTGTGTATCATTTAGGGCTTAGCAGAGTACCTAACAGGCCCTTCATAAATGCTTACTGACATAGTGAATAGATGTGTCTCTCTAACCAAACAGGAGATTGCTGATGGGAAGGACTAGATCATGCATTTCTTTGACTAGAGTGCATCTTACTGTGCATTAATTGAATAGTCTAGGAAAAAAAAAAATTTATGTCAGAAACATTATATAGTATATTAATTTCATTTACTTTAACTAGCAGTATGTTTACCTATTAAATTTTTCTTCTAAATCTCCATCTAAAAATGTCTTTAGACATCATTACCCTATGTACATGTATGATTACATGAAATGATGTACCCCATTTGTGTGCAATGAATCAAAATGCAGTCTGTAAAATTAAAAATAAATAAATAAATAAAGGCAAAAGCATTAAGCTATTTTGTAATTTAGATGATTTATCCTTATGGTTATTCAGAAGAAAAAAATTGAATAATTTTTGAAGACTCTTAACCATTTGATATTCTTTTTATCCTAATGCTGAATCATTGTATGGTTTTAAATAAAAGGAAGCAATTTAAATCTGTTTTCTTTATGCTGGCTAAGAAAAAATTGGTTTCTGCTATAATTAAAAACATAAATAAAAACTGAAATGGGGTCAGAGACATTTGTGATCTTTTTTAACTTGGCTAGATTCAGTAATCTTCCTAAAAAGCAGTTGTCCTTAGTTTAAAATATTTGTTAAGTCCTAAAAACACTTTTTTTTACACATACTCAAAAAATGTCAGCATCCTTATTGGCAAAACAACTAAATAGATATTTGCTTTTCAAAATGTTCCTGTATGCTTTCAGAATCTGAATCTGTGTGAGCTACTGAAAATGCTGGAGCTTAGTTAGAGCCTACTTCAGCCTTTTGCCATTGTATTCTGCACTTGAACAGTTCCCCCAGGTCATTCACATGCATACCAGAATTTGAGATACAGTGAAATATAGTTTGTTTTCCTTTAAAATTGGATAATTCTTAAAGATTCAGATGTAAAAATATTTTGACATAATAAATACTATTTCACTGGAAAGATGGTTGTTACTAATTTATTTTAATTAACTCAATAAATTTAGTTATTTTAGAATTTATTTTCTAAAGGTGTTTGCAGTTCATAATTCTAGCTTTATAAATCAGCTTTTACAGGTTTTTTTTTTTTTAAACAGGTTTTACATGGTATGTAATTTTGTGCAATTGTCCTTAGAAAATGCTTAGAAGTTGTTATTGCAAGTTAAGGTTTAATTGCTTCTTCTGAGTAGCACTTTCCAAGTATAAGGTCTTCAAAGGAGGTTAGAAACCATTTCACTTTTACAGGAACTGGTTTTGATGATAGGTTTAAAAACCTTTGCAATGTCTGTATTTTCTCATTTCAATCACTTTATGTATTTATTGATCAATTTAATGAACCTGATGTATTTGAAAAGATCATTCACACTGACTTCTAATAAGACAATATATAAACTGGCTCAAACTCTTGTTGTATCTGTACTAGTGATGGACAGCTTTGAGTAGAGTATGTTATTTGATTTAAAGACTTTCGGTATTACCAGTCTTCATGTAATAAATACATCCTATATGTGATTATGTAATTAAACTTTTTTCTTTCCCCTTTTATTATTTTAGAATTTGGATTTACACATTTCTTAAAGAAGACTCAACTTTTTCACTTATTCTTATGGATATCTCAATTTGTTTAGGCAAATGATCTGATTTTCCTCTTATTTCCCAAGTATTTTTATTTCATTTTTCCCTCTGAAAAACTCTTCTCTTGTACTTAACAAAATACTTCATGGGTTATCACAAGCCCCACTTCTCTAAAGCCTTCCCTAACTATTCAACCTGACTTGGATCTTTCATCTTAAACTCCAACTATAAATACAGGATTTTTTTGTTGTTATTTCACATACATTATTTTATAAGATAAATATGAAGGTCATGTCTTATAATTTTTTGTGCCTGTTTTTAGTATCTTCAGTTTTACTCCAAAACTAAGGAATAATTAAGTACCCAAATATATTTTAAAATAGTTTATGATTGAATAGATTACAGTATAATAAATATTGGCAAGTAATAGACATCTGCTGTTTTACAAATGTATAAATAATTGAAATAAAGGATTTTTTTTAATACTTATTGGAAAACCTTAAAATCTGGCTTATAGTCCTACGTTTAACCTAAGACAATCTGTAGTGAGGATAGCATGAGTGTGTGTGTGTGGTGGGAGTACTAAAAATTGTCACCCACTGTTTTATTACTTTTTAGAGCTGGTCAGAGAAAATTTTAGGCTCTTAGCATGCTTTTGAGAATGCTTAAGAGACTACAGTTAAGTAATTTTTTCATTATTTTTGGAAAAGCCTATGACATAAGCTGCTTTTGCAATTTTAAAACCACCATTGCATCCTCTATATTTTCTTAAATGTCTCAGGAAGAGGGAGGCAAAAGGAAGGAGTTAAAGGAAAATTTTCTGGATAAAAAAGAATTAAATATTAATAGTTCTTCTAATCTTCACTTTCCTATGTGTCTCCCAGCCACCTTAAGTCAACCAGAGGTTCTAGCCACCTTGGGGGTCACCAGAATCATGACCATTATTATAAGGAAAGTTCAGGTACTATTTGTCTTATGTACTCAGCAACTCAGCAGCTCTTCATGAAGAGAAATTTACTGGATGGAAGAAGTTGGGATAATAATGTTCTATAATCTTGAATCCTTTCAGCATCTGTCTCTATGTCCTTGATTTTTTTCCATCTACCTCCAAGAATGAAGTACATAAGCATTACCCCTGTTCTGGTGACAAGCTTATGTTTCTTCAGCTTCCAGTATTTGGAAATTTATTCACAAGCAGAAATGTCCCTTAATGTATGTGGCAGAAACAGCAATGACAATGATTAAAAACAAACTTTTTACCTCTGAAAAAAATAGGAATACATGATATCATAGTTACGACATTAGATATAACAGTGAAAATTAGCTAAGGGGAATCAACTTAATTTAAAAAAATATTGATGATGATCCACTCATAATTCAGATGAACTCATTACCCATGTGCATGAATATTTTAAGATTAAGTTTACAATATAGTCCACCAGGCCCCATTGCCTCTTTCCCTCTTTTCTCACATTTATAGAATGCCTAGATATATAGAAAGCACAGAGAAACACAAATCTCAAAATGTATCTGTAACCCCAGCGGCTGGGGAGGCTGAGACAGGAGGCTCATGAGCTCAAAGCCAGCCTGAGCAAAAGTGAAGCACTAAGCAACTCAGTGAGACCCTTTCTCTAAACAAAATACAAATTAGGGCTTGGAATGTGGCTCAGTGGTTGAGTGTCCCTGAGTTCAACCTTCAGTACCCCTCTCCCCCTAAAAATGTGTCTGTAGTTTACATATTCCACCTGTAAGAATCCATTGTATTTGTTACTATCATTTAGACTACACAAAACAATGGGATTTGTGAAGTTAACAGAAGTTATTTTTTCAAAGTGCTTTATAAAAAGTTTGTATTATATCAGACCCTTCTTTCCTATATTTGGCATATATTTTATGTTTGTTTTCTTCCTTCTGTTGGAGAAATAAGAAAATCCTGCCAAGAAAAAGGCTCCTCTGTGTAACAAGTATAACAAGGAGAACATAATTTATCATTCTGTAAACATTAACAGGATTACTTGCCTGTAAGGTTGCATGAATTAGACTATAAAGTTGCAACCGAGTCTCACATTCCACACAACATAGTAGAAGAAATGATAGCAAATTTTCTTATCTGCTTGAGGGGCAAAAGTCTGCACCTAGCCTCAATGATCTCCACATCTCATGAGGGACTACTGAGCTGATTCCAGACATATGCTTTTACATATCCAGGTTATGTGACTGTCAACTTTTAGATATGTCTATATTTTTACATCTGGAGACGTAGCTCAATTACTAGAGAGATAAATCTCTATATCAAATATTCCAACCTTCTTCAAGGAGGGACTCAAGAAGACATAGTGAAGGAAGGGGTAAGGAAAACATGTTCTATTTGCCCTGTATAAGAAGGGAAAAGGAAATTGTTTAATTTTATCCTTATACTCCTAACACTTTATAGTCCTGCTACCAAAGCACTATGTCCATCCTTAAATTAAAAGGCTGTGTTAGTCATATTTCTGTCACTATGACCAAAAAACCCAAAGGAAAAACTTAGAGGAGACAAAGTTTGCTTTGGGTTCCTGGTTTTAGGAATGTCAGTCCATGGTCAGCCATTTCAATCACTTTTTGCTGGAAGTAAAACAAAACACAATGGTGGAAGAGGGTTGCTGTTCAGTTCATTTTAACCCAGAAGCAGAGAGAAAGGAGGAGGAGCCAGAGGGACAAGATATAAACTCCAAGGGTATGCCCCAGTAACCGGCCTCCTCCATTTACACTCCACCAGCATACAGTTACCAACCAGTGAGTCCTTTCAAACATTAATCCATTAAATGTATTAATCCATCAATTGGTCACATCTCTCATAATCTAGGCATTTTGCCTAGTGAATTAACAAAGGAGGTTTTGGGGGATATCCTCTTCTTACTAGATTGATATATAGTCAAACCATAGCAATGGCTAGCAATGGCAATTGATTTTTTTTCCTTTTCTATTTTGCTTTTTCTATTATGGTACTTTGTTTTTCATTTGTTTGTTTAAAATTTATCTCTTATTCTGGTGTGCCATTTATGTGTCAGACATGGGTGGAAGGATGGCTTATACTTCCTCTCTGGGTCCTGCTTCTGAAAAGTTTGATAGAGATCCAGAATGCTGACATGAAGCACTTAGTAACTGAAAACTAAATACTTCAAGAGATGGAATGGGGTGCCTCTAAATATTTTAATCTCTTATGCTATTATATTCTGTTTCTCATTTGGAAAGGGACAATAATATTCTGATTTTTTTTTAAATGTATGACTTAATGTATGGCATAAAAGAAGCCAGGATTATTTGTGTGGGGATGTGATAAGAGAAACTGAATTCTCAGTTTGCTTATCAACTCATGATTTTTTTTTTTCTCTTAAAATGTCTATAATGACAGAATTCACAATCATTCATCAGTGTCTGTTCCTGGAAGGTTTTAAGAATCAGATTCTTCCATCTGATGAAACCATATTTTTTAACAGATAGGGAAAGAAAGACTCTAAATTAAAATAACAGCAATAATAAAACCTATTTTCGTAAGGCATAACAGGGAACTAACTTGATTGTCATTGTATTTAAGAACAAAGATACTCTCGTATATTTGGTCTTTGGACTCTGGTGAGTGAATAATCAAAAATAAATCAGGCTGGAGATGCAGCATTTTCATTGTTGGCTGCCAGTCATACTTGGAGAGTACAGCACAATGTGCCTCATTCTATGAAAACAGAATAAAAGTTAGAAGTGTCTGTTGTCTTGAGACTTTTCATCCAACTATAAAACAAATTCTTAAAAACACTCTGATTTGTATTTCAATCTTTCAAATAAAAATCAAGTTTTCTGCATGCCTATAAAGCCTTTAGCACTTTAGAAGAGACAAGTTGTGAATTTTCATATCAAAATATCTAGTGAGTTAATTCAAATTGCCTAATCCTTAGGCAATTTCTCCAGATTTTTAATTGGATTTACTAGTTATTTTGATATCCTATAAATGCCAAAGTATTAATTAAGAAATTCTTGCTAGATCGATAAGTGGCAACATACTCTAAAACGGTGTATGTCTTGGTGAACTGGCTCATAAATCCTAATAAATCTTCATAAATCCTATAAGCACTTGTGTATTAATAGGAATTGTCCAATTCATCCTCAGTCTCTGTCACTCCTCCCACGTATGTTAGAAATAGTTCTTATCATCTTGCTTTTTCACTAACGGATGAAATAACTAGAAAGAACTATTAAGTTGTTTACTAATGATTTAACTAAGGCAGAAATAAAAATTTCCATGAAGAGGCCTAACAAGACACTACCATAAAGGAAAATCATTTTCTAGGTTTTCCACACTAACATAGTTAAACTTTTTTAACTGGAATTTTTATTAACATACTATACACATGGTCTACATACATACATACACACATCCGCCTTCAGAAAAATGCACAAATTCAAAAGCATACATCTAAATAATCTTTACAAAGTTTATGTCCATATAGCCAGTATCCCAGAAACCATCCTTATATACCCTCTCAGTCACTAGGACTCAATAGTAATGACTATCCTGACTTTTCCTAGCATAGATTAGTTCTGTCTTATTTTGGACTACATTAATGAATCAAACAGAACCTATTCTCAGTACTTTTCTTCATTTCATCCAAGTTCCATTTTCGAGAAAGGTCTATCTGCCTCATAATGTCATTGTAGCTGTTCTTTTTCATTACTGTGTAGTCTTTCATTATTCATGAATATACAGAAAATATCTTACAATTTGCTTATATAGTTGGATGTTATTTGGGTTGTTTAAATTAGGCTACTAGGAACAATACTATTATAAATATTTTTATACACTTTTTTGTGAACTTGCACTGGTTTCAGTTGGGTACAAACTTGAGAAGAACTGCTCTGTCAAATCTATTCTTATTGGTACAGTTACTTATAATCTGAATATCAAACTGTGCTCAAATAATTGGTGCCCATGGTAGTTTCTTGGAAATGGAACTTTTAAGAGTGAGCAGTGAGTCCAAGCACTGCTGAAATCTCATGTGTCCTTGTAAGCTTACCAATAGGGAAGGCTTTTTCCAAAGTTTTGTCCACAGATACCTTCTAAGCCCTTATTCAGCAATTCACATGTTCAGGTTAAAGTTCCAGTATGGCTAGCAGGCCATTCATCAAGAGAAGCATAATCCTGAAACCACAGTATAAAGTGACTCCATGAGCTCCAACTTGTAGTGGACATGTCACCTCCTACAGAGTAATTTCCTTTAGATTGTTACATGCCATAATTTTCTTCATTATTAGAAATACCAATGCTTCCTGGATTTTCCATCTTTTTTTTTTTTATTGAACACAGAGTCACTTAACCACTGAGCTACATTCCCAGCCCTTTTTATTTTTTTATTTTGAAATAGGGTTTTACAAAGTTGCTTAAGGCCTCGCTAAGTTGATGAGGCTGGCTTTGAACTTGTGATCCTCTTGCCTCAGCCTCCCCAGCTGCCAGGATTACAGGTATGTGCTGCTGCACCCAGCTCATCTTTTATTCTTTCTGGGAAAAAAAAAGCATGCAAAATATATTAATATTAGTTCTGCAAGGAGTCATAAGCCATATATTAAAATCTTAAAAAACTTTTTAATTGTTCACTAGTCAACTGGAACCTCTTCTTTCCCAGGAAGATTGTTTGCTTAACTAAAAAAGAAAAGGTATACTCCTACTATACCTTATGTTGCAATAGTGACATTCTATACAATCCTTTATAATGTTTTAAATGTAAAAATCTTACCTTTTTAATCTGTTTTGAAATATCATTATTGAATGGCATTATTGGTCTTTTTGGAGTTTTTCCAAAGACAAAACCTCAAGATATTATTGCTTCTTATTTTTTTTTAATAAAAAACAATTGTTTGTTTATAGTGGAATGCTTTGTGACCTTCCATATTAGAGAAGTAGTTTATACTAATTTGTATTTAATCTGATAGTGTGACTTGCTTAAGGCAGTTTGATAGGCATGGAATAAATGAAGGAAAACAAATAGATAATGCAGTTTGATTTTCTCCTGTTCTTTGTCCTTAACTTAGTTTTTTCTTTTTTGTTTTTAAGGCTGGCATTTGCATCTTTAATAGATAATATGTTTAAAAAATTATATTAAAATGTCATATTTTATAATTCATGTTATCTCTGTTTTAAAAATCACTTACATGATGTATTTAAAATGTAAAGCATTAACATGTTACTTGCAATATATACATATTATAAATACATTTATTTTCTATATTAACTTGCTAATATAAATCACTATAATGTATTTACTCTCAAAGATATTAAATTTGTGAGAATATATATGTTTATAAAAGTCATTATCCAAAATATATAATATTGAAATGAACTGAAGATTAAAACGACATATTTTGCTTGCATTTTTTTCTAAATATGTTGTATAACTTTTTCAAAGGGTTCTGATTTTTTTTTTAATTCAGAAAGAGAATCCAAGCTGAGGTTTTCTGTAAACAAGTAGGTTTATGGAATGTAATTTTAAGATGCAGGTTGTTCGTTCAGATTAGAAGAAAGGAATAAATTGATTGTAAGTATTTTAATTGCAGCAGGTTGCCATATTAATTGATGCAAACAGTAATAGTCTTGAATGGCAGAAAATGCTATGACAGCAGGACAAATTCATTCAGTCCAGAAGGGAAGAACAATTTTGTGTCACTTTTCTCTGATCAGCAGTGAGAAAATGGAAGGAGCAGTTCTGCAGGGAGACTTAGCACAGGTCTTTTTTGTGAGCTTTGATAGGACGCAGCTGGCAGAGGCCAGCAACCTTCAGGATTGATATGAGCCAAAGTGGCAGCACAGGCACCTAAGAACTTGATGTTTATGTAGGTGGTAGAAAAGATTTTACAACAGAGGCTCGGCAGAACTGGAGCTTTGATGGTTTTCAAGTCTCCGAGATCCAAAATAGTGCTTTCCCAGCACTGTTCACTAAATTCATCATTTGAATATTTGTAGGGCTACCTCTAAAATGTCTACAGATATTCCAGAGGCTGAATTTTATTCTTTTTTTTTTTTTTGCTTCTATAACAAGTCCATACCTTTTAATTTTATGACTTTGTAATATGTATTTCATATTTATAATGTTAGTCTTCTTATTTTCCAAACTGTTTTACTCATATGTTTACAAATCTTCTAAAATCAATTTTAATTAAAAACTTACTGTATGGAAAATTGCCATATTAACAATGTTACATTTTTCCATAGCATGGTGCCTATGTTGCTTCATTTATTCAGGTCTTTATGTTTTTCAATAAAGTGTTAACTAGTACTCCGCAATAAGTATTACAAATTATTTTTCAAATTAATTCAGAGATACTTTATGTTTTATTATTCTTCTAAATAGTATTTAATTTTCTGTTGCATTTTTACTTAAAAACATTGATAAATAGGCTGAGGGTATGGCTTAGTGGCTTAGTGGTCCATCACTTGCCTACCTTTCATGAGGCCCTGGTTTCAATTTCCAGCACTACATTCATACGCAAAAATCATTTGTATTTCTTATATACCTCATACGCATAGACAAATAAGGAAAGATATTTCAAATATCCAACAGTGTACAAAAATGAAATAATTAAATTTCATTTCTATACCCAGAAACAAAGAACATCTAACTAGCTCAGGCAATAAAACCTACAAATATTTTAAGCACTTATTATGTACCAAGCACTGTGGTAAATACTTTTGGATATATTAATGCAGTAACCCTCATTACAATGCACTGAGGAAGATAAAATTATCCCCACTTTATAGAAAAGTTGCTGAAACAGAAAGAAGTTTGACATATTCCAGTTATACATATGATTGTGGGAGCTTGAATTCAAGTCCATGCTGTTTGTCTCCAGAGCATGTGCTCTTTCTCATGGAACTATGCATTTCTAAGAAAACAAATTATTACAGACAGACCTCATCCACAAAGCCACCACATCTGGTAGTGCAGTTCCAATCTGGTGAGACAGAGAGTAGGAAAGTGAATGATCCCTGAGAAATGTAACAGACTCATTTGTCTTTGAATTTCCTGTGTCTAGAACAGTGCCTTGGACACATTACATTCTCAGTAAATATGAGTTAAATAAACCAGTTTTTGTCAGGGCAAAGGAATAAAATAAATAAGAGAAATTTTGACCCATGTCCCCAAACTTTTCCACAAAAAATACTACTTATTTTAATATGTAATAAACTCTGTTTCTTTCAATATTACCACTGTATCTGTATTGCCATATGGGCATTGCATGACACCTCAGACAGAATTAACTAGTTTTAATGGTTAAATCACCCTGAATAGATGCAACTCTTTGTTTTTTTTTTTTTTTATACAGCTTTTAGGAAAAGTGGGTAAAAATTTTAGAGATTAATCAATAGTTATTACTAACCTCAAATCTTCACAACAGTTACACAAATTATTGCCTGCCTAAAATTCATTTTCTCATTTAATAAAATACATTGGGAATGATCCCATTCTGAACACAAAAATCATTTGTATTTCTTATATACCTCATACACACAGAAGGTGAATTTATATAATATTTTAATATTTTTCTATAAAATAATTATGTGGAATTTTCCATTTATAATATCAGGTCAGCTTTCAAAAAGTTTCAGATATTGGAGATTTTGTACTTTGTATTTTTGCAGTAAGGATGTTTCTCTTTCTCTCTCATTCAATATTATTTTGTTATAAAAGAGATAGGGTTATTATGAAAATTTCCCTGTGGAGGCTAAATCCCAATATCTGCAGGATGAGTTGGCAAGCCAGAGATATCGGAGAGTTAATGATATAGTTTCAGTCTAAAGGCCAGTAAGCTTAAGACCCAGGAGAAAATCATCTTTCAGTTATAGTGCGAAAGCATAAGAAAGATGATATCCACGTCTGAAGGAGATCAGACAGAAGGAAATTTCTCTTACTCAGGAAATGGTCAGATTTTTGTTCTATTCAGCTTTCAGTTGACTGGATAAGGACCACTCATGTAGAGAGGGCAATCTGCTCTGCTCAGTCCACCTATTTGTTATTTAGCTTTCCTTTGCTGTGACCAAAATACCTGACAAGGACAGCTTAGAGAAAGAAAGATTTGTTTGGCTCATGGTGTTGGCTTCCAGTTCTTGCTCAGCTGGCTCTGAGGCAGAAACATCATGGTGGAGGAAAATTCCTCAGTCATGGCATCTGGGAAGCAAAGACAGAGAAGTTGGGTCAGGGTGTGCCTCCACTGACCAACTTCCTCCAATTAGGTCCTACCTACCATATTCATTCAGTTATCAATGAATGTGTGTGTGCCTCCACTGACCAACTTCCTCCAATTAGGTCCTACCTACCATATTCATTCAGTTATCAATGGATTAATCCATTAATCCATTAAACCATTTGATGGTTAATGCACAGATGATGGTAGAACACTCCTCGTCACAATCATTAGAGCCCCTCTTCTGAAACTTGCTGTATTGGAGACCATACATTTAACACTTGAACTTTTTGGGAACATTCTAGATCAAAACCATATCATCATTTAAATGTTAATCTTATCTAAAACCACCATCATGGAGATATCAAAAATATTGTTTGACCAAATATCTGGGCATCTTTGTGGCCTAGTCATATTGGTATATAAAATTAACGATCATAATATTTCACATCAAATTTTTGAAGAGAAGCTGCATAATTTTTCAATTTATTTATTTAGCCATCCTTCCTTCCTTTCATTCATCCACCTGTCCATTCATCTATCCATCTATCCATTCATTTTCCTTGATGCCCCCTTGTCAAACATGTTTCTGTAGACAGGTATCTAGGTTTATTACTGAGTCATTACACTCCAGTAGTCCTCAGCCAGTTGCTTAGAATTCATTATGATTTATCAGGTCCCATGGTACATGATAGTTAGATATTTTTCATATTAACCCTGCATATATCCTTGGTAATAGTTAATGGCATGCCTATGTTATGATAGGCTTCTTAGTGGGATGCTGAGCTGTATTTTTGCCAGACTGAATCAGCTCCTGACTCTGTTCTCTCCAAACATTTGAACTCTGGATGTCTTCCAAGAAGCTTTTCTACTATTTCATTTTGATAAAACAGACCACTTAGGAGGTCAGAAGAGAGAAAACTGCTGATTTATAGGTATTCTGAAAGCAAGCATGACAAAATAAGTATAGCTTAAAAACCTAGTATAAATTGGTATGTTTAGAGATTAATATATTTGTTACTTTTTCTAAATTATCACCAACATAATTCTTCCATGGGGTTTATGTAAAAATATTAGCACTTATCTCATATATTCTCATAAAAACTTCAGATTTTTTAAAAAAAATAAGCAGATATTCTATTGTGTCAAATTAACATACATTAAAAGTAACATGAAATGAATAGTATTTGTACCACTTGATATTAAGACTTCTACAAAGCTACATTATTCAAGACAGTGTGACCTTAGTGTAATGAAATAAACATCCATCAGTGGAAAGGGTTTAGAATTGTGTGTACACGCATATAAGTTAGTGTATTTTCAAACAGGCGCCAAGAAAAGAATTTTGGTGCTGAAGTAACATACTAAAAAATTAACACAAAATGAATCATAGACCTAAAAAAGAATACTAAAATTTAAAATTCTTCAGCAGAAAATATATGAAAAATATCTTAGCTCCTTGAGTTAGCCAAGATTTCTTAGGACACAAAAAGTCCAAAGCAATAAAAAGATTAAATTTTCTCAGAATTTAGATTTTCTACTCTTCAAAGGACACAATTAAAAAATGAAAAAGAAATCACAAGGCTGAATAAACAGTCTTAATTAATACATAAATCTGACAAATGTAAAAATGATATGAACAAATATTTCATAAAATGAATTATAGAATTCAACACATATGAATAGATGTTCAATGCTTTAATTATCAGTGAACTACAAATAAAAATGTGAATATCAATAAGAATGCTCAGCAGTCAGAACTCTTGAACATTGCTGATACAATATAAAATAGTACATTGCCTTTGGAAAACTGTGGCAGTTTTTAAAAAATAAACATGTCCTTAGTAAACAGCCTAAATATTTCAGGGCTTAGTATTTATTCAAGAAAAATGAAAATACACATTCACAAAAAGACCTGTATGTGAATGTTCATAAGATCTTATTAACATCTGAATATCCATTAACAATGAATGGATAAACAAATTGTAGATACTCATATAATGGAATATTACTACAATTTACTCATACTCATGCAACAATATAATTAATCTAAAATACTTTAGGATAAGCAAAATGAGACAGATATGAAAAAATACTGTTTGATTCCATTTATATAAAATATGTTTAAAAGTAAATCTGTTTTATGGAGACTGAAAATAAATAATTACTTAGGATTGGCATTTGAGGAGTTGACAGCAAAGACGTAGAGGAAATTTTTGAGGAGGAGAAAAATGTTCTAGACTTTGACAGTGGTGGCAGTTAAATGGGCATATATATTTTTCAAGACTCATTGAAATATACACTACTAGTTAATTTTATCAGATGGAAAGTTCACCTCACTAAAGTTTATTTAAAATATAAAATAAACCAGAGGTGATGGATTATTGGGAGACTGTGACAGGAGGATTGAACTTCAAGGCCAGCTTGACAGTTTAGGGGTAAAAATTTTGAGTTCAGGAGTAAGGTACCCTGGGGTTAAATCCTTAGTACCACAAAAATTTACAAAAATAAAAAAGAAAAAGAATCCAGTGTATATATGTATGTATGTATGTATGTATGTGTGTGTATACACAAGTACTCTTTTATATATATAAATATAATTTTATATATATGTATAATTAATTACCCCCACTATAGTTGCAGGAGAGTAATTTCACCTGAGTTCATTCTAGAATCAAAAATGAGACTACTGATTTTTTCTGAATCCTAAGGTATGTAAGGTATATTGTCTCCTGAACTTTATTTGTTCATTGAATTCTGCTTGTAATTTCCTTCACAGTCATATTCTAGTAACAGTCGATATGATCTAAATTAAAATTTTCCATTCATTATGTTTTATTACTTATTTATGTATTTTTCCAATAAGAGTGATAAATGGATTTATCTCATGGTATTGATTTATTTAAAGATAAGCTTTATCAAATAATTAAATATTGCATGTCTAATTTTGTAAGTGAATGTAAAATATTAATTGACTGATTAATTTACTCTAACTTGTAGATGCCTAACCTTGCCTGGGGTTACTCTTGTTATTAAGCTGGAAATAATTAAAATGCAGCAAAGTATATGTTTTACAAATAATGTGTCATGCATGAAATATTAGAGAAAAATGAAGATAATGTTAAACTATTTTGGGAGTATGATGATGTGCAGGAACTTCATCCCAAGGAACTAGAGTCCTGAGCATTCATAGAATTACATGGGGTAGGACATCAATTAATAGTGCAATGATATTAATGTAAGAACTTATGAAGAGAGCAAAGAAAACCCATAAAGCAAGATTCCTGAAACCATATTTAAAACATCTAACAGAGCTCCAAATCTGCAATTACTTAGTGTAGTAAATGTGCTTTCAGTGATTATAAAGTCTTAGAATAATTATTATTTACATGTGTCTTAAGAATATATACTAATAATGACTCATTGCTTGATACATGAAGGCAAATACACATTCTAAATTCTTTTCAGTCTCTATACATCTTCAATATACCTAGTATATTCTCCTTGCGGATGATTTTACAAAATTATTCAAAGAATGCTATCTGAACAATATAATTTACATTGACTTGACTCATAATATATTGAAATCTGCTACCTCTCTCTTCCCTATCATATATTCTGCTTTTGATGCATTTATCATCTAAATAAAAGTACCAGGCTTTGGTCACTTGGCTGTGTGTACTGAATTTGCCACCAGGGATAAATTTCCACATTATTTTAAATGAAAATGAACAAAAATAAAAAGCATAGCCCAGATATAAGTTTAAGGCTTTATGAAGGATTTCACCCTAGGCCTTTTGACTAAAGTCTTCAAGGACTACCTTGATTTATAGTTTTAGGTCATGGGAATATAGGGTAGTATTTATCTTTGTGGCAGCTTTAAAATATACCTATACTTTGAATGATAGAAGCTTGGTATGCTGGTGTGGAGAGTGTATTGTGGGGGGGGGGGGCTGCCATTTTTCTTCTTGGTGTATTCTAGCTACAAAATGCTTAGTGCTTTGGTATGGTCCATGGATAATATTTTCACCTATTGTCTTTGTCTGTCAATGACAGATTATAAATGGAGACTCTATAAATGCATGGTCAGTCACATGATTTTGAGTTGGGACTTAAATAATCTTTTTTGACACCCAAGGGAACTCTACATTTACCAAATTCATTCTGGAATCATTCTGATAATTCAATCATCCATTCAACAAATGTTCATTGATCACCAATGAGGTAAGCTGTGTGCAAGATCTAGTCATATAAAAATGAAGAAAATTTAGCTTCTACTCTGAAAGAAGTTGGTGTAATTGTGGTTGTGTTTTACCCAGTAAGGGAAAATATAGCCCTTTAAAGACCCCAATTTCAATCAATACTCTTAGCGTGTACAATGTTTATAGGATATTGCAGAGGCTGATCTGCATTGTAGACACCAGATAGACATGGAAGGAAATTCAGATTTTGACACTGACTAATTGCATGGCTTTATACTAGCGTTTTTCTGAGCTTTTAGTCATATCTTCTGAATGGGAAACATAATGCATATTGCTACAAAGTTTTTATAAGTTTAAATAACAGAATATGTTTGAAATGCCTAGCCTATTACATGTTACATAGGAATTAGTAAGTCATAGCTATTGTTATCATTATTTATATAGAAAAAAAAAATGAGCACACTAACATTTTGTCTTCTAAGTCAACATAAATTTTCCAGGACAGAGGATTTTCTTAAGTCACAGATATTATACTCAGATGTGTATCCACAAAACTGACATGTTGAAGTTCTTCAGTTTAAAATTATTAGGAGGTAAGGACTTTGAGAGGTAATTAGGTTATGACAGTGGATTCCTTGTGAATTGGGATAAGTGCACTTACAAGAGAAACCCTGAGATTCCCCTCCTTCTGGTTTGCGAGGACACAGCTAGAAGGCGCCATCATGAATCAGAAACTGTGCTCTCGTCAGATGCCAAGTCCTCTTGCCTTGAGTTTGGATTTTCCAGGTTCCAGAACAATGAGAAATAAATGTCTATTGTTTATAAGCTACTCAATTTATTATATTTTCTTGTATTTGCCCAACTGGACTAAGATAACAATCTAATATGTGACCTCAGATCTAAGAGCTCAGTTGAACCCAGAGCTAGATTTGATTGGACTTGAATCTTCATGCTTTGAAGCAACAGGAGGTCATAATGAAGACATCCTAGGGCAAAGGCTGATGGTGGCAGTGAGAACATCTCTAATAGTTCAATCCAGATGCACTGAGCAGGGAGGGTGTAACAGGTTCTAGGTGAATGGAAAAGAACCAGGAACATGGACCTCTAGCCAGGGAATTTGACAGGAAGTATGGGAACAGGTCCTGGAGAAGTTCCTTGTGGGCCTAGAACATACTCTGTGGAACTGAGGCTGCACCAAGTCAGCCTAGATAAAAAGAAAGACTTAGTAAATTATTTATTTACTACCTATATATTACAGTTTATTGTTCTTCTGCTCCTTGCAGATTTAATACCTACTTTACTGCTCTTTAACTTGCCTGGGCAGCTATGGGAAATAGTACTGAATTATTGAAATGTTTTTTCATTCACTTATGTGTGTAGGAAAAAAACAAACAAACAAGAAAACCTCCTTAGTGTTCTGGAAAAAGCCCTATTATAAAGATATTTCAATAAACCCATTCTTATGCAGAGAATTTAAAATGCGCTAAGTACATACTTTCTTTTATATATTCTCACGACTACCCTGTGTCAGCAATAACCTAGAGATTAGCTGTGGCTGTGAAGGGTTGTGACAACATGCTTAAGATCATATGGGCTGGAGGGTTAAGAATCAGGATTCATACTTAAATCTGTCCAACTCCAAAATTTAAAACTATCTGCAGTTCAGAAAGAAATATTCATTTTGTAGAATTAGAAGTAAAGACGATATATGAAAATAAATCTATAGACAACCTTCTAGTGGTCATTCTAAAGGAACATGGGCAAGGAGAGATATTTCAAGGACACCAGGAATGCCCAATGCTGATTGCTCTTCAGCTCACAGATAAAAATAATTTTGAAGATTTAAATATTAAGATTTAATATAAGCGGAGGATTTCCACACACGAGTCACTATAGTACAGTAGACTGTTGTCTACCCATGTCAACACTTGGTTTACTAATAGCTGTGTGACTGAGTAAAAGTTAGCAAGTAGTACACATCTCTGTGCTTCAGGTTTCCCATCTTTAAAATGAGAGTAAATAATAAAGAACCCCATAGTGTTATTATGAATATTGTATGCATGAATGTAAACAGATATCTGGCACAGAGTAACGCAGTAAAGTTAACATTGGCACGCATTTCCAGAAATTTAGGAAATTTGGCATGCTATCCTATGGAGAAGATATTAACTGGTCATGTGAAGGCCCTGCATGTTTACAGGGAGTTTCAAATACTCTGTCAAACAGAAGACTAGTATTGACTTTATAACAAAGTCTGCCAAATGGGGTTGTCCATCACAGTTCAGGCCATTGAGTGCTGGACAGCTCCATTCAGCAACTTCAGAGGCGCCATAATTCAAATAGCCAAATCTGAATTAATCTGAATTAATTTCTTCTCCTGAACTCTTTTCACTTCTGTATTTCTTTTTCTCAGTAACTACTACAGCAATATACCTCTTTATACAAGTTAGAAATCAATAAGTCACCCTTGATTCTTCAGACTCTCTCCATGCCCTTATGTAAAAAAATTGCCAAGGTTTGCAACATTTCACATGTCTTTAATCTTTCCTTTCCTCTTCATTTTGCTTCTGCTTCATAAGTCCATCTTTCTCTGCCTCTAGTCTTCTTAGATTCACACATATGCTCTATGATGCTGCCATTGTTATCTGAAGACATGATCTGAAACTGCTGCTTCCCTGATAAAAATCTGTCAGTTACCTAAACACACACACACACGCAAATCCATCCTCCTTTCCTTTGATTTTGTTTTCTATTTTTTAAAATTGCTATCTTAGTTGTAATTATTGATAAAGTAACTTGATAATTTGATACATATATACATTATGCAATGATCAAATTAGGGTAGTTAACATTGTCATCTCCTTAACTTTTTAAAATTTTGATTAACACATACTAATTGTATGCATTTGTGTAGTACAGTGTGATGTTTAAATATATCTACACAATATTTACTGATCAAATCAGTGCAGTTTTCATCTCATCATTATTTTGTGTTTAAAATCTTCAAGTTTCTGTCATCTAGTTATTCATAAAGTATACTTCCCCAACCCATTTTTCTGTAGAAAACTTGATATTACTACTTCCATTTAACACACAGTCATTTCTACTATTCTCAGCTACCTTTGGGACAATTATCTGAAGGTCTAAATCAGTCATGCAAGGACTTCTAATTTGATTCTCAGACCTGTCCAACCTTAACATTATTCTGTTTTATTTTATCACCAGTTAAAATATAACTTATTGCAATTCTCATGCCAAGCCATGTTAGTCTCACTTTTGTGTCTTTCTTAATGCTGTGCATTCTGTTCAGAATGTACTTGCCTAGTGATCAAAAGGTTTCAGACTTACTTTGGATTCAGCTATCATAGGAAGCTTTCCTTAATCTATCTGCCTGCCTAGAGATCCCTTCTTTATTCTCTCACAAAAGCTCTGATCATATCTTTATTGTAGCTTTTATTGTGATGTCAAATCTATCAAAAGCTCTCTGAGGACACACTCCATGATTAACTTATATTTATATTCATTAGATCAATGGTCTACCACCGGTATCCCATTAAAAATATTGGGGGAGAATTTTCACTTGTCATAGACAAGGAGGTGCTTTAGATGTTAAAATAATTGGCCTGAGGAAAGGGAACCTATATCCTGTATTGGGTGGGACAATCCTCCAAGTAGAAGAGCCATCCTGCCCCAAATGTCAATAATATTTACTGTAAGAAAATCTTAATGACAATATACATATTAAGATCCTAATCTCCATCTCGAACAAGGTGGTCATGGTGTGCATGTGTTTAAACTGTTTCCCTAGTAGCTCTCATGCTCAGTCCTTTATTAATATGATCCCACGTTTTGCCTTTTACCATGACCAATAGGAGGCTCAGATTTAATGTTCAAAAGTTTCAGTGTCTCCATCTTCCTCTTGGGAGATGCATTTATCCCTCAGATTCCCTTTGAGCTTCTTCTTTGTTTCCATGATATATTCTTTGAATGTGCTCACAGTATAAATTCCACATAGTAAAAGTAATTACAGTAAATGTTATTTAGAATTTGAGTGAGGATACATATTGCCCCAACTGCTACTTCTCAGAGACTCATTAAGAGAAATGAAGTAATGTCCTTCTCTACCCTACAGGGATAAGCTGCTTTTTTTATGACTGGTAGGAGGCTGACTTTAACAGTAGGGAACAAGAGCACAGAATGGTCACATTTTGTTTGTTGCATATTCTACCTGATAAGCTTGTGTGATGCATACAAGGTCCCAGAAGTGCTCTAGAGCAACAGTTGGCAAACCTTGACCCTCGATTCAAATTTACTTCACAGCCTGCTTTTATAACAAAGTTTTATTAGAATACAGCTAATGGCCCAAAGGTCCTGTCTGTGGCTGTTTTTGTGCAATAGTCCCCAAATCTGGTAATTTCAACACAGACCTCCAAATCTTAATCAGTTTGGTCTCAACCTTTAAAGAAAAAGTTTGCTGACTCTTGATCTAAAGCAGTGATTTCCAGCAAAAAGCCAAGAGATAATTAAGGGTTTAACATAGTATTCCCAACTTTTTATTTTGCCATGTTATTATTTTAAAACAAATCGTCAGCTGGAATCACTATAATAAAATCCCAAAATAAAGAACAGTATTTTCCCCCAGAGTCTTGTAAACTTAAGCTGCAATTTTCACCATGGACTGCTAAAAACTTTCTCATGTTCTGGAAATAGTTCATGAACTATTTTGTAGGCCTGTGTGTATGAACCAGCTATTAGACCCCCAAACAAAGAGATTTATGTGGCAAAATTGCCTTTTCTACTTATCATATAGTGTACTTTTATTACACTTTGTCCAATTTTGGTCACTTTTTGGTACATTTTAACATATAATTGTATTATATAGCCTTATTATTGTGGTATTAGTTATGATCCACTGGTAATTCACATATTTAAATGGCTTTGTGTTTATTGTTATGGTGTATCATGACAGCCAATACTGAAGCATAATCATTGAAACTTGATAATTGACGTTAACATAGTCACATGCAGATTTGAATTTGTTGTAGTTTTTCCTGTGGCACATGCCTATAGCTATGTAGATTGGGTTACCTTATTTTTTCAGAGAATTATGCAGATACTTTCCCTTTTATGTGATAAATATTATTTTAGTTTATTCTCTGTAAAAATCTGGTATTGCCGCATATGACAGATTTTGAAAATCTAATGCCAATGAATTAATTTTTTCCCTTGAAAAAGTAGCTGGAAATAGTTGAACATTAATATTTACTTGTTTTACCAGACCAGAAAACAGTACCTACTATAATACAACCACATACGTCCATATTGAATGATGGTTGAATTAATAAACAATGCATTTTCATTTTGTGTTTTGAAAATAAGACCTGTGGGAGCAAAGCTGCAAAATATTTATATCCAAACACTGAATTTTCCACATTCTCTTGGTAGACTTTTTTTAGAGTTTTAATGAAACTGTTGCCCATTCAAATCAACTTGTAGTTAAAGCACCTCTGTCTCATGACCTTGACAAGGAATGAGCTGGAGGGACTGGAAACTTGCTTAATTATTTTATTAGTATAAATTCTTAGGCAATTCCTAAGAAAACACTTTCATTTTACTGCTTCTAAGATCACATTGTTGCATAGTAATTATGACTTTGTGGAGGATAAAGATCACTGTTTATGAATATGTTAAAAATCAATTAAAATCATTAGAAGTAGTAATTATTTTCTTTATCCTCTGAAACTAGAATCTCACAGTCTATGACCATACCACCCCGCATGTGCCCAGTCTCCTCTGATCTCAGAAAAATCTCACAGGAGAGAATTAAAAACATTTTTTGATTATTCCTTTTGAACTTCATTCTTCATGGTTCAGTATTATCGAACTTTAAATCTAAAACACCCTTGAATTTTCGAATCTCTCAGTTTGCTCAAATCCCTGCCCTTAATTCTTTTAGGGCACTCTGTCTTTCAGCCCAGTGTTCCTATTTCCTGTCCAGATGGCTGGCCTTCATGAAAGTCCAGTTCTTTTTTCAGTTATGTGCTATGCATTTTTACTCTGTATTCATTTAAATTAACATAAAGCTACATCATTTGAATTTAACCAGGAAAACAGTTTTAGGGCTTAAAAGATGACCTTTCTTTTGAGGAATGCCTTATATCTTAATGAGGTACAAATCATTGTTTATTTTTTTCCTTTGGTTAAATCCTGTGATTCCCTTAAACTGACGTTGGGTCTATCTGTTGGAACATTTTTAAAGGACAAGTAAAAAGAAGCACATCATCATTTACTTATTTTGGAGTTACATGAATTCTATGAAAGTAATAATCCCAGTGTAAGCATCAGCACAGTACATGGAAAAACTTAAATATACTACTACAAAAACACATGCAGCTGTCTTTTTCTACTTTGCATTCTTAAAACATCATTAATTTCAATTTCTTTATTACATATTTCTGATTCACTGAATATGAAAACTTATACTAAAGCACATTCAATTAGCCATGATTTCATGTATTGATATAAGGAAGATGGCTGCAGAAGAGAAATAAGAAGAAAATAATTACTGAAATAAAGAATTTTGGCAGGATTGATAACGACTGATGTGTACCCAAAAGAATGTGAATGATGAAATTCTGCTGGACCAGAATAATTCTCCCTTTTGTTAAGTAATGAATGACATCTAACTCTGAATTATAACCAGTCACTGTGGGTATTCATTGTGGACTACTCAATAATGTTGATGCTCTTACAGTCTGAGGATTTGAACCTCTTTGCTTAGAATCTGAATGGAGACAAAATGTAAGAAAGATGTATGTATAAAATAAACTCAGATGCTCTTCCAATTGGGAACACCTTTAAGTGTTTAAATTCATTCTTGTGACTGCTCTGCTGTTAGTCAGAGGCATGAGGGATGGTTCAATTTACTTTAAAAAGATAAAGAATAAAATGAATTTGATCATGGAGATGCAGAAAGCTATAATCAATCTTAAGGTAAAAAAAGAAAGGAATAATTTCTCATTTAAAAAATACGATTAATTATTTGAGAACTCTGAGTTAGCCAATCTATAATCTATAACTTTCCTTTAAGAATTTTTCCATTGATCCTTAATTAATAACTACTACAATAGTTGAGGAATCATAATTTGAAATATGATACCATAGGAATTAATATAAAAGAAAAATGATATAAATTAATTATTGTTTAGGTGAATGATGAGTGAGAATGAGTCAAAGGCAAACATTCATTTTACTGATATGTTTTTCAATAGATCAACTTTTAAATCATTAATATTTATTATAATTTGTCCACTTTAATTACTGGTAGCCCAGGTGTGACTTAGATTTTGAATAATGATTATATTTTTTACACATTCTTTATGTGAGTAAATTTTTTAATGTATATGTCTCTTTAGGAGAACTCAAATATGTACATTCATCCCCATATATAGACTGAGTTGATGGAGCATGCATTGTAGAAGGGAAAGATATACATTTTAAAAATTAAGCATGTTGTATTATTAAAAATACTTATACTTTGACGTGATATTTTATATCATAGTATGTTAGGAAAAAATATGTAGCAGAGAAATATTTCATAAGCATCAGGGTAGTAGATCTGGTACTTACCTGAATTAAATTTAGTCACAAATATTAATGTATGCTTGGTGTGTATGTATTTATCCATCTCTCTGTAAATATGATGGATATATATATATATATATATATATATACTATATATATATAGTTTCATTAATAGTTGTGAAAATAAACATTGAAAAGATTTAATAAAATTAAAGGAAGACAAGATGAAGAAAATAATTTTATTTTAAAGGTATACTGAAAGGAACTATTGAAGATAATAAGAAAATTAATGAGAATAAAAAACATTGCCAGGTGTTATGAATAATCCATAGACATAGCTCTTGGTGAAACTTTTGTTTTCTTTAGAGTGCACATGGTGGCACATGATATAGAGGCCACATTCATGTAGCATGGTGGGAAAACATGAGCTTTGCAGACAGACAGATGTAGTTCTTTTCTCACTCTATCATTTGCATTTGTCTAAGGGCATTAATAACGCCCATCTTTTTTCATTGCTTTGTAGATACACCTGCATTATGTCAGGACATAGGCAAATACTCAATAGATGATAGTTATTTGTATGGATAAAACTAGTCAATAATAATTATGTTGTATAATAATCATGCAGTTTTTAAGGCTGACAGAGAGGGTTTTGGCTTGCATAGTGTGAATAAGATCATCATCACAAAGAAAACCATTTCCCATATTTCAGACTTAACCTAGTGTTCTGCTTTCAATTCCTAAAATGTGTACTAATACCTGACATGAATCTATTTATTAGATAATATCATGGTTATACATTATTAGTTTCTCTTTAAGATTTTCTGTAGAAGGGTTGGTTATCAAGAAGTTTTTCCAACATGATTTGGCCTCCATTCTCACTTTTAAGTTTCCTTAGGATTCACAAGACTGAAGAAGATAGATAATATCAGTGAAACTGGATGATATTTTTAACAGATTGGACATGGAAATTACAGCAGTTTCTGTGAAAAATTTTACATGTCTGAAATGGGGTAGTCCCATTCAATTGAGTTCATGAATTATCTTGTTGCCTTGCTTCACTACTTTCTAGATGTTAGTTATGGGGGCAACAGGATAGTCCTGGTCAGCAGGCAGGGATGTAGTAGAGGTTTTACATTCTGCACTTGAAATACCCACCAAAGTATTAGGTAGTAAACAAAGAAAGTGGATATTTTCATGGAATTAGAATTCTTTTACTCTATATTAAATTAAGAAAGTTTAGAGATATGACTTTACTATTGAATACAGTTGGTAATTTTCTGTCTTATTTTATTGATAATTTTTTTTCATATTTCAAACATTATACTGTTTTGAAATTTACTTTTATTTCTCCACATTTTATAGTATAATTCTTTACATGAACCTACAAATGTGTCTTATCCATATTAAAACTTGATTAATGATCCATTTTTATACATAAGCTAATATATTTAACCAAACTCGATCTATGCAACTAATCTCCTATTTTTGAAATTGCTAAAAATACTGAAATAAATATTTATGTCTTTCCATACATCTGAAATTATTTCCATATATCTGAAAAGAACAGATGACATGTGTACTAAAGGAAATACAATGCAAAATAAAAAATCGGGTAAGTATTCTGGTTCTTTTTTGCCAAAAAATTGCATACCATTTAACATCTTTAATGGCAGTGTATAAGAATGCCTCTTAGCTCACATCTCTGACTTTATGGATGTTATATCTTTTATCTTTGAAAATTAAATAAAATATTGGATTATTTTCTATTTTGAGTTTCTTTGTTTATGAATATGGTTAGATAGATTTGTATGTATGTGTCTAATATCTGTATTTTTTTCTTTGCAAATTGTCTGTTTGTGCCTCCCTTTCCCACTTTGTGGTAGTTTACTTTCTTAAATTTTGAATTTTTATCTTAATTAAATTCATTTTAACTGTTACATAAAAATTGTACATATTAGAGGGATAAGATGTTTTGATACATGTATATGTTGCATAATGTTCATAATGATTCATAGAAATTCTTCAGGTTTTAAGATAGCAACTTGTAACCATATATATTGCAAATATAATCCCCAGAGGGGACAGGGGAAAGAAAGATAAGAGAATGAGACAAACATCATTACCCTATGTATGTGTATGAATACTCAAATGGTATGACTCTACTTCCTATTGTACAACCAGAGAAATGATAATTGTCCTCCATTTGTGTATAATGAATTAAAATTAAAAAAAGAAAAGAAAAAAAATTATCTGTCTTTTAAAAACACTTTATCTCTGCTCTTTACCTTGGATAATTTTTCTTGAACTTCCATTTAGTTGGCTTACTCTTTCATCTGTCATGTCCATTTGCTGTTCAGTAAGTTTTTATTTTAGAAGTTATATTTTTCAGTTTTAGAATTTCCATTTTATTATATCTATTTCAATGCTGAGATTTGTGTTCATTGAAAATATAGATTTTTAAAAAAAATTAACAGAGTTATAATAGCTGCTTTAAATCTTTTTTAGTTTCAACTTTTAGTTCACTATAGAGTTGGACTCGGTATATTCCTTGTTTTAGAGAATGCATTCCATTTTCTTGATTCTTCATATGTTAGATAATTTGAGGTTGTATTCTGGACACTATGAATATTAAGTTCTGAAGATTCTAAATTTGGTTATTAACTGAATGTTATGTTTCTGCAGTTAATTCTCTTAGTTGGGCTTGACCATAGACTCACTTCTTGGGTGACAATTCTTGTCTTAGTGCAACTATTTTTTTTGGTTAAATGTATCATGTACATTATATATGAGATCAAGCATGCATTTTATTATGATGGGACAATTATTGCCAATTGAAAAGTTAGAGCACACACAAAATAATATTTAAATACATCAAATATTTGACTTTTAGACACATGTAAAAGTACTAGAAAAATATCATAGATATATATTTATACAGCATTTAAATGGAGAATTCTTTTTCTAAGCATGACATGGAACAAAATAGATGAAGTTCACAGAAATGTGAAACTTAATTTGGGCAGTAGATGCTCTAAACAAAATTAAAAATAAATGGGAAATTGGGGATTATATTGCTGATAATTTTAACAAGATATATTCCTTATGAAACCCATAATAAAAAATACCATCATTTGTCCAAAAAGTGGAGGAAGTAGAGAGAAAATTAAAGAATAATGCTGCTCCATATTCATTATCACCACCTGTCTTGTTCTTTTCACATCAAAGTCGGTCATAAAATGAGGAGTCGTGAGCTTTTGGATTTGCAGAATGGACTTGTTCATGGGTAATGCTCTTGTCTTCAACTGTCCAGATATAGAAGAAACTATTTTTTTTTTTCTCATCATGTTCCAACCAGAAAATTTACAACTATGCCAGTATGTCCCAATGCTTTTGACCTAAATATTCAACCATCACAACTCTCTATTAAAACCTTCTATGACTCTCCTCTTTGCAGACTTGGCATTTTATAAATGAGACAAAATGACACATGCCTACACTTGGCATTGATTCTGTCCATTGTAGGCTTTATTGAAGGCCCTTCCCCTTGGCAGTCTACTCTTTAGCTTCCAAGTGCAGTTGAGGCTTGTTTTAACTCTCAGGGTGTGTTCAGCAGCTGCCAGACCAGATGCTCCTCTGCTGGATATTTTGTCTGACTTTGGTCCGGGAACATGTTCAGGCTGTTTTAAAATTATTTAATTCATCCAGATGCTGAACTCTTCTACTTGCTGTCAGTTGTGATGAATTTGTTTTATTCTTAATGTTTGCAGATATTTTAGTGAGCAAGTACTTCTTCAGATCCACAAATTTTTTAAATTATGTGCTTTTCTCCCTTTTATTTTCTATTCCATTTTTCCAGCTATAATATTAAATAATTTCCTCTCTCTATTTAACTTTGTACTTCTTTTTCTTATTTCTTAAAATGAAAACTAAGTTTCTTTGTAAACTATATGTGAACCATATAAAATTTTAGGTAAGTATGAGTTCCATTGTATCCCCAAAGTTTCATTGCTATTTATTCTACTTTTTGTTACATTCTAGATGTTTTATTTACTCTGTGATTCCAAAGTTATTTGGGAATAGATTAATTTTGTATTATTTTCTAATTCATTGAGTTTTAGTAAGGAAAATGGCCAATACAAATCTAGTTTTTATATTATTTGAGATTTTCATTGTGGCTAAATTTATGAAATATTATTGAAAAATGCTTATGCAGGGTGCTGTGTATTCTGAGGGATATAATTCTCTCTATATTAAAGTTATTATTAAAGTTGTTATTGGATCTCTGCATAGTCTCTCTCCTCCTCCTTGCCCTTCTCCTTCTCCTATTTTGTTTATTTTTCATATTCAGAATTTGTCCAGTTCTGAAAGAGGTAAATGTACAAATTTCTATTTAAGAATTTATTCTCATGTTTCTAATACATTTTTATTTTGCCTTAATGTTGCTTGAGGCATTCAAGTGGTGGCATACCCTTTATCTAGTTCTTTACTGTTTTTTCATTATATAATATCTATGTTTAGTCTTTAGTGCTTTTAATGTCAAATATTTTAATGAATTTGGTTCTCTTCTCTCTCTTATTTGCCTGGTAACTATGTCTTTTTTTAAAAGTATTTCTTTATTATTTTTTCAAGACTGTTTCTTGTAGAAAACATTTCTAGGGTTTCTTTCCCTTTGGTTCAATTCAAACACTCTAATTTCAACATAATAATTCATCTATTTTCTTTTAAACTAAAAATGTACATGCTTTCTTCTTCTACTTTAATGTTCTTATTTATTTTTCTATATTCTGATTTGATGACTTCATCCAAATTTATTATACACATATATTTTCCTAAACATTTTTGCTTAGATCTTCTAATGAAGTGCATTGCAGTAATTAATAATTATAATGCTACTTTGTTTATGCCTATTTCAAATTGCTATTCAATATTATCTATATTATTTGTTTGATCTACCTTAGACGGGTACTGTTACAGAAGTGAATTTTAAAACTTCTGCCCAGTACTAGGGTGGCTTCTATGAATTCCTTAAAAGATGGACCTTTCTTCTGCATAAACCCTTATCTTCTGAAATACTATCAATGTTCACATTTCAACACAGGACAACTTCAATTATTTATATTTCTGTTGTTATATAAAAGTACAGAGCTATTTAGAGATACTATCTTGGAGTATTCTAGAACCATCACTCCTTAATCCAAACTTGTATCCAAAGACTTTCTGAAGATGAAGCTATTCATCTTAGGAAGATTCAAGACATATGGTAGGCTCATTGTGATCTCAAAGCAAATCCTTATATAAAAGAGTTGGAACTGCAAAGAGAAATGAGTGAAGAAACATTTGCCTGCTCTTTACCAATAATATACTCATCATGTTAAGGTTATTTTTCTATTTTATCCTGTTAGTTTAAAACTAGCATTCACTTTATTAAGAGATACATAACCACCAAAAAATTGCAATACCTCTCAGAGGACAATTTTCTAAAATAAATAAAGTAAAACAAAACAAAGTACAAATAAAGAAAATAATGAATAAGCTTAAAACTCCCCTGGAGTAGTTGTATTAATTAAATGATGCATGACAATCATTTGTAACCTCAGTTTAAAAACTATGAATCCAATTGGGAAAATAAATTATAAGAAATAGCAATATTTTTACATCTCTTAAAATTTTTAAAAATATTCAAATATGTCATGTGTGGCACAGTCATAGTAAGTACATAAATAGAAATCATAAATGATAAAGATAAATGGACTATTCTTGAGTGTCTTGAAACATATATGGAATGTGCAATCAGCAGTTGACATTTAAAAATAGAATTCAGAAGATTTTGAAGCAAGTATTTCTTTAACAATGTAAGCATTTTTGTCTTTGTCTATGAGCAATTCAATTATTTTGTTTCTGAAATAAATTAAGCAAAGCTTATTGAGTCTGATCAGCCCTTGTTTCCAGGGAATTGCAGTTCAATTTCATTTTTAATTAGAATTGAACATTGTGGATTTCTTAGCACTGGTAAGCAAGATCTAGCAATAAAGCATGTACTTAATTTGTATTAAGTTTCTGAAATTTAGTGTAGCGAGTGAGTAATATGTCTGGTTAATATTTAAACATCTCACAATGTTCCGTTGTAGACGTTTCCATTTATAAAAGCTGCTGTTCTATAACAAATTGCTTTCACTTTCAAATAAACCTGTTATCACAACATGAGCAAAACTTATTCAATTAAAAGAAAAAACAAAGTAATTATTTATTCCCATTTGATGTGCACAATAGCTAATAAAGTTTTTTTTATAAATTCCTAGGGAAAAGGTAGATATGTTGGCTTAAACATCATTTTTGCTTAATTATTATTGCTTATTAAGGTATAAATGTATTCATGTGGGTCAGACACTTCTATGTAGAAAACTATTCTCTTACAAAAGGAAAGAGAAGTATTTCCATTGTGATAAACACACATGGACCACAAGATCAGTTGTACTAACTTTTCTCCTCTTTAAATTTTTCACACCTGTTGCTGTTTCGTTCAATGTTACTCTAATGCTATTCATTATATTCAGGCTGCTTGACAGCTGTCTGTCTGAGGTGTCATTTTTCACCATTTCTGCATACTTAGACATTGTGTATGTGTCCTCTGCCCAAAATTGTATCTTAACGCTGTACTAAGACTAGGGAAAAGAATAGAAGTGGAGGTGGAGAGATGAAGTGAGTGTGTCCTCAGTCACCCGGGACAGAGTTCATTGAAATAGTACTTTATACTCCTAAAAAATCTGTTGGTGGCGAGAAATGTTGCAAGTGGATTTAACGTTAATCTAGTTTTTGAGAGATAAGTCAGAGTCAGAATGGATCTTTACTACCTTTTCTCTTCAAACAAACTCTAAGATCTGCATGAAAATATATATGTGGACAATTTATTTCTTCACCCCAAAAAAGAATAGTGAAACTCAAGAAAATCAAAAGTAATTCTGCACCAGAGAAATGGCAACGCTGACTTTGACTTCAGTGAGTTTTTACTGCAAAAAGTCCCTGTCAATTTCTGCCAGCAAGATTGCAAAGACAACAACTGATGATCTAGAAATTCCAAGGAAAAGAAACAAGCACTCTGATTCTTTTTTGGCAACTGTGAATCTTTTCAATCAATGAAATTAGAAAAGATAACATGGACATTCTTTCTTTTCCAATTCAACTCTTTACATGAAGTGTACACATGACTGGTATTCAATTGGAAGAAGCCATGATTAGTTCATTTCCAGTATGTGTGATCCTTGAGCACTCCCAAAAGTGATACCACACCTTAACTGCTTGTGTTTTGCTGTTACTTATCCTTTATAATTAAATTAATTTCAAGAGGGGTAAATAAGGTATTTCTCTGTGAAGTAGATTTATTTTTTGAAATGGAGAAAAATAAATACCGTGACAAAAAATAGTATGCCATTGATCGGCAAGGAAAATGTAATAAATCACTATATTAATTATTAAAAGGTATGTTAATATTATAAGTAATAAAATTATAATAATTTAAAAAGCATAAAGTAGTTTGGAAAAATATACAGATCAATTCAAAGGTCTTAGGATTATGGTTCTTCCAATGTAACGCACAATGAAGTGTGGACTAAGCCTGGTAAAAGATGAATAACAATAGAAGAGTATATTTATTTTACATGAATATATACTTTGGGAAATAAACCAATGAAATATTTTCATTTTTATATCAATACAATTTTTTTTAGGATAAATTTTTTTTTTCTTTCCTAACACTGTTCCCCCCTGGAACAAATGCAAAATCATTTACATTTCCATAATAACTAAACTTTTTTTGCTTCTCCCTCATCATCACTACCAAATAAACTAAAGAAAAATAAAGCAACAAAGTGTTCTCACATATTATGTAGCATTTTACACTTTTCAAAATCCTTCAGACATACTACCACCTTTGACTTCCCAGTCATTTTGTGTGACTGGCAGAGCAAAGGTCATCCCTTTTTACAGATGAGAAAATTGAACTCTAGAGCTTTGCAGTGACATGCCCAGCACCCACTGACTAATGGCTGGTCCAGGACAAGACATCTTACCCTTAGTCCAAGGCATTTTCTTGTGCCATATTGCTTGCTATGCAGGCTACAGAAAAACAATTAGATCAATACAAATGCATTGCTAATAGCTTAAAACACGACCTTGCAAGAACTCCAAGATTTGAAGTTTTTCTATAATAAAATGTTAAAAGTATTTGACATATACACATAATGGTAGTATTCATTTCATTGGCCTTCATATTCTTTTCTTATTTATCCATCTAGGAGAAGAGTTATTTATATGCATATATTTCGGTTTAAGAGCTACTTCCCAAAATTGACTTTATCTTTTCTTTATCTTCATAGAATGGTTCATAATGCTTTAAAATAAGAAGACATTGAATGTTAAATATACATCTAGTCACCAAAGTTTTTTCTTTTATGTGAAAGAAAATTATGAGCATTCTACTTAATCTTTTAGTTATTGAAGCAATTTTCTAGGTAGTAGAAGTGAAAATATTGAATGCAGATTTTCACAAATACCGAAAAATCAGAAAATTGTCCATAAACCTAAATAACAACTAATTTCCAAGATACCTTTAGATTTATTTCATTCTTATTAGTTACTATCCATGCAGTTCTTTCCATTTATTATGAATTCAGTTAAATATGCTCTTACTGAAGAGTATTGGTAGCATATCAAACACATTAAAGTGTAATCAATTTTCAAAAACTAAATGAGGAAGAACTTTTGAGGTTTTGGGGTTTTTTGTTTGTTTTGTTTTTTGATCTTGCTTATTCAACTAGAAAATTATGTATTCTCGGAAATATGCATGTCAATATATGAGGTTCTGTCCTATCTCCCCACTTCCTGTCTCTTCCACTTTCTCATATATTTACATGTGTAAGTACTAAAAATAGTAAATTGCAAAATTCAAATCTTAGCATCTTTGGGACTTAATTTCTCTATATGTATAGTGCTAATCCCCTTTCCTGTTCTTTTTGAACAAGATTTGTTTAAAAAACAGCTACAGGTCTACAGATGGAAAGAAATCAGCTTGCCTTCCTCCTACCCCCATTATTAGCTTTGAAGAATAGAATCTTATTAGTCATTTGTAACAATAAATGCCTTTAGTCTTTTTAATTCAGGAACCACCTTAACGATGGTTTATTTGGACTAATAATAAAAAATCTTATAATCATATTAGTGAAATTGATACAGACCAAGGACCTTTATTCTTTGAGTTTATGAACCCCCTTTACCAGAGGAAAAGACTTCCACCACTGTGTTTTCTCCTGGCTCTGAAAATAAATAGCACTTAGGGGAATGTTTTCTGATGTTCACTTTGGCCACGTATGCGTAACCTCAGACCTATAATAATATGTCCACACTTCGTAGGTGGATCCACCATGGAAAGAAGTAAAAGGTAGAAAAATACAATATTCTCGTCAATGTTTTAAAGCTACAGTTGGAAAAATAATGTCATATTTTTAAAAGAATTGGTTTTTACCATGGAACTACTGTTGAGAAAAATGTCAAATAATTTAATATAAATTTAAAAAACAAAAAGAAATTTGCAAAGTCACATTATTTTTTCTCATTATTTGGAAACAGTATAACTTTATGGGAGAAAAGTGCAGGAAAATAATGAGGACACATTTCTTCAGTCTGGAATCTGTTGTTAATTAACTCTGTGGTTTTGATCTGATAATCTTTATGTCATGATCATTTCATTTGTGGAATAAGAATAATTGCACAAGGTTATTATGAGGTTACAATGAGATATTAGTTTAAAGTAGAATGAAAAATAAATATACAAGGATATACTGTGAAACCTATGAAACAGGAGATCCTTCCCTCCCTTCCCTCTACCTCCAACCCACCCTCCTTCCTTCCTTCTTTCCTTCCTCCTTTCCTTCCCTTCCCTCTCTCCTTTGTGAATAGTAATGATCAAAGTCAAAAGATTTTTTTTTAGACCTCTGCAACTCCTTTAACTGACTAAATGATTTCAGTATTTTTTCTTGACAAAAGCAGAGGCCATTTCTTCTTATTAATCTCACTAGAATTGTTTAAATAACTGAATACATCAAGTAAAACAGTTTGAAATTCCAAGTTAAGGTGTTCAGTGATTTTGAAGAAGAATAATGTGCTCATACCTTGAATATTGTCTGTTTGATTACAGTGAATTTTCCTTACCTTAATAGTATTTTCAAAAAGTTTTTAACTGACAAAATATGTGAATTTATTTCCGAAATATAACAAAGCAAGCAGAACCTTAACAAACCTCTTTAATGGCATCTTCACAATATAATACACAACAACTGCTCTACCAACATACTAATAGAAAAAATAACTTCAAGAAAGAAGGATAACATAAAATTTAAACCCCTGGAGTAAAAATATCTGCTAAGGAAATCTGTCATCATTTTTATTTTCATATGTCAGAACTATTTAATTTAAATGAATGTTAATTGACTGAAATATTAGATTCAGGTTTTAAAGGTTTATTTTTATGTTGTTATATTCATGAATCTTTAATCTAAAATATCTCAACCTATCTTTTAATATGAATTAACCACCATGATAGTACCATTGCACAAATCTTTTCTTAACAATCTAGACAAACAGGCATATAATTCTCACAGTATTGATTTCAGTGTCTTCTCGGAAAGCAGATCACAGCAAGAAACATCTGATGTGTTTTATAAATTCACCCCCTAGCCAGTCTATTTGTCTTTGTAGAGGATGAGCATATAATTGAAAGTAAAGGCATGCTTTGTGGAAAGATCACCAGACTTGAATTCAGACAACTGCAGTTTGATCCCTAGCATTATCACTTAGCTCTGACCCTGGGCCAATTTCTCAAGTTTCTTGATCACAATTTTAGCAACTATGTAATGGGAATTGAAATGACTTATATCAAATCGTTTGAATAAAAATCAACAAATAAAAGATTGTGCCTAATCCATAGTAGAATAAATATTTGGTGATTTGGTTAAAAATTGATTCGAAGACTTAGATTCTAATCAAAATTACATTCCGGAATCTTCATATAAAGTTTAGTGGATGTTTGTGGGTTGTGGGTGTGTATATATATATATATATATATATATGGGTGAATATATATATATATTCATTTGCTATATATATATATATATATGTGGGTGAATATATATATATATATATATATATATTCATTTGCTAGGGCTGCCATAATAAAATGCCAGACTGGGTGGCTTATGGGCTTATGGCACAGAAATTTATTTTCTTATAGTTCTGGAGGCCAGAAGTACAAAATCAAAGTGTCTGCAGGGTTGGTTTCTTCTGGTGCCTTCTCCTTGTCTTGTAAATGTCACCCTCTCCCTCTGTCCTCACAGGACCTTTTCTCAGTACCTGTTTTTCTGGGTTGTCTTCTCATAAGAACAATAGTCATGTTGGATTAGAGTTCAATCTTTTGGCCTCTTTTAATCTTGATTATTTCTATGAAGTTCTGCCTCCAAATATTAGTTATTTCAAGTGTGTGTTAAGAAAAAAAAATCAGTATATGAGTTTCAAGGAACACAATTCAGTGCATGACAATAGACCATAATTTTATCTGTAAAACTAAGGTCTTGTTGTTACATTATATTTATCTTGTTTGTTTTTCCCACATGAGGACTATGAAGTTCAGATGATGTTTCTAATGCTGGATCAATGTTGTAAAGAGCCTAGATGGTGGAAAAAAACACCAAGTTCTTTATTTTGATATTTGATATGCAGGTGGCAGTTCATAGATGTCAGGCCTTCATTCTGACCAGTGAAAATCAAGGAGCAGGGCTAACATTCAATTGGTTCAAAAGTATGTAGTGACCATTTAGGAGCACCTGTGAATGAATTCAAGTCCAGCTGTGGAATTCAAACGATATATACCCTTGCTTGATACTGTGAATAAGTGAATTGTAGGAATGACAATAACATCCTCCTCCTTCTGGACTAGAAAAGATATTTCAGTTGAAAAGTAAGAATAGAAGTGAATAAAAAGAGAACTAAAGTAGCAAGAATTTTAGCAGGCAACTTTCTCTTTTATCCTCCTGACTTTTTCATTTTCTTTTGAATGATTGTTCCTGAATTTCTAAATACCACGCAGCCACCTATTGCTTGTCCAAGACAATAAGATGAAAAGCTAGTTTGACCACTCTTAATTACCAGAACACTATCCTGAGAAAATAATTCCCAGACCTTTAGAGTTCTTTAGGGCTTGCTCAATAATACTGCTGTGCTGTCCATGGATTGGTAGTACTATTTATTTTGTAAGTGTTTTTTTTTTTGGCAAATAATAGAGCCTCGCTTCATATACTTTACACAAGGAGAAATGTATTAATATGGTTCATAGCAAGAAATATGGGATTAGTCACCTTGAAACTGGCCAAAGACATTTATATAAGACCCTGTCAGCAGGACAAAATCACAATGTCATACCCCATTGGGTTAGTTTCCGCCTGTCTGTCTCTAACTCTTAGATAACAAAACAGAGCAAAAGTCGATAGAAAATAGGCCTATTTTTTAATTATGTATTTTTAAAAGAAGGATAAAATAAAACATACATTTAATTGCATGTCTTCTCGGTTTTTTAAAGAAAAATGGCTTAATACTTATACTGGCATTCTAACTATGCATATAAGATGCCCCAACAAAATCTATGTCAAGTCTTCCAGTCAGAGAGTATGAACAGCAGAGCAAAAATAACATTGATATAACATACCTTTAGCATATGCAGTATGGTACACGCTTGTACCATATTCGCTCATGCATTCATTCTTTTGCTAGTTAGTACATACACTTATTTTGTCAATAACTCAGCAATAATAAAATATATCATTTTGTTCTAGGCAGTCTATTAGGCACTGAGTAAATAAGATGAAATTATAAGTTTCCCGCTCAAAACAGGTCATAATCTATTGCTACTAAAATTACCAACCAAATCCTTCCAAATCCTGGAAGGAAAACCAAAATAAAATTTCACTTGGTGCACTGTCAGCATTACAAATGCTTCAAATAATGGGTATGTTTTTATGGGTGGTCATGTGAATACAGGTACGATGTGATTTAAAGGGAGTTAGCAAATCCTGGTATAGAAACTAAATAGAGTTAGAGGCTCTATAGGTTAAATTAAAGAGGTTGGAGGTATGTAAGTAGAAGGTTGGTTTAATGATTTCTTCCCATCGTGGAAAATTCAATGTGAAATATATTTTTTGAATTATGGAAGGATTAGTAATATCACTGATGAGTATTTTGGATAACCACTTTCAGTAAATTTGCACCACATTTAACCTCCCTCCTGCAAATGAAACACTGCTGAAGTATTCATTAGAGTATAAGTATTCCCAATATAAACATAATGTCAATAGCTTCACTAATGCAGTATTTATATAACCCTACTTGATTTTGCAGTTGTCATATATGCAGCATATTTTAGGTTATAAACACTGTGAAGTAGTTTTGAAAAATAAAACTAGCATTTTAAGTTAGACCTGAAAAGGAAGAAAGGAATAGTTTAGTTGCTCAGGAGAAATGTAATGTATATATCTTAAATATTTCAATTTTTTCCACCATGTCTCTAATAAAATATTAATACTATACATTCTGAAATTACTACAATTAGGCTACTCCATAAGGGTCACTGGTACTGTGAAAGTCAATCTGATACTCAGGATGACTCCTTAGTGACTAACAAGTGAATAGAGTACAGAGCATAGATAGACTGGACAAAGGGATGATTCACTTCCCAGGCAGGATGGAACATGATGGCTCAAGATTTCATCATGCTACTCAGAAAGGCATGCTATTTATAATGTATGAATTGCTTATTTCTGGAATTCCATTTAATATTTTTGGACCATAGCTGACAGAGAGGAACTGAAAACACAAAAAGCAAAATCACAGTATAAGATTTGATTATTGAACCTTGCACAAATACCTGGTAAAATTATAACTGGTTATATTCTCTGTAGTGAACATTGGTTACCAAAACTAATAAAGATGGGATATTTTTACATAGACATTTCACCACTGAAAATATATTGCATGGAGATAGGTGTTTCTGCAGAGATTTTGCCACAAGGAAGTTTATCACAATATAACATAAAAATGCTTTTAATGATCATTACAGATTACTTAAATAACATTTTTTTTTTTTTTTTTTGGTACTGGGGATTGAACTCAGGGGCATTTTACCACTGAGCCACATCCCCAACCCTATTTTGTATTTTATTTAGAGACAGGATCTCACTGAGTTGTTAGCACCTAACCATTGCTGAGGCTATCTTTTTTAAAATGTTTTTTAATTTATCTTTTAATTTTTTACAGACTGCATTTTGATTCATTGTACACAAATGGTGTACATCATTTCATTTCTATGGTTATACACGATGTAGATTCAAATAATTTGTGTAATCATACATGTACATTGGGTAATGATGTCTGTCTCATTCAACCATTTTTCATAACCCCATCCCTCTCATTTCCTTCTACATAATCTAAAGTTCCCCCATTCTTCTCTCACTACCCACTCCCCTAATCCCTTTATATATCATTCTCCAGTTGTCAGGGAAAACATTCAGCCTTTGGTTTTTTGGGGATTGGCTTATTTCACTTAGCATGATATTCTTCAATTCCATCCATTTATTTTGTAATTTCTTATTCTTCTTTATGATTGAATAGTATTACATTGTGTATACATACCACAGTTTCTTTATCCATTCATCTGTTGAAGGGCATCTAGGTTGGTTCCACAATCTAGCTATTGTGAACTGAGCTGCTATAAACATTGATGTGGCTGTGATACTGTAGTATGCTGATTTTAAGTCCTTTGGGTATGAACCAAAGAGTGTGATAACTGGGTCAAAAAGTGAGTCCATTCCAAGTTTTCTGAGGATTCTCCACACTGCTTTCCAGAGTGGCTGCACCAATTTGCAACTCTACCAACAATGTAAAAGTGTGCCTTTTTCCCCACATCCACACCAACGTCTATTATTGTTTGTGTTTTTGATAATAGCCATTCTAATTGGAGTAAGATGAAATCTTAGAGTTGTTTTAAATTGCATTTCTTTAATTACTAGAGGTGTTGAACACTTTTTCATATATTTATTAATCGCCTATATGTCTTCTTCTTTAAAGTGTATGTCTTGTTCCTTGGCCCATTTATTGATTGGGTTCTTTATATTTTTGGTGTAAAGTTTTGTAAGTTCTTTAAAAATTTTGGAGATAAGTTCTCTATCTAAAGTGCATGTGGAAAAGATTTTCTCCCACTCTGTACGCTCTCTCTTCACATTCTTGAATGTATCCTTTGCTGAGAAAAAGCTTTTTAGTTTGAGTCCATCCCATTTATCGATTCTTGCTTTGATTTCTTGTGCTTTGGGAATCTTGTTAAGGAAGTCTGCTCCTAAGCCAACATGATGCAGATTTCTGCCTACTTTGTCTTCTATTAGGTGCAGGGTCTCTGATCTAATCCCTATGTGTTTGATCCATTTTGAGTTGAGTTTTGTGCAGGGTGAGAGATAGAGGTTTAATTTCATTTTACTGCATATGGATTTCCAGTTTTGCCAGCACCATTTGTTGAACAGGCTATCTTTTCTCCATTGTATGTTTTTGACTCCTTTGTCTAGTATGAGGTGATTGTATTTATGTGGTTTTGTCTCTGTGTCTTCTATTCTGTACCATTGGTCTGCCTGTCTATTTTGGTGCCAATACCATGCTGTTTTTGTTACTTTTGTTCTGTAGTATAGTTTAATATCTGGTATTGTGATACCTCCTCTTTCACTTTTTCTACTCAGGATTGTTTTGGCTATTCGAGGTCTCTTGTTCTTCCAGATGAAGTTCATGATTGCTTTCTCTATTTCTATGAGGAATGTCATTCGGATTTTAATTGGAATTGCATTGAATCTGTATAGTGCCTTTGGTAGAATGGGCATTTTGACTATGTTAATTCTGCCCATCCAAGATCTCATGGGAGATCTTTCCATCTTTGAAGGTTTTCTAAAATTTCTTTCTTTAATGTTCTGTAGATTTAATTGTAGAGGTCTTTCACCTATTTTGGTAGATTAATTCCCAAGTATTTTTTTTTTTTGAGGCTATTGTGAATGGAGTGGTTTTCCTAATTTCTATTTTAGAGGATTCATCACTTATGAATAGAAATGCATTAGATTTATGCATATTGATTTTATGTCCTACTCCTTTGTTGGATTCATTTATTAGTTCTAGAAGTTTTCTAGTGGAGTTTTTTGAATCTTCTTAATATAGGATCATGTCATCAGCAAACAGTAAGAGCTTTAGTTCTTCTTTTCCTATTTGTATCCCTTTAATTTCTTTGGTCTGTCTAATTACTTTGGCAAGTGTTTCAAGGATGATGTTGAATAGAAGTGGTGAAAGAGGGCATCCCTGTATTGTTCCAGTTTTTAGAGGGAATGCTTTCAGTTTTTCTCCATTAAGAATGATATTGGCTGTGGGCTTAGAATAGATAGCCTTTACAATGTTGAGGTATGTTCCTACTATTCCTATTTTTTCTAGTGTTTTAAGCATGAAGGGATGCTGTATTTTATCAAATGCTTTCTCAGCATCTATTGAAATAATCATGTGAGTCTTAACTTTGAGTCTACTGATGTGATGAATTACATTTTTATTGATTTCCGGATGTTGAACCAAACTTGAATCTCTGGGATAAACCCACTTGATCATGGTGCACTATCTTTTTAATATATTTTTGTATGTGATTTGTCAGTATTTTGTTAAGGATTTTTGCATCTATGTTCATCAGGGATATTGGTCTAAAGTTTTCTTTCCTTGATGTGTCTTTGTCTGGTTTTGGTATCAGAGTGATACTATCCTCAGAATGAATTTGGAAGGATTCCCTCCTTTTCTATTTCCTGGAATACTTTGAGGAGTATTGGTATGAGTTCTTCTGTAAAGGTCTTATAGAATTTGGCTAAGAATCTATCTGGTTCTGGACTTTTCTTGGTTGGTACACTTTTGATGGCTTTTTCTATTTTGGTGATTGGAATTGATCTGTTTAGATTGTGTATGTCTTCCTGATTCAGTTTTGGAGAATCATATGTCTCTAAAAATTTTCTATTTTCTGTTTTGTTAGAGTATAGATTTTCAAAGTAGTTTCTAATTATGTTATGTATTTCAATGGTGTCTGTTGTGATCTTTCCTTTTTCATTATGAATTCTAGTAATTTGAGTTTTCTCTCTCCTTCTCCTCATTAGTGTGGCTAGGGGTTTATCGATTTTGTTTACTTTTTCAAAGAACCAACTTTTTGTTTTGTCAATTTTTTGAATTGTTTCTCTTGTTTCAATTTCATTGATTTCAGCTCTGACTTTAATTATTTACAGTCTTGTATTTTGGTGTTGATCTGTTCTTCTTTTTCTTGGGCTTTGAGATGTAATGTGAGGTCATTTAATTGTTGACTTTTTATTTTTTTAATGTATGAACTCAATGCGTTGAGTTCCTCTTAGTACTGCTTTCAGAGTGTCCCAGAGATTTTGATATGTTGTGTCATTGTTCTCATTTACCTCTAAGAATGTTTTTATTTGTTCCCTGATATCTTCTGTTATCATTGCATCATTCAACGGCATATTATTTAGTCTCCAGGTGTATGAGTAGTTTTTGTTTGTTATTTTATCATTCATTTCTAATTGCATTCCATTATGGTCTGACAGGATACAGGGTAGGATCTCTATTTTTTTTGTATTTACTAATGGCTTCTTTGTGGCATAGCATATGATCTATTTTGGAGAAGGATCCATGAACTGCTGAGAAGAAAGTATATTTGCTCAATAATGGATTAAATACTCTGTAAATATCCATTAAGTCTATATCATTGATTGCATTATTTAGTTCTATAATTTCTTTGTTCAGTTTTTGTTTGGAGGATCTATCCAGTGGTGAGAGCACTGTGTTAAAGTCCCCCGATATTAATGTGTTTTGGTCTATTTGATTCTTAAAATTTAGAAGGGTTTGTTTGATGTACATAGATGCTCCATTGTTTGGGGCATAAATATTTAAAATTGTTGTATCTTGCTGTTTTATGCTTCCCTTAAGCAGTATGAAATGTCCTTCTTTATCTCTTCTGACTAGCTTAGGTTTGAAGTCTTTATCTGATATGAGAATGGAAACCCCTGCTTTTTTACTGGGTCCATTTGCATGGTATGTTTTCTCCATCCTTTCACCTTTAGTCTGTGGGTGTCTTTTTCTATGAGATGAGTCTCTTGAAGGCAGCATATTGTTGGGTCCTTCTTTTTAATCCAATCTGCCAGTCTATGTCTTTTGATTATTGAGTTTAGGCCATTGACATTCAGGGTTATTATTGAGATATGATTTGTATTCCTGGTCATTTTGGCTTATTTTTGGTGTTTTAGTTGACTTGGTTTCCCATTTGATTGGCTTTTCCTACAAGGTAGTTTATCCCTTTTCTGACTTGTATTGTTACTTTTCATTTCCTCCTCATGATATTTTTGCTGAGAATGTTCTGTAGGGCAGGCTTTCTATTTGTAAATTCTTTTAAATTTTATTTAACATGGAAAGATTTTATTTAATTGTCAAATCTGAAGGTTGGTTTTGCTGGGTATAGGATTCTTGGTTGGCATCCATGTTCTTTCAGAGCTTGAAGTATATTATTCTAGGCCCTTCTTGCTTTTAGAGTCTGGGCTGAGAAATCTGCTGATATCCATATTGGTTTCTGCTTATATGTAATCTGACACTTTTCTTTCACAGCTTTTAAAATACTATATTTATTTTGTATGTGAGGTATTTTCATTATAATGTATCTTGGTGTGGATTTGTTGTAATTTTGTGCACCTAGTGTTCTGTAAGCCTCTCGTATTTGATTTTCCATTCCATTTTACAGGTTTGGGACATTTTCTGATATTATTTCATTGAACAGGTTTTTCATGCTTTTGGTTTGTATCTCTGTGTTTTCCTCAATCCCAATAATTCTTAAATTTGGTCTTTTCATGATATTCCATAATTCTTGGAGGTTCTGTTCATGAGTTCTTAACATCTTCTCAGTTTGTTCTACTTTATTTTCAGGATTAAATATTTTGTCTTCATTGTCTGAGGTTCTGTCTTCCATGAGATCTATTCTGTTGGTGATGCTTTCTATTGAGTTTTTAATTTGGTTTATTGTTTCTTTCATTTCAAGTATTTTTTTTTCAGAATCTCTCTCTCTCTCTATTAAAGTGTTCTTTTGCTTCCTGCATTTGCTCTTTTAACTGTTTATTGAAGTGATCATTCATTGCCTGCATTTGCTCTCATTTTGTCTTTTGCTTCATGGATCATTTTAATTATGCAGATTCTAAACTCTTTTTCTGACATTTCTACTGCCATGCTGTCTTTGGATTCTATCACAATAGCATCTTGGTTTGTTAGGAACACTTTCTTCCCCTGTTATTTCATATTGTTTTTATATATTCGCCTCTAGCAGTGAAGATCAGAGATACTGAAGTTTCCCCTGCCCCTGCAGTCTTATTATGACCCTGCAGTTTTCCACTACCTCTCCTTTGAAGTGGAGATCAATATCAGTAGCACTCAATACAGAGAAAATGCAGCCCTGAATCAGATAGCCCCTATAAAGACCTTAACATTATTGTAATGACCAGGATCATTTGGATTACTATTTACCGCATTTCTAATTGTGAACAAGAGGATGGGGAAGGGTGTAGGATGTGAGTAAATAGAGTTACCTGTCAATGGCCTCCAGTCTCCTGTAGGTGTCTCAGGAAGGGAGCCGCCCTTCCATTGATGATGGCCACGCCTTCAGGAATAATTGAAAATGCCTGCACCAGCCTCCATAGAAGCTGGGGAACTCCAACAAGGGTGCGCTGAGTTAGCACAGAGGCAGGCACAGTGTGCTTCAGCAGTAGGGGACAGGTGAGCAGGCTCAGATACTGGCCTCCATCCTTGGTGTGGAGGTGGGCTGGGGGGCTCAGCGCTGGTCCGTCCTTGGTGGGGGTGTAGGCTCATCGATGGCATCTGACCTCAGTGTGGGGCAGGCAGGCTCAGCACTGGCATCCCACCTTGGTGTGTGGGGGTGCTCAGTGACAGTGTCCAACCTCAGTGTCCGGAGGTTAGCTTTGAACTCACGATCCTTCTGTCTCAAGCTCCTGAGCTGCTGGCATTACAGGCATAACATTTGATCACATATACATAGTATCATTTGTATCACATATACAATATTTGACAGGTATTAAAATTATATAAAAATGTATTTAACAAAAACAAATGTTTATTATAATTGTGAAGTGAATGAAATCAAATTGCACAATAGTATTAACATAGTCTTATTTTGTAAGTGTATGTGTTTATGTGCATAAGCCCTAAATAAAGGGTCTAGGAATGTTAATACTAAATACGTCTTAATATATTGGGAATTGCCTCATGTTTGGGTTTTGCCTGTATCTTTTTCTCTCTAATGATCATGAATTGCTTTAGTAATAGTAATATTTTAATGTTCTAAAGAAGTTTGCTTTTTGATTTATTCTCCTATAACAAGCAGAACATTCATAATCATTCCATTGATCGTTCATTTTAAGAATAGCTATTTCAGCTGGGCTTGGTGGCACACACCTGTAACCAGCGACTTGGGGTTGAGGCAGGAGGATCACAATTTCAAAGCTAGCCTCAGCAACTTAGCAAGACCCTGTCTCAAAATAAAAATAGAAAAATAAAAAAGACTGGGAATATGGCTCAGTGGTTAAACTCCCTGGGTTCAATCCCTAGTACTCCCCCCCACAAAAAAGAGAGAATAGCTATTTCAAAATATAAGCATCAGAAGCCCTCCCTAAAGACTTCAGTGCTGAGGATGGTAAGGATTTGAGTAGTAACCTTAAATCTGTCCCGATTATTCACATATTCCTTGTTCCTTCTTTCCTTTTTTCATTCCTTCTCTCCCTTTAAATTCTAACTTCCTCTCCTTTAAAACATAGGGAAGGGGGAAAAATAATAACAGAAGTCTGATCTGAGTGACTTATTATCAAAAGCAAATGTGAGTCAATTATACTTTACTTAGGTTCTCAGTGGTAGTTTTTTTTAAATAAAAGTAATACATTCTTATTTATTAAACTAAAAATTGTAAGGTATGGAACATTTTTAAAGGAGTAGGATGGATACCGTTAATGTGACCTACTTATATTCTATATCAGGTTCTTTTCAAATTATTTTCTTTTATAGTTAAGATTGTGTTGTATGTACAAATGTGTTTTATTATTTCTAGTAGCTGTACATATAAATATTTTTCAGAGGTCTGTTTTCTTTAAGAATAGCTGTTGTATCTAGCCGAGACCTACTCATGCATTCTCTTGTTTAGCAGTACTCTTGAATGCTCTTAATGAAGTTGTACACTGATTGGGAAGATACGCAGGACCTCTGCCCTCAAAGAAGGGTCCAGCCAGGGCAGCAGCTACTGTCTTACTTAGTCCACTGCAAATATCAATAAGTAGCATAGTCAATAATTGAAAAGTGAAGTGTAGATGCTAACTAAAGTCACAGGATGAGCACTAACTGCCTATTCTCAATATGACCCTTAGTCTTATTTTCTTTTATTCCTTTAATGTTTCTTATTACTTTTTCTCTCTCATGGGAAACAAATAGAATCAGCAAATCATAATTATTGTTCCTTACAACAAGGTAAGTTACACTAAGAGGCATAACAAAAAAAAAATCAATTTAACAAGCTAAGATAAAGAGAACTTTGGATGGTGTCAAGTTCATCTGTCCCATTATACTTATGTATTGTGTACTCACTAAAGAACAAAAAGGAATCTTTACATTAAATATTTCTGAAGGCACTAACCAGGGGCTATTTCCAACATGTTTAATGACAGGGACAGCACAGAAGCTGATCATTCAGAAGGAGGCCTCTCAACTGGGTGATGTGTAAATCCCTTAGTCGCCTTATCTGGCAGGTCTGGCTGGGCCTCCAGGGCAGAAACCAGGATGACTATATAGTAGGGTCCCTGGGAGGCTCAAAACAGTAGTTCTTTGCCAAAGAGTGTGAAAGTCAACAATTTAACAACTGGCATGACAGGCTTAGCCCTTGAGGAAATGTGTCACAATACTGCAGTGATTCTGCTCTAAGGAAGGACATAAGAGTGGTCAAGGCAGTTCTTTTCAAAGTGGAACCTTGTATGTAGAGTGATCCTCTATTAATCTTGCAAAATTAGGAAGTCTAAATCTACCTAGACATTAAAAAAAAAGAGTGAGACATTCCATAAGCAGTCACCTGACATTAAATGCAAACATTACAGGAATTCTACTTAAATATAGCGACAGGGAGGAAGGAGGGAGGAGGTAAGTAGAAAAATCATCTGCCTGATCTCAATGATTAGACCCTTGGGAGTGCCTGCTTATTTAATTTAATATAAACTTAATTTAACTTTTTTTTTGTGGTACTGGGGAATGAAACCAGAGTTTCATGCTTACTAGGCAAACTATATCCTCAGCCCTGAAGTGTCTGCTTATTTTAAAGGAAAAGTGAAGGGAACGGAAACAGAAGCATAGTATCTTAACCACATTCATGAAATGGTGCTGTATGAACTCGTAACTTATGTGATAATATTTTTAAAGTCTCTTCCCTTTCTTTAGATTTCCTTATTGGAAAAGGCTGGATTTGGAGGTGTTCTTCTATATATTGATCCTTGCGATTTACCAAAGACTGCAAATCTTAACTATGATAATTTTATGGTGACACTGAACCCAGGAGGAGATCCTTCTACACCTGGCTACCCAAGTGTTGGTAGGTTTGTTGCTTATTATTCTTTTAAGCAATTACAAGAAATGCAATTTATAAGTGTATGCCACCTAAATTAATTGAGAAAATAAAGTCAAATAATTCTTAGCTACTTCATATTTCAAAGTTTATCTTCTTAAAATTGGAGACTGCCAACCTGTTGGAATTACTTTTAAAATAAATTATAATAGATTTTTTTCTCAGTAAATTAGAGTATCATGAACAGACAGCAATTACAATTGATTGACTGATAGATCATCACCATGAGGGCAGCCATGTGCATGTATGTTGAAAGCATGTACAAAGGGTCAGGTGCAGGAACTGTCTGATCTACTTTCGGGCAGCTGTGATGCCTCAAAGTCCAGAGTCTACACATGGTTTGACTAGTAAAGTAAAGTGAGTAGATGCTAGAGAACAATAGAGTAATATGTTCAAATTTTCTGGCTCCTTAAGAGAAAGAACCTCTTTTGTTTGGCCAGTCACTTGCAGCATATAAATGGTCATCTTTCTATCAAACATCCTACTTTTTCCTGGTAAGCTATGTTCATACTGGTGGGGATGATGTGTCAGAGGGAAAACAATTGTGATTTTGGTAAATGCTCACTGCGTCATTAAATTTCTGTCCAGTATGTCCATGACAAATATTCTATTTATTAAGATGTGGCTGGGAAAAAACCTTCTCCAAACCCTCTCCCAAAAAATTAAAAAAGGAGTAGGTCAACCCATTTACCATGACACTTCAGTCAGTAACTAATCAAAAATACAGAATTATCCATATTTTCTGCCAATATTTTTCCTTTTCTCAAAATATCACAGAAGGGGCTGGGGATATAGCTCAGTTGGTAGAGTGCTTGCCTTGCAAGCACAAGGCCCTGGGTTCAATCCCCAGCACCACACACACACACACAAAAAAAAAAAAAAAAAAAAAAAAAACTCACAGAAGACAGAAGACTTTACTAGTAATTTTACTCAAATCCACAGCTGTCTTTTCTCTCTTTTCATTAGTTAGTAACTTTCTCCAAGAGGGAAGTAGGTTGAGTCAACTAAGAATCATAATTTATTAGTTATTTTCTTCTGTTGATCACAGCTCTGTCATCTGCTACAAAAGTATCCATTTACTCCATGTAAAAATTTTTTTCCCTGGGACCTCTGCAGTCAATAATAGGTATAGTACTTTCTTGTGTTCTCTAAATTTTGGAATTCGTGGTTGTCCATCTACAATTTCTAGGCATCAGTGAAAATGGTCCAGCTCTCTCAGTTGCAGATGCCTTCACGGCCCTGGATTGTAGTTCCTCAGCTTCAGGAAGCTCTATTTTTCAGCTCTTTGTGGCAACTCAGTGGGTTGAAATATTACTGAAAGCAGAAAATTTATGAGTATTCTGCTTATGTTGGTAAGTTGTCTAGTTGGTGACATTTACCCTTCACATTTATTGGTCTGGGTCTTTTCATAAGTGCAGAATTCAGTCACATCTAGCAAAATATTGACCAGGGTTAAGCACTCTCAGATTTTTTTTTTCTTTTTCTTTACTTTTTTATTTTGAAATAATTAAAACTTATGAAAAGTTGCAAGTGTAGTATATAGAATCTGTATACCTTTTCCCATTATGCTCCAGCATTAATTCTTTCCTAAGTACTGTTATCAAAGCCATAAAATTAATATCAACACTCTGTTATTAACTAATTACAGAATTTATTCAAATTTCTTCAAGTTGCTCACTATTTTTTTTCCCACCAGTTTAGTATTTAATTTGAAATTTCATCCTGCATTTAGCTGCCTTTTTTCCTTAATCCTTTCCAATCTGGAATATTTCATCAATCTCTTTTATTACTTTAACACTTTTTTTTTTTTTTTTTTTTTTTTTTTGTAATCTTCACTTTTATTGCATAGCACTGGTCTGCTCTATTGTTACGTGCTCACCAGAGGAATTAGAGTTCAAAAAATGAATCTGTTCAGTCTGGTTTGAGTCAAGATATGGAGATGCTCACTATGAGGGCCAAAGAGACTTCTATGGGCTGAAGAGTCCAGGAGCTCTCGTTTGGAAGCTTTTCTTTTTTTTTTTTTTTTCTCATTGAAAATAATTTTTTTTTTTTTTTTATTGTAAACAAATGGGATACATGTTGTTTCTCTGTTTGTACATGGCGTAAAGGCATACCATTTGTGTAATCATAAATTTACATAGAGCCATGTTGTTTGATTCATTCTGTTATTTTTTTCCCTTCCCCCCACCCCTCCCACCCCTCTTTACCCTCTATACAGTAGTTCCTTCCTCCATACTTGCCCCCATCCCTAACCCTAACTCTAACCCTTCCCTCCCCCCCATTATGTGTCAACCTCCACTTATTAGCGATATCATTCGTCCTTTGGCTTTTTGAGATTGGCTTATCTCACTTAGCATGATATTCTCCAATTTCATCCATTTGCCTGCAAATGTCATAATTTTATCATTCTTTATGGCTGAGTAATATTCCATAGTATATATATACCACAGTTTCTTTCTCCACTCATCAATTGAAGGGCATCTAGGTTGGTTCCACAGTCTGGCTATTGTGAATTGAGCAGCTATGAACATTGATGTGGCTGTATTTCTGTAGTATGCAGATTTTAAGTCCTTTGGGTATAGGCCAAGGAGTGGGATAGCTGGGTCAAATGGTGGTTCCATTCCAAGTTTTCTAAGGAATCTCCACACTGCTTTCCATAGTGGCTGCACTAATTTGCAGCCCCACCAGCAGTGTATGAGTGTACCTTTCTCCCCACATCCTCGCCAACACCTGTTGTTGCTCGTATTCTTGATAATCGGCATTCTAATTGGGGTGAGATGGAATCTTAGGGTGGTTTTGATTTGCATTTCTCTTATTACTAGAGATGTTGAACATTTTTCCATATGTTTGTTGATTGCTTGTAGATCTTCTTCTGTGAAGTGTCTATTCATTTCCTTAGCCCATTTGTTGACTGGACTGTTTGAATTCTTGGAGTAGAGTTTTTTGAGTTCTTTATAGATTCTGGAGATTAGTGCTCTATCTGAAGTATGATTGGCAAAGATATTCTCCCACTCTGTAGGCTCTTTCTTCGCATTGCTGATAGTTTCCTTTGCTGAGAGAAAGCTTTTTAGTTTGAATCTATCCCAGTGGTTGATTCTAGCTTTTATTTCTTGTGCTATGGGAGTCCTGTTAAGGAAGTCTGGTCCTAGACCAACAAGGTGAAGATTTGGACCTACTTTTTCTTCTATAATCTGCAGGGTCTCTGGTCTGATTCCGAGGTCCTTAATCCATTTTGAGTTTAGTTTCGTGCATGCTGAGAGATATGGGTTTAGTTTCATTCTGTTGCATATGGATTTCCAATTCTCCCAGCACCATTTGTTGAAGAGGCTATCTTTTCTCCATTGCATATTTTTGGCCCCTTTGTCTAGTATGAGAAAATTGTATTTATTTGGGTTTGTGTCCGTGTCCTGTATTCTGTACCATTGATCTACCTTTCTATTTTGGTACCAATACCATGCCGTTTTTGTTACTATTGCTTTGTAGTAGAGTTGAAGATCTGGTATTGCAATACCCCCTGTTTCACTCTTCCTGCTAAGGATTGCTTTAGCTATTCTGGGTTTCTTATTCTTCCAGATGAATTTCATAATTGCTTGCTCTATTTCTGTAAGGTACACAATTGGGATTTTAATTGGAATTGCATTGAATTTGTATAGCACTTTAGGTAGTATGGCCATTTTGACAATATTAATTCTTCCTATCCAAGAACATGGAAGATCTTTCCATCTTCTAAGGTGTTCTTTAATTTCTTTCTTTAGTGTTGTATAGTTCTCATTGTAGAGGTCTTTCACCTCTTTTGTGAGATTGATTCCCAAGTATTTTATTTTTTTCGAGGCTATTGTGAATGGGGTAGTTTTCCTAATTTCTCTTTCTGAAGATTCATCACTTATGTATAAAAATGCGTTGGATTTATGGGCATTGATCTTGTAACCTGCTACTTTACTGAAATCACTTATGAGTTCTAAGAGTTTTCTGGTGGAATTTCCAGGTTCCTCTAAATATATAATCATGTCATCAGCGAACAGGGATAGTTTGAGTTCTTCTTTTCCAATTCGTATCCCTTTAATTTCTTTGGTTTGTCTAATTGCTCTGGCCAGAGTCTCAAGAACGATGTTGAATAGAAGTGGTGAAAGAGGGCATCCCTGCCTTGTTCCAGTTTTTAGGGGGAATGCTTTCAGTTTTTCACCATTTAGAATGATATTAGCCATGGGCTTAGCATAAATGGCCTTTACAATATTAAGGAATGTTCCCACTATCCCTATTTTTTCTAGTGTTTTGAGCATGAAGGGGTGCTGTATTTTATCAAATGCTTTTTCTGCATCTATTGAAATAATCATGTGATTCTTGACTTTAAGTCTATTAATATGGTGAATTACGTTTATTGATTTCCTGATGTTGAACCAACCTTGCATCCCTGGGATGAAACCCACTTGATCATGGTGCACTATCTTTTTAATATGTTTTTGTATGCGATTTGCTAAAATTTTGTTGAGAATTTTTGTGTCGATGTTCATTAAGGATATTGGTCTGAAATTTTCTTTCCTTGATGAGTCTCTGTCTGGTTTAGGTATCAGTGTGATATTGGCTTCATAGAATGAGTTTGGGAGGGTTCCCTCCTCTTCTATTTTATGGAATACTTTGAGAAGTATTGGAATGAGCTCTTCCTTAAAGGTTTTGTAGAACTCGGCTGAGAACCCATCTGGTCCCGGACTTTTCTTTGTTGGTAGGCTTTTGATGACTTCTTCTATTTCAGTACTTGAAATTGGTCTATTTAAATTGTTTATGTCCTCCTCATTCAGTTTAGGCAATTCATATGTCTCTAGAAACCTGTTGATGTCTTCGAAATTTTCTATTTTGTTGGAGTATAGATTTTCAAAATAGCTTCTAATTATGTTTTGTATTTCCATCCTGTCTGTTGTGATATTTCCTTGTTCATTCCGAATTTTACTGATTTGGGTTTTCTCTCGTCTTCTCTTTGTTAGTGTGGCTAAAGGTTTATCAATTTTGTTTATTTTTTCGAAGAACCAACTATTTATTTTGTCAATTTTTTGTATTGTTTCTTTTGTTTCAATTTCATTGATTTCAGCTCTGAGTTTAACTATTTCCTGTCTTCTACTACTTTTGGTGCTGTTCTGTTCTTCTTTTTCTAAGGCTTTGAGCTGTAGTGTTAAGTTGTTTATTTGTTGAGTTTTACTTCTTTTATTAAATGCGCTCCATGAAATAAATTTCCCTCTAAGTACTGCTTTCATAGTGTCCCAGAGATTTTGATATGATGTTTCTTTGTTCTCATTTACCTCTAAGAATTTTTTAATTTCCTTCCTAATATCTTCTGTTATCCATTCATCATATAATAGCATATTGTTTAATCTCCAGATGTTGGAATAGTTTCTGTGTTTTACTCTTTCATTTATTTCTAACTTCAATCCATTATGATCTGATAGAATACATGCTAGTGTCTCTATCTTCTTGTATTTGCTAACATTAGCTTTGTGGCATAATATATGGTCTATTTTAGAGAAGGATCCATGTGCTGCTGAGAAGAAAGTGTATTCACTCTTGGTTGGATGGAATATTCTATAAATGTCCGTTAAGTCTAAATTATTGATTGTGTTGTTGAGATCTATGGTTTCTTTGCTCAATTTTTGTCTGGAAGATCTGTCCAGTGGTGAGAGCGGCGTGTTAAAATCACCTAGTATTATTGTGTTGTGGTCTATTTGGTTTCTGAAATTGAGAAGGATTTGTTTGACATACATAGATGAGCCACTGTTTGGGGCATAGATGTTTATGATTGTTATATCTTGTTGATTTATGCTTCCCTTAAGCAGTATGAAATGACCTTCTTTATCCCTTCTGACTAACTTTGGCTTGAAGTCCACATTATCGGAAATGAGGATGGATACTCCAGCTTTTTTGCTGAGTCCATGTGCATGGAATGTTTTTCCCCATCCTTTCACCTTTAATCTATGGGTATCTTTTTCTATGAGGTGAGTCTCTTGCAGGCAACATATTGTTGGATCTTTCTTTTTAATCCAGTCTGCTAGTCTATGTCTTTTGATTGATGAATTCAGGCCATTAACATTCAGGGTTATTATAGAGAAATGATTTGTTTTCCCGGTCATTTGGTTCATTTTTAAAATTTTGTTTATTTATTTGTTTGACACAACTTGTTTCCTCCTTTATTTGACAATTCCTTTAGGATAATTCCTCCCTTTGCTGATTTGCTTCTTTGTTTCTCATCTCTTCCTCATGGAATATTTTGTTGAGAATGTTCTGTAATGCTGGCTTTCTTTTTGTAAATTCTTTTAGCTTTTGTTTATCATGGAAGGATTTTATTTCATCGTCAAATTTGAAGGTAAGTTTTGCTGGGTATAAGATTCTTGGTTGGCATCCATTTTCTTTCAGGGCTTGAAAAATGTTGTTCCAGGACCTTCTAGCTTTTAGGGTCTGGATTGAAAAATCTGCTGATATGCGTATTGGTTTCCCCCTGAATGTAATTTGGTTCTTTTCTCTCACAGCCTTTAAAATTCTGTCTTTATTTTGTATGTTAGGTATTTTCATTATAATGTGCCTTGGTGTGGGTCTGTTGTAATTTTGTGTATTTGGAGTCCTGTAAGCCTCTTGAACTTGATTTTCCATTTCATTCTTCAGATTTGGGAAATTTTCTGATATTATTTCATTGAATAGGTTGTTCATTCCTTTGGCTTGTTTCTCTAGGCCTTCCTCAATCCCAATAATTCTTAAATTTGGCCTTTTCATGATATCCCATAGTTCTTGTAGATTCTGTTCATGATTTCTTACCATCTTCTCTGTTTGTTCAGCTTTGTTTTCAAGGTTAAATATTTTGTCTTCAATGTCTGAGGTTCTGTCTTCCAGGTGTTCTATCCTATTGGATATGCTTTCTATGGAGTTCTTAATTTGGTTTATTGTTTCCTTCATGTCAAGGATTTCTGTTTGGTTTTTTTTCAATATCTCTAACTCTTTATTGAAATGATCTTTTGCTTCCTGTATTTGCTCTTTTAACTGTCGATTGGTGCGATCAATCAATGCTTGCATTTGCTCTTTCATCTCATCATTCAATGCTTGCATTTGCTCTTTCATCTCCTCATTTGCTTCTCTGATCATTTTAATTATGTACATTCTGAACTCCTTTTCTGTCATTTCTTCTGCCATGCTGTCATTGGGTTTTATTGATGTAACATCTAGATTTGTTTGCAGCATTTTCTTTCCTTGTTTTCTCATGTTGTTCAGATATCAGTGGACCGCTGAGATATTGCAGATTTCCTCTGTTGATTTACAATGACCCTGAAGATTTCTATATATATCCCCTCTTAGCCTTCAGTAGGCTGAAGTCTTGGAGGAGGTTGATAATGCGGTGCTCCACAAGGAAGCTGCCTCTCTAGGAGTGGTGGCCTTCAGGTGGGGTATATTCCCTGCTAGTGGGCAGAGGTGCCTCCACTTGTTGACCAATGGTCATCCAAAGGGGACCTAGGCTGTGGGCTGAGGCAAGGCCTGTTTGGGCCTGTGTCTCTGGTTTTACCGTCCTTGTGGGAAACCTCACCCAGCAGGGAAGACTCACCCGGTGGGGAGGTCTCGCTGGTCAGTTTCCTCCTAGAGGTTCCCCTCAATTTACAGCTACTGCCTGGGCTGGGCTGCCTTCCTCTGCAAAGTTTCCAGGGGCCCGGCCCTACCTCCTGGGCCTGGGAGCCTCACCCTTCGCAGATGAATCTCCTTAGGCTGCCCCTCCTCAGAGAATTTGCCCACAGGCCTGGAACCTTCGCTCCGCCCTAAGCCTGTCTCTGTGCGGCTCTTCCACCCAGAAGCCTCCTAGATCCTGGGACCCTGTTCTGCACCTAATTGCCTGGCTATGCAGCCCCTCCTCTGAGCAGCCACCTGTGGCCCCGAACAATCGCTCTGAGTCCCAGAGACCCGCCACAGGCCTCTTCCTCCTGACAGCCGCCCAGTATGCCGGTGCGGTCACTAGGAGTCCAAGAAACTCACTTCGTGCCTCCTCCTCCCACCAACCACCCGTAGCCCGGGGCAATCAATCACTCCGAGTCGAAGTGACCCTGCCCGTTCCTCCTCCTTCTCCAGATAACCCCCCGGGTGTTCAGGAGCAGTCCCTCTGAGTGGCTCTGAATCCACGTGACCCGCTGCACGGGTCCTCTGGGCAACTGCCCGGAGCTCTGGTGTGGTCCCTCAAGACCGAGCGTCCCACCACGCTTCTCCTCCAGGCAGCCCCCCTGTGTTCAGGAGCTGTCACTTTAAGACCAAACAACTCACCACTCGCCTTCTCCTCTGAGCAGCCGCCTGGAGCGCTAATGCAGTCACTGCGAGTCCAAAGGACCCGCCGCGCTCCTTCTCCTCCTTCTCCTACTCCTCCGGGCAGGCCCCGGGGTTCAGAAGTGGTCAGAGTCCAAACAGCTCGCCACGCAGCCCCTTCTCTGGCAACCGCCTGTAGTTCCCGTATAGTCACCCGAATCCAAGCGGCCGCTCCTCTTCCTCCTCGTCCTCAGGGCAGGCCCCGGGGTTCAGAAGCGTCGTTCTGATTCCAAACAGCTCGCCGCGCGGCTTCTCCTCTGGCAACCGCCTGCAGCTCTGGCGCAGTCTCTCCGAATCCAAGTGGCCACGCTCCTCTTCTCCTCCTCAGGGCAGGCCCCGGTGTCCTGAGTCCACACAGTTCTCCCCGCCACTCCTCCCCCGGGCAGCCGCCAGAGCCCCAGTGGCTGCTCCGAGTCCCAGCGCTGTGCCGAGCGGCCTCCTCTACGGCGCTCCAGCGGGGGGAGGGGCGTCTCGCTGGCAGTTCTACTTCACAAAGTTTCCTGTGTTCCGGGACCCCCGTCCCATCCGGGGTGCCCCCCCAGGGGGTGAGAGTCACCCGGCTACTTTGAGTTGGTCCCAAGCGTCTCAATATCTCCTCTCTTGAATCCTGAGTTCTGGAGCAACACGTAATGCAGCCACCCTCTAGGCCGCCATCTTGAAAACCCCCTTACTTTAACACTTTTAAAGACTATCGGCCTGTTATTTTGTAGACTACAGCCTTGATCTATAGGTTTGCTGGTGTTCGCCAATTTTCTCCGCTGTTATTTTTTTCCTTCATAATTAATAGTTATCTTGGAAGATGTTATGAGACCATGAATATCATTTACCTTGTCCTACCTTTCCTCACAATTTTGAGGAAAAATCAAAGATTCTTTTCTGTTACAACTACTACTATTGTGTTCACCAAATGATGATCTTCTATTTAGATCATTCTTTTAGAATACTTATTAAAAGAATTTTTCCCAATGTGAGTAGTCACACTTGTTACTTACATTTTCAAACAAAGGTGGATGACTATATAACCCTTTGAGGCAAAATTGTATGCCAGATTCATTAGTTATGTCATATCAGTGCAATAATAGTATTATCCATTATGTTACTCAATGTTACTTATGCAGTTCTCCCATTAAAAATTTCTTTACAGATATAATGATTTTGGGAAAAGTTATCTCCATTTTACATATGGACCTTTAGTTAGGACCCAGAAAGGTTCTAACTGCAGTGATTTATATCTATGGCTTCTGATTCATTTATTCTTTCTCTCCCGAAATTTTCTCAATATTTCTGTCTTTTGGTTTCATTGATTTTCTTTAAAAAATAATTCAAAGCACCACAAATATTTTTCTTTGGGGGGCAGGAGAAGAGAATGCAGGTTGTGCTTATGAATTAAAAACTACAAATAATAATTTGTCCAAAATAAACCAAACGTGTGACTTAAGACCCTACAACACTGTCAATTATATGATTATTAATTGAGGTTCCTCTGATCCCAATTTTAAGAACTCTGTTCTGTTAGCTAAAGATATAGATTAGAATAACCAAGTGTTTCAGATGGTATTATTAATCTTGTTTGTTTGGCTTTTAAATAAAATAAAGCAAATGGAATAGTAAAATGATTGTTCCATATGCTCCACCCAGTTTTATCAACTATCTATATTCTACCATTTTTGTTTTGTCTGTACATCCTGTCATACTCCACAGTCTTGCTACTTTTCCAAATTAAATTTGCATAAATTGGAAGACATGCCTCTTAAATGACAAGTGGCCCCTGCCATGTAACCCCATGCCTGTTTAGCTAAGAACATGTCCATCGCCTCTGGGAGTTCTGAGTTCATCCACTCATTCCCCATAACCAGCCTTAACTAATCACCAGTCTTAGTGTCTCATGGTACAAAACTTTAGAACCACAAAAATATGGAAGCATGCTCAGAATAATGTCTTGTGATATTCATTCATGGTTACACTTATCAGTATTTCATTCCCTTGCTGGGAAGCATAGTACAATTTTTGTATTGATTCAAGTAGGTGTTTTTAAATCAAGAATTTCAATGTGCTCTTCCACAATACATATTCCAAATGGATTGTTCAAATGAGACATAGGAACTCCATACAGGGAAGCTCTGCTCAATCAGTCTCATTGCAATTGCATAGCCAAATAGTTTTTTTTTTTTTTTTTTTTTTTTTTTTTTGCGGTACTGGGGATTGAACCCAGGGCCTTGTGCTTGCGAGGCAAACACTCTATCAACTGAGCTATATCCCCAGTCCACCCAAATAGTTCTTGATTGTTATGGAAACAAAGTGAAGGGGAAAATGTTTCTTAATAACATTTGTTCTTATAAACCAGCTAAGAATATGTTGGGATCATTCTTTTAACAAAAGCAAGCCTTTGGATCTATTGGGCATATTAAGTGCTCTGAATCTTATTGTCTTACAATATGAAGGAAGATTATACTGGAACAATATGTAGCTCACAAGATAATTTTTAAGGAAGTAAAAACTCTTGAGATACATCTCAGATTTAAGTAGGAATTCTGAAGGAGGGGTCCAACCATCTGTGATCTAACAAGGTCTCCAGGTAACTCTAATGCAACTAAGTTTGAAAACCCCTGAGCTACAGAAGCTTTATTATTCTTCATCTGCCACATCTGCATTAGATCACTGGGGCTCCTGGTCCAGTCTGTGACTTCATGTTACCATTCTTGCAGCATCTTGTGTGTTTCATATTTGCTATTTCTATGTCACTCAGGATTCTGACATATTAGTTCTGGATTTTTAGCCCAATTCTTGCACTCATTAGGCTTTCAATAAAATATCACTGTTGAATGAACAACTTCTCCTTCAACATAACTGCTTGCCTTGGATGATTCTAAGCTGTACCCTAACTATAACTCAATTAGAGTTGCTTTTAAAAAAATCATGTGTAAATATTTACCCCTGATAGTTTTGTTCAAAATATACATAGATTTTCTCCTTAAATGCTTTGTCATTTCACTCACATCTCCAATCACTCAAAACAACAGAATGCTATTGACTAAAAAAGTTCGAAATTGCAGTTAAATATTAAGGAATCAGAAGTTCAATCTATTATCTTAATTCCCTTGATAATGTATCCAATACTTCAAAGATCGAATCAGTGTATCAAAGACTTCATCATAACCATATAGGGTAGGAAAAAAACACACACAACTTTGCCCTTTACTGTCTAAATTCTCTTACTGGAACTCTACAGATTACACTGACATACAAATTCACAACACAAAAACAGTTTACTGACACATGCAGTATACGTACATGGAGGTGGAATTCTGTGGAGAGAAACTCAAAGGATGGTTAGGATTTGAGGTTTGTATAGGATCTTAATAAAGTACAGAAGACTTACAGAGAAGTAATGGGACACAGGAAAAGTGGTATACATAGAAATTAGTGGGAGATAAGTCTTGTTTTAGTAAGGTAGATTCTACTCTGTACCTCCAGGTTGATATGAGTCTGATCCTGAGCCCAATTTAAGGTAAAATGGTGAGGGGCAGGGAAAAGTTTTTTTTTCTTTTTTTAATTTCCTTTTTTCTTGTTTATTTTCATCTTCAGATTCTCAGTTGTCTTTAGTTCAAAATAATCCTTATGTCAAAATGGCATCTTGGGGTGGAATATTGTTTCTTTATAATTGCTTACCAACTTGCTGTGTTTAGACTATGCCAAACTATGGTCCAACCAACTTTTGTCCTCTAGAACAATATAATTTTAGAATTTTAAGAGTCTTGAGTTTGTATAGTAAAATTCCATTCTGAAACTTGAAGCTCAAGAATCTTGATCATTATAGCCACTCAGTTAAATGCAGTATAGTTAATGCTATTTAGTATTTCTAGTCACAACCGTAACACAGATCATCAGTTATAAATTGAGTTATGCTTAATCTGAAATTATTAATCAGTTGCATAACCAAGGCCCCAACAAGGAGAATTAGAAGGGCAGGAAGTAATTACAAAAGTAGGAAAGCCAGAAATGTGTATATATAATGAGTATTCCATTTGATCTGAGTTGAAATGTGGAAAAGAAAATCTTTCCCCAATTTTTAAGCATTAAGATTGTCCTAAATCTGAACTAGAAACAGTATTAGAAGTCAGAAATCCTTTCATTTCTGTACACTTCCTTTAATGCTTTATCTTCTGAATTTTCTGTGGTTACAATGTTTATTTAATGTTTAATTTAATTTTAGAGCTAATTTTACAGTGGCACACACCTACAATCACAGTGACTTGGCTGAGGCAGGAGAATCAAAAGTTCAAGGCCAACCTCAGCAACTTAGTAGGACTTGTCTCAAAATAAAATATGAAAGAGTTGGGGATATGGTTCAGTGGTAAAGCACCTCAGGGTTCAATTCCCAGTACTAGTACTATGACTAATTATTACTAATTATTATTATTTGCAATAATAAATTATAATAATAATAATTGTTATGATTTTTATTTAATACTGCCTCCAAATAACTGCCTGGTAAGTCTATTGACTACTAGTTAACTGAGATCCAAGTTATTTTCTCTCACATGACTTAGACTTAAATATTCTTTTATCCAATTTCCTAAAATCAATCCTAATTTAAAAGCTTTGTATCTATGTCCCTCTATTTACTCCTTTTTTTTTTTTTTTTTTTTCTTTTCCTTTGTTTTAAATTCTGGAGAGGAAAGTCTTTTCAGTGGTTTTACTCTAGTGAAGTGTATCAAACGACACAGTTTATTTAATATTCCCAGCGTTACAATTCAGTGGATCTGTGTGTTGTTTATCTACTGTCTGTTCAACATCACCTCTGCCAACCAAAACTATTCAGAGAATAAAGAATATCACTGTAATTTGTGACAAGTCTTCACCAGGTATTCTTGGTCCAGTTACCTGGACAAATATTGAAAGACTGACTTGAGTTGGCACTAAATCAACTGAGACAATGTTGAACTATTCCCTGACTAAAATAGCAGAAAATATAAATATGTGCCTAGCTGTCAAAGCAAAGCGTTAGATATTCACAGCATGGAATGCCTTGTCACTTGGTTGGGGAAAAATAAAAAGTGTCTGTGTTCTTACTATTGCACTGTAACTGACTGGGGGTCACTAGCACAAACCAAACTATGTGTCCTGACAACTTAAAAAGAACCATTGTTAAACAATCTAAATGTTTCAGAAAGTTCAATTTATCACATAAAAAATACAGCTTATTTAAATTCAACTGTTCCTTTAAAAAAAATCAAAATTTTGTTTTGAAAAAATAAATGTTAACATCAATTTTCATGGCCACACATAGGGGAATTTTCACTTGATTGTTGAAATATCTAAGATTATATGCTATGGAGAACAGTTTCAAGTGATTATTGTTCTAAGGAAATCAGTGTACCATTTAGTACATTCATCAGTCAGAATGTTCTTTATTATTGCAGTAGGAACTCTCTAATTTCAAAGATTACTAGATCAATAGAGACAATTGCTTTGTTTTGTTTAAAAACAAAAGTCTCCTCAAAAAATCTATGGTGAATTTGGAGAATGATAAAAATCTGTTCAAAAAATATTTACCAATAAATTTCTATCATAATTAATGTAAGAAGCTATTGAAATAATAGAATTAGTTTTAAATTTTTGTAGCACTTATTATTCTATGTCTTTTTGGGTCTCTTTATTAGGACAGCTTTCATTGGCCCTGTGTTGTAGATAAGTAAACTGATCTTTGATAAGTGACTTAATTAACATAATTACACTTAAATTCCAGGTTATCTAACTTCAGACCTAGTTAGGATTCTACTAATGTTATTTTACATCCATTTTATAGATTAGACATATGAAAATAAGAATTTCAGTTTTGTATAACCAAACAATTCAAATTTAAGACTGAATAAAGTTGAGATTCAGTTTTATATTTAATAAATTCTTGAGGGTAATGTTAAAGGTGAAATATAAAATACACTGACAAAATTATAAACCTTGCATACAAGTTTAGACAGTATCGAAATGACATCAGAAAAAATTTAGACTGAATCACATACAATTATCCATACTATATTAACTTTTTTATACCTATAAAAGTGATAACTGTGTATTATAAAATGAATTTAAGAAGTAACCAAAGAATGTAAGGAACAATGCCAACACAGAAAAAAGTCAGTTTTATTTTTTCAGTCACAAAATTATGTGCATTATTTTGGTGGAATATATTAAAAATTTATCCTTTCTTGAGCTTTTTAGCCTTTTTGTTTAATAGCATCAAATTGTGTGAAACATAATTATCTTTCTGAAAGATTCAAGTTGTTGTTACACAATGAATACCACCCAACTTTTTAAAGAACCAGGGCAATAGCTGTACAAAAGTCAGTGAAAATAGTGTAAAAGAATCAGAATGAACCCAAGGAATAATAAATCAACATACTTAATTTTACTTTCTGTCGCTGGCTCTTTGCGGTTCCAAAATCCATGGATATTTGTCACCGCCTGCAGCAACAACTTGCACGGGTCTTATGGGTGGTGGAGTGGAAACTGAGGCACTTCTATCTTTCTCTTTAGTGCACTGCTTTCTTGCTTGTTTATAGAGGATAGAGGAAATGAGGTTTACTTGCTTTGAGAGGAGAGAGAGAGACCCCGCTTATCAGAGAGAGAGACTTTGCTTAAGAGAGAAACTTGCTATGCCTTAAAGTCCTGCATACGTCCACCTAAGGTGCCCTAGTGATGCGTCTCAGTTCTCCGTTCTGCGATCTGCCTTCTGCTGCTGCCCCTACTCGCTGCTGTGTTCTTTCTTCTGGCTTTTTTGCTAATGGCTGCTGTGGCGTGTCTTCTCTGGCTACTGCCGCGCGGCGTATCTTCTGCTACTGCTTTTCTGCCTCTAATGGCTGCTGTCCGTGTTTTTCCCTCTGGCTGCTTCTAATGGCTGCTGTGGCTGTCTTCTTCTCTGGCTATGCTTATATCACCTCCAGGACGCGGAGAGCAGGGCCACGCCTCTTACGCAAAGATTAGGCGAGAAGCTCTGAGCAGGCAATTAGTGCTCGAGAACACATGCACATACATTGTGTGCGTGGACGAGAAAATCACCTGAGTGTGCTTATGTCTACTAACCTCCTTGCTGCCGATGTGATCAGGCGCTGCCAACATGGCACAGCCCCCAACAACTTTCCCCAGACATTTTTCATGCATCCAGATCTGCCATTTCAAAACCTATAAATGACAGTGGGAAAAAATTTGTTCACAATCATAAAACTCTCATAGAGAAAATATCATTAGTATGACTAATGTCAGATATGAAATTATAAAAATTCATACGAATTATTTTTCATTCACTATCAAATAATAAAGGCAATATAATGATAATAGCAATCTCTTTTATAAACACCTTAAATTAGTTGCAGTAGATAATATAGTATTGAATTTCACTAACAGTCAAGTTTCCTAAATGATTTTTCAACAATTCATTTGCAAGCATTTTATTTTTTGTGGTTGTAAGAATGCTGAAATGTACTATCACCTGTGTTTGCCATCCATAGAAAATTTATTCTTTGTGATAAATGTGTGTGTGTTTACAAATAAATACAATACATACATATATATTTTTTTCAATTCACTTTTGTGTATTTTCCATGTTCTTTTGCAAACCCATTAAAGATATGTTTAATTTCTTTATAATTTCACTTTAAATTCATTCTGTAAATCTAAATTTCAGATATAAAAATATGTAAATAAATCAACATGTGATATTTATTTGTTAGGCTTCCTATGCAAATAGCAAAGTGCAAAAATTGCAAGTTGTAAGATCTCACTGCATAATATACTTTGTAATAGGGAAACTGGTGGTAATAAAAGAAAATAAATTAGATCTTTTTAAATTTCCCAGTAGCAGTGATGGAAATAGGTACCCATTTATTTTCTTAGTTTCTTTTTGTGCTATTTAAATTTTGATATAATAAACTTAAAGATGAAGTTGTAAGAATAGCACAAAGAATTTCTTTTTTTTAAGATTTTTTTATGTATTATTTATTCAGTTACTTTTTTAAAATTAAAAATCATAAATTTACATAGGGCAATGTTGTTTGATTCATTGTTATATTTTTCCCTTCCCCCCACCCCTCCCACCCCTCTTTTCCCTCTACACAGTCCTTCCTTCCTCCATTCTTACCACCCACCCCTCCCACCCCTCTTTTCCCTCTATACAGTCCTTCCTTCCTCCATTCTTACCACCCTCCTTATCCCTAACCCTAAACCTAACCCTAACCCTAACACTAACCCGACCTACCCCCTAATATATGTCCTCATCCGCTTATCAGCGAGATCATTCGTACTTTAGTTTTTTGACATTGGCTTATCTCACTTAGCGTAATATTCTCCAATTTCATCCATTTGCCTGCAAATGCCATAATTTTATCATTCTTCATGGCAGAGTAATATTCCATTGTATATATATGCCACAGTTTCTTTATCCATTCATCAACTGAAGGGCATCTAGGTTGGTACCACAATCTGGCTATGGTGAATTGAGCAGCTATGAACATTGATGTGGCTGTATCTCTGTAGTATGCTGTTTTTAAGTCCTATGGGTATAGGCCAAGGAGTGGGATAGCTGGGTCAAATGGTGGTTCCATTCCAAGCTTTCTGAGGAATCTCCATACTGCTTTCCAGAGTGGCTACACTAATTTGCAACCCCACCAGCAATGTATGAGTGTACCTTTTCCCCACATCCTCGCCAACACCTATTGTTGCTTGTGTTCTTGATAATCGCCATTCCTATTGGGGTGAGATGAAATCTTAGGGTAGTTTTGATTTGCATTTATCTTATTACTAGAGATGTTGAACATTTTTTCATATATCTGTTGATTGCTTGTACATCTTCTTCTGTGAATTATCTGTTCATTTCCTTAGCCCATTTGTTGATTGGATTATTTGTATTCTTGGTGTAGAGTTTTTTGAGTTCTTTATAGATTCTGGAAATTAGCGCTCTATCTGAAGTATGAGTGGCAAAGATATTCTCCCACTCTGTAGGCTCTCTCTTCACATTACTGATAGTTTCCTTTTCTGAGAGAAAGCTATTTAGTTTGAATCTACCCCAGTTGTTGATTCTTGCTTTTATTTCTCGTGCTATGGGAGTCCTGTTAAGGAAGTCTGATCCTAAGTCAACAAGTTGAAGGTTTGGACCTAATTTTTCTTCTATAAGATGCAGCATCTCTGATCTGATTTCAAGGTCCTTGATCCATTTTGAGTTGAGTTTTGTGCAGGGTGAGAGATATGGGTTTAATTTCATTCTGTTGCATATGGTTTTCCAGTTTTCCCAGCACCATTTGTTGAAGAGGCTATCTTTTCTCCATTGCATATTTTTGGCCTCTTTGTCTAGTATGAGAAAATTGTATTTATTTGGGTTCATGTCTGTGTCCTCTATTCTGTACCATTGATCTACTTGTCTATTTTGGTACCAATACCATGCTGCTTTTGCTACTATTGCTTTGTAGTAGAGTTGAAGATCTGGTATTGCTATACCCCCTGCTTCGCTCTTTCTACTGAGGATTGCTTTAGCTATTCTGGGTTTCTTATTCTTCCAGATGAATTTCATAATTATATGCTCTATTTCTGTAAGGTACATCATTGGGATTTTAATTGGAATTGCATTGAATTTGTATAGCACTTTTGGCAGTATGGCCATTTTAACAATATTAATTCTGCCTATCCAAGAACATGGGAGATTTTTCCATTTTCTAAGGTTTTCTTTAATTCCTTTCTTTAGTGTTCTGTAGTTCTCATTGTAGAGGTCTTTCACCTCTTTTGTGAGGTTGATTCCCAAGTATTTTATTTTTTTCGATGCTATTGTGAATGGGGTAGTTTTCCTAATTTCTCTTTCTGAAGATTCATCACTTATGTATAAAAATGCATTGGATTTATGAGCATTGATCTTGTAACCTGCTATTTTACTGGCTTTACTTATGAGTTCTAAGAGTTTTCTGGTGGAATTTCCCAGTTCCTCTAAATATATAATCATGTCATCAGCAAACAGGGATAGTTTGAGTTCTTCTTTTCCAATTCGTATCCCTTTAATTTCTTTGGTTTGTCTAATTGCTCTGGCTAGAGTCTAAAGAACAATGTTGAATAGAAGTGGTGAAAGAGGGCATCCCTGCCTTGTTCCAGTTTTTAGGGGGAATGCTTTCAGTATTTCACCATTTAGAATGATATTGGCCATGGGCTTAGCGTAGATGGCCTTAACAATGTTAAGGAATATTCCCACTACCCCAATTTTTTCTAGTATTGTGAGCATGAAGTGATGCTGTATTTTATTGAATGCTTTTTCTGCATCTATTGAAATAATCATGTGATTCTTAATTTTTATTCTGTTGAAATGGTGAATGACATCTATTGATTTCCAGATGTTAAACTAACCTTGCATCCCTGGGATAAAACCCACTTGATCGTGGTGCACTATCTTTTTAATATATTTTTGTATGTGATTTGCTAAAATTTTGTTGAGAATTTTTGTGTCGATGTTCTTTAAGGATATTGGTCTGAAATTTTCTTTCCTCGAAGTGTCTCTGACTGGTTTAGGTATCAGGGTGTTATTGGCTTCATAGAATGAGTTTGGGAGGGTTCCCTCCTCTTCTATTTCATGGAATACTTTGAGGAGTATTGGAATGAGCTCTTCTTTAAAGGTTTTATAGAACTTGGCTGAGAACCCATCTGGTCCCAGACTTCTCTTTGTTGGTAGGCTTTTGATGACCTCTTCTATTTCATTGCTTGAAATTGATTTATTTATGTTGTGTATGTCCTTCTCGTTCAGTTTAGGTAATTCATATGTCTCTAGAAACTTGTTGATGTCTTCGAGGTTTTCTGTTTTGTTGGAGTATAGGTTTTCAAAATAGCTTCTAATTATGTTTTGTATTTCAATCCTGTCTGTTATGATATTTCCTTGTTCATTCCGAATTTTAATAATTTGAGTTTTCTCCCTCTTTCTCTTTGTTAGTGTGGCTAAGGGTTTATCAATTTTGTTTATTTTTTCAAAGAACCAATTATTTATTTTGTTAATTTTTCCAATTGTTTCTTTTGTTTCAATTTCGTTGATTTCGGCTCTGATTTTAACTATTTCCTGTCTTCTACTACTTTTGGTGTTGGTCTGCTCTTCTTTTTCTAGGGCTTTGAGCTGTAATGTTAAGTTGTTTATTTGTTGATTTCTACTTTTTTGTTGAATGCACCTCATGAAATAAATCTTCCTCTAAGTATTGCTTTCATAGTGTCCCAGAGATTTTGATATGATGTGTCTTTGTTCTCATTTACTTCTAAGTATTTTTTTATTTCCCTCCTGATGTCTTCTGTTATCAATTCATCATATAATAGTGTGCTATTTAATCTCCAGGTATTGGAGCAGTTTCTGTTTTTTATTCTGTCATTTATTTCTAATTTCAATCCATTATGATCTGATAGAGTACATAGTAGTATCTCTATCTTCTTGTATTTGCTAACAGTAGCTTTGTGGCATAAAACATGGTCTATTTTAGAGAAGGATCCATGCGCTGCTGAGAAGAAAGTTTATTCGTTCTTCGTTGGATGGTATATTCTGTGTAAGTCGGTTAAGTCTAAATTGTTCATTGTGTTATTGAGATCTGTGGTTTCTTTATTCAATTTTTGATTGGACGATCTATCCAGGGGTGAGAGAGTTGTGTTAAAATCGCCTAGTATTATTGTGTTGTGGTCTCTTTGATTTCTGGAATTGAGAAGGATTTGTTTGACGTATATGGATGAACCAATGTTCGGGGCATAGATATTTATGATTGTTATGTCTTGCTGATTTATGCTTCCCTTAAGCAGTATGTAATGTCATTCTTTATCCCTTCTGAGTAGTTTTGGCTTGAAGTCCACATTATCTGAAATGAGGATGGATACTGCAGCTTTTTTGCTGTGTCCATGTGCATGGTATGTTTTTTCCCATCCTTTCACCTTTAGTCTATGGGTATCTCTTTCTATGAGATGAGTCTTCTGCAGGCAGCATATTGTTGGATTTTTCTTTTTAATCCAATCTGCCAGTCTATGTCTTTTGATTGATGAGTTCAGGCTATTAACATTAAGGGTTATTATTGTGATGTGATTTGTATTCCCAGTCATTTGACTCATTTTTGTTTTTTGACATGATTTGGTTTCTCCTTTATTTGGCTATTCCTTTAGGCTAGTTCCTCCCGTTGCTGATTTACATCATTGTTTTTCATCTCTTCCTCATGGAATATTTTGCTGAGAATGTTCTGTAATGCCAGCTTTCTTTTTGTAAAGTCTTTTAGCTTTTATATATCATGGAAGGATTTTATTTCATCGTCAAATCTGAAAGTAAGTTTTGCTGGGTATAATATTCTTGGTTGGCATCCATTTTCTTTCAGGGCTTGGTAAATGTTGTTCCAGGCCCTTCTAGCTTTTAGGGTCTGGATTGAAAAATCTGCTGATATCTGTATTGGTTTTCCCCTGAATGTAATTTGATTCTTTTTTCTCATGGCCTTTAAAATTCTGTCTTTATTTTGTATGTTAGGTATTTTCATAATAATGTGCTTTGGTGTGGGTCTGTTGTAATTTTATATATTTGGAGTCCTATAATCCTCTATTATGTAGTTCGCCATTTCATCAGATTTGTGAAATTTTCTGATATTATTTCATTGAATAGATTGTTCATTCCTTTGGTTTGTTTCTCTAAGCCTTCTTCAATCCCAATAATTCTTAAATTTGGCCTTTTCATGATATCCCATAATTCTTGTAGATTCTGTTCATGATTTCTTACCATCTTTTCTGTTTGGTCAACTTTGTTTTCAAGATTGAATATTTTTTCTTCAATATCTGAGGTTCTGTCTTCCAGGAGTTCTATCCTATTGGTTATGCTTTCTATGGAGTTTTTAACTTCATTTATTTTTTCCTTCAAGGATTTCTGTTTGTTTGTTTTTTTTTTTCCCAGTATCTCTAACTCTTTATTGAAATTATCTCTTGCTTCCTGTATTTGCTCTTTTAACTGTTGATTGGTGCGATCACTTAATGCCTGCATTTGCTCTTTCATCTCCTCGTTTGCTTCCCTGATTGTTTTAATTATGTACATTCTGAACTCCTTTTCTGACATTTCTTCTGCTGTGCTGTCATTGGTTTTTATTGATATAGTATCTAAGTTTGTTTGGGACATTTTCTTCCCTTGTTTTCTCATATTGGTCAGGTGTCAGTGGGACTCTGTGATACTGCAGATTTCCTCTATTGGCTTAATGTGTCCCTATAGATTTCCAGTGTATCACCTACCGGCCTTCAGTAGCCTGAAGTCTTGGAGTAACTTGATAATGCAGTGATTCTGAAGAAAGTTGCCCCTAGCCCGCTACTGGTTCCAGGGCTTGGAGCTGGCACTGTGTGGAAAGGCTCTCACTGGGGGGCCTGCTCCAAGAAGCTGGCCGTGTAGGAGGAGCCCACCGCTGGAATGCTCACGGCTGCCTGGAGAAGACTCTAGCTGCCCTGCCCTACTCTAATAAGCCGCCCGAATCTGGGCCTGCTGCCAGGGCCGAGCTTCACCGGTGGGAGACACTCATCCCGTGGCTCTATTTTAGTTCGAGTCTCTCAATGCCTCCCCTTCTTGAATCCTGGGTTCTGGAGCAACTAGAAATGCAGTCACCCTCTAGTCCGCCAACTTGGATTGCCACAAAGAACTTCTAAATAGCATTTACCCATATTCACCGATTCTTTACATTCTCCCACTTGCTTTATCATTCTCTATAAAATATATATAATATAAATTTATACCTAAGTATATATAAATCATGTAAATATACGTATTTATAATGTGTATATATGGATACTTGTTTCTGAATCATTTAATAGTGAGTGACAGTCATCCTATTCCTTTATTTCTAAATATTTTAGTTTGCATTTTATAAAAAGATACACTCACATATAAAACTATAGTACAGATATCAGTATTAGAAAATTTAATACTGATATAAATTTATGTTAAATGGTCCAGATTCAAATTTTATAAGTTGTACAAATAATGTTCTTTAGAGTTACTTTTAGTCTGGGTTCAGAATCCATACTGGCTGCATAAATTATATTATTGCATCTTGATATTTCCTTTAATCTAAAACAATTCCTTGAACCTGAATTGTTTTTTTATGATCTTGACATTGTTGAAGAGCTTAGTATATTTATTCTGTGTAATGTTCCTCAATTTGGTCTTCCTTGGTGTTCTTGGTGAATAAATTCAGAATATATATATGTATATACACACATACACATATGAATAGCAGAATATAGTAGCAGAAATAGCCCAAAGTGATATTATAGCCTCCTCTCTGCTATATGTTGTCAGGAGGCACATTATGTTTTTGTTACCATTATTGGTGAAGTTACCTTTAATCATTTACTTAATGTGGAATGTGACAGGTTTCTATACTAGTGTTTCTTCTTCATTTTATAATATATGGAGATACTTTGAACCTCTGTAAATATACTATTTTCTCACTTTCATTCTCTAGTCTTAGTCACCAGAGATGATTTCTGAGTCAGTCATTAGTAAGTTGGTTGCCAGATCACATATTTAATTCCATCCTGTCTTCTCTATTATTAGACACCACAGTACTGTAAGGATGAGATTCCCTTCTCCTACACTCACTTATTCATATATTTACTTATATCAGTGGACTAATAGGTGTTCATTTTATCCAATGGATTATAGTTTCTTTCATTACTTATTTTGATGTTCAGATTGTTCAAGATTGTGTCATCTTCCCATGATCCCATGTTCCCATCATTGTTTGAATGCATTCTTACTTTGTGATGCAACTTGATTTTTCAGGCTCTGTTTTCTCCATCTCAGACCTGGCATCGGCCATTTTTCCTAGTGTCCCTAGTTCTTCTCACAGGCTAAATATATTTAGAAATGAGCATCTGGGTGCTGGATCTACTTATTATAATTGGATGTTATTGTTTTAATTCCTCTTGGTGGACAAAGGTAGGTAAGATATCTAGATAGATACATGGTACAGCAATTAAAAGAGGAATCGATAGGTGTATATAGATATTGATAGCTTTAATTCCAACCCAAATCCTATAGATTTAATTTCTATTCATCAACTCTTCCATATTTATAACTCCCCTCACCAACAGTGAGAAATAATGTTTCTCATTATCATCAATATATTTATTCATTTGCTCAAGCTTAAAATGAAGATTTGCTGCCCTGCATCACTATGAAAAACAATCCTACTACAAATATTTGTAGACTTCCTTTTTTCTTTGGATTGAAGATATGTACAAATATTGTGGTCAAAAAATACTGGGGTTAGTTCTTTATTTTCCCCCTCTTAGTATGGATGTTATTTATTTGAAATGTTTCTATTCTTATTTTAATTGTTTCCCCCTTTGTTCTTATTGGTTTCTTTTATTATAAAATATAGGGTTCCACAAGTCAGAGTTATACAAAAATAGATTCTGAGAAGTGTTACTAACCATTCTACCCACCCCACTGTAACTACTCCCTACAGGGACTCGTTGTAGTCATCTCTGTTTTGTCTCTTCTGTGATTATTTTTTAAAAAGTAAATAAATACATTATTTTCTTATTTGCCTTTTGATTTTACATAAACTGTAGCATCCTCTAAATATTCGTTCGTACTTGTTTTATCTCCACCTACCAGTAAAAATTACTCCTGTTCAGTTCTTAGAGATTGTAATGGCTGAATTCTCCAGAAGCAGGTACTGATAATTTCATTTTTGATAAGCAACTAATATCTGTGGAAAACAGGAAGCACAAACAGGATTGGGCAGCAGGAAAGTGTCACTGCAAACAGTCCAATGGCAGTGAATAAATGGCCCATCAGACTTGTCCATTAGTGGTCCACATGGCCCAGTCTGTGTGCCACTCTGCAGTCAACCATTGGCGGTAAGCCCCTCCAAGAATGGCAGTGAAGTGATTTTCTACAAGGCAAACCCTGAAAATCTGAACGGCTGGAAACTGTCTCCTGCTAACACTCAGCAGCTGAGCAAGTTCTCTCCTGACAGGATGGGACAACACAATGAAATACCTGGACAGTACATTACTGTCTACCACAGAAACTTGAGTTTTACTCCATATGGTCATGAGTTAGAAAGAAAGGCAAGAGCTGTGGCATTCAGTGTGGCAGCCACTAGCCATGTGTGGCTACTTAATTTTTAATTTAAATTAAGTAAAATAGAATAAAATGTAAAATGCAGTCATACTAGCCACATTTCAAAATCTTGGGGTGTGATGGTACACACCCGTAGTCTCAGCCTGAGACAGGAGGATTCCAAGTTTGAGGCCAACCTCAGCAATTTAGTGAGGCCCTAAGCAACATAGTGAGACCCTGTGACAAAATAAAAAAGGCTGGGGATGTGATTCAGAATTTAAACACCCTTGGGTTTAATCCCTGGTACCAAAACAAAAACAAAAACAAAACAACAACAACAACAACAACAAAATGCTGTCTCAAAAGCCTAGCAGCAATGTGGCTTTTATAGAGGATTTCCATCGTTAGGGAACATCTACTAGGGTGGGAAATGCTACAGAATAAAGTTCTAAAATTGTGATTTTATGCAAAATTTGGTGGTTATCTACTGTTTTAGATTATCCATGAGACTGTTTCTGTACACAATCTTGATAATCAAGCATTGTTTGTCTTTTTTACCACTTTCCTTATTTGAATACTGCATTTACAAAACAGACTCTAAGAACCACATATTAGGTATGCTTCATGAATTCTTTTATGGTTTAGTGTTGAACCAAAACATTGTTGAGTGCTCCTAAAGTAAACATTTTCCATTTCCAGAATTCTCTGAAGAGTTTTTGAATTTTAAGTATGTTAAAATAAATCTTGTAATGCTACTTTAAAATGCTATTGCATTTGCTTCAAACTGCTGGCATTGTAAATTTCAGTCCCATACAATTTCATTTGAGAGATATATCCTGCTTAAAAAAAAATGCGTTCTACTTTTGTTTTGCCTATCAACAGCCACTCCTAAATTTTTCAGTGAGAATTGAAAAATTATATCCTTGGAATATTCTGTTTTTGAGAGAAAGCTATCTAAGTGTTAGACTTTTGAGGAGAATAAATATGGACTATTTTTGTAATAAGTCAAAAGTGAGGCTTTGGTAGTGATTTTGCATGTAAAATTAGCTCTGTCTACTGGAAATAGGCAGGTAATGAACTTTTCTTCCTTGACACCTAAGTAACAAGAATTGATGCCACCCGTACAGTCACAAGATTGTGACTTACATGCATGCATACGCCTCCATAGGATTATTGAATACCCTCTTTGCTTTCTCTTGGGCACAGGGTCTCCTGGAAACCTTTCCTCTTCTTTCTCCCTCCCATTCTCATTAATGAGGCTTGTGACTTGATAACATTAACACAAGTATATTTAGTAAATTTGTTAAGGAAATGGATGGCCAAACCAAGCTACCCAGATATCTTTGCTTTAGAACTTTCAGACTTATTGTTACTGTGAATGTAGTTGTCAAGTCTCCAAAAACATTTGGTCTGAAAGGTCTTCTAAATGTATTTGATCATTGAGTCTGGTTGAAAAGCCCCAAGAATACTACCATTTAGTCATTTGTACTATGGAGTTGCTGGCCTTCAGCCCCTGCCCTTCTCCTTCCTGCCACAAATCTTTCCCAGTTTTCTGCCCCTATCTAGAGATCTGCGGTTTGTACTTCATATTTTGCATATTTGATAGCCTAAGATAACATGAAAAATTATGAAAAGTAGGAAAGGGAAGGGCTGATTAGGTCACATGGTGTTAGCAAAGTTAACACCTGTGGGAGCACCTGCTTATGAGTCAGCAGGAAACAAAACACTCAACAACAAAAAATAATCTGGCTGATTGTTTAGCAATTAAGGTTGTAATTAGATTTATAATTGAATTTTAGGGACAGTCTAGACTCTGGAAATATCAGTATATTCCAACTAATCTTTTACTCAGCATGATCTTTTCCAGTTCATTGCTAACCATGTTCAAAAATCTGCTTTTTTAGAAATACAAATGCGAACAAAACTCTTAAACAGCCTTCTCTAACCACTCCCTCGGGTGATTTTTCCCATTTCAGTGACAGGAGAGAAAATGCAATTTTATCCTGGGAAAAATGATAAAGTGACAGTTTTTAAGATAATACAGATGCACATTTTCAAGGAATAGGCCAAAAAGATAATGTGCTTTAGGCAATTATTTCTAGAATACATCTCACTGAAATTTTTTACTTGCTCCACAAACACACTTAAGTTGTTACCATGGTATCTCTCTGAAAGTCTCAGTCTTTTCAATATTCCAAGAGTTCTTTGGAATCCATAGTAAATGTTAAGCTGGGTAAGCACAGCCCAGTTTTATATTCAGTAACCTTATGCTTACAGTTGTCTGGTGTTCCTGGGTAGACTTTTGATACCCTAGGGAAAACTGACAGAACCAAGGAACTTGCTTGAGACTCAGAGTGACCAAATCATGTACAGACCTACCAGGATACTGTATAGTGAAAGGGTTTGCTATTAATAATTACACAATACAACAGGCATTTACTGGGTAGCATGGTAACCGTATTTAGATTCAAAATAAGATTATCCCGTATAATTGACCATGGAATCCATTTGATGTTCGGATGAGAGGTGTTCTGGGTAGAAATGTAACTCCCTAAAAATCAAATGGTGAAATATTAAATCTTATTACCTCAGAATGTGACTATATTTGGAGCTAGAGCTAATTAAGTGCACTGAAGGCATTAGGGTATGCCCCAGTTTGACTGGTGTCCTTATAAGAAGCCATTAGGACTGGGCACAGTGGTTCATGTCTGTAATCCCTGCAGCTAAGGAGGCTGAGATAGGAGGATTGTGAGTTCAAAGCCAGTCTCAGAAACTTAGCGAGGCCCTAAGCAACCCCATGAGACTCTGTCTCTAAATAATAAATAAAAAAGGACTGTGGCTCAGTGGTTTAAAAAAAAAAAAAAAGCAATCAGGGCAGAAATAAATAGAGAAGATCATGTGAAGACAGAGAGAAAATGGCCCTTGAATGTGACTTGTAGAATATGACTTGTGGACAAGTCAAGGAATGAATCCTCAGAAGAATCAATGCTGCCCACACCTGGTCCTTGAACTTCCAGCGTCTACCACTGAGGACCTACAATTCTGTTGTTTAAGCTATCTAGTGTGTAATGTTTGGTTATAGTAGCTAAAGCAAACTAATGCAAAAGGAAACATTAAAATCAGCTCCCTTGACTTCATTGTTATAAAAAGTATAGAGGAAAGATACAGTTTTCAGCATGCCTTCATTTTCACCATCTTTAATAAGAAATTCTGCTCCCCCACCACCTCTGAAAAAGACTGCTAATCACACTATTATGGTACTTTGCAAGTACTTGTTCCTGATTGTGTTTAAGTAAGCTGTTTTGTCTTATGATTTGATATTCACTTCGACAAATTAGTATAAGCAGGAGAGCCAAGCACCCTGTCCCTGGAATTGGTACTGATAAGACAAGATGGTGGAACCCTAATAATTTAATCCTAGACTTTAATGGAAGAAACTGGACTTTCACATCTTCTGCACTAGTAGAGCAAAGAAGTAAGTTTTTGGATGCAAAACTATGTCAGCTGTGTGGTTCTGGCACGGAGGACTGAACTCTCATACTGTAGAAAGTCATGGGGACTTGAGAGTGAGCTGGAAGAGGAAAAGAGTTCTCCACAGACAAAGTGGGAGACAAAGAGTGCTTAGGTTGACCCTAAGGGAGAATATGGAAATCCTAGGAATGGGAAAACCTGGTATCAGTCTTAGTGTAGTGATAGTTGTATTCACTTAAATTGTTAACCTATGTGTGTAATCTCAAACCTTCTCCAAAGCGTGCTGAAGATAGCAGGTCTATATTTAAAGATGTGGTGGGCTGGTTTAGGGAAAAAGCAACAGCTCCAGGAGGCAGTAAATGGGAGTTGGGATGGACTTGGGGACTGGGGTTGTACAGCAAGGCTAGTTTCCATAAGGAAATTGTATAAAAGTAGAACAGGGGCTCCGGTTTTATGGTAACAGGGGTACTAGACAGGTTATCAATTTAAGAAGGCAGAAAATAAGACCCTCAAAATAAATAGGGACTGAGTTCCAGACCTGGTGTGAAGAGTCCCACCCACTAAAATGTGGACAGGAACACCAGGCTTCCATGCATACACCTTTAGGGAAGTTGGGATTGCTCCTATCCTCCTCTGGGGCCCTGTCAACTCAAGAGAGGTAAAGAGGGAGGAAAGCACAAGGAAGTGAGAGAGTCTTAACCTCAGCCACTCTGCAGGCACTGCTGCACAGAAAGGCAGGAAGGCAGAAAGTCACCGTTGGAGTTATTCAGAGTTGAAGTGGGATAATTAGAAATAGGGCAGGAGTTTAAAACAGGCAGGGAAACACAGCCTCCAGCACAGCCTCTGGCAATACAGCAGAACCCTGGAGGAGTGGGGAACAACTGTGGCCTACACACTGGGCTGGCACATGGTTTAAAGCGGTTCTTCAGCAGATTTGTGGAGAATGAAGTTGAATCTCAGAGTCAGTGTTGCCAGTAATGACAGTCGCATCACACATTGACTGCAATCACTAATCAAAAGGGATAGCGCCTGTGTGGAATGAGGAGGTTGGACAGGCAATCCTTCTTCAGGTGTCTTCAAGCTTGGAATCAGAAGCTTGGCTTGGCTGAGCGCCCTGTGAAAGGTCCAAAGGCCTTGCATAGTTTGTGTTTCTTTTCCTCTTTTTATTTCTACTGTTGTCTGTGAATAATGACTCATAATTTTAGAGTTCTAGCACTGGAAGGGATCTTGGAGATCATGGATGCACTCTTTTCCACATTAAAAATGAATAGAAGACCTGACTTCTTAGTTTGCATGATTAGGTACCGAGGCTAAGAAGGGTGCCTTGAATTTGTCTTTAATGCCTATAGCATCTAGTTGAACACTGAGCACATACTAATCCTGAGCAAAAGAATGAATAATATGTAATGAAAATAGGCACAAAATAGAAGTGGCGATCATTACCTGAGGTGCTGACTGCCTTGAGAAATGTTTCTTTTTCCCAGAGAACTGTGGGTAAAAATGTACTTAAAATTTGCTGATTTCACAGAACTCATGGATCCACTAGACAAATTATCTTTTGTTAAAATCCTTATGGACTAAATCCATTACCAATCTGGATAGATCCTATGTTCTGGGGTAACAGAAGGAGAATATAATTTGGGAGATAAATTTCTCTTGAGGGAAAAAGGTTCTGAACTAATAAGAAAATGTGTTAAAATCTGAAAGTAGAATATTTCAATTACTCTTAGCCTTTTGAGTTTTAAGTATATTGCATATGATATTTGAAATCATGGCTAAATCTTTAATCATTTTATGTTATCTAAACCAAGAACAAAACAGTATGAGCCATTTTGGTGACATCACTCAAAAATTTAAATTGTATTTAATTGGAAGTATAAGATGCACAGTAAATACTAAGCTTTTCTTGTCTTTGACAAGAGAAATACTTTAAACTTTATAAATATGAAAGTATGACATCATTTGAACTATTATAAAATCATCTTTAAATATAATAAAGTAGACATTGGTGTAAACTGTGACTGTCTACATCTTGGGCTTTGCTTTGTAGTGTAAGGATGGCCAGATGGTTGACATCAGGATGGTAAATGGGACAGAGCTAACTAAGCTGTATGTCTCTTTAAATTTGTACTTTATTTTTTGCTCCTGTATGAAATGAATCTCAGTGTGGGGAAGATGCCCACCAGTATGATGCCCATCCCCTGACATTTCTTTATTGGATGAATACCTGTGAGACCTGAGCAGCTGTACAAATTTTGTCTGTGAGTTTTTCTGTAGGAAGGCATTTCTCAGCAGCAGGTTTTAGGAATAGCTATGTGGCAGCACAGCTTCTTCAATGGCCCTCGGCTATGAAAGTAAATCCCTGTCATGCTCTTCAGGATGCTCATCAGCATACTTTAGGTTTTACTCAACTAAAGAAACAGTGAAGCTGGGCTCCATGATGCATGCTTGTAATCCCAGCAACTTGGGAAGCTGAAGCAGGGGAATTGCAAGTTCAAGGCCAGTGTGGGCAACTTAGTGAAATCCTGTCTCAAAATGAAAAAATAAGAAGGACTGGGAATGATGCACAGTAGTGGAGGACGTGCTTAACCTATGGCAGCCACACGGTTCAATCCTCAGTATTGCAAAAGCAAAAGACAAAAACAAAAGTGAAAACCACAAACAAAAAACAATGAAATGAACAAGATCAAGCCTTTTTGTTTTCCTCATGATGTTTTTATACTTCCTCATGGTTTCTGTCTTTACAAAAAAATCAATAAGATTTGAAGCCCAAGGAAGCAAAAGAGAGTCCCCTATTCAAGAAGGTAAAGGGCTGGAAGGGACCAAGTCATCTGAGGACCAAGTACAAAACTGTTACAGTGAATCTGGAAGAATAAGGTGCTGCAGTTAAGTGATTTCACTAGGATAGACAGACACCTGCCTTGATGGATGTAGTCAATTACAGATAAAATGTAGTTTCAACCAAGTGCTTTTTATAAATATTGAGATATATACCATAAAATTCACCACTTCAAAAGTGTACAGTTCAGTTTAATGTAGTTGTGAATCAACTTCCACCAATTCAATATATTTTTATTCACATTTTCATCAGAAACCCTGTACCCCCTACCAATCACTCAGTCTTCCTCCCTCCACCTTCAACTAATCTAGATTCTGTCTCTATGAATTTCCCATTCTGGACATTTTATATAAATGGAACCATTCAATTCATGGTCCTTCATGACCTACTTCTTTTACTAAGCATAGGATTTTCATGGTTCATCCACATAGTAGCATGTGTCAGTACCTTCCTTTCTTTTTATGACTGAGTAGTTTCCCTTGTGTGATACACTATGAAGTGTCTATCCATTCATCAGCTGATAGGCATGGGCTTCTCCACTTTTTTTGGCTATTACAAATAATGCTGCTATGAACATTCATGTGCAACTTTTTGTGTAACCATCTTATTCTTTCAATTCTCTTTGCTACATACCTTGAAGTAGAATTATTGGGTCATACAAGGACTCTATGTTTAACATTTTGAAGACCTGTCAAACTATTTATTATAGCAGCTGCATGGATTCAAATTCCCACCAGCAATATATGAAGGATCCAACTTTTCTATAACCTTCCTTTTGGTCTGAATTTTTTTTTTTTTTTTTTTTTTTTGTCTCTTATAGTCATCCTTAAGGTATGAGTCATTGTGGTTTTGATTTGCTTCTCCCAATGACTAATGATGTCAAGAAACATTTCATAACTGTCTATTTATATAAGCAACTTTTCATTCTTAACTACTTATATATATTCTTTGGAGAAATACCTGTTCTATACTTTTTCTCCATTTTTCAATTGTTTTTCCTTTTATTGAATTTTATGATTATGTGATTTGTAAATATTTTCACTACAGATTGTCTTTTCACTGTTCTATAATGTTGTTTGATGCACAAGTTTGTAATTTTGAGGAAACCCATTTTATCTTTTTTTTCACTCTAGTTACTCGTACTTCTGTTACCCTATATTAGTTAGTGTGGAAAAGATTTATCCCTATCTTTTTTCTCTCAGTTTTATAGTTTTAGTTCTTTCATTTATGTCCTTGATTAATTTGGAATTAATTTTTGTATATGATGTAATATGTGGATCAAATTTTATTCATTTACATGGAAAGCCAGTTGTCTTGGTAACATTTCTTGAGAAGCTATTCTTTTAACATTGAGTATCTTAACATCTTCATTGAAAATTAATTAAACATAGCAGAATGGGTTTATTTCTATACTCTTCATTCTGTTCATATTGATCTATATGTCTATCCTAATTCTAGTAACACTCCCTTGATTCTAGAAAGTTTAAAAATCAGAGAGTGTGAGTTCTCCAACTTTGTTCTTGTTTTAACAGTCCTAGGTCCCTTATAAATTCACATATGAAGGTTTGACTACATTTTCAAAGTTTAAGTGGGAGATGACCAGTCAGACCAGAGGTCAAATTTCTTAGGTGAGAGGATGAAATGCTTCTAGATGTCACAGAAATTATGTATGGGTATGACACAGGACAGGGAATTGTACAGGATGAGAATGGAATGATAAGCAATATCATACTTGGCATTTGATCTTGCAAGCAGAATTTTACCCTGTTAACAGCAGTCACTAAAGTTGATGGCATCCTTCTTCCTCATTCCAGTGTTGAGCTGATACTCCCTCTTGGTACTTTCTAAACAATGGAATTCTCTTCGGATCTACCTACCTACCTACCTATAGATCTTTTGTCAATCTATCTTCTATCTGTCCTCATTTATTTATCTTACTACCTTCACTCTCCCAAATATCACAGAGGTGCTTACACAAAGTAAGTCTCAGAAGGTACTTTGGATGTTTTATGTTTAATTTTTTAAGGTACATGCTCAACCAAACTGTAATAATGAGTCTGACTTCCATAAAATATGCTTATTTCCAAAAACCAAAGAGATATCAATGAATTAAAAGAAAAGGTATATAACTTACTATTCTTATATCTATGTTAAAAATATTTATACTCTTTGCTTTTTGTTTTCTTTTGCTTGCTGCTTATAAAAAAAAAAATCACAGCTGGTATTGTCCTCAAATAATACTTTTCATCATTCCCAAACTTTAATCTTCCAGGGTGAGAGAAACTGTACTTTCGTCATGGAAAAGTCCAATACAATCTGGTACCAATCAGTAATGTGTGGTTTTAGTGTAGTGATATTTGACACAATATTTCTTTTAAATGCTACAGATTGAACAATAGATTTGTAAATTGAATAATGCATTTTTCTATAATATGCGGGAAAAATTCTGAGTTGTAGAACTCTGTTAATAATAAATAGCAACAATATCCTTTCAGTTTTCTCATCTCATGGTATTTGGCAATGTTCTTACCAGGTGCATGAAATCATCTTCTCTTCAACAGCATGTCTTTGGGTTTACTTGATGTGTTTCTACTTTAGCAGTTTACTTACATCCAACTTTTCAGCTTACTTGAAATTCAGAAGTTCAAAGAGTAAAACACCATGCTCTCATTTTCTAGTTTACTCTCCATAATACAACTCATACTGGTAATCAGGTATACTTATTTAGCCTGCTATGTTTTTGGCATGTTCAGGTCCTACACGTGTGAAATATAATTGCCAATGTAATGGTGCCAGGATGTGGGGCCTTTGAGACATGATTAGGCCATTAAGAGGAATAATGCCTTCTCCTGGGACTGAATTAGCTACAGTGAGAGCAACTTGTTATTAAGTAAAGCTGCCCTTTGTGTTTGGGTTCCTTTGAACATGTCCATTTGCCCTTCTGCACTCCATCCCCGGAAGCTAAGTAATGCTGGCACCATCTTCTTGGACTGCCCAACCTCCTGAACCATGAGCCAAAATGAACTTCTAATAATTATTTATAAATTATCAGGGTTCAGATATTCTGTTACAGCAACAGAAAATGGAGTAAGACATCACCCATAGCAACTCTATAGGTGGAGTTACAAAAAACCTGTCTTCTGCCAAGGACTTTTCCTTTCCTCTCCCCTTCCTGCTTTAATAGAAATAATTTGGACACAACTTTACAATTTTAAAATGTTTATGTGTTTTCATTTTGATATACATTATTAACTTGGTAATTATGGAATATCAATACATGGGTTATTGTGGAAATAAAGAAACACAATCTTTCCTTGCTTCCTCCAGAAATACTTGAGAAGTTGATGTTCCTGCCACTGATAATAAAATAAACTAGATTTATAAAACACATCAGGATAATAACGTCTATATTAACTTTTGGTCATTTAACATTCAAAGAATTCCAAAAAACAGTCATTTATTTTGTGCTAAGCACTTTTATAAACATTGTAAAAGTAAGTTACTCTGTAGACAATAATACATGAGGTAGATATTTTCATTTTGTTGTTATTATTAATACCTATTTTACAGAGGAGGAAATTGAAGAAAAAGAAATTAAGTAGGTTGCCTATAGCGATATAGGTAATAAATGTAATAATTGAGGTTGAATTCAAGTAGAGTCCAAAGTCTATGTCATTATCCACTGCATGGTGCAGCCAAACTAAACTGGTCAGTCAGGTATTGTTGCCATCTCAAAAGACCAAACAAATAAACAATTGTACAGCTCGGATAAGTCCAGTAGCTTTCCTTAAGTATTGTTTATTCAGATATTTTATTCTACTTTTACACTGAATCATGATTAATAGCATAGATGTCTCTTAAGAAGCACTCAGTGAACATTTGCTAAATTAAATAATATTAAAGAGACATATAGAGGAAATGATATTTTTAAAATGCTTTCTGATGTATCTTCCTTTTGAGATCAATTTGTCCCCCACTACAGCCCTATCATATCAGACCTAGGGAATGTGTTGTCAAATATAACTTCTTGGAGAATGACCATATGGTAAAAGAACATTTATTTTCAGACAGAACGGGCCTTTCTGATTTATGGAAAGAGAGAGTGAATGTGAGAGCAAATTCTAGAAAGCTGTTGGTCTTCTGGATTCCAGAAAGAAATCACCTGATAAGCACCATTCCACCTTGATTCCACATGATGATCACTGTGGAGGAGAACTGGTCATTATGTATGCTGTGCTTGCACAGAGAAATCTCAGTGTGGCATTGGGAAAGACTCCTTTAGCATTTATGTAGTATGTGAGAGTTTTGATCTGTTGACCTGGTGGTACAAGATACCTTGGGAACCTATAGCTCCATAGCAGGGAATCTAGAATGGGCAGAAGAGAGATAGAAGATTTTTGATACTAATAAAGCAATAGTGAGGTCTATTCTTACCTGAAGGGTGAATATTGAGTAGAGTTGGGAAAATAATTTAGATACATTTTGGCATTCATTGACCTTTATAACCATTTTCAGTAGAATATTTAATACCCAGATGATACATGGGAAATTGTTGTGGAGGTTTGCAAAATACCGAAGATCCCAATAAGATCTTCACGTGAACATCAGGTCTATTTTCCTGCGAGGACAATAAAGTGTTTTTCATTAAAGCAACATTGAATTGAACTTACTATACCTAAAGTAGTATTTAAAAGAAACAGAGAGAGATTATTTAATTACAAATTTGTTCTTCCACTTGTCCAGGAAAAATAGATTCATAGAAAATGTATATCAGTTGCAGTGTTCAAATAAGATTAAAAATTCAAATTGGCATTTGTTGCATATTTGAAAAATAGTATATAGGTATTTTTAATCTTAAAGAATGTATTGCATTTTTGGAACATATAAATAAATATATTCATTCTAAAATTCAAATAGCACATGAAGAAAATATGAAGAAAAAAACTTTCTAAAATTCTCTTCTATTGAGATCACCTGCACTATTATTTTAATGGCCACACTTTTCTGAATCTCTATACAAACACATGTATAAATGCACATGTATTATTTTGTGTAAATAAGATACCATGTATTTCACATGCTGCATTTTACCCATCTCTCCAGTGTTATCACTGTTACCTCAAAATAGACAGTGGAATTTTATTTCTTTTTAATCAAGGTGTGTACTTGTGCCATAAAAGGTACCTAGTAAAAACTGAGAGTTTCTGTTTTTCTTATTAGCCACTCTAGTAGAGTAGTTGTATATTATATATGTGAGTAGTCCAAAAATCTGTCAAAATGGTTCAATGACTCCAAGACAGAATGATAGAAAGAAAACTGTTTCTCTGGTTGTCATTAAATTGACACAGTATTAGAGCAATGAAAAGCCTACTCCAACCTTCTCATTTCACAGATGAAGAAACTGAGGGTGAGAGGGTGGAATGACTTGCTTGAGGGGATAAATGATGTGCTTGATTTTTTTAAACAGCTTGTTAGAAACAGGATAGAAACCATGTTCACCCTTCTTTGAATCCATTGGTGAAACTAAACATGCTTCGCAAGTTGAACAGCTATTTCACAAAATAAAATAAAAACAGCAGCAGCAATAATTATTTATTGAGCAACTATTAAATGTGAGGAAATGTGTTGGGCTTTTATACAAATTTATTCTTGCAAGGCAAATATTATCATTAACATTTTGAAGATGAGGAAAATGAGGTGCACAGAAGGCAAGTTATTTTCACATGTCAGGAAGCTCCTGACTCCAAAGTCTGTGCTGCTCTTTTACAAACTGGGCTGCCTTCCAACAGCAGTGTCACTCGGAACCGGGAGACTGGTGACTCAGAGCTTGTTAAGCCACCCTCAGCATTAATTTTCAGCTTTCAACTGATACTGCTGACAACTCTCCCTTTTGTGAAGTGGTGAATTCAGCCAAAGAGGCCTTGGGTTGTCTCATCTCTTTGCAAGTGGCCAGCTTAGGATCTACTAGCTAGTGAAGCAAGTTAATGCTTTGTACTTCATCAACAGGGCTGATGCAGTAGAAATTGACTATTGACTCTGCACTTAAAAGGAGTATTTAAAACTAAATATACTAGGTCTACCATCAAGCTTCATATGACGCTCCAAGCAAAAGGGGGTAAAACTGATTAAATCAGCTCCTTTCAGTTTTTACAAGGGTATCCTGCATGACCACATAGTTGTGCTCGGTAGGAAGGGAAGAAAGCAAGCAGGCACTCTCACCTAGGTTAGTTGGGAAACTCCGTGATGAGGATGAGGCTGCTGTGGTCCTTGTGCTTGCTTGATCCTGACTTCATGTATAGATTTCTTTAAAGAGAAATAAGTTTAGGTAACACTTAGGACAAACCCAGCAAGTATTGATGGCTTCCAGAGACCTGTGTAGGTCTGTTAGTTCTATGTTCAAAATCACATTTCCTTACTCAGCAATGTTCCTAATTTAAAGGATATTGGTAGAGAATTATCATAGATCTTTGTATGAATTTCCTAGGCCTCTGGAACAAAGTAACATAAACAGAATTTCTTAAAATAAAACCCTAAAATCAGAAATGCATTCTCTCCCAGTTCTGGAGGCTAGACTTGCAAAATCAAAGTGGTCATAGGGGTATGGTCCCTCTCAAGTCTCCAGGGAGGAATTTTCCTTGCATCTGCCTGGCTGCCAGTGGTTGTCAATAGTCCAGGGTTCCTGGACTCTGTCACTCCATTTTCTACCCTCATCTTCACATGGCCTTCTTCCTTCTGTATATGACTTTGTTTTTATGCCTCTTCTTACAAGAATACTAGTACTTAGATTTAGAGACACCTTTTTTATATGATTTCCATCTTAGTTATGTCTGTAAGGATCCTATTTCTAAATAAGGACATATTCACAAGTCCTGGGGCTAGCACTTCAATATACCTTTTATAGGACACACTTCAACTCACTTGAACTGATTTTTTTTAATTAGTATAGAATAACTGCTTATAAAATTTTTCAAAGCCACAGAATCAGAAAGAAAATAAAACGCCACTCTGAATCTTAAAAAATAAATAGTTGTTCTTAATATTTATATATTTTCTCTGCACATACATGAACATGTACGCATAGCATTTGATTTTAGTTTTACTAGTCCTTTGTGTCACACATGTTGGTGATCTCTTGATAAACAGGATGACTGAAAACTAGTATGCCCCCTGTCTTAAGAGAATAAGAAAGAATACTTATCACACAAATCAATAATTCCACTGAGCATGTGTCCCAAAAAGAAGATGCTCAATGCTATCATAACCTGTTGTAGATAATGAGGGAAGCAGTGGAGTCCAGATCTGAAGTATGTTTAGCAAAGACTATGAATCTGAAATATGGTAGTCAACCAAGCAGGGAAGAACATGTACCAGAGCCCTGGGGCAGAAGCTGGTAAGAGACAGAGAAAGGAGTCTGCCAAAGAGAGCAAGTGGCACAAGCTCTGAGTCGAGAGCTTGTAAGGAACGTGGCTTACAGGCCACGTTGAGGAAGACTGTCTTCACCAAGGGCCAGGGAAAATCAACCCCACTGTGCAGAATTTGCTTGTATAAATTCTGCCTTCCTTCTTCAGACAACACACACTGGCTTCAGCATCCACCTCTCTTGTTCCTTCTCTAAGTGTGATTGTGGGGTGTGGGTCCATGTGAACAAATATTTGTGAAGACCAAGGTTCAGTGTTTCTCTGAGGGAGGTAGAACAGATAACCAAATGCCTCCCTATTTGCATCACAATCATAGGCCCTTTCTTTCAAATTGTGTCAATAACTTGGTGAGTCATTGAATCACTATTCATGCTGGGCCACCCACGTGCCTATTCAGCTTCCTTTCCTCTCAGTGGGGGAGTTTCTGGTTAGCCTGTGTGGTGGGAAATCCTGGGCTCTACCTCCCAGGCACACGAGGACAGGATTGAATTTTAGTTTTCATCTTTGTGTTTCCAGTGCTTGGAATAGTGACTCACATGTAATTGTTGGTTGGATAGAAAGATGAGTGACTTTTATTCTACTATCAGAAAGATATAACTATCATTAATCCCTCAGACTTTTCCTGTATTTGTGACTTCTCTGAAAACACTTAAAGCACATAGACAGTTTCTCATGCTTCTAGTTACATGTTTCTAGATTAAGTCTTTTAATCGGAAAAAGGATATTTTCTGCAACACCTTTTCCTTTTATTTTAGTAGACTTTCTTTTATCTTTTCTTTTGCCTTTGCTACTCTGCTTTCTGTTTATTTTGTTTCTTCATTTTTAAAAATAGTAAGCAAAATAGAGCAGAAAATCACCAAAGGTATGCTCCTGTCTCAAAAAATTACTAACTTTATTCTTAATAGCCCTCCTACCTTGTAGCAGAAGGACAGTGGGAAGCAGATCTTTGTCCTTGGGAACAGGACCAGAGGACACTGAGCCTGAGCTTTCATGCTTTCCATACACTCTGCTTATTTTGAGAATTTGCTGAGAATGCTCTTGGGCCCTTGAAATTGGTGAGCAAGAGTATGTCAAAGGGCTCAGATAGAGTCAGAGTGGTAATTCCAGAGGGATGGCATGGGGTATTCTAGAATAAAGACTTTGATGTCACCAAGGATTCCTCTGTGCATTGCACCCACATTTTAAGTCTCTTGTCCTCATTCTAAAGATTCAGCTGAGAGTTGTGGTTGATAAATGGGAAGGAGAAGGGTGAGAAAAAAGATGACATCATGAATGTCTCCCAGGAAGGACAGTCTCTCAATTTAAGACATCTGTGTGGGAAAATCAAGAAGGATTAGACTGTCTCCCTTTCCTTTCATTTCTCTAATTAAGTCAGTGTCCTCTGAAGTGGTAGGGGTAAACCTATTCTTAAAACCAACTTGCTTCTTATTGAAATTTTAAAGTCCTAAAACAAAATGAACCTTGTGAAGCTTAAATAAAATTGTCTCTGCTATTGGAAAAAGAAAATTTTTAAAAGTAAATTAAGATAATCTCTGCTGTGAATTGAATCTTCTCTTTTTCTTAAGATAGGTAGTTTTATACACATATCCAAATAGTCCTGGCACTCCTTTTTACTTAAAATAGGAATGACCTGAGAATTCCTAAATTACCTTATGGATTTTTGTTTTTTGAAGAGAAAAAAAGCAACTTTGAAACAATAAAGTGTAAACTGTGCATAATTTCATATGTTCAATAAATGTGCTGTACACCTATAAATTGCCCAGTTTGCCCCACAGAATGACTTCAGTGAGCCTTACTCTGCAAGGCCACATGGAAAAATAAAGTAAGTTTTGGCTTTAACTTGGCAAAACTCCATTTATTTAATTAATATTATCTGTAGTATCTTGTTTAAAAGCAGCAACACTTTTTTTTTTCAATCAAATAATAACTATTCATAGCCCAATAAACTGGCAGTGTTTGTACATACTAATATGTGTGGTGAAAAAAATCAGAAGTGCCTATACATTGATATAATTTTAAATTTATGCATGAATAACACTGTACACACACACATGCTAACATCAAACAGGTATTTTACATATATAAGTTTTAAAATGATGAATAAAATGGTGAATAACAGTTAAAGTGGTAAATAAATGTGAGTTTGCTATTTCACTCTGGACAGCAGAAGAGACATAGTTGAATATAAATTATGAGGAAAGAATATAAAAAACATTGACTATAATGGGTTTGGGACTCGTCGGGATGCTAGTGAACTTGCATTGCTGCAGAGATGGGGAGGTCACAAAAGTTGAGATAGATTTCAAGAGTTGAATCTGGTATAGCTCATCTAAACAAACTACCAAACAGGGAGTGATGGCGGCAGACCGGAAGGAGCCAAGGGAAGTAGAAGGAAAATAACAATTGGGCTTTTCTAAGAAATTCCCAGTTAGCCACTTGGAAGTAGGGAATGTGTCTAACTGATATTAAAATTAATACCTTGTAGAAATAATTGAGATATTCCACTAGACCACCACGAAGCCTGTCAGAACTAGCAAGGTATGAATGGTGGACACTGTGCAATATGACTTCCGCCAAAATTGAGTTTGGATGTTAGGACTCGCAGTGCTGCTGGGGAGGTAGCTCAAGGATTGAGTACTTGCCTCCAATGTAAGAGGAGGCTCTGGGTTCACTTTCCAGTGGGGAGAGAGAGAGAGGGCAGGGGAGGGAAGGAGAGACAGTGGCATGCATGCACCAAGAGGCTATGAAGAGATCTGTTACTTATGAGTATAATGAGGCTTTCTGGGGAAATCAGGTAGCTCTCAAGCAGGTATCTAAATAGCAAAAAAAAGTGAGAAAGGAAACTGGTTTGGGCTTTTTTATGGCAGGGGATGGAGCCAAGCTGTGGGTTCCTGTTTGTGGTTTGAACTTTCATCAACAAGGAAGGAATGCCTGGGCTTTCTTCTCAGCTAGCCAATATGTGGGGTCACGGGGAAGAGGGAGAGGTAAGGCTTAAAAGTTCTCCACGGTCAAACATCAAAACTGGAGTCAGACATTTTATTATACAAGGGGACGTAATGAATTGTATTCCAAAGCATCATTTGTCAAGTTGTGCTATCCCACAATTCCAATTGCAGATAATTTAGTCCAGAGTTGAGACAGGTTTAAATCATTCCTCAAGTTTCTTACCTTGTTAGTTGAGAGCTATCAAATCCTCAAATATTTTCCTTTCCTCCAGTTATAGAATGTAGAGTGCTACCTTTCAAGATCTATCCCTAGTGACGGTCAGAGTCTTGGGAGAGGAAAATACACAGAAACCTCAATAAACAATGCCTTAATAGGGAGCAACAGAGAAGTGAAGCTCAGAGTTTGTTTCTGAACTCATCTGGAGCAGATAGAATTGAGCAGTAGCCTGAAAAAAAGGGGCACAAAGGTATAATAGGAAGATTCAAAAGGGAAGAAAATGTTTTATTTGTCTCAAAAGATTGCTGAATTGTGTGTGTGTGTGTGTGTGTGTTAGAAAAATAAATGACACAGTAGTTTTAATCCAATATGAGCTCCCACAGGTAATGGTGTTAAACTTGACACTTATTTCTGGCGAGCTTGGAACCAACAGGTATTCATTACTTCATGGGCTATCATTGTCTTAAAACCAATGAACTCAGAAAGATAGGGCATTTAACACTAATTCAAAAGGGTGATGTAATTGAGTTTCTGTTATTTTCTTAGAAACATCAAGTTTCTTTTGTGTGTGGGTATTGGTGTGTGGTTCTGTACTATTATTCATTTGCACTCCTGGTATGTTTTATATCCAGATTAAAGAATCTGATTTCATGCTTTTTCTTTTTAATTTTGGAAAATTAGGATAATAATACCTGTATTTATTCAGTATGTATTCACATCATATTCTAGGTATTCCTGAGCACCAAATTATTCAAATAAAAACTTAAAGATAAAACAACATAATTTTTGATACAGATAATGTCGTAGATCACTATTGCCTTAAAGGATTTCAAAGATGAAAAGACTAAGGTTTGTTTAATCTAAGTGATTGACCCGATTTCCAGAATTTGCTTTTCAGGTTGTCATTGTCCTTGTGTTGAGTGTCGCAGAGCATTTCCAAGAATATTTAAGTTTCATCAATATGCAAGCTGGCTGGAAAGCAAAAGATCTGAAATCTAACAACCACTTATTTTGCAACATCCAGTTCTCTCAAATCTAGTTTTCAAATATAGCAAGGTTTCTGCTCAACATATTTTGTCAAACTTGTTAGTGTATAAAAATAACTTCTGTGTCTAGGAAACAGCCAAATGAAAACTAAAACTATCAAAGATGTGCTTCATAATAACAAAGAATCATATGGAAATTCTGTCACTTGGAATTGCCCAACAGCTGGGTGGTTGACATCATCTGTGAAAAACATGTGTTGTTTGCATACCTATAAATTTTTGCCAGAATCAAAATGATGGTACCGTCTCTCTCTTAGATGCCTGTGAGTCACTGAGTCTTCCTAGACTTACATCCCATCTTCGTTCTCCACGCTTTGTTTCTTTCGGTTTATTCATAGTCGAATGAATCATTTTTCAAAACAATTGTCCAACTAAAATGCAACAGTTGTGCATCTTATCAATGATGCCTTGACAATAACTGGCACTTTGCAATAGGAAAGGATTAGTAGGATAATCCAAATCAATCTTAAATAAAAATCACTTGAAAACATTACTGTTTACTGAACTAAAACTATTCTTCAATTGTTCAAAATTTAGGTGAAAATTCACACGCGTGAAACAGGTTTTATTTATAAATTTATAACTAATAGTATAAAATACTAAAATCTTAACACAATTATAATATTCAGAAAATAATAGGAAAACACTCATTTTCAGGATCTAGTTATGAAGTTATTGATACCTTTAAATATGCTTATCATTTCTGTCTAAGAATGATTGTAGTATATATTTGTTTTTCCATATTCTATCTGAAAACTGAGTTTTTAAAAATCAAAAAATCATTATCTGTTTTTCATTTGAATTGAATTATTTAAACTTTGCATACATTACTTTTGAATGCAGTTGAGTTATAGTGCACTATCAAATTTTGACTCCAAAATGAGATGTCTACTTAAAAGATCAACCACAGGTTCAGTAGTTTAGGCACTGTGGAAGACAAAGAAAAAATATGACACCATTATGAGTACCTTTTTTAGGCCAATAGAAGTGTTAAGTGAGACTGTACATGAAAACTCTTAAGAGCCTTAGCTGGGATATCAGAAACCTAGGTTTAGAATCCAATTTTTCTAGTTACTATGAAATTAAGAACCTTACTTAAGTACAAAAATCTTGAGTATCCCTGTCCGTAAGGTGGCAATCTCAGGAGCCTGGGAGGATTTAATGTAAACAAAGCATTTGACATGGTGCCTGCCCTCAAAGTGGGTTAACTCATGGTAAAGGAAATGGAGCACAATCAAACAACAATGAAATTGTGGTGAGTACAGCAGTGACTAGGTAACACTTCTAGGTAACAGCAGTGACTAGAAGTGTTACCTAACGTGATAGGTGAAACTTGAACAAAACCCGACAAATAGAAAACCAGAAAATCCTCCTCTGATGGAAATAATATGCAGAAATAGAGAAGGAGAATTTTGAGGATAGTGAGAAGAGCCTGGCTGGAATGAAAACTCCATATTTTTCATAGCAACAAATTGTTTTATTAGGAATGAAAGGTCAGTTTTATAGAGAACCTTGGAAATTAGTGGAAAGGACCTAAACAATATTAACCTAAAGACTTCTCATCACTGTACTTAGTTGGGGGTGGGAGGAATGTGTGATAAAATACAGAGGCAAAAAAGAAAGCTCTTAAGGCTCTTGAGGAGACAGAAATCTCAAGAATGTTGGCTATTGGATTGGTAAGGATGTCAACTGTGTGAATAGCCTTCTGCCCCCCAAAAAGAGAATGTCATTTCATTCGTATTGAGAAAAGGAATACAGGAAGCCCTGATGAGGTTCTCAAACAGTTATTACTAGTGTTGTGATAAGAAAAACTGGGCGGCAGAATATAAGATGAAAGGAAGATGTGAGCAGAGCTAGGAGGGAGAATGGCAAGTTGAAGCAGAAAATGTGACTTATGTGGTTGATACACAAGGAAGATCTGTGATGGGTGAGTTCTTGGTCAGCATGTATTTGGAACCATTGAATTCATTTCTAGGAATGGTGCTGAAGTGGGCTGCTGACATGTAAAAGAGTTCTGAGAGTGTTCACATTATTATTATTCCTTCATTTTTTCCTCCTGAGATGGAATGGGAAAGCCCAGGTCCATCACAGGAACTGGGTGGTGTCAAGAATCAGATCCCTCATGTTTACTGCAGAGTCTCTTAACTTACATTATTTTCCAACCATGACACTTTCCTAGTCAATCATTTTCCTTTACTCTCAGTGAGTGATGAAAACTTCTCTTTTAAAAGTGAAAAATTGCCCTTTAAACATTTTTATATCCTTTCCTTGCTATTTTTTTATTCCACTTGGCTTACTTTAATAGACATGTTCCGTCCACATGGAATCCATTTTCTCCTTACTCTTTGAAAAATGAGAAAAGTAACCTACACTAAGGAATAGGTCACAGAGATCAATTGAGGGAAAGTGACAGTCTATGCTGCTGCATTATTTAGGCTTGACTCATCTTAACTTGGTTACATTTATCATGAAAAACTAAGAAATTATTAGAGAATGGGATTTCTCATAGGAAAATCAGACTTAAATTTCCACCAACATCTTCCTACATTATTTTTCTTTTCTATCCTCTTTTAAAGATAAGGTCAGAGGTACAGTATAAAGTATAATTAAATAAAAAATACTTTCTTTTTTAGAAAAATAATTATCTCACAGATTTTCCCCTTTGCCTTATGGAATAACATATTTTGATCTGAATTCTTATACTAATAGTCTGTAGCCACATTGCAAATATGACATCATTCAGGCTAACAAGTTTGTTATATAGTTTTGCAACCAATACCCAGTTAACAAATAGTTCATAGTTCTAGGTCTCAGTTAAGACTCTACATTTTTTGTCCTCTTCATTTAAAAAAAATGGATAAATTTGTGGCTGTATCAACCAAGGTTTCATAATGAAGATTCTCAGGGAAGATCTGCTTTAAGTATTTTATATAAAGGGAACTGGCTTTATAGGGGTATGGAGACAATGATGGAATCCAGAATTTAGGAATAAATGGAAGCCATTATTTCCAGAACAAGCTGATAACAGAGAACAGAGTCTGACAAAGATGGGGTGATCACCTTAGGGCAAACTGGCCCAGGTCCGCAGAGGGACTCAGTTTACAGATTATCAAATGAAGAACTTTAAGAATTGAAATGCATGCCATCGATGTTGAAAATCACAAAACTCCCAAGTGAACCAAATTTAAAAATAACTGGTTTTCATAAACTTCTAATAACTAAGCAGCAGAAGAAATGGATTATTGATTTTGTCCTCTATAAGATGCCCACTTGTGTGCTTACCCTTCATCTCCCCTTCTGGATACATGCATATACATACAGTTTTGTTTTTCTTTTTAGTTTTGATGTGTAATCATTTTCTTCTTTATGTTTCTAACTTTATTACATTGGCTCAGAAAATATTTTTCATGTAATTATGATATTATTTTGGATTTTTCATGTTTTTTAAAGAAATAATTGCTACCTTGGGGAATCTGATTAAATCAGTAGATTTAGAAGACATTTTATTTTTATCTTATTTTATTTTTAAATCAACAATCTAAAATGTCCTAATTAAAAAAAAAAAAAAAAAAAAGACAACCTAACAAAGGATGAGTTTCAAAGTTTGAGCTACTATCTTTTAACTGAGGAAACTGACAGAATGTCATTCTCTTATATGGATTAAAATACAGAAATATTTTAATGTTTTTCCAGGGGAGGGGGAGCAAACTCAATTTTGCTCTTTGTTTTACTCTGCTGTCTAACTTTGTGTGTCTCCAACATAGAGAAGTAGTAGTTTATGAAAAGACAAGGTACTATTCTAGTAGACTCTTTTAGTTGATGATTGCTAAGACCCTAAACCCACACATGTAAGGGATAATCAGGATTTGAACATAACATAAAACACGTTTATCTTCCGAAATTTGTTACAATATGTTAAAAAGCTTTAAGACCATGCCTTTGGATCAACTGGTTGAGTAAGGAATAGGAGGAATGCAAAAATTGGTCAGAGTGACAACACATGGAACATAAAATCTTTCTACCCAGGGCCTGTTCTAGAGTTCTAAATGCTGTCTTGACACTTATCATCGAAGGAAGTAACATTTCTGACACAATGGCAATGCAGATTTAATTCCCCTCTACTAGTGCTCATTGCAAGCAGAAAATGGACATCAGTAGTTATTGTATAATCTCCAAAGCAGCAGTCTCCTACTATCAGTTAAACTCATTACCCCTACATATTCAATTCATCCCAATACACAATCATCATTTAAAATAATTAGTTAACAATTATCCAACTTGTTAAAATGACCTCCCAGAAAATTAATCACCTTGGAAAAGCACTGCATGTTCTTTTGCCAAGGGCAAAAAGCCAGTTGAATTAATGATTTTTTTTCCAAGAACATCTTAGAAAAATATATTGTGATTATCCATTTTAATTAATAAAACAACCGTAATAACAACAACCCCCTCCATTGTGCTGAGTGCAATTGGGGAAAGTATTGAGTGATAATAACTAAAATTCAATTTCTATCTTTGATGTACTGCCTACCTAATGGAGTTAGTGAAAAATAATAAAATTATTGACTCAATTTGATCAAATCATGAAATATTTATTTACAAATCTATGTGGCTTTAGTTTACTATTGTAACACTGAAAGAATTCACCAATGCCTTATACATGGAATAATAAGGATTCTTAGTTACTTCCAAGTGATCACAATCCAAGGAGAGAGCGCACAATCCTTAAAAAAATAAACAGAAAAAAAAGAAATAATTACACATCATTAAATTAAATGCTATATGATTTTATCTTTTGTTTAACTTTTTCTTGAATTAGTACACATAAATAGTTAAGAAATGAATTACTACTTAAATTCTAGAACCAACAAGAAAAGGAAAGAGGAAGGGAAGAAGGGAGAGAGAGGGAGGGGAGGAGTGAGCACTTTGTCCTCCACTTTTTCAGACCTTCCTAGCCCACACCCTGAAGGGAAGTATTTAGATTCTTTTATGTTTTATCGTTTAGCTGTGTTTTCAAATATTATCTTCACACTGTGATTTTGTGAACCTTATACTGAGGTTTTATTAAGGAAGGAGAGGGTTGGCCCTCCTTCTACTACCAATACTCCCTACCTTCCATCCTCCATTCCCTTTCTCTTCATCTCATTTATTTCCCAAGTTTTTAAGCAAACCAATGCCTAACATTTTTGTGTTTATGATAATGTCAGCAAAAGCCATGTGGCATAATCTAATTCAACTAATTTCTTATAGAACTTCTCAATTTCCAAGAGTAAATAATGGCTTTGTTTCTCCATCTGTTTAGTTTTCAAGCTATCTGTTATGAATTCTTCCCCAAACTTTTCAAACTTGCTGTGAAATCTCTAAATAGGTATAAACATAGAAAATGATCTCTCCACTCCATTCATTTATGCTCTTGGAGTTTGTTACCCTGCTCTCTGACTGTACTGCTTCCTACCTTACACAACACCCAGACAAATCCATGCTTCCCTCGACTCTGTTCTGTTGCTTTTCCTGGATGTTGTGTATTCCTTCCTTCATTTTCATTTTGTAGGAACATATTCTTCAGTCACATCTGAGAAAGAGTGGGTAGAAGCTAAAAGAATTGAGGTTTTGCATATTTGAATATGTCTTCATTCAGTCACATACTTGAGTGGTACTTTGGTCAAAATGTGAGGTTAAAATAATTTTCCTACGGAAGTTTCTAAAGCTTTCCAGTTTACAGTTTTGTTATTAAAAACATTCAATGTTACCTTGGTTCTCAATTGTGTATTTATGCAGGAGGACCTGTTTTATTGTTCCTCATCACATGAAACTTGATCATTTTTTCTCTATATGATGTATTGGCATGAATCTTTTAATTCATTTTTTTCTTAGTACCTCTTAGGGTTTTGTATTTTAATTTTATTTTTTGTTATGATATAACATATTCTTAAATTTCAAGAAATTTTATTAAATATTTATTTGATAAAATCCTTCCCATCCTTTATTTATTCCCACTTTCTGATGCTCTTTTGTGGATTTCATGACCTATCCCTACTGAGCAGTTTCTTTTCTTTCCTATTAGACATCTCTTAACTTGATTGTTTGATTGAATATCCCTCAATTTTGTCTCTCAAACTTTAATCTTTGTTGCCACTGTTTCATCTTTAATTTCCAGGATTTATTTCTTGAATTCTATTGTATTCATTTAAAATAACATAGTTTGCTTACCGGATATACTGTTTTTCCAATAATAAGAAGTGTGTTTTTTCCAGTTGTTCTTTTTTGTTTGTTTCCTTTTTTTTTATGTTGTGTTTTTCTTCTAATATCTGCTGAGATGATGCTAGACTTTATATTGAAAAATAAAATGTCAAAAATATGATGGACATTTATATGTGACCATAAGGAAAAGAATGCTTGTCAAGTGGAGTTTTTACCATGAGGAGATAGGATTGTCTCTGTCTCGCTATGTCTGTCTGTCTCTCTTGCTGTTCCTCTTTTCTCTCTTAAGTTTCCAGAGTATCAACCATTGGTAATTTCCCAGGGTTCAATTAGGCACACATATAAACGTGTGTGTGCTGTAATATGACATAATTTTCTTTTACATCATTTTTTTGCCTAGAAAATCTAATTAATTTTCTCAAGAAATTAAGAACATTTTTCCATAAGTCTTATTTATCTGTTAATTTATTTTGTGGTGCTAGGGACTGAACCCAGGGCCTCACATGTGTTAAGCAAGCTCTCTGCCACTGACATACTTCTCCAGTTGGCCACTATTCTTTAAATTGTTCATATATAAAAGCACAGGCAAACTAGAAAATTTGTTACAAATCTCTCAGTCTGTAATCAGAATTTGGCTATAATTTCAACTCAAGACATTACCTTAAGATGTTTAATCAAAATATATTCACAAAATAAAACTAGATGTGGAAAATAAGGTACATGGAAATTTCCTGTCTACTTGGAATCAGTTTCATCATTAAGAAGCTACTTCGAAGACCAGTCAACTTGAGTCTTTGGGCACTAATGCAAATATATTTTCAGCACCACTTCCTTGTGCTTTGAATCAATCATGGATTTTTTTTTTTTTTTTTTTTTTGGCTAGCTATGTTTCAGAAGTGAAGTGGCCATTGCACCAGGGTTGAGCACACACGTGCTTGCATGCATGTCTCTCTTTCCTTTTCTTAGAAATGTTTGAAAGATCTATCTCATATTCTAGCCTTAAAATGTGACCAAATGAACAGTTCCATTTTAAGACCACTGGTGGAAAAGATTAGAAATCAAAGGATGGGAATGTGATGGCAGGTAAAAGAGAAAAGAAGAGAAGATGGTGAAAGCAATGAAGATTTCACAGTTCTGGGAAACTGGTTAAGATTCTTATAATGCTATAATTTCCTTGGGTTATGGATTTGGGAGTGAACGCACCAGTTATCCACTATTCTTTAAATTCTTGTTTCGATTACCCAAACATTTTAATACTCCCCGCCAGTCAAATAATGCTTAGCCCACAGTGAATGACATTGCTTTTGGAATGCAGCAGCTGAGGCCTATGCTTTTGCTCCCAAAACACAACTACCCCACCAGCTCTTTCTTGCTGGTGCCAATCAAGCCCTCATCTGCATCTGCGGTGTTCTTTCATGCCAGCTATAAAATGGCAGGTGACAGGTGTCCTACATTTGGCATATATTATATATTCAAATTTGTATCAGTATAAAGTATTTATAACAATAAAATAAGTATAGGGGTGTACTAATAGGCTAGATCATGAGTTAGTGGGAAAAAGGAGACATCTAAGAGAAGAAAAAAATCACACTGACAATATTAAGCAAATATTTCTGACTTATGTTCTATATGGCTCCATCTGGTAACATGGAGAAAATATATTTCTGTTGGAAAATCCGATGTTGTTAGTATACTGAATTACTTTTTCTAACTACTAAAGGGAAATTATGTATCATGTAGAACTACTTTCCTTGTGATCTACTCCAGTCACTATTCAGAAATTCTTTCTAGGACAATTGGGTGGATGATGTATTTGACTGCATATTGTTAGCATTATTTTAAGGAGAAATGTAAGCAATTATAAGCCATACTTATGCAGTGAATATTTGTAGGAATTTCTCTGGAATTTAGTCTAGAACCCAGTAGGCAAGTTGTGTTTGTGGACTAATTTCAGTAAGAAATCAGCACTAACTTGTTTTTTACATGTTAATATAAAATTAATATTGACATGGTATTCCTGTAGATTTTATATTTTCATTTAAATTTTGGCAAACTCAGATGTATTATTATCGTAATTTCAAAAAATAAGAAACTGATACTGATTTCCCATTTTAGTAAATTGTCATAGGCCACACCTCTAGTAAATGGCATCACAGAATGGAAATCTCATTTCCAAATCATATTTTCATAAATATTAAACCATCTATGACTTAGTGTATATTTTGATAAATTTCTGAAAACTTAGATTTCTCTTATTCCGAGTAAACATAATATGTTTATTGTTGTCTTTCTAGGAATCAAAACAGCAGGTCTGAAATTGGGTCTACCTCTAAGTGTGATGAGATAGAACATTTGAAATCAGATTACCTGGAAAAATCTGAGGTATAAAGAATATGTTTAACATCAGGGATAAGGCTTCAATGTACTTTAGGTGGAATTTATATAATTACATAAAACGTGATCTGAAAATTTGAATTAACTGTATGTAATGAAAATGGTTATATTTTACAAATGTGAACAACTAATTGGGTGTAGCCAGTTTTATACTTTAGAAGGACAATGGCAGTTGTGTGTGTAGGTGTGTATATAGAGAAGATATATAATATATATACATATATCATATATATGACTAGCAGCAAGCGTACATATATATATATAGGCAAGTGTATGTATGAAACATGTATACACACACTATATATATACATATACATTATAAATATATGACTCCTTTGAGAAATGATTATCACATATATATACATGTATCTGTATCTATCTATATATACAGAGAGAGAGAGTAGGAGTATAAAAACATATGTATATATAGCAGAATATATATTTTTTCGGTGCTAGAACCAAGATCTTGGAACTGCTAGTACTGGTACACTGGAAATAATTTCCCTGATAGGTGTTTTAAATGAAAGTCTAGTATTTTATACCTTTCTGAGAATCAAAGTGAAGAACTCAGAGTGCATTGTTAGGGAATCATGCCCACATTCATCTGATTATGTGCTAAAATTTCATAAATACTAACTGATCTTTCTGCTGCCATAAGATCCTGTTGAGATAACAAATCCTATTCCTACTTTATGAAGGCTGGGGTTATCCTGAAAATGTAAAAGTTTCTCTTAACCTCCAGAAAAATAACTGGGTTAATCCAGCTTCTCCAAGTGTGAAATCAAGGAACTCCGTGCTAAGATTGAATTGAATATTGTCATATGTTGTCTGAGAGCTGCTTGTCTGAACATGTTGCCTCTGGACAAAGTAAGCTTGTCTGTGAAGGATAAAAGAATGATTATTCCAATATTCAGTCACAGTTCATCACCAAGCCCTGAACAAAATGGAAAAAAATATGTTTTATCTTATGCGATTGTATCCATTTCTCTGGGAAATTATTTATCTGGTTACTATGAAAGAAAACAAAGATAATGGAAAAATCTTCCATTATTCTTAACTATGACTTTAAATAGAAAATTTTAATAAAGTTAGTTTTTGGTTTTTATATCTTTTAATGTCCCTAATATAAGAAAATGAAGCATTGGAAACTTATTTTATACAATATATTTTGAACCATAAAATCCTATATAAAATTGGAATTATTATCTTTAGTAACTACTTCTGCTTCTAATTTCATTGTCTAGTGGTTAAAAAAGTGACTGGAACTTATAATTACTGCCAATAAATGAGAGCATTATATAAAAATAATTAAAAAAGAGCATGTTAAATAAGAACAGGAGGACTAGTGCCCTCATGAGTCATCAGCTGCCCTTCTTACTGGTCACACAGGTGGCTTGGAAGGTCTTTTGGTGTCTCCAGCTTTCCTCATTGGGAGAATGGGGCAATCTGATTTAATGATATCCAAACTCTCTTCCATTTCCAACTTCTATAGCTCTGTGACATTTCTGCCCTATTATAAGAGAAATCCAATTTAAAGGTGTAAACACAGTAATAACTTTTTTCTTTCATTATTTCAATAAAAGTGCAATGAAAGCAAACTGACAAGTTTGGACAGCTCTCAGAGTTTAAAGGAATAGGGCTGACAGCTTTTGAGAACCTCTTTGCTTTCAAATGAACCCTTGCTCTCCAGCCCTAAATGTCATATTGTTATGCCTGGTGTCATTGAAATGTCTGGCAAGACTGTCAATTAAAAATGGGAATCATTAGGCCATATTTACTGCTACAGGATGAAGAGTAGTGAAATGTGTAACACGAATTATCCTAAAAGGATCATTTGGCTTATACAATATTAACAAAATTTCAAATCATAGTACTATAGTCATTTGGGGTAATTTACTTACCTTTTTCTATAATTAGCTTCATCTTAAAATTTTCTTATAATTTGTAATGCTTCATAAAATACTGGATTTAGAATTCTGTAGGGACTATCAACCTATATTATGGATAATAAGATTTAGGACCATTCCGTTTGCTATTTAAGTTTTTTAAAATGATTGGATAACCACTTAAAATGGCTATCATTCATCTTCTAAAATCTCTAATACCTAGAAATTCTCTGTGACCTTTAGAAAAACTGTATCCTTTTAGTTTGCTTATAAATTTTAGAAGAAATATTCCCATGCAAGGTAACATAGTTCTGCATCCTTAGGCCAAATCACTGACATAACATGAAATAGGCAAATACAATTAATTAAAAAAAGATGTTCAGTCATCGTATCTTAGAATTTACAGGAATTACCCTTAGGAATTAGCTCACATAATTTCTTATGCACTGCTTCATAGGAAGACCTCACTTAATATGACTGACACGTTGTCCTGCAGACTCTGCTCTATTTCCATAGTAGAGAAGTTGCTATTTGGTATATTTTTAGCAAGATCATTCAGTTTCTGTAAAGCTCCATCATTAAATTTTTCATTATATTGACCAAACTCCTATGTGATGCTTAGTTTGCTTACACTGTGCCTTCTGGAGTCAAAGTAAATAAGTCTGTGCATTCTTAATATCTACCTAATCAGTTTGAGTTTTCTGTTTTCCTGCATGTAACAGGAAGTCAGTTGATAGTAGACTTGTCTAAATACAGTACACATTATTTTTTCTCACAAACTAAGAAATCTGATAGGAGGCTTAGTCTAATTCAGGGTCTCACCTATTTTAGACCCAAGGACTCTGCCTTTTCCTTGCAGTTGCTGATGAAGCTTGGGGCTACAGCCATCACATCACTTCTCAACTCAGAAGGAGGAGAGAAGCACATGTCCAATGAAGCCTACCATATCTTGTAGACCTTTTGCTTAAAGGGCTGGCCAACAATTACTCCTTATGTCTCATTGGCTTAGCCAAAATGGAGTTTGATGAAAGAAATTTTACAACTAGGCCTATTTCCATACCCAATACAATGGAGATGCTGTTATCTAAGCAGTAGGGGAAAATCAAAGTAACTTCAGGCAGTCTCTTTCAGGGTACCCTTTCACTATTTTAGGACAGTTGTAAGATACTGGCTAACTATTCTATTTTCTGGGCTAAAATCCATTTCAGTTAACTTGAGCATTCTGTTTTGTGATTTCCCAGTATATGACCATCATCATCTTTCCAAAGTGAAATACTTTCTTAAGAATATGGCATGTGAAACTGAACATAATATTACACTTATGATCAAGCAGTAGTGATACTGTCTCTTATCCTGTAGTTATTGCCTTTTAGGTAGCTTCAGACTGAGAAATATTTTGAGTAACTACTTGGCTCAAGTTGAACATGCAACCAAATTCATCTGCAGTATTTCATATAGAATAAACTAAAGCTAGGAGTACCATGCCCTATTTTTCTTATCAACTTTTTTGGAGAAATAATTTATAAATACATAGAATACAATGTGCCTATTTTAAATGTAAAACTTGATGAGTCAGGCAAATGTAAACAATTGTGTAGCCACCATCACTACAAACTACATATAGACCATTTCTTTTTTTTTAATTATTTATTTATTTTTAAATTTTTTACAGACTGCATTTTGATTCATTGTACACAAATGGGGTACATCATTTTGTTTCCATATATATAATGGCGGGGGGAGTATGGGGAGTGAGAGAAGAATGGAGGAACTTTGGATTATGTAGAAGGAAATGATATAGACCATTTCTATCACTCCAGAAAGTTCTCTTATTTTTCTTTCCTGCCTATCCACTGCTATTTAATCAATATCCATTACTACAGATTTATTGTCCTTTATAGAACTTCAGTGAATGGAATTATATAATTATATTTTCTTTTGTGTCTGACATCTTTTGCTTAGCATGTTTTTAAAATTCATCAGTTACCTTTATATATCATTAATCTGTTCCTCTTAATTACTGCTGAGTATATGTCATTTTATTCAATATATCACAATTTGTTAATCTCTGCTATTTGCTTACTAACGTTTTGATCATTTCTAGTTTAGAACTATTATGAATCAAATTAGCATGAATTTCATATGCTAGTCTTTTCTGTACACCTAGATTTTAATTTCTCTTAGCAAATAGTAGAGTATGATCACTGGATCATATAGTTAGATGTATGTTTAAATTTATAAGAAAATACCAGACTTTTTCGAAGTAGTTACACTATAATAGACTCCCACCAGGTATATGGAAGACTCCTCTTAATTTCCATCCTTGAAACATTTGTATTATATTTTTAACATTCTAGTCTGCATGGACTTGTCTCTGATTTTGGTTTTAATTTGTATTTATCTGATAATCAATGCTTTCGAGCATCTTTCATTTATTTATTTATTTATTTATTTTTGTATTGGAGTTTGAACCCAGGGAAATATCCCCAGCCTTTTTTAACATTTTATTTAGAGAAAGGGTCTTGCTAAACTGCTTCAGGTCTTGCTAAATTGCTGAGATTGGCTTTGAACTCAAAATCCTGCTGCCTCAGCCTCCTGAGTTGCTGGGATTATAGGCATGTGTCACCATGCCAGATTAATTTTTTTTATCATAAATAATCCTTTTGTATCTGTTTCTGTATTTTTCCCAGTATATATGTGCATTGTATTTTTTCTTATTATAGAATTGTTCTTTATGTATTTCAGATTCAATTGTCAGATATGCACATTGAAAATATTTTCTACCAGTATGTGACTTGATTTAATTTTTCTTTATAATTTCTTTTAAAAAGCAGTAGTTTATAGTTCTGGTGGCCAGTGGATACATTTGTATTTTATGGTTCATTTTCAAAAATGGCATGGCTGAGAATTCTTTTATTCTTTCCTACTCAAGAATGTCCCCCTGTAAAAGGCAAAGATTATGTCTTTTCCCTGTGAATATCAAATTGACTAACAGGATTGGTGATATTGATTCCCCTTTGCATCATTACTGAAGATCAATTGATGTTGTAAGGTTGCTTTATTATTAGAGTTTATCTTTTGTTCCTGTGGTGTATTTGTCTATTGTTACAGCAGTGTAACTATATTAATTATACTAACTTTGTAACAAGTTTTAAAATAAGAAATGTCAGTACTCCAAATTTCTATTTCTCTTTCAAAATTATATCAGTTCTTTAATGCCCCTTGAATTTCAATATGAATTTTAAAATAAACATGCAAATTTCTACAACACAGCTCACTAGAATTTTGATTGAGATTGTGTTGAATGTTGAGAGTTATTTGAGGTGAATTGAAATATACATGCACAATCTGGTAAAATACCTTCATTTACTTACCTTTCTTTAATTTTTTCAGTTTTGTAATTTAAAGCTTTGTGACTATGTGTATACATATTTAAGCTGTTATAACTTTGTGATAAATTGACCTCTTTATCAAAAGTCCTTTTTTGTCCCTATTAATATTTCTTGTCCTAAAGATTTCATTGTCTCATATCAGCACTCCAGCTTTTTCTATTCTGTTATTATTGGCAATCTGTCTTTATACTTAAAGTGCATTTTTATCATTGGTCCTGACTTCTTATATTTTCTGACTTTTAATTTGTATTCTTTTCTTATTAATATAAATATTTATACTTATGGTGACATTTACCAAATGCCTATTTTTAATTTTTTCCCATTTGTTCTTTGTTCCTTTAAATTATTTATTAGATTGAGTAATATAAAATGTAATCAGTTTAGTGTCCATTTTACCTTTCGTATTGACATATTTACTGCACATCATTTTTTTGCCACCATCTTAGTGGTTGTTCTTTGTTTTTTAATATGAATTTTCAATTTGTTTCAGTCTATATTTAAGTAAAATTATGCCACTTCTTATATAATGAGGGAATTTTACAATAAATTTCCATTTTTCCTTCCCCATCTTTTTTGCTATATGGAATACTTAATTCTGCAATTTGTAAAGATTAGATAATATACTGTTGTTATTGTATATAGTCACCCATCTTGTAAGGAAATTAGATAATAAAATGTAAACAATATATTCACATGCATATCAATTATTCCTTTCTTTCTTTTATTTTTCTGATTTCTGATATGGTAGCTTTCCTCCAAACTAAAGGAATTCCTTCTACAATTTTCTTTCTTTCATTTTCCTTCTGAAAATTACTTTTTAAATTTTCATTTTAAAATATACTTTTACTTTTGGGTATGTTTTTAAGAAATTATCTCAACATTTTAATGATGCTGTTCTATTGATTTGTGGTTTCTGATATGTCATTCTTATTTCGTTTTCCTATATGTGTAATATATCTTTTTTTCAAAGAAACTTTAAGAATTTCTATTACTTTTGGCTTTAAATAATTTGATTATCACATAGCTTAATATTGTCTTTGCATTTATCCAGTTTGATGTTCTTTAAACTGTTTGAATATATGGGATCTTATTTCTTGCTGTGTATCCGGAAATGTATCTATCATTTTCTTTTTTAGTCAAATATTTTTATCTACCCACTCTCAAAATTCTTGGGCTCCAATCTATGTGTAGTAGGTATCTTATATCATCCCCAAATTACTGAGACTTTGTTCACTCATTTCAGTCTCCCACTACCCTGCTTCAGTTTGGACTGTCTTTATATTGTAACTTTAAATTTACTGACTTTCCTTGTGTGAATTCTAATCTACTTTTAAAACTTCCCAGAAAGTTTTCCATTTGGGGCATTTCAGTTTTTGGTTTTAGGAGCTTGATTTGATTTTTAATTTTAATTTACATATACATATATATCTGTTAGTACATACATATACACATGCATATATTAAGTTTTATTCAACTAATTCTATCATCACTATCATTTTGGGGTGGGTTTCTATCATTTTATTTGTCTCCTGGTTGTTATGCTATACTCTTCTGCTTCGTCACTTCTACTTTTTACTAGATGCTAAGCCTTGTTAATGTTATGTGACTGTAAATACAGATTCTGTGGTATTTCCTTAAAATATGTTGTGCTTTCCACTGGCAGGTAGTTTGTTTAGTTGTGAACACCAGAAGATTTTTTACCTGACATTTCTGAGGAGCACCCAGTGCAAGCACAGCTTTGTATTCCATCTAAGCCTCGAGGGGTCCCTTATGGAGATTTCTGGAGTTCTTTCTATATGAAGCTACCCCTTTCCTCTACTCAGTTCTATAAATACTGGAAGACTCAGCCTGTGTCTTTTCAGCATAGCACAATAACCATGCTACTTCCTTTTCTTGAAATTCCTTCTAGATGAAAAACTTGGACAAATAAATGCAAAGCTAACCTTCAACCTTCAAGGTTAAAATGTTGACTAAAATCAATAATTATTCAGATTTCTATTTGTTTGTGATAGAAGGGATAGAATTATATCTGTTAGTTGATCATGGCTAGAAGTAAATCTTAAATTTTCACATGATAGGTAGAAATCCTTCTTTGTAACAATCACGCATTATTTGACTCTTGGTTACATTGTTAGTTAGCTCTCCAAACTTTTTATTGGCTATATATTTGCAAGTGTCCAGCTTGTTTCTACCAATCAATAATAGGCCTTTGGGTGAACAGTAGTCAAGCTGAGCATAAAAATAAGTGACATGACTCTATGAATAAGAGTGCAGATTTTATGGACAGATTATTTTGGTCCAAAGTTTGAAACTATTTGCTGGTGGCCTTGAACGAGTATTTAGCCTGTCTGTACCCCTCTTTTCTTAAACGTAAATGGTCTTGAATTTTTTCCAACTTGCTTCTGGGGTATTTTTTTTTTTTTTTTTTTTTGATTCATTGTACACACATGGAGTACAACTATCGATTCTCTGGTTGTGCATGAAGAAGAGTCATACCATTTGTGTATTCATACAAGTATATAGGGTAATGATGTTTGTCTCATTCTCTTATCTGTCCTTCCCCCTCCCCCTCCCTACCCCTCATTTTCCTCTATACAATCCATCCTTCTTCCATTTTTTCCTTACCTCCCCCAGTCCCCGTAATGTATCATCAACCACTTATCAGAGAAATCATTCAGCCTTTGGTTTTTGGGATTGGTTTATTTCACTTAACATGATATTCTCCAACTCCATCCATTTATCTGCAAATGTCATAATTTTATTTTTCTTTATGAATGAATAATATTCCATTGTGTATATGTGCCACAATTTCTTTATCCATCCATCTATTGCAGGGCATCTAGGTTGTTTCCACAATCTAGCTATTGTGAATTGAACTGCTATAAACATTGATGTGACTGCATCCCTGTAGTATGCTGATTTTAAGTCCTTTCAGTATAGGTCAAGGAGTAGGATAGCTGGGTCAAATGGTTCCATTCCAAGTTTTCTAAGGAAACTCCATACTACTTTTCCAGAGTGGCTGCACTAATTTGCAACCCCACCAGCAATGTATGAGTGTACCTTTTTCCCCACATCCATGCCAACACCTGTTGTTGCTTGTTTTCTTGATAAAGAAATAGAATTTCTAATTGGGGTGAGATGAAATCTTAGGTTAGTTTTGATTTACATTTCTCTTATTACTAGAGGTGTTGAACATTTTTCATATATCTGTTGATTGCTTGTAGATTCTCTTCTGTGAAGTTTCTGCTCATTTCCTTAGTCCATTTATTGATTGGGTTATTTGTATTCTTGGTGTAAAGTTTTTTGAGTTCTTTATAGACTCTAGAGATTAGTGGTCTATCTGAAGTATGTGTGGCAAAGATTTTCTCCCACTCTGTAGGCTCTCTCTTCACATTGTTAATAATTTCCTTTGCCTAGCAAAAGCTTTTCAGTTTGAATCTATTCCAATTATTGATTCCTGCTTTTATTTCTTATGCTTTGGGAGTCATGTTAAGGAAGTCTGGCCCTAAGCCGACATGTTGAAGATTTGGACCTACTTTTTTCTTCTATTATGTGCAGGGTCTCTGGTCTAATTCCTAGGTCCTTGATCCATTTTGAGTTGAGTTTTATGCAGGATGAGAAATAAAGGTTTAGTTTCATTTTGCTGCATATGAATTTCCAGTTTTCCCAGTACTATTTGTTAAAGAGGCTATCTTTTCTCCATTGTATGTTTTTGGCACCTTTGTCTACAATGAGATAACTATATTTATGTGGATTTGTCTCTCTGTCCTCTATTTTGTACCATTGGTCTAGCTGCCTATTTTGATGCCAATACCATGTCATTTTTCTTACTGTAGTATAGTTGAAAGTCTGGGATTGTGATACCACCTGCTTTGCTCTTCCTGCTGAGGATTGCTTTAGCTATTCTTGGTCTCTTATTCCTCCCAATGAATTTCATGATTGTTTTCTCTATTTCTATGAGGAACATCATTGGAATTTTAATTGGAATTGCATTGAATTTGTATAGTGCTTTTGGTAGTATGGCCATTTTGACAATGTTCGTTCTGCCTATCCAAGAACATGGGAGATCTTTCCATCTTCTAAGTTTTCCTTAATTTATTTCTTTAGTGTTCTGTAGTCCTCATTGTAGAGGTCTTTCACCTCTTTTGTTAAATTGATTTCCAAGTATTTTCTTTTATTAAGGCTATTGTGAATGGGGTAGTTTTCCTAATTTTTCCTTCAGAGGATTCATCACTTATGAATAAAAATGCATTAGATTTATGAGTGTTAATTTTATATCCTGCTACATTACTGAATTCATTTATGAATTCTAGAAGTTTTCTGGTGGAATTTTTTGACTCCTCTAAATATAGAATCATGTCTATATTGATAGCAAATATTGATAGTTTGAATTCTTCTTTTCCTATTTGTATCCCTTTAATTTCTTTAGTCTGTCTCTTTGCTCTGGCTAGAGTTTCAAGGATGACGTTGAATAGAAGTGGTGAAAGAGGGAATCCCTGCCTTCCTCCAGTTTTTAGGGGGAATGCTTTCAGTTTTTCTCCATTTAGAATGATGCTTGCCATGGGCTTAGCATAGATAGCCTTTTAATGTTAAGGAATGTTCCCACTACCCCAATTTTTTCTAGTGTTTTGAGCATGAAGGGATGCTATATTTTATCAAATGCTTTTTCTGCATCTATTGAAATAATCATGTAATTCTTAACTTTAAGCCTGTTGATGTGATGAATTACATTTATTGATTTCCGGATGTTGAACCAACCTTGCATGCCTGGGATGAAACCCACTTGATCATGGTCTACTATCTTTTCAATATGTTTTTGTATGCGATTTGCTAACATTTTGTTAAGAATTTTTGCATCTATGTTCATAAGGCATATTGGTCTGAAGTTTTCTTTCCTCCATGTGTCTTTGTCTAGTTTTGGTATCAGGGTAATATTAGCTTCATAAAATGAGTTTGGGAGGGTTCCCTCCTCTTCTATTTCATAGAATACTTTGAGGAGTGTTGGAATGAGTTCTTCTTTGAAGGTCTTGTAGAACTAAGCTGAGAGTCCATGTGGTCCTGGACTTTTCTTGGTTGGTAGACTTTTGATGAATTCTTCTATTTCTTTGCTTGAAATTGATCTATTTAAATTGTGTGTCCTACAGATTCAGTTTGGGTGGATCATATGTTTCTAGAAAACTGTTGATGTCTTGAAGATTTTCTATTTTGTTGGAGTATAGATTTTCAAAGTAGTTTCTAATTAGGTTTTGTATTTCAATAGTGTCTGTTGTGATATTTCCTTTTTCATCATGAATTTTAGTAATTTGAGTTTACTCTCTCCTCTTTGTTAAAGTGGCTAAGGGTTTATCAATTTTGCTTATTTTTTCAAATAACCAACTTTATTTTGTCAATTTTTTGTATTGTTTCTTTGGTTTCAATTTCATTGATTTTAGCTGTGCCTTTAATTATTTCTAGTCTTCTATTATTTTTGGTGTTGATCTGTTCTTCTTTTTCTAGGGGTTTGAGCTGTAATGTAAGGTCATTTAATTGTTGAGTTTTTCTTCTTTTATTGAATGTGCTCCTTGCAATGAATTTTCCTCTTAGTACTGTTTTCATAGTGTCCCAGAGATTTTGATATGTTGTGTCATTGTTCTCATTTACGTCTAAGAATTTTTTTATCTCCCCTGATGTCTTCTGATATCTATGCATCATTCAATAATGTCTTATTTAGTCTCCAGGTGTTGGAGTAGTTTCTATTTTTTATTTTATCATTGAATTCTAATTTCATTCCATTATGATCTCATAGAATGCAAGGTAGTATCTCTATCTTTTTATATTTGCTAAGAGCAGCTTTGTGGCATAACATATGGTCTGTTTTAAAGAAGGATCCATGTGCTGCTGAGAAGAAAGTGTATTTGCTCACTGATGGATGGAATATTCTTTATATGTCTGTTCAGTCTAAATTATCAATTAAGTTATTGAGATCTATGGTTTCTTTGTTCAATTTTTGTTTGAAAGATCTGTCCAGTGGTGAGAGAGGTGTGTTAAAGTCACCTAATATTATTGTGTTGTGGTCTCTTTGGTTCCTGGAATTGAGAAGGATTTGTTTGACATACATGGATGAGCCATTGTTTTGGGCATAAATATTTATGATTGTTATGTCTTGCTGATTTATGCTTCCTTTAAGCAGTGTGAAATGTCCTTCTTTATCCCTTCTGACTAACTTTGGCTTAAAGTTCACTTTATCTGAAATAAGGATGGAAACACTTGCTTTTTTACTGAGTCCATGTGTGTGATGTGTTTTCCCAACCTTTTACCTTTAGTCTGTAGATGTCTTTTTCTATGAGATGAGTCTCTTAAAGACAGCATATTGTTGGGTCTTTCTTTTTAATTCAATCTACCAGCCTATGTCTTTTGATTAATGAGTTTAGGCCATTAACATTCAGGGTTATTATTGAGATATGACTTATATTCCCAGTTATTTTGACTTATTTTTGGCTTTTAACTTGTCTTGGTTTCTCCTTTAATTGGCTATTCCTTTAGGGTAGTTCCTCCATTTCCTAACTTACATTGTTGCTTTTCAGTTCTTTCTCATAGAATATTTTGCTGAGAATGTTGTGGAGTGCCAGCTTTCTATTTGTAAATTCTCTTAGCTTTTGTTTATCATGGAAGAATTTTATTTCTTCGTCAAATCTGCAGGTTGATTTTGCTGGGTATAAGATTCTTGTTTGGCATCCATTTTCTTTCAGAGCTTGAAAAATGTCATTCCAGGCCCTTCTTGCTTTTAGGGTCTGGGCTGAGAAATCTGCTGATATCTGTATTGGTTTCCCCCTGTATGTACTATGATACTTTTCCCTCGCAGTCTTTAAAATTCTATCTTTATTTTGTATGGTAGGTATTTTCATTATAATGTGACTGGGTGTGAATCTGTTGTAATTTTTGTACAATTTGTGTCCTATAAGCCTCTTGCTTTTGATTTTACATTTCATTCTTCAGATTTGGGAAATTTTCTGATATTTTATTTCATTGAATAGATTATTCATTCCTTTGGTTTGAATCTCTGTGCCTTTCTCCATCCCAATAATTCTTAAATTTTGTCTTTTCATAATATCCCATAATTCTTGGAGTTTCCATTCATGATTCCTTACCATCTTCTCTATTTGGTCAACTTTGTTTTCAAGATTAAATATTTTTTCTTCATTGTCTGAGGTTCTATCTTCTAAGTGATCTAGCCTGTTGGTTATGCTTTCTATTGAGTTTTAAATTTGATTTATTGCTTCCTTCCTTTCAAGTATTTCTGTTTTTTTGTTTGTTTGTTTGTTTTCAGAATCTTTCTCTATTGAAATAATCTTTTGCTTTCTGCAATTGATCTTTTAACTCTTTATTGGTGTAATCATCCATTTCTGCATTTGGTCTCTTATCTCATCATTCATTTCTCGGATTACTTTATGTACATTATGGACTCTCTTTCTGACATTTCTTCTGCCATGTTGTCATTGGGCAGGCTGGAGACAGGTGGGCCTAATGGCTGCTCATAGGGCATTGTGAAGAATAAAGCTTTATATATGAAAGTACTTAGAACAGCATCTACATCCAGCTGTTAATTATTATCATTAATTCTCATTCAAATTGCTAAGTATCCACATTTTGACCTCTTATCTATCTAATTTTGCCTTTTTTATGCATACAGAATATATATATGAACACATAACCCTTAAGTTCGCCTTTTTCTGTGAATCTTTCCTCAAAATTTTATTTAATGACATCAAGGCTCTGATCTAGAGATATTTACATTTTTCATCTCAATTATTGCTTAATAAGTTATCAAAGAGCACCAGGGATTCAAATTTGTAGAATGCCACAGTGAGTGAGCAGAGGAGTTAGTTATTGAATGGTATATATTCCCCTGGTAAGGTTTTTCCCAAACCTTTTCTTCTCCACTACCCTGTCTACTTTACAAGATACTCCAAACATGTTTATTATCAGCGAATGTGTGTCTCTGAGAAATATTTTTCTCTGTCTTCACAGAGACTTTTCTCCAGTTTAACATGTTTTCTCTGCACCAGCGCTTAATAAAATATAAATTTACTTTAGTTTTATCATTTAGGTCTCACTTTTTCATTTTTGTCTCCAAGGACATCACATAAAGACTATGTCAAAATTCTTGTCAAAACCCTATGTATATATCTATAGCATTCTTTCAAGCTATACACCGAGTATCCTTATGAAAATGAAAAAAAAAAAACAACTTAAGTTCTTTTATAGTGAGCCCATGCTGCGTTTTAGAAATCCATTCTTTCTTTCTATATACAGGAATCATATATTTATTAATATAACCTCAAATTTTGTAAAAAGCTTTGCATGTTTAAGAAATGGCTGAAGCACATTGCCTGTGATTATACAGACCCCCTTTAACTTTATGTCTTTCCCTAAAATGTTTTTCATTCTACAATGTGTAGAGACTCTGTGTCAGACAACTGAACATGATGAGATGTAAATGATGAAACTAAGAACTGATCTTTTAAAATTTTTCCTATGCAGCTATTTCTCATTTATGAAAGGAAACAGATGCTGGAGAATTTTTTAAAAATTACGCTTTTCTGTGTAAGTCATTAGTTATGATCATGTGCATCATTTTTTAAATTATAGAAAGTGCTTTAGAAAAAAGATTTTAAAATGAACAACCCGACAATATATTTCTTTATTGCATTAATACTTTGCCAGCATTTTATATTTTGGGTCAGATTAAGAAAACATAAAATTTAGTATCTATTTTTATAAACTTCCTATAATTATAGGGGTGGAACAATTTTTTCTTATGTATTTTTAAAGTAATTTTAGGTATGAAGTTCTTTTCATGAGTTGTGATTAAAAACATTCATGTTTATAATTATTTTCTATGCCAAATAATTCCTTTGGTTGTATTTGACAATTCAAACTGTAGTCAGAGGAAAGCAGACAAATACAATATACATTTCTTCCATGTAAATAAAAGTAGCAACAAATAGATTTAGTATGGTTTGCTTTCTAAAAATATTTTCTTCATTTAATAATTTCTCAAGTGTATGAATCTTTACCCTTGTTTTGTTTCAGAAATCCATATTTAAATCTATATTTATTAGTGATGATTCATGATACTTCAAAGATATTTTTAATAACAATGTTTCAGTTCTCTTAATAAAAATACATTTTAATTTGTTATTTATTTACTGAATATCTCTCAGGATGATATTATAAAGCTGTAATGCAGTTTTAGTTTCTTAAATGGATCTGGCTTAAAAATTAATTATTAATATTTTTTGGTTTTAAAATTCCTTTGTAAAATTTAGTGAGAATAGGATTCAAAAAAACATCAATAAATAAGACGTGTGTCTTATTTCTGGAGTAACAAATGGCTACAGGTTTGGGACAGGGAGAGCAGCAGCAGGTTGTGGCAGCAACAGTCCTGATGGCCAGAATTTTGATGCCACCTGTCAGCATGATGAGATTGCTCTCTTTGAAGGATGGTCCTCTGTGCCCCAGTTTTCCTATTAACCCACTTACTACCATACAGCCACTTGCCCTTCTCTTGGACTAACTGCTACGTCTTGTCCTATCTTTGATACAAATCTTAAACACTTTCAGAGAAAGCTCTTAATTTGGGATATCAGTACCACAGGAGGAGGGCAACTTAGAGAACTGAAGGCCTGTTACGTTTTTCCACCTTTTAGGATAAAAGCATGCTGTTTGGATAAGTTCTGAAAATGGTTCAAGAGCCCTGGCTAAAAATAGATAAATAAATGAAGTCAAACATGAAGAAATCTTTTCAAATGGTTCATAAAAGTGTGTGACGCTATTTCATACTTCCTTAAAAACTGAGGAGTTTGAGGGGGAAATGCGTGTTGGTGGTAGAAGGCAGAAATGCTCATGCTTACAAAATAAACATTTGTAGACAGGAATCTTTCTGAGTTAATAAAAATATGATGTTTTGAGAAAATAATGGAAATTGTTAAACCCTCTGTACATCAAATTCAGAATATTTTAACATTTAATATAGAACTTGGCCATCTGTTCTTTACTGAGTTCAGAAAAAACCAATAGTCAACAGAACAAATGACCCATGTTTGTCAGAAACTGTCACTGTTTCAGCAAAACACTTTGCAGTATGCAGATTGCAATATTAAAATTAGATTTAAAAGATTGTATTTTGGAGCCAGGAATCTGAATCATATAGAACTATGATTAATTTATTCTTAGCTATCCACATAATTTAATGTTTCTCATAGCAGATATAAATATGTGCAATTATTACATGCTAATCAATTTTTCTAACATTATAAAAGGAAAAATATAAGATAGAAAAGAAATAAATAAATGACAATAAATTTCTTTTTTGGTGTTGGAATCTATTTTCCCTGTCTGAAATAGGGATTGGCAAAATATGTTTCACTGCTTGTTTTTGACAATAACTTTTATTTGTACATAGCCAAGGCCATGCATTTACTAATGGTCTCTGGCTGCTTTCATGATACAATGACTGAGTTTAGTGGTTGTGACAGAGAACACATATCCCACAAAAATATGTACTCTCTGGCCTTTTGTAGAAAATGTTTACTGATATATTGAAGCTGTATCTACTGAAGCTCAGATGTATTATACTCTAAGGAAAGTGAGTGTGATAAAAGATTTAATTTCAATACTTTCTACTTTGAAGTTTTGCAGATAAATAAGCAATATTACTTAATAGAGTTTTGTAGAAAAGTTAAGGTATATTAAGAGAAACTGATTTTATAGTTTAATGGAAACATAGATATTCTTTTTCTTCTATTTGAGAAACAGTAAAAATGTCAGGGTAATGAAGATCTGAGAATTCATTCAATAAATTAATTTAATTTTATTAAAACTAATAACATTTCATAAATTTCTTTGGCTGCCCCTTCTTCTACCATAAAATCATTTTTAATATTTTACAGGATACAAGTGTTCTCCAGAATAATATTAAAAATGTTGTCCCCAAAATATACACATCAAAACATAAAGACATATAGGTAAAAGAATGTCACTAAATGAAATTTTTATGAAATTATTGATTATAGTTTTTAAAATGTCACACAGTTTAATTAATCCAATTGCCTATTATAACAGATTACAGAAAAGAACCTTAATAATTCAAGCATAAAAATCTTATTTTACAATACAAGAGATATTTTCTTACGAGCACCTTAAAGGTAAACAAAATGGCTTTACTGGATTGTGTATATGTATTGTTTTCACTTCCTGGAAATGAGAGGCATCATTATACCATGATAAATGCTGAAACAATCATGGTTTTTCATATTACATTAAATTGGTTAGTGTCATAATTAATTTTAATAGGATATTTATGAGCCTGTAACTACCTCAAGATTACTTTAGCATTGAGCACTGCATGCGTTCTCTCTTCACATGTTTTATTAATGTAGAGGTGTTTTAAGTTTAGTTATAAAATAATTCAAGTAGGTTATTTTTTTCCTCCGAGATAGCACTTTCATTTTAATGGCTTTAATGCTTCCTATTACTGTTTTGGGGTAGGATTAATTAAATTCAGAATGATGTTTTTAATACCATGTGATGATATGACTATAGTAAAAGGGTTAACAGGAATATATCGGCTGAAAATATTATTTGAATTTGTGAGTATAAATTGAAAAATCAAAGTACTTTCTATCAGGATTTTATTTTAAATGTCACCATTTATTTACAGATTTTTAGATAACTAAGTTTTTTTTCAGAGTCATTCATCTATTAAATAAATATTTACTGAAAACTTACTATGTACTGTATTCTGCTAGAAAGCAAATACAACAAAGCAGAGATCTTATCTGTCTACTGCTCTGTCCATATTGCCAGGCATATAGTCATTATTACAAACTATTCTTGAATGAATGAATGAATATGAATACTGGGGATTCAGCAGCAAAAGATCAAACAGTCCCCTGTTCCTCAATTGTTTAAGGATTAATGGCATTTGTAATTCTGTGTACAAAATATACAATAGAGGTAAGTATAATGCAACCCTTATGCATAACGTAAGTTAGCATCCTAACTCACATTTTAAAATTATTATTATTATTATTATTGGCAGTACTAGGGATTAAACCCAGGGGCAATCTACCATCAAGTTACATTCCCAGACCTCCTTATTTTTTGCTTTGAGTCAGGGTCCTACTAAGTTTCCAAGGGTCTCACTAAGTCACTTAGGCTGGTCTAGAACTTTGGATCCTCCTGCCTCAGCTTCCCCAGTCCCTGGAATTGGAGGCATTCTATGAAGGGCTCCTTACTCAACATTTATAAGGACTGGCAGGTATGTCTTTCTTGTTAGATGCAAATTCTAGCTTATGCCTTAAGGGTGAGTGAATTTCCAGTTGCAAGTAATGAATGATTCTAAACACTGGGGATTCAGTGAACCCTTTTCTGTCAGAGGGAACAAAATGTGCAAAAAAAAAATGAGAGCAATAGACGTTTGGGTTGTTTCTTATTTGTGGTTATACTAATAAAAATATTATGGACACACCACAAGTACAAGACAGTATAGACATATGAATTAATTTTTCTTTAGAAATACCTATGCCTGGGATTTCTGGGTTTGGTATATTTAAACTTTATGAGAAACTGCTAAGCCATTTTGCAGTACGATTTTAGCATTGTACATTCTTCTCATCCTATTACACATCACACATTGTTTCCAATTCTTGACAATAGCCATTTTTTAAATTTTGGCTTTTCTAATGAATGTGTGGTGGTATCTCGCTTTGACAAATAGACTACATTCTTCTAATTATCAGTAATATTCAACTTATTGGGTTGAAATGATTGACCATTAAAAGATTTCTTAGATGTTTATTGAAGTTCTAGCCTACTTTTAAAACACTAGATAATTGTTCTATTTATCATTGAGTAATTGAATACTTTTGATATTCTGATTTTAAATCTTTTGTCAAATATATTTGTTGTGAATATGGTATCCCATATTGTGAATGACCTTTTTGTATTCATGAAGAACAAATACACCTTACTTTAAAATATTCTATGATACCCAATATAAGACCCCTTTTATGAAAAAGGAAAGTGGAGGAAAAAAAGACCTGAAATTATAGGTTGGAATTAAATTAAGTAAAGCAAACAATTTGCAAGTTATGTTAAACCAACATAAAATATGAATATAAAAATGGTCCTAAAGTTTAACAATTTTGAATTTTCTATATGTAAATTTTAAGAAAGAATTTTTTAATTAAATTTATTTTTAAATTTCTACATAACAATGTATTATACATATTAATGGATTATGTAATATTTTGCTACTTGTATACATTGTATAATATCTAAATCAGATTAAATATATCTGTTATCTTTTATCATTCCTTTGTGGAGAAAGCTTTCATAATTAATTCTTCTATCTTTTTGAAATAGAAAGTACCTTACTATTTTATATGGCCACTCTATTGTACAATAGCACACCGGAATTTATCACTCTTGCCTACCTATGACTTCATACCCATTGATCAACTTTTCCCCATCAGTCCCTCTCCATTACCTTCCCCAGACTGTGGTAACCACCATTCTACTCTGAACTTCTACAACATCAACATTTTTAGATTCCCTGTGTGAGTGAGATCATGCTGTACTGGTCTTTCTGTGCCTAGCTTATTCTACTTAATGTAACATTCTCTAGTTCAATCCATGATGTTGCAAATGATAAAATTTCATTCTTTTTATGGCTGTCTAGTATTGCATTGAATATATCTGTACCACATTTTCTTTATCCATTCATCAGTTGATGGACACTAAAGATTTTTCCATTTTAAGGCTATTGTAAGTAGTGCTGTAATGAACATAGACGTGCAGATCTCCCTTCTAAGTATTGATTTCACTTTCTTTGTATATATACACAGTAGTGGAATGCTGAATCTTGTGGAAATTCCTTTTTCTTTTTCTTTTTTTTTTTTTTTTTTTTAGGAATCTGCATGCTGTTTTCTATAATGGTTGTACTACTTTACATTGCCACCAGCAGTGTGCAAGTATTCCCTTTTCTCCACATCATTGTCAGCCCTTATTAACTTTTGTCATTCTAGTAACAGCACTTCTTACTAGGGTGAGATGTAAAATAAGCCCCATGCAGAAAGATGGGAGATTTTTTTATTTCAAATCAAAGTTTTCAGCATATATGAATTTGATAACCTAGAAGAAAGAGATAAATTTCTGAAATCGTGAATAGATAGTTAATCTGAAAAATCCAGTAATAAGTACAGACAATGAATCAGTAATAAAAGTCCCCCATTAGGGATGGGAGTATTGACTCCGTAGTAGAGTTTCTGCCAGCATTAATGAGGCCCTGGGCTTGATCCCCAGCACCAGAAACAAACAAAATCTAACTTGCCAATAAACAAAAGCCTAGGAATGGATGAATTCATAGAAGGAAAATTTTATCGAATATTTAAGGCTAATAGAAATTCTTCCAAAAAATTACAGTGGTGGGAATACTTCTGAGTTTCTTTACAAGATCATTATTACGCTGATGCCAAAGCCAGACAAGGGCACCACAAGAAAAAAAAAAAAAAAAAAAAACTTATAGGTCACTATTGCTAATGAACATAGATGTTAATATCCTTTAAAAAGTACTAAAAAACTGAATTCAGCATCACTTTAAATGGATCATTCTCCATGATGCAGTAGGAATTATTCCTGGATTGCAACGATGTTTCAATATATGTAAAACAACAAATGTGATATGCCATCTTAACAGAATGATGGATCAAATTTTATGTGCTATTAATCTTTTACATTAATTTAAAGACACTAAGGTTATATCCTGGAAGTAGTTCAGCTAGAGTGGGGTAGAGGAATCATGAACACCCTTGTTCAGCTTGCAGTGATTCAGTCTGTACTAACCACCTGCCTACAGAACTCTAAACAGTTTATGGGAAACTATGATATTTAGTTATTTTCTTTTTCTTTGAACTAACCTATTCTCAAGCCATGATTCTGCTTCACTGTATTAATGTAATTGACTTTGTGTAAACTAAATGCAGAAAATCACAAATCTCATTTATTGTGTATGGTTCAGTACAATTCCTCAATAATACTGTTCTACTTGTCTCTAAACATAATTTCCTACACTTCTTTTGATGTTTAGTATATTCCCAATAACTGAAAACAGTATTTTTAATTCAGTTTCCATGTATCTATCTACCCAATATATTTATTATTATTATTAATTAGTAGTAGTAATAGTAAAAAAAAAACAAAAAAGCAGAACAAGAATGGGGAGAGATTCAGAAGAAAGGAACAAAGGAAGTAAAGAAAAAGAAGGGAGAAGGGAAGTACAGATCTATAATCAGGTCTTGTATTAACTGAAATAGTTTTGGCTTTATTGATTGCTACCTTATTGTCTAAATGCTGACATACCATTTATTTAAATAGATGTTCAGTATGTTTCTGAAGATTAATTATAGTTTTATCAAAATGTAGTTTCTTTTATTTGCTATGTTCTTTTTTTGAAAACTAAAAATTTAGTTTGTGTTGTACGGAATATCTATTACAACTTCCATCTCACTGAAATCATTTCCTATAGAATAATTAGAATTAATTTTGAAGAAATCTTTACCCCTGATGAGCTATATTTAAAGAAATATAAAAACAATAAAATAATCAGGGATATTAAGAATCATATTTCATACAGTGGTCTCTTTAGATTTGGGTGAGAGTATACATTTTTGCTCAGCATTAATTTATACTTTTACGTCTTGAATTAAAAGTTATAGTTTTTAAAGTCTTTATGTGACAAACCTATAGTCAACATCCTACTTAACAGGGAAAAGCAGATCTTTCTTTAAGATCAAGAAAAAGACACAGGTATCCACTTTCAACTTTCTTACCCAATATTGTATTGGAAGTTTTGGCATAAGCAATTAGGCTAGAAAAGGAAACAAAGGTATCCAAATTGTTAAAGAGGGTTAGATTATCTCTGTTTGCAAGTGGCATGATTTTACAATAACCTAAAGACTGTACAAAACAACAATAATAAAAACCTTTTAAAACTAAGAATAGCTGCAGGATACAAAAATCAACATACAAAAAATGCAGTATTTTATACACCAATAACATACTTGCTGAATAAGAAATCAGTAAAGCAATACAATTCACAATAGAATAAAGAATAAAATACATGAGGTATTTAGGAATAAATTAATGAAGGAAGAAAAGAATCTACAATGAAAATTATGAAAAACTGATGAATTAAAGAGGACAAGTGAAAAAATGGAAAAAAATACTTTTTCATAAATTGGAAGAACTAATGTTGCTAAAATGCCCATACGACCCAAAGTAATCTACAGATTCAGTACAATTCTCATCAAAATACCAATTATGTTCTCCAACAAGTGTGAAATTCATATGGAACTACAAAGGGCTCTGAATAACTGAAGTAATTCTGAGCAAAAAGAACAAAGTTAGAGTCATCACAGGACCTGATTTAAAAACATACCAAAAAGCTGTAGTAACCAAAACAACACAATGCTGGCATACAAAGCAACACATGGGCTAATGGACCAGAAAAGAGAACCCAGAAAAAAATCCACAAACTGAGTTTTGAAAAGGTCACCAAGAACATGCACTGTGAAGTATTCTCTTTTCAGTAAATGGTGATGGGAAAACTGGACCTTCACGTGCAGAAGAATGAAACTAATCTCCAACTCACTCCATCTATAAAGACCAGCTTAAAATCCATCAATGACCTAAATGTAAATCCTGAACTATGAAAGTATTAGTTTCAACCCAAAGGGAAAACACTTTTAAGACATTGATATAAGTAAATTTTTAGACATGACCCCAAAGCACAGGCAACAACACAAAAGTAGACAATCAAGATTTGATTAAACTAGGAAATTATTGCCTGACAAATGAACAAAGTGAAGAGACAGATACAGAATGAAAGAAAATATCTGCAAAATTAAAATGGCAAGGGATTAATGTCTAGAACATACGAAGAACTCAGAAAACTAATAAAAAGAAAGAAAAAATTCAAAGTATTATCAGAATAGACATTTCTCACATTTATCAAAAGAAGACATACCAATGGACAAAAAGTATGTGAAAAGATGTTGTTCTATATTGCTAATAAACATGAAGTGTAAATCAAAACTGCAAGGTATCATGTCACTCAAGGAAGAATGGCTATCATCAAAAACCTGATAGATACCCACTGCTGGCAAGGATGTGGAGAAAAGGGAGCCCTTCCATGCTATTGGTGAGAATGTAAATTAGTACAGACATGATGGAAAATAGTAACAAGGTTCTTCAAAAAACTTAAACTAGCAATATCACATGACCCAGAAATCTCACTACTGGGTATATATCCAAAGGAACTCCCATTCTTATGGCAGCAATATTCAAAATAGTCAAGAAATGGAATCTAAGTATCTGATGAATAGATAAAGGAAATGTATATACTATATATAGTGGATTACTACAAAGGAAATGTATGTATTATATGTAGTGGAATACTATATACTATATAGCCGTAAAAAAATGAAATCCTGTCATTTGTAGCAACACAGAACTGGAGGACATTGTGTAAAATGAAATTAGACAAGAAAAGGAAGGCAGATACCATGTGCTCTTGCTCATTTGTGATTTCATAGAGGAAGTGTGTAAAATGGTGATCACTAGAGACTGGGAAGTGTATAGGTACTATATAGTTAGGAGGAATTAGTCGTAGTGTGCTGTAGCACAGTAGGGTAACTCTGGTTTACAACAATTTATGATACATTGTAAAATGACCAGAAAAGAATCCTCTGAGAGTTCCCAACACAGCAGTGTTAAGTGTTTGAGGAGATGGAAATGCTAATTATCCTAATCACTGTACATTTTATACATGTGCTGAATTATTGTAGTATACTTCATAAATATGTATAATATTATCTGTCACTATTAAAAGGTTGCACTCACAGAAATAGAGTAGAAGAGCAGTTATGGAGGTTGGAGGGAGTAGAAAGGAGGATGGGGAGAGGTTACTTGTAGTTACTTGTAGATGGGAGGAAGAAGTTCTGATGTTCTCTTGCCCAGTAGGGTTCGTATTGTTAATAATAATGTATATTTCAAAATAGTTATAAAAGTGTATTTGAATGTTTAACCCAACAAATTATGAATGTTTGAGGTGATGAATATGCTAGTTACTCTGATTTGATCATGACCCAATGTATATGTGGATCAAAACATCACACTACTCTATGAATTTGAACAATTATGTGTCCATTAAAAATAGCTAGGATTCTTTCTCATATTTTGTATAAATTGAGCACAAATTCTGAGCAACAATTTTGAAATCCTTGAAGTTCTGTCCCTAATAAGTCTGATTCTTTATTTCCTGCTAACTTGACAGTTATTGATAACCACCTCTGTTCTTCTGGTTTGTATAAACTAGAGTCCTAAGATTACTTTAAAATTGCAAAGTTCTCCCTCTGTTATAGAAATTAGTTAAAGCCTTACCAGTTTAGGTTTGGGCAAACATATTCTATGTAGTGTTTTGTAAGAAACAGTTTTCTCTTTCCTGGAGCCTGTGTTTGATGTCATAAAGTCTGATCTTGTTAAAGGCTGCTCTTTGACCTGACCTCTGGAACCAAGGTTGCTTGTCTCCTGTCCTGTTTTGCAAATGGCTGACTTTTCTTGGTCCAGTCCTTTTGGTTTCCAGCCTAAGACAAAATACATTATAGAATTGCATTCTCAAGATAAAATTGCCATGATTTATTCACATTTATCTTGTTTACACAAATGCAAAGAGAGGATAAGTCATTCATTTACTAATGTTTCCTATCACTCTGGGAATTAGCAATGACCTCTCTCTCACAAAACAAAGTAGATTAATTTGAGCCTGGAAAAAAAATAAATAAACAAACTCCATTTGAATTATTAGGTGAAATTTGAACTTTACTTATATTAATCAGATAATATTTCAATTCACCATTAGACAAAACCAAAATATATAAATAAATAATGTGGATGAAAGTAGGATGCAGTATTTATTCCTTCTTTAATTTAAACATGGACTCTGAGAAGTGTGGTCTTTGCCAATCGTTAGAGAATTAAAAAAAAAAAAAATTCCCCAGTGAAACAAATCTAACCCAATATTATTTCAATGTTAAAATATTTTATGCAGCCTGATAAAAATTCAACTATATCACATCTTTAACCTCGGTAATTTATAATTTTACATTTCTGTACCATGCTTTGAATGTTGCTTACTCTAATTAACTTATGGTCAACAGCATATTTAATTAGAAATATTGGTAATCTGTCCCCTGAAGCATTTCATCGAGTGTGTTTATGGTTCCAAGATGATTATTCTAATGAACAATATGATAAAAAGTTCCATTAAGCAGAAATTAAATAGAATATCCATCAGGGCAAAAACACTTTTTTCCCCCATAAAACAGCAATCAGTGCTTAGAATACTGTATTTCGAATACAGTATTCAAAATAGCAATAAATCTTGTGTCTTTGAAATTCTGCCAAAAGTAACTATCTGATAATGTGACTCATTTTAACAACTGGAGGTAAAATCTAGCATGAAGGACACAGGGTTATCCTAAAAATGCAGAATTCACTGAAGCACATTTCAAATAACCAATAATACTGCTGCAGTTGATTAAAGTGTATATGAGTAGTATAGAAATTACATGAAAAATAAATAGCTGACTGTGTATCTAAAATTAATATGGAATTCTTTGTTGGGAATAGGTAGAGAAATCAGCCTTAGATTCATTCTGGTACTCTTGGAAGTATGCACATAAAAATGGGTGATATTTACTTGTATTTATATTTTGTTTAAGTGTTTGTATTTTCATTAGATACCCTTATTTTCTGAACTATTTTAAACATTTAGTTAATAATTACATTTTCCACGGATTTTTCTGTCTTATAGCATTGAGAAATGTAAACTTGCTGAAACTTAAAGAATTGAGGACATATTGTCTAGCATCATCTGTGATTAAGTCTAGTATTGTGCAAAAAAAATTTGTTTTATTTTTGACATTTTGGGGGATGGAGGGATAAGAGGTCATAATTCCTTTTCAAAATTTGGTTAAAGAAATGGATAATCTCTCCAGAAAAAATGTACATGCATACAGTTAAGTTCAGAATGAGGGTGGGATCTTCAGGAGCCACTGACATATCCCTTTGGGATTTTAGGGATACAAGGATAAAAAGGAATATGCATACTGACAAGTGTCACTCAACTTTTATAAGAAGGCCAGAAATCCTCAAATATTAATGGTAATAATAATTTTTCCTTATATAGTCAATTAGATTTTATAGGATAAATCACTTAAAGTGACTTTAAATAGTCTCTGGCATATAATAAATGGAAATACATTGTAGATTTTTAGAAATATAATTATTAGTTGGATTTCATTGTTTCATTTTTTTATTGCCAGTTTTTAGTAGCATTAGCATTCTATAAACTAGGATAAGTCTATTTTTATACATAAAACTTTTTTAATATGTTTGACAAATCTCTTGCTAGTATTTTTATTTTATTCATTTATCTTAATTTTTAATTGTAGGTATTGTCTTGGTTTTATAATTTGTTTCACTGTAAGACAACCTAATTTGAATGAGTTTCCCATACTCAAAAGTGAAACAGTCCCTGGGTTTATAATGATGCTAAAATATAAATCCATTGGGTACCTTTGGAGGTTGCTAGAGACCAACTTTATCAACCCGAAAGATGGTAAATAAGAAATAATCAAGCATTTAACCTGACTTTTCTACAAAAAATGTACTACAGGGAAATTTTGTCTTTATAGAAGTATTCCAGCTAATACATAAAACACAAATGATAGAATTATAATGCTACCATTTGTAATCCCCTGATAGAGTAATGAATCTAGACAATAAGCAATTTGTAATGAGATAAAGAGAGAAGGGGATGGGGCACACATTTTGTCTCTTTTGAGGGAACTTCATGATACACCTCCTGTGAAGTATTCTAATCAAAAGTTTGCATTTAATCAGATCAGGACTCTCTATTACTTTAGAGTGTTCCCAGAGGACAAGTGAAAACTTCTGAATGACACCATGAAGATAGAGAAATTACCATGAGAAATCCTGCAAAACAAATGACCACTTTAATAAAACATAAATCTCAAAGGGATAAAACAAGGGGTACCCACAGAGTAAAAGATAAGAATGATGCTCTATCAATCAAATTCAATGTGTGAACTTGCCTTGTTTGCATGATTTGGAATCAGTGCAACCAACAGTTGAACAAAAAGGAATATTTGATGATATTAAGGGGTTATCTTAAATTTGCATTGTATAACATAGAAAAATTCCTTATTTGAAGATACACACTGAACTATTGGCAGTTGAAATAAAATAATATCTGATATTTGTTCAGAAAAATCCAGTTAGGTAGGGAGTAAATGAAAAAAGAAATCCCCATAAATTGGTGAAGTTTTCAATTTGAGCAATGGATATTTGGACTTTATTTTTCTATTCTCTTTTTTAAATGTGTTTATTCATTAGAAAATTTCTATAAAATTTTTATAAAAGTGAAGTAACACTAAATTACCTGGCATAGCTTTAAGAAATTTTCCTATGGGATATTGAACTTTCATGTTTATTTCACATTAAAAGTTATTTAGAGTGTATGATCTGGATATGCAGTTTTTTCACTTTTGAGTGATTACCTAAGCTGTCATCTTGACTACGTTTAATTTTACTCAGAACACCCTGATGATACTCTGGTTTATGGAGGAGATTTTTGTTTGCCTTTTGCCTTCACTTTAGAATATGTAAAGAAAACCATGAAGAACTTTCTTTCTAAAAAAATTATAACAAATAAATTTGCCTAATAAATAATCACCTATAAAATTGCATTATAGATACTGAGTTTCTTATATCCTTTTTTTGCCAGAATCAGATGTGACTATAATATATAAGTGTATATATATATATATATAAAATCATTATATGTGTATATATATAATTATTTATCCCTATAAAAGGAAAACTAAGAGTAAGGTAAGATGAAACAAATAATATAGAATTTTAAGATAGAATTTATTGTTGAAGGATGTCTTTAATTTCAACATGAATTAGGCATGAACCTAATTTACCAGCAGAACTTGGATAATTTGGGAGACATTCATGATCATGATAGGTTGTATCTTTCTTTGTTTTTGTTTTTTCTTTTTTCCTTCTGCTTTGAGTAGAAGTTGGTACTTTGAATCTTCATTTTTATGAATGTGATGTATTTATACACATCAGTTTTCTCTACTAATATATGTTGAGCTAATATAATGAAACAGGTACTCGCATTACCAAAAGTTTAGTCCTTGTCTTCTATGACAATCCATTAACAAGGACAGGAGGCAAAGAAGATTTATTGCTTTGCTAGCAAAGGAGAAGCACAGGGGACTCCTGTCCCAGAGGCTGTGATTCTGCCCATCAGGGAACTTTTAAAGAGCTGATTCAAAGGCTACATTCTAAGTGTTCTGTGTCAGAGTTGTAATTCACTTGCTAATTTGGGAGATAGTCATTTCTTCTGGTGTTCCCAGAAGACCTCATTCCTGTGTTGGATGTGTGGTCAAGGACAGATAACTCTGCCTGTAATAGGGAAGAAGGTAATCCTGTTTCCTCTGAGATTAGGGAGAGGGAGAGATTAGGGAGGAGATAAGAGAGAGGAAGAGAAAGAAACTTGTCAGTTTTAAAAATAAGTCATAGTGGCAGAACAACAAGGGCTATATTCAGAGCATAATGTGAATCACTGTTACACTCATAAACTGAGTAATTAGATTATTAAGTGACTACACTCAAAATATTCTGATTATAAATAGATGGTAATTGGTGAAGGTCCTCAGTTTGACACAGGACTGTCTTTGATCATTGTCTGTTCTACGTGATCTAAGTGATGTTTGAAATCGTTGCATATTATTTTATTTACTTCTATATAGTGAAAGAAAGAGACACTACAGTCATTGCTCTTATATTTATAAATTTGAAAATAATGAAAGCTATTACATAAACAAATTTAGGAGGGACTCTGATTCATCAATAGGAGTATGGATAACTCTTATTTGAATTGCAATGCAAACATTTACAATTTTATTTTTGTATAAAATGTAAGACTAAATCATACTTCATTTCTCACTTTTTTGTTAACTAAGTAATCAAAGAAACTGAAAAAGTAATTCATAATAATGAAAATAAATTAGTTTTGGGGAAAAAATCCTTGACAATACTGATGATCTAGTGATAAGAAAGCATTTTTCCAAATTGAGGTACTCTTCAACTTTCCAATATAACATTTTAAGAGGACTCCTCATATGAATACAAAATCAGTATCATCAGTGTTAACACATTATCATTATATTAGATAAGTATTATGCTTTAGTTATAAGGTGTCCTCCAAAACTCATGGATGAGATAAGGCCTGAATGTTCACAGGTGGAAGGATTTAGTTATGCAAGATACAATCTAATCAGTGGATTAATCCACTGATAAAGATTTTCTGGATTGACTATATGCAAGTACAGTGTGAATGGAGAAAGTAGGTCAATAGGGGTGTGCCTTTGGAGTTTATATTTTGTTCCTGGTTAGCAAGAGCTCTCTTCTCTGCTTTCTGGTTGCCATGTCCTGAACTGTTCTCCTCCACCATGCCCTTCTGCCATGGTGTTCTGCCTTACATCAGTCCTAGAGCTATGGAATTGACTAACCATGGGCTGAATCTCTGAAACTATGAACCAAAATAAAGTTTTTCTCCACTAAGTTGTTCTTGTAGGGTATTTTGGTCACAGTGACAAACAACTAACTAAAACAGTAAGGAAATAATAATATTTACCATCAGATAAAAAGAACACCATTGGTGATCACGCAGAGAGATTTCTTTGACTTCAGACGGACATATGTTATGGGGCGCAATTTAAGAACAGACTGATCACCACTGAGAAGTTCAAATTTGAGAGTCTTTATTAAGCTGGCAAGCTAACTATCTCACGAAATGCCCCAAAAATGACTATTGGGAGAACAGCCCCTACCATAGGGTTGTAGGGGTTCTTATACCAAAAATCACATCAATCATAAGTGTCTGTTGCTATGATTTGAAATTATAAACTAATATCATGAGATCATTGACAGAGGGGGAAGTGGGTCAAAACGACCCTTACCTAGGTTCAAACTAAAGAACAGTTACTAACATCCACACAATCACTGTTCACATGATACATTGTTTAGGAGCAATAGGAATCAAAAGAGAGCAATTTTTCACTACATAAGAATTGTCATTTTGTATTGCTAAGCATGTCACACTAAGTAATTGATGATGGGTACAGAAACGGGGTGTTCCCATGGGAGAAGCTTATTTCCTACATAATATGGAGTCTCAGAGCAAAATGGATTCTATTTAGTCATTTCCCTTATAGTCTGTCCTATAACATTCTCATGGAGCCAGATCTGTCAGTCCATCACACATAGACACAGAGCATCTTGGCAGGGGAGAAAAAGACTCAACAAGCTTTAGCTGTTAGCAAATATAAATAGGCAAAGAATATCTGTTTAATTATAAGGGCCTTGAGGAAGAAAATTGTCCAGTAGAAAACAGGAGAATGGTATGAATCTACATCGTGCACAACCATAGAAACGAAAAGATGTACCCCATTTGTGTACAAAGAATCAAAATACAGACTGTAAAAATAAAAATAAATAAATAAAATGAAAAAATAGATTTAACATTTAAAAAATATTTGAAATAATGTTGAAATAAAAAGTCATTGCAAAAGGTTCCAGATACAATTAAAATTCTCAGTAGAACAAAAACAGGATTAGGTGGAACAAGGATAATATAAATCACACATTAAAAATCTGACAGAACCAAAATCATCTCTGTAGTCACAATGGTTAAAGTTATTATCAGTGACCACTGACAAAGAACTGTGGGATACTAGTAGAACCCACTGTATTACTTTTCCTTTCATTACATATAAATATGCAACATATTGTATCTTTCTGTTCATTACTAAGCAAAGGTTCAATAATTCTCAAAAATACTTAACTACCACCTACATAATATCCTGAATGAAAGAACTTGTCTGATTTAATTATAGTTAAAGTAGGACAAAGTAGTATACCTTCCTATGTTCATTTACTAACTGGGTTTTCAAATCAAATAGATCAGAAGTAGATTAAAAGCAGAAAAAATATTTATGTATGTACAATCAACAATTGAAGAAGAAAGGAAAATTCAAGGACACAACTAAGTGTTTGAGACTTGCATACCATCTTAGGCTGAAGAGTAGAAAGTGGTTTGGGCTTTTGTGTGGGGCAGGACTGTTAAAAGAAAGAGAGGGGAGGAAAAGGACAGCAAATGAGGGTAGTCTTGTTATCCAGATAAGGATTTCTCAGGTGATAAGGGGATCTCCAGGAGTAGCTTTCTTTCTGGTATTGAAACAACTTTACAAAATGAGTAAACTTACACTTTTGTAGGGAATTAGGGGGAACTTGAGAACTTTTCCTGTGTTTGCTAGTTCTAACATGCTTGTAGCTCTAAATGAACTGTATGTAACAGAGACATGTCTTGGAATGGCACATTCTGGAATGTAAGTACTCATCTGGAATAAGTGACACCTTTATAAGTAAAATTGTATTATTCAAAATAGAAAACACATGATAAATATCGCCCTTGGTAAAATTAAGACTCAATGGAGCCTATTTTCTTTGAGAGATTTTGTTTTATATTAACCTTTCAAGAACATCTGGTACATCAGAATTATAGTCTCTGGTAGCACCATAAAGATTATTAGAGTATTAGAGTATTATCAGAGTCCAGTAATTCATCTTGTCCATATAGACAAACCCCAAAGAATGCAGTGGTCTTCTATAAGGTAACCTCCACAGAACGTCAGGAATCCTTAGTTTGAGATAATCTTTCCCCTTTTATTTTGTATCACTTGATACCATGTTGAGGTTAATTTAGCTATATCTTTTCTTCTTTAAAGCCTTCTAATTCTGCATCTGGGCACCCACCACTTTTAGGTAATATCCTTCCTTTGAATCTGGGCTAGACTAGTGACTCACCTCTAATGATTAGAATATGGCAAAAGTTATGGTACATCATTTTTTTCAGAGACTGTGGCTTCTTTCTTGCTGGTTTTCTTGATCTCTTGCTTGATTTCTTGCTTCTTTCTCAGAGAAAAGGCAGTTGCCAAGCTGTGAGTTGCCCTTTGGAGGAACTCAGGTAGCTGGGAACCATGAAAGGCTTCAAACCATCCCCCAGTGAGGCCTTCTGTACAACAGTGTGTGAAGAACTGAGTACTGCCAACAAAATATAAGTGAACTTGGCAATGAATGCTGAGTTGCCTTCAAATGAGACCTCAGCACCAGTTGATACCTTAATTTTAGCCATAGGAGAGACTTCAAGATAAAAGCACCCAGCTAATTCACTGCATTCCTGACTCCCAGAAACTGTAAGATATTGTTCATTGTTTAAGCTGCTGAATTTGGAAAGGGGTGCGGGGGAGATAAAGACTCACTATGTAGGTAGATGACTCATACATATACTAAGATAAAGACCTTTCTGGATTCCATTCTCCCAAAGAACTTGATGTAGGGTATTGCACATGACAACCACATGATCTCATACTATGGTTTATCTGGATTATAGAAGAAATATATGTTTTTCAGATTAATTCTATGAATAATAAAAAATCAGGTGTTAATGATGTTCCAAGCATTGTTCTGTTTCACATATATTTATATTTCTAATCATCACAGCAGCCCTGTGAGGTCGGTTCAGTCATACCTCTTTTAGAAATGAAGCAATTGAAGTCAGCTCTTAAGAAACTTGTCCCAAATTACTCAGTTTCTAAATGGCAGAGGGTGTAACTGAACCCATTTAGTGTGACTCCAAAATTCATGCTTGAACCTCCCATGTTTTTCTGCATCTATGTGAATTGATGATGACTGGCTGAATGAAAGAATGTCATATTGCACACTAAAATTGTGTCTTTTATTTTCCTTTGATGTATAGCAACGAGTACTTAGTATTTTCCCTTCATATATATAGCAACAGTAGATACTAAACCTATGATCTCCCAATTATTTGTGAGCATATTCATTTAAAAGTATTTCACCACACAAAAGGGATAAGAGGTAGGCTAAATTGTTTTAAAATAAAGAAAAATATTCTAATGTCGGAAAATAATCACATTTTAATGAATGAAAATTCCACTAATAAGTATTTCTAAACCCTCTTCCCTTTCATGCCTCTTTTCCCAAAGAATGTCTACACCATTTCAAATAAAATGTGTGCTCTTCATTGTTAATCCTAAAAGCATGAGAATAAAGTTTATTTCCCTAATGATTTTCTCACATCTACTTGTCTGACATTGATTTTTTTCCCTTTTCTATTTCATGCAGCATAAACCAATAGGGTTTCCTATTGTTTCTTTCCTAAACTGTGCGCCTGCACCATTGATCATACCAAGAAGAGCTAGCGCAAATTTGGAATGAAAACCAGTAACATGCTATGAAAATAGAGACAAGACAGTTTAGAAGATTGATTCTAAATTATAGAGTTGCTTACTGATCTGCAACCACCCAAATTCTTGCAGCTTGACAGCTGGTTAGTGAACACAGAATAAACCACAGGCCTGACTTCGTGACCTAAATGAGGGCAATTTGCACAGTTTGTGGTGTAGTTACCTTAGAAGGACTGCAAATGAAAATCTTTTGAACTAAAAGACTAAGTAGTAACTCTGTTTCTAAGTTTCTCCATCTTTAAAATGGGAATAAGGTTATCTACAATCTTAGTTTTTCCAAAGAGGAATACAAATAAATTTGTATATTAGGAAACTTTATTACTGGTTAATTAAGATACAAATGCAAAATATTACCTTAATTATGGTGATTTTCTTTGGAATAATATTATTTTTATTTTACTGCTATTCAAATCTATCTCTTTTGTAACTTTTAAAATATAATTTTCAATTTGTAAGAGGATTACAAAATAGTGCGAAAATTCATTCACCAGTTGTTAACATGTGGTGAATCTAATTTGTTCAATCATGATGTGTTCATTGTAGATACTCCTTTCGGCATACTTTCTGAATTATTTGAGGGTAATTACTTCAATAATCTGACAATAAATTGTAGGCATTAACTTTTCAATCTTAAATACTTCAATGTGTATTTCAGAAGAACAAGGTCATCCTTTTATATAATCACAGTTTAATGTTCAAAATTAGGAAATTGAATATTGCTATAATATTTTGTCCAATCTACTGTTCATACTCAAATTTTGACATTTGTTCTTTATAGCTATTTCTCTACAGCAACTGCTCCTTTTTTTTTTTTGAAGAGTATCCACCTTTTAAAACATAAAAGTCTTTATAAACTTCAAGTCTTTATAAACTTGAACATTTTTAATGCAAGCTAATTCTTCTGTAGAATTTCCCTCAGTTTGTTGGATCTGCACTGTGCCCTAATTTATATGTCTGCATGGAATATTTTATTAGGAAATCCTTTCTGACGCTGCTTTTGAAGATGCCCAAGGAGTGTTAGATAGCCAATGCATGTCTTGCTCTTCCTTGGGAAAAGAGAAGGAAGTGTACATTCTTTTGGATTTCTAACAAATTAATTTCACTTGTTTGAACACTTAATTGAAAGTTATTAGTATTCTTACCAAAACAAAACAGAAATTAATCAACGAAACAATAAACAAAACAAACTAGTGACATAGGATACCAATTTGAGATTCATTGTGCTTTATACAACATATTTCTAAGAAAAAGAAACTAAATTTGGACACATTTCATGATCTTATAGCAGTATTATCTAATGTTTTCAATAGCCTTGAGTTACAGATTGTTTTATATTCATTTTTTTTCACCCAATTCTGAAGATTTGTTTTCCCATCAAACACCATACTGAAGACAGGTGAGCCAAATGTTTAGTAGCTGACTTTTGGCAAATTAAAATAAAGTAATGAAAACAAAGGGTAATGCTTTAAAGATGTGTTCCTTTAGTTATTCCAAGATCCCAACAATGACTCTGGCTCTCCAGGAAACTGAGCCATCATTGTGAATTACAAATTCAAGATGGTCACATGCCTGAAATATAAATTCAGCAAAGATCAAGAACTTTAACTGTCATTTATATTTAACAAAGTTATATTTAACAAAGTTAAATATAACTTTGTTAAATATAAATTGAATATTGCTATAGTATTTTGTCCAATCTACTGTTCATATTCAAATTTTGACATTTGAACTTTGTTAAATATAAATTGTTGATTTTCACATAATCTTTGCAGATTTGCAAGATAATATCAGCTAAACCTATATCTGAAAAGATAGACCACTATTTTCAAATATCTTACTACAATAACAACACTTAACAGTTTCATGCTAAACTTCTCTATATTATGCCATGCTTTATAGACATTAAAATGGCAATATAATTCAATCCTTGGCCTCTGACTATTAAGAAATATATGAACTTCTTTTTTTCTAGATCTTGTTACTTTGCAAATCTCTGAGCAGTGGAACAAAGCAAGTATGATTTTAATTTTCACTTGCCAAAACAGCTAAAATCAATCTTGTTATAGTCAATAAACAACTCACTGTGCATAGATGGTAAATTTTATTAGTTGATGAATAGTAATGGTATCTCATACTTAAATCATAAAATAAAATTTATATATGTGATGAATATCTTTTATTCCATGACCATCTTCCTAGGTAGTCACATATAATATGAAAAATAAATTTTTCTTATGACCTTATGCATACAGGGCAAAAAAGTGATGTTGTAAAGTATTATCTTCATATCAAGTATTTTGTAAAATAAAGTGTTAGAAAATATTCTCAAGTATAGGCCATCTTTCAGTGCAGATTTGATTCTTTTAATTGAGAATACTTTCTTTCTTCAGTCAACAAACTTTTATCCAATACCCACATTGTACAAAATGTGGTCCAAGAAACTAGACAGATAAAAATGAATTACACATATTACTACTTCAGGGGGCTCACAATTTTATTAGGAAGATGCCATATGAGCAGACCATCAGAATATAGTGTGATAAATATAGATTCTTATGGAAGTACTAAGAAGTACAACCTAACCGAGAATTAGGAAGAGATAATATCAATATCGTATACAAAATTATACCTAATAATATAGTTGCAGAGTTTTATTTAGCAAGCATTTCAGTGTCTGATCTACTCTCAAAATGGACTCACATATTTTAGGTATAGCAATCTTGCCATAAAATGCCAAGATCTTAACATGGCCAAATATTTGATCAGTAATATTCAGTGCATAAAAACACACACACAAATACACTTAGACATAAATCCTGTGTATTCTTTTTGTTATGGAGAGATACATCACTAACCTTTTATTACCTTCTTTTCTTCTGGATAATACGTCTTTGGTATGATTTTCCACTGGGACCTACAGTTATTAGACCAGGTAGATTGAAGCATGCATCACCAAATAGATTTTCTTCTTGTACTAAATCCCAAAGCAACGGTTGTCATGCACTAGAGGAGCCAGAAATCCAGGCCTGTGATTACATTTATTGACTGCATTTTAGACCTGTCTTACATTTTTTAAAATTTATATATAGAGAGCCATGCCACTCATGACGTTTTCATATTACTGTACTATTAACAAAGTGATTGTCACTTTATGGTGGAAAAACCCCAATGACCTCAACTTAAAACACAGTTTCTTTGCATCACAAGAAAGAAAAGGACTCAGGAGACTTTATAAGCAGCTGTAATGATGCTAAGGTCAAACCCAGACATAGAAATACCATAGTGACCACTCAAAATTCAGAAAAGGCTCCCAAGTGGCATCCTGGCTTCCTCTGAATTAACTGTACTCTGAACTGTTCTTCTAAACCAATTGACCTACACATGTTCTAAATATCCAGAGACAGCTCTAGTTTTGAATCACTGTATTAAGGACTAAGAAGTAAGTTTTAGGACACAGTGAGATAAATCCTATTTAAATGATTGCTCTGTAGAATTTATCCATTGCAGTGTTATGTTGTGTTTATTGTACTTCCTAGTTTAAAAAATCTATTGATGAGATGCTTTTATCCTTTCTTCCTTTTGCCACTTCTAAGCACTTTAAAATTTTTGCTATTTTGTAAAAGGACTGTACAGGGGTGGGGTGCAACTCTAAGGGAAGGATTTACCTCCAAACCTGAAGGACATAGTGGAGTCACAGTGTCATGGGGTGAGTGTGTATTTCTGCTGGGATTGAGAAACCGTGGGCAGCAGTCACATCCAGTCATAATTCTCTTCTTTTGTTGAAGACAGTTTCAGGGGACAGGACAAAAGTCCACCTTATTTTCTAACAACATTAAAACATGAAACAAGTATCATCCTAGGTAGAGAAATGCCAGTATACAGGAAGAAATCTATACAGACCTGCAGGGTTCAAAGCCTGTCACATTATTAACAACCAGCTGCATATCTACCAGTGAACCAGTTTTCCATTTCTAGTCCTGTTTCATTACAACAAAAATTGAGGTGTTGAATTGGATGTTCTTCAAGTTCCTATCCTCAAAAACACAACCAAAAAAAAAAAAAAAAAAAAAAAAACTATGATTTTATACCTAGTTAAAGTTTCAATGAGAAAGTTCGTTCAGTTGGAGTGACATGGATTTGTGTCATCCATGATACTTATTTAACAGTGACATTGACAGAGTGGAGAACTTCTTAGTGCTGCAGATGCATGAAAATTAGATTTCCCAGTGATGGAACAAAAGAAAGACACTAATTAGTTAAAGACACAGAAGAGCGCCACACCTGACACTCAGCGGAACTTGAAGCTGATGTCCAAGACACTTTCATTCTTAATTTCTGATACTTCTGCTGCTTTCAATGTTTCCATCCTTTCCTATTAATTCTCCATAACATCCCGATTTCCCTCCTCAGCTAGTCAGTGCCCACATGATGACAGAACTAAGTAAATTCACATTATATTGTTTCAAACTCTATTCCCAACTTTAGGGCTAAGCTACTCTAGCAAAGTTCTCTAAGACATTTATAAACAAAGATTTTGCACAAAGTTGTCTTAGGATAACGTTTCACAAAAGCAAATGCTAGGTTGACATGTATGTCACTTAAAGGTGTTGATATACATTTTCTAATTGGCCTCCAGGAAGATTATACTATTGGAAGAAAGTGACTATTTTTCTGAATCCCATCACTATTTTATTATTAACATTTCCTAAAGTATTCCATTTTGATTTTCAATCCTTTGTTAGCTTATATTTCTTGTTCTATCTTCGCCCATTCTCCTATAGGTGTATCCATCTTTTTTACTATTTCACCTGGCTCTTTACTGTAATGTTCTAACAGATATAAAAAAGCAATGAACATTCAAGGTGGTGCACCTTTAAAGTGAAGGTGTCAATTGATATGCCCCAGATATCAAACATGCTGGCAGTAAAGTCGATTTTTATTTTGAAGATAAAATGCCTTATTTTTCATGTTCTTGAATAAATGGAATATTTTCTTCCTCCTGTATAGGAAAGGGGACTGACCTGAACATCAAATAAAAACTTGAGGGATACATGTGCAATTTTAGAAAAGATAAAATAAAAAAACTCTGATTAACCTATATTAATCCCACAATATTCTTTGAGTAAATTTCATCCTGAGATAGTATGACTTATTTTCTAGTAAATCACAGTCAAATGATTATTAAGGTATTGTTGTCAGTCTTCCCCCCTCCCACTTTGATATGTGGGATTGAACCCAGGGGCACTTACCACTGAGTCACGTCCCCAATCCTTTTTATTTTTCTTTTTTTAATATTGAGACAAGGTTTCAACAAGTTGCTTAGGGCCTCACTAAAATACTAAAATTTGCCATCCTCCTGACTCAGACTCCTGAGGCACTGGGATTACAGATGCACACCACCATGCCAAACTGCTGTTGGTTTTTCCTATTCGAGGAGCATATGATAAAGTGCTTCAAGACCAGCTTTGTGATCTCTTTTGTGTTGCAAAAGCTCCTGTGCAGTACCCTCAGGAAAAGTCAATATGCTCAGCTCCATCCAGGACCAGGGCAACATTCATCTGTGACCTCTTTTGAGGCTGCTTCTTAATCTGTATTTACAGTGAAAGATGAATAAGAATAAAATAAGATGGAGATTAACTGATCAATATGAAGAGATAAAAATAATAAATATAGCCACCTACATTGAAAGTACAGAGTCAGGCAAAAAAGAACTACACCTAAAGATTAAGGTAGCTTTGTTAGCTAAATTATTTATAACCAATAACAATATAACAAAGCTAGGATATAAAGCTTGCAGTTCAATTCATAAAACTTTTGAAGGAAATGTTGCAGAGTATATATTTTATGTTATGCAATCAACCTCATGGTCTCAGACAGTTAATAATGCTTTTCTGTCTCACTGAACCCATGGTAAATGTTATTCATCAATCCAGCATTGTTTTTAACTGGGCCTACACAAAGTCTTAGACTTATTTCTCAGTGTTTTCAAATCTTCCAAGCAGCAATTATCAATCAAGCAGTTGGCAGTTGAATAGAAAATTATTGTCATTTCAGTACTTGACTCATCTCTAGGGGCATGTGCAGTTTTATTAACTTAGAATTAACAGGATAGTCATCTTTTATGCAACAAGTCAACTCTTTCCTTGAACTCAGCATATTCCTAGTATGTCCTCCTTTCCATGTTCCTAAGTCTCCTTTAAGACAGAGTTACCCAATTGGATACTATTGGTATCAGAACTGCCATTTTACTGCCACCAGTATTCTACCCACCCACCACCACTTTACAGCCCAGACCGTCAGTCTGTGAACATCCCAGCCATTGGTCCACTCCGTGTTAGCCAGCGAAATTCCATTGCTTAAGAGAAGCTCCCCTGCCATTCTCTCCCTCGATCGCTCTCTCTCTCTCTCTCTCTCTCTCTCTCTCTCTCTCACCCTCACCCTGCAGGCAGACACTCTGAGTCTAATAAAATTTTTTGCCTGAGTTCCTGCATCTAGAATGTGTTCTGGGTGCTTTCAGATACTAAGATATGTCTGTAGGTCAGAATGGGTACGTGTACATAAAAGGAATCCATCCCCAGCCTTTAAGAGTCCAGATGGGGATGGAGAGGCTGGAAACTTTGGGCAGTTACTTCTAACCATAAGCAACGACATCTACTTATTTCCCATTCAGATTATCAAAGAATGGAAAAATTTTGCTTGAAATTATGGACCGACTAATCCTACCATTGTCAAAGCACTTATTTGTGCCTGGGTGGTTTCTTTTCTTCTAGATCTTTCCTCAAAATGTTAGAACTTTTTATTTTTGAAATCATATAAATAAAAGAGGTCAGTTTCCACAGAAGATTTATATTTAAACCTAGACTATACATATATTAATCATATATTTTTGATCTGAGTCTCAACCTATTCTACCTTAAGTGGGAGCACATTGTCCTATGCAGCTCCTAGCCCTGGAAACATAAACACCAAAGAGATGACCATGAGTATTTAAGCAGCATCATTTGATGATAATCTGTATCATTTTGGTGGCAGGAAATGTTATAAATCCTAATTAAATTTCTCATGTAGTGACTTCGTAAGGCAATTCTATCTTCTCTTCCTCCTTCAAATCTCACATATCACCTGTGATCTCTGGACCAATTATAAGTATGCCAGTATATTGATTTGAATTAATACTTTGATAGAAAAATACATAATATCTTCTTAATATATTTAAGTTTTCAGGTAAAATTAATCTTCAAACTCTCGGTATATGTAATATTAGGTACTGCAAGGGAGCCAGTTGAGAAACATAAAACCAAAGCAATTTACACATTACCTGAAAAACGAACCATAAAGCTAACAAAAACCAATTAAAAAAAATTAATTCAATGTGACAGATAATAACTTTTTAAGAAAGTAAATCATTCTTCAAGCAGAAAAATGAGTCAATTGCTATACAGCAGTTCTTTGAGCCAAAGAAGGCATTGTTTCTGCTGGCCTATTGATTGGGTCTCCTTCAATCCTGTCTCACAGGGTTTTTGGAGTGATCACTCTAATAAATATGCTCTAGATTTTTAAATGGCTCCCAACTGCTTACTCCAGTGACCCAAACATCTGGAGTTAGTAAACAGAGTCCTTTTTATCTGAATCCTGCTTCCTCATTCCATAATTATATTAACATCTATATAATTTATTCCACCCATGCTGCAGTGAATGACTGTAGACTCCAGCAATATCATCCCATTTCTCTGAAGAACCTTCCCATCCTGTTATTCTTGCCAGCACTTGAGCTTACACCAGCCTATGGTCATCCTTCAGAAATGAGTTTGACACTCTCTGAGAAACCTGGTGTAATGTGCTGCTACTTCTCCTCCTCCAGCACTACAAAATTGGGTTCCTCTCTCTGCCCCCTGCAGAACCCCATGCATTCTTCTTTACCAGACTTATCCACTCTGCTGTACATGGTTGTTTTACTCTACTTGTCTAAGAAACTTCCAGAAAAGGACAAGGTCATATTCATAACCCTAGCCTCTGTCAAAGAAGGTGACACTCACAAATCCTTCATAAATATTTTTGAAATACAAAATGAATGAGCTCATGCTCATATAAAGCTACTTCACATGCTTGTTTCTGGTTTAAACTTTAATTTTGTTTTCTATTGTTTTGATATGAATATGTATGTGTATACTCATAGTACTAAATGCGAGAAACAGGACAATACTGGTATAAATGAGTTACTTTCTTCAAGTGAGATTTTTTTTTACCTTCTTTTTCATTTTTGCTTTGTTTTCACTATTACATTTATGAGTACTCCCCAACTGTCTTTTCCTCCTCTCTGACCTTGTTAGACCTTTTAGAGTTTGAGAATCTTTCATTTGAAGCTGTGTAGTGGAGACATCCAGAAATGAATGCCCCTTGGAACTAGATTAGTAGAGGTCAAAGACCTAGAGATGCTTTTTATTTGGTTGCCCCAAAATGTCAGGTCAAGCTAGAGTGTTGGTATTCATTTAGCCCTTTGAGTGCTTATCAGGTGGATATGCCAAAACAAACAAATAACAACATTAAAATATTTGGTATATATTTATGTATACATATATAGTTAATAAATGAGTATGATATTCAGGGCCAAACATAACTTTTCTATGTTTCTGATTTTATTTTATTAGTCATTAGGCTTTTTCTAAAATTCCAGAGAATATTTTGCATAGTTAAAGGATGAGAAATAAATATTTGAGATAGTTTGAAAACAAAGTAAAAAGTGCCTACTTAAACTACTAATGATGAGGGCCATATTTATTTTTGCTTTAGTGTTTACTGAATTTGGTAAAGAATCATTTTTAAGGAACTCGTGGTATCATTGACATACATAAAAAAATTTGGCTGCCACAGAAATTTAGTTATGAAGAATTCCTAAATTTACATAATAATAGAACTAAGCCAGAATTGGAGGTCATACATTGAATTCACTAATTTTAAAATTTCATATACTTGTCCATGTAACAAATTTTTATAGTGTCAAACATGTACCCAGCATTCTTCCAAGTTCTGGGGCTTCTGGTGTTACAAAGTGCAGGCAAGTCATATGGTTTATTATATGGTCTCAAAACATTTGGGGGAAATATGTGGCATAAATTAAAGTGTCTTGATTTAGTTTCTGGGACCCAGCCTGAATTATATAAAACCACAATTTCTCACTTAGTTAGTGTGAGCCATTTTCTGGCAGTATCTGAAATCACACAGTAGAGGAAATACAGACAGTGTCTTTGGAGCTACAAAGCCTGTGTTCTGGTCCTCACCATTTCTGCCAAAAACACGTCCTATAATCCAGGATTTGTAGCTTGACCTTCCAGATTGGGGGGAAAAAACCTGTGTATTCTTTACTTGTGCTTCCTGTCAGTGATCCTCTGTTTACAGAATCTAGTAATTTTTAAATGTAACTTAATAACTGTCACTTTATCTGTGTTCCCAAATATCTCATAGCTACAATTTAACCAGGAAGATAAGTTGCGAAAGCCATGAGTCCAAACAACAGAGCTTCCAAAGTAACAGAATACACAGAGACAGAGAGGGTATATGTTGATTGACAGTACATGTAATCTGTTCACCACTGTACATGTAACCGTTCGTGTACTGTGACGCGTAGACTTAAGTGTTTTACCAAGGGCATAAAATGTTCAATATAGAAATACCAGCAGTAGACACAATGGGTTAGAGAAATGTGGAATGCAAAATCACTTCTCCCTGGTTCTATAAACTGAAGGGGAAACTCTAAAATTATACTTCTAAAAGGAATTTCATTTCAAACTACATCTGAACGGAGAAGATGGCTAATATATCAAGGTCCATCAGCACTTCCACTATCCATGTGGTAGGATAAATTACTGTGGCAACATACATTTCTGGGAACATCATATTTACTGAAAATCAGCAATTAATCACTTTTATTTGAATGAATGTGTTTCCAGGAAAATACTTTAATTTTATTATGTCTTTTATAATTGCACTAGGAAAATTAAATGACTTGAAATAGAAATATATTTTCCAAAAATTATTATAGTCTTTATAATCACCTAAATCCAGGATTATTCTGTGTCTTAATTTTGCCATCATTCAATATAGATTTTGATTCATTTTAAGTTTACATTGCATATCTATGTTAATAATATAAAAAAGTGTTCTTCAAGATTTAAAATGCATCTTTCGTACCATTTAAAAATAAAGTTAACTTCAGAACTTCTCTTTTGTATGATCATGTCCTATGTTTGATTTATAATTTTATCTATGATAATTTTTAAAAGAGACTTTATCATTTTATATAATAGTTATAAGCAATATCTTTCACAATGATACATAATTCTGAGTCATGAAAAACCAAAGTCATGTACAGTTTATTAAGATCACTTTGAATTGGAGAGGAATATATTCTAACTCTCCCAAACATAAATAACTATGCCAAATATTTTAAGCCATTATAATAAATTTAAGTTTTACATGTCATACTATTTTTGAAAATGTGAAAATTTGCCATTGACTATTTATTTATTTATTTTTTTGGTACTGGGGATTGAAACCAGGGCAAGTACCTTACCACTGAGCTACATCCCCAGCCCACCATTGACTATTAATGTTAATTAAAAACTCTGGACTTTCTTCACAATAGATTCTTACACGTAATTAAATGTGTTCATGTTTTCTTTCTAATATATTTTGCATTCATTAAAACTTACTAATCCTGATACCTTAATAATTTCCTTACATACAGTTTGTGGGGCAGATAACAACTAACAATGAAAAGAACTTCTCTTGACTACTTTTATGATTTCAATATTGTGTGTCCCCCAAAAGCTCATGTGTGAGACAATGCAAGAAAGTTTAGAGGTGAAATGGTTGGACTATGATCCAGGGATTAACTGAATGGTAAATGTAGTCAGGTAGGGTGTGGCTGGAGGAGGTGGGGTGTTGAGGATGTGCCCTTGAGGTTCATATTTTGTCAGTGGTGAGGAGAGCTCTTTCTTTGCTTCCTGGTGTGATGACCTGAGTCCCTTTCCTCTGCCGTATCCTTCTACCATGATGTTCTGCCTTACCACAAGCCCTGAGAAATGGAGTAGGTGGTCTATGGACTGAGACCTCTGAACCTGTGAGCACCCAAATAAACTTTTCCTCCTAAAATTATTCTTGTCAGGTCTTTGGGTCACAGAACCAAAAAATTGACTGAAAAAAGTACCTCACATATGTCACACTGGCAGTCCTCATGGTAATCATTCTGAAACACTGCCTCATTTAAGCTGCCAATAATCTTATGAGGTTGCGTACAGTGCTATAATTAGCCTTACATAATTTATTTTAGTGATTTGAAGTAGGTATATTATAGAGAACGTTTTCTTATAGATTATTTTTAATCTCAGAGATTATTTTCAGATATTTTTGTTTACTCACACTTATTTATATATTGAGCACCTGATGAGGACCAGGCAATGTGAAACTGCTGAGGATACAGCAAATGCTGACAACATATAATGAGTGGGACAGACAAGGTGTTTACATTCATGGAGTTTATGTCCTAAAGTTGCAACAGACACCAAACATATAAACAAATATAAACAAATAATATGGTAATTTCAGGTAGAGATTGTTACGAAGACAAAAGTAAAACAAAGTGATGGCTAAAGAATGATAATGGAATGTAAGGGACAAGGGGTAAGTTTACTTAGGACGGGATGATTAGAGATAGATTTTTAGAAGAAGAGACACTTGAACATATATGGCAAGAGAAAAGACCCTAAGTATCAAAAAGCTGGTTATTTTCAAGCATATAAAAACAATAAGAACAACAACTGGCCACTGTGACTTGAATTTGGTGAATCAAAGGGTGACATGAAACTAGGTTAAACTATTTCAAAGAATTGGACAGAAATTAGTCTGCAACTTGTAAATTTTAGCTTTTGTGTGTGTGTGTGTGTGTGTGTGTGTGTGTGTGTGTGTGTGTGGTACGGGGGATTGAACTCAGGGTCACTCAACCAGCCCTGTTTTGTATTTTATTTAGAGGCAGGGTTTCACTGAATTGCTTAGTGCCTTGCTTTTGCTGAGGCTAGCTTTGAACTCTGGACTTCCTGCCTCAGCATCCTGAGTCACTGGGATGACAGGCAAGTGCCAACAAGCCTGGAATTTTAGCTTTAAAGTTTGGGTTTAATTTGTTAAGAATAATTATCCAAAGGTGTATTTACATACACATCATATCTCCAGGGTAATGTATCCTTGTTTGACTACTGTCACTCCTGCATAAGTCACAATGTTTTACAACTGGTGAGGCGAGATGATCTGTCTGGTAAAACCAGGGGACTATCTAGTTGTTTGTTTAAATACCTTCATCTGAATAGGCTGGAATTCTTTGTTACTGTTTGTTTTACCAGTTTATTAATGTTAGCAACATCACTATAAATATGTCTTAAAAATTGTCCCCTTGGAAAAATGATCTGCTTCTTCTTCTTGAATATTTACCATATAAATATTGAGACTCCACTTAATTTTTTACCCTCTGTGTACCTTCAGTCTAACCTTTCCTTTCTTCTACCTTCTTGTCTTTTCTTCTTGAATTTATTTCCTATTTCATTTTGAGAATGTTTCCCATTCTTTGTTATTCCATTCACTTACTTCATATTTTGTGCATTTTGGGGCTCTATTCTTTTGCTATAGCTTTTTTGTTTGTTTTTTAAATCAAGAATTTTAAAATTATATTAAAGACTTCAATTAGTTCTCTGAAATGCTTTTCCAATTTCTTTGTTAAATTATTTTCCTCTTTTTTATTTACACTGAGATGAAGTTACAGTGTGTGGTTAATAGCTGACTGATGTTCAGTTCATATCTACATTCTTATCAGCTATAGAGCATGGTTGGTTTTATTTAAAAGAAGAATCTTCTTAAATATTCTATCTACTTATCTTCTGCATAATATTTCTCAAGGAAAGCACTTTGTAAGTTATATATATATACATGTTTTCCCCCTTATATTACTAATCTCAATATGTACTACTTCCATGGTGTTTCCTGAGTACTACCCTGTGAAAAGTATGTTCTCATAATATAATTCAATTTTCCTTCCTTTTCACCCACTCATTTTCTAAGAAATATATTCTACAAATAGAGAGACGAGATAATAAGAGGGAGAAAGTGAGAAAGTACTTTAAAATGCAGTGGTCAGAGGCATGCAATTGAGGAATAGTTTCTAGATGGTATAGATTTTATTTCTAAAGGTAATTCACAAAATTGGGTAAATTGATTTGTTTTATTGTTGACCAATAAACCAAGGTAAACCTCTAATTGATTTCCTGTTTACGTTCCATTGATCTTGTCAATTACAGCCCAGTAATAATGTGCCTGTCCTAGTTTTTAGTATTGTAATGGGACTATTTGAAAAGTGCATTAGAAACTTATCATAAGATGATGTTTTTGCAATTCTATCAAGAATTTTAATTTACTTAGTGATAATTTGAGATAATTAAACACTATCTAAACAATATTCAAAATATGAATTTTTTTTCTAAAGAGAGTACTGTTTGATCTCACTTAATAAGTGTAATTATAAAAAATCAAAACTCATAGAAACAGAGAGTTATTGGAACCTCAGTGCCTGGGGTGGTGGAAGGAAGATGTCAAAGAGCACAAAATTTCAGTTATACTGGAGGAATAATTTTTAGGTATCTATTATAATGAATAATGACTGTAGTTAGCCATAATCAATGTGTTACATATCAAAATCATAAAATATTTTTAACACTTTTACCACAAAAGAAGTGATAAAATTGGTGAATGATGAATATATTATTTTAATCTTTCTACAGTGTATATATAGATCAAAACTTCATATTTTATCCATAAATATATAAAACTTTAATATTTGTACTAAAAATTAACTTTAATTTTTAAAAATGTGTAATAATTAACCAATATTTAAAATCTTATAACCAGGAGAACATTTTTACGGTTTTGGGGTAACCATTCTTTTGGACACTTGCCTTTGAAATCATAGAAGACATTAATTACACTTGGAAACACTCTGATAGATTTCCTAGAGACTAAATGTTCCAGAGTGAGTAGTGCAATGATACTTTTTAAACAATCATGGAGACTTCTTTTTGGTAAAATAGATTGAGCTGGCTTATTTATTTGGGTGTAAAAATGTTATCATCTCCTCAACAGTTTGTACTATTTTTTAAAAACTTTTTATTTATTCTAATTAGTTATACATGATAATAGAATGCATTTTGGCATATCAGACATAAATGAGTATAACTTCTCATATTTCTTGTTTTACATGATGCAGAGTTACATGGGTCATATAATCATGTATGCACATAGGGTAATGATATTTGATTCATTCTACTTTCATTCCTAATCCCATACCCCCCTCCCTCTCTTCACTCCCCTCTGTCTAATCTAAAGTGTTTCTGTTCTTCATCCACCCTTATTGTGAATTAGCATCTGCATACCAAAGAAAACATTTGGTCTTTGTTCTTTGGGATTGGCTTATTTCGCTTAGTGTTATATTCTCCAGTTCCATCCATTTACTGGCAAATGCCATAATTTTATTCTTCTTTAAGGCTGAGAAATATTCCATTGTGTATTTATTATAGTTTCTTTATCAGTTCATCTGTTGAAAGGCACCTAGGCTGGTTCCAGTTCAGCTATTGCAAATTGAGCTGCTATAAACATTGATGTGGTTATGTCACTGTAGTATGCTGATTTTAAGTCCTTTGGGTATAAACTCTCAAGAGTGGGATGACTGGGTTGACTTTGTATTATTTTTATGAAAATTCTGAAATGTGTTTCCATTCTGTGTTTTTCTTATTTGGACAAACTGTTTTCAATGGATCATTTATATTGGCATCAAATATTCACATGGTAGAATAGGTAGTTAAATAGATTTCAAAAACTGAAAATTGAGGTTAATGGATTGCTGAGTTTTTATAGAAGATTTGTAGGCTTATTATAAACCAGAACTAAGCTCCATCTTTTTCTCTGAGTTTATTTATTTATTTTGAAGGCATACATAGAGGCTTATTTAGGAAGCAAATACACATTCAAGGAACAATGTAGGCTTTGTCAAAAGTGAGAAGCCTAAAACTGTGTTTATAAGGATTTATGCCATACCCATACATGTGAAAATTAGTTTTGTACCTAGTTTACATTGAATTTATTATTTTAAAATTTATATATTTAACATTTTTTAAAATAACTTACTTATGGAGATATTTTTCCATATGAACCCCAACTTGGTTTTTCTCTTACTTATTATGAATTTGAACTTTATACAGAATTTCATCACATCCTAAATTCTATAATTGTGGAGGTATTGAAGAATTTCTAAAATTCATTAAAGATTTTCTTTTTCTCTTTGTTACTCTGAAGACAAAGAGATCAAGAGAGAAAATATGTGAATTGAGCTAAATATCTATATATTTTATAAAAATTATAATAATGTGGATTTATGAATGTTTTATGTTTTTACTTCTAAAAAGTTTACAATAATAATTTTGAGTAATTTACCTCAATAAATTATTAGGCTGAGTAAATCTCACTTAAAGATTGATTCATCTTTCAGATGTAAAATCTATATACATGCCAAATATAAGTCCAAGTGGAATTTATGATAAATTATTTGGCATATAATGTTTAAACATGAAGTAAGATCAAACCAAGGTAGAATTTACATCTTTATTTAAAACAATATTTTTTTTTTATTTTAACCTCATCATCCAAGGAAATACTAAGTTGATTCTGATGGTTTATAAATTTATGGTTTTACAGTTTACCATACTTCCTCAAAGAAAAGCAAATATTCACCAGTTTTTTAATGCATTTTAATTACTTATATTTAAGAATGATTCTTTCTCTTGTATTTAGGCATAATTTAATAATACATAAACTTGCAGAAAGAACCCTATGATGTAATGAGATTGTGCTGTACTGGGAAACAAATGCTTTACTGGGAAAATGCAAAATATTAGAGTAAGACAAAAACTGTGAAGATGTAAAAATAAAAGCTATCCTTCGAAAGGAAGATTTACGAAATACTTTTGACATGTGAAGGTTCATGAAATGAAAAGTCTAGATTTTATTTAAAAGTACAAAGACAAACACATAAGTGTTAAACTTTGGAAAGGAATTGGGAATGACAATGTAAATTCCTATATTTTGTGCAATAGGGAATCAATTTATATTACCTAAGTGTTTTGTAAATCAGTGAAAGCAATCACTAGAAACACTCAAGGGAGGTATATGGGAAACAAATTCCTCTGGGAGGTAGACTGAGTTGGAAAGTGAGGCTTGGAGTTGAGACTTTTTACATTAACTCAACTGTACTTTGTATTATCTGGCATGCACATATACTATTTTGATAGAAATTTTTAAAATGTATCTTTTGAAATCACTTCTTAAATTTCATTTTAAAGACGACAGATAGTTGAGTTGTAAGCTGCTGTGAACCAGCACAGAGAAGCCCTGTATAGATACTACTTGATATGGAATCAAGTACTTCAACAGAAAATTCAAGAAACTATAGAGTATTCTGAACTCATTTATTGATTTATTCAGCAAATGTTTATGGAGCACCTACATGTGCCAGGCATTCTGTGAAAGTACAAGGAAAATAAAATATGTAAGATCTTTTCTTTCCTAGATCTTTTATTCTAGAGAATAATTTATCACAGGTAAATGTATAATTGAACACATTTACATGGAATAGTATTCCTATACTGTATGTGGCTCCAACCAAGACTTTGATAGGAAAGGCCAAATCAGTGAGAACATTCCCTAGAAAGGGGCAAGAGATCATCTAAACATAAATAAGCTCTAACTTAAAAGAACTTGGCAGGAATTTCAGGCGCAGCATGAGTGATACAGGTTAAGGTCCTATGGACAGAACAGACTCAGAAAAGTAAAAGAAATTAAGACATGTTCTATGTCCTGCCTGCAGAGCCTGAGGGAGAACATGGTATAAGATACATCTGGGAATAGGAGGGAGTAGGACAATTTTATAAGTCACGTTTAGTATTCTAGTGTTCAACATAGTGCAATAAGAAACCACTGAAATGTTATAAGGATCATATATGTTTCAAAAATGTCATTTTGAATACAGTACTGAATACTGATTAGAAGGTTTAAAGAACAGAAACTGTGAGGGCAATAAAAGACTTTGTCAATAGCTAAGGGGTGTGATGAGTGTCTCAGAATTCAAGGGTAAGAGTGGAGACTTAACAAGTGTGTGAAATCAACAGGTAAGTATCAGGAAGAAGCAGCAGAATTCTCCATTAAAGTGAACCAAGAGCTGAGCACGTTGGAACACACCTGGAATCTGGGCAACTTGGGAGGCTGAGGTGGGAGAATTCCAGGTTTGAAGCCAGCCTCAGCAAATTCCTGAGGCCCTACACAATTTATTGAGAACTTGTCTCAAAATAAGAAAAAAAATAAATAAAAATAAAAAGATTTTGGGATATAGCTCAGTGGTAAAGTGCCCCTGGATTCAATCCCCAGTATAAAAAGAAAAAAAACTGAAAGTGGACCATGAAGTTGGTTCATAATTTCTCTGTCTCCAGCATGTGTCAGTGAGAGGATTCAAAGAACTCAGCACTAAGGAGGCTTCAGATGTACAGTGTGAGGCTTCAAATATTCTGAAAGAAAGATAAAGCAGTCAGTTGTATATATACCTGTCTGGAATTCAGAGTGTGGACTCTGGGTAAAATTTGGAGTCAACTCTATCTATGTTCAAATTAAAGGGCTGAGTGTGGATGAGATATCTTACGGGGGAAAGTTGAAGTAAAATGTACTGAAGTGTAGGAGATAGGATTGGGAGATCTCTAACCCATCTCAAATTGTATATAAGAGATGGTCAATAAACAAATCAGAGGAAGAAGTGCATCTGCTCAGAAGATTCATGTGAAGCAATTCATTTGATGGCATACATGAATAAATAAATAAATAAAATTCAAAAGGGAGGGGGCAGAATATGTCTATGTCTGTCCAAACTCAGGAACAAAAGTATTTTAACTTTCTTTGGCAGTGAACTGTTTTTGAAACAACTATGTTTTATCACTGGCGAATTTGTCATTTTTTTTTTTTAAAGGAAAATTGTCAGAACCACTGGAAGATTCACTATGTATTAACTCTGAGAAGTTTGTAGGCAAGAAACCAGGGATTGGTTTCTACATCCCACACTATTCTTCCCACCAAAAGAAAAACAAAAGTCAAATAATGTCTTAATTTATCTAGAAATTCTACAAGACTAGATAGTGTAAACAATGGCTTAAAATAGTTGGTATTTTAAGGATATTCCTGGCTCTGTAGAAAACACAAAATTGAGTTAGACTTCAGATTCTGGTAGTGTCATTTGACAATCCGAGTTCAACCTTTTCTTTGTATTTAAATCAAATTCAACTAGTACGTTTAAGCGATAATCTGAACAAGTGTTGGAATACTGGTTTCTCAACCATATAGTCTTTTTTCTTCTTTTTTTGTGCTAAAGATGACAAGAAGATATTTAAGAAAAAAGAGAAGTCAGAACACAAACTTACATATAGTTTTTTATGATCTTAATGTGTGTAGATTTATAGTGCTCTAAATAAGCAAATATTTAATGATCAAAGGGATATTGACTTTTTCATCTTTGAAGTGAGTGACACTGTAGGGATGTTTTCAGTGTATGTCATGTGATGCAAGAGGAAAGACATAATAGTATTTCACTAAAGAACGTTCACCAAGAACCAATCAGCCAAGCTGAGAGTAGTTCTGCATGTTATCATCAGGATGGAAGTAATCTTTTAGACATTGGTTATTCTTTCCAAGAAATTAGCTATTTTTAAAAACCAAATTTTTGGCATTATCATTATTACACATAAAAATATGAAAGCAAAAAATACCCAGATGGTGCTGTGAACATTCTCATTAATGAGTCACTTCCTTCACTACATAAGACTCAAGTGAGTGCTTATCTCAAAAACGGAAGAAAGAGCCAAATTAATTTTTGAAAAACATGCATTTTTCTCTCTAATCAAATTTTTTATAATGCCAGTCATTCCTGAAATACTCCATCTTACTGTTTCAAGTATTGGAACATCTTGTGTCATATCCTAATTCCTGATGGAATCAGATAGTTTATTTTTAATTTAAAAAAATGTGGTATGTGGCAATGTTGGGGATGTGATCACTAACTGAAATGAATTTATCATTTAGAAAAATCACCTTGATGCAAAGGCAGCCTATCAGGCAAACTATCCCAGGAGTCATGGACCAGAGAGCCTCATAGACCAGATTAAGCAGCTCAAATCAGAGTTTTAAAATCAGTTGACTACATGGGAAGAAGCAAGGAGGAGAGAAATGGACTGGGTTAATACATGTAGGATTCAGTATGAGCAGGTGGAAAAGACCATAATACCAAGATTTTGTAATATCTGATGTTCTTATGCATTATCTCTCTGCCACATCAGTTTTCCACATTAACTATATGTTTATGAGGCCCAAAGTTGTGTTTTTGAGTAAGGCAACCCACAGTGGGATATCTGCTGTTGTCCATTATATTTGTATTATAGGAAAGACACAGGGACAGTAGACCTGCAAGCTTTCCAGTTAACTTGTTTAGCTGATCAAAGGATTCTTTTTGTTTTGTTTTGTTCTGGTTTGGTTTATTTTGTAACAGAGATTGAGCTCAGGGACACTCAACCACTGAACCACATCCCTATTTTGTATTTTATTTAGAGACAGGGTCTCACTGAGTTGCTTAGCACTTCGTTTTTGCTGAGGCTGACTTTGAACTTGTGATCTTCCTGCCTCAGCCTCCTGAGCCGCTGGGATTACAGGCGTGTGCCACTGTACCTGGCTGAGCAGAGGTTTTATTTATGTTTCATGGGAAAAAAAAAATACATGGAACCAGAATCTTCATCAACAGCAGGTGACAAAATTAAGACTTAATGAATATTAACTGTTCATGTATTTTTAGTATATGAGTACATAACATATAGGTGTCATATGTTTTTAATACCTCTTAAATATTAGTATTTATAAATACTAAAAAATAAATTTCTTGATAAAGATGAAGACATCTTTATTGTTTAATACATGTATGGTTTACTTATTAGCTATTTGTCTATACTTCAAATACCTTGAAATTTTTTCACTTGTATTTTTATAAATAACCCTATTCATCATTTTAAATAAAATGAGTTTTCTCAAAAGTAAATGCTTTTCCAAAAGATTTTTCTTTTTTTTTTAACTGTTTCTAAAATATGACTAAACTTATAGTGCAAGTTTTATTCAAAACAACATTATTAAAAAGGTGACTTTGCTATCTAGTTTTTCCAGCATCACTTGGTAGAGTCTATTTTGTGGTTTTGGTACCTCTGTCAAGAGTCAGATGCTTATAGCTACATGGGCTTGTCTCTGTGTCTTCTTTCTGCTCCTTCGATTCATATATCTGATTTTGTGCCAGTTACTATTTTAGTGACTATAGCTCATAGTATAATTTGAATTTGGGTATTATCATGTCTCCAGCATTACTCTTTTTGCTCAGGATTGCTTTGTTCATTCTGGGCCCTTTGTTCCTCCACATGAAATTTAGGATTTTTTTCTAGTTTTTGTATGCACAAATATGACACAATGAAACCCACAATTATGTATAATAAGCACCAATTTACAAAAAGTGACTTTGAAATGTTCCTCAAACTCTGGTAATTAAGAGTCCATAGACAGATGCAGAAACAACAAAGGAGCAAATGTTAACATGATCTTCACTTTAGTGTATCCAAGTTCAAAGTTAAATCGTTACAAGATTGCAAGATAAAAAAAAAAAAAATTATGGGAAGTTATGCAGGATAATGCTTATAGTTCACCTGGCCAAGAAAAGAGGTACGGGAAAAGTTTTAGCAGATTAAATATTGATGAGTTCTCCATCTGGGACACTGAGTAGAATAAACTTAATGAACAATTGAACTGATCAAAGGAAAACACTTTGAAGTAGGAAAGTTTCTAATGGGATTATAACTGTAAAATAAACTTTTACTTCTTGACTTTTCCTCTTGACTTTCCCCTCTATGTGTAAATGTAGGACTCTGCATTCACATTTATACTCACACAGATAATTTTAATAATAAGGAAAGGGAAATAGCATATGATATTGCTAACAGAATGAAACAGTTTAGCCACAATTTATGTGGAAAACACAGACTGAAAAAATAATTAACAAAAAGAAATACAAAGACCAAACACTACATACGAATGCTAAATAAACATCCTCATGAAGGTGTTAACTGATACGATTATATCCAGCCTTGAAATAATCTTATAAATAACTAAACATAATAACTAGTATTATTTATTAGGCATTCTCTATCATTGTCCTACAAATATGATGTACAGTATTTTCATTAATATGTCTTAGCAGATGTTAAAGAAACTAGAACAAAAGCCTCAACTCTAAATAATAGTGATATTGTTTAAAATGTACATGCTAAATCATTGTTACTGATAATGTAAAAAACCACAACCCTTCCAGCAGACTAGATGTAAGGCAATGCATAGCCAGAAACATAAAGATGTTTACACATTTAGAAAAATAATTTCAGTCAGAAATATATTTCAAATAAACACATCTGCATATGCAAATCTATGCTCAAATTTATTTCTCAGTGGTTTACTAACATGTCAAGAAAAAGACAATTTTGACCAAGAATATTTACTGCTTTAGTGGTAGAGTTATACGTATAGTGTTTTATTGTGATTAAAAGTAAAATATGGAACTGGGGTTGTAGCTCAGTGCGAGAGTGCTTGCCTAGCATGTTTGAAGCACTAGGTTAGATTCTCAGCACCACATGTAAATAAGTTAAATAAAGGTCCATTGCCAACTAAAAAAATATTATAAAACAAAGCAAAATAAAAGTAAAATATAAAATGGTAGAGATGCATTTTTAAAAGGACAAGCACTAGATTTCATAATTAGATATGTCAAACAATTAATTTTGGAACATAGTTGCATTCTGAAGAGTACTATTGTTCTAATTGAATCAGTGTTCCCTCACTAGAAATAAAATTTATATGAAAGCACAATACCTTTAAGAGGTATTGTGGTATTGTGCTCTGTTTCTCATTAACAGTGAATGACAAAGGTTATGTAAGAAATATGGTGCTAATAACAAAATAACTTGTATTTAAAAGAAATCATGCATTTTTCATTTAAAAGAGAAAATAAAGTGTTGGATATAGGTTTCATAACTACATGGATACATACACAATTGAAAAAATTAGTTATCATTGCTAGCATGAAATTTCCTACTCCTTGTCTCTTCTCCAAACTGTGAATATTACATAATTTTCTAATAAGACTTTAGTTATGCATGAGAAAAATGTATTAAAGAGATTACTGAAAAAAATATATGAAAATATGGTTGCAACTCGGTGATACATGATCTGTGTGGACGGTAATGTGTGAAAACTAATAAAGATGTGAAACCAAGCCATTAAAATTGTCATGTTAAATATTGCATAATATTAACTTTGAAATTTAAAAGTATTGAAAGATATAAATCTGAGGGATAAATCAATGTTAAACTGGACTTTATGGAGCATAAGCAAGTTTATTCAGGCTACACTTAGTAATGACAATCTTCATAAATTTTGTTACAATTGGTTTTAAAAGTTTGGCTGGAAAATTAGCAGTCAAATGCAGGAGTGGGAGGAGAAAAAGGAAGAGTCATCTAGCCAGCGACCAAAACTGTTCAAAAAATAATAATTCCTAAAACATTCAATAGTTATTCAAAGCTAACTCCTTTTTTTGAGACAAGGCAATGGAAAGTAAGATGCATCTTCTCTAATTAATTACTCAGAAGCAGAAGAGTAAATAATTATTGAACTCATTCTGAAAGTGGACATAATTAGCACTATTAATCATTAATCATAAATTATTTAATTCAATAATGATCATGGAAGAAAAATTAGTATTATAGTTACTTTTGCACTTAAAACTCATCACTATAATGGTGTCAAATAGAATATATGATGCCTTCAAATAATTTAAAAAAATGTTTTGGTTTAATTAATATTGTTAGGATACATTAACTTCTATTGAGTAGGATAATGGGTAGAAAGCCAATCCAGTAATTATCTCAGATCTAGAATTTCTATTAGAAATAAACCCATTAGCACACTATATCCCAAAATAAGATCTATCTGATTGGCACTACTGTTTAAAATTTTTAAATAGAATACTAAAATAAGTATGATGGAATGTATATAAAATGAGATTATAATAAATTCTTTATAAAGGTACTCTAGAGCTATCTGATATGAAAAAATTAAATGTTTAGCATTTAATACAGACTTTCTTGTTAACAAACATTGTGATATTTAGTAATAACAGCCTCTAAACACTGTAAAAAAACACACCAAATAAATTCCAAGTATTATAAACCAGCTATAGAAAAATTTCTCTCCTTAGCCTTTTTATGCAGTATCTGTTTAATGGTTGAAGCTGAATAGTTGGAAAGCTGCAGAATCTTGCTTGATTTACACTTAGAATATGGGCTAATTTAAAGAAAACAACTAAATTAAGCAAGGAGGGTAGAAAGGAAGGGAAGGGAGACTAAGTAGACATCTGTGTTGCTTGGGTTTGAGAAGGGTTTGGGGGAATCAGGAGAGGCAGAGTTGGATTATGTAAGATAGAAAAAGAGAAAAAAGGAAAGAGTACACTAAGAAATATTTTTGAAATATGAACAAAATCTACTTTTCATATTTGCAAAGACTTAGTAAAGACTGAATCTAATTTTGTCTGTTGAATATCAGACTTAAAGTTCATGGGCCTAAAGGCAAGAGCAAGAAGCCCTTCACTGGATAACGCATGCATGTTTTCTTCTTTGAGGTATCTGCCGAAGCTCTCAGCTAATATAAAAAAGGAGTATTCCACATTTGCCAAGTTATTGTCCAATGCATGGTTATTGAATTCAGTCTAAGTTCTCCTACAAGTAATATGTGGTGGAATTAAATTTCTAAACTGTATTGAATGTTCACATCTTTCACTAATGTTCCTATAAGCAGGAATTTTATGAGGATGAGTGGCAAGCACCATTTCTCCCCCTCTGAGCACTACAGCACATAAAATAAATATGTTTAAAATCTGTTATGATGCCTAAGTTGTTCATTTCTCATTACCTGTGGAAGAAGGTGCATTAGGCTTCATTTTGAATTTTAGAAGTGATTGGTATATAATAGCTTAATTGGCGTTGCTTCATAAAATCAGTAGGGTCAATGACAGTGATATTTAAAGTGGAGAGGGCAGATAATTGGAAAAGAAGATCAGAGTGGGCTATTTTTCCACTTGGTTGGATACTGCTTTGAAAAAGGAGAGATTCTACAATAGTTCAGCTTCAGGCATTCAAATTAAATTGTTACAGTTTTATAGCTTGTGTTAAAGACTCAGAAGCACTTGAGTTGTTGCGCAAAATCTCCAGCAATGGCAGGTAATGGAAAACCCATCATTCACAGCTCACCTGTACCAAATGAGATAATTTCATATCTTTATGATCTCTTTTGAATTTTGTTTGGATTTCGATTATACTTTTGGAGTCAAAGATGCACAGAAATTAAATAATTTACACATTTTAATTATTAAGTATTGTATTGACTGTAAACCAGTCATTTATAATTAATAATGCATTTAATATTAAATGTTGATCGAAATAGTGCACACATAGCTGATTATTGTCAGAACTGGATCCAACTTGAGCTTCAGGATGAATTCTCAGCCATTTTACAATTATTTCCCAGTTATGACTGGGAAATGGGTCATTTCTATTTCAGCAGCTGTACAAATAAGGTTCTTGAGCCAGGAAGGGTCTATTTGAAGAATAAAAAAATACTCTCTGAATTTCTTACTGGAAGATCAGTGTTGGAATAAACACTCTAGACCTCCATTTACTTATGTGCAAAATACAGACATTGACCACCAATATTTTTCAACCGAGGCCAATTGCAAGGATCACCCCTGGGGCCTTGTAAAGGTCCACATGTCAGCATTGGGATGGTTCCTGAGATCTTGTACAGCCTTACTATCAAGGAAAACAGATGTTCCTCTTAAGAAGTGCTGCTGGGATCCTCCTATCTTCTTGTTTTGCCTGTTTTGACACAGCTCTGTCCAGTGCAGCACTCTTCACCCTCCACTTCTGTTGGAAGCAGATTAGTTGGATGATGTCCTTTGCATGTCTGAGTCTGCGCTCCTCTATACATGAAATTTCCTGACTAAGCATAAAATGTTTTGTGTGATTTTAATCTCATTTCCCTATAAAAGCGTTGAGTGTTTTATAATTGAGCATACTCATTATAACAAAGTAAGGTGATAACATTTGGGGTCAACATTTATTTTAATTTGGAGTTTCCTTTGGGACATACTACTAATGAATTCCAATATAAAAACTTTTTTTGTGAAAAGCCAGTGTAAAACAAAGTTAATAAATAAAAAATTTTAAAGCATTTATTAAAAAGAGAATTGTTTTAAAAACTAATTTCACATTTATTCTAGTTCTAAAGTCCATGTAAAGAAAACATGATAAATTTCTTTTATGTCAAATAGCACACTGAGTATGGATTATGTGAAATTCCTGCAGGATTTAAGATTCTACAATTATCTCTTTGAGGAAAGAATTTAAAAACAGGGATCAGAGGTCAAATCTAATTGCCAATAAAATTAGTGAAATACCTTTGTTAAGATAACATATTACAATTAATTTCTAGTATTTAGGTTTTGCTTGTTTATCTGCATCCACATAAAATACTCAATTTTTTTCACATGAAATTTAAGAGTAGAAATTTTCTGCTCATATTTAAAGGTTACAAATAATTATTAAGAAATTCTGGTATGTGGTCTATTTCTGAAACAGATATGAAGTAAATTATACTTTATTTCTGCATTTCAGTATTTAATTATTTTAATTTTCTTTGCATAAAAAGTTACATTTTCAACATGTCAACAATGACTCTTGGTATACTTACGATATACCACTAAAAATGTAAAGACAAAAGAATGATTTTTAAAGTCATTTTGTGTATACTCATGCTGCTTAAATCCATATAGAATTCAGACTCAGGCATCAATGTGAAGACACATCTTTTTGGTAGACAAAGTGATCAAAAGAATTAATACCAATTAGAAGTGCTTTACCTTTATAATGGTGATGAAAGTGTAGTTCATGAGGTGGCAACAGCATTACCTGGAAACTTAGGCAAAGCACGAATTCTCTGGCCCCTTTACCTAGACCTAGCAAATCTGGTTATGGTGCTTGGTAATCTATGTTACCATATGCCCTCTAGGTAGTGACTCACACTATGAGAGACCCTCATGTAATTTCATTTACCTTTTATATCCTATGTGAGAATATAACTAGTTGTCTTCTGGATTAACTTTCCTGTTTGATTTTATTTGGAAGAATCTGTGTGTGTGTGTGTGTGTGTGTGTGTGTGTGTTAGGAATATACAAAAGTAAAAGCACATTATAGAATGCAAGGAAGCATTCAAAGTAACTGGGATAGTTATGCCCCAAAGTCACATTCATTCATTTTATTTTTCAGTAAACACACATTAGGATCATAAGTATGAAAAAGATAAAGCAGATTAAGGACATGGATGGTGTGTGTATGAAGGTATTGTGTGTGCTTTTGTTTGTTACATTATTGAAGAGACCTTTGATAGGACGACTGAGGGAGATAAATGAGTGACCTGTAGATATTTCAAGAAAAGCATTTTGCTCTTCTTTAGGGATAGCGAATGCAAATACCCTGGAGCTGCAGAGTTTGTCTGCTATGATTGAGGAAGAGCAGAAAGTCAAATAAGTCTACAGGAAGTGTAGGAAAGAAGATCACAGAGCAAAAGACATTTCCCTCACTATTTTGGGCTTTGACGAGGATTTTGGAGTTTCCTGCATGCCATTTAATCTCTCTAGGGCTCTGAAGGGTTTGTGTAGATGATTTTAAAGATTTTTTTTTTTTTTACCTTACAATATTTGAAGATTTGAACCTAAGTATCCCACCAAGATAGGAATAAGCAAAAATGGAGGGATGAGGACAACAGAAAAATTTCAAAATATTTTGTAATTAAATTTTAAAAGTCCTTACTGAAACATATTTGAGATTGGAAGAAGGAGGAATGAAAAGGTTATTGAGAACCAAACATAGAAATTTGTTCATGACCTAGAATGTATGGTGCATAGAATGGATAATTTTTATTTTATTTATTTTTCGCTTCTTAAAATTTTGATTCATTATACATAAATGGAGTACAACTATTGTTTCTCTGGTTGTACATGAAGTAGAGTCACACCATTTGTGTAATCATACACGTACATAGGGTAATGATGTTTGTCTCATTCTATTATCTTTCCTTCCCCAACTCTCTCCTTACCCCTCATTTCCCTCTACAAAATCCAACCTTCTTCCAGAATGAATAATTTTAAAGCAGATCCAAAACAGTTGAATTAAACTATAGCATCTTTTTACTTTATATACCACTACTGCTTAAAGTAGCAAAATAACCTTATATAATGCTGTCTCTTCTTGGGGAAATACAATTGAAAATAAAATCTTCTGCCAACCTAGACATCCTCTCCATTTCAGGTGGAAGAGAAAGAAAAACATTTTATTTATGGAACAAACATCCACAATGTGATATGCATTGCAGGCAATCTGCTAACGAGACTGAAAAAAAATTACCATTTTATATAGCTGAGCAGATACAACCTATTGCATACATTTGCACAAAATAAAGGATAACTACTTTTCAAGTAAGAGGACTTGACAGCACCATTTGTCACACACAGTTCATCCTAAATTCACCCGGTAATTGGGGTGGCCACCTGTGTTTGCTAATTGCCTTTATCCAGAGGAAAAATACATTTCTCATATCTTTATGACAGGAGGTAGGTTTGCAAATTGGATTGAGGCACCTGCTGATATTTCGGTTCCTATTCCCTTACAGAAACAGAGAGAGGGGCACTACTTTCCTTTCTCTTTAGTTTTCATAGAGATGTCTCCCAAGCCCATGAGAAAAATATTCTAACACTGGGTTGTAAAATTGACATGGGAATTTTTAAAATATTTCCATACATTTCAAAAGAATAGAGAAAGAATTCACAAGTGCAGATTTTCTAAGTAAATGTTCTGAGAAAAGAGGTCTCTTTCCTTTTTGCACAAGGCAGAATTTATTTTTCTTTTGTTTAGTTTGTATGTACCCTTATATTTTTAATTGTATGGGAGTGCAGAAGGTCAGGTACTGCCCTTAAATATCTGAAGGTATATAATAATAATCCCATCTTTCTTCTTTTATGGGTTTAAGAGATTGCTTATAATTTTACATATATACTCAAGGTGATTCTTTCACAACCTAAATTTAGAGGTTATTATATAGAACCTGGTGGATACACCAAGTGGACCTAACTACTGTAGGGAGGTGGAGATGAAAAGAGGTAAGCAGATTCAAGCAAGGCTCAGAAGGTGGAACATTTTGGTCTTGTATATGAAGGATGAAGCAAAGTCATGGAACAAATGATGATGCAGAAGTTTCTGATTTCAACTGTTTAGGGCATGATGGGTCATTCTCTGATGGGGAGCAGTTGAGAAAGAGGAACAAATTTCAACATGGGGAGGAGTGAAGCGGGGACTAATATGAGGTCAAAACGTTGATTTGAAATCCTACAGGATATGCAATAAATGTGCAGTGGGCGATGACCTCCTGTGAATCTGCCTATAGTTCATATTAACAAGTGACTGTGACAGTCCTATGCCTTTTTTGCTGCTTCTGTTCCTTCACTGTCCCTGCTACCAGCAAGCAACATCATTTCCTGAAGTCATCGAATTGATCATAAATACCTATTCATCATAGCAATACAGTACATTCCTATTAAGACAAGAGGTTTACCTAGAACAAACATCTGCCATGAATTTTGTCTTTTTCTTAGAATATAGCTGAGATAAGTATGAAAACATATCCCAGTGGTCATTAAGAGATGGTGAGCCATATGGTTGAAGATGCAGTGAAATCTTCTATATTGAGGACATTGATAAATCTCTGTAACTACACTCAGCTGGCAGTCTGCTTTGTGGCACCTTTTCAGTTTGATCCTTTGCTCGAGAGTGATGACATGATTACAGCAGCTTAGATAAGATTGCCGTAGGTAAACGCCACAAAGTCAGTGAAGAATTGCAAACCGATTGTCAGGAACAAAGCACAGCCTTCCATAGCCTGGGACCAGCAGGCCACAGCCATGACAACTGCAAAGCAGCACAGCTGGTCAAGTCTACTTTCCACTTTAAGTTTTTAGTTACTCTAGAGAAACTGTAAGAACTAATTCATTAGAAAAAATAATATCACCTCATGTAATTGTCAGCTTAAAACCAGACCTAATCTCCCGATGTGCTGTGCTGGAGTTGAACTCTAATTAGTGGGATATTTGAACTTGAATTGCTATAGGTCCCACCACTTCTACAGTGTCCTACAGAGTCCCTGATTTACACATTTTTATTATTAGTTGACCCCCATAAGCATTTGAATCTGTGACCTCTGATTTCCATTTCTGTTTGTAGCTATGATTTTAGTATAAAAGATTGAAAGAATTTATATACAATTTGGTTAAGTTCTATCATTTAATAAAGTATGACTTATTTTGTTAAGATGAATATTTCCAGTGTTTAGAGAGAATTTTATCCCACATTGAATACTAAGAGAAGTGGAATCATACATATTGTGGCAAAATATATGGAGATACTCAAAACACTGTATTCTTTAGGATAGAAATGTGTTTGAATGATCCTCTAACCTAACTCTTCTTTTACAACAGAGAAATTAAAATTTCTTGATGTTAATTCCCAAGACAGATACAATTACTAAGAAAGCATTTTAGAGTTTTAAATCTCAGATTATAATTTGATGACACATGAGCAAACTTGGAGTCTGTTATAAGGAACTGAAATATTAATTCCTATATCTGTGACCTGGTAAAAAATACTGTGAATCAACAATGACTTCAACTTTATCATGGTTATGCATCTATATAAGTTTAGACCCACTTAAAGACAGGGTGCTTTATGAATTCCTTTTTCTCATGGCTACTCTATTTCCACATAAATTCACTCCCACACATTCCCACACAATTATAAATGAATATGATTGCAAATGTCTGAGAGAATGTACCCATGCATAGAACGTTACAATATTTATAGAAATTGGTGTCAATTAATAATCAAAGCAATTAATGTTTAGATCTGCCATTGCAATTGCTAAGTAATCACCTTTTGCAATGAGAAAACCACACTCCTACAGTAACCTTTCTAAGTATAAATTCTTCCTAACATGATAAACATATATTTATAATTTCTACTGATAACAGCATTTAAAAATTTTGACTTTATATCTTTACATCATTTTATATTTCAAATATAAAAGCTTAGTGATCATGGGTGGATAATTCTGATGGTGGTTGTGTGACTGACAATGAGAATATCATACTGAGTACCACATTCGTAGGGCACAGAACTCCAGCCTTAGTTTTGTGGTGTAAATGCAGAATGTGCTGAGACGCAGTAGTCTCCAGGTAATAGCGCAGATGGTGAAGAGTTTCAGTAGGTAATTATTTTTGAAAGGTGGCCAGACTAGTTTAAACCTTTTTCGGAGGTTTAAGGGTGAAAAACAAAATAAACAAAACAAACAAACAAACGAATTTTACTTTGGGTAGTCTAAGGCTGATGACTAAAGAAAAAGTGTGACAGGTTAGGTTATTTCTCAAGTATATGCTCCTCTCTAATTGATTTCTTTTAGGACTTAGGATAAAACTGCTGTATCAATCTTGAAAATACTCCGAAAGGTTTTTATTAAAAAAATTAGCAACACAGATGAAAGAAATAAAATATTACAAGCAGTTTTCTGGAGTTGTTTCTCAAATTACATATCGCTAAGACATTTGGACTTCTAACAATCAAAACACCATGAATCCCTACATTTTGGGGAATAAAAAATCATAAAAAACTTTCAAACAATCCTTCATTTATTTTCCTACATTCTTTCAGAAACAACTATACATATATTAAACAGTTCACTTCCTTTCTCCAAAATTTTTTTAATTACTGATCTTAGACAGATGTGTACTTCTTGCTTACATGGTAAAGAATTAGCTTCAGATAGAAAAATTGTTGCCACATTTCCTGGTTAACACAACTAAGATTTCACAACACTGGCAGATAAAAATTTACTTGACATTCATACCTCAAAATAGTTTTGTTTGTCTTTGGATAGCTCTTCATTCTATTGATATATATTTTCTATATTTTATACCCTTAAAAAAGTCTGTATTTTGTTTTTCAGTCAAAATGACTGACACTTAGCCCTTTCCAGTAGCTATGTTTTCTAACTTAGTCTATTTGTATACCTCTCCTCCCAGGCAGAAAACAGTAGAGTAATTCAATTTCCTTTCATCCATACCCAAATAGACTTATGCTACTGGATTCATACTTTTATAGTATTATATGAATTCTTAGATTATAGATGCGAAGTTATAGAGACCTGGACTTGTAATACCCTACACATTCACACTTTAATTGCTTGTATGTATTAACATGGAACATTTCTTTTCTGAACCCATTTTATTTACTTTTTAAAAAATTTTTTAGGGGGAACCATGCACACAATAGAGAACTTAAAGGGAAGTAATCAGAAATATAAAAATCTCTAAAAGATTTATGTTTATACCTGAGTAATCATTCCCCAGATTTAGACATTAAACATTTTTCAGCCTCCCCAACATTTCAAAATTATTTTTCTATATCTCATGGACACTAACCTGTTGCTTACCTTTAATCTCCAGAACAGCATACAGTTTGGCTTTAGTGTACACTACTGTATCTTTAGCACGTAGCTAGAACATAAGTATTCCATGAAAAGTAATTTTTAAGAGAGATTCTCTGCTATACGATACTGATATGAAAAAAAACTTTCTTTTCATTGTAGTATTTTTTTCTCAAAGATTTAAAACTTTTATTCTATTTTGGAAAAGTAAAATGCCCAGTCATTATATCACTTTCTCCTGCTTTTTGTCCAGCAAAATAGAAAAACCTCTTGGTTCAGGAGAGATATCTGAGTGGACAGTTGGGGAGTGAGTTGGGGGTGCAGCCCAAAGTAAGAAGGCACAGTGGTGGCAGGGAATAGGACCAGCACTCTCAATTTATAAATCTTCTAGCTTCTACCCTTCTCTTAACTCATGCCATCTTTTAAATCAGCCTTGTTGGTTCTACCTCCTAGGTGAAGCCCCAATGTGTCCTGTTTTTCTCTATTGAATGTCTCCACCATGGTAAAAGTCAACATACTTCTTATTAAATTTTTCATGTTTATAGCTGTGTAATTATTTCCAAACTCTATATATTGATAATTTCCAAGCATCTCCAAAATAGCTAAGCCATATTTGATATCTTGTAAAAACTGTGTGGATATAGCTATAGCCAGTTTCATTGCTTTCTCTCTGTTACACTTTGAATGAGCTTTCAAAACCCCAAGTCTGATCATGCCAATGTTCTATATAAACCTTGTAGTGCTTGCTATTGTTTTTAAGACTTATATAAGTGATGACACACTATATAGATGTATTTCCATTTGGCCTTTCCCCCACTCTGCATGTTTTAGCATCTAATGGTTTTGATTGCTATGATTCCATATTAAAATATAGCTTTGAATTAAAAGGACTTAATTAAACAAAATTCATGATACTAGTTTCCTTTGGAGAGAGATAGAAAGAGGATGATAGAACTGTAGGTGGTAAAAAAGATGCTATTTGTATTATATCATCTTAAAAAAATAAAGTACACATAATAAACGTTAGCATAAAAGTTGTTGAAACTCTGGTGTGCTACTGCATATTAGGGTGAGTATAGAGAGTAATGCACCGTATATTTTAAAAAGCTATAGGAAAGGATTTTGAAGGTTTTCACTGTAAAAAGTTGATAAATGTTAGAGGAGATAAATGTTTGGCTTGATTTAAGCATTATGTGATGCATTCATGCATTGAATATTACACAGGATCCTATAAATATGTATAGTTTTTATGCTTTTATCAGTTAAAATAAATTTGAAAAAATTGTTGCATCTGGGAATCCCTTCTTTATGCATTTATGCATAATTTTGATTGTCTAAGTTTTTTAGGAATTCTCTGAGGGGAGCAGAGAAACCTAACTGATGTATTGCTCTTAAAAACAATTTGCATTTCGTGCCCTAAAAGGCTCACTTCACTCTTTGACCTTTTGCACTGCTATTGTCATGTTCGACCTCTTTTGCTTCCTCAAAGGTATCATGGTCTTCTTAATTCAGGGCCTTTATATGCACAAATTCTTTTGCTTAGAAGGTTTTAGGAAGATAAGAAGATTGTATCCTATTTTATGGTGCTAATAAAATGAGAAGGAAATATGGCCACTTTGGAGGACAGTTTATTGGAATATATTGAAAATTAATATTCACATATTTTCCGACCTCAAATCTATTTCCCTCTAGCAAACTTATAGAAACTTCCACACATATGTAAGCAGACACGTGGACAAGGATATTCATGGAAGTTTTGACTATAGTAGCACAATTTGGGCTTCACTAAGTAAATTAGGGTATTAGAATCAAGGAATAATATGCAACATCCAAAAGGAATATCATGAAATGCAGAAAACTTACTTGGAAAGACTTGGAAGGCTTCTTTGTTAAATTACAAATAAATTCCAGAGAAATATGTGCATATTAAAATATCATTCAAGTGAAATAATAAGAAAATAATATTATGCAATTATATAAAGATTTTGTATGTAGTAACAGAATAAAAATTTTAGGAAACATTATATCATTAAGATTGCCTTCTGGTAATGTGGGGGATGCAAATGGAGGGTATGATACAAATGGCTTTAGCTTTATTTATAAATAGAATACATTCATATATTTTGCTTAAATAAATAAAAATTAGCAAAATTCCCTGCCCCAAGGAGAAATTTAATTATTATTTTCTGGATAGTTTCAACTTTAATATTCTTATTTTATATTATTTCATCTTTGAACCATGCCTTAAGGGCTACTATTCTAAATTAGAACCTCTTTGTTTAGTCATATACATGTATTTGTGTATATATATATATATATATATATGTGTGTGTGTGTGTGTGTGTGTGTGTGTGTGTGTGTATACATATACATACTTATGTACTAATATATGTGTATGTTAATTTGGAAACTTGAAAGCAATGGAGACTTTCTAGTATTATTTTGAAATATATTCTAATTGAAATATTCAGTAAGAAAACTTGGGGATTTCAATCTCACCTTCAAAGGGAATAGCTCCTCTTTTTAATTCTCCTTATTAACTAAATTGTATACAACTGTATTTGGTCTTCTAACTAAAATCAGTATGAGTCAGATATCATCCCTTCCGTATGTCTTGTTTACATTTCTGTTTACTAGAGGTGGGTTCACTGAATAACTACATTTCCCCCCGTCCTGCTCTTTATTATTTCTTGACTAAACTTTTCTCACCTAAATTTTACATAAGTTATAAACATATATGGTTAGCAATAGATGAATTTATAAGTATGCTTAAACCATTTTTTAATGGTTTAATGGTTTCCTAAACCTAAATGATACCTAAAATGTAGATTTAGACTCCTGAGTGTTTATATAATCCTGTGACATTAGTTTTACATCAGTTAATGTTTTTAGAACTTCTTATTGCTATGGAGAACTATTCAACTTCAATATCCACCATTGGTCTGTAGAGGCTGTATTGATAAAACAGAAGATTTCATAAACCTAGCATCTCTCTGGTATTTTCATTGAAACTTGAAATAATTTTGAAATCTTTGAAAAGTTCAAATAAATCATGAATGTCTTCTAAAGTAGTTGATGTCTCCTTTTGTACTGAAAAATGAATCTGACTTTAGCATAATACATTCTAAATATAGACACCATGCTTTCATATGATTTATTTTTTCTTTGAAGCAACCTTGCAAATGTGTCACTTTTTTAGTTCATTTTATACCAAAACTGATATAAGAAAGTGAACATAGACTCTCCTACTATTTGTTTGATTTGTGTATCTCAGATCATGCCACAGTTAGGCACATGGCACAAATTTTAATTCCCTACCACCATGGGAACCTCGAAAGAATGAAAAGAAAAGATAGCAAGACGATGTGCACTATCACAGGGAGGAAAGAGAGATTGAGTTTTTTATTTTTTTTTTCCCCAGTTCTGTTGGACAGTATATGGATAGTATTTGTCAGTGAAATAATGTGACTCATTTATATTGTACCTGTTCTGTGGAGCTCAAAGCACTTTATGGGCATCTCATTAATCCTAAAGCCTTGCTGTGGTCTAGGTACTTGGCAGCTTTTGTTTTCACTTTATGGACAGGGAAACTGCTGTTTAAGGGATGTCATTGTGTAGACATTTGCAGAAACAACCAATGGGGCTAAATGTAATGTGTGCGCTATGACCAAGCAATTAAAGTCAGAATTTTACAGGCAGAAGTATTCTGCATGAACAGGTGAGAGGGTTTTTTTTTTTTTTTAATTAATTTATCGAAACTTTGCAGTAATAATTGTCCAACGAAGGTAACTAGTAAATGCAATTATTTAAAATATTCTGACTCTTCCTCACCTTCAGGACAGTTTTTCTGTCACATTTGCTTCATTTATAGGATTTTTATTCTTCTGGTCATCCAGGATTGAAATCTTAATTGATGATTCTCTTACCTCATTAACACCATTCTGTTCAATGTATTGACAATTTTCCTTTCCCAGGCTTTTCATATGGCTCTTGTTATAATTTGAAGGTCTCCAAATGACTCGTGTATGAAAGGCCTGGTCCCCAGAATGGTGCTATTGGGAGATGGTAGGGCTTAGTGAGAGGATCTTAGGTTGTTCAGTGTGAGCTCTTAAAGAGAATTATAGGACCATGGTCTCTTCTTCTTTTGCTTTGTGATCATAGGCTAAACAGTTTGTCTCTATCACACTATGATACACAACCTTGACATAAACCCAAATTAATGGAACTAATGCATCAAGGACTAGAACCTTCAAAACTGTGAGCCAAAATAAACTTTTTCTGTTTGTAAGTTAACCATATCAGGTAATTTGTTATAGTAACCAAAAGTAGCCTAACACAGATCACTACCTTTCTACTTTTCAAAGGCATTAGTTCATGAAGATATTAGTTCTTACTGAGAAACTGCAGTATCTTCTAGACTTTATTGACACCATAACCAGAGTTTAAAAGAAGTAAACCATTGCTTATCAGCCATATGACTCTGGGCATCTCAAAGTTTCTGAGTTTTCTAGTCATTTCTGAAAATGGAGATCAACTCGTACAGTTTGAAAAGTTACATCATTATACCTAAAGTGTGGAAATGAAAAGCCCTCTGTGCCTGTTCTGAATGGGGTCTGTGTGATTGTTTTTTTTAAATTTTATTGTGTACCTTATTCCAGTTCTGTTCTTTTGTACATATCACTATCAAAACAATATTTCTAAAATCCACTTTTATGATACCAATTCTCTGCTTAAAACTCTATGAAAGTCTCCCAGTACTTACTTAATATTCCCCACATTTCTTAATACATTATAAAACCTCACTATAGCAAGGACTCTACAATTCTACCCTTAATCCACAACATATGTGTTTGTCTCCAGTTTTGTGGCTTCTTGCCATTACCATTTTGCCTCTTTATTTTCCTACATGGCTCATTTAATTGTGTTAATTCTTTTGCCTGGAGTCATCTCCCTTATAGTCAAGTCATTTTTTTTTTTATAGTTTGAAACATAGGGAAAATACTATCAAAGCCAAGGTCATTCGACACCAGATGTAGCTAATGAGAAGAGGACTAATAATTTTTTTAAATTTAATTATTAGAGGACTAATAATTCTTTACTGGGTTCCCCATGATGAGACAAGAAAAGTGTTTCTTGGAGTCAGGCTCTGATATGATATGCTCTGGTATGACCACTGACATTTCATAGGGCACTGCTACTACACCTACTCCTTAGAAATTTTTTCCCCTCTAGACCAGGTCTTACTTTAGAATATCTTCTTGGACTTTTGCTTTTCTAGTAATTTGAGGTCCTACTCATTTTCCAGTAATTCTATCATTTACGGTGTTGAATAAGAGTGATGAGAGACTCTTCATACTGCACTGGTAATATAACACTGCTGAGTTGTTATGAAGGTTAAATGAAGGAACTGAAAAGAAAACTTAGACTACTGTGAATAATCTTAATTTTCTTTTCAAGTTCCATTACTATGGAAAAGCTTTTTAAAAAACAACCATGCACGTTGCTGTTTGAAGTAACAAAGATTCCATTCCTGTTCTTTAGGAACCCCTTAGCTAATTATTAACAGGACCACAGGGAGGAGACTAAGCACAGTCATGTCTCTGTGCCACATTTCTGTGCCATGCAGCCTTTGCTGTGATTCCCAGGAAGACTTATTATTTAATTAAATAACCTTTCAATACATTGGAAAATATTATGTTAGTAAAAATAAAGGCAAAGCATTACCTTAGACTTTTCCCCTTGATATCTCTCTTTTCCTTTCTCTTTTGGTTTTGAATATGAATCTGAGTCCTATATCATAAAATACTTTTGGATATGCACATATATCATAAAATACTTTTGGATATGCACATACAAAACAACTGGATAAATTGCATTCATCAAGTTATAGAACTGTTTTTTAAGAAAATTTCTTACAAAAATTCACAGGAAGAGTTAGTAAAAAAAAAAAAAACATTTATGACAGGAAATAATGTACAGGCACTTCTCAACAATCAATCTGTGTGGCTCATTAACAGGGAGGAATTTTTCCCCATGGATGTTTAAGAATAGCTATTTTTTTTTTCCAAGTGTATCTTTTGTCAACATATCCCATCAATATAGAAAGTGAAAATTCTACTTGTGATTAATAATAAAATATACTCTTAATTATATTGTAAGAAAAGTGATAAATCAGGAGGGAAAACTATTGAAATCTTTTGTATTTATCATTTAAACACAAGAGACATTTCTGTAAATACATCATGGCATTTGCTTCCATTTTAGATGTATCTTACAAAAAGTCTCTTCCAATATTAAGGGAAGAAATATTTCTCTAAAATTGATGTCAAGAATACCTTACTATGATGAGTTTAAGACTCCAAAAGAAGTGAAAAACTTTCCCAGAGTCATTTAGAGGTACAGCAAAGGCCAGATAATGATCTCTGGACTCCAGGCCAATGTCTCTTTTTTGTTTCCATGTTCCCAAGTCAAAAACAGGAAATACACAAGGAACCATGAAGAGTTGAAAAATATTTCCTACTTGATAATGCATTTATTCAGACAATATCAGGGAAGCAAGGGTTAATCATTTCCCACTTTTGTTATTAGAAAATATCTAAAACCTCAGTAAGTACAGAAATAAAGTACTGTTCTTCTGCCCGTTCATATAATCAGCCTCATAAAATAAAGTGTTTTCATTACAATCTGGTATGAAGAATTTTATTGTAAATTAATGGCTGCATACTTTCACAACAATATCAACAACAAAACAATCAAAACACATCCACACAGTTTATTTGCAGTCTTTTAAAAAAATGCAAAGTGTACTTTCCCAAAACTATAGGCTTTGCAAATCATTCCAATGTTTATGCCCTTCAAGTTTGAGATAAGTTTCTCAGGGGAATGCCTCTTAGGAGTATTACTTTACTGATGGTAGGAATAATGTGCAGATGGCCAATTATTCCAGTTATGAATCTAGACTACTCTCCTGGAAGTAAAGAACAAAATAGATGGTTCATCTGTCTCTCAGTTTGTTTTTCTAAAGATATAGTTTATAGTTGTTTCTAAATTTCATGTATTGGAAATGAATAGTCTTGGAGTAGACAAAGGTTGAACACAGAATTTTTTGGTCTTGCATAGAGTAGTGGTTCAGTCCTCATATATCCATATATTCCTCTGAAATAGAATTAAGAATATGTTTATTAATATTTGAATATTGCCACTGCCATTATAACTCTAGAATTTTGCATAGAAGGCAAGAATATAATATGAATTCAGTGGAATAAAACCCTCCACTAAAGAAAGTTTTGTTACTTGTGTAGAAAGGATCAGACCAGAAAAAGGTGTGTTTAGAGAAGATGTTAATGATGACCATCATCTTTTGAAAACCTGTGATTGGGTTTTGTCTCTGGAGTATTTATATCAATGTGTTTTAAGACATTGGCAGACATTTTGGGTATGCATGAAAATATATTCTTATGATAACTTTAAATACTGATCCACCAAAAAGTAGCTCATATCACATGTCAACTGGCATAAATACTATCTACTGTGCTTATGTCATGTGTAATGGTTCCACTCCAGAATTGCATCTTGCTTAGCTGTACATTAATCAAAACTTCTTAATATGAAAATAAAAACTTTAATTGAATGTTTGTCAAGTTTAGAACAAATTCTGACTGCATAGCCATAATTTTGCATGTATTTAAGCACATTTGTTAGAGGGAAGAAAAGGAGACAATGATGGTGAGTTATATATTATGATCCTTTGCCCCATATAATTTCACTTTACTGATATAAATCTTTTCTTTAGCTTTATTTTTCTTTCTTTTTTTTTTTTTCTTTATTCTTTTTGGTGCCAGAAATTGAATGCAGGGCACTTAACCACTGAGCCACATCCTCAGCCCTTGTTTTTTATATTTTATTTAGAGACAGATTGCTGAGTTACTTAGAGCCTTGCTAAGTTGCTGAGACAGGCTTTGAACTTGTGATCCTCCTGTTTCAGCCTCCTGAGCCACTGAGATTACAGGCATGCGCCACCGCAACCAGCTAAGTCTTGAGTTTATGTCTACATAAAAAAGAAAATAATTTTTAATCATGAGGAAAGTTAGCTAACTCTTTTTGAGCCTGTGCTATATTATGACCAATCCCTGTAAATGAACTAATTAGAAATAAAGAGCCCAAGTTAATATTAAAAAGACTTTTCCTGTGTGCTGCTTTTCTAAAATAAAAGTTTATGATCATTTAATATCACAATAAACAGTCATTTTGCTTTACAAATGGGTATGTTACTTTCTAATTCCTTTGGTGTAAATGTAAATACAATTGATTTTATGATGCTTAAGTTAAACATTAAAATATTGTGATATTAACTAGGGAACATGGTAAGATGCTTTTGTTTAAGAGTGGCACAGTGAAGGAGAGGTCACAGTCATCTGTCTGCAGATGTCTTCACTTTTATGATTCCATATTTTACGAGTCATGGGTTTTAGTCTTAAGATTAGACAGAACAAAACTGCCCATTTGAACTTTGGTATACTCATCCATTCAAAAAATGTTCACTGAGTGCCCACGTTTCACTCAGCACCATGCTCAGCCTTGGGAATGCAGCAGTAAATGAGCCCTGAGGAGCTTACACTACAGGGGTGAGTAGAAAAACGATTGAAAAGGAATTAGAACAGACAGTGAGTTTAATAAATGTGTAAGCAAAGGCTTATGTGGGAGCACATAAGAAGGAGAAATCTTCTCAGGATGTCTGACAATTCAGACTTGGGTGAATTGTTGTCATTGAGCCTTAGATTCTAAAATTTACATTAGTTCAAGAGAAAGGCAATAAATATGTGATGAAATTAAAGAAAATTTAATTATGAAAATAAAGATAAATAATAAACACCCTATATGGTAAAGAAAACCATATATATACACACTCAGAGAAGACAGCATAGCAAAAAACATTTTTTGAGTGTTTTCACTTTTAATAATAACCTAAGAACACAGTGCTGGCTTTGATGTTTGAGGGAAAATGGAAACATTTATAAGCAGTGAGTTATAAGATACTAAAAAAATTAAGGATTAACTGTCTTCACAAGGACAACAAAATGACTAGGTATTTTAATGTGCTAACAAATAACTGTAAATTTAGTGGGCTCAAGTAAAAAGAAAAAAAAAAAACCAAAAAACTTGTGCCTGTTATTTAGTGGTCTGATTTCTGTCCTCTGAAGATAGTAAAATCATATGTTCTAGGATAACATCACTGAGAGCAACTTTTTTATTTGATTATTTGGGTCTTTTGCATAAAAGCACAACAAAAATGTGTTTTAAAATCTTTGCTTTCTCAGCTTTCTGATGGTTTAGTTTGCTTGTAAGTGGGCAGTGTTTGTACTTTTAGCTTGTCTCTTATGGTATTAAATTGTAACAGCTAAAAAGCAAGAAAGGAAAAATTCAAATCAGCTATTATAATATTTATTCATGTCTGAAATAAAGTGTTACAAATGTAATTTTGATCTCTGAATTACCAAATTCATCTTTGAGGAAAGGACAAAAACAAAACAAAATGCTCTCAGTCCTTTTTAAACATATTTAGACAGAGCTTATGAACAGACGCCTTACATGTTTTGCAAAAGACTGGAAGAACTGTTGACTTGGGATTTACAGATGTAGTAAGGTTCTGCGACTTTAACTCTAGGTAAGGGGAGGAAACACAGAGTTCATCTGTTTGTTCTGCTTTTTATATTTTTGTTGCTGTGAAAATTATGTGAATTATGCTATGGAAAAATGTATACTGATTTAGGCCAGTATTTATCTAACGCATGTATGAATCACCCAGGGATCTTTTAGAGGAAGTATTTTTGAAAGTCTGGGAGTGGGACCTGAGATGCTGAATATCTGCTCAGTGCCCAGGTCATATGGTCATTCTTTGTCCAAGAACTATAAGTGAATGAAAAGGATCTATACTGCACTGAGTAGCAAAAAATGTCACACATACACACAAACACACATACACACACACACACAGGAGAGAGAGAGAGAGAGAGAGAGAGAGAGAGAGAGAGAATGTCAAGTGCAGAATGTTGAGTTATGCTTCTAAATTCAGAAGCTCTGCTATTTCTCCAACTGTGGTACATTATCATCACTGTTCCACACAAGGCCTCTCTTTTACTGAACCAGCATCTTCTTTACCTTAGAACCTGTCAGCATCTTAATCTAGAAATTTTCAATGTCTGAGATTTCTGCTTGGATAATTGGCACTTGTTGCATATACTGACTTTTTAATTTGGGTTTAAGAGTATTCCATTTTGTCACTCACACACACACACACACACACACACACATTCCACATGTTGGTGTTCATGTTTTCCTTCCCTCCCTTTCTTCTGTTTTTCCTTTATTTTTTCTGCTGGTTCTTGAATCCAGGGCCTCATGCATGCTAGGCAAGCACTCTACCATGAGCTTTGTTCCCGGCTCTTTCTTTTACATTATTTTTTTTTTTTCTTTTTTTTTAATTTTGAGACTGAGTCTTGCTAAATTACTAAGTCTATCCTGGAACTTGATGCTCTTCTTGCCTCTGGAGTAGCTAAGATTGTAGGCATGCCCTGCTACCCTCAGTTCATGTTTTCTTTATACCCATAACCTGATGTGATTGAAGTGGGAATCAATAGTATGAAAAGAATAATGTGAAGTCTATTAAATATGTACGGTTAGATAATATTTACTTATTTTAACCTCATTTCTTCTAAATGTCATTCACCGTAATTCAGACTCTGGATGTCTGAGCTAATAGACTGTTTTACTTCAGTAAGTAAGCAAAATGAAGATTGTTTTGGGTCACCTTGGTAGATCAGGAATAGTAGTAGATGGGGTAAAACTATGATCATAGTGAAATCATTTAATTGTTACATTTCAAACTGTGAGTCAGTGAAAGAGTTGGAGTTAGAATTCTGTGTATTCATATTCCTCATTATACTGTAGGCATGTGGTATTGTATCAGAATTTGAAGAATTGATGGAATGAATCTATTTGGATCTTTAGATTACAAAGACTTAGCTATCTATTAAAATAAAAATTGGTGTCATCATTATCGAACATAAACAATGCACAGAACATGAAACAAATGCTGACATCTAAAATCTAGAGAACTAAAATGTAGTGTTACAGTTTTTCTATATGGTACTCTTAGTACATGATCCACTTAATTGTCATATCATAGCTAATGTTCATTAATGTGTTTAAAATATAACTGAATAAAAATGTTACATGTGTTTAGTTTTATTCAGTCTTTTAATAATGTAAGAAAATAAAATTCTCTCAGCTCTTCTTTAATAGTTGGGTTTTTGAAAAAAGTAACTTTTGTCTATAATTTAATCTTAGTGTCTTATTAAGTTCTGCTTTTAGTATCTGCTCTCAGAAGTGAACTGTTTGTCAAATTTCCATTAAGGTGAAGGTGAAAAATTAATGAACCACTTACTTCAGGTATTTCAAAACTAATGCAAGTCTATTAGTCATGCAGCACAAAAAAATCAAAGATTTGGGAATGTATAATTATGACTTAGGGTTCACTCATATTCAATATTTAAATATTTTGTTTTATATGCTTAAGAGAGCATTATAGAGAAAAATGGAATCCTGATATTGATTTTTAGTAACAAATGTATCTCAAAGATGATTTTACTTATTAAAAAACTATTCATTTACAACAGGTAATTTTAGAACAAGGTTAATCATGGGGTTGATGGGGATAGATGGGTCTGGAAAGTCTATTTGAAATCAAATAGACTGCTGAGAGAAGGGAACAGTCAGCTGGGGAGAAGTCATAAGTGTAGAGCAAGTACAGAATTACAAATTGCTCTTCTGTTGGGCTCCTGCTCCACATAGACATTCAGAAAAATCAGTTAAAGAAGCATTTAAATTATTTTTCAAATAATTGTTGATTATTTTAATTCCAATAATTATTGATCTGCTGTGTTTCTGACAATATGCTAGGGGCTATGTTTCATATAATTATATGGATGAATTGGTCCTTTTCTTCAAGGAAATTAGAATTTAGTAGAAAAAATTGAAGTGTTCTTGTATAGCAATAATGTTAACTGGAGAAGGCAAACATTGCCAAAAAGATACAAGTGTATCACACAGAACTGAAGGTATCAGTGAAGACTTCACGTGGAAGGTGGCTTTTGAGTTGGGCTTTGAAGGAAGTGTGTACTTAAGATTTGTGTGGTGTGTGAGAGAGAACTAGTAAAGTGAAAGGAAAGGCTTAAGTAGAAATATGAAGATAAAATCACAGAACATGGAGGAGACAGATCAAGCTTCAGCCTAAGATATATGAGGAAGAGTGATGGGAAATAATACTGGAAAAATAAAGTTTAATACTGCAAAGGGCCTCAAATGGCAAGCAAAAATTAAGTATTTTGACCTGGTAGAGCATACAGAAACAGGAAATTTCATTTTGTATGAGAAATGTTCAGGACCCATCATCTATCAAAATTTCAAAATGGCAGACACACATAAATACCATTTCACTGTCCTGTGTACAATGGAAGTCACTAAAAGTGATGCTGAGGGAGAAAATGCATGCTGGGAGAACCAGAGCAAGATGGCTGTTCCAGGGCCTCCCAGTTCATGGGATCTTAGGTTGTCTGTCAGCATCCTCTTTGAGGTGTGCAGATCCTGTTCAGTTTGTCCTAACAGGCTGTGTGACCACTGTCATGTTCTGTGGGACCACCATTCACGGCCTGGTCCATAAGCATGCGGCCCGTGCAGTCTTGCAGACCTCCGTTCAGGAAGGCCTCACGTTTGATTCAGTGTTCTGCTACAGCCATATTGAATTTCTTCATATTTTTGAAACAGGCCATCCCACATTGTCATTTTGCTCTTGGCCCTGCAAATTATATAGCCAGTCATGGAAGTATGACATGAAAATGGCCAGGGAGCCGTGAACTACACTATGGTCCAAATGCACTGTCATATATCCATGGAAAGGAGTTACTAAATTACAAGACCAGAGCTGTGCTTATATAACAAAACTGATTCTAAGCCTAAATCTTTATTATTGTTTTCTTCAAAGCCATGACTTCTAAGGCTGCCACAGGCCTAAGCTAAATATTATTTTTTTAGCCTCATGGTTTTCCAGATAATAAATTAAGGAAACACTTTTGAAACATATTTTCTCATTTATGCTCTGCCTTCTGGAGGCTGCCTGCCAGGATCATTCGGCTCTGCACCCCCTGCAGTCCTGTCAAATTAAATTCTGGGAAAACTTTTAGCAATTATTTTCCTTAATAAAAGTTTTGAAAAATATAGTACTGTGTTCAGAAACATTATCGGCTGCCTCACAGAGTCATTCCATTGTGTATTTCTTTTTCTGACTCTGAGAAAATATTTCGGTTGATTATTTTTTAGGTGTTTGATTAAGCACCATTCAGTTTCTTTCTCTATCCTTTTTACTAAGTATTTGTGTAATATTTTTTAATTTGTATTACCATAGCTGTTTTATCTCCCTTTTTTGGCTTAGTTTTTTTCAAAGTTATAGATGAATGCTGTTTCTTTAGTTGAATATTTTCATGAAGATTGATTTACAAAAATACCACTTTCACCTATGCCTTCCTATGTCTTTTATCCTTTGATTATCTCCCCAGAGAAAACACTTTATTGCTTTTAACACCTTTGGTTTCCATCAACTTTTTATATTTACCTCCCTATCTCTCAACATGTTTGGGTTATCTCATCATTTTTCAATATTCTCCATTATATTGACGAACCACTCTGAAAGATATGAATTTGCCCTTCATAAAGCTCCACATGCATGCCCCTGGGTGGCCTTTCTTTCCTTTACTTTTTCCTAAAAATATCATGAGTTGGTGTTAAGTCAACAAATTATCATTTGTACTGATTATGTAAATATCACCCATATTAGACCATTACCTACCTTTTTTCACATAAGTTTTGGTCCCTTTGTAGCTAATAGTTATCTCTCTTTTTTTTTCCATTTTTTTAAATTAAAAATCATAAATTTACATAGGGTACTGTTGTTTGATTCATTTTGTTATTTTTTTCCCTTCCCCTCACCCGTCCCACCCCTCTTTTCACTCTATACAGTCCTTCCTTCCTCCATTCTTACCACCCTCCTTATCCCTAAACCTAAACGTAACCCTAACCCTAACGCTAACCTCTCCTACCCCCCATTATAAGTCCTTATCCGCTTATCAGCGAGATCACTCGTCCTTTAGTTTTTTGAGATTGGCTTATCTCACTTAGCATGATATCCTCCAATTTCATCCATTTGACTGCAAATGCCATAATTTTATCATTCTTCATGGTGCAGTAATATTCCATTGTATATATATATATATATACAATATATATATATGCTACAGTTTCTTTATCCATTCATCAACTGAAGGGCATCTAGATTGGTTCCACAATCTGGCTATAGTGAATTGAGCAGCTATGAACATTGATGTGGCTGTATCTCTGTAGTATGCTGATTTCAAGTCCTTTGGGTATAGGCCAAGGAGTGGGATAGCTGGGTCAAATGGTGGTTCCATTCCAAGCTTTCTGAGGAATCTCCATACTGCTTTCCAGAGTGACTGCACTAATTTGCAACCCCCCCAGCAATGTATGAGTGTACCTTTTTCCCCACATCCTCTCCAACACCTATTGTTGCTTGTGTTCTTGATAATCGCCATTCCTATTGGGGTGAGATGAAATCTTCGGGTAGTTTTGATTTGCATTTCTCTTATTACTAGAGATGTTGAACATTTTTTCATATATCTGTTGATTGCTTGTACATCTTCTTCTGTGAAGTGTCTGTTCATTTCTTTAGCCCATTTGTCAATTGGATTATTTGTATTCTTGGTGTAGAGTTTTTTGAGTTCTTTATAGATTCTGGAAATTAGCGCTCTATCTGAAGTATGAGTGACAAAGGTATTCTCCCACTCTGTAGGCTCTCTCTTCACATTACTGATAGTTTCCTTTGCTGAGAGAAAGCTTTTTAGTTTGAATCTATCCCAGTTGTTGATTCTTGCTTTTATTTCTTGGGCTATGGGAGTCCTGTTGAGGAAGTCTGGTCCTAAGCCGACAAGTTGAAGGTTTGGAGCTACTTTTTCCTCTATAAGATGCAGGGTCTCTGGTCTGATTCCGAGGTCCTTGATCCATTTTGAGTTGAGCTTTGTGCAGGGTGAGAGATAAGGGTTTAATTTCATTCTGTTGCATATGGTTTTCCAGTTTTCCCAGCACCATTTGTTGAAGAGGCTATCTTTTCTCCATTGCATATTTTTGGCCCCTTTGTCTAGTATGAGAAAATTGTATTTATTTGGGTTTGTGTCCATGTCCTCTATTCTATACCATTGATCTACTTGTCTATTTTCGTACCAATACCATGCCGTTTTTGTTACTATTGCTTTGTAATAGAGTTGAAGTTCTGGTATTGCGATACCCACTGTTTTATTCTTCCTGCTAAGGATTGCTTTAGCTATTCTGGGTTTCTTATTCTTCCAGATGAATTTCATGATTGCTTGCTCTATTTCTGTGAGGTACGTCATTGGGATTTTAATTGGAATTGCATTGCATCTGTATAGCACTTTTGGTAGTATGACCATTTTGACAATGTTAATTCTTCCTATCCATGAACATGGGAGATCTTTCCATCTTCTAAGGTTTTCTTTAATTTCTTTCTTTAGTGTTCTGTAGTTCTCATTGTAGAGGTCTTTCACCTCTTTTGTGAGATTGATTCCCAAGTATTTTATTTTTTCCGAGGCTATTGTGAATGGGATAGTTTTCCTAATTTCTCCTTCTGAAGATTCATCACTTATGTATAAAAATGCATTGGATTTATGAGCATTGATCTTGTAACAATTCACTTATGAGTTCTAAGAGTTTTCTGGTGGAATTTCCCAGTTCCTCTAAATAATATAATCTTGTCATCAGCGAACAGGGATAGTTTGAGTTCTTCTTTTCCAATTCGTATCCCTTTAATTTCTTCAGTTTGTCTAATTGCTCTGGCTACAGTCTCAAGAAAAATGTTAAATAGAAGTGGTGAAAGAGGGCATTCCTGCCTTGTTCCAGTTTTTAGGGGGAATGCTTTCAGTTTTTCACCATTGAGAATGATTGGCCATGGGCTTAGCGTAGATGTCCTTCACAATGTTAAGGAATGTTCCCACTACCCCAAATTTCTAGTGTTTTGAGCATGAAGGGATGCTGTATTTTATCGAATGCTTTTTCTACATCTATTGAAAGAATCATGTGATTCTTAACTTTTAGTCTGTTGATATGGTGAATGACATTTATTGATTTCCGGATATTGAACCAACCTTGCATCCCTGGGATAAAACCCACTTGATTGTGGTACACTATCTTTTTAATATATTTTTGTATGTGATTTGCTAAAATTTTGTTGAGAATTTTTGCGTCGATGTTCATTAAGGATACTGGTCTGAAATTTTCTTTCCTCGAAGTGTCTCTGACTGGTTTAGGTATCAGGGTGATATTGGCTTCATAGAATGAGTTTGGGAGGGTTCCCTCCTCTTCTATTTTATGGAATACTTTGAGGAGTATTGGAATGAGCTCTTCTTCAAAGGTTTTGTAGAACTTGGCTGAGAACCCATCTGGTCCCAGACTTTTCTTTGTTGGTAGGCTTTTGATGACCTCTTCTATTTGGTTGCTTGAAATTGATTTATTTAAGTTGCATATGTCCTCCTGGTTCAGTTTAGGTAATTCATATGTCTCTAGAAACTTGTTGATGTCTTCGAGGTTTTCTGTTTTGTTGGAGTATAGATTTTCAAAATAGCTTCTAATTATGTTTTGTATTTCACTCGTGTCTGTTGTGATATTTCCTTGTTCATTCCAAATTTTAGTAATTTGAGTTTTCTCCCTCTTTGTTAGTGTGGCTAAGGGTTTATCAATTTTGTTTACTTTTTCAAAGAACCAACTATTTATTTTGTTAATTTTTCCGATTGTTTCTTTTGTTTCAATTTCCTTGATTTCGGCTCTGATTTTAACTATTTCCTGTCTTCTACTACTTTTGGTGTTGGTCTGCTCTTCTTTTTCTAGGACTTTGAGCTGTAGTGTTAAGTCATTTATTTGTTGATTTCTACTTCTTTTGTTGAATGCGCCCCATGAATAAATCTTCCTCTAAGTACTGCTTTCATAGTGTCCCAGAGATTTTGATATGATGTGTCTTTGTTCTTGTTTACTTCTAAGAATTTTTAAATTTCCCTCCTGATGTCTTCTGTTATTCATTCATCATGTAATAGTGTATTATTTAATCTCCGAATGTTAGAGAAGTTTCTGTTTTTTATTCTGTCATGTATTTCTAATTTCAATCCATTATGATCTGATAGAGTACAAGGTAGTATCTCTATCTTCTTGTATTTGCTAACAGTAGCTTTGTGGCATAAAACATGGTCTATTTTAGAGAAGAATCCATGTGCTGCTGAGAAGAATGTGTACTCGTTCTTTGTTGGATGGTATATTCTATGTAAGTCGGTTAAGTCTAAATTGTTGATTGTGTTATTGATTGGTTTCTTTATTCGATTTTTGTTTGGATGATCTATCCAGTGGTGACAGATGTGTGTTAAAATTGCCTACTATTATTGTGTTGTGGTCTATTTGATTTTTGGAATTGAGAAGGATTTGTTTGACGTACATGGATGAGCCAATGTTCGGGGCATCGATATTTATGACTGTTATGTCTTGCTGATTTATGCTTCCCTTAAGCAGTATGTAATGTCCTTCTTTATCCCTTCTGACCAATTTGGGTTGAAGTCCACATTATCTGAAATGAGGATGGATACTCCAGCTTTTTTGCTCTGTCCATGTGCATGGTATGTTTTTCCCATCCTTTCACCTTTAATCTATATGTATCTGTTTCTATGAGATGAGTCTTCTGCAGGCAGCATATTGTTGGATTTTTCTTTTAATCCAATCTGCCAGTCTATGTCTTTTGATTGATGAGTTCAGGCCATTAACATTCAGGGTTATTATTGTGATATGATTTGTATTCCCAGTCATTTGACTCATTTTTGTTTTTTGACATGATTTGGTTTCTCCTTTATTTGGCTATTCCTTTAGGCTAGTTCCTCCCGTTGCTGATTTGCATCGTTGTTTTTCATCTCTTCCTCATGGAAAATTTTGCTGAGAATGTTCTGTAATGCCGGCTTTCTTTTTGTAAATTCCTTTAGCTTTTGTTTATCATGGAAGGATTTTATCTTATCGTCAAATCTGAAAGTAAGTTTTGCTGGGTATAAGATTTTTGGTTGGCATCCATTTTCTTTCAAGGCTTGGTAAATGTTGTTCCAGGTCCTTCTAGCTTTTAGGGTCTGGATTGAAAAATCTGCTGAATCTTATTACATTCAGATTCCCCCTGAATGTAATGTGATTCTTTTCTCTCGTGGTCTTTAAAATTCTGTCTTTATTTTGTATGTCAGGTATTTTCATAATAATGTGCCTTGGTGTGGGTCTGTTGTAATTTTGTATATTTGGAGTCCTATAAGCCTCTCGTACTTGGTTTTCCATTTCATTCTTCAGATTTGGGAAGTTTTCTGATATTATTTCATTGAATAGATTGTTCATTCCTTTGGTTTGTTTTTCTAAGCCTTCCTCAATCCCAATAATTCTTAAATTTGGCCTTTTCATGATATCCCATAATTCTTGTAGATTCTGGTCATGATTTCTTACCATCTTTTCTGTTTGGTCAACTTTGTTTTCAAGATTAAATATTTTGTCTTCAATATCTGAGGTTCTGTCTTCCAGGTGTTCTATCCTATTGGTTATGCTTTCTATGGAGTTTTTAACTTGGTTTATTGTTTCCTTCATTTCAAGGATTTCTGTTTTTTTTTTTTTTTTTCCCAGTATCTCTAACTCTTTATTGAAATGATCTTTTGCTTCCCGTATTTGCTCTTTTAACTGTTGATTGGTGCGATCATTTAATGCCTGCATTTGCTCTTTCATCTCCTCATTTGCTTCCCTGATTGTTTTAATTATGTACATTCTGAACTCCCTTTCTGACATTTCTTCTGCTGTGGTGTCATTGGGTTTTATTGATATAGTATCTAGGTTTGTTTGGGACATTTTCTTCCCTTGTTTTCTCAGAATGGTCAGATGTCAGTGGGACTCTGTGATATTTCAGATTTCCTCTATTTGCTTACAGTGTTCCTGTAGATTTCCAGTGTATCACCTCCCAGCCTTCAGTAGCCTGAAGTCTTGGAGTAACTTGATAATGCAGTGGTTCTGAAGAATGCTGCCCCCAGCCCACTGCTCGTTCCAGGGAGAGAGACCTGGAGAGGTCTCTGTCTGCCCTACCCTGGTCCCAGAGGCTGCTTGTGGGTTGGACGTCTCCACTGGCTTGGGGACTTCTGGCTGGCTCTGTGTAGAAAGGCTCTCACTGGGTGGTCTGCTCCGTGAAGCTAGCCTAGAAAGGCGCTTCCCGCTGGGGGGAGCCAGCCTGCTTGGGGAAGTCCCTGGCTGCCCTGTCCTGGTCTCTGAAGCAACTTGTGGGTGGGCAGCATGCTAGTTCTGTGCAAAAAGGCTCTCACTGGGGGGGCCTGCTCCGCGAAGCTTGAGAATCTGGCCCTGTGGGAGGAGCCCACCGCCAGAGTGCTCAGGGCTGCCTGAGGGAGACTCTATCTGCCCTGCCCTACTCTAATAAGCCGTGGGAATCTGGGTCTGCCATCCAGCTGAGCTTCACCGGGTGGGGGAGACTCACCCCGTGGTTCCATTTTAGTCCGAGTCTCTCAATGCCTCCCCTTCTTGAATCCTGGGTTCTGGAGCGACTGGAGTTGCAATCACCCTCTAGTCTGACATCTTGGATCTCCAGTTGTCTCTCTTTATGTTTCTTATTTTTCTATATGTCTAGGAATTCTTCATTCGTAATTTTGATTTTACTGTAAATATTCTCTTGATGCATTACCTCTTGTCTGCATTCCCATTCATTTTGTCTTTCTGGAGATCTTCCTCCAGAGACTCCTGGCCTCCTGCTCTCCTCCTCACTGAGCTGCTTCAGTAGGCATCCCTCTTTGCTGCACAGTATCATGGTAGAAGCTCATTCTTAAGAATAGCAAAACTAAGTTGATTCAAAATTTTGCATATGGGTAGAATTTACTGACCAATGATTTTCAATGCAGGATGTCTTTAGAGAGTTGTTTTATTGTTAGACCTCCAGACTTTCATTATTATTAGATATTTTTGGTTGAGTTGGTCATATTTGCTGCTAGTCAATCTTCTATTGACCTACCTGGAGGGAAGGAATTGGGTGTCAGGAAGATAAAACATCTGAAGAGTCAGAGCAATGATGTCAACATCATGGTTTAAGTATTACCTCTTTCAGTGCATGTGATGTCTCCCTATTTAGTCTCTATTTTCTATTGGAATGAAGGAGGAACAGAAACCTGCATTGCCTGGGTATGTAAGAAGTGCAGGAGGACAGATGTTCACAATTAGAATCTAATCCAATCCTCTGACTCCAGCCCCCTTCATGCCTGCCTCAATAGGGAGCTGTTTTTGCCAATCCCTAAGACTTTCTGAGTTCTGGGGTTATAACTGTATTGCTTCTCAGTTTCCTCACTGTAGGCTGAGATTTTGGTCTCCTCAGGGCTATTATGTCCGTTGACACTTACTCGTCTGCTTTCCAACTGCTAAAATCGTATTACTGTCTATTCTCTCTGCCCCTGTTAATTTACCCTTTTTTATTCCTTTGTTGTCATTTTAAAGGAGTTTTATGGGACAGTGGAGGTAAGTGTATGTGTACAATCTGCCATCTTTAATAGGATACATAATTGTAATTGGACTAGATTTTTATGAAGTATCTCAAATCATTTTTAATAAGTAGACAGTGTAACTAAGGAGTAAATAAACAAATGAACAAATATAAACTTATTGCTTATAATTTACATACTTATTGCAAAGAATTTCTCTTTGTTTTAAATTTCTGTTTACTAAGGACTTTGTTCCTTTATCTTCTGAATACAGATGGAAGCTTTAGACAAAACCAGTCAAACCTCACCTCCCTGTTGGTGCAGCCCATTTCTGCATCCCTCGTGGCAAAACTGATCTCTTCGCCAACAACTAGAAGTAAAAGGGAAGTCTGTAGCCCTCTTGAGCTTCCATACAATGGTAAAGTATTTAGTATCCTTCTGTGTGTAGTTTCTGGAAGAACTATGATCATTTTAAAAAATTTCTTTAATTGACATGTTTAAGATTATTTTTTCCAAAACATTGACTTTTCATGAGGGGGACATTTATTCTGTTCTGTGCTCTACAGGAACATTTTTAGAAAGTAATTTTGGTGAAGACTGAGAGTTGACCAAACTCAGAGGTTAGGGAAAAAAAAAAAAAAAAAAAAAAGCATTTTGAACTGCTACAAAGAAAAAGTAGCTTTACAAATAAAGCATTTTGTACATGCGTGAAAATCTGCTTAACATAGCTTCCCCATTTCTGCTTCAGCAGTCTCACTGCCTGCCAAGATTCAGAGGATAGCAGGCAGCTATCTGGGGTATGAAGTCTTTTAGTAAAAAGCATTAAAGCCTAATTCCTGCAATTGACTAAAAAATCCCTCTGTCTATACGCATCATCGCCCGAGAGATGCTTCTGGTACGGTGGTGCTGTTTGTCAGGCCTTGTTGGGCCACGTAGGATAAAACCAGAGTAGTTAAGCTACCTGTGGTGGGATGAGAGCCACAGGCTGCATCTTGTTTCTGCCTTGAGCTTTAGCATTAGAGTTTAAAGAAGAGATTCTCTTTACATATTGTTAAGTTTGTCTCTAGTTGCTGTTAACTACCACTTAAAGGCTGTTTTGTGTGTGCGTGTGTATTAACATCTGAAGGCATAGCTAGCTGTGTTTTTCCTCACCTGGTTTTCTCTTGATAACAAAAGCTTTAAAAAAATGTTTTGAAGAAGCCTTTTGAAGAAATCTGAATTCATTCAGGATGGCTGTCTGTTAGAGGTATAAAATTTTCAACATCCTATAGACCAAGAGTATACTAAACTCATTAATTGAGCAAAGTAGAAAATAATAATAATAATAATAATAATAATAATAACAACAGCAACAACAACAACAAAAATAATAAGCCTGTGTCCCCAAAAAGTCCTCCAGGAGATTTTTGTTTCATTTTGACTTTTATCTGTCATGTATAATGAGCTGCAGAAACTGATCACATGCTTTGTTTGTTAAAATATGTGAGCAATAACACAATAATCATTAAGTCATAAGGAAAGTTCTGAACTTGTAAAGAAGTAAATTTAGACTCTGACTTCATTAATTAATTCCACACATATTTGAACTTCCAATGCATTCCGGTCACTGTCCTGACTGAGTTCCTGCATTAGCATCATAACTGGCCCTCCCCACAATAAGTGATATTTTAATCTACAAAAGGGTAGCAAACCTTTCTTCATTTCAAACTGTAGTGAGAATCAAATAATGATATATGCCCCAGGACTTTTGTATGCTAAAAAATGTTAGTTGAATTAGCAATTATTTTCCTTATTAAATAAACATCTCATTCCCTTCTCAATATGAAAATAATGTCTTAGCAAAAAAAAGACACTCTATAACTATATCTCCATAATAAATTGACAACATGTATGATGCTGATAAACGAAGTTGAAATATATGCTGAAACCTGCTTACAAATCCAGTTTTAAAAAAGCAATGAGATTGGCCTGATTTCTACAAAATTATGCCACATTGAGAATTTTTAAGGACATAGTAATTATTATTGTTGTTCACAAAAATCAAGACATATTTCAATCATAAAAATACATTTAATGTTATAATAAAGCTTCATTTTTAAAAAATAGAAAATTATGTTTTTATTTCCCAAATATTGATTGAGCAGTCTGAGTAGGTTGAACTTAAACTAATATTAACTATAGTATAATGACCCCCTGTACCCTGATGTTTGACCAATAACATTCATGATAGATCCAAGATTATTAACGTTTAAGCTTTCTGGTAAACACCTATAAAATACACTGAGGTGCTAGACTTTTAGAACAGTGCTTATTGTTTATGGATTAAAAAATAATGTCAGGCATATTATATCTTTTTTATATGTTCAAATTAGTTATATGTGACAGTAGAATGCCCTTTGACACATCATATATAAATGGAATATAACTTCTCATTCTTCTGGTTGTACATGATGTAGAATTATACCTGTCATGTAATCATATATACACATAGAGTAACAAAAGCATATTATATCTTGTTGTTAGATTCTCTAAATACATCCCTGAACTTTCGTGTAAGAAAATCTTCGCTAATCAGGTTCAGTAGTATTACACTAAAAATAAATGTGCAAATCAACTGTTTATCATACTCATTTAACTCTTTATATCAAATCTGAATTCTCTAAAATCCAGTGGAAAACATAGTAGAATTTTAGACCTTTGGTCAACACTTTAAACAGCGTATTATGTGTAGGTTTAATAGAACCCCAAACTCAGAATACATCCTGACTGGCTCAAGCCCATTGGTTTATCACATTAATGATATTGTGACAATTGAACCATGATCCAATCTGGCCAAACAAGACCAAGATTTGAATTTTGAATTTTGAATTTTGAGCAATGGTTCATTTTTATACTAGAACTGAACAAGATATATTGCATATAACTCTGGAGTGTTTTAGGAGTTGTCTTGGAACCATGAGAATGTATTTTACTCCATAATGGAGTCAACAGGAAGAGAGAGAGAAAGAGGGTAGGAGAGAGAGAGGGACCTTTGTCCACATCATTTGATCCCTAAATAAAGACTTATCTGAAGCCAAAGCCATTGAACTGTCCATTTTGTTTTGTTTTCAGTTATTGGCAATGGAAGACGATCTGATTCAGACCATAAAACTTAAAGAGTTAAATATCTATATTCATGAAATAGGCTCAGCAAAGAGAAGTAGATAGTGGGCATTCCTATAGGGATCCCTGAGAGAACAAAAACAGTTGTATGAGGAATTGAAAAAAAAAAGGAGGAAAAATACTTTTGCCTAAATAAATATAGATTATTTTTAATTGATTAGATAATTGGATGCTGACTCCATTTCTTTTCCTCTTTGTGGATCACACCTATTGATCTAACATATTGTCCATCTTTGTTCTTGAAGCCCAATCAGAACATGAAAATCTTTAATTGTCAAATATCAATCTGAACTTATGACAAAATCCACGAATACAGTAGGAAAAATGAGATGAGAAAGTGTAAAACACATCATGTAACTTAGGGAGAAAAACAAATGAATCAAGTTTAAAATAAGTATTTTTATATATTTGATGAATCCATTATTTGAAAAAAGAATACCTATTTAAGCTCGGTGCAATGGTGCACTCCTATAGGCAAGAGGCTCCAAGGGCTGAGGCAAGAGGATTACGAATTCAAAACCAATCTCAGCAAAAGCAAGGTGTTTAGCAACTCAGTGAGACCCTGTCTCTAAATAAAATATAAAATAGGGCTGGGGATGTGGCTCAGTGGTCAAGTGCCCCTTAGTTCAATCCTGGTACCCCGCCCCCAAAAAGAATGCCTATTTGTCAGTGATGGCCAGTGTTTACATAAGTAAATTGGGAGCATATCTCTTCAAATGGAAATATAAGATTATAAATATATATATATATGTATAGGTGTATATATATTTGTAATCTTATTCTCAACTTGATATATTCTTTGGTGAAAGTATCAATATAACATTGAATTGATAATCTCATTTATAATTTTTATCTATTTCAAGAGTGCTTTAAATATCTTTTTAATGTGTTGTCAACTATTTGAAAGTATTGATTATTAGCATTTCTTGAGTAGAGATTTAAAAACATACATTGAACTTATATAGTATTACAATCTGTGGTTATACAAAAATTTATTCGCAAACATTTTCACATTATAAAACAATCATTAACAAGAAATTTTAGTACACTTGAATCTGGCATTATTTTTGCTACATATAAAACTCATCAATCTGTTTAAAGTACATATTATAAAATCAAGTAGTAAATTATGCTATTCTAGATAGAGAATGTCTTGAGATTATCTATCTATCCATCCATTCATCCATCAATACATACATCATTGTATATCTATAATATATCTCAGTAGAGAGGGAATGGTATAGATCTGCTATGATGTGCTTTCATTTTTCATTTCCAATGTAGTAAGTGATGAGCCTTTTCCAGAGTAAAATAAAACAAAAACTTCTTTTTTTAGTAGACTTAAAAAAGTAGGAAAATGCAAATTTGCTCTAGAAGAGTTTTGGTTGGGTCGTCAGCTTTTGTTACTATAATAAAGATACCTGAGGCAACAACTTAAAAGGAGGAAAGGTTTATTTTGACTAGGTTTTGAGGTTTCTGTCTGCAGTCAATTGACACCATTGTTTTGGGGCCTATGACAAGGCAGTGCATTATGGCAGAATGTGTGTAGCAGAAAAACTGAGAAAGGAAGAGGAGAAACAAGGTACCTATAACTTTCAGTGTCATATTCTCAATGCCCTAACATCCTTCCACTAGGTCTCACCTCCTAAAAATTCCACCAGCTCCCCAATAGCAGCACAGACTGGTGAACAAGCGTTAAATTTGTAGGCCTTTAAAGAGCATGTATCCAAATGATAGCAGTGGGCTTTAATAACTTTCATCCATCTATAGAGAAGAAAATACCTGGAAGAAATTGGGTCATCTTAATTTGTGCAGTTAACTTCTATATAGCATACATACAAATATGGTAGCTTCTGTTTATCTAAAAATAAATAAATGTGCTAGATCACTTTAGAAAGGCTGATGTATGTGGCGATAAATGTGAGCTAGATGTTAGAAGTTACTAAACTCTGCAATGGTGACACCCAATTTTATGGCTCTTCAGGCAGGCAATTACACAGTGAACCTGGGAGCCTGAGCTGGAAGCCAATAGAGTAATCCGTAGAACTAAAGATCAGCATTTGTGAGCTGCCAGTCTGAAGTGCTTGGACAAAAGAAAAAAAAAAAGCTTCAGAATTGGCTTTGAAGGACTATTCATCAAGGATCTGCAACAGAGTGAGCATAGGTGGGAAACCTATTGTCCAAAGTCCACAAAAAGTAGAGTCAGTCCTCTGTTTCCTAGGGAGTGCAGGCTGGGCTGACTGAGGGGACAGAGCTGTCATTCACCCAGAACTTCTCAACTCTGAAGCTTTCTCTTTCAGCAGTTTTGATTTTAGAAATGATTCAGTTCAGATTTAACCCAGGTTTTTTGTTTGTTTGCTTAAAGACCTAAAGGCAACCTAGAATGTACACCTCTTCAAAGAAAATCATTTTTACCTGTATTGTCCAATTTTTCAAGGTTTCTCAGCAATTTTTATAGTTTCTTACATTCTTATCTTTTTTTTTTCAAGTACCTGTCATTCCTTACCAATTATAGAAAAGTCAAGTAAACTTTGGAGTTTGTATGTGTGATAAAATCCATTAGTTCATACCCTATTTTTCTACTTTGATGATCCATTTTCCACGATGGACCTACATTGTCATTTTCTAACGTAGTAACTACCACAAATTCTTCACTGCCTTCCTGATTCTATATCCTTCTATTCCGTTCATGTATTCAATGTTTCTACTGATTATTCTATCCGATATCATCCAGGTCTGTCTTGCATATTTGTGTCTTTAGGTTGTAAAGGCCCAGTGTCTTCTAAATTCTTATATCTGAGTCCAGATGCCATTTCCTCCATAAAAGGCCCTTCAGGGTTTCTCTGAAGTTGGAGGTGTCCTCTCTTGTCTCTCTCTGCCAGGCTCTTGGCATTTACATGATTCTTGGCATTTACATGATTCTTGGCATTATGATATGATATTCTTCTGAACTAAATCATAAGTAACTGAATTTTTATTATAATATGTTGTTTCTTCTTTATTCCTATATTTCAATCTTTTTTTTTTTTGAAGCCTGCTTTATGGACATGATCAAAATTTCTTGGGTATTTAGAAAGAATGTGCAATGTGTAATTGCCAGGTGTAGTGCCATGATAAGCACATTTAGACTAAGCTTTCTTTTCTTTTTTCTTCTCTATTTGTAGTGCTAGTGATCAAAAACAGAGCCTTATGCATGGGAAGCAAGCACTCTTCCACTTAACTATGTCCCAAGTCCTTAGAATAAGTTTAATCATATTGTTCAAGTATTCTGTATTTTAATTAGCTTTAAAATATTTCAGTGTGAGAATGATTTGTTCATTTTATCTGGTAGTTCTTTCAGTCCTTTTTCTTTATATATTTTGAGGTCATTACATAGGTGTTCATGAATTCAGATATATCATATCTTCCCTGAGAAAGAAGTCACTTATCAAATGAAGTGATAGTCTTAATATTTAGTAATATACACCTTATATTCCATTTGTCTTGACATTTATTTAGTTACACTAGGTTTTTTAAATATGTACTTTTATGCTGAATCTTTTTTGCTTTCAACCTTTCTACATCTTTAGCTTTATTTTATATAAATAAATAATATAATAATAATATAATAATATTTATTATTATATTTAATAATAAATAATTTCCATTTTAAATACAGTCTGATCATACTTTACCTGGATGCTGCATGAGATTCTACCTACATAGTCTGACATTTTTCCTCTTTAGGTTTCCTCTTTGCATCACATATGTTTCCCTTTAGTTTCATGATTCTCTCTAGATTTGGATTTTTTATAATATTTTTCCCTCTACTGTTTCAGACATTGTACATATTGTTGTGTTCTTTTAGTCTAGAAATTACTTCTTGAATTCCCTTGCTCCTTATCTGCTCACATCAGGTAACTTTTTTCACAATCTCTTGGGATGAAATGGAGGAGCTTAGCTCTTTAAAATTCCTACTTTGTAGAAGGAGAGTCACTTTTTGGAGCTGTTTTTCTGCAATGTGCCCAGAACTCTGTCTTCTAATCTTACATCTCATGAAGCAATCAAAATGAACTCATTCTCCAAATCAGTAAATTTCTTCAGATTGAATACAACATCATTGTTTTATTTGGGTTCCCATCACAACTTGTATTTTAACCTAGGAATTTCTTAGTTTCATGCTATTTCTTAGATGCTGTTAGCAATAATTGTTTTTCATTTTTTTTGTCATCATAAGTTATTTAGTCTGCCATCCTAGCCCACCATATTAGTAGTAAAAGAAATCTTCCTGACTGCTCCACTCATTCATTTCCTGGTCCCAAATATGGATGACTTAGTGATTATACAGAATGTGATTGACATGGAAACCAGGTTGCCATTAGGAAGTCAATGATATTTTAAAAACTTTCAATTCAAGGGCATTTAGTCAGTGGCCTATGCACATGGTGTGAACTGGAAAAGGGAAACAGAAAAGAGATATCAATGATACTACCTCTGAATCGGGGATAGTAATTTCTACTATTGATAGAACTGAAAGGTCAAGAAGAGAGAACAGTTACAAGTGTTAAGGTGCTGTTTCCAAATTACCAAACAATTCTCTGGGTCCTTTGAAAGTGAAGATAAAAGCTTTATTTTCTTGCTAGGGCGGAAAATACAGAGAACCAAGCAGCTCTCTGCAACCCTCTATCCCGATTGGAGACAGGAACACATTTATAAGGTACAAAGAGGAGAGGGCAGGAGAAGCAATAATGATCATAACGAACATTTCATATAAGTGGAAAGTTACCCCAAAAAAGTCATATTTCCTGAGAAATTATATTCTGAGAAAAACAATCTTGTATTAGTCCCATAGAGCCAGGACGTTGTGATCAGGGTGCAAGTAGGTGGGGGTAGAGGTGTTAGCTTCTATGAGAGTGGGTTCATATGGAAAGAGGGGCCAGTTGTACATGGGTGAGTGTCTGAACAAAATGGGATAAGTCTGGATTAATTTTCAAATCAACCCATAACACAAGAACTGGCCGGATGTGAACTTCAAGAGAGGAGCCCTGGCTGAAAATCAGGTAATGTAGTCATAGTCAGCAGAAAACCATCCAAGGAAGATGATGGAGAATTAATACTCCATTTTTTTCAGTTAACCACATGCTGATAGCTTGTTGTTGCCTTCAATTGGCTAAAATCATCCTGAAACCAAAGAATTATGAAGTCAGTAGTTGTGGTCCATAGAGGTCACTCTTCTGAAATAGAGATGGGTGAAGAAGTGAAAAATAGAACTGGATGGACAAATGGAAACTATGCAGACAGTGTTGTAGGTGATTACTTTGTTGACTATTTTTATAATTTTATAATTTGTAACTTATGGAAGTGTTTGACTGAGAGATGTGGGAAACGAATTGATTTTCACCATGACAAGAATATAAAGAAAGTTATTTTTGTTTTCTGAGATTTATGTTCTTCAAAATATCTTTCTATTTAGACAATCTTACTTGTGGGAAGTTTTGAATGAACTGTTGGCATGTCTAAGCCATGTCTAAGCAGAGGTGTGCCCCTTGGAGAACTCTCAGTGTAATCTCACCATTGAGACTGCTCGCAGATATCCTGCTCAAAGAGAATTCTTTGATACCTTGGAAATTATTTGCTCAGACAGCCCTGGGTTCAAACAGAACTCCTGGAGTTGGAGAGAGATACTCATGCCCCAACTAGCCTTGTGGGCTAACTGCCTGGAGGAGGAAGAATTACTGTGCAAATGATAAGTCCCCAGTCAGGCCAACTTTCACATACCCTCTGGCTTCTTGTTACCTTGGAGAACCCGCCTCTCAATAAATTCCTTTGGTATAAATAAAGCATTGGATTTTTTCCCTTGGTTTGGATCAGACCCATCAGGTCTTTTCCATTCATCAAGCTCATGCTTTCAATATAAATATTTTCTGTATCCTTTGTGTTTATTTCTCAATACTGCTTTTCCGGGCTTTTATTTCCAGCCAACCCACGCCTCCAAGGGTTACTTATTCCCTCCCCACACAGGTCATGGATGAGACTTACTAATTATAAAGAAGAAATAAACATTAATTATCTTTTCCCTGAGGTATTTAAGCTCATAACATATATACACATGTGATGTGAATATATATGTTGGAGACTCAGGAGATAATTATTATTATCTTTAAAGTATATATTATGGTGGCATAGAATCTAGAGACGGTTTGTACTCTTTAAGTTTTTTAGCAAACAGTAGGCACTTAGGACAGACATTAATATGTTACAGATCCCCACTGAAAATTTAAGTCTAGATCAGATTACAGTCCTCATGGGAACCAAACAATTCAAAGCCCCCATACTAGAAGATGCTAGAAGTTCTATGCTAGAGTCGAGTAGCCAGGAAAGAGACTCATGTATACAGATTGGAAAAATATTCAATTAAAATTAGAGACCCTATGATAAATTCCAAAATACAGAATTGCCATTGTTACTGCTGCTAAGAATAACATTGTCTTACTAATGGGTTGGTCCAACAAGTAATGCCAACAGCAGTAGATGAATGATTATTATTTGTTTATCCAGAATTTCACTAACATTCAGTATTAAAATTTAAAGTGTGATTATGGTACTGTAAGAAGAAATAGATTTTATACACACTTATTTTCAGATTAGTATGTAGAATAATATAAACAATATCTACTAGGATATATATAAAGAGATGGAAGACCCCTTTTTGCTATGTGAATATGTTATTATTTGGACATAGTCTTTGCCCAGTGATACATAAAGAAATCTTTCTGTCATTTGGAAGCATGCAATGTCAATAGAGCATCCTCCTCAGAGCAAAAGGTCATGTTTCTTTTCTTAGCTCACTCTGCTTCTTTTAAACAGGAATTTTAGACTCTGGACTGTAGAAGAAGTCAGAATAAAATAATTTGAAATCATTCCACATAAATGCCTAGGAACATGAAGGAACTAAAAAATGTTTTAAAAAGCACCTATAGAAAAACAAAATCAAATAAAATCAACTATTCAGAAGCAAAATTGAAGACAGAAGTAAAAATTGGCAAAGTAAGCAAAGAACTGCTGCTGGGTTGCCTAGTGTGGAGAGGTAGTATGGAGAGGTCATAGGCTCTGGTGGATTGCAGGGAGGATACAGCACCCAGTGGGTCAAAGACATGAGCTGCAGGTTAAATACTAAGTGTCTCGCAAAGGCTCATGTGTTAAAGGGTTTGTCCCCAGCTAGCGGCACTACTGGGAGACCGTGGAAACTGTACAAGGTGGGGCCTAGTTGGAGGAGATAGCTCATGAAGGGCATGCCTTTAAAGGGTTAATTTTGTCTCTAGTCTCTCTCTCTCTCTCTCTCTCTCTCTCTCTCTCTCTCTCTCTCTCTTCCTCCTCCTCCTCCTCCTCCTCTCTCCCTCTCTCCTTCCCTCCCTCCCTTCCTCTCTCCCTCCTTCTTTCCTTCCTCTCCCTCTCTCCCTCCTTCCTGACATCCATGAGATGAGCAGCTTTGCTCTGTCACTCTTCTTCCCTGTAAGGTTCCACCTACCATTAGCCCACAGTGATGGGGTCAAATAACTATGGAATGAAACCTCTCAAACCATAAGCCAAAATAAATCCTTCCTTCCTCTTTCATGTTGTTTATCTCAGGTTTTGCTCACAGTTTTGGAAAGCCAACTAACACAACAGGGTTACATGTCCATGAGGGCCAGGAGTTGCAACTAAGATCACTGTATGACAGCAGGATCATAGTGGAAATAAGATCAGAAAAAAAATTTTACCCCCCTAGTAAATGACAGCTTCTCGTGCTTGAGCTTGGGTAGATTATATATGTATATATATATCTACCCTAAAAACTCAAAATCTCTGGCTCAGAATTCTCACTACATTTATAGTATAGAAACTCCAAGCCAAGAAATTAGCATAAAAATTGTCCCCAAGTTATGAATGCCCTTGGAATGCCTGTTAAGATCAAATATATTGCTGCAAACATTCACCAGAGAAATAGTAATCGAAATAAAGATGGATAAATTATATTAATATAGGGCTAGGGGAGAGGACTTTAGGAAAAACATGAAGATGGAAAAGGTATATGTAGAATAATTCATCAGAAAAATATAGCACTTCCAAACTTGTATATATTTAACAAACTATCTCAAATTACACTAAGAAACTGTTATGCTATTTTTAGGATAATCGATTCTTGATTTAATTGCTTAATGTGCTTATAGGAAACTTCAACATAATTCAATAATTAACAGAGAAAACATATACTACAGGTAGAACAATTAGTAATATTTTAACCACACAAATTTTCAGTTTAATCCACTGGAAATATATATGGAAAGTTTTACCCATTAATTAAGGAATGCATAAGCTTATATTGACTATGTGTTTATAAAATTGTTTTTCTCCTGTTAATTGCAATAGTCTTTAGGATCACAAACAAATCTCACCTAATACCAAAATATCAATGTCATACAAACCTTAGTTCCTATGTATACCTAAATTAAGTTGGCTATGTATATCAAAACAGTAGCTCACCTTGTCATGTGGCTATTTAAATATCTTTTTGAAATAATACATATATATATATATATGAAAGGAATTATAATAGCAATTTATAAAATTAGGAATTCATAACACTATAATATATATATATAAGCACTAATGTACAATTACTTAGAGAATCTGTGGCCTTTTAGATACATATTGTTACAGAGAGGATATGAGGTGTCCCAGAAATCTCATGTGTGACAATAGAGGAATATTCAGAGATGCAATGATTAGATTATGAGAACTCTCACCTCACCTCATCAGTGGATTAATCCATTTGCTAGATTAATAATTTGAAGGACTACTGTACTAGGTGGTAACTATAGACAGGGTATGACTGAAGAAAGCAGGACATTGGGAGCACACTTTGGGGCTTACGTTTTATCCCTGGTGCCTCAACTCCCATGAGCTCAACAACTTTCCTTTGCCATGCCCTTCTGCCATGATGTTTTGTCTCATCTCAAACCCAGAGCAATGGAGTTGCTGACTAAACTTCTGAAACTATGACTATGGACTAAACTTCTGAAACAATGAGCCCAGATGAACTTTTCCTCCTCTCAATTGTTCTTGTCAGGCATTTTGGTCACATAAAGTTGGCTAGTATTCATATAAAGATTGAAAAGCAATGAGAGAGGCATTTAAGTTAAGAAGCTAAGTAAAAAAGCAGAGCGCATTCAGGTAAAATTTAAGAAAAGAAATAATAAATATAGACATCAAACTTAAGGAAAACTAAAGAAAAATTTATATTTGAATTCTATCACTCCTTTACAAAACAGGCAGTACCCATGGTACATAAACCCTTATAGAATCTGGGAAAGGAAGAAAAGATCCCTAAAACATTTGAAGTAATATAATCCAGATATCCAAACCAAGTTAGAACAAATGAGAAGTAAAATTATCAACTGATCTCATATGCACACACACAAAAACACACACATACAAATATTCTAAAATCTCTCATCACCAAATTCAGAAAACATATGACCAGGTAGAGCTGATTCTAGAAATATATGCATTTTTTGACACTACAAAGCAAAAAACTTTACAGTTATCTCAGTAGATGATTCAACAGCAATTTATGGTAAAACCTCTTAGCAAAGTAAGAATAGAAGTAGTCTTCATTTGATAAAGGAAAATTTCCAGAAAATTATAGCAAACATTATTTTTTTCAAGACAAAATAGGAGGAACTTTATTTTAAAGAATAAAAGATAAAGACCAAGGAATTTTGTTCTTGTGGCCTTCATTCCATGCTGCACTGAAAGTCCTAGACAAAACAACAGGTTAAGAACAAGAAGCAAAACCATACAGATTTAAAAAGAATAAACAAAACCATCTGTTTGATGTTAGGAGCTGTCTTCAACAAAAAAGCTCATAAGAACCCTATAGATTAACTGTTAGAACATGCAGAAGTTTAACAAGAAGGTTCATTCTAAGATCAAAATAAAAAAATAAATAGCATTCTTACATGGAATATAAATAGTTGTAAATATTTTTTAAATAGCTGAGAGACCATAACATAAATTTAATTTTAATAATGGTTGTACAAGCATTTGTGCATAAAAATAAAAAACTTTAATGAATGATATAAAGGAAATTGAAATAAATTGAGAGACATCTCTTATTCATATACTACTCAATATTTCTGTAGATGGGTCTATAAATGTCATGCAATCTCAGTGAAAACTTGAAATGTTTTTTCATGATACATGAAAAACTAATATTAAAGTTTATATGAAAATAATAGTTCATAAATATTCCCCGAATCGAGTCATAAAGCAATTGGATTATGGTTACACTGATGCTAATGATGCTAATGATAGAGGATCCACCATTTTAGATATTATAAAGCTGCATAATTTGTTATCGAAGATTTAAATGAAATGCAATAGTAAGGCTAAAAATAGATCCACATATAAATTAGAGCTTATTACATATGAAAACAGCTTCAAGGAGAATACAAATTAATTATTCAATAAATTATGTGAGAACAGTTGCCTATTCATAGCCAGAGACAAAATCGAATGCCTATTTCAAGACATAGCTACACGAAAGACATAAATTCGCAAACTTATTTTAGGAAGTTTTGAAACATTTAAAGAACATTTTCTTGTCATCGGAATAAGAGAATGTTTCCTAAGCCAAGACAAACAACCCCATCAACACATTCTAGGTAAAAATGTTGATAAATTTGATATATTAATTTTTAGACAAAATAGATATGGTAAAAAAATAAACTGAAGTTTTTTTAATACACATAATTAGTAAGAAAACAATATTCATCAGAAAAGCCCTCTAAAAAAACAACAGTGATAAACAGTACAAAGGAAAACAGTCAAAGTATAGAGACAAGAAATTGAATGATGAATATTCATACATTATAAGATAGGAATTCCACTTGTATTAGCATAACACATTGTGCACCAAAAAATCTAAAAATGTTCTTTGCTATAGCACAATGCCAAAAAAGTGGAATTGACCTCATTAAACCTCATTAATTGAACTGAATAATAAGTTGGGCTTGATCCAAAATCCAAATATTATTGAATAGCTAAAGTAAATAATACAGATCTCTATCCACTTTATGGAAAATTGTGAAAAATGTAGTACTAAGTGAAAAATATGGTATAATTTATGTAAAACTCCAAAACCTGAAAAATAGTGGGATGTGTTTCTGTCTTTACCTATATTTCTTTATTTCTATCTGCCTCTCAATATATCAAAGTACTTATCTGAAAATGATTAGTTTTAACTTCAGGGTAAGAATGAAATCAGCAAAATTGTATTAATTTTATTATTAGAGAAGAACATCAATGAAAGAAATACAGGAAAATAAACTTGTCAAATCTCAATATGGATCATTATTTTACATTGTCTTTGTTCTTTTTCTTTTAGCTATCTGATAAATATTTCATAACAAAAAAATTAATATGGAGTCTCAAAGAAAACTTTGTTGTTTAGATAAAAATGTTAACTATGTGAAGAACTGGGTTTGAACCCTAGTTCTTCCGCTATGTGTTGTATTTAATAAATAAATATGACTCATTATTTGTCGTTTCAAGGATGACTGAGATTCAGTGAGAAGTACTGTTTGTGTGTGTGTGCGTGCGCGCGTGTGTGTGTATGTGTGTGTTTAACTGAATACTGTAAATTGTAAGGCCCTTTATCAATGTAAGATAATATTCCAAGCAGTATATTGTACATATGGAGAGGTTTACTCACTGTGAATCAGTAAAAAAAATAAATAAATAAAATAATATTGGGTGCTAGAAAACCAGAAAATATTCTTCATCAATATCTAAATTCAAGGGTTTGGAGGAAAAAGAAATTGCACTTATCTGATGATTTGGAACAAATCTAGAACCGAGAATTATAAGAACATTAAATATGAAAATGATTTTCCAACTGTATGACTTTCTGGAAAAAACAAAGCTATAGAGAAAGTAAAAAAGATGCGTGGTTGCCAGGGTAAAAGGAAAGATGAATAGGTGGAAAACAGGGGATTTTTAGAGCACTTAAACTATTCTGTATAATACTGTAGTGGTGGATATATATCATTATGCAATTGTCAAAACCCCAGGATGTACAGCACAGAGTGAACTCAATGAAAATTATGGACTTTAGTAAAAAAAAATATGGGGCCCTTCAACTTAACAAATATTCCACACTAATGCAAAATACTACTTACATGAGGTAGGAGAGGGAGTGGACACTTTGAATTTTTGTATTTTCAAAAAACCTGAAATTGCTCTGGAAAGCATGGTCTACTGATTGGAAAACCAACTAACAAAAACGCATACCATCTAATTAAAAGCACAGTGTTGCACTCTGTGTAGATTTTCTTTACCCAGAGGTGAGGCATACAGGCATTCTCACAGAACCTCTTTACTCTTTAGTAATAATTTTAATAGAGCCAGTGTACTGGTTTTCCAGTTAAGTTGTTAATTTAAATTTAATTTGTACCATTTAAGAAAGAAATAGCATATTTATCATAATGTTCATTAAGCAGTAAGAAGTAACAACAGAGGGCCTGCCAGTAAAGGGTAGGTGCTTAGCATGAACGGCTTTCTAAGTGGTACCCTCTGCCTGGCCCCCTGACCTTACTGGGTTTCTTCTACACCTCACCAGAACCCCACCCCACCCAAACTGCCCAGGACAACCAGGCACAGGAATAACACATCAGGATCAAAGATCTTCAAAGACCATGTCAGGGCTGTGACCTGTCCCTCCTCACTGGTGTCTTTAGCTTATTTGCAAAGTTTTCAATATTAAGCATACATAGAAGAACTCAGAGGTGCATAATTAGGATTTAGAGTAGAGGTGAGGGCCCTATGAACATAGGTGGAAATAAAGAACCCAATATATGAAAATATATATAACTGTAAGAAAATATATATAGCTGTAGTATACCCTTTTCATTTGTATGATACTTTATTTACAGTTTTCCCAAAGTGTTAATGTAATAATGAGCCACACTGGAATGGCTAAATTTCCTTGCACATTTTCTTTTTGCTTTTTTTTTTAAGATAGGAAAATAGTCATAATTTCTCAGTAAATATTTTTATTTACGTTTTTTCTCTTTTTATGCAATGTGTTTTTCTTCTGTGTACTTTCATGTTGAACCACTTTGCAACCCTGAATGTGAGGTTAGAGTCGCCTATTTATGACTCCGCAGTCCTACCAGGCTACCAACTGTATCTTAGTCATCATTGTATAACAAGCAGCTAAAACAGACTTTCCATTAAGTATTCAATAAATATTTGGCAAAAAAGTATAACTTTGCTTCTCTGAAAATTTCAAGTGTGTGGAATTCTTTTCCTGATGGTTTTAGATAAATAAATTTTAATCTTTTAAGAAAAAAAATCAACAGAATATATACAACAAACATCTTTACTTTCTTTCAGAAGTAAGAATTGTCAGCATGCAAATTCAGACAGTCACGCAATTTAAAACAGTCACTAATGTTATTGGATACATAAAGGGCGTGGTCTCTCCAGGTAAGTAGAATTAAATATTTAAAATCAACAATTGATATGAAACTTTAACAGGAAATATTCTATAGTACTTTAATAACATAGTTTAATATCTTACTTTAGATGTAGCTACAAGTTTATGCCACTCTGTGGATCACTATGAAACTAAGAAGTATCTCTTCATTTTCTTTCTTGTCATATCTCTTCAAAAATAAATCTCAGTAGGGAGTTTGTGTGCACCAGGGGAGGGGAATGAGATAGGGAGGAGATTAGATTTGTTAAGCTGGCATGTGATGCAAAAGTCAATGTTTTCTGTTTTATCTTTTCTTCAGTATATAACATTTAAATATTTATTTTTATCAAGGAAAAAAACATTAAAAAACGCTTTAGTTTTTGATGATACATTTTTAAACATAAATGCTTTTATCTTCAACTGTAATTTTTCATTGCTAATTGATGTTCACACCTGATCCTTTTTCTGCTGACACTGCTTCTTAATGTTTGCACAGCTTTAGGTTTTGAGGGTGCTTATGTAAATGATCACCTGGTTAAATTTTAAATCATTTTACACCTTGTTATGGGCTGCTGATGGACTCTTCAGATGATATTACATAGACATAAAAAGATAAAAATAATGATACATATAGTAAAAGAATAATTCAATACTATTGAACACATAAGGTTGAGTCACATATTACTTTCTGATTTGCATGTTTTACAGTATAGAGTGCAACAATTGTTATTAAGCTTGGGCCACTTCTGTTGATGGGTGTTTTTGTTAATCTTTATGTTGCTGTTACCAAAATACCTCACAAGAACAACTTAGAGGAGGAAGTTTTTTGGGGGGAGGGGGCATGATCTCAGAGGTCTCAGTCAATAGACAGTTGTCTCCAGACATTGCTCTGGGTTCAAGGTGAGGCAGCACATCATGGGGGAAAGACCAAGTGGAAGTGAGGAAGCAGAGTCAGAGAGACAGACAGAGACAGAAACAGCACATGGGGAAAGAAACCTACAGTTAAGAGCAACCCCTCCAGGGCAAGTTTCCAGTAACCAATCTCCTCCAGGCAGGTCTACCTGCTTAGAGTTACCACTCAGTCAGTCCAAACTGGTATGGACTGAATAGCATATTCCTCACACAATCCAATTATTTCACCTTTGAATATCACCATATTACCAGGAGATTTGAGGGGACACCTCATATCCACACTATAATAATGTGGCTAGGACATTTACTCAAGTTCTCCTTGGAGAATTATTCTTCTCCATGGAATTAGTCAAATTAACCTAATTGCTAACTCAGAGTTTTGAGATCAGGCTTTATATCCTCTCAGTTTCTTGCCAGTCAACTCCTAAAAAGTTCATAAAAGGTATATATTCTCTCTGATTTCCTTGTATTAGCTATATTGTAGCTCTGATGATGGTGTCTTTAAACACAAGATAAAAATGAATTTGAAAATTGTTGCTATTTTATTTCAACCATGTCAACAAATTTCCATCATAATGATCTCTAAGGGAAGCACTAGAATATTCATTATCATTGCCGTATTTGCAAGTTGTTATTGGAATACCTAGTTAAACAAAATTATACTAACTTCAGGGTAAAGGAAATTCAATCTACCAAAAATATTTTTAAAAATAATTTTTCCACTAGGATTCTTCAGTGTATATTATACAAAGGTAAATTTTTGCTTAGTTTGAATTCTATACAAAAATATTGGTTACTTATTCACATGATTTTCTTAGTGATTGAAAATTATAATTATTAATTAATATTAAGTTTTTAATATGTTTTATTTGGAATCAAGACATCTCATGCAGAATTTTCATTTGTGTTTGGGAGATGAGTGAATAAATTTCTGAGTTTTCAATATTTGCAGGCCCACTATGCATACCATTAATTAAGTATTAATAAAATGGTGACAGATCAGATCCATTGTTGGTTCCAAAATCAGTGTGAAAAACCAGATAACTTCATGCTATGACATTTTCTTATAGGAATTTTTTTATTGTCATGAAGTCACAAGCTGATTCATTTATTTCACACAGGTGTAGGACCTACTTTGTGTTAGGCCCTGTTCAAAGTGCCTTATGGTGTAACACACTTAATAGAAGTAAATCATGTATACATTATACGTGTTTCCATATTATAGTTGAAGAAACTAAAGTTTATTTAAACTTTCTGAGATCACACAACTAGTGAGTTACAAAGCCTGGATCTCAACCCAAGTTGACTTCATTATTGAGTTATGAAAGATGTCATATTGAAAAGATAATGAAGAAAACTTTTGACACATACATAAAGGATTACTTGATCAAATAAATTTAGTTCTGTTATTTTAATTAGTAACATTCTTGGACAACAATGGGGGCACATTTTTATCCCACTGTATAGTACAGAAATGTGGATGACAATAGTTGTCAATGTGTATTTAACAGGGTCACATCTATCTGTTGTGGAAACTTTTCTAACAGTGTGTCTAATGTATTTGGATAATCATATGAAATTCAATATATGAAAAAGCAACTTTTACAGTAGCTGAATGACTTTGGACATTGTTGAATTTCATTTTTTTTTCATCAGAGAATGGAGAAGAGCTAAAACCATAAGTTGGAATCCATTATTAATTGCCTACACACTTCATTTATTACAAAATCCACACGTGACTACCACATTTTTAATATTTACAGTTACTGAGTAACTGCTTCCTCAGATGTATTAATAGTTCTTTAATATTTACTGAGCACACACACATTGTTTATAGGACCCTTCCCACTAGGATTCTGGAAAACTGTTAGATAAAGATTTCATTGTGGCATATTTGTATACTTCATTAATTAATATTCATGTTGCAAAGGACAGTTATATGAATCTAAGCTTCAGATTCATAATTGGGTTTAACAGCTGCCTCTGCTTTGATATACACAGATGTGTGAATCAAAACAGAGGGTGAAAAATGTTAAAGTAGTCTCAATTATTAGAACAATTTTGCTTAATTGTTGCTTACTTGTGCAACAGGATTATGTAAATGTCATTAAATTTATTGTTAAGGTTTATATTCTGTTTTAATGGCTCTTGTTTCTTTCTATTTCCAGACCGGTATATTATAGTTGGCAGTCACCATTATGCTGGATACAGTTATAATGGACAAGAATGGGCCAGTAGTACTGCAATCATCACAGCTTTTATCCGAGCTTTGATGTTAAGAGTTAAGAAAGGATGGAGACCGGACCGCACTATTGTATTCTGTTCATGGGGAGGAACAACTTGGGGCAATATTGGCTCATATGAATGGGGAGAGGTAAACCATTAATATTAATAATAATATTTTCCTATTTTGGTAGACAATGTAAATTTTTTCCAAAGATAGTAATGTGCTTCTGAACCAGGATTCATAACTGATGATCTGCTGAGATCACTTGCAAGAATGATGGTGAATTAGAAGTAGACCCACTTAGAGTGAATTGTGTATCATCTGCAACTAATCTTCCTTTTGCTACCAGAACTACAAACTCTGCTATCACCCATAATAGTGATTACTTAATTATTGAACTTCTCCTTAGGAGATACCTTGATAGGCACTGGAAAAGAAAAGGATCGGTTGATACATACCACTACACTAAAAAAAAAAAAAAAAAAAAAAAAAAAAAAAACAAACAAAAAATAAATGGTGTCCAGGAATTATCTAGTAGTAGGAAATAATCTATAATCTACTATGTTGTTGATTAAATAAGCATTACATGTTATCTATACAATATCGAGATTAGATTCAAATAGGGGTTACCTTCCTTCCTCCCTTTCTTCTCTCCAATCCTTCACTTCTACGTCCCTTCTACTTCTTTCCTACCCACTTGCCTATTGGCCTAACTACCATAGGAAATCTGTGCCTTAATGAAATAAATAATACAATGGGGCACAGACAGGATACAATTGGAGTATCAAATGCTTCTGATACATCTGTACATCATAAATGTACTGTACTTTTAATGGAATATGACAACCCATTATTGGATCGATGCCATATTAACAACAATGGAAACATTGTGAAACTCTTACATATTTTGTTTACTTTTATAATAAAAAAAGATTTAATGGCAATCTATAGACCTCCAAATACATAATTTCAACTTGAAAACCATTTGATGTCTTAGTTTGTTCACTACCTCAGCTTTGAGGGAAAACATATCTACGTAATGTGAAATTTTCTTGTTGTATTTTTGTTTAAGAACTCAAAAACATTGAATATCAAAGAAAATATCAAAAGTGTAGAAAAGAAAATGTTTTTTTTTTTATTTAAAGGGAAGAAAATTGTGAAGATGAGAACATTTTTACAGTGCAGAGTTCAGCAAGATTTACAAACTGTAAATTGAAATGCTTTTCTATATGCAGATTAGTGGTTTGAATGTTCCATATTCAAAAGAATTACTTCAAATGAAGAAATTCTATTGCTTTAAGAATCTTTTTAAACTGACAAATTTGTAAGTAAGATGGAAAATGTAAAGCTGAACCAACCTCTCAAATTCCTATTCCAAATTACTTACTTTTAAGATTAACAAACAAGTATAAAAATAATTTAGGGAATATGTTTGTGATTTTGACTATTTTAAATAATTCAGAAACAATGAAATCGTGTTTCAATTTTCTTGTAAATATTAAAAAAATGTCTTTACGATTCTTTTCAAACTCCAAATATGCTTATTTATTTCACTACATCTACAATCTTCTACCTTAACTTCCACAATTTATATTAGTCATAAATTAATATATATATTTCTAAACTATGTTCATAAAGTATTGTTGTCTAACATTATTATTTCCTATCTTAAATATCCTGAACCCAAATGCATAGGAAATTACCTTGCAAAAAGTCCTTGAATTTAATTGAATCTCAAGCATCATAGACTGTGAATTGAAACAATATAGATTTGCACGTATGTGAGGAGTTAAATTTTCAAGTCAAGTAGATATTTTTGTGTTTAATAAAATCTAAATTTATATTTCAGTTTTAATGAATCTATTGTGCTTTTTGACAATTTTATATTTTCTCTATAAGATGCCAAATATCCAAATACTATAATGTGGGAGTCCACAGAAGGAAAAAAAATGTTTGCTAGTAAAGGTTAATTTGTATAATATATATACAACTGATTATACATTTAGTTACCTTCTGAATTTTTGCATGAGTAGAAAGACAAAGTCATATAAGTAATAAAAAGGGTGAAAAATATACAAGTTTCATTGTTCACTGATAATATATATATATTTAATTTATTTATTTTGATTCATTGTACACAAATGGGATACAACTTGTTTCTCTGATTGTGCATGAGGTAGAGTTGTACTGTTTGTGTAATTATATACAGTCCATCTAAAATATGTTTTTATAACATTCTGTGTATCCAGAGATTATTTTAGTGCAATCCATAAAGATATTTTGTAACCATCCAATTGAGGAGAAATTTAAAAATTTAGGTAGACCTTCCGACATCTACTCCATTTGAGAATGAAACATTTTCTTTTAAACTAAACCAACTAGAGTTCTAAGTGTATTTTCTGGTGAAAAAGAGTGAGGAAAGTCCTCGTTGACATGCCATGGTGTGCTATTTAATTTTGCTTGCATAGAAACCCCTGGAAACCCACAGTGGTAGTTAAGAGGATTAGGTGATATTGGCCAATAAACTTAAAAATGGAATTTGTGGTGACAGAATTTTAGAGCATTTATTTAATACTGAACTTGGTCATTAAAGAAAATTATAACATATTATTGAATAGGTTTATTAAAAAGTGCCATTTCTTCTGTGAAGAATGTTTAGTTTTCACTTAATACTGTGGAAATACTACAAATTTTAGAGTAAAAAAATCAGAGTTCAAATTCTTCTGTAAAACATGTAACATTCTCTAAGTCTGGAACCTTCAAATAAGTACACTAATGTCTATTTTGTGGGGTTCTCGTAGGATTATATGAACCAGCATGTACAGACTGTGTGTATGTCATAGCATGCAAATAAGAACTATTTTTTCATGATTTTTATGTAATGATAGACATTATTTGAGCCAGCTTATGGGTAAATTATTCAAGATTAAAATGTATTATTTTTGTTTACTTAAGATATTTTAAATTTTCAAATAATTGTCTCTTTATCTCTCCTACAGAGTTATTAGCTGAATTTTCAATGTAAAGGAGAGTAAGATTTGCTAGGGATAGAAGTCCTTGTAGTCTTTCTCCTCATGTTTTGAAAGAAGAAAGATACTTTCTGAAGACATGACTTAATATAGTTTTTAGGATGTCCTATGGAACTTCAACATAAGAATTAATCATTAAATATTGTGTAAGGAAAACAGGAAAATAACACAAGTTCCTCTTAGTGGTACATTATTAATATGATCAGTAGTCTTCAATTTTGTAGTGTTGGGGGAAGCAGACAAGTGGAAAACTTAACAACTGAATCATTTTATGTCATTAATGTGCATGAGATGCATTGTTTTTTAATAAGATTGCATCTGCAGGCTCACAATTGTATAATGCCCCATTTCACTAAGAATAACAGATACTTTTTAAGAATAGTTCATTGCCCCAAAGGAAGGGACTCATTTTATTAACCATGGAAGTAGTTCATCCATGTCTGTTGTCTAACTCAGACTATAAAACCAAGTGCTCTCATTGAAGAAGATATCCATTCTGTATTCTATAATTGCATTCCATAAAATGCTGTACTTTTAAGAATGTTTTCTCTTAAAACTTGGCTTTTGTCAGAACATGTTTTAAAATATTTTATCCTATGTTGTATCTAATTCCTCACCATCCTTATTTACAATCTTCTTCTAATCGTGACTTATTTTATTAAGTGTTTTTAAAAACAAACTGATGCAATGTAATGATTTTAATTATAAACTATTATTTAACATTCAACTAATAAAGTAATTATTTTTATTTATGTTAAAGATAGATTTTTTTTTTTAATTTCAGGATTTCAAAAAAGTTCTCCAAAAAAACGTTGTGGCCTATATTAGCCTCCACAGTCCTGTAAGGGGTAACTCAAGTCTACATCCTGTAGCATCACCATCTGTTCAGCAGCTGGTAGTAGAGGTAAGATGAACCACTGTTTTGGAAAGGATTGTGCAAAATTGTTTTGTTCTGTATAATTTTGCATTTCTTGAGTTTTAAATTTTTTAAAAGTTGTCATAAAGTGATCTACAAGTGTTTCAAGGCATGACCTATTGGTGTGTTCCTTTGATTTTTGAGTCTTTTTCTTCCTTCCTTTCTTCTCTTCCTTTTGTTTGTTTGTTTCTTTCTTCCTTCCTTTCTTTCTTTCTCTTTCTCTTAATCAGTATCCTTTAAATTAATTTTTTTATACTCTAGAATTCTTCATCTACTACTTTGTGATTTTAGTTCTAAGAAGTTATACTATTAGGGAGAGGTACATAAAAATGTGAGGGTTTTTTTTTTTCCATATTGAATTTAGCACTTAAATTGCCAATTCTGCAGTCATGACATTTTTTTGTAAACTAGGTTACTTTTGATTTTTTCCCTTTGATTCATGTTTTGTTTAAAGTTGGGACCTGTCCTATCTTTTCTGCTATGTTATTAGCACCCTGGGAGCAGGAATATGGTGGTCAATAAGTTTAACTTATTTAGAAAATATTTTCAAAAATAATTATGGAAAAGGAAAGCATGTATATTTCAGCAAATTAAAAAAAATGTAGTTTGTGATGTTTCACTGGAGTTATATATTTTTTAATTTAGCCACTTCTTACCTGTTTCAAATTTATCAGAACATTTCTTGTTTATTAGTAGAGTTCACATTTTTATTTCTGCATTCTTTTTATGAACTTCAATACAGATAAAATGATAGGTAGTATTTTTCAGTATTAAAAGTCATCCTGCCACTCAGGGGCAGTTTCCTCTAAGCCCCTGTGTCTATTGGTGACATTGAAAAGGACCTTTCAGATGCCCATGGGGTCTCTAGCGAGTACCATGGGAACTGAACTAAAAAGATAGGTCTCTAGTGAATATCATGAGAACTGAACTAGAAAGAAAATGAACAGTGCTGTGAATTAGCTGTAATTCTTGATTGAAATGCAATGCAAACCAATACTTTATGATATTCATAAAGTATTTTTTGGTTTAATAGTTTTCATTGACATTTCTATATGCAGTACAATAAAGAAGACATTATGAAAGATGGATAAATCTGTACATTTAAGATCAGCCAAATCCTAATGTGGAGGCCCTAAATTATATCCAGTTCTGTAAGCTAATTTCTCCTATTCTGTGTACTGTTTTGAATTTGCTCTCCTTTACCAACATGGAAAACACTCATGAAAGCATCAGCTACACGTCTCCCCTGAGAATAAGTACATGATCAGGAAGAAAAGCTCAAGTATCCAGAAATTAAGTAAGGTTGCTTTAAATATGTCTTTTCCTTCTCATGCATTATAATTTTTCTATTTTGAGAATCTTGCAAGATATGTAATTACCGAAATTCATGGGTAAATAAAAAGAACAAACTATTAGAGAATATCAGATCTATAGAATATCTTTTCTGAGAATATGACATAATTTAAAATAGCTTTGCACATCTTGTAACAGGGAACTGTAGAATATTTTATTATGTAAATCTGTTTATGAGGCTGAAGTTATAGCTCAGCAGTAGAACACTTGCCTAACATGTGAGACTGTTGGTTTGATTCCCAGCAGAAACACAAAGCAAAACAAAAAAACTAAAACAAAATAAAACAAGACGAAGGACACTGTGAGAGTAGATAATGATTTCTCACCAATGAATGCTGACAGGGTAAGATGCTTCTTCCCATTTGTTTGGGAGATGAACATTTTGTTCTATAGTTGAATGTGTTTCCATACCTTAAATCACAACACAAATTTGTGATGAAAGTATATTTCTTTCAGTTGTGTGTGTGTGTGGGGGGGTGTGGTATATGTTTCATAGAATAATTCAGAAGGATAGGAATATTGCAAGTTCAGACAGAGTACTATTATCTAATCTAAAAAGTTGAGGATTAAATATTTACATATATATTAAATTTTATGGAAAATATAACATTTTAAGATACATTTGGCACAAAATTTAAATATTATGTATTTTATCCTTTAGCATACATAAACACCCTTTGAAATATAAAAGTTTATGGAACCAAACAAATCTTATAGTTGTTATCACTAGTGGCCTTAAAAGAAAGATTTAAAATGTTTCTTTCAAAAATTAATTCAAATTGTTAACTCAGAACATCTGACACTTCCTTTACAAAGATATTATATCAGTTTAGATTCTGTCACCATATACAGATCACATCATCTATATAATCCTGTATAGAACTAAAATAAACAAATTCACAATGACTTTTAACAGAACGTAAATTTTCTAGAAAGAAAGCTTGCAGACCAAATGATGGGGCACACAAAATTTTATGGAATACCTGATACTCCAGTATAGCAAAATGCAGATTCCAAAAGCTCTTGCCAAGTTCATGTGGAAGATTTAAATATAGGAAATATACTCTTAAAACATTTAATGTGTAAATACTAAACTTTATTTAAACAACCTAGACACATAAAATATCTCAATAGATCGCAATTTTGATCTGAAACAAAAATGTGAAGTAGTTTTCCTAAATCAAATTCTAGTTTTAACTGCATTTGTAGTATGCTTTGGGGGAATGCAGCAATTCCATTGTATTTAGTCCATCAGACTGCCTCTTGATAAGTGAGTGTATTGGATATATTGAGATATGATTTATACACAGTAAAATTCTCCACTCTTAAGTGTGCAACTTGATGGATTTGACAAGCACATGCAGTCACGTAAACAGTATCACAATCAAGGTAAATATAGCATTTCTGTCAAACACATCAGTCTCATCATTCTGAGTTTCAGTCTCTTCCCTTTATCCCTACTTTCTGGCAATCACTGGCATATATTTTCTCCCTGTAGTTTTGCTTTTCAGACTATTGGTTAAAAAAACAAGTGAATCATACAGTAGTAGCCCTTACTTAGCATAAGCCATTAAAGATTTACCCACATTACATGTGTCAGTAATTCTAAAACATCTATCTAGGTCACTGAGAAAATAATCAAGACAGGGACTAATAAGTAAAATAACTTTGGAGCTTTCTCATCCAGTTTAATATTCTAACTATGATTTTTTAAATAGAGAAAATTTAAATAACTGAAATTGAGAAATCATTTCCTGAGGGCAGTCCACCAAATTTGAACAATATCACTAAGCAGAGAGGACAGAATCTTTTGAAGATCAAGAAATGCTTAATGAATCTAAATCCAATGTCAAAGCTTATAAGTCTTACTTAAGATGCATGAAATGCTGACCAAAAATATATTGAAGAATGGAGAAAAGTTTCAGATTACCAGTATTGGGCAATAGGCAAATGATGGTTCATTATAGTCTTCTCCTTTTTTTTGAGCTTATTTGTAAAGCTTTATTATAACTTGACAATAATCAGAAAATATTTTATTTTTCTAGGTCATGACACTAGTAACTGATAAATTCCTTTGTCTCCTGAAAGACAATAATCTCTTAATGACTTATTCACTGATTAGGAATTATGGGGCAATAACTAAGATTTTTTTTTTATTTTTTCTAAAGCTATTGAGGTAAAATTGAAGTACAATAAGATCCATATTTGAAGTATACAATTTGATAAGTTTTGACAAATATGTAACAAATAAAATCAATATAAAAAGTATGTCTATTACTTTTTAAAATTTGAAATCATGTAGACTCTGTTTCCTACATGGTTTATATCAGAAATCAATCACTCTTAAGATGCAAAGAACATCACCCACACATGTCAACTATTTCAACATTAAATGGCACCCTTAGAAATATCTCAGAGGCCAAGGAATAAAGCACAAGAAAAGTAAATAAAAAGTGCTTTGAGCTATGTGATAGTAAAAGCTTAAAATATCAGGATCTCTGAGATGAAACAGTACTAAGATGAACATTTATAACTTAAGGTACTTGTAAAGAGAGAAACAAGAATGACAAATTATTTTCAAATTATGTGGTAGGAAGGAAAAAATAAGACTAGGAGCAGAAATAATGAAATAGATAAGAAATGATATAGCTAAAATTTGATAAAAATCAAATGAGTCTAATCAAGAAAAAAGTAAGAACAGAAAAATTAATATCAATGGAAAGGGAGTTATCAAAATAACCCTACAGATGCTAAAAATATAATAATGTAATATTACAGTTGTATGCCAACATGTATGATAGCTTACATAACATGGTCTATATTAGAGAAGGATCTGTGTGCTGCAGAGAAGAAAGTGTATTCAGTCAATGATGGATGAAATATTCTAAATATGTCTGTTAAGTCTAAATTATTGATTGTATTATTTAGTTCTATAGTTTCTTTGTTTAGTTTCTGTTTGGGAGATCTATCCAGTAGTGAGAGAGGTATGTTAAAGTCACCCAGTATTATTGTGTTGTGGTCTGTTTGATTCTTGAAGTTGAGATGGGCTTGTTGTATGTAGATGTTCCATTGTTTGGGGCATAAATATTTATGATTGTTATGTTCTGTTGATGTATAATTCCCTTAAGCACTTTGAAATATCCTTCTTTGTCCTGTCTTTCAATTGATAAGTTTATGTCATTAATGTTCAAGGTTATTATTGAAATGTGATATGTGTTCCTGGTCATTTGGTTTATTTTCATTTCATCTTCATGGAATATTTTGTTGAGAATATTCTTAAGTGCAGAATCTCCTAGTTTTGAGGGTCTGGGTAAAGAAATCAGCTGAGTTTGATATTGGTTTCCCCCTATGAGTAATGTGATATTTTTCTCTCTTGGCCTTTAAAATTCTATTGTTATTCTGTATGCTACACATTTTCATTATAATGTGCCTTGATATGAGGGTCTATTGTAATATTGCACATTTGGGATCCTGTAAGCCTCCTGTATTTAATTTTCCATTTCAATCTTTAGAGTTGGTAAATTTTCTGATATTATTTCATTGAAAAGATTGCACATTCCTTTGGTTTGTATCTCTGCACCTTCATCTATCCTGAATCTATCTTAAATGTGGACTTTTCATATTATCCCATACTTCTTGAAATTTGTATTCATGGTTTCTTAGCATCTTCCATAGTCAACTCTATTTTCAAGATTATATATTTTGTCTTCATTGCCTGAGGATCTGTCTTCCAAGTGGTCTAGTTTGTTGGTGATGTTTTCTATTAAATTTTTAATTTGGTCTATTGTTTTCTTCATTTCAAGATTTCAGTTTTTTTTTTTTTTCAGAATCTGTTTATTGAAGTGATTTTTGCTCCCTGTATTTGATCTTACATCATCCTTACTTCACAGATCAGTGTAACTACATATATTCTAAATTCCTTCTCTGACATTTCACCACTGTGGTGTCAATGGATTCTGTTTTTGGAGTTTCTTGGTTTGCTTGGGGTCATTTGATTCCTTGCTTTTTCATATTGTCTGTGTGTCTTCTCATCTAACAGCATGAATCTGAGGCAGTAGAGTTTCTACCCTGTGGACTTACAGTGTCCCTAAAGGTTTTCAGTACCTCACTATTTAGGAGGAGAAAACTTAGAACAACAACCAATGTAAATGATTTGCAGCATTAAACCAAATGGTTCCTACAATGACATCTACAATGTTAATTATCACAATAAACAGAAATAATATGATCAGTTATTGCCTACGATAAAAACAGCAAGTATGCAAAATGTTTTACATTTTCAAATGGTAGACAGAAAAAACAAGTGATATAGGATGTGACAATTAAGAGGAAGGAGAGAAGACAGAAGTAAAAGATTAAAGGAATAATGAAAGAGAGAACATAGAGATTGGCTGTTAGCAGAAGAAATGAGATAATCAAGGGAAACAGGTAGAAGAAAAAAAATATATATAAAGCAAAACTTTCTAAAAATTTTAAAATAAAATAAAATAACACAAAACAAAACTAAAATACACTTGTCAAACATCCTAGCTAAAAAAAAACTAATCCATTTAAAATAACTGGCCTCAAAAATGTTACAGATAAGAAGAAAAAAGTAGGAAACTGTAGCAATGTGTGTGTACCTTAATGGTACATGATTATGACCTTAAGGTCATAATTATACAGTGATAGAGAATTATGAACAAAAGAAAAGAAAAAAGAAAAGGAAAGAAAAGAAAGATCTTACTGAGAAGTTAAAGAATTATTTCCAATATAGTTAAAAATATTCTCAGCTTCTCTTCTCAGCAGTTTTAGGTGGGGTCTTCTGGAGTGTGATTCTCTGCCCTCTGGATTGGTAGAGTGAGAGTGGTAATCCCATTGGCAGAGTTCTGGAGGCAGGGTTTTGGCTTAGGAGGGCTCTTTGCTGAATGCTAATTCGTCTGGAGATTTTAAATCAGTGCACCTCCAGCACCCAGAACTTGCTGGTCCATGCTGGAAGACTTTACCCCAGGGATCTGCCCTGGATTCTACTTGTGTGATGGGGGGAGCCAATTGTTAGTTTCCTGTGTCACCTGCAGATCCCATGTTTCCTGGTCTGGGGTTCAGTCTCCAAGCAGTCTTCCGAGTTCCCAGGCAGATATGTGTCTCCCAGCCAGTCTGGCAAGTGGCGGATTGGAGGGGGAGAGGTAAAGCCAGGTGGATTTCTATGACCAGTTGTCCCCTGTGTAAATCTCTCTCCACATTTGATTTTCTCCTGGTCACTTAAGTGTACTTTATATCATGCAGCAAGTGTTTACTGCCCCTGCAATTCGAACTAAACTTGGGTTTGCCAGGAATCCTCTTCCTCCATTGCTGGCCCCTGAGCCAAAGCTGCAAAATGAGTCCTTCCTTTGTCCTCTGCACACTGCCTGGAGAGATGGCGACTTCTTTTCCCACACATGTAAATCATGCTGCAAGTTCTTCTCGTTTCTTGGGCAATGTCCTTTCTCTCTAAATGCTCTGTACCCAGACATGCCTCAGGCCTCCCAAAAATATGGATTCCTTTTATTCTCTGGACCTCTCCAGTTGGAGCTTCCAGATCAGCTGTGGCAGAAGCTGTGGTGCTGGGGAGTTTTTCCCTTATTTTATTATATTAATGCTCCTGTGTCCCCAATCTGCTTTGAATGTCCATTTTAAGGTTCTAATACAGTCTCCCTCACTTTTTTGTTCACCCACATTGCAGAGAGGCTGCCTGTCTGCTTTCTTGGTTTCACACCAAGAAGCAGCCAGGAACATGACCTCCTCTATTCCACCATCTTGGATCTCTCAAGAAGTAAGGTTTTTCTGCATTTGATTCTTCTGATACTTCTGTTAATATATTGAATATATTATTTTGCTCCATTTGTTTTACCCAATATTTTTATAAACAAAAAACTAATTCATTTAACATTAGGTTATCAGTTTTAGTACTTTAAAAGTACTCCACTCAAAAGCAAAATTAAATAAATAATATTTTTGATTCCCCAAATATTTAAGAAATGAATATATATTTTCAAATCTTAAATTTATTCTGCTTTCTTATGAAAATATTTTTTATTTGTTCTTTTTAGATATACATGATAGTAGAGTGTATTTTGACATATTATACTAGCGTATAACTTCCCATTCTTGTGGTTGTACATGATGTGGAGTAACACTGGTTGTATATTCAAATATGAACATAGGAAAGTTATGTCTAATTTATTCTACTGTCTTTCCTAATCACATCCCTTCATTCCCCTTTGGCTAATCCAATGAACTTCTATTCCATTCCCCCTTATTGTGTGTTATCACACACATATCAGAGAGAACTTTGTGCATTTGGTTTTTTTGGGATTGACTTTTTCACTTAGCACGATACTCTACAATTCCATCCATTTACTGGCAAATACGATAATTTCATTCTTCTTAATGGCTGAGCAATATTCCTTTGTGTGTATGTAACATATTTTCTTAATCCATTCATCTATCGAAGGGCACCTAGGCCCCAAAATAGTTTTGCTATTGTGCATCCAGCTACTATGAACATTGAAGTGGCCGTGTCACTATAGTATAATATAATTAAGTCCTTTGGATATATGCCAAGGAGTGGAATAACTGGGTCAAATGATGGTTCCATTCCAAGTTTTCTTAGGAATCTCTGTAGTGTAGAGTGGTTGCACCAATTTGCAGTTCCACCAGCAATGTATGAGTATATCTTTCATCCCTCACACTCACTAGCATTTATTGTTACATGTATTCTTGATAATTGTCATTCTTAAGTCTGACTTAAGTGAGATGAAATCTCACTGTAGTTTTAAAATTTGCATATCTCTAATTACTAGAGATGTTGAATATTTTTTCACATATTTGTAACTGATGGTATTTCTTCTTTTGTGAAGTGCCTTTTTAGTTCCTTTGCCCAGTTATTGATTGGGTTATTTATTTGGTGTTAAGTTTTTTTACACTTCATATATCCTGGAGATTAATGCTCTATCTGAGGTACATGTGGTAAAGATTTTCTCCCACTCTGTAGGCTATCTCTTCATGTTCTTGTTTCCTTTACTGTGAAGAAGCTGTTTAGTTTGATATCACCCCATTTATTGAATCTTGATTTTACTTTTTTTACTTTAGGAGTCTTATTGAGGTATTTGGTTCCTGGTTTCTGAGTTGGGCTTACTTTTCTTTCAGTAGGTACAGGGTCTCTTGTCTAATGCCTACATTTGGAAGGGTTCCCTCCTTTTCTATTTCATAGAATAATTTGAGGAGTATTGGTATTAATTCTTTTTTGAAGGTCTGGTAGAACTTGGCTGAGATTATGTCTTGTCCTGAATTTTCTTTGTTGTTAGGCTTTTGATGGCATCTTCAATTTCATTGCTTGAAATTGATCAGTTTAAATTGTCTATGTCCTCCTGATTCATTTTAGGTAGGTTATGTGTCTCTAGAAATTTGTTTATGTCTTCAAGATTTTCTATTTTATTAGAATATAAATTTTCAAAATAGTTTCTGAGTAATGTTTGTATTTCAATAGTGTTCACCATGATATTTTCTTTTCCATCTTTTTGGGAAAGTATTAATTTCATCCATGTACTGGGCAAAAATACAAATAATATTTTTACTATCTTATAATGACATTGGAAATAAACACATACCAAAATAATATTTGCCAAATAATAATGTATAATAATAATTATTATTATGACAATTACATAAAAATAAATTTTGGCAAAATCCACTAAACTATTCAAAAACTGACTTTTTTTGTTAAATAAGAGCTCTCATCTTGATGGTACCATAAGGAATTCAAATGTGAATTTCCTAATTTTTAATGTACGTTTGGTGGTCCTTCAGATTTGGAAGATTTTTTCTACCTTTTAGCTGTAATGAATATAGCTACTTGTGCTTATTCATGTAGAATGGTGCAGCAAATTTTCTGGGGTATTTATCTAGAAATTGAATGGCTTTATCATAATATAGGCAGAAGTTTAACTTTAGCAGATGTTGCAGGAGAGTTCTGCAGGGTGACTGTACCAATTACACCCCAACAGTGAGGTATGAATGTCCCACTTCCTCTACCTCAGCTTGAGCATTTGGCACAGAGGCATCTCTGGGATTTTAACTTGAGTTCCCATAATAACTAATGCTGCTGAGCACCTTCTCCCTTCTGTACATCCTCATTAATTGTGAATATCTCTCTCTGTGATGTGTTTGTTTAAGCCATTTGCCCACTTAAGGAAAAAAAAATAGTTGTTTGCCTTTTCCTTACCTATTTGTCAGAATTTTTCATACATTTCAGTACAAGTCTTCTGTCAGTTGTATATTTTTAAATAATCTTCCACTCTCTGGCTTAAGTTTTCACTCCCTTAATGGTAACAACACAATTTAGTTATTAACATTTTTATGAAATGTCGCTGGCTCTTTGCGGTTCCAAAATCCGTGGATATTTGTCACCGCCTGCAGCAACAATTTGCATGGGTCTTATGGGTGGTGGAGTGGAAACTGAGGCACTTCTATCTTTCTCTTTGGTGCACTGCTTTCTTGCTTGTTCATAGAGGATAGAGGAAATGAGGTTTACTTGCTTTGAGAGGAGAGAGAGAAAGAGAGACCCCGCTTATCAGAGAGAAAGAAACTTTGCTTAAGAGAGAAACTTTGAAAGAAAGACAGGCGTTGCTTAGAGCTTAGAGGAAGAGACTTGCTACACCTTAAAGTCCTGCATCCTATGAACTAAGGGTACTCCACCCAAGGTGCCCTAGTGATACGTCTCAGTTCTCCGTTCCGCGATCTGCTTTCCACCGCTGCCCCTACTCGCTGCTGCCTCGTGTGTCTTCTTCTGCTGTTTTCCTGCTAATGGCTGCTGTGTCTGTCTCGCTCCGCCTACGCTTATATCACCTCCAGGAGGCGGAGAGCAGGGCCACGCCTCTTACGCAAAGATTAGGCGAGACGCTCCGAGCAGGCAATTAGTGCTCGAGAACACATGTGCATACATTGTGTGCGTGGAGGAGAAAATCACCTGAGTGTGCTTATGTCAATTAACCTCCTCGCTGCCGATGTGATCAGGCGCCATCCCGGCGCCGCCAACATAACACAGCCCCCAACAATGAAATCTTTTAAAACCACATTTATTGTTCTAGTACCTTATTATACAAAATATAGTAAACTTAATTTAACCTATTAGTTATATTTAAAGAGCATTATAAACATTTATTATCCATTTTCTCATTCATAAACACTTAAATACTATGTGTATATGGTACTTAATTATGTATAATTATGTATTAATTATACCTATAGTTAATATATGTATACAGGTCATGTATCTCAGATCAACTACATTCATTAAATCACTGAGTCCACAATTAGGCTATAGTGGTAATTCTGAATATCTCCAATTATATTTACTGAGGACAATAGGATGCTCTGTAGAGATTAATGGAGAACCCATTTTCTTGGGTATTTATCTAGAAATTGAATGACTTCATCATAATAAAGGCAAAAGTTTTAATTTTAGAAGATATTGCTCAAAGAGTTTTGTAGGGTGGTTGTACCAACTACACTATGACAGCAAGGATGAATGTCCCCTTGCCCAGGTTCCCTGAATGAGTGGGGAATAAAAGATCTTTTCTAAAATCTAAATTCATTATTTTCTTTCCACATTTTTACTGGTTGGTACATTATAGTTGTACATAACAATTTGGCATTACATATTCATACATGGGCACAGCATAACAACATAATTTGGCCAATGTCACTCCCCAGAACTTCCTCCCTTCTTCCTCTTCTCCCACACACTGGTCCTTTTCTTATGAAAATCAAAGGAATATCAGAAAAAATATAAACCCTTGAGGAAAAAATCCTTTCTTGAAATAATTTCCACCGATTCCTTAAATGTACAATGAAAGATAAACAGGAGAGTGACTTTGTTAATGAAAACATGACTGTCTTCATGCAAAATAACTTATGAAATTATAGATAAGATCACAGCTAATAATTTTAAACATTAGGATACAACACAAACACACACACACACACACATATATATATTATTTCTGGTTTGGTCTTACTTTTTGAAATCATCTTTCATAGATCATAGAAGGTATTGATTTTGCCTTTAGAAAAACAGAATTTGATCATCCATATATTAGCCAGTGCTCTATAAATCTCAAGTAAACAATGATCAAATTTCTAAGAGATTATTTTGGGAAAGCCTGCAGCATTGGTACATATGAAAGTAGTCAATCTAGCCTTATTCTACTTAAGTGTTAGATTTGACACACCTGCCAGAAACTGGCAAATTTGATCAAAGCTAAACGATCACATCAATATTGTAAAACTATACAGGAGGTAGACAATGTTTTTAACTTTTCAAAACTTGCAAATTTTTTTTAGTTTTATTATGTGGGTTTTTTTTAAACTTTGTGTTCTATCTTTTTATAGACCAGGACGATTCACTAGAAAATGTAGGTCATGTATTTCAAATCAACTGCATCCATTAGAGCACTGAACCCAGAACTAGGCTACAATAGTAATTCTTATGAGTATCTCCAATCTGTTGCTGAGCTCATGTAACAAGTAAATGAGAAACCGAACTGCATAACATTGCTGAAAGTGTTGCAGGACACGCAATAAGCAGATGAGATGCCCCTGTTGCCCAGGAGCTGATGATTTTAACATGGACTTAAGATATGCATAGGTAGTTAAACTAAAGGAGAGGGTGTGATTTGTGCTATACTTTAGTTCACAGAAAAGAGATAATGTAATTGATTTAATTCAGAAACGTGCCTTATACAACAGTGACAGAAAGGATGAATGGATTCAGATCTGGATGGAATTTAAACCATCTGTCTCTTCAAAGCTCAATACTTCAATCATGTAAACAGACTCCCATTTTACTGAGCCACTGACATTTCTTTTCAGATCAGCTGAGCTAGTGTCCATTTCCATTTCTCTGCTCAAATTAACTCGTTTATGCTTCTGCCCCTCTCCTCTGGTAGCTGTGTCTTCTGCATCACTTGTACAGCTGCTTCTCTAGCTGCCCCATTGCTAGGGTCCCCCGCCTGACCATGCAACAGTTCTTTAGGGGATAAAAACAAAACATGTGAAACTCTGTAGACCCTGAAGATACTTAGTTCAAATATCTGAGGTTCTAGGATGTTGACTTACAAGTAACAAAGAGATTCCTTAATAATTTTTCTTGCTTTTATGTTTATGTATGCTGGAATAATAAAAAAAACCACTAAGTTTTGTCTTGATAATATCTAAATTATGATTTCTCATATCCTAGAGTTTGTCAAACAATCTCTAAGACAAATCAATCAATATTTCCCAGAGGCAATATCCCTGGGCTACATTTTAAAAATGAGGTAGGTTCTCTTAAAGCAAGAGCTCAGAGAAGAGATGCTGTACAACTTCCTGTGAAAAAGCATCAAAACCTTCAGAGCATGCTGAATCTTGACCACTTTGCAAGAACAATGAACAATACACCAAATATGGAATCCTATAAAATCGTTTATAACTATGTTGATGTTTCTTGGATTTGCTAAAAGGTGTGTGTGTGTATGTGTGCAATTAAGAATCTTTTAGAACATATGTGTGCTCAGTTACTCTAACTGTGACAGAACAACTGAAAAAATCAACTTGGAGAAGAAAATATTTATTTTGGCTCACAGTTTCAGAGGTTCTACTCTAGAGTCACTTGGACCCGTTCATTTTGGGCCTGTGATAAGGTGGAACATCATGAAAGGGAACATGTGACAGAGCAGATCTCATGGTGGCTAGGAGGTGGAAAGAAAGAGCCAGAAAGGATCCAGGCATAAGATATATTCTTTTAGGACATGACTTCAGTAACCTACTTCTTCCAAGTAGGCCCCATGTCCTAGGTTTTCATCACTTCTCAAAAGTCCGTTCAATTATGAACCCATCATTGGATTAATCCCTTGATGAAATCAGGCCTCTCCTGTTCAGTTACTACCCCAAAGCCCTGTCTTTGAACATTCTTGTATTGAGGATCAAACTTTCAAAGCTTGAGCCTTTAGGGGACGTGCCACATACAAACTATCGCATAATATTAATTCTAAAATTCTTTCGATTCTAACACTTTTCAACTTCTCTTTTATCTGTCAACATAAACACATCACAGTTGGATTTAAGACAAAGTCAATTAAAAATGATGATATTTAGCATATTAATCTTCCAAAACTTTATAGAACTTATTTTATGTCAGATTGAAAGTCTCAAACTTTTACTTGGAAAAATACCTGCATGATTTATTTTATAAAACATTTGACAAAGGGCACTGACCAAGTGAATTAAAGTTCTAACCAGAAAATATTTATCACACTTTTGTTTCTTTGTTTTTGATTCTTGTTTTCATTTTATCACTCAATTGTATGTGTATGTTTGTTATTCCATCTTTAATAAAATACTATTATCTTCTTCTGGATTATTCTAACATATTTTACATGTACCTGTAGTTAAATATTGTTGCTGAATAAGAAATGTGAGATGAATAGCCCTGTGTTGTGCTCAGTTGACAGGGCACTGCTGGTGTACTTGATAGTTGGCCTTGATACAACCATTACAGTGTTATTTTTCTTCATTTTATATTACTTCATATGACACAATACAGATACCTTTACCCCATTTTATTCCACCTTTGGTTACTTCAAATTAGTTTATTTTTTCACCAATATTATTGGCAGATTATAGAAGCTATGCTGGTAGAATGATAATAGCTATCTTTCCTTTTTCTTTCTCTACTCTGGACAATTGTAATGCAGAGGAAGAAAGCAAAGCTTAATTTCTATTCTGCTTGCTGTAAAGTAGAAAAGTGGCTTTAAAAACGTTCTTCTATTGACTTGTCTTTCATGAAAAATTCTGTAATTTTTTTGTTTTTTGCTTTGTTCAGTTCGTTAATGAGAGAAATTCTCTTCACTTTCTTGATCACAATGACTTCTAATGCTTCTCACTGGAGTCAACTTAATTTATCCTCCTCTTTGTGACTACTTGTACTACTTGTCAACTGAAGTAACCGTAAAGGCTAATAAACTGATTTAAAACCTTCTTTACACTAATTTACCACTTCAATAAAGTCTTTCATTTGAAATTGCAGTTCTATTGGCAGGTTTATCTATCTCCTAGGTTTCATGAGAGTTTGCATCGTGTTAAAACTAAGCAATCCCTCCAGTTTATTACTGCTTTACAAGGTTTTCTGCACAGTATACAATGACAATATGTAAATTCCTTTTTATTTAAATCTAGATATCAAGGTAGTCTTAGATTCTGGTACGGACCCTGTGTTTTAGAAGGCAGCTGATTTAAATATTTAGATTATTTAGCCAAAGAGAAATGTAAACAATTTAAGGTGCTAACAAGTTTATCTTGAACTCTTTCATACAACCATAATTAATTCCACATGGCTAAAATAGCTTTAAATGAGTAACTTTTTGCTGTGACTTTGGATTGCCATTCTTCAGGACTCTGGGAATGGTTATTTATGCAGCAGGGTTATTAGTGAATCACCACTGGGTTGGCAGCTTAGATAGAAAAAATTTAACCTTCATGGCATCATTAATGTAGTACATGTACTTCCGTTTTAAAAAAAGTGAAATGTAGATGTTGTCATGTGTTGTTTTTTTTTTTTCTGATTTCAAAGTAAATCACATTTTACAGGTTTTAGTTTCAAACCTATCATTAATGTTATCAATTAATTATTTCTGTAACAACCATAATAGCGATGCTTTCCCCTTAAAACATAGGACATTTTTGTATATGAATAATGAAATGAATTTAAATAAAATGTAGCTATATGCTAAAAACGGAGCTACTTTTTAAAGTATGTAAGCACTGGTATAATTTTACTATGTGTTGGCATGTAATTATCTTTAAAAGTTGCATAAATCATGGCTCCTTGGTTACTATTGTCCTTTGTTAAGTGGTGTCTTGATAATTTTGTATTTGAATGGTTTGCTTGATTTGGTTCTTTAACAAAATAGTAATTTGGCTTACTGAAACAAAAGGAAATCAATAACAATGTTAAATAAATGTTTAAACAAAGAAATAAACGTGGAAGTAAACTTTAAGTCAGTTTTTTCCAGTGTGTGTTATGAAAGGCATACAAAATAGAATGTTAATGTACTACCCTTAATCATAGAGATCTATAAGTAAATAGAGCACACAGCCTTCTTCAAACATTTTTTTTATTTGGGAGCATTTTTCTTTGGGCATCTTGTAAAAATGGCCACAAATATACTATTTTAAAAGAACTGTATTATTCCTAAAAGTTGGAATCTTTGCAGGAACTTAAGCAAGGGTTCAATAACTTCACTTTGCAAATAAATTTCTTCAAATGTCATGATCTATAATTTGCATTTCTCAGTGCAAATTCACTTTTTCAGAAACACAACTCAATATATACTGCCGATAAGACTTTAAGGGACTGATTATTTCTTCACTTTGATCTGGAATTTCACCTGTAAATTTATAGCCTTAAGTGTTCTACTACTTGACATTAATCCCTCCATAGTTACTAGTGCTAAGTAAAAATTTTAGTTGAAAAATTATAATTTTAAGGTGAAGATGATAAACGAAATTGAACAGCAAAACAGTAAGTTATTTTAACCCTGAAACAACCATCCTTTTGGGGACCATGATAGCAATTTTCTGTATGTCTTCAAGGTGTAGAGAAATAATTTTAGTTCAGCCTAAGGATGCATTCTTAAATAGAATGGATTACTTTAAGGTGCTCAAACAGTGTCTGAGAATATGAAGGGAGTCTTTCTGGATGACCATTTTAGCCAATGTTTATTTATATAGTAATTAACTCATGAATTTAAGCTTTATTTATCTGAATTTGCTTATTTGTTTGTTTGGCTTTTATTATGTGTAAGAAAGCCTGCAACTGGATTTTAGTGTCTGCTGGATATAAGGATAACAACTTTCACCGTTATTGTTTATTTATATCATGCCTTTACAAATTTGGGCCTAAATCTACATGTCATATATGATAGCAGTTGATGAAATTCAAGAAACTATAAAAATTTTAGGCCAGAATTGATGTTTATGATTCTTTTCTGAGGCTATATAACCACATAAACATGGTGAGTAGCTGTAGACATTTATGATAACAGTCTCACCCTGAAGCAACTGTACCTCATTTATTTGAGGTAATCAATGGTAACAAAAAAAGAGAGAGAGAGAGAAAAGAATAAGATGATAGTAGCTAAGATTGAAATAGACATTATATAGAGAGGTTTATGAGGAAAAGTCTATTTTAGAATCATAGCATCAAGGTGTTGCCTTTTCCACAGCACCTTTTTCTTTTCAACTAATCTAAAATTATTTACTTTAAAATTTCTGAAACTAAATGAAAGGTATTAATTAGTCAATTATGTTTTACATGGAGTTTCAGTCAACCATGCAACAGAATAGTATTTTTTCTGTCCATATATGGACATTCCTCTGAAATGTTAGTCAGGTTTCACTAACATTCAATGGGTAATCATAGGTTCAGAAAATAATAAGGTATTGCACAATTCCCAAATGAGGTAGAATATTGCTCTTCTTTGGTAAAGATCCAGAAGGGTGATTGGCATTTTCACTTCACCCTAGAAATAGGAATTCAGATTTAAAAAAAAAAAAACAAAAAAATCTTTGTTCATTGCAAAACTGTTTCCTAAGAACTAAAACAGCTCCTTGTATTATTTTATTGTACTATTTGTAGAAAAATTATGAAGTATTTATGAGCAAAGAAACACATAATTAATAACTTAAAATTTTATTATTCAGAGCGAATTAAAGAATATTTTTTGTGTTATGAAGACAGATATATTATTTACAAAGAGAAATGTGATCTGCATTTTTTTCCTTTCAATGAATAGTTTATTTCAAAGAATACACATTTTATTATCACTGGTAGACCAGTGAAACTATATGAATGACATATGAGAGTTCATTGTATTATATTGGCAACTCTTCAGTAGTTTTGAACTACTTTTGAAAATAAAAATTTCCAATTAATGAATGTATATTATTTCATTATAAAGCTATATCACCTTTATTAATCAATTCCCATTTAGCATTTAGTTTTTTTGTATTGCTTTCAACTAGAAAGTCTCAAATGCTGCTACAACATTCTCCTAATATCCAGTAGGCTCAAAATCACTGCCATAATTACTGGATTTTGAACCATACTGCTTCAGCCAGGACACACAGAGAAATTGAGTGACCCATGTTCTGCCTCCTGAAACCCACAGAGCCAGGTGCTATCTCCATTACCACAGGTACAGTGCCACTAAACAGCCCCATGACAGTCCTATTATAGTAGAAACAGCACAGAAGTATAGATGCTACCTTCCTTTTGCCTTCCTAATCTCCTGCAGGTGTGTGTACTTGGTAGAAGTTTTAAAGTCATGTTTCACATGGTGGAAATGAAGAAACAATCAAAGAAGTTTGCAAATCACACAGTTTATTGCCACACAATTGGAACTTCTTAGGTTCACAGTGCTTAAAAGGGAGTGGGTTGAATAAAATGAGTAAAGGTCAAGGAATATACTCAATAGACAGGAGACATTGAAAACATAGTTGAGTGACTTCCAAAATTATTGAAATTAAATTGCTCAATTAAGTTGGAATCCAGCCTCTGTGGAAAGTAATGTCTAAAGTTCGAGGTGTGCATTTACACAAGTGATTCTCAGGAGAAACTGGCAAGACCACTGCATATCCGAGGTCCACTTGATGCTAGAAGGCAGCGCTGGGTGTTGGTCAGAAAACTCTAAAGCGCCAATGCCTGCCACAACTAAGCCCTGGGAATCTGGAGAAGACACCACACTCTTGAAGTGAGGGGAAATACACAACAAAACTATGTCAGTGTTTGAAGTAATTTCAAAGATACCTAACAAGTGATCATCAGTTTTACAGTCTCTAGTAGGCAATAGTCAATCTGAATATTTCATATTTCCTTGGAATAAATTCCAAAATGTGAAATTTCTGAATCAAAGAACATTGATTTATAATATCACATTATGAGATGGAGCTTTCAATTTTAGTTTTCTAATTCACAGGTGTCTTTAGATGTGAATCATTGTCTTTTCCTTCATATCTTTACTCAAAATAGCATCTTAACCAAGAATTCCTGATCCCCAAATTTAAAAATGGAAATGCCATACTGACAATTGCATCACCTTTGGGAGCTTTTTTTTTTTCCTTTAGCACTTATTATGTATTACATGTTATATAACATTGTTGTATTATCTCTCATTCCCAGCAAAATGCAAGGCATTTGAGCAGAGGGAATTTGGAGTGTTTTGTTCATTGCTATGTCCCACTATCTGGCAAGTAAGTCTCTTGTAGGAGAAAAGATGTTGCAACCATGAAAGAGTGACAAGATGAGGAGGAATCTAGCAAAGATGGGCATTGAACACAAAGAACAAGCTACCAGTGGCTGAGGGCAAGGAAGGATAGCTGAGAAGAATTTCTCCGAAGTCCTCAGCATTGTGTTCAGTACAAGACCACGTGCATGCTGGGTTGATGGAGGCAGTGTAATAAGCTGGGAGAAATTTATCCCAGGTACTCCAAGGGCACAGAAGCAGCTGTTGAAGGTTAGCATAGGGCAACAAGACAGCAATAAGTCTCCTCTAGCTCAGAAAAATAGACAGAACTAGACAGCAAAGTTCATTCCAAATGACAAAAAATAAAGCAAAATGCTTTCGGGTTGCATAACTGAGAGAGATGGCTCATGGTTTGGAGAGCTGGAAGCTCTGGAGTCACATCAGGAATCAGATCTCACCATAAAGTTCACCACAAATCACATTGCTAACATAAGCTAGTAGTTTATGGCCCAGTTCCTTATGCATACAAAAACATTACCAGGAAGAATTTTCCAAGGACTCAGAGCTCATTTTGTAGGAGCAACCAAGGACTCATCTTTAAGATAGGCCTTTCTTGGAATGTGCAGGGAGGGGCAAACAAGGTCTGTTGAGTAACTGGTTCCTACAAAATGATAAAATGGTTTATTCATGTTGAGATAAAAAATGATCTTCAGGGAGAAATAGAAAGCACATAAAATGCAATTATAATGGATCCAAAAGGTAAAAATAATAGACATTTAGTGGGTAAAGTAATGGATATTTTTATCATTATTTGTATATATACCCTAGAATGGACAAAATTAAAAGTACCCTCAATACCATATGTTGCTAGGTATTTAGAACAATTAAATTTTTAAATATTACTGTCACGTAAAAATGATTTAGTGATTTCATATAAATATTTATCATCCCTATTACTCCAAAATACCAAGTCAACAGATTTTTCAAGAAGAAATGTAAATATGTCTGTACAAAGATATGCTCAAACATGTTCATGACAGCAGTATTCATAATAGCCCAAACTGGAAACATCCTGAATGTCTATGAGCAGGGGAACACAGTAATTTGTGGCTTCCTCATATAATGGAATGCTACCTAGAAATATAAAGGAATAATATATTGACACACACATATCAAGGATGAATCTCAAAACACTGTAATTTACAAAAGAAGTCAGGCATGAGAGTATATATTATACTATTTCATTTACATAAAGTCCTAGAGAAAAAAACTCAGTATCTTTGGATCAGAGTGTCATTAGATACAAACATGGGATATTTTTATACCCAATGTAAATGCTAAAAGATCTTCAAAATATTTCCTATCTTTCTTAGAGACCCCAAAACTTCTAATATAGTACTACTGAGGTTAAACATAAAATACTGTTGGGAAAAAAATCTTAAAAGTTTTCACTTATCAATAAAAAAAATTAGAGAAGCTAAAATATACTTATCCAGAGAACACATATTAGCCAACATTACCCAACATCAAGAAAATCTCAGCATGAATGTTAAAATAATCATTAGATTCTAAGTCTGATAAAATTACTATAATTTTATATTCAGTGAATTCTTCAGTTTGCACAGGAGGCTCCTTAAATCTGAATTTTTCAAGAGGCTGCTGTTCAGTATTAAATTTCCAATCACCAAATGTATCTCAAAAGATGAAATCAAAAAAATTGTTAGCTTCTATAGACTGTAGGCAGAGTTTATTTAGCAAAAAGCTTTTTAGGGAACTAAGGAAATCTGTGCAGTTGGCAAAGAAGGCCACAATCTATAGTATGGTCTTTTAATCTGTTGGCATCTTTAAAAGCATTTATTATAGCAGTACAACTTTCAGCTCCCTTTGAGAAATTCTTTTCCAGTGCTATGTAAGATGTCATGTGGATGTGTTCAGAAATATCTTCTCCACAGATCTTTTCATCACATTTAAAATTCATGCAGGTTTTTAAAGCAAGTTGTTCTTATAGACCTATTGCTTCATTAAAAATAGTTTATTCATGACTATGTTTTCACTGACCTGTTAGTTTTATTTGAGATTATCAATCCCCTTCAATTTACCAAATAAACTATAAACTTAGGCCAGACTTGTAATTATCTGGATTTTCTCCTGATATTAGTAAAGAAGTTTTTTTTTTTTCTTTAATTCATTTTTACTGTAAACAAATGGGATACATCTTGTTTCTCTGTAATGGAGTAGAAGCATATTGTTTTTGTAATCATACATTTACCTAGGGTAATAGTTTTTGATTCATTCTGCTATTTTTTTCTCCCCTCCCACCCCTCTTATCCCTCTATACAGTCCCTCCTTCCTCCATAGTAAAGAAGTTTTATGAGTAAGAAATAGGGAGAGATTTAACATATTCTTTGGAGACTGAGACTTGATACTTCACTTTCTGAACCTTTTGTAGTTTCTTTAAAAATCTTACTAGATATAGAGAATTAAATTTTATAGGTTTCTTTGGTGTTCATTCTAATAATATGTTTTGAACAGGGACACATGAATTGGTTGAGTCGCATTTACACATTGTTCCTTAAAATAAATATGCCTGAACAAGAAGTCAGAATTTCACAAATGCACAATATTATTACTGGATAAATGAAAATACCTAGGAAAGGATACCTAGGGAAGGCTATTACTTGAATGAAATATTTGTAGATCATGTTGCTGAACATATAAAATATATATATCTCAATCCTGAGTCCTAATAATTACATCTTGTTCTGTGAAATATATAAAGAAAATTTATGGAGAAATGTTTTAAAAAGACAGTAATTCCATCTTTAGAAACCATTTATACAGTGAGCTATGTGCATGAAACAGATTTTATTTAGCCTTCTTTTTCTTTGTCTCTTGTCCCTTTAAACATTTTCTTTCTGAGTTTCTTTATTAATCTTCTTTTCTCCTTTTTCTATTTTGTTTTCTTCTTTTGAGGCATTTAACAAGCAAGTACTTACATCCAATGTGTCTTTGTATCTCTCACTTGAAAATTCTCCATTTTGATCAGTTTTATTTCATAGTTGCATTTGGACTCAATTCAGCCAGTCTGGGGGCTAGCATTTCATTACCGTTTGCTTTTTACAGTACTCTGGAAGAAATGCATTTGGTGTTTCAGAACTAGTTGCTGAGGTTATAATTCAAACACAATTGTCCTTTGTTGAGAGCAATAGGTTATTGGTTTGAGTTAGAAATAATTGAGTGTGCTTGGGCGATTGGAAGTCTCAGCCATGAGTTCCAAAAGCTCTGTGACTTTTGCTAAGAGAAGTAAAGGAAAATAAATATGTAGTGAGCGTTTGTGTGCCAGGTTCTATAGTAAGTATGTGCTTATATAAGGTTGGTTATTTCAGAATTAACATAATTTCCTCTAAATTCCAAAAGCTTGCAATTTCAGATAGAAGAAGCCTCATACTAAAAGTATGAGTAGCTAGTCCTAGAGGCAAAGGAAAATTATAATCAACTGGATCTCTTAGTAAAATAGATGCACTCAATTCAGCAGCATAAGGACCACTTCCACACCAACTATTTCACCTGGGCGTGAACTGAAATGAAAAGGGAAAAGACTATACAGATAAGTGTCTTTTACTATGAATAACACAGTATATGAAGAATAAAATGTTTCCTGTTATTTTAAAAATTCAGCTGTCAAGAAAACACATGTTACATTTATAATACAAATATTTGTGAAAATAGTTCACAGTTCACTTATTATGAGCAACATAATAATCATCAAAATTTCAGATCTATGAAAATACATATTTTTAAAGTGTCCCTTAAAAGACATAATTATTTACAATATTATGCGAGAAACATAAATCATGTTTATAAGATATACTTTAATTATGTTGTAAATCTACTGTCATTGTAAACTAAAATATCACTGTATTAACAGTGTATGTTCCAAATTAAACATGCTATATAGTTAATTGCTATTGCTATTTATTCTAAGAGAAGACTATATGTCAACTCTCTTTGGTAAAGCTAGTTATAATTTGATAATGGCAAAATCATTCTTAAAATGTATAGCAGCAATGCATTTTATAATGCATCAAATAAAATAAAATATACAGCAACATGAGAAATTTTCAAATACGTGTATATGTATACATACATGCGCATATATGTGTGTATATATATATATATGTATGTGTGTGTGTATATATATATGTGTGTGTGTGTGCATGTTTCTGAGTGTAATTAATTTGATATTGATTAGAACAGAGGTTAATGAGGCCAAAGGTTGAAGTAATAGCTATAATTAACTACATTATTTGTAGCAAATTACATTATTTAGATAACCAACATTAAACCTTGGTAGCATGGATAGTTGATCATTTTTTTCTTAGTTTATAATCATGAAAGGAAGAGACAGAAATCAATGTTGGATGGTTCTCTAAGATAGCATAACCACTAGTTACTTTTCTTATCAGTCTGCTATTTGCCTATGCAGACTAGTGCTAAGTTGAAGTATAGCTGCCAGTTGCCTTAATAATTCTTGCTCTGCCAACTGTATTGGCTAAGAATATCAAGCAATAAGCAACATAGCAATCACAAAATTCATGTAAAACTGTACATTGATAAAAAGTCATCTGTATTGACAAATTTTTGACTTTATTATATTTAACCAATTGCTAATCTCTTAGCCTCAGTTTTGTCAATTGAAAAATAAGCATAATAATGCTAATATTGTTCTTATGGGTTGATTGTGTCCTCCCAAAATCATATGTTCAAACCATGATCTTTGATGTGCTGGTGGTTGAAGGTGGGACCTTTGAAGGTCATTAGCTCATAAGAGTGAACTCTCATCATGTGATTTTAAGGAGAGACAAAAAGATCTCTCTCCCCTCCCCCCCCCCCCCTCTCTCTCTCTCTCTGCGTTTTCTACCACTTTGTTGTATACAATGAGGAGAGAGCCATTGTGGACCAGGAGAGTCACTGTCATCAAAAGCAAGAACTGTGAGAAATAGATGTTTTGTGCTCAACCCACCCTCATGTCTATGGTATTGATAGAGAAACCCAAACTGACTTAGACAATTATTTTACCTATTTCAAGAAGTTATTGTGGGAAACAAAAGTGATTATGTCAAAAACAAGTTTAAAAATTCCAAAACATGTAAACCATATTTTCCTATGATAAAACCAGAAAATATCCAACTGGAATACAATCAAAACAGAACCCAAGATTCCTAGCCTTCCTGAATACCTTTCTTCTTTGAGGGAGAAGCCTCCAGAGAAGCTTCTCTGAGAGTCCTGGACCTAAATCCCTACCATGTGCTTTCTAGTTCTGCATGTCTCACTTAGGTTCATGTTCCAGTGACATGAAGAATGCGGGCTGCCTACACAGCATCTCTCCTTACTCTTTCAGTTTTATTGGCATCAAGAATGAGAAATTCGGGGCTGGGGATATAGTTCAGTTAGTAGAGTGCTTGCCTTGCAAGCACAAGGCTCTGGGTTCAATCCCCAGCACCACAAAAGAAGAAAGAAATTTGATGTTTTCCAAGTTCTGGTTCATACTTCTGACCTGTTTTGGGCAGTGTTCAGGCTGTATGTAGTGGTTTCTAATTCCTCTTAAACTTCTTGAATAGGTTCCTAAAAAGGAATACATTACTCACTGTACTTCCATAGAATGAAAACTTAAATGTGGCAAAATTTCCCTTGGAGACTGGTTTAAAATGGTATGAGTGACTTAATGCAGATTATCACACCCATTTTCTTTTTTCATGTCACATCATGTGTCTCGGCAGACCTCAGGCATATTAATTCTCCCAAAGCTGTGTGGTCATGCTTTGCTATGCCCTTTCTCTTAGACCACTGTACACTCCATGAGGAAATCCAGTTGACTCTGTTATCTGCATAGAGCCAGAATTCAACTGTATCTTACCACCTCCTCTGCCTCCACTCTTGTCCCATCTAAGGTGATTTCAGTAGCCTCCAGGACTCACCCCATACCCAGTCCAGTCTGTTCTCAGCATAGCAGCCAGAACTGTCCTTAAAAACTTAGATCATGGGGGCTGGGGATATAGCTCAGTTGGTAGAGTGCTTGCCTTGCAAGCACAAGGCCCTGGGTTCAAATCCCCAGCACAGCAAAAAAAAAAAAAAAAAAAAAAAAAAAAAAAACTAACTTAGATCATGCTGATCTCTAATGCTCATTTCACTGTAGGCCAAAGCTAAAGATCATATCATGACCTAAAAAACCCTGCAACATTTGACCTTCTTACCTGATGAACCCCAGCTCCTGCTACTCTTCATTTTGCTCACTCTGTTGTAGTCATAGTCTTTCAGTGAGAAATCTACTACCTTGCAGTATCACAACACTTGGTATACTCTAAACAATCTAATTGACTGTGTTCACTGTGTTTCCCCTCTAGAAGATTAGGCACAGGAGGACATGCAGGCATACTTGTCTATGTTGTTTACTGGTGTATCCCCACAACTTAAATCACTGCCTGGTACTGAGTAGGTTCTGAAATATTATGTATTCTATGAATGAATAATTGCTTTTATTTTGCCCATCCAGAACATTATCCATGGAATCAAGAATAGCTTTTGTCTTTTCTTCTCTAAGTGCCTCAATTCAAGATTTTATCTTTAGTTCTCAGCATATCTATACAGCCCGTCTATCAAGAGAAATTCTGGCAGTCACCTTCTCTGAAGTGCATAGTAGTCTATGGAGACCATAAAGATCAAGACTCTTTCTGGAATTCAATCCAAATGTTTCTGTTAATTTTAAAAATTATTTGCACAGCCCCTTATTAAATAAATGTAAACACTGTTTAAGCAACTTAATCAATCTGAAGCTGCATTTTAATAGAATAGTTTACTTGGGAAATTATGTATACATAGAAGAAAATTTGTCTAATCCAGATGTAACTAACAACGTTTTCGGCAAGGTATAGCATGCTTGGCATTTCTAGGATTGTTTCAAAGGTATTGTTTAAAATTATTTCTTTCTTTCCCTTTACCATTTATCAAATCATTTTATCAAATAACTCTGTATGCTGGGAAAGACTGTCACCAGTTTAAGTAAGATTGTTAATAGGCCAAACCAAAGCAAACACTGCAGAAATGGAAATGCCAAGGAGAGAAGTGACATGATAAAACTGATGTTATTGAAGTGGAAAACAGTGTAATGTTTAATAGCATGAATAGCTGAGATATTCAGTTGTCTGAAAAACATTGCTCTTCACTGAAATACTTCCACTTTTGTTTAATTCTACATCAAAGATGCTTCTTTGAAAATTTGACATAATTAGTGATTTCTTTTATTACTCTTGCAAATGAAATTGAACAAAGATTATGGACAGGCATAATGTGAATTAGCAAACTGGCATGAATTAGTTGGAAGTCCTAGACTTTTATTTATGCTAGTATTTAATTTGGATACAATATATAGTAAGTATAAAATAAGGAGCAATAGGAATTCTAATATTTGACTTAAATTTGTGGAATATACTAAATATTTCATAGAAATAGTTTCCATACCAGGTTTACCATGTGGCTTGTATTCATGCCTTTATCTCTGTGTAAATAAAGCATTCATTAAATATAATAATTTTTCATGAATTTAAATTTTAAAAAATTTTCTCTAATTAATAAATTTCATAAATAAGCTTTAAAATTTTTTTTTACATTTCTACTTATATTTTCAAACAGATCTTAGGTCATAGAAACCAGACCCATTGTAAGATTAGAAATTTACCCTTGAGATTGTGCTGAAGGCCATACTATTTTCAAACAGATCTTAGGTCATAGAAACCAGACCCATTGTAAGATTAGAAATTTACCCTTGAGATTGTGCTGAAGGCCATACTCTTAGTGTTTGTTTCACAAGATATTAATACATTATTGGAATATATTCAATAAAAAGTCTATATGATAAAGTCACTTTAAAGAACAATTGGACATAAAAATGGGTAGATACCTAGAAAACAATTGAATTTCTTCACAGCAGTAGCATTTAGACTCAACTGTCCAAGCAGAGCTACTGATTCCGGCACTCCTCAGCTGCAAAGGTCATTTGTTTCAAAATCTTGTCCTCAGCCTTCCCATTTATCATGGGAAATGACAGTCTTCCAGATAATATTCCAATCAATTTATTTTTGCTTAAATAAATTGGAATAATTTTCTATTGCATCTAACTTAAGAAACCTAAATGATTAAATGCATTTCACACATTAATTTTTTCCGTCTTCATCAACTTAAATAATTTAAAAAATGTATTTTAAATATTCTTTAATATATCTTCACTATCAAATTAGCCCTCACCTTAAAAATAAGAATTACTCATTTTAAATAATATGTATGTCATGTTGCAAATACATTACTTTTCCCAAGTATTTTAATTTTATTACTATGATGATGATTTTTCCCCAAAACTCATTTCCTTCTTTTGGTTTACTTCTAAAGTCTCCACATAGCCCCCTTGTAACTGGCAGGAACCTTAAGATCCATCCATTTCCCCCATTAATAAGGATATTTTAAGGCTTTGAGTCTCACAGTGATTATCATAGACTTCTAGAGGTTCAAAGAATCAGGTGTCTCTACTTGCCCAGGTGAGAAGGTTAAACACTCTCTGGAGGAAAAAATCACCTCCGTGTCATCAATTATTTTCTCAACAAAGGAAGAACTATTGAACAGGCTACTGAATTTCGATGTCATCATCTTTTGCTATGTTGAAACCACAGAGTTCTTAAAGAGTAGTACATTCAGAGGGAAAAAAAATTAAATTTACCTCTGAAAATGTTTCTTTAAAGAAATAAGTTCATCCAAAAGATCAATGAACATGTGCTGAAAGCTTAACATATATGAAGTGAATAAGTTATAGAATTTTCTCCATTATAGTGGTAATAGGTTGATTTTATTTAATGAAAATGAAAATTCCCCCCAAAATAGAACAAAAGTTTTGATTTCTGAGTCTAGTTGATCTTTGCTTCTAATTTTCACATTCTTTCTGAATAGAATCAGAGAGCCTTGTGAATGGATAATAGAAATTTCTCCCTACAATATCAAATTAGTCCTCTTTATCCTAGAAAGGAAGAACAGGTTAACATTCACCAAGTAGATTTCATTCAGTAGAAACTTTGAAGAGATTGAAAAGAAGAATAATAGTTTTTGTCATTATTTTTGACTTTCCTGTCATTATCACTGCCTTCTTACCTTTGTACAGGATGTAGCCCCATGCTCTTTGGTGACATTGGTAAGTCTTTTGAGAAATTGGTCTGTCCTATTGATTTTATGTCTTTTTCCAGTAATGGGCTATGTATGGATAAATACAATAGGTAATGCATGCAATTACACTTTGAACATATCTGTTCTTATCATGAAGAATATGGAAGACCCATTTCTATGAAATAATCCTTGGAGAAGATTATCTCTTGTCAACCATTTATTTCCTCATATATGTAAGATAATAGATACTTAATATAGTCTTGGAAATAAAAAAAGTGCTCATAATTACCTATTGATTTTTGAGATTATCATTAATCAACAATAAAACAAATTAGCCCTTTGACTAATATTACTATATTCCACAATTTGATAAACTCTATACATTTTTACTTAGGTAGTTAATTTTTTTGTATCGTCCCACACTTAAGTACATATAGACTTTTATTACTGTTACACGAATTGTTAATTATGAACTAATTTTATGAAGGCTGATGAAAAAAGGAAAGAGTTTGTTTTAATTTCTCTATGGATTTTTAAAATGCCATATAACTGTGGAGCAGGAACTAGAAAACTTCCTGTGAAAGACCAGATAGCAAATATTTTGGGCTTTATGGACCAAAATGCTAGACCTGGTTGATACTACTCTATGTTACAGGAAAGTAGTCATAGACAATAATAAGCAAAGGGTAATGTCTACATTTAGAATAAACAAACTTAATTTACAAAATAATTGAAAGCAGGCCAGATTTAGCATGCTGGCAAGAGTTTGCTGAATCCTACCTTGCCACGTGAAGAATTTTTTCTCAAGATCTCAATTCAGATAAGAACAGAAATAATAACCAAAGAGTTGACACAGATTATAGGCATTATTTTGAAATTTCTTTTAAAAAGCCCCTCACTGAATGTTGAAGTTCTGTCTTAACATTATATTCGATAAAATGCGGTCCTCTCTAACCAGGACTTGTGAGCCTCTAAAGAAATCATCTCCTCCTAGTGCCAGACTCTAAATTTCTGTCTGATTATATTTGTGATTCTTGGCCACTTACTAGACAAAAGAAGCCTCAAAGGAAGTAATTCTTTGTTATGGTTCCTTACAAAGGATAAAGAATCCATGATATGCATGTAATGATCCTGGAAAACAATTGAAGAAAAAATTAAATCAAAAGTATTATGTAGGTCTTTTTGTTTATATCACCTTCACAAAGCAGAAGGGTCTTTAAACTAGAAATAGAATAATATTATCTCTGACTTAAATGAGGCTGCCTGAGAAAGGATGATTTACTTGGAACTTGAAATTTATCTTAGGGAATAACAGAACTCTTTCCCATAAATTGCTTCAAATGCTCAGAACCTGTTAAATTACATTGCATACCTTGAAAAAGGCATCAGAGTACTTGATACTATCTGACAAAATGGTGGGAGGAGAAATTCCTGCATCAAATGAAAAGTTGATAATTCTGAAAGTCCTATCCTCTTTAAGATTTCAGACTTGAAAATATCCTGCTTTTAGACCCGCTTAAGCAGAGGAAATTTCACCCAAGATTCACATTCAAACAACCTATATTCACACAATGTGAATGTTTTACAGCAAAATTACCAACACTTTTGATAATAAGTTGGTGAACTTTCTGTTTTTCTTGTTAGTGTTTTAGCTATTATATATTTTGCCCCATTGTGAATATTTTTTAAAAAGAAGACCGACTTACAGAAGTCTCTCTCTCATACACCACACACACACACACACACACACACACACACACACACACACACACACACACATACACCATCATCAAAATAAAAAAAAATTAAAATATTTCACATTTCACAGTCGTATTATTCTACTTTTGTTATGTGAATGTGAAAAACATAAAAAATTTATTAAAACACTTATCCTCTGAAAGATTAGTTAAGGTAATGTTGGGGGAAGTTACTGATGATTCCATTTTATGATAGTATTATTTTTGTATAGAAACATTATGAAAAAACAAAGTATTTGGAAATGTTTTAATTAATCTAAATGTATGTAAATAATTGTAAAAGACACCATTAACTCTTTCTGTAGATAATGTGATAAAATTAAGAATAATAAAACTCCACCTAATGATAGAGAAAATATTTTCCTATGTGCTGAGAAATAAAACTTTAATTAGCTACAATTTGGAGAAATTAGGTGTTCTGGTAATTTAGTTTTCTGAATAATGTAAACAGGAAAAAATTTAGTATATACCCATTTAGGCATATACCCATTTTGTTGCAGAGCTCCTAAAACAAGTATTATATCTCTTTAGTAAATATAATTTACTGAAAATAATTTAATTTTATAGTTATTATAGGTCATATCAGAAAATTATCTCTCCCTTTTCTAAATTCATTTTATTGGAAACTCTTTCATGGCATTTATCACAATCTGCTTTGTGATGCTTATACTATTTTTCTACCCATTTATGAAGTCTCAAGGCTAAGGACAATGAATTTTCCTTCATTTGGCCCCATAATAAAAAAACATAATACGTCATGTAATACATGCTCAATAAAAATCAAATTGAATCATTACAAATTTCAATTATGACTGTGATATTATATATTCAGAAATTGCCTCTTCTGTATGAACAGAACATGTCAGAAATAATTATGGTTGATTACAGGCACTGATGTTTGATTTGCTTTATTAAGTCATGGACAAAACATAAATTCTCATAAAATTAAAAAATCATGGGTAATATTCAGGAGCATATAAAAAATTTTGCTAATCTGTGATCACATACTGCTTGAGAAGAAAATGAAGGCTTTTGTTACTTATTTATATTACATAAGAAACGCATGTTTTGAATACATGCTAGGAACTGAAACAAAATGAAAAACCTTCACCCCCAAACTGCCATTAAAATACTGGTATTTAAATTTCCAGATTATTTATTAAGGTGTCTATATATTTTCACATTTATATCTTTCTAAACATATAATGTTAAAATATTATATAGTATTAAAATATTTTAACGGTTTTTAATATTTACAATTATGACTTTTTACAAATACAATCTTATATAATCATTTTTAATGTGTGAACATTTTTTACCTATATATTATTTAACCCAGTCCTAGTAGTATATATTTTAATTATATCAAATTTTCATTTTCATAAATATTCTCATATTAATTTACTATGTATATCATACCCACATCTATCTACCTCATAAAATTTTTACAAGTGGAATGGTTAAAGGATATGCAGTTATTAAAAACTTTTGAAAGATGTTGTCCTCCTAAAACAAACAGTTTACCATTTTGTCATTAAAATATGAGTTAAGTTGTTCACAGTCTGATGTTTAAAAATGAATTTCAATATGTACTTTCGTATTAGGGTTTTATTTATGTGACATTTATTTTATTATTGGTATTATTTTCCATATTGTGATGATACTGATTAGCTGCAGACAAGGCCCTATAAACTTATTGCTATGTAAAGATTTTTTTATTTGTTCTTTTTAGTTATACATGACAGTAAAAGATATTTTGACATATTATACATACACGGAGTAAAACTTCCCATTCTTCTAGTTGTATGTGATGTGGAATTACATTTGTCACGTATTCATAGATGAACATAGGACTGTAATGTCCAAATCATTCTATCATCTTTCCTATTCCCATTCCCCTTCCCTTCCCTTCATTCCCCTTTGTCTGATCCAAAGTACTTCTATTCTTCCCTTTCGCCACTTATCATGAGTTATCATCCACGTAACAGAGAAAATATCTGGCCTTTGTTTTGGGTGATGGACTGATTTCACTTAGCATGATAGTCTCTAGTCCCATCCATTTTCCAGCAAATGCCAAAATTTCATTTTTTATGGCTGAGTAGTATTTCATTATATATATATATATATATATATAGTATTTCATTATATATATATATATATATATATGCCATATATATATATATATATGCCATATATATATATATGCCACATTTTCTTTATCCATTCATCTGTTGAAGGACATCTTGTTTATTTCCATAGCTTGGCTATTGTGAATTGAGCTGCTATAAACATTGATGTGGCCTCATTGCTATAGTATGCTGATTTTAAGTCCTTTGGGTATAAACTGAGAAGAGAGATAACTGGATCAAATGGTGATTCCATTCCAAGTTTTCTGAGGAATCTCCATACTCTTTCCAGAGCACATGCACCAATTTGCAGTTCTACCAGTAATATATGAGTGTACCTTTCCCCACACATCCTCACCAATATTTATTGTTACATGTATTCTTGATAATTGCCATTCTGACTGAAATCTCAGCTTTGTTTAATATACATTTCTCTAACTGCTAAAGATGTTGAACGTTTTTAAAATATATTTGTTGACTGATCATATTTCTTCTTCTGTGAAGTGACTGTTCAGTTTCTCTGCCCATTTATTGATTGGGTTATTTGGGTTTTTTGGGTAAGTTTTTTATTTTATTTATGTATCCTGGATATTAATGCTCTATCAGGTGGCAAAGATTTTCTCCCATTGTGAAGACTCTTTCTTTACATTCTTGATCATTTCCTTTGCTGTGAATAAGTTCTTTAGTTTGATCCCATCCCACTTATTGATTCCTGATTTTACTTTTTGCACTGCAGGAGTCTTTTTGAGTAATTTGGTTCCTAAGTCAACGTGATGGAGATTTATGCCTACTTTTGCTTCTAGTAGGTACAGGGTCTCTGGTTTAATACTTAGGTTTTTTTTTTAAATTATTCACTTCAAATTGACTTTTGTTCAGGATAAGAGATAGGGGTTTAATTTTCTTTTGCTACATATAGATTTCCAGTTTTCCCAGCACCATTTGTTGAAGCGGCTATCTTTTTCCAAATGTTTATGGTACCTTTGTCTAGTATGAGATAACTGTTATTTGTGTGGATTTGTCTCTCTGTGTTCTGTTGGTCTTCATGTCTATTTTAGTGCCAATACCATGCCGTTTATGCTACTACAACTCTGTAGAATAATTTAAGGTTTGTATTGTCATGCATCCTGCTTCACTTTTCTCAGGGAGTATTGCTTTGGCTATTCTGGGCCTCTTATTTTTCAAAATGAATTTCATGACTGTTTTTTCCTAGTTCTATGAAGAATATCATTGGAATTTTAATAGGAGTTGCATTAAATCTCTATAGTGCTTTTGGTAGCATGACCATTTTGACAATATTAACTCTGCCTGTCCAAGAACATGGGAGATCTTTCCATCTTCTAAGGCCTTCTTCAATTTCTTTCTTAATTGTTCTGTAGTTTTTATTGTAGAGTTCTTTCACCTCTACTGGTATTTCTTAATCTCAGTGGTCTCCACTGCTGCTTCAACTTTCTCCTCACATCTCCACACTGTGACTTGTCAGGGGTTGCTGGCAGGGACTCTGACCCTCCTGCACCTTGCCTGGCCTCCAAGGCCTTCCTTTGAAATCTTGGCAGATGCCTCCATGACCCTTCAAACTCCAACATCCTGCATTCCAGCAGAACCAGCACCATGTGGTTGATGCCAAGTCTGAGGTGATCTTGAGCAGTAGTCAAGCCTCCAAGGGTCCTTGCTGCAGTAGGCTCTGAGTGTCTGGGTGGCTATGCACATTGAAAAATCTTCCTCCTTGTGCAAGAAGGGTGCCCCACCGGGCTCTGCTCAACAGAATTTTCACCTTTACTCTCTGGAGCTTAAGATGGGTGTGGTTTTGTCAGTTCCTGAGATGCCCTCAAGCAATCTTTCTTATTGTCTCTGGGAAAAGTCCTTAGCATTTCATTGGTGGCAGTAATGTCTTTAACAACCACAACTTCTTTAACCCTAATTTTACTACTGCCTTTCAAGTCCATGTTTCCCAAATCTTTCTGCTCTGTTTTCTGCTCCTGATTATCACAATTAAGTTGACTAAATGCTGCCAGCAATATCCATGCCCCCACCTGAATGCTATGCTGTCTAGAAATTTCTTCCACCAAATTGAGAAATTAATTGCTATTAAAATCAGTTTCACAGAAAGTCTCACGCCACAAGCAAAATGCCGACAATTTCTCAGTCAGAACATAACACAAATGGCTTCCCCCACATACCCATAGTGTCTTCCTTTTCCTCTAAACCCTCTTGAGTCCTGTCTGTACTGTACATGACCCTAATGACATTCTGGTCTGCTGAGATCATAAGAATCAGCCATTAAGCTCTGTTTACAACAATCTGAGGCATTTCCAGCTTGCACTGCTAAACATCTCAAAATTCTTCCAACCAATTCCAGAATGCTCCAAATTTCTGTTTTAATCGGCTTTTTGCTGCTGCGATTGAAACGCCTGGACCAGAACAACCATAGTGGAGGAAAAGTTCATTTGGGGGCTTGCAGTTTCAGAGGTCTCAGTGCATAGACTGCAGACTCCATTTTTTGGCACTCAATGTGAGGCAGAACTTTTAGGTCAGAATTTAGGCGACTGTAGGGGGCAGAGAAGAGCAGCTGAAACAAAGGCCAGCCTGCCAAATGGTGACCGATCAAGTGGGCTAGAAAATTCCACTGACCCTTAACATCTACCTGTCACTCAGCAGAACCCCCTCCCATTCCGGCCTATAAAAACCCCTGGGCAGCCAGGGCCACTCATGATTTTCTCCAGGTCCCTACTTGAGCTGTACCCCGGGTGTCTGGGAATTTCGCCCTAGAGCCAAATTCCAATAAAACTTGCTTTGGCCACTTTCTGTCCAATTTTATTTGGCCGCTAACCGTGCCCCGGAGCCTACAAGATCATCATGGAAGAATGTGATAGCGGGAAGAAGCTCACATTATGATCAGAAAGCAGAGAGAGGGGTCTACACTTGCCAGATATAAAAATATACCCCAAAGCCATGCCCCCAATTCCCACTTCCTCTAGCCACATCCTACAACTTCAGTTACCACTCAGTTAATTCCTGTAAGGGGAGTAATTCACTGATTGGGCTAAGACTTTCACTCAATCATTTCTTCTCTGAACCTTCTTACATAGCCTCATACATGAACATTTTGGGGACACCTTATGTCTAAACCATAACACCATCCTGGGCTTTTCTTTGTTGGTAGGCTTTTAAAGTTGTCTTCAATTTTATTGCTTGAAATTGATCTGTTTAAATTACCTATGTCCTCCTGATTCAGTTTGGGTACTTCATATGTCTCTAGAAATTTGTCCATGTCTTCAAATTTTCTATTTTATTAGATCATAAATTTCCTAAATATTTTCTGATTATCGTCTGTATTTCAGTAGTTTCCATTGTGACGTTTTCCTTTTCATCATAAATTTTGTTAATTTTAGTTTTCTCTCTCTCTTCATTAGAATGGCTAAGGGTTTATCAATTTTGTTTATTTTTTTGAAGAATTAACTTCTTGTTTTGTTGATTTTTTTCAATTATTTCTTTTGATTCAATTTCATTGATTTCAGCTCTGATTTTAACTATTTCCCATCTTCTACTGCTTTTGGTGTTGATTTGTTCTTTTTCTAGGGCTTTGAGTTTTTATGTTAGGTTATTTATTTGGCCATTTTCTATTTGTTTAATGAATGAGCTCAATGCAATGAACTTTCCTGTTCTTGCTGGAACAGCCTTCATTGTGTCCCATAGATTTGGATTTGTTGTGTCACTATTCTCATCTACCTCTAAGCACTTTTTATTTCATCCCTGATTTCTTCTTCTCTCCATTGGTCACTCACTAGCTTATTATTCAGTTTTCAGTTGTTAGAGTAGTTTTTATTTTTTATTCATCATTGATTTCTAATTTCATTCCATTATGATCTAATAGAATGCAAGGTATCTCTTTTTTTATATTTGCTAGGAGTTGCTTTTTTTGGCCTAAGATATGGTCTGTTTTCAAGAAGGATCTATTTGCTGCTGAGAAGAAAGTATATTTAGTCATTGATGGATGAAATATTCTATATATATCTGTTAAGTCTAAATTATTTATTGTTTTATTTAGTTCTAGTTTCCTTATAATTTTTTTTTTTGGAGTATCTATCCAGTGGTGAAATATGTGTGTTAAAATCACCCAGTATTATTGTGCTGTGGTCTATTTGATTCTTGAAGTACAGAAGGGTTTGTTTGATGTATGTAGATGCTCCATTGTTTGGGGCATAAATATTTATGATTGTTATGTTTTATTGATGAATAATTCCTTTAAGCATTATGAATGTCCTTCTTTGTCCCTTCTGATTACCTTTGGCTAAAAGTCCACTTTATCTGATATGAGAATAGAAACCCCTGTTAGTTTACAAGATCCAAGTGAGTGGTCCTTGGATCTTGTAAGTGAGTTTCCCATCCTTTCACCTTCACTTTGTGAAAGTTTTTGCCTATGAGCTGAGACTCTTGGAGACAGCAGATTGTTTGGTCTTTTTTTTTTTTTTTTTAAATCCAGTCTGCCAGTCTGTGTCTTTTGATTGATGAGTTCAGGGCATTTACATTCAAAGTTATTACTGAGATATGATTTTTATTCCCAGTCATTTTGATTTATTCCTGGTTTTTAATTCAAATTAGCTTCTCTTTTGACTATTCTTCTAGTGTAGTTCCTCCCTTTGCTGTTTTTCACTCTTATTTTTCATTTCTTCATCATGAAATATTGTGTTAGGTGTATTTTGTAGGTCAAGCTTTGTAGCTGTAAATTGTTTTAACTTTTGTTTTTTGTGGGAGTTTATTTCATCGTCAACTCTGAAGCTTAATTTTGCTGAATATAGTATTCTTGGTTGACATGCATTTTCTTTCAGACCTTCATATATATTATTCCAAGACTTCTTAGCTTTGAGGGTCTGGGTTGAAAAATCTACTGATCTGGATTGGTTTTCCTCTAAATGTGATCTAACATTTTTTTTTTCTCTAGTAGCCTTTAAAATTATATCCTTATGCTATATGTTAGGTATTTTCATAATAATGTGCCTGTTTGTGGGTTTGTTGTAATTTTATATATTTGGGGTCCTGTAATCCTCCTGTATTTGATATTCAGTTTCATTCTTGGGAAAGTTTCTGATATTATTGTTTTGGAAAGATTGTGCATTCCTTGGGTTTATACCTCTGTGCCTTCATCTATCCCAATATATCTTAATTTTGATCTTTTCATGGTATCCCATATTTTTTCTAAGTTCTGTTCATTGTCTCTTAACATCTTTTTTTTTATGGTCAACTTTATTTTCAAGATTATATATTTTGTCTTCATTGACTAAAATTGTCTTCCAAGTAGTCTAGTCTGCTGGTGATGCTTCCATTGAATTTTTAATTTGGTTTAAGGATTCCTTCATTTTGAAGATTTCTGTTTGATTTCTTTTCACAATCTCTATTTCTTTGTTGAAGTGATCTTTCACTTTCTGTATTTTCTCTCTGATTTCATGCCTTACATCATCCTTCACCTCACTGATCAGTTTAACTATTTATACTCTAAACTCCTTCTCTGACATTTCTTCCATGGTGGTATCAATGGATTCTGTTATTAGAGCATCTTGGTTTTTTTGGGGTAAACTGTTCCCTGATTTTTCATGTTGTCCATGTGTCTATTTATCTAACAGTGTGGATCTGAGACAGTACAGTTTCTACCCTATAGATTTAGAGTGTCCTGAAACTTTCCATTGCTTGCCATTAAGTGGGAGAGAAATAATAGCAGGAGCCAATGCAAACAATATAAAGCATTAAACCAAATTACTCCTGCTAAGTTGTCTACAATTTTGTTGCAATAAACGAAAATATGTTCAGTTATTGCCTATAATAAAAACAGTCAATTTGCAAAAGTGTTTACAATTTTGAATGGTGGATGAGAAGAAATCATAAGTGGTATAGAATTTGATGATTATGACGGAAGAGAATAAAAGATAGAAGTAAAAAATTAAAGGATTGGTGAAGGAGGGAACAATAGAGGTTAGCTCTTAGTGGGAGAAAAGAGAGATAGAAACAGATGAAAGAGAGAAAAAAGTATATACATCAAGTTAAAATTTTTAAATTAAAAATAGGAGGAACAAAGTAAAAATAAACTAATATAAAACAAAATTGAAATATACTAATCAAACATCCTACTCCTCAATAAACTGATCCATGAAAAATAACTGGTTTCAAAAATGGAAGAAATGTGTGCTGGTGATATAGCCCATCATGTAGAGTGCCTACCTCCCATGCCCGAGGCCCAGGTTCGAGTCCCCAGCACTGTGGGATTGCGGAAATAACAAACAAACAAAAATGGTAGAAATGTGAGAAAAAAAATCTTGTTAAAAAGTTAAAGAATTGTTTAAGTTGGAGATTAAAAGATTCTCATCTTCCCTTCTGTGCAATGTTAGGTCTGGAGTATAATATTTGCTCCTCCCTCAGGGTGGGGTTGCTAGGGTGAGAGGGTTAATCCCGGAGGCAGAATTCCTGGAGCTGGGATTTAGGCCTAGGTAGGCTATAGGCTCTTCCCTGAATGCTCATTGGTCTGGAGATTTTAAATCAGTGCACCTCCAGGGCCCAGCAATTGTTATTCCCTGCTGGAGACTGTACCGCAGGAATCTCCTTTGGATTCCACTTTTGTAGGGTAGGAACCAATTTTTAGTCCACTGTGTCACCTGTAGACTACAGGTTCAGTCTCCTAGTCTTGGGTTCAGGCTCCAACCTCCATCTCTCTCACCTGTGCCCTTTGGAATTCCCCACCAGTACCTCTCAATATAGAGGGAGGCAAACTGTATATTCTGCCATCTTCAAACCCCTCTTGTAAACAAAAATGTCTTTCCTGGTGGGCTGTGACACCCTGTAATGATGTGCCTGTGGTCACCTGAGGCCACAGAGAGTCTTCCAATGGGTCCTGCAAGCAGGCTGATTAGAGGGGAAGGGGGAGAGTCAGGTGAGTTTTCAGGACCAGGTGTCCCCTGTGTAAACCTCTCTCCATATTTGATCTTTCTCCTGGTCACTCAGGCACACTCTCTGCCATGCAATGTGGGTTTGCCAGGCCTGATTTTCAGGCCATACTTGGGTTTGCCAGCAATTGGATCCCTCAGTTTCTGGCCCCCACACCATAGCGGCAAAATAGTTCCTTCTTCTCTCCTCTGCATGCAGAAGGAGTGATGTGGCTTCATTCCCATACAAGGACATTGTGCAGTGCTCCTCTCAGTTTAGGCAGAAAGTATCTTGATTTCTAAACTCTCTGTACCCAGACATCCCTCAGTCCTCCTTAAAGTGTGGGTTCCTTTAATTCCCTTATCCCTTTACTACATTTGTGGAGGGACCATTCTTGCTATGCCTGTGGCCGCTGCTACAGCTCTGGTGCTGATGATTTCTTTTGTATTTTATTATATCCAATTTCTGAGTCCCAAATCTGTTTTATGTATCCAGTGTTAAATTTCAGTAAAGCGCCCCCCCCCCCCCATCATTTTTATTCATTCACTCACCTTGCTGAAAAAGCTGTCTGATTTTCTTGAGTTCACACCATGGAGCAAGTGAGGGAGGCAAACTCTATATTCTGCCATCTTCAAACCCCTCCCCATAAAGATTCTTGTAAACAAAAATGTCTTGCCTGGTGGGCTGTGACACCCTGTAATGATGTGCCTGTGGTCACCTGAGGCCACAGAGAGTCTTCTACTCTCAGTACCTATAATCTAATCTCCTACTGTGGACATACAAGAACATTTATGGCAATGATCCAAATGTTATTTGTTACATGTGCCAAATATTGATTGAGAATCACCTGTTACAAAAAATAATAATTTGTAAATGTTTACAGGGATGTAGTTCAGTGGTAGTGTGCATGCTAAACCCGTGTAAAATGTTGGGCTCAAACTCTAGCGCATGCACACACACACATACACACA